>NC_134319.1:557500-1965000 GCF_964195595.1 Calonectris borealis
TTATCTTGCAGCTTGTGTAGTCACATATATTGATGCCGTGTGAATACCATTTCTGCATTCCTGGTTCTAGAATGATTCTGACAAGGTCTGAAAAACTGGCGTCAGATAAAACAAAGGGGTGGGAAGATGCAGCATGAGCATAAGATGCAGGGAATGAAAAGAGAAAATGGGGACTTTGTGAACCATTTAAATAGGCTCACATAACTTTAATTTTTCAAGGCTTCTTAAATCATTTGAACGTACTCCTATTACTAGTAAAATTTCAGTGAAGACAGGAGGCAACAAACATGCTGATGTAAAATATGACTTGTAAATGAAAAGGGATTTATTACTACAGAAAATCCATAAGATGGGACTAATTCCCTTTTCCCCAACACATTCAGACTTCAACTACACACTACAAACACATTCACACTTCAGATTCTCAGGTTTGCAGGTTGCAAAAATTAATCCTGCCTGCAACCCTCAGTCCAGTTCACACATCTGTAGATGTTGTAATCTCAGAATGACAACTTTAATTTACAAAATGAAATAGGCAATGATACTGGTTTTCCAACGTGGTAATACTGGACAACACATAAATGTGTATGAGGCACATGCATTATTTATTTAGCAATGACCTCCCTGGGCTGGAAACATTTAATGTTTTCAAAATAGCAGACTTAATGAGAAATTTATTCAACTTATTGTTGATGTTTCTAATACAGTCATCAGCTTATTTTATAATTTTTCATTAACTTTTCATTCTTCCTGTTGAGAACTGCAATTTGCATTAATAGATAAAATAAGCAAACAGGATAGTTTTGGTGAAGTAAAATACGGCACTAAGTCATAGAGCAGATGAAATATTTATATACCACACTGGCTCAAATGAGTTGGAATATCCCATTGGTGCTGATGGCCTCAGTATCCTAGTTTCAGAGAACTGGTTGCTCTAGTGGTTTCAGGTGTGGTGACGGAGCGAAAGCCATAGACTGACTTTTCAGGGAAATAGGGAACAAAGCAATTTTCCCCCCAGTTCTCTCTATCTTTCTCTTAAATATACTCAGTCCTCTTCTGTAGTAGAAGACTATGCTGAAGATTGGTGTGTATACCTCTGCTATTTATTTATTTAATGGTATAAATAATTATTTATCTTACTGGAATTAGGAAGATGACAAAAAATCTATTTTTTCTTTCAAATGTATTCCATTTTTTAGGGGGTTGAAAATATTATTCCATATTGCCATGAATATTAATGAAATTGTGGACAGAATAAGCTATTTAATCTAGCAGAGGAGATCCTCAGCTGACTGAACATTTCAAAGATATATAAAGAAGGAAAGACAAAGCCTTCACTTGGACTATAAATCTTCAGTCCCCAGACACCGGCAGATGAACCAAATGGGTTATATGGAGTCCCGCTCCATGTATGGAGAATACTTCTGATAAAGATCTCATCATTCCCGAGGAAGAAGTGAGGGCCTTTTCAAAGCCACTCACAATAAGTTATTTCTTATCAAGTTAATGGTCTTATCCTCGTCGGATTCTGAGCACCCTCATTTTTCAGTAACCTCAGTAGGAGCTAAAGACAGGAGGCAAACAGCAGGCCTTCCTTCGACATTTGCAGGACAAGGCCCAGACATCGTAGAAATTACTTGAAACCCCAATGCAGAGCAGAGTACTTGGTACTTCCCCCGGAGGAAACATTAAATGCATACTCCATAAAAGTGAAGGAGATCGTTAAAGAGTTAAGACCCTGGTTAATATCTCCATTTCGATTCCTGCACAGAACAGCGAGGTACGGCGGTTCCTCACCTGTGTTCGGCGATAGGGTGCCCAGGGCAGGATCTCCATTCAGCCGGCAGAGAGGCCGCTGAGGGCGCGTGAGGGAATGGCAGGATGCCCCGAGAGCTCGGGGGGCAACGCTGCCGCGCGAGGCCCCGTCCGCCGGCCCTCAGCCGCGCCCGGGCGCAGGACAGCGGGCAGCCGCCTCCTGGCACCGCAGAGCTGCCCCGGGGCACAGAGGGCCGGCTGGCCCTGCCGGCCTGCTCCTCGCGCGCGGCCTGGGCAGGTGCCGCGGGTGGCGATCTCCCGGATCCTGCTGGCGCTGCTGACTGGAACACTGAAGGCTAGCAGCTTTTTCACGGAGGTCCTTGGTGTGACCACCTGCACATCGTTTTAAGCTTTTTCAGCTTAACCTTCTCCACGGACAGACTCTCCAGGCAACGCGAGTTGTCACCACTGTGTCTTTATGCATCCCGCCTTTAACAGGAAGCGCAAACGTACCTGTCGGATTTAGATCATTTCGGAACCAGTTTGGAGGCTGCAACGTAAAGCTAAATGCACCAGCATCCTCGGTTGCCCCTGATGGCCCACAAGCCTGGGACGGGTCCCCAGCAGACAAAGTATACATACGCACACACACATATATACACACAGACATACACATATAGGCTATATGGTGAAACTGCATAACGTATGTTTCCATTAGAAATGGGGGGAACGTTTGCATTGACGCAGCCCCCCCATGGGACTTACCACGTACGCATTACACCAACTAGCGCTAAAATGTCGCTCCAGTAAACCTCTGCCTCCTTCTCTCTCACAACCAGGCAGCCTTTGGCAGCCAGGCTAGAGTAGAAAATTTGCCAAGGGTATAGAGTTCTCACGTGCAAGCGTTCAGAGCTGGATTTGCAAAGCGTGCCTTCTTTCTCCCAGGGACGGCTTCACTGTTGGTGTCGTTATCTGCATCCCCGTCCACAGACTCCAAAGAACTTTGAGCCCTGACTGCTGTGGTGTTAGGTACTGTCTTCACCTATGTATACGTGTAGTTAACACACAAGGTACAATACTCAAAGGTATTAAGTGCAAAAATTTGCAAAGGGTGCCCGGTGCCATTTTCAAAAGCTTCAAAGTAATTCAGATGTGTAATTAACTTAACCGGAAATTAAAATCCCGACTGCAAATTCCAGTAAGGATCTATCAGCATCTTTGAAAGCCTAAATAAAATAGAAACTCTCGCATATTGTTACTGATCCAGAGATCTGATAATTTCTTCAGGCTAAACAGAAACAATTAGACAAATCAAATCTAAACTGCCTAAATGAAGAAGTATCATCTTCCCTCAGCTGAACTTCAGCGGCTCGCCTCATAGTTTCTCAGATCAGGTATTTAAATGATGGCAGATTTCTTGAGACAGTACAGAAAATTTCTAAAGAGTTTTCATTTCCCCAACAAAACTGCCTGTTTGAAAAGAAATGTCTTTTCTCTTTTTCAATATATAGTTATGTAACTATTTTTATAAGCATGTGTACAGTAAATAGTTTGTGTGTGTGTGTGAACAAGCTGGTTCACTGAAAATGTAGCAGAAGAGATGGCTTGCTTTACACTTTACATAAGCTCAGTGACTGCTGTAACTTGGGAGTTCATAAGACACACATTCTTCCTTGCTGTGTACACACATAGAGGTTCTTTTCTGTTGAAAACCGCACTAGAACATGCTTTGTTCTAGTCATCCAGCCAAACTCTTATACTTGAAGTGAATTTATAAGTCTAAGATGCACATCTAAATCCACAGCTTAAAGGCAAGTATTAATATAATCTATATTTCCTCCTTTGTACTTAGTTATTCTTCCTTGCATTTCTTGCTGATTATCTCTCTTTAAAGAACTCTAACATTTCTGTCTCCATAAATTAGTCCAGCACTCTGTATAAGTTAACACTTTTACTCAAGCAGAGGACAAAATCTTTGCTTGCATAATGGACCCAAAGGAGATAAAAAGTGAAGCACCTGAATTCATGAGTATGTTTACAGTCATAAACTCTTCATTACCAAGGTAATTTTGCACACCCGGTACTTTAAGAGATTAAAAAAATAAATAAATCACACTGAGTGAGCTGTTGCCAGGGTGACAGAAATGAGATGATGTGTGAAATGACTGAACTGAGGTGGTAAATGATAAGAACACAGATTCATGACTGACAGCATGTCTAGAAAGGGAAAGGCCTGATTATAGGCAACCAGGGAATCTCACCCCTCTCTTCCTTCCTCTGCTCCCCATAGCGATAAGTCTCCAACCCATAGGAGACTTATCAATATGGATGTTTGAGATTCATGCTATAAATGACTTACCCTGACACCAGTATTCTCTGTACTAATCTGAAGTATAAAATAGCTCTAAACTGAGAACCTTTGTCCCTCTCTGAAGTGAAAATCACAAAGCTGTGAAGCAGAGCCCGTGACACCTAGAAAAGGGAATAAAACTCTTTTACCGTGCTTCCTTCACACTCAGAAAGACAGTATTTGGAAGCCTCACTCCATATCCAGGTTCAGAAATCCTGACAGGTATGAGTGAGTGTGTTTCATCACGTATCTATTGGTTAACACTTCTGGTATTTAGAAAACAATGCCATTTATTGCCAAGACTTTAAAGACATTTATATAAAGGTAAGAGATGTACAAACAGATCTATGTCCTTTGTGCATGTTTGTTCAATGTAAAAATATACGCACAGATAGGGTTTTCCCACAAGGTACAAAAAAATTAAATAACATTTAGCTATACTAAACCAATTCTGAGTTTTGTTTTGAACAGCATCAATCTAAAATAAAATGACCTTCTAATATTAGCACTCACTTATATAATTTCCTGCATAGAAAAGGAGAAACATACCTTATGATGACCGGCGATTGTGGCAATGTGAAGGGCTGTCAAAGCTCCATACCCAACTTGCTGAATGTCAGCTCCACCATGCAGCAGCGCTGTTAACAGTTCTGCATTGTCCTAAAAGGTACGCGTTTAAAACATGTTATTTCTGGACACAGCTCTAACAGTTGAGGAGGGAGCCAAAGACAGCTGCAGCTGTCTAGGCCTCCCCAGCTATTACACTGCTGCGTTTCAAGAAAAGGGACTGACCATGACCCCAGGAGCACAAGAGTGCAAGGAAAGGAGTGGAGGGAAGACTTGGCCCGGGCACCAGAAGTCTCTCTTTTGCTCTACTAAAGCCTGTATCTTTAAAAACCAGTCTCTATCCTGATTTTACATGTCTTTAAAGATATCTCAGTCTCCAAGCCATTATTAAGTGCTCACACAAACTGTTTAAATGTCAAAACATTACAGTACCATACTGTCCTGGTTTTGGCTGGGATAGAGTTAAATTTCTTCCTAATGCTGTGTTTTGGATTTAGGATGAGAATAATGTTGATAACGCACTGATGTTTTAATTGGTGCTAAGTAGTGCTTACACTGGTCAAGGACTTTTCAGCTTCCCATGCTCTGCCGGGTGCAGAAGAGGCTGGGAGGGAGCACAGCCAGGACAGCTGACCCAACTGGCCAATGGGGTATTCCATACCATATGACGTCATGCTCAGTATATAAATAGGAGGCGTGGTCCAGGAAGTAGTGATCGCTGCTTTGGGCATCGCTCGGTGGGTGGTGAGCAATTGCATTGTGCATCACTCATTTTGTATATTCTATCATTGTTGTTGTTGTTGTTGTTATTATTATTATTATTATTATTATCATTTTCCCTTTCCTTTCTGTTCTATTAAACTGTCTTTATCTCAATCCACGAATTTTACTTTTTTTTCCCTGATTCTCTCCCCCATCCCACAGCGAGCAGCTGTGTGCTGTTTGGCTGCCTGCTGGGTTAAACCACAACACTAACACAGAAGAAGGGCACCTGAGGAGTTCCCAGGATAAATATATAGCATGTATGCCAAATTCTGAACTGTAAGCTTATTTTTCATATTGTTTCACTTCTTTGCTGTCATGGACAGAATTTTTGCTATGACTTCTTCCAGGTATAACAACAGCAATGGGCCCTATCAAATGATAGTAATAAAAATAAACTTGAGAAACACATTAAGAGTCATAATGCCCAGGCAGTATAACTGTTAGTGAATTCTCCTTTACAAACAGTGAAATTAAACACAGAGAAGTGAAATGATTTGTTTGGGGGTAGTGGCAGAACTCGCAGGAGAAACTAGGTCATCTTTCTCACCATCACTTGTTCTGATTGTACCAGCTAGAGCTATCATAATTTTCACTTCTTGGGGATCTGCCTTCCATCGTCATCCAGCCCAGAGAGGAGCCTTCTCCACTTAATTTTCATTGTTTCCTAAAGCGAAATGCACACAACACAGGGGCAAAAGAGATGCTAAAATCTCCAAACTTTCTCATTGTTCTCTACCTGTTCGAAGCAAACACTAAAAGAAAGGCAAGAATGAATCAATGCCAGAGAAGCAGCAGTTAAAATGTGTCTGTGAAAGCATAACATTTGTTCATACTGAAATGGTTTTCCTATTTCCAGGAAATATTAGGAATTTCTCTTTGATAATAATGGACAGTAAAAGTTTTTATCACTGTTCCTATCAAATAGTTTTAGATCATGAAGCACAGTAGTTGGTTGCATAATGGATTGGACATTATGCAGCCTGGGAAGACAGGTTGAGTTTGAATTACCTAGAAATGTGCTGTTCTAATTAGTGACTCTAATTATTTCTGTTTCACTGTTATGAAATGCCACAGAATATTCAGATTATAGATAAGAAGTAGTTAAGGATTTTCACAAGAAGTTGCCCCGTCTCAATATACATTGCTTTATTGTTTCTGAGGTATCTCTAGGCTCCTTTATATTTTACTTAGAAAAGAACTGTAATACAACAAAAGCTATCATTGGGCAACTCATGGTAAATATTAATGTCTTAAAATGTCACTTACGGGAGAAACATTATGTTGCATTTTATTTTAGATCCCAAAATTCACACTAGTTTGCTTATCTTTGTGCAACCTGAAAAAGATACTGGCTATTGTATCACATCACTTGAGTGATTAAGTAAGTTGCTGGTATAGTTTTTTGCCTAAGAGATTTATCAACTTTACAGTGCAGGGAAAACAGACAAAGCAAGATTTGATAGCAAAATGAAAACTATTCCCAAGTAATGAAAACATCCTAGAAATATGCTATAAAAGTCCTTTTAAACAAAGGAATTTTAATTTTCAACTAAATTATTAATTGGAAACTATTCACTGAGATTGACACTGAAGAAAGGCAGAGAAATTCTTCTAAGGCAATTGGCTGATTATGCAACATTGCGCATGGGGGAAAGTTTCTTTTATGATTGCTGTAAACCATCACTTCATCCCATAATGTATAAGATTTGATATAATTTTATAGCTTGCATAGCTAATTGGTACCAGTGGCTGTAAAATTAAACTAACATAGGAATCTCAAGACATAATGCAAGATATGGCAAGGGCTCATATTATAGTAACTGGGAGAGGAAGGTAGCTTGTGGTGCAAATATAGAGTTAAGCCATGGAGATGCAGAGCATAAGGCACCCACGGCATCCACAGCATATCACAACTTTTAGGTATCCGGCTCCATGATAGAGTCTTCAGCCTATTTAATGACCACCTCTCTACACACGCCTGGGGCAAGTTCAGAGTTCCAGTGATGGGATTGATGAAATCCAGCATTTGGAGCAGGAAATTGGCTTAGCTTGTCCGTAGCAAACATTGGAAATAGGGGGGTGTCTTTCTTCCCACCTTCAGACAAAATGGCACAAGCTGCTGCTTGCATCTCTTTTTTCTTTCCACTCTTACCCCCTCTACAATAGCTAAAACGTTGCTACGTTGGTGGTTCAGCGTCTTCCTCGCACAAATAATACTCATGACTCTATGCCACCTGTCCCAGGCAACACCGTCATTACTCAACCTATGTTAGGCTTTCCCCTCGCTCTCCCTGTTCTAATGACCCTCCCGTTCATTTCCACGGAAAGCTGATTGCATGCTCACTCCAGGACAGCCATAGCTTGCTGATTGGCAATATGAGTTCGAATTCTCTCCAAGAGAGACTTTGGTCTTCTCTCTGGATAAATATTCTGATTATCAGATTATTACTTGATAGAAGGCCAACCATCTCCTCTTCCACAGGTGAGCTTTTGGAGGAGAATGACTGTGACTGTGATGATTCCTGCTGCATTTGGAATCGGGCATTTGGTTTAGAGACCATCTACCATATCTGTGTCCTCTTGCAACAGAGTGAGGAACACAACTTACGGATCAAGAGTGGCACACAGGTGCCAACCTACTTAACCTTCTATCAGCTTTGAACATACAGCAAATCAGAATGGTATCTGCCATGGGAGCTTTGCAGAAGAAAGAGAGGCTGTTATGACCTTGTGGCACCTATGGGATATATAAGGGTTGACCATTACAGTCTAGAATATAACCTCCTGAACTTGATCTGAGTTCCCTCTAAAAAGCTAAGTGCTTTGGGGCTAGCCTATATACGGATTGAGTTTCTAAGATGCTCCATCTCAAAATAAGAATCATAACAATTCTTTAGGAAAATGCTGTCTTTGTTCACTTTATTCCTTGCTACTGTAATTGTTGAGTCTTAAGAAATAAATATAATAGTGAAGAAAATAAATATTTAAGCTGAATGTGGAACTTGAGGAGGAACAATGAAAAAGAAGCAAAAAAGAGAGAAACTGTAAAATAAAGTCTTTGAGATTGTTTCTATTAATAGCTATAATAATAAAAACCCACTCCTCTATTTTGAGTTGCATTGCATGATTTAATCAGTATTTCCAAAGCAATATCATATCCTCACGGATGATATTGCAAAAGCACATGCTGATTTCCTGTGCATGGGCTCTTTATAGGTCATTTTCTTATGCACCGTAAATGTGAAATTTGTATTTTCACCAGAAGTAGCAACAAGAGAGTGCAACTAGATAGTTCAGGCAAATAAACTGCTCAGTTCTGATTTCTTTTCATCAATTCTATTCAAAATAATTTACCTTATAAGCTGCCAAGTGCAGAGCTGTAAATCCATTTCTTGTTAATCTGGATGGGCGCAGTCCTTTTAGCATAAGAGTTCTAACATGTGATTTGTTACCTTTAGAAAGAAAATTGGAGAACAAAGTCATTTACAGAAAGGAATGTGTAGATGAAGTAAGAAACTTCTGTGTGAGTTTGAAAGCAAAGAGAAATAGGTAGCTCATTTGCTGACCTGAGGCAAGTCATAAAACATGCCTTGTGAAACCTCAGAATGGGATCAGGCACCTCACCCACCTCCTTACCCACTGGGACGGCTGCAGATCTGGCCGTGTACTGGCTCGCTGTTTGTTCACACCTTCATAAGGATTTGTTAAGGATAGTTGAACTTCGGAAGAAGCAAGCTCCTCTTTTAACATCCAGACCATGCTGCAAAGAACTCCATAAACTAGCAGATGCTTCCAGAATCTCTGGCTTCTCAGACACTTAACTCCCTCGCCCTTCCAGAATGGAAGCACTGCTCTCCCTTTCTACTCAACATTGTTACAGGGACAGTCGTTTTGAGGGATGCTAATGAGTGTCAGCACGGGCAAGTAGCTTTACTCTTACCTTTCGGATGCACAGTGACGATCTCAAAAAATGTATCTGCCTTCTGAATACTTATGACAGCAATCAAGGACAATGTTGGTTCTAATAGCTTCTCTCCCTCCTTCAAGTGTTCACGTACCGTACCTAATTAATTAACATCGTATGTTTTCTTAAACTTCCTCAGCAGTCCCACCGATGGCTCCAATGTTACCGGGTACTGATGTCATCTTTGGAGATGACCTTGCACTCTCTGAGACTAAGAGTAAAGATCCACTCAGTTTTCAGCAGTGCAGGATCAGGTCCTCCTTCATGACAGCATCTAACTAAGATTGAGCAAATCGTTTATGCATGTTATTAGTAAGTACTTTGCAGAGCTGATTTTTTTTCCCTTAGGGTAAAATTCTCTTTGCCTCTCTCAGCCAATTTCTGCTGAAAATTGTATAACAAGTGCGAAGTGTGTGCATGAACTAATGACTCGCTCTGTGGATAACAGAGCAGCAATGTGGATCAGAGTGGAAAATTCCACCATTAGCGTGTTTTTATGAACATCCCAGAAGACATCTTGCACTCTTTTCTTGTGTACTCTGACTTGCAATCTGCAAAAATCCTATCAGCTGGTATTTTTCTCTGAAGCATTTGAGTTATTCTTCTTTTAATCACCATGTAATAAAATACAGGCTTTTTCATTATACTAGAAAAATAGATGTTGCATGTAAGGCAAAGTGTTGCTAAAACTAGCTCCCTAGCCTGAAGCCTATACCATGTACAGAAGACAGAAATGTAGAGCAATGCTAGATGAGTATGGATTGATTAACTAATGCATATAGCAAGTAATTTTGAATTAGTTGAACACCTGCAGTAAAACATGCTACATTATCAACCAAAACTTTTCTTGGCCTGGAGAATCAGCTATAATGGGGCTTGGTGTAACTTGATTCAACCCCCTTGGCAATAGTTTAGAGTAATGCTTATAGAGGCTTATCCAACTGTCAACAAGAACATCACGGAAAGAAATTAACTGAAAAGATAATCTTCCTGACAGAACAAATCAGTAGCCATGTAAATAAAGTGGTTAAAGAACATCATATTTCAAATACATACCCCCACATATGCAACATAAATGAAGAAGAGAGAGGCCATTTTCTGTGCGGTAATTTAAATTGACTTTGCAGAAGGCTTCATCAGAGCTGAAAAAAGAGATTTTACAAATGATTACTGTTTTCATCCTTTAGCACAGTTTCTTTCATTTGGAAAAAAATTAAAAGAGAAATCTCAACATAATTTTTTTTGAGACACAGGACTAAGTTTATACCAGTTTACACTCTGTAAATCGAGAAATACTTTACTGATATCAAGTGAGTAGTCCAGATCTATTGTTTTCTGAACAACCCTGCTATTCAGTCACAGTATGTATATACATTGTAAATTCAGCTAAATTAGAGGAAAAAAGAGGAAAGACTCTTTGGAAATATAACTAATCCATACAAAAGCAGTTTCTTTATTGATGCAGTAATAACTAAAAAATATTTAAAAAATCTACATCTTTGTTCGAAAATGATGAGCAGGACATGCACAGAACTAGCGGCAAACAAGCCAAGTCAAAAGAATAACCAGAAAAGGCCTTTCAGAAAGTAAGTTGATGTTCCCCAAAGGAGAGCATTTCACATGTTTATGTGAAAACACGCCAGCAGCACACACATGGAAGGAAGGTAGCCAAAGCTCAGACAAAAATTTGGCAATGATTGAAGGAAAAATGTTTTAAAGCATTTTGAGGAATGAAGTAGTCTTTCTAGAAGTTACCTTCCTGGCTGAGGATTTGCAGCTGTAATGGCACGCTAAGTCCTAAGAAGGCCTGTGAGTGTCTGAGACCTGAGAGGACAGGACAGGAGGGGCTGCTGCGAGGCCGGGGAGCAGCCGGGACGGGACGGGACGGGACGGGGCTCTCGCCTTCGCTCAACCCCCCCGCTACTGACAGTTACTTTAAGGCATGAGAAGGAACGTGGACCCCGTGATGTTCAGCAGACGGTATAATTTTATAGCGCTGTTTTTCTGCTTTGGTCTATTGCAGTGGAATGTGATATATTAAAACGGAATTTTCAAATAATTTATAGATCCTCATTCATTTTGACTTCCCATTAACTTGTATTTCTGGTTTTGATATAAACAATTAAAATATTACACTTTGTACGCACATCCTACTAAGGAAAGGCATGTTTGCACTTCAAATCCTCAGACAACTAAATGTCACTTACATACTGTGACACTGACAAAATGAAGCTCAATTTAATGTTTAATTTTCTTCCACATTTTTGGTACAGTGTTACATTTTTATATAGCTTACTGATTTCACAGTGCTTTCTAGGCCACACAAGGATGAAATGAATAATTAAAATGAAGTGATTATTATTAATACATTTCTAACATAATAACTCTTAAATAGGATCCATACCAAGTCTGACTCATTGAAAAAGACACTCAGCATTTGTATTTCATGCTCTGTTCTTTTTAGCAAAAAAAAAGAACATAAAAATGTTACAACCCATGCAATTTTATAATTCACTAATTTCCATTTTCCTTTTCCTGTCATACAACCCCTGTCAAAGCTCAAAAATAAAGTACTTCATAAAATAAAGCTAGAAAAGCTGGTAGTAAAGGGAATGGATAGTCACCGAAAGATGCTTCTAGTTTTCCAAAGAAACATGAACAGTATCTTTGTATAAGATTGTGGACAATGTGCTCTTTATTGCACAGAGTTACTGCCCGTTATATTATGAGAGAGCAGTAACCTCTCCATAGCTAGAGCTATACCCACCTCTGGTTGTAAGTCCTATCTAAATATGCATTACAGCTTTACTTGAAAAACTCCTGGATGCCTAACGTGTCACATTTATTTTTTAAACAGTGAAGAGAGCTTCTGGAAAGCGTGAAGGAAAATGATCACTCTATTTTTACTTACAGATTGTTAAATGATTACCATACCAACATTTTAGCTTTTGTCGTCGAGTCTCATGGGTTTCCTTTAGCACAGACTGACTTGTTACTGCTTCGTCAAACATTCTAAGTAATTACATTTGTTGAAAATGAAGTACACGTAGCAATTAATATTTTTGTGGAGAATGCCGATTACAGTCTGCCAATAGAGTTTAGGTTTTTTTCCATTCAGTATCAGTATAACAACGATCATGGTTTAGCAGAACGCTTAGATTTGTATATCTATAAATCCATCCCGAGGGAGGAGCACTGTTAAACATATTTAACATGGTTACAATTAAAAATAAGGTTTTAATACTTCTCTCTCTTTTTAGAATATAAACCTATGCAAAGTTCCCTTTAGCAAGATGATCCCTGTTAAGCAAGGTGACACTTAGGCCTTTTCTTTCGATAAATATTTCAATAATTTATTCTTTAAATAGAATTTAAAATGCAGACAAAGCCAGAGACTTGTCTTTACTTCTGTTCTCTCAGTTAAGTCTATCCTAACAGAAATTCTGCTTGTTCAATGTGTGTTATCATTCTAAACCAGGAATAAAACCCGTGTTTTCATATTCTTTTTCATGAATTGTGACAAAATTAATTTGGAAATGTTGAACCACCGCCTTTTTCTGGGTTTTGAACGAAACCATTTTAACTTCCAGAATCTGAAAGTTACTTTTCCAGTTTAGCGGAGGGGTTTGAGAGCTATCAGGCTGCAGAGTGACACACCAGAGCCCGCAGAAGCTGTGGTTCGGGCTCCGAGCGTGCTTCGGGGGCGGGCTGCAGGACAGGACCTCCTGCTGCTGAGGCACCCAGTGCCCTGGCCGGGGCCATCGCCTGGGCACTGGGCAGAATGGGGAGCACCCGTTCTGCCGTTCAGGAGGGGCGCGCCGCCAGGAATGTCCCTCCGCGGAAGAAAACGGTGGTGTGAATTACGGATGTACAAAGTATTGTGCTGGTAAGTGATAATTTAGCGATTCTAACTCAAATTAAATGAACTGTAATTAAATATTAAATACGCAAAAATAAATGTTTTCCTTGTGGGAAATTTTGACAATTTTTTTCTCATAAAAACTAGCTTTTTGGAAAATACTTTTGCTACCAGAAAGACCACTCTGATGGAAACTCCTGACTGCCTGCTGTCAATACTCAGTGTTTTATAACGTTCAGGGACAGTGCATGATTTGAAAAGGATATGGGCCCGATAAAAACAGAGCATAGCATTTATTTATAAATGCAACAATTGGACTTATTTTGCCAAAACTGTGTGCCTTAGTGAAATTAATTCTTACATCATCTACATTTTCATACGCATTCCTTAGAAGATGGGTATCGTGTTAAGGAAGCTCATTTTTCGTGTCCTAAATGTAAACTGCTTCTGTATGGAACATTTTTTTCACACATTATAGTCACGCTTACCTTTGTTTGGTGACGGCCCTTCACCTACCACTTCCACTTTACTAACGTGGAAAATGTTTTGCTCAGTAAAAATGAAACCTCATTCTTCAAATATGTTTTGTCTTCGTGCAATTCTTCTCTGACATACTGTGATTAATGATAGTGATATAAGGATCATCTATTCTTCAGGTTTTCCTTCAGGGGCAATTGAGGGAAGAATAATTCCAGGTTCTGGGAAACAAGTCCTTTTAGTTAACTTGTCTTTGCTGTAACCTGTTGGGTATGCATGGACGTACACACCGTACAGACCGATGCGCTGCGGTGACTGCATGGTGGAGTGGATTGCTTTGTTTGAAGGATGAATTCTGCAAGTCTCAAAATCACAGAATATTATCGTCCTGCAAAGTCATGTCTCCTGCTTCAATTTTCATCTTTAGAATTACATTAAAAATTCATACTCCTAGCACTTAATGTGTGGTTAAGAATCCAGGTTTTACCATTTTAGCTATATACTTAAACATCCTCTTCTCCCAGTTCAAAAAATAATAATAAAAAGGTTCAGTTTGTTTTATTAATGATATTCAATTTTAATATGATTCAAGTTCTTATAAACTGGCAAAATTTTAATGTTTTTGTGGGAAAATATTGCAAGGAAAGTTTTGTATCTTAAAAGCTGCGATTAAAAAGCCTCTATTGAAAATGAAAGCTAGCTCAAATGACTACACTCAGGGCCCGGTTTTATCTAGGTGCCCTCCTAATTCCTTTCTGAAGGCATAATTGCATGCCTTAGGGAAATAAAATTCTGACTTTTTATTTTTAGGGTGGTCTTTTTAGGAGACCATTGACTAATAGCTCTGCGATATAGGAATAGAATAGGGACAACTTGTATCCAGCGAGTGACAGATGGGTACTTACAAATCCAGTTTTCACTGTTGCAAGGGTACTGGGCAATTTACCCCTTGACCTGTGCAGGGGTTCCCTACGTGTAAAATGGGCAAGCTGAGAGTCCTTTCCTCTGGTAGGCTTTGTCCCTTTTGTCCTGTTTATGTTCCAAATGTTTCAGAGCAGGGACTTTAACAGCTACGTATTTCATTTCCATCAGGCAAATTACCTTCTTCGCCTTAGCTTCCAACACCCATCCAGTTTCTCAGTCCTAACGCTTTTTAATAAATGGTTTTGTTTTAATAATGGGAAAAAACCCCTGTTAATTCCTCTGCTACTTCAGAGATGAGAAGTCTTCTGAAAATAGCCACTGCTACTGTAGAAAAGTTTTTTATACAGTCAAGACTGATTTTTCACACAGGCCAGATTTGGATTTTAGATACTCACAAAATCTGACTGATTCCATTACTCATGGGTGAAGGCAGCTTTTGGAACCGAAATCACTGGCTGGTTCCTCAAGCCTGACTGAAAAAAAAGCCTTTCCAACGCGAGCTAACCAGTGCCATTAATTCCCACTCCTTCCGTGGAAAAGAGCAGTGCTCTTTGTCTAAGAGGAGGAGCTTGGCTGACATCTTAACGGGACTTCCACGGGGCAGTAAGACAGATGATAAGCTGAACTGCCGAAGGTCTGCTAACCTTAAAGTTAATGGTTTCTTTTTTCTTATGCCTAATGCAGGAATTAAGCACTTTCACCATATACTCAGTTGTCTTGCTTAACGAAAATAGAGAGTACTCCCGCTCCAATTTGTTAAGATGATTAGTTTGACTACTAAACAGGCTTAAAATGAGGCAAGTGCCGAAGTACCATACTGGATCATGGCCAAAGTGGTCAGCATATTGCAGTGAAAGTCCAATGTCGTCTTGCACTTAACAGGCTCAGTGATAATTATGCTAGCTGAAAGTGAGCATGATGAGTAATTTATATGACCAGTCTGGCTTTTTTGAGCTTGTGATTTATTTCTGATTAGAATCCCCTATTTTTTCAGGTGGTTTTGATGTCTGAAATTATTTACCTGATCATTTTCTTGACTTATTCACAGTCAATGAGCTGGGTGTTTTCTCTATTTGAGCTTTTCAGATAATAACGAACATAGAAGTATGTTACTTGCTTGGGTGAACTTGGTTGTTAGCATGTGCTGTCCTGAGAAAGTGATTACAATCATGAATTTGAAATCCACTTTCAGAAAATAATCTGCTTTTGTGTTTGTTTAAAATTTGTTACTTCAGCAATATTCCTGTCTGAAGAAACACATTAGCAAAACTGGAAAGTACACAACAAAATTAGATATCCCATTAAAGTTCATTTACAAAAGTATATAGGTGTTTGTTATAAAATATTGGCATTAATAATTAACAGCCACTAATTTTGGTACTATGCTGTGGGACTCTGGCCCAGAACTGTAATGACATATTCCCAAAAATAGACATTAAAGGACATGCATTCCATATGTGAGAAACTCCTTCCATAAGAAAATGCCTGAAACTGAAAATACTGTTTAATAGCAAATACTCATTTGAAAGAAATTCATAAAGAGGTTTCCAGAACATTTTACCTAAAAACATGCTTCAGTTCTGCCAGCTCCTTTTCTTTGATTTGCAGGTCATCTTCTAATCGTTCTATGATTATAGCATACGATTCACTAACTTTCTTCTTCCATTCATCTAACAACAGAAAAACCCTGATTCATAAAATGCTTCAAAACGTATAAAAACCAGGAACTCAAATCATAATGTCCCAGTAACCAAAGCACTTGATTTTTAAAGATAGTTTCATTTTTCTATTAAAGTATGAAAGTTCAAAATATTACAGCTATTAAACTGTTCTTGCTGCAACCAATATAGACACATACATACGGATTTCATAGACAACTCATACATATGAATCCTTATCAGAAATATTTTTAACTTGAACAAGAGAAAACTTAAAGCTTAGGTTGCATTTGTTAGCTCTTATTTCCTAAATGTTAGTGTACACACACAGCATAAAAAGGTTGGAAGTTTAAAGGTTTTTCTAATAAAGTACATGTTAAATCAGCATAATCTAAGTTAAGGTGATCTTATACGATTGCACAAAGAAATTTAGTTTACTAGCTTTCTGTCATCTTTTACAGACTACATGTGTGATTTGGGTTAAGCCATTTTTCTCGTAAACCAAGAACAATACAATACCTTATCCTTGAACTCAAGGTAAATTAGCAATGAGTTATTTCCTGAAATATCACTTGCTTCTTGTAGACAGATGTATGGTATATTGCATTTAAAAAAGCAACATTAATTACCAGTGCAAGTTTGGGTTGGTCTAGATTTATAATTTCCCATTTGTCCAATATATCTTCTTTGTTTCAGCAAAGTTCTTGCAGTAATATGATTCCTGGTTCAAGAGCAGAGACAGTCCTACTGAAAAATGCTTTTGATAGTCTCTGGCTAAAAATAAACCCTGTGCCAAATGGAATGTCATGCAACAATGACACGGAGCAAAACAGTCTGTGCTGTCAACTGTGGGGGGAAAAAAAAAGGTACCTAATCAGCTTGCTTAAAAATCGACCGTCTATTTCAACAGAAACATTTGCTTTCATCCGTTGAATACCTGAAACTGGTGGGAAGCGAGTAAATTGGCGGTTTGCTACCAACTTGTAGAGAAAAGGGAATTTAAGAAGCTGAACCCCAAGCATACCTTCAGGATGCCCAAGGAGTGCTGGGGGTCCCCAGTCTGGAGAGGCCAGAGATGATCTCAACTCATAACATCAGAATGTATCCTAACATACGGGATGGCTTTGGAGCATCTGGGTATCTTACGTACGAAGTGCAAATTGTGTCGTACCAGAGTACCGACTTTTTGTGGTTTGGTAATACTTGTACATGTTGTTGTGCCACGGAAGCCTCCCTGAATTAGACTGGGAAATGAGCTGGCTGTCGGGAGTTCCGAACGTTTCCTCTGCGTCCTTCTGCGGCAGACAGAGAACCGCCGCAGAGACCCACCTCCCGGCTCCACAGGCAGCGGCAGCTCGGCCGGCGAAACCGCGCCGGGCTGCTGGTGAAGGGCGAGCGGAGGCAGCCGGGCTGGTCGCCGCGTGCGGGCGCACCAAGACCGGAGGGGGCGAGTGAGGTCGTTTTGCGGCTGCTCCTGCTCTCGGTAGAATTTCTCCAGCACTGAGCGAGGACTCGATCAGGCTGCTGTGGTCGTATTCCACGTACAAGACAGCGAGGACCAGGATCTACATCGATACGTAACTAAATCCTGCGCTCAATCTGATTTGTCCTGTTTGTTCATATTTTACCTTGGACGCAGTGTCACGGTAATGCAGTAAAGCCCCACGAGCGGGCTAGCTGGAAGGGCGAACTGAGCAAACGGGCTCTGTGTGTGCACATACAAATGCAGGCAAACAAACCACGACAAAATTAATCTGGACTGTGTGCACAGATGCATTGCTCTAAGAGTCTGTGCTTAAGGACTGTGGAAGATTGGTTAAGAGCAAAATAACCCTGCTTTTCACAAACCGGCCCTCCTCAGGAACCCGGTTAGCACAGATCTGCTCCTCTGTTGTCTACCCTTTCCATATCCGTTTCCCTGTGTTTTCTATCAAATGGAACTACTTTACACACGTTGTCCCAGCTGATTATGGGATTCATGCTGGTTTCTGTATGTGTCTCTCTTCCTCCTTTTATTGGTTTTTTAAATTTATTTGGTATACATACACTTATATGTGTATAAATATATATAGATACATATTTATATATCTTTATATATATATTTGTATACTTAAAGTGTGTTAGTTGACCTTGGCAGCTGTCCTGTGTATAAGTTCTTAGTTTTCTCAGTTAAGGATTTCAGGCAAAAAGGTCTGTAAATATAATACACGTATATAAAATCGTCAACATGCTGCATCCCATTGTAAACAAACTTGCACCCCTGTGATAGTTCCTGACACAGGAGCGGTGCGGCGCGGTGACGGGAGGAGAGGCGAGGCTCCCACCCCGTGACGGCGAGGGGAGGTGGATCCAGCGGCTCTGAGGGCACTTACCAGCTTCGTGGAAAATCGCTTGAAGAAGCGGGACACTCGGGCAGAGGTGAGGCGAGGGGAGGGAAATGCCAGGAAAAGAACTCCGGAATTGACAAAACACTCAGTTTTGGCACTCCTTGTGGCCTGAAGAACAAGACTTTCCTTCCATCCAGACCAAGCAACCTATGGCAGAAACAGGACCAGGACAGACTCCAAAGCCCAAGAAATGTTCTGTACACTTCTGCACAGAAAATGCATGTTAATACAACAACTTTATAAAGTAAGAGCATTAAATTTCCGTGACGAGATAGAGATAATATTATTTGCTTTAAAAGAAGTAAATGCCTTGCATATTATTTATATTCTAGTTCACGGAAATACATCAAAAATAAGTCATCAGTTTCTATACCATATTTTTATTCACCCTTTGCTGGCTGCCTGCCAGGTTCAACCACGACACAAACATTTGTGTGGGTGAAGATTCATTCACGTGGACACTCGGGGAAGACCACTGGAAACGACAGCGCAGGAGGAGAACCCGGTCAGTCAGCCAAGCCAAGGCAACAGCTTTGTTTCAGTCAATGAAAGCAACTTCCAGGTGAATTCTTGAAGCATTCACATCATAGGCTGTGTGAAGCAGTCACAGAATAATTGAAACTAGGGGGGGGAAAAATATTAATAATAATTGCAGAGCCCATTTGCAGACCGTTTGCAAAGAGAGAAGAAAGGGATAACTGCACTGACTACTATGTTAGGCCAGTTCTAATTAACATCTATACAAGTAGCACTACAACATCAAGAGCAACGTTTTTCAGTGAGTAACGTCTTCCAAAGTAATGTTTACAGAACACAGAACTGTACAAATTTCTTCGATTAATTTTTTAGAAGTTTTATTGCAGTTTTGTGTTTGGAACATGCAGCTGTCGTGTCCGATCTCACAAGAGACACGTGAAAAATTCTCTTCCCGTTTCTGGTTTTAAACGTCCTTCACCAGGAGCTTTTACAGGATTAAGTCTTTTGAAATGATCTTTATTTCAAATTAATTAGAACACATACATATCTATAAATTACTTCAAGGGGCTGTAATTTGCTCCTACACATTTCAATGTAATTCTGGTGACATTCAGATATGCCACAGAAAAGGACATTAAAAGAAAATGCATTTTTATGAAAATAAAGTACAAGGAACTCTGTACAATGGCTTCTCTGTGGCAGCAGATTAAAAGAAGTGTACAAAAGAATAGTACTGCTGTTCTTGTTCTCACAATACTACAGTGGCATTTGCACAGGGATTAATCTTCCCTAATCTAAACATGGGCAGAGAGGAGAAAATGAAGCTGTGGCATCAGAGATTCAGGCACAAGAAGAGGCTGGAACCACTGAGCTCCAGTACAGACAAACTCCCCGTCCAAGTCAGGAACGTTTCTACACAGATCCAGATGACTGCTGGAGCTTACTCTCTTTTGTCAGTTCCCCAAATCCTTCTGGCACAGGTATCTTTCAGCTGCTCATTTTTATTTCAGCTGCCTTCCCTTGTGTTCTTTTTTAAGTGCCCAATTTCTCAGATTTCAATTTCCTGCCTAAAAGGTTACTGAAATAACGTTCCCCTCTCAAATTTCAGTGTAATATATACAGCATGGCTAAATCTCTGTTCATTATAGCATGGTTTCAAGCCATTCGGGGAAATCATTACGCTGATGTTCATTATGAGCCCTATTATTGCACTACACAGCAAAACTAATTAAATAAAGAAAGCTGACAAGAATAAAATCTTTAAACACTCATCTTGGTTTTATTTGAGACTGTACCAGCCCGACTTGCATTTCAGGATAGACGGAGCCAGGCAGCGATCTAGAGGCCTGTACAAAGACTGCATCCACCTAGCAAACTCGATAAGCCTTAATCAAAATCAAACTCCAAATTTCAGTAGCTGCCTCCTGTTCTTCGAAGGTCCTACCTGCTGCATCCTTTATTACTCAGACTGGAGGAAAATCATGGGCCAGGATGCCACGATGGTCTTGTTTTCTGATACAAGAAACCAGCAACCCTGTATCACTATTGCTGTTACATTTTACTGTGTGGCCTTGCACAGGTCTCTCAATTTCCTTGGGACAAGTTTATCCCAGCTGGTTGCATAAGAAAATGGTTTACATCTACCTTAACAGCAGATTGTGAAAAAGAAAGATTAGCTAAAGTTTGTAAAATGCAATACAATAAAATACATACACATACTGTGTACATCAGACTTAGATTATTATAGTCAGGAAGTGTCCGGTCTGAAGTCCTTTTGGTTTTAATAAGATTTGATCACACTACAGGATAGCCCTTGTTGTAAGGACTAGAATTCATTTAGCTAAAAAATGCACCCTTCATAAATAACTCTTTGGTGTATGTATTGCAGCTATCTCGTGCCTAAAGAAAGACATTATTTTTCAAATGTGTCATCACAGACAGATACAAATACTCACTTATCTGTCATCTCCTCTCTCCTCCTCCTTCTTTTGACAGAAATAGCATGTTAACTCAAAAATGACATTACATCCACTACAGACTAACTGCTCTCCTTGCAACTGCTTCTGTGCCCTGCAGCTCCAGTGCTTGCTTTGCCGGCGGATCCCCGGTTCGCCCAGCAGCACTCAACCGCTGCCCAGCAAGGTGCAGCAGATCGGCGCAGGTTTGGCAGGCGCAGGCAGGGTTATAACACTCGCCGCCAGGATACTCGACGAGAGCTCTGCAGCTCATGTTCTTCTTCAGAGATTCTTGTCCCTTCTGGACTCTAGAAACCTTTTACTCCACCAACACGCTTGCCAGGGGCAAAATCCTGGCCCCTGCTTAAATCCAAAGCAAAACTCCTCCTGACTTCAATCAAACAGGGTATTCATTCCAGCCTTTCAGATTTTGTTCTGAAGCTGACACAGGAAAAACCAACAAAACTAGCTACTTTCTGTAGCTTGACAGGGTAAAGCCACGTTTCAGCATTTAAAACTCACAAAAAAGCCTGCAGAAAAACATGCCTCATGTCTACCAAATCCTTTCAACAAAACTCGTCAAAGTGCAATGGATGTGTGTTTTAATTTTTAAATTCCACCAGCCCTGGACAGATGGATGCCTGGATTGCCAACACCATTATCGATCTTCATGCACTGACGTTCTCTATGGCACGGTCCATTTTCTCTGAATATTTCCATAAACTTTCTAATCTCGTACTTCACAACGGTAAGTTTATTGATAGGAAGAAAGACCACAAAGGACTATGGCTGCATTAGAAATTGCATGGGCAGACACGTACTTCCTGTGGCTCAATAAGGGTGTTTATTCCGAAGTGTGGAGTCCGAGAATGAATTTACAGAACATGTGTGTGAACATGCACACACATAACCCTATATGATATAAAAACATACGGGAAAATAATTAATAGAGGTCTGTATTAAATAAAATATTTCAAAAATGTTTTTAATAAAATATTACATTAAACTTGATTGTAGTTTAAAAATGAAAAATCTAGATATTTCGGAATCTAGATATCTGTGGAATAAATTCATTACGCCTGCTGACATTACCTATGGCTAACGTTGACCAAAATCTGTCTTCTAAAATTTGAGACAAAAATATTTAGTGTAAAAGGGAAGCATAAAGACTTAAAAGGAGTGGCATAAAGACTTAAAGCAGTCTAATGTTTCTTACCTAGTAAATCAAATTACGCTTATTCCATTACAACGATTTTTTTTTTTTTAATTAAGTTCTTAGCCTCAAGATCAAATGTTTTATTTCCTAACATCCTAGGACAGTTAATTGACATGCTGCTAAGAACCGTTAAATGAGACTGGACATTACCTGCCTCACAGGCTTGCAAAAAAACGGTATCTTAGGCCTTTATTCAAAGGTTAAGAAAATATTTCTAGCTCCTCACTGAAGTGTTTAGCCACAAACTATTCAACTCAGCCACATATTTTAAGAGCTATAAATGAAGCAGTGTCTGATCGCACATTTGGTGTGTTTAAATGCAGACACCATTTGTTTAAGCAATAGCTTCACGGGCTGCGCTCTACGAACTGCGGAGAAGCTCGTGAACAGGACAAGCGCACGTTTTGGGGATGCTGACACCCAGCTCTTTTGTGCGCCGTTCTCCGGGGCCGTGGCCAAAGAACGCTTTCAGCAAACCTTTACAGTCGTTTTCCTCATGTAGACCCTTGGCAGCAGGACTAAGCACAGTGGAAGTGTTACTGCCCTCGGCGAGCAAGACCCAGCCGAGCTTTCCAGCGGCTACCTGTGAGTTGTGTCACTGGGGCGGTCATCAGCGTTCACTGCTTGCAGCTTCCCTGCGGAGCCTAAGCAGCACCCACCAGGCTCACCCCACGCACCCCGAGAGCGCGAGCCTGGGTCTACGGTCAGACCTGCAGGCTGCCCAGGTGAAACGGGGGGCCACCACCCTGCCAAATCGACACCTCACTCTCCAACACAGTATGTCAGAAGGACAGAGTTTTTGTGCAACGCTTACCGTTTCGTAGCAGCTTGGATGATCCTGACGCAGGGGCTAGGTTAAGGAATGACAGTAGTGGGCAGCACATCCCAGAGGGTAATACTTTCTGAGGGGTGTGAGCAGTTCTTGCCCGCCCCGGCTGCAGCTGGGCCAGCACATCTGAGCAGTCCGGGGCAGGACAGGCGGGACAGCAGCGCGCCAGGAAAGAAAACCTGAGAGAGAAATATTCTAAGAAGTACCTCTTCCCTCTCCTGGTGCGCTTGGTGGACTGACAGAGCCTGAGGCAGCCTGCTGACCCAGGTGCCAGGCACGGCAGTCTAAGACTACGACCACGATTCCACTCCTGTTCTTGTTTTTTCCTTGGAAGAAGACTGCTTCCAAGACCATAGCAGCTGCTATTCCATCAACACTTTCCAAAAGCTGGTTAGTCAGCATGTTTTTCCTCATTCTTTTCTCCCATTACTTATGTGTCAGCAAATCCATTTTCTATTTATATCCAGGTTGCTTTCAGTAATGAAATCAATACACGGTACTTCGGGAATTTAGAATAAATGCAACTGTAACAGTTAAAGTGAATAACCATGTTAAAATAATGCAACTTCATTTTACTGTTACTTAACACCCACAAAGCTTAACTAGCAGTAAAGCAATCATCAGAGAAGTCTTTTCAGAACAAAGTTTGATCTCCAATTGAAGATACAAAGTCTATGTCAAACATTTGTTTTTCCCAAAATATTTTGTACACTCTAACAATAGATGAATAGATTACGCAAATAGGATGATATACAAACCACAATTTCATGCTCCATGTTCTATGACTATTTTTACTTTGTGACTTTATGCGTTTGTACCTTAATGTTCTGAAGCCTACTGCTGTTTCCATTGTTAAACCAGCATTTTATAATGACTTTTAAAACCTGTTTGCTCAGAAATTCTCCTTATTCCTTTGAAGTCAGCAATTCCCAACCTCCATGTCTAGCTCCTTTGTATTTCTTCTTAGAATCACAGAATCATGAAGGTTGGAAAAGACCTCTAAGATCATCGAGTCCAACCGTCAACCCAACACACCATGCCCACTACACCATGTCCCTAAGCGCCTCATCCACACGTCTTTTAAATACCTCCAGGGATGGTGACCCAACCACTTCCCTGGGCAGCCTGTTCCAAGTCTGACCACTCTTTCAGTAAAGAAATTTCTCCTAATGTCTAGTCTAAACCTCCCCTGGCACAACTTGAGGCCATTTCCTCTCGTCCTATCTCTTCTTGCTCAGAAGAGATCCTCAGGAAAAATACTGTGTCTCTTGAAAGGTTTCTTTATCAATGAGGAAGAAACTTGAAGGTTAAACCAGCTTGCGTAATATTCATGAGATATTACAATACTACCTTGTAGGTGGCATAAGAAAGATGCCACTAGGGAATTCAGTCAGTAGGGAGATAAACATTGCTTATAATGAAACATTAAATAAAACATGAAAACCCATAGGTAAACGCCAGAGAAGAAGCTGCATTGTGTTTGCAGTTAATTACATTGATAAATACACAGCACATAGCATGAAATGGAAAAATTAAAAATGCAGTCATTATAGAAGCAAAATTAAAAATAAATGATTTAAGGTATCTGAATATAAACTTAAGTGTGAACAAGCTTTTTTCCACCTCATGGTACTAAAGTATATATTGATTGTTTATGTAATGAGCTGTTGAAAACAAAGAGGATCACAGAACTGGCTAGGCTTGCATGCCCTCCCTGCACAGCATCTCTGTGGTGCCACAGCCCAAGCCACAATACCGGGCTAGGCGGAGCACTGGCAGGACCTAGCAGGACACTTCCTATATTTTTAAAAAAGGGGAGCAGGGAAGAGGGAACAGAGAAAAGTGCATTTAGAGTTGTACACACAAAAAAGTTGTACACGCTTTTCTTTTTGATCAAGCCAGAACAGAAAGTGTAAGAAGCACCTTACCTATTTGGAGCTGGATCTTTGGCACCTAAACTAGAAACGAAAGGACATCTTTGTTAGTAAAGGGTGGAGAAGGGGAAGGGAGACTAGATACCGTGTGCTTCTCTGAAGATGTGCATCGCGGTACCACTCACAATAGTTAACCTCTCTGTTGTTGTTTACTCCACTGGTCTGCATGAGGACTAAGCATCACTCCAAGGACTCTGACAGTTCAGTTTAGAGAAATATGAAATGTAGGTTTCCATGTGGCACAGATCAGTAAATCTGCGGATAACAAAAATTTGGTAGCTGCCCAATCAAACTACCAGCTTCCAAACAACTAACAGTAAAACAACAAAAAAAAATAATGTCTTGATGCCAGGTTTTGACCCCAATATTGTTAGTCACGAGGGAAAGAATGCTCTTTTATGCAAGTCTTTTTCCTCTGATGAAAAACAAGAAAGTATAAAAAAATTACAAAACAAAAAAAAAAAGAGAAAGAAAATTATTAATGCTTAAGGCAAGATGTCTTGATTTAAGAAGTGCTTTTAATAAATTTATCTCTACCTGTTTGAAACACTACTGTAAAAAGGCAGCATGAAAAGAGAGAAACATAAGTTATTGCTATATAATTTTCTACGATGCTGGAGCTAATGTTTACTTTGAAAAACTTTTAAAGCAGTTTTCAGTCAAATTTCTAATTAATTTGTTCTGTATCGTATTCTCACTGACAAAGACTACAAAACATAATAATATGCACCCCAAGAAAAATCACCAATTAGTGTTTTCAGAGATCTGAAATATCTCATTACTTCTTTCATCAAAAGAGTAGTTTATCTGCATTTGCTGCATTATTAATGTTATGCTACAACGTTGTTAATGCAATTTCATTATTTCTACTTCAATGAAATCAGAGAAAAGATCTGTGTACTTTTTTCTTATGATTTTTACAAGCTGGGAAGCTGTCAGTCGCCCACAAATGAAAACAGGAAATCTGTTCAAATCTGTTCAACAGTTCAAAACTGTTCCTTCTACAAATCAGACTTCTCTTTTCGTCTTTGTAGACGGATTTTGTCATAAATTTGCTTCCTAAACTTCAACATATCTTCTACATCTTTGTAGGTGAGCATTTCTTCAACAGACAAGAGCTTAAACGCGTTCAATTTGAAAGCTGACATGTGCTGCACAGAATTTAACATTTTTAACGACATTCTAACTGATTCACTTAAAGTAGAACAAACAGGAAAAATCCTAGCAGTCCACAACCCCAAACGTGTGTTCTCACTGGAGAAGAGCTGGTCTGAAACCTCTACACCCCAGAGGTCCAAGCATTCTAGTAAGCCGACTCCAAAAAACTTGAGTGAATGTATATCTGACAACAATTTCACACTCTTTTTGAAGTCCTCTTCTACGCTAAACACCATACTTACATACTTTACTTGATCGTTAATTTTTATACTTAATGAACTCAGAAAACAGTTTGAAGGTATGTCTACTTTCAAATTTATGTGTGATCCACTAATAATGCTGTTCTTCCCTACTGAGACTCCAGGTCCAACTCTAGAGTATTCAATAACGGATCCAGCTCCCACAGAGCATCCAGGCTCAAGTATGCTTTGAATGATACTTGCTGATTGATCCAAGGTCTCAGCTTCGTCAGAAAAGACGCTAAAAGCCACAGACAGCAAGTCGAGCTCACGTTTCAGTTTGCTATCAGATGTAAAATGAAACAAATACTCTTGAGTAGTTCCAATGTGATAGAACTTAGAGTTGTTTAAGACTATAACATTAAACATAGTTCCTTTCAGAAGAGAGCGTAGCTTCTGTCGTACTTCTACTAACCGTGACTCCTCTTCTGTGACATTACTGGTATTTTTTGTGTAATCTTGAGTGGCTCCAGGCCCCAGAGCCTGGAGGAAGTCACCATATGCATCTATTTCACAGCAAAGAGTGCCCATCTGCTTATAAAATGTCAGTAACTGTTTCGCAGTGCTATGATCCATGTAAAATATACTGTCTGTATACACACACTCCGAGTCCATTTCTGAGTCACTGTGGTCTCCAGAGGAACGCAGCTGAGAACAATTCCCTCTTACGCATACTGCACCACACTGGCGCATCGTCTCAATATCAGGCTTGTGCAGGAAACGATGGCAAGACGTGTATGCAAGTCCTCCTTCTCCTGAAAAGCTGGATGGATCTAAAACGAACACTCCGTGAGTGGTCCCAACTGTCAAATCTGAAGGGTGAGCTAATGCGGTAAATCCAGGTTTATCAAATGCGACGGTTTCTGTAACTCCGGTGCTGTAAAGCTCTATGTCATCCGAACACGTAATGAGAATTCCCGGTTTCATGTGACTGGGGAAATCAATGTACATGGCAAGCTTCAGTTCCAACATCTGGTAAATGGGATCGCCAAAAGGCAAAGCTGTGAAAATCTTTCCCAGTGCACTTGCATTTGGTAAACGTTGACTGTAACCACCTTGAATAAAAAGACATCTTTAATTACACGGAGACACTGTATGTAAGTTAGCAAAAACTAAACCTATGCAGCTATTTTACATATATGCAAAGGTATAAACCCCTCCCCCGGCTTGGTCATACACCAAGTATTCCTCAAAAAATGACAGATGTAAAAAAAAAAATCAAAACCCATTCTTCCTCAAACATTTCTCAAAGTAGATCTGACCTTATGTCCAAAATTCAGCATGCCTTAAATAGCTTATATTAAAATTGTGTTTGATTTCATTACCTTTAGTTTGCTTCAGAGCTGGAATATGGACTTGTGTGTAACTAAAGTGGAGAAAGCAAATGACACCTGCTTTGCCCTTGAAAAAAAGGAGAACCCCTACACCCTCGCTGGGAATTTTAAGTCAGACATAAGTCAAAAAAGCAGTGGTTTGGTCAGGTGACTTGTTATTCCTCGTTTCTTTCTCCTCTGCCGAACTGAGGCACCTTTTGGCAGCGTTCTGACTAACTGGATAAGGCGGCAAGTATTCAGCCTGCCTGTAGTTATGAGGACCCGCAGGTCCCCTACAGAGAGGGCCACGCTCCTTAAATGGGTATTTCAAGGCAGGAGCTTAATTCAGATACTCTGAATTACACTTCTTTCTCCACTGTTTGATCGAACAACTTAAGTGCTGAGAGCAATGCTTAAGTGACAGTAGTATCTCCTAAATATCAATCTAAATTCAAATGATCAGATCAGATACATTTGGAATTACTTTTCTGAGGGAACTGTGTTTCAGAACTCTGACTCTGCCATCATATCATTTTTAGGAAAAAAAAAAAAGGGGTACAGCTTTAGTGTGTGAAATGTAAAATAGAATTTACCAGAATGAATTAGCAGCACAATAAAAGAAGTCCATTTATCACCATACAGATCTTCCAAGCATCGAAGAACATGAAGTGTTGATCCACCATTTCCTAAAGAAAAAATATTTCAGGATCTGCTGAGAAGAGCACCAATAGTATCTGCATTGACACATGAAGCGTACGGGGATCTGGTGCTGTGGCAGGGTGATCAGGAAGCATGTTCTAAATGCTGCCTTCTGCTGTAGAAAATGCGTCATGTATTTTTAAAGCAGTCTTTATGACTGCAGAGACGATCTTTTAAACAAATCGAGTGTCAATGGATGCACAGATATCTATCTGAAATTTCCTAAACCAGTTCTGACCGACCAGTCTTTCTACTGTATTGTAGCTGATAAAATCACGCAAAGATGATGGACAGTCACTTCGGAAGCCTTGTGCGCTCAGAGGGGAGGGCACCTTGAGCAGACAGCTCTTGGGAAAACACCGTGTCTGCCCCTCCCCGTCAGTCTCTGAGGCCCCAGCATTTGGAGCATTTCGTCATTTCAACAGACCGTAACTCAACCGTAAGAACTAGCTCCAGTAGGAAACAAGTCACACAAAAGTTCACTACTGACCTGAAGCAAGCGTTCAGAAGTACTTCTGACATTTACAATACGGAAATGAGGAAAAACATCTGGGATACAAGGAAAGGGTTTGGGATATTTTTATGTGCTCCTACAACTTATAATTGCTAGATTTCTGGAAATTAATCTCTGCCTATTATTTTACACTGCAGATAGACTACTGAGATTAATTATTTTCTACATCGAAATGAACAGGTATTAAGAATTATAGGATGATATTATGGACAGTCAGACTACTTTATTCTAGGTTTTTGCTGTGCATTGGGTAATATATTAAAACATATTCAAATTGTTTAAATAATCAGATTAAGGTAAGAAGTACGTATTTATAAAAACCATGAGTTAGTGTTATTCTGCATTCCATACGATACACTCGGAAGAGCCATATAGCATCATCAACATGCACTCATTCAAAACCACCACGATGGAGTCCCAGATAGTACAAGAGGAAGCGCAACGGCCAAAATTAACTTACGCTAAATCCGAAAAAGCAGCCAACCCACGATGCTAGCAGTTGCACGACTGAATCAAAACCTCACACTATTTAATGGCATTAGAACCTACGTTTGTGGTTTAATTAACACTTCAGACTTCAGCAGCATTTTGGAGCCCTTCCATTGCAGGAGACAGCTGTCATAGCACATAAGCACAAAGCCTGCTTCCACCTGACCGAAAATGAGCATCATTATATGTATGAGAATAAACATATTAAACGAAGATACAGCGTATCGAGCGAGTGTAACTCGTGCAGGAACACCGCGAGGTGCTGCTCCCCGTGCGGTGCGCAGTTACCCCCGCGCAGCCTGCGACCCGCTCCGTGTCCCGCGCACCTGCCCGGGCGGTGCCGGGCTCCCCCCGCGCCGCTGCGCCCTGCGGGAGGGACGAGGGGTGCCCACCGATTTTCGGTCCAGGTGGATCCACGAAGACGTGGTACCGCACCCCCAGCGGAAGCTCCTTTCTGCTCAGCTTCTCCGCCAGCTGCTGTCGGTAGCCCAGCGCCTGCTCCGCGTCGGCGGCCGTCACCGCCACGACGTCCCAGAACTCGCCGGGGCGGGCGGCCTTCCCTGTCGGCAGAGCGGCGGCCGCGTCAGGCGCGCCGGGGGGAGGCACAGCCGACCCCGCCGGAGCGCCGCGCCGAAGCCCGAAGCGTCCCGAGGTCGGACGGGGCACCCCCGCCCCCGCGGGCCGGCGGCAGGGCGTGCGCTCCGCAGCCCCACGCCGAAGGCGGCTCGGCTCGGCTCAGCTCGGCTCGGCTGGGCCGGGCCACCGCCGCCCCCCGCCCGCCCCGGGCCGCCCCACCTCTGAGCGCCGCGAACCGCGCCAGCCGCCGCCCCGTGGCCTCCCGCCGCGCCGCGCTCCGCTCGCCCGCCGCCGGCATGGCCGCGCCGCAGCCCCAGCACTGCCGCCGCCGCCGTAGCGTGAGGCGGGCCCGGAGCGCCCGACCCGGAAGAGCCGGGCTGGGACCCGGGGCGGGGCCCGGCGGGGCGGGCGGGGGCCGCCTCAGGCGGCGCGGGGCGGCCGGTGCCTGGGACGGCCCCGGCGCTGAGCCGAGCGCCCGGGTCGCGCCCGGGGCGAGGCTGGCGGAGGAGGGCTCGCCGCCCGCGCCGCTCCGGAGCGGGCGGGAGAGTCGCCTCCGGCCGCGGGGGCGCCGAGGGCGAGGCCGGGCGGCGGGCCCGAGCGGGCGGCAGCGGTCGGGCGCCGGCGCGGGGCCCCCCTCGGGGCTGGGCCCGCCCGTTGGGAGAGGGGCCGCTGCTGCAGCTCTCCGGGGCTTCGGCTTCCCGGTGAAGTGGTGCCTCACCCGGGGAGAGGGCCGTGGCGGGGCGGGCTGGATGAAGGCCTTTTCTGCTGCGCTCCTTTCTTTTTCTTTCTTTTTCTTTCTTTTTCTTTCTTTTTCTTTTTCTTTTGCTTTCTTTTGCTTTCTTTTGCTTTCTTTTGCTTTCTTTTGCTTTCTTTTGCTTTCTTTTGCTTTCTTTTGCTTTCTTTTGCTTTTTTCGCTTTTTTTCGCTTTTTTCCTTTTTTTTTTCTTTTTTTTTCTTTTTTTTTTCTTTTTTTTTCTTTTTTCCCCCCTTTTTTCCCCCCCTTTTTTCCCCCCCTTTTTCCCCCCCTTTTTTCCCCCCTTTTTTTCCCCCCTTTTTTTTCCCTCCTTTTTTTCCCCCCCTTTTTTCCCCCCCTTTTTTCCCCCCCTTTTTTCCCCCCCTTTTTTCCCCCCCTTTTTTCCCCCCCTTTTTTCCCCCCCTTTTTTCCCCCCCTTTTTTCCCCCCCTTTTTTCCCCCCCTTTTTTCCCCCCCTTTTTTCCCCCCCTTTTTTCCCCCCCTTTTTTCCCCCCCTTTTTTCCCCCCCTTTTTTCCCCCCCTTTTTTCCCCCCCTTTTTTCCCCCCCTTTTTTCCCCCCCTTTTTTCCCCCCCTTTTTTCCCCCCCTTTTTTCCCCCCCTTTTTTCCCCCCCTTTTTTCCCCCCCTTTTTTCCCCCCCTTTTTTCCCCCCCTTTTTTCCCCCCCTTTTTTCCCCCCCTTTTTTCCCCCCCTTTTTTCCCCCCCTTTTTTCCCCCCCTTTTTTCCCCCCCTTTTTTCCCCCCCTTTTTTCCCCCCCTTTTTTCCCCCCCTTTTTTCCCCCCCTTTTTTCCCCCCCTTTTTTCCCCCCCTTTTTTCCCCCCCTTTTTTCCCCCCCTTTTTTCCCCCCCTTTTTTCCCCCCCTTTTTTCCCCCCCTTTTTTCCCCCCCTTTTTTCCCCCCCTTTTTTCCCCCCCTTTTTTCCCCCCCTTTTTTCCCCCCCTTTTTTCCCCCCCTTTTTTCCCCCCCTTTTTTCCCCCCCTTTTTTTCCCCCCTTTTTTTCCCCCCCTTTTTTCCCCCCTTTTTTTCCCCCCTTTTTTTCCCCCCTTTTTTTCCCCCCTTTTTTTCCCCCCTTTTTTTCCCCCCTTTTTTTCCCCCCTTTTTTCCCCCCCTTTTTTTCCCCCCCTTTTTTTCCCCCCCTTTTTTTCCCCCCCTTTTTTTCCCCCCCTTTTTTTCCCCCCCTTTTTTTCCCCCCTTTTTTTCCCCCCTTTTTTTTCCCCTTTTTTTTCCCCTTTTTTTTCCCCCTTTTTTTTCCCCCTTTTTTTTTCCCCTTTTTTTTTCCCCCTTTTTTTTTTCCTTTTTTTTTTTCCTTCCCCCCCCTCCCTTTTTTTTCCCTTTTTTTTTTTACTAGTAGCTGTTCACTAAGTTCTTGTGTCTGAAGATGTTGCAAGTGGGGTTTTGTTCAGAAGGAACATGCAGCACTTCCGCCGGCCTCCCTTGCTGGAGCTGCGCGCCTGCCTGCTCAGCGGTGTACCTTTACGTGCGCTTTGTCTGCCGTGGCCCGTGGGTTATTTAATGCAAACGAGGATTTTTAAGAAAAGAAATTTCTTTCCCATTCCCTTTAGTTATACAACTTGTAGAAAATACATTCATACATACAGGCTCAAATCTGGAAATACTTCGCTGCCTCAAAATGCAGGTCCCGTGTTGAGCTCAGAATCCGAAGGGTTGGGTTCCCCCGGAGCTGATGCCTTAGTTCTGTGTATTTGTAGAAATAGACCATCGTTTTGAGGTTCAGGGTACATCTCCGTGGCAGTCACAGGAGGGAGTAGGACGAGTTAGATTGCTGGTTTGGTAATCTAATTAGGAATGGAATCCTAACTGCACATGAACTGGTCCGCTTAATCCTTCCCTGCCTGTGTCCGACCTGTTTGCATTTCGGCGCTCCCCAGCCGAGCCTGCAGTGCGCTTGCTGAGCGCTGAGCTGAGCAGGGTTTGGGTCTGATGGATGGATCCTACAAGGACTTGCTGCAGGCTCTTGTATTGTGCCTAATTATCTGATATCTACTGGCAGTATTCACACAGCTCAAAGTTTTTCCCGCTGCAGTTCTTTGCCCTGGATATTGTGATTTTTGATCTGTGGACTTCATCTGTCTTCCTGAATTTAGAGCCTGCTGCGACTACAGATACTAAATACAAATAGATGAAAATGAAAGGAAGGTTTGTCTTGATAAGATCTCATTATGCATAAATCTTACAATAAAAAGTAGCTGTAAAAGCACTGTAGAAGCTACTGAAAAAAAGAATTTAGGAAGTTAAAAAGTTACAAAAAATCCATAGTTTTTCATGATTGTAAACCGCTGACAGAGAAGATTAAAGAAAAAAAGATGAATATTTCACTGCTGCTTTATGAGTTTGAGACTTTTCTGTGATGCATGTGATAACAGCCTTAATCAGAGTAATGTACATCACAAAGATGTGTTTGATACTTCCTTATGTTCTCGACTTACTCTAGTAAGGAACACAGTTTGTTCTGTTGAAACTATACTTTTGCTCTTTTGTATTGAGTTTTCATTGTTGGCAACAAGTCTGTTGACCTCAGTGAGAAAAAATTCCTGGATCGTAAGTCCAGCTTCAAAGATTTAAAGTTTAGTTACAACAAGAGAAGATTCATTGCTGTTTACAGTTTTTTTAACACTGTTTTCCCCTTTCTTAACTTCTGGCTAATGTAGCGTTAGTGATGAATCCCGTCAATTGACTGTGTTTCATGAACCCAATTAAAAACTGCATCATCCCGATTACATTAAAAAGTGCTCTAGACATTAAGCAAACACTTTCTATTTTAAGTCAGAAGAATGAGTGATTCTTAACAAAGCTGGGAACCCTCACATATTGACCAGCAAGTTTTCCTGTGTCCCATTCCTTATGAGTAATTTATTTGCCAAGAGGGAATTCCTAGCTTTCTGAATGGGTAAAAAGGAATTGAAGTTGGGAAAGCTTTTTATTGTGTTACGGTAGGTTCCCCTTTACTGGTTGTGCTCCTCTTAATCTATCCCTGACTCATGGGCCTTAGGACATGGTGTATAATAAATACATTTTGGGAGAGGTGTCTTTTATAGCTCATATGTATTTCATTCAATAGCGATGCAGTTTTCATAGTGCGATTAAAAATACATGCTAATTTACAAGTCATTTAGGAAACTACTAGAGATACAAAGTAATTAATGTTTACTGACAATAATACTAATTTCTTTTTAACTGCAGCAAGCCTTTGAAGCTATAATTGGGATCCTAATGCTTGCAATGAAATATTGCTGCAGTTCAACAGAATTTTTGTTTTGAACTTTTTGTCATTAGTCAGACTTCCTAATGCATACGTTTCTGTTTGTGGTCTCTAAAGTCTAGAATAATTCTTGAGTTCAACTATTCATGGTAAAAATTTCCTTTAAAATTATTTCAGTTGGATGGTTATTCATACTTTTAATAGTAATATTTTATAATCACTTAACCTGATAGTTGATCCCAGGAAATAATAGATTTTCATCAATACTGCATTGCTCTGTCCCCCACATTTCAAATTTACATAAAGTGATGTTGGTGATTCATTAGATTCGGTGGCAGAGGCAGTAAAGCGCTCCAGGAAATGCATTTTGTCCGAGAGATGAAAGGGGAGGTGTTCACCGTTTGTGCTTTGTAAAGAGTCCCAGGAGAGCTTTTGTAAGAGCAAAGCTATTGACACTGGTGTTTAACTGAATTGTAAATCCCCAAATTGCTTTTTTCTATGGAAATTGTGGTTACAAAATAGCAGAAAACACCTATGTTGTGTGTTGCTGAAAGCTTCCTCACCTCCCACCTGATCGTGCTGGTCTCTTACCCTTCAGCGTTTGGTGTAAACAGCCTTAGGTACAGCCCAGGTCTGCAATCCTTGTGTCAGGTAGAGAAGATGGATTAATACACAACTCACTGTGTTTGTGTACGAACGTTTGGTTAAGTAAATAAAATGTGAGTGTTGTGGAATCATGCCAGTAGTTAGCAAAGTACTTTCTGCGGCCCTTTGGAATGCAATGTGTCATATATAATATGTTGTTAGCACAACAGTATTTCTTACTTAAACAATTAGTGCCACTGGCGTTTTTTCTAACCTGTGGGTATGTGATATTTCATAAGTAGTACTATAACAAATACCTGGATGTTTTCTTTGGTTATCTGAAATTCTCCTTTTAAAGCTGAACACATAGCCTTTTACGTAGTCTTTGTATTCTTCTTTTCCTGGATCTCTGAGGAATGAATCAAAGAAGAGAGCTTATCATGAAGAAGTTAACTGGGTACTGAATATCTGGTTTCTACTTCAAAAAATCTGGTACTTGAATGTTGACAAACTATCGATCAGAATCTGTTGTAAAAAAAATTAGAAGGCCTGGTTATAGTTCAATTAAATGGGCTGTATCTAAAGAATGTTGGGCATTTGCAATATTTTTTTTTCACTTACAATATGCATCCTTTCAAATAATTATGTTATCAATATTGATTCACTTGGTGTTGTGCTGGAGCTCCATGCACGTCAGGTAAATAATAATACTTTGTGAAGATGCAAAAACGAAGTTGATTTGTCTTTAGACTTGTGTAATTGTTTTCCTTAGGAGCAATATATATTTTGAATAAAGTATGATTTCTTCACAGAGGAAGCTCTCTGACTGAGTATATTCATTTTTTTACTAGGAACAGGCAGTTACATCTTGGACTCACGGAATTTTTGCCATTTGTGATAAAAAGGCAAGTGTTTTTCCCATGCCTACCCTGCTGTTTGGTGAGAAGGCCCAATACCAGGTGTTTCGGTGTTTGAGGTCTCCCTTCCTTTATAAAGGAGTGGAAAGGATGACAAGTTACATGTGAATTCAAGATTTTTCAGTATTGAAATGGATTTGGCTTAAGGGCTGTAGTTTGAAAAAAAAACTTTCCTGTACAGAGAAAATGATAAAACAACTTCTTGCAGGTGTTTTGTATGTGTTTTAAATGACATAAATAGACAATAGGAAAAGTCTGTATGACAGTTTACATATTGTAAACCGGTAATGATTTATTGTTCACGCGTTGAACTGCTTCATCTGTCTCTCTGTAAATGGTTAAACCAGGAAGGCATCTGCTGCTTCCCCTGCCCCCAAACTTACTTGGAAGGTTTTTCTGTAGATATTTGGTATATGTTTTCCAGTTCTTGGTTTTAATCTACTGTTAATCTACTATTTAATCTTTCAGTTCACGGAGCCAAAGTTGACTTTCACAGTTGCACTTTCTGCAGTTTCACATTTGGCCTTCTGAGCTCTCTAAGTGCTGGAGATAAAATCATAGAATCATAGAATCATAGAATCATACAGGTTGGAAAAGACCTCTAAGATCATCGTGTCTGCAACGCTGCTTAGAACAACCTAATCCAAAATTCCAGTCTGATGGATGATTTGCAGTAAGCCCAGTTTTTCACATGTGTAAAAAGATGTCACTGTACTGAATGGCTCAAAGAGTGCCTGGTGTTTCATAGCCGCTGCGGTGACCTCTGAGTTTAGCGTGGTCATCCCCCGGTCGTGAAGGCCAGGTTCAGCCCTTCTCTAGTCGGTAAATTTACTTCTATTTATTCCAGTATTGAACTGGCCTGTATATGATATTTTATAATCTTAGGTGTTAAGAAATTACATTTTTCTGAAGGATGAATTTTCATCATTATTTCAGACATGGCATCCTCCAGGTCCAGTGTTTTGGGAAGGCTTGAAGGAATTAAGTCTACTGTATCTTCATGATAACGAAACTGGAAAAATGGCTAACGTGCATTCATTATCTTTCGGTCCTAATCTGATAGGCCTCACCTTGTTTGATACTCCACTGAGCCTGAAAATAGCCTGTAGGCATATTGTTGTTAACGGCATTTTCTCCCTCAAAGCACTGGGTTACTGTGTAATTTCTGATGAGGAAATAGTTGGGAGATGGAAACTTCCTGACAAATAGAAATGGTTTTGCCATTGTCTTCTCCTTGACGTCTCTCCTGTTGCTAGAGAGGTAAGCCAGCTCGTAGTATGCTGTTCTCTAAAAGGTTTGGTTGTGAGGATGTTTTTTCTAATTGCATGGCGCTTGTTTGATCAGAGCTTCATTAACACAATATTTTATTGAACTGTGTTCAATCTAATAGGATTAGGGATCTGTTACTGAAATTGTTTATTAACGTGGCTGCATAATGTTTTCCAGGTGATGTAGTGGAACTGTTTGGTATCTTGTTTCAGAACAAAACATTCATGTATTAAGAACAACACTTAACTGAATGTACGCAGTCCACTTAGCTCATACCAAGTTCCTAATTCTTTTGCCCTTCATGTTTGTTAGCACCTGCTGGCGCATCCTTTGGTTGAGCAGTTAGGACCTCTTTGTACGTGTTAAACCCGCTGAGCTTCCCAATTTGAGCCTTTTGCCGAACTTGCACTGGGTTCCGGTATCGGGGTCCTCTTTCTAGACGCAAAGAAGTGGTCCTTGCCTTGCTGTGCGTGGCTAGAGCAGCCAGCCCACGCAGCAGCCGGGGCAGCGGCCGGGGCTGCCGGTCCCCCGTGGCAGCAGCCGGGGACCTCTGCTCTGAGCGGGGCTCGGTCCCGGAGGCTGCTCCGCTGCCGTCTCTTGTCGCTGCCTTGCGACAGGTAAATTAAATGGGCTGGGGACATTGCTCTGGCCCTGCGGCCAAATGGCACCTGCAGAGATCTTTTAGAAATCTTATTTAATACTTCAACTCTGCTTACTTAATAGGACAAGAAATACACAGATGCAGACAGATAGCAAGCTGTGTTTTATTGCTTTCTGGGGTTTCCTTCTGACTCTGGACCGTATTGTCCCGTCTTTCTGTACATTTCCTCGTTGTTTTCTCTAGAAGTCTTTTCAGCATGCCTTTTCTCATCTTGGCTCGATTTACAGCTGAACAAAGTATTTCTTGTTTACTGCAATATCATACTAATTTATTTTCCTCTATATTCAAGGCTTTCCGTTGGGCTTTTTAAAACTTCCCCATTTATTCTTTGTGTGAGTCCTTTCTAAACATTTTCATTATCATTTCTGTTACTTTGTCTTTGGGGAACCCAAGTCCTTTGCCTGAAAGCAGATAGGGAAAAACTCATTCTCCTGCCTCTAACCATTCTCTAAGCCTAGTAGTTATTGTAAAATATTTTCCATTTTCTAGGCCAGTGGGCATATGATAAATCTTTCATCAAAACTGGCTACCTGGAGACATTTTATGGTAAAGCTATGTTTTTATTACAAATGTTCATGAAAATCCATGACTTAAATACAGATGGGCTCTCACATTTCTGTTTGCGCATAGGACAATACTTTTTCATATGCTATTTGTAAATTGATCGTTGCCTTGGTGACTAAGGATAGCAAAGACACCACCAAAAACATTTAAACTGTCTTTTAAAATTTCTGACCATGTTTTTGTAAATGATCACTCAATTTTACTCAGTCCCTTTTGATGTAACAAAACTAGCGCTCATGGAAATAATTTCAAGGGTGAAATAGTTAATAGTCAATTATTATTTAATCTGTATGGTTTAAAATATGCTAGTCATTTAAAAAATAATACTTTCAGAAGTAAAAAATAAGTATGAGAAATTCTGTGCAGAGAACAGACCATGCGTTTACTTGACATAGCATAATTTTGTAGGCTATGTAAATCCACTAATGTTATGAGATATGAAAATTTCTATGTTATTTCTATGTTATTTGCTTCTCCCGAAGTATGGTAACATGAGATACTACCTCAAAATAAAAAATACACAATGACTGTACTGTGAGCCGGAACATTGAACCTGCACAATTCTGAACTTGGTATCTTTCATACCATAAGCTTTCAAGGACGTTATATTAGAACTATATGTATTAGAATTATATGCATGCTGCATTCAACAAGGTATTTCTTTTGTCATTGAGGATGAACTTTTGGAGTCTCAGCGTTTGTTTACTAACATATTTTCTTTAATCTGTTAAAGTCAGGTGAATGGCAGAAAACAAGTACTGTAAATAGCATCTCTACTGCAGATAAAATCATTACTGCATTTTCATTTTATCTCTTACATTGTTAAGAACTTGATTGTATTTCATTGTGAAGATGTAAAATAACTTAATTTGCATATAAACCTGCCCATACTTCATAACTACAAGAGCAATCACTCCAGTAATAATATTAAAAAGCAGAAAGTATTTGTTACCTATATTTATTCAGTTGGATGACTTTATAAAAAAGTTTGTATATCAGGATTTTAGTGTTTTGTCAGATCCCAATGCTGCAACTATTTAAGAAGTTATCCAGACTTCATGCATTTGTCCTGTTTGGTGAAATTATTAGATGTTCAAAGATGCAGTTCTGTTGGTCAAAACATTTCTTCATTCAAGGCTTTTTTGATAAGTCAGTGTAGTGTATCCAACTCTGTAGGTGACATGGTTTGGTTTGTGTGCTTTTCTCTCTAGCTTGATCTTTAGCTGTGCTTTTACCAGGTACAACAATTTGTGCTATTCCCCACCGTTACTTGTGTACTTGGATTGGAGTAATTTTCCTGGGCCTGGAGGCTTTCTGCAGTTTGTTGACATTTTAACATGTACTTGTCTTATTATTTTCATGAAATAGGCTATTTTCTTGCGTCCTTCTAGAACAAGGTTGTACCTTGCACTTTTTCTTTACCGTCTCTACTGTCTAGTATAAGAATGTATTAATGGAACATCAAATTATTATTATTCGTCAAAAGGGGGAAGAGAGGGGCTAAGTGCATTTGACACTATTTACTACTTTTGATTCTCACGAGCTTTGGTAACCTGTAATATATTTATGCACTTTTCCTTGGAATGAAAGCGTGTTCTCCTGAGCAAGTGAGACAGCAATGCAGAAGAATGCCTGCGGAGGAGGTGAAATACAGTTACTCAACATCGTTCAACATAGACAATAAAAGATTGGTTTTGAGGATAGATTAGTCCTTCCCTCCCCAAAATAGGTGGTGCTTTAAGTGCAGCCTTAGCTTTGGTTACCAATTTTTTGCAGAACTGTAGTTGCAAGGATAGTAGGGTCAGTTTTGGCCTTGACCTTTCTGTAGCGACAGCTAAGGCCCATGGAATTTACCCTGCATAGGTGGTTGTTCCTGTCTTTAAATGATGTTGTGTTTGCTTTATAGCGGGTTAAAAGCTCTTGGGGTTATTTTTTCCAGAGGAAGACTTGCCTTTTGGGTGATCTTGTGAAAAATTCCCTGTTCACAATTGGTGCTATAATTGGGTCTCTTTTGGTATTTTTTCTATTGCCTCAATTCACATTCCTTTCCTTAGGATCACATTTTTATTTGTATTATGTCTCTCAGAATTTTAATCAAGACAAACAGAGGATCATGGCATTATTTTTCTGCCTATTGATCCTTCTTATTTCAGGTTGTTTCAGCAATATTTTAGTCTATTTTTACTTAGTGGATAAATAAAAAAGATGAAAAAATTCCGCCCTAGTGATGTTTTCCTGAACTACTAAGCTTGTGAAGAGTGACAGTGTCTGTATGATTTTGAAAGATCAAGTTTTTCCTCTGGGAGAGTGACATTTTCTCACTCCAGCTACATAATTAAAACCAGTCTCGGAACAGTAATGCTGTGGGTATGCAGAGTAGCGTGCTGCCTTCGGGGAAAGCTGATGGAGCTGGTTATTAAGCACCGTGCTATGACTAGGACGTCGGCGTGGGTACCTGGAGAACCTTGTGAGGTTCCTTTGGTGTCTCAGAAGCTGCGTTTGAAATGATGGGAAGGGGTTTTGCTCATGCTGTTTGATGCGGAGTGTCTGAGGAGGTAACTTCGTATCCAAGTGATCCAGAAAAAAAGTGTCTGTGATTTTTATTAACTCATAGTTAGCAACGTGGAGGGTAAACCACCACCGCCACACGGCTGGAGGATAAGCGCTGTGCGAGGTTAGTGGTGACTTCCAATGGCACTGGGCCGTCAGGGTGGTCCTGCAAGGCGAGCTTGCCCCCCTCGGCCGCGTGCTACGGGGCGAGCTCGCCTGGAACAGCCCTCCGCAGCACGGCCGAGCGTCCACTCGCTGCTGGTGGGATGAGCAGCTTGCTGCAGGGTCAGAGCAAGCCAGGCGCCTTGGCAACAGCACAGCATCCCTTCATCCCGCCTGGCAGCGTGGGTGGAATGGGTGGGAGGCACTGGGGAGGCCCTGGAGGACACAGCAGCGAGTAGAAGAGTGAGCAGAAAAACGGTGGGAGGTGGGAGGAGGGAGAGCCGGAGCGGTATGCGGGAGAGGCAGCCCGGAGAAAGCGGAGAGCACGGCACGGCAGCAAGAGTAGCGCAACCAGGAGCAGGAGAGGCAGCTCGACAGGGTGGAACAGCGGCTCCGTCCCCGAGGCAGTCGGGTGCAAAGCACGCTGAGCGTGTTTTATCAAACACCTTTAAGGTGGTGTGGGGTTACGAAAGGAGAAAAATGATACCGTGCTTTTATGTTTTGCTGGGAGATTATGCACGTGGTGAGGTGATTCCAAGGAGGACTTGGGCTTAATTCTCGGCAGCTGTATCTGGTGCCTGATGCCAAATACTCCAAACAGGTACAAGGAGCATTGCTGTGCACTGGTAATTTTGCGTTCTTAGATAACAGGATTAAGTACGATCATTGCCACGGTGACAAAGCTTGCACATTTTTCTGCAAATTGGACCCCAACCACATTGTCTTATTTGTTCCAGTGTAGCAGCTGAGATGTGTTTATTACAAAGCAACAAGATTTGCACACTTTTCTGTCCAAGTCTCATGTTGTCATTCCAGGAGAGAAGGGAAATGGTGCCGATGTCCTGATCATTTTCAGAGACAAGTAGATGTCATTCCTAAACACAGCTGTACTCTTAAACAAATAGTTGTTCAAAGCAGGGACCTTTAACATTTTTGTTCTTCATGCTTATGCATTTTATGGGTTTTTATTGCTATATTACATATTACCATAAAAACCTCGGTGTCTCCATAATGGCTTGAAAACTGTTTCATTATTATGTTAATATGAAGTCCTTTGCAGATAATGTTTTGTCAATCTTTTTGAAGTACTATACATTACATTCTAAAACCTGTATACTTATTCTTTATACTTACTGAATATTAACTGTGACTAGCAAGGGTTTCCTTGAAATTTGAAGATGTCTTCCAGACAGTGTTTCATTTCATTAAACTCTTTGTTTTGTAACAGACCAGAGTCAAAACTTTCAGGACAAAAAATGTCTTTTTATAAAAAGCATGCTAGTTTTTCTCATTTCTGATGTATTAAAATCAGCCTCTACATTTAAGCAAGGAATACCTGTGTAAAATTGATTTAGAATGACTGATGCTCCTTCAGTAACAAACCCAGATTTAAATTAAGCTGAAGATGAACCTGGTACTTGTCTTTTTCAGTTTTGAGTGCCAGCTGCATGAGAAGAAGAGTAAGAAAATTAATGAAAATCGTAATTCTAGAATTTAACTTATTTTCATATGCTAAACATATGGTAACATATGAACATAAAATATGTGGAAATCCACATTTAACATTTTCTGTGTCTTTAGGCAGTTTGCCAGTAACGTAAGGGGAACGCTACCCTAGAGCATCCACTCTCCAGTTCCCAGCAGCTGTGGGCTGGGGAAGGAGAGGCTGGGCTTTCCTTTCCCCGGGGCTGAGTGCTCCTCTCCCCATTGCCACGCCATGCTCCTTGTCCCGCCCTTCCACAGGCAGAATTATGCATTCCTTAAAGACCGTCCTTTTGACCACTTTTGGATTGGGCATTTGTAAATGGAGTTGTGTTTGCCTGTTTTGAACTATGGGAAACAGAGTGGGAATCTCCTTTCTGATCCTTACAGGATTTATTTGAATGCTTGTTTCAATGTGCATTTGTACACAACATTCCTTACCATTATTTATGATCTTCATTTGAAGGCTTATCTGTGCCTTATATAATTTCCATTTTCCATAAGTGAACTTTCCCCCCACCACATCTTTTCTAGTTGGTATAACCAGAACTGGACGGTATTCTTGGTGAGAATATACAATTGACCTTAAAAGTGTTACTATATCCAATTTAATTTCTTTGACACTCATTTATTACATATTATTGTTACATTTTTTCCTTGATGGTGCACTGTTTCTTTTCATGATTTTATGTGTATTTTAGAAATAAATGAAGTTTATTAATAGCAGATCATATTACCAGAACATATCAATATTATCAGAATATTCCTTTAAATATGCATTACTTTGCATTTATCAAACTGAATTTCACCAGCTGCTATTTGTTCATTTGCTTACCTCTGTTAGGTTCCTCTAAAGATCCTCCAGGCTGTATGATCTCATTAGTTTCATGAGATGCACTTTTTGCCATTTCACAAAACGGTAGTTTTGTGATAGATGGTTAATAAATCCTCCTTCGAGGTAGGTCTGGAGAGCGTGCCCTGCGTTACACTGACTGTGTTTGCTAGTGTGTTCCCTGTTAAAATGCCAGCAGAGAGCAAGGAGGCATTTTTCTTTCTGCTTGGAAGCTTTGCTGCTTTGTCCGTAATGCATGGGAGCTTTTATTTCTGTTTTAGTAATTTTATTTGGCACTGAAATGGGGCTCACTAGTGGTCCTTAATTTGCAGGATTACTGCTGGCACCTTAAAAAGACATGTGGCTTTTACCATACACAGGCACTCCTATGTAGCCACTGATTTTAAACAAGGGAGAATATTTTCTGTTACCGTCTCACCCTTGGGCTTAAACATCCTTCAAAGAAACCCCAAGTTAATGCTGCAGTTCTGCACTAGATTACACGGGGTGAGGTCCTGTAATGGATTTCGGTGGGAGAATCCACTCTGTGTGAGCGGTGAACCCTGGACAAGGGTGGAGGGCGCATAAATAGAGCTTTGGGGTTTTGTGACAGTGAGATCAAGTAAATTTGGGACCAGAGAGCAGGAAGATTTCCCCTCACTGCCTGACGATGGTGCTACAGTGCTGTGGGAAAAATTGCTCCTGTTCGTGGTACGTCATGGGTTCGGTTCTTGTTACCACTACCATCGGTTCTTGGGCTGTATCTGTGTGAGACTGGTTATGTCTAATGCCGTTCAAGTGAGAAGAAATATATAACACGTTATACCTAGGTAGGATTGTTGATTGTAAATAGGTAAAGAGAGGGAAGACTCAATCATGCTTACCAGAATACTGTGTTTTTCATGTTAACATTCATACAAAGAAAGTAAACTATATGACAAGTCAAGTAGTAACCCTGGGGCAGATTCCCCTTTTCAGTAGACAGGTTCACCTTCCAAGAAGGCTGTGCAGTTCCTAGTTTGGACGGCTCTAACTTTGATTGATACAAGTAGACCTTTCTATAGCCTATTTTCTTTGTTATTGATGGCAGCCAGGCAGTCCACCCCAGCTTGGCAGACTTCTTGCCCAAAGGATCTGAGAGGACGCTTGTCTTTGTATTGGCTCTGCATATATCACTGCATATTGTATGTGAAAAAAATCCTTCATTATTCATCCACCTTGCTGAGATACGTTAAATAAGCTTTGAGGACTTTAAGTATGGATTTTCTTAAATTTTCTGAAATTTCAGACTAGATATTTCATTAACATTATATAAATATTTCAGTATGGCGGTTCACTTAATTTCAGCTGCAACAAAAGAATTAACTTTGCTTTATTCTGATTTTGAGTACTACCTACTTCTTTTTCCTGTGAAATAGTCACAAAGGTTGTTTTTATGGTAGAATTCCTTTGCCTGAACTTCCACTGTGGAGCCATTATGTCAGAGATGAAGATAAACGAATTAACAGTCAAAGCACACCTTCAGTGTATGATAGGAAAAACTTTATGTACCACATCATTAAACCAGAACAGAACACTAAGGGTGGAAAGCATTCATCTGGGAAACGAGTAAGTGTACTATTCAAAACATTTTTTTCTAAGAAAAATGAACTCTGCAAACAGAGGAAGGAACCATTCTAAGAATCCTGGGAAAGTCTGATAAAAACAGACTACATATAGGAAATTGTCACAGAATCACAGACCGGTCGAGGTTGGAAGGGACCTCTGGACACCACCTGGTCCAACCCCCCTGCTCAGGCAGGGCCACCCAGAGCCATGTCCAGATGGGTTCTGCACATCTCCAAGGATGGAGACTCCACCACCTCCCTGGAGGTGCTCGGTCACCCTCACAGTGAAAAAGTGCTTCCCGATGTCCAGAGGGACCCTCCTGCCTGTCAGTGTGTGCCCATGGCCGCTGGTCCTGGTGCTGGGCACCGCTGGGAAGAGCCTGGCTCCGTCCCCTCGGCACCCTCCTGCCCTAGGCACGGGTGAGATCCCCCCGCGCCTGCCCCGCTCCCGGCTGAGCAGCCCCAGCTCTCCCAGCCTCTCCTCACGGCAGAGATGCTCCGGTCCCTTCAGCGTCTTGGTGGCCCTTCGCTGGACTCTCTGCAGTATGTCCACGTCTCTCTTGTACTGGGGAGCCCACACTGGACCCAGCACCCCAGGGGTGGCCCCACCAGTGCTGGGTGGAGGGGAAGGACCACCTGCCTCGACCTGCTGGCAACGCTCCTCCTAATACCTCTCTGGACACCGTTGACTTTCTTACAGTTATGTGGACATATGACACAAATACAAGATAGAGGTAGATCTCTAGGTTTAAATACTATATTAATGTAAGTGACATCTGAAGCCTTGATAGGTTAACTGGCCTTTAGATGTCCTGGTGCTTAAAAGTAAGTTCCTGAAGTACCGATGGGGGACTGGAGGCACAGGGGAGCTGAGGGGGAGGGGGTTACTGCGGGGGGTGGCTTTGGGGTAATTTTTGTTGTACTGTTGCTGCAGTATGATGCCATTGCTACTGCAAGTGAAACACAGGTATTTTGTGTATTCATCTATTGCAGCCACCTCTAGGTTACGTCTATGCGTATATAGCGTTTTGCTGTATTAGTTGTTATGGTGTGAGCTCCCTGCCACCGAGCACAAGGCACGTATTTAGATGTGCCATCTTTTACGATGCCTAAATAAGAACTGCTGTACCTTCTTAGTGGTATCAAGTGTAAAGAGCATTAGAAAATCCCCTTTTATGAATAGAAGAAAAAGTTTGCTTCCTTTTTAGATATAACTTTTCTGCCTTTCCAACACCTTTTTGCCTTTTACAGTTTCAAGGTAGGATGGTATTGTCCTACTCTTCTTATTTAATGATAGTTTTCATCTCAGAGAACAGAACTAGGATTTTTTTTCTTTTTAAGTTTAAAAATAACAGAATTATACCATGCAGGCCATATGGCAGAAAAAGGAGGTGAGAAAGATGAAGGAAAGTTCAGAGCAAGAGGGTTGGTAGAATTGTTGGATTTGGTCCTTTCTCTTTTCTGTAGGTGATTTATCTACAACATCACTCTGTTCCTTCTTTAAATGGGCTTATATTCTACAATTTTAATTTCATAATGACTTTCATAAAGAAAATTCCTGCTGTAATGGAGTGTGAGATTATGATTAATTTTGAATTACCAATGCTGATTATTTGAACCTGAAAAGCAAACTTTACTGAAGAGGTGGATTCAGCCATCGTTTCTGGGAACCAAGTGTTCAGTGATAGACACAATAAAGTAATCACTTATGTAGTCTTTAAAGTTTGTTTTTTTTCTTGTCAGGTGTCTTTCCAGAGAAAGTATGTTACATTGCTTTCCACTGCTCCAAAAAGAGCAGAAAAGTCCACAGAGCATTTCTTCCAAATCATTGATAATTATGAAATATCTGGCCTTAATATAGGAAAGTTTTTATTAGGACTTTGCTCTTTCTTTCCCTAGATTCATTTCACATTTTTAACAAGTATATGATGAAGTATGAGAGGAGTAGGTTTGTGCGGTATTCTTATGAGTTTGGTCACTGGCTTCAGTAGATCAGGCTTTAACATTCGATCAAGTGACTTAGGGGTTTGACATACGTGTTGCCTGGCTCTTAACCTGCTGTTTGTGGCCTACGTCCTGTAGCTGCAGTTGAAGTGAAGGGTAGAGAGAAGCAAAGGAACAGCAGAACTTCCCCGTGAAGCACAGGGTTAATTTCTGTCTATCATCGGTTGTAAATTATGCGAGTTTAAAGCTGCCACTATTCTTTCAGTGCAGCAATGCATTTTGGCACAGGTCTAGAATCAGTGTAGTGAGTTTCCATAAATAACACAAACTGTAACTAAATGAAGTTTTGAACTCTGGAAAGGAATAACTTGGCACTGTTTTTGAGTAAGACATTGAGAAACGTCCTGACAGCTTGCAGCTGTTACAGGAGCAATTGAGCAGAGGGGTGGAACTGGCTCTGCTAAGTACACTAAGGTATTCATTTAAATTAAATCCTGTAGCAATAATGGTCTTGAGGATTTATAAATACGAGTGAAATAGCCTTTTGAGAAGTTTTGTTTAAATGTGTGGAAGAGTAGTTGGTGTAACAGACAGGTACAGTGTCTTAAAACAGCTGTGTACTGGTTTAGTTTTATCATAGGAGAAAGCACAGGATTTTGTTAGGGGAGTGTTTTATAAAGGGCAAGTACTCTTGATGGAAGATCTGAAATGCTTTCAAACCAGACAGTCATGATCCAGCAACGAGATTCTTCACGTTTTCATCGGTTACAGCAGGTTTTCTCATAATGTCTCTGCCTGCGCGTGGGAATGGCCGGCCTTGAAACGGCGGGCAAGGTCCTACCCCTTGTGTCCCCAGTTGATGGAAATCCATCTACAGGTGGGTTAAGCTTTGGCAGACAGAGGCTTCGACATTTGAGCAGACATTTGTGGGTCTGATTCTAGTAGAAGGATAGCTATTTCCAACATAAAATGTGGTGAAAACACTGCTTTTTGTCCATATTAGGAAAAACAAGATCAAACTACTCTTCCTCTTGTGTTTGGCTTTGGATACAGTAGCTGAAAAGCTTGGCAAGGATCGGCTGTGGCAGGGATAATTGTGTTCTGGTCCCGTGAAGGTCTGGCCAGGCTGGGAGTGCCGGCGCCGTCTCCACATCGCGGCTGCGGTGGTCGCCGGAGCGGTGCCGGGCCGAGGCTGGCTGCTGCCGCCACCACCCCGGGGCCAGGCGCTGGCGCCAGGGCTGCGAGGTCTGCGTGGTCGCTCCTGTGCTTTCAGCCTCCCCCTCTCCTGGGATGAAGAAATTACTCTTGGACTTGGAAGAAAAGATGAGGCCTCGGGGAAACGGCAGAAGTGTAGTAAGGGAGGGGTTTGTGATGGGGGTGACGGAGGAGAGGGCTGCGGCGTGGCTGAGGGGCTGGGAGAGGGTCCCTCTGCTCCTTGTCTCACCCGTGGCGTGGACGACACCGGCTGTCTGCCTTCCTGGCAGCACGCGGGTTTGGAGAACGCGGCGCAGGCGGCACGGGCCGTGCCCCACGTCTCCGCGCGCGGCGAGGTGAGCGGCAGCGCTGCCGGCATCGCGGCTGCGAAATGTCCTGGCTTTGCCGAGGCAGACCTTGCGTCTGGCGCGCTGTGCCTGGCCCCAGAACAGCTATCCCCAAAACGTCCCCACGCCTGGCGTGCCCTTGTGCCTGCGCTGCAGGTGGGGCTCGTCCTCGTGTCCCTGTGCCACCGCTGTCACGGCTGCTGTGTCCCCGTGAGGTGGCCGGAGGGGTGAGCGCTGCTCGGCGCTGCTGCAGCCCCAGCCCCTGCTGCGCCGGGGCAGAGGGTGGCCTTGGGGTGTCCCGGCGTCCTCCGCCGGCGACGCCTGCCCGGCTCCTCCAGCTGCGGCACGGCCTCGTGCTCCTGCGGCGGATCGGGTCGTGTCTTGGGGAGGTTTTACACCGTGGGCTGGAAAGAAAGTTTGCTTTGAAGCTGATGGTACCGATTGTTTCTGAGTATTATGGCCTTCGATATTCTTTTATGTTCTGTTCATGAAAAGGAAAACGTTTGGATACAAATATGACAATTGTGCTGATGTTATAAAACATACAGCCGTAGTTACACAAATGTTGAAAAGATGATAATGATTACCCTTTCAGTTGCAAAAAAATGACTTTCTCCTTGTGTTTAGTTCTTCTTAATACCCATTCTCATATTCATGCCTGCTGCGTGTCACGTCATGCATCGTCTTCCAGGATAATATAAAACTGTCATTAGGTGTTAGGGAGGCGCTTGGGTATATACTGCAAATACCAGTCGGTAAAACTATGCTGATGAGGATGGGTGTGAAGCAGTTAGGAGTTAATACGTCAGTTCTGAAGAATTAACATTAGCTAGCGCTTCGCTTGTTGATTTTCCTGAACTTTACCCTTTCTGCAGCCCGGTTTCTGACAGCCGCCCTCTCCCAAGCCGAGGGGCTCCTCACCTCTCCGTTCCCCTGCCGCTGGTGGCCCCACAGGGACGAGATGTTCGAGTTAGGTTCCCCTGCCTGCAGCATCGCATCCGCGCCCGTGGGAGCCCAGTGGTTTTGCCCGGTGTCCCTCACTACGTGACAGTGCACGACGGCTGTTCCTCACCAGGGCTGCTCCTTGACCGGCTGCGTACAGGCAGGCGGGCACCCTCCAGCAAAGGCTTGGGAAACTGCGGCGGCTGGGCGACTCCGGAAAATAGCGTCCTGTCACCAGACAAAATCTGAACTTGCCACAGGTATTGGACCTCTCCGATCTATGTAGCGTTGGAGGAGTAAGTGAAGTTCAGACGAAATATGGGGAGGCTGGGGTTCTCTCACGTGCTGGCAATTCTCTCTCGGCAGTGAGTAGCGTGAGCTCGGGAAGAGCAGTCCGAATTCCGGCTTCCCTCCCTGAGCAGGAGAACATCCCGGCGGGGATGGTCGTACTGAGAGTGGAAAGGGTAATCCTTTTTAATCTAGCCTTGATTAATTATTCACACTACCCCCACTATCAGTGGAAAGTACAAAAAATCGGGCAGAAGAACGATGTGTTGCAACTTTTGGAGCGCTGTAGTTTGTTTGTATTGCTTTTTATTATGGCACGCAAGGAGAAGAACCAAGGCTTTATACCAGTCTTAGAAGCAGAACACTTGTTTTGCAAACAAAATCCCCTGTAAAAATAATTCAGTCTTGTATATGGTCATGCTGTGAAAATTTTCCTCATAAATAAAGTAAAATAGACACTATTTTAGTCTGGTTTATATTGGATTTATAAAAATAGGAAAATTGGATTTTAACTATGAACATAGTAGATGGAATATATGTTTTCACATAAATCTGATGCATAATTTCAAGGGAAATACTGGAAGAACTATTGTACCAGTAGAGAAGGAATACATTTCAAATATGGACATGCAGAAACATAATTCGTATTATTATCTTCTACTTGTATACAATTTTATGCAGTGAATGTTGCATTGTCAGAAGATTTTTTAAGATCTATTTAAAGCTACTGTAGGAAGTTGTGAAACTTTCGGGAAATTATTCAGTTTTACTTACTTTGTTTATAAAGTTTGGGGTCTAGAAACTGGTTATGGAAAGGCTTGCTTCGACTTTGGGAATAGTGCTGGACTTTATTTTGGCAGCCACAGTAAGCACTTGTGCTGTCTCAAGGGAAGTTCCTCACTGGCTTTGAGCCATGGCGTAGTCTCGTCAGTGTCTTTGAACCTGCAGATTCTGGGAGGTGGTGGCAGAGGATATAGAGGACAACCGCTCATATTTCAAAGGACTATGATATTTAATGCAGCACAGCAAGACAGTAAGTTGTCTTACACAATAAATCTGTTGTCAGCAAATACTAAATTCTAATAAAAAATGAGAATTCTTGTAATTGTACATTTTTATATTCCAAAGACTGGTTTTAATACTATATTGTTTTCTTCATAGGTCCCCTGAAAATGGAAAACACTGATACAGAAAAACAAACAGAATGAAATTTGGCCTTCCCAGCAGCAAGAGGTGAGCTGGCATCCCTGCAGGGTGAACGGGCTGCCTGTAGTGCTCTACAAGTCTCATTTCTGCAGTCGTTCTGCTCTGCAGGACGATGCCGGACACCACCTGGTTAACTTGGAAAAGAGCGATTTTGCTAGAGTGCATGGATCTAGAAGATCTGGCCCATTTTGTTTTGCTGATAATGCTACTCGGAGAGTTAACAGCATGACAGCTACACTCAAATGCTGCACAGGGTTATACAAAGATAAGTCGACACAGAGAAAGGCAGCCGTATTTTCAAGAGTTTCTTGAAGAGAAACAATGTGGAATTCAGAAAACGTGAAGAACAGGTCTTGAGAACTGAAAGCTTTAGAACAGCATCAAGTGAAAAGATCAAGATTATTGAAAATGTGAGGCAAAGGCATACTTGGTTCTTCAGAAGCAAGCGTTAGGTCAAGACTTCAGTGCTTGACGTGTTGCTTTGACACAGGCTTGGTTAAGGCTTGACAGATGGAGGAAACGTGGAGATACCGTAAAGAAAAGAGAAAGAACCGTGGAGAAAATAGAGAACAAATGAAGAAATATTAGCAGTTGATCAAAAATGTTAAGGATAAGAGGTATGTCTCTTAACACTCCATACAGTAAATGTGAATGTGTTGCACAAAAGGAGATCATTTTTGTATACTTAAATACATCTGTATGCTTGATGGATATTTTCAGGAGGTACTTGTTTGTTGAATAAACCAAATTGCAGATAAATCATATTCAGCTTCACAAATAGACCAAAATTTTGATCATAGTATTGTAAAGAAAAAGCTCTTTTAAAATGAAAAATACAAACCCAAAAGAAACGTAATGTTTTCTACTCCTCTTGTAAATTGGAAGAGTGGGATGATCTTGGGACTCAAGTAGCTCGTGTAGTTATGTCCTTGCTTTTACGGTGAAATGCTAGCGCGTGCACAAAGGGCTGGATCCAGAAGTGCTGGGCGTGGGTCCCACTTCACGCGGCAGTACGCGAGCTCCTGCTCTCCAGCACTGCTGGGGGAAGGGATGCTTTGCGCTTTGCCCTTACTGTAAGAGAAAATGGCAGGGTTGGAGCTTTGATTAAAAATAAAGCAGGTGGCTCACTCTTTCCTTTGTGTCTTTGAATAACAGAAAATAATAATGAATATTTATACTCCGCCATGCTGCTGCCAAACATATTTGCGTAGTAATATCTTGCTTAGGTTAGACACGAGCACTTTAATCTATTTATGTGTTGCACAGTGCATTGTTAAATTGAATGCTGGATTGAAATTAGTGATGCAAAACTTTGTTTTCTAACTTAAACCATTTTGGGTGCAAAAAAATGAATCGAGCATGTCACTCTGTATTTTGGAATATATTGTGGTTCAGTTAGGGCAAGACCTTGAACCAGAAAGGTTAATTTTTTTAAAAAATGAATGGTAAAAATAAATTGCCTAATACGGTTTTTCTCTATACCCAGAAATTGCTCTTTTATAATTTTATTTTTAAGTATTCTTTTCAAAGGCACTTTACAAGTTGCCATTTGCTGTGAAAATTGACTTAAAAATAAATGTGAAGTTCCGTGTTTGTTGGATCTGAGAGATGAGATAATCCATTTCCATTCTGTGTTTCATTAGTGTTTGTAAAAGTTCTGTGGGATGAAGTTAGTTACAGCTGTGCCACTGACCTCCTCGATTTATGACCTCCGTGTCACCAAAGCCCATCAGCTGTGCTCTTTTGATTTACACTTGTGATGAAAGTAAATTAATAAATGATGCACAAAACATAATTGAGTGCTGCTCACGCCCCTTAAGCCGTTTATTATTCAGGCTAAGTGGACTAAGAAATAATAATGGTGTTGCAAATGATAAATCAATTACAGACAGACATGTGAATTGACGGGAGAAGCGGGGTTTGTCTTGTTTGCCCAGGAGACGGTGAGGAGGTGACGAGATCCTGGTCTGTGAGAACCTTTGTGAAGAACTTCTTCTGTGACGGGAAGCTGATGCTATAGGCAAATTTGGAGAAAAGTAAGTTGCAGTTATTTAACAGCCAGTGCAACTTGCCATAGGAACAGCTCACTTAGAGAAGTGGTCGATCACTTGAAGTCACTAAATCAAATTGGATGGATGTCTCTGCATTAGTCAGCCAGAAATTATGGGCTTCATATGGGAATCACAGAATTGAAAATTGGTTATGTTATCTAGAAGGTCAGACTAGATAATTGTAATAGTCTCTTTCTAGCTGTAAAATCAGCAAATTGGTAAATGCTTATTTTTGTCACAAATGTCAATGCGTATGATTCTGAATGCACACAGGTTGCAGCTCTGAGAAACCCCTTTGGTCAGGCTTCTCCCACTGCTAGATTTATCCCTCAACAGATGTATTACTTCACTAACTGTTGTACTAGAGTATAATATAATAATTAAAACAAGCACAAGCATTTATTTCTGAGCATGATTATTCCACATAATCAGGCTAAACCCAAATCCTATCAAATTGTGTTTCTCTACCAGGAATAGCTTTCTTACCTTTGCAGTACGGGCAGCAGTAACCTGTGGTTCCGGTGGAAGACACAGTCACTCTGATGCCTCAGATGAAACATGTTCAAACACTGAATATTTATGGAAAAGCTGAAATTTCACGTCACTTCTATAATTTGAACTGAGCTGTCATATAGACACAATGAAAAAGCGCTTGTTCTTAGAAATTATAGAACTGTAATACTAGACCCACTGTTCATATTTGCCTGGCTAAAACAACAACAAAAAAATTAACTACCACACTGTAGTCCGATCTAGCTCAGATTTTCTGTAATCCCACCCAAACCAGTAAATATCTGGTATTTCAGATTGAATGGTGTGGCATTAAATACTTATGTTGATAAAGCAAGTACTGCAAATCTGTGCAGTTACCTGTCCTTTTTCTTAGAACTAGATTTTTAATACTGCATAATAATGGGAGGAAATGCCTACAGTGTTAAGGTGGCAAAATGTAAATCAAACCCTCGACTAGAGCTCCTTGCGGGTGCCGGGCAGAGGCTGTGCCCCGTGCCTGGCATGTGCAGTGCCCAGCGCCGCTCCTTCCCCAGGGATGCATTTTCACCTTCCCTCTGCCCACTTCTGACACAGTCATTTTTTCCTAGCTGCTAACTGTCATTAATGTATTTCCTACTTTGATTCGTTTCCCTGTTTTCATACATACAGTTACTTACGCTTCAGCTTTATTTTGCGTAAATTATTTGTGTATCTGTGTCACTGTGGAAATATACCTGATGTGTGTTGGTGGCCACGCTACAGAAGTCCTCCTCTCGGCCCCAGATCAAATCTGGGAAAATAACTTATATGTATTGTTATTAGTATTAACACCACTAGTGGTACTATAAAAAAAAAGGAATACAGTTCAGAATATTTGCCTGGAAATAGCCTTTTGCCCCCAAAATTAGTCTTTCTGGGTAGAAACAATTAATTTTTTAGCAATACATGATTTGGTTAGAAAAGGCTTTCACAAAAGTAGAGATAAAATATTTTATAAAAGTCATATGTTAGACGAATGTTAAATATTTTACAAGCATATCAGCTGTGCCTGAAACTTCTTTGCTGTGCTTAGTTACCAGTTGAAGGTAATATCTATAATTTATTGGAGAAAAAGCAATTGAAATACTCAGTATAAGATAAATGATCTTTCTGGCTGGAGTATAGAGTCCATAATTACAGTATGAACAGATTAGGAAAAATAACATTCCATCATATCTCCTGTTCAGCATTTACAGAAATTCTGGGTATTTATTTAATATTTAAATAGCCCATCTCCAAGAGTGTTTTCATTGTTTGATGTGGTCGAGCAGTTCTGTGACACCCTTCATCATTCATCTAGATTATTTTTGTAGGCATACAATATTTTAACATTCTGTCTTTTTATCTGCTGAGTATTTTTACCCAGGCATTTTGTTAAACTGCTAATGAGTCCCACAGGGCAATATGTTTAAATTATACATACATTAATACCTGCTATAAATTTAAAAAAAACCAACAAAAAAAGTCTCACTATATCTATATAAAAATAAATATAAAGCTAAGCTATACTGTTCAATAATAGATGAGGAGTGGGGCTGCCGTCCCCGTTTCCTTGGCGTAGGTGAGCTGGCTGGGCGGTGAGGCGGGTTGGTCCGGTGGGGCTCTGGGAGTCGAGCTCGGGCCAGGGGACGTGCAGGTCCAGCGGCTTCGGGTGCTCACGGAGGGGTTTTGCGCGCCAGCGCCGCGAAGGCAGGTCCAGCCAGAAGCCGGCTGCGCGGTCAGCCCCCCGACACGGCGCGGTCGCTGCAGCCTCGCCGGTGCTTGCCCAGAGACCGGGAGCTGCTGCCCTCCCTGGGGTGCAACGGTAGCACCGTGAAGACGCCGCGAGTGCCCGTGTCCCCACGCGTCTGACCGCGAGCGTTGTTTTGCTCCGGACGTGCCGTTTTCATCCTGCGAGCCCTCTGCCGCGGTGGTGGGCCAGGATCAGGGTGTGCTGGCAGCCAGAGCGTGAGTGCCCGCCAGCGCACACGTCTCCTCCCCAGGCAGGAGCATCCTTCGCCCGCTGGCCATGGGAGAATTTTTAGCCCATGAGACTCCTCCGCCAAAGCAGCAGCTCTGTCGATGGGGACCTTGGAGCAGCGCGGGTCAGTCAGCTGGTGAGAGCAGTGCAGGTTTATGCAAGGACTTTCCATAACGTGTTTTCTGGAAAGGAAGGGTTCGGTGCCACCCCTTGTCTTCCGCGGTGATCGCTGCCCCTCGCCGTGCTGCCCGTGCGGTGCCGGTGCCAATGCCTGCTCCACTGCAGATGCCACTGTTGCCACTCACCGACAGAAAGGAAGCAGGTGGGTTCACCTGAAATGGGCCATTTTACCTGACCTCACCCGCCTCGTGCTGCGGGAGGGCCAGGAGGTCCCAGCGAGGTTTCAGCTGCATCTGAAACAGTGATGGTAGCTGCAGCAAATGCACCCAGCTCTCGGGAGGGTTTGTGGCTTTTGGAGGGACAGGGGTGCAGCTGGGTGAGCAACTCTGTTACCTCCTTATTTCTAACTTCACAGGCTGACCTGCGACCCCTGTGAACTTGGAAATGAAATGAAATCCCACTGAGTAGCTCTAGCTGTGAATATGAAGTTGCCTACAACTTCATGAAGGACAGGCAAAGTTAATTTTCAGTGAAAAACAAGTAGTCAGGTTTTTTAATCCTAGAGTCTGATAGCGTAAGCCACTAAAACCTTTCCCCTGCGCACCCTGCATCTGGCCGCCTTGGCCTTTCAGGTCTTGTCGTTAGCGCTGGTCTCCTGGTGCGACAAACCTCCTGGGGTGCCGACGCCTCGCTGGGCGAGAGGTGGAGATGGCCGTGGTTCCCGCCGGCAGCCGGGCCGGCAGCAGGACGTGAGCGGCCGCCTGCGGCCTGGGAGGCTTTGCTCCCCGGGGAGAGGAGGTTTGGGCCGCGACGCGGGCGCCCACGGACACGTCCACAGGCACCGGGTCGGGTTTGCTGCTTTTCAGCTGGCACTGAAGTGCTCCCCTGAAGGAAGGGCAGGACGTTATTTCCGTTTATTTGGCCGAGAAGCACAGGTTGGTGACAGCAGTGCTGTCTGCGCTGTTCAAGAGGAAGAGGGCAGGGAGCGCAGTGGTCTGCTGGGAGGGGAGGACCCGCTCGGGCCGGTGCAGTCGGGGAGGACGCCGGGGGGCTGCCTTCTCCTCTGGGTCGGACCCGCCGTCTCCGCCAGTGCAGCACTCTCATGCGGGATTTATGTGAGATTTGCATTGTCCTTCATGTTACTAGCCAAGGGGCTGGAAAGTACAGCTTGCTAAGGACTGAGCTCTACAGAACCCTCCATATTTGGAGAAAATTAATCACCGTACTTTGCTAGTTAATAGCTACTTGCTTGTGGCAGTTTTCTTGGTCATATTTTTCCTTGAATTGTTCAGACAACAGTTTGTTTTCATCTTCTCAGTAAATCAAGTTACCTGGTAACGATATTTTAAAGCTAAATCATGTCTAGTTTGTTCGAGCTGTCCAATGCTGCAAAGATAATTCCCTTTTTAAAGAGTGTTGGGCCAAATGTTTGCCAAGACCCTGCTTTCATTAGTCCATATTCTTTCTCTGCCTGTTGCTCTTCTTTAGCATAAGAGGATTTATTCCTAAATGCTTGCTTTGAAATTCCCTTGCTACTGGTCCTAATCTCTCTGTGTGTTGAGTTAAACTGGTCAGTGCTCTCCCACTGCGCACCCCACAGCTGAGACTCTCTTGGCATTTCTCCTGTTGGGCATGGCGATTACTTTGCTATTTGCTGGTCTCTTGGTGCCCCTTCATATTGGGCTGTATACTTAACATTCTCAGATTCCTTCAAATCAAATTTTTCATTGATACTTTTACCTGAATAACCTCTGTAATCATCTAGCTGGTTACTCAGTAAAGAATATTTAAGTGAAGGATTTCTTTTACTTCCCTTTGTACCTTTCCATCTTTGTACCTTTCCATCTTTGTACCTTTCCATCTTTGTACCTCATCTGCTATTGTTTCTTTCCCAAATTAATTTGACAGAGATTATTCTATTTCTTCCCCGATGCTGTCCTTTAACAGATATATTGAATTTGCAGATGAATCCGTAGACAGCTCTTATTTCTGTAAGCACTTTTTACTAACATAATACCTTGTGCTTTTTTTAATGTTCGCTTGTAGACCTTATTGCCGTGTCTTTCCTGTCCTCCATAGTCCTCTATGTCCTCTAGTTCTAGTTAAATATTTTGCCTCTCCTTTATCCAGTGCCAGAAAAGCTGCATTGTCTTAATAAGAAAGGCCGGGTGGGTGCTCCAGGTCTCCCTTCTAGCGCTGTAGGTAGCTGAGGTGCGGCAGGCTCTCCCCAGGGTGTACCTGAGATATCCCGCCGGTTGTCTCAGAAGGAACGGGAGTTACCAGGCGATTACACCCGAGTGAGGAGTCTCCTGTGCATCAGCTCTCATTTGTGTCACTGCTTCTGCTTGGCATCCTGTAGGCAGCCACAGCCTCTTCTATCCTGGGGAAAAAAACCCCGAAAACAAAAAATGAAGAAACAACTGTTTTTCAGTGGTTCACTAATAGAGAAATAATAAGAAGAGTAGTGTGAGTCTCCTGAGGCACCAGTAAGGGCTTTAGAGACCTTAATTTAGGAATGCAAGCTAAGAGTGTTGGAGGTTTCACTTTGAAAGGACAAAGGATGTTTGGGATATGCCCTACCAAAACCTGCAGAAGCAGATATTGTTTATTTTCCCCTGTACTGTAGGCAATAGCCCGACAGTCCTGCCCGAATACATTGTGTTTCCTGCAGCTGAACTGCGTGTCGTGAAGGGCACGTGCACGGCTGGGTACGGAGCCGTGCCCGAGGAGCGCTCCCACCCGCGGGCGGGCTCCAGCTCCCGGGGGAGCAGCGGGGCTCTCCCCTGGGTGCGGGCACGCTGCCGGCTCCCTGGGCCATGGGGCTTTTGCCACAGCCCTCCCCAGGCCTGGTGGGGAGCCGGCGCGGCCAAGCAGACCAGCACCGACCACGGAGGAAGAGGAGTCGGATGCTGAAGGGCAAGGACTAATCCTCTGCTGACTTGAAAAGCAGGGTAAGAAGCATCAGTCTGTGTGGGGAGAACATTCAGTTCACCTTAGTACCCAGCATCTAGCAGTGCTTTGAAGCTGTTCTCCGTTTTCTTTCTCAGTTAGCAGGCTGTAAGGAGTGTGCTCAGACTGTAACGCGTGAATCCCACCTAATACCTTGCTTACTAAAAGCTCAGGAAAAAAAATGTAATTTGCCTGTTTGTCCTCAATAGTGACAAGTAAAAACTCGCAGAAGGTGCAGTCAGGAAGAGCTGCTGCAGCGAGTTCTGCTCCTAGTATGGGGCAAACAAACCATCCAGGCGTATTAGGTAATTTTTTGTTTACCCTTTTAGCTTATTTTTCACTGTTTTACCTCTAGTCTTTCTATATGCTTAATGTTAAGCAACAGAGTTAGTCCTTTTGAATTAAGCAGAGCAACTGTAGGGAAGTAAAGCTGATCCCCTCTCAAGGTTTTTGGGGAAAAAAGCTTAAATTTTGCTTGATTAACTTATACTTTCCAGTAGATGGCAGCATATATATTTAGGAGGGAAAAAAAAAGTAAAATCTTTAGAAACTATGAAGGAAATGCTTACAGAAGTCCAAAATATAATCTTTAGAACGTTGTTTACAAGTATCTATTTTTTATATAATCACCGAATATTTGATAACTATTGGTCTTAATGTTAATAAATCCTTTTAGAAATTGCTGTTGAGAAGCACACTAGGAGCTCAATAGAGGAAATTCAGTGAAGTGTGCACTAAGTGGAAGAAAGTCTCTATTTCTGACTGTAGGGTATTTTTCAGGCCTGAAACACAAATGAGAAAGGCAGGGGTGTGGGGCTGTTTTTTCCCCCAGGAAAATGAAGGCCTATGTCCCATGCTTTAGTTTAAAAGTAATGCTACAGCAAGGGTTTGATTCAAGTTCCTTGAGATCAAACGCACCTTGAGAAATGGTTGTTGTTTGTGTTGGGTTTTTTTTTTTTTTTTTAATAGCCTGTGTTGCAGTGCTATTTAGAAACACCCGAGGATCTCACCGCTTGGGTTGTTGTACCGAGCGCTCTGGGTTGCCTGCTGCGGGGAGATGCCTTGGCAGGCTGCGGCTCAGCCAAGGGGCTCACCTTGGCCCCGACCCAGGGGACCCTGAGCAAGGGCAGCTCTCAGCATCGCTGGGGACTCTGACCCACAGAGGTCTAGCCTTGTAGTTTCGTACTTGTATGGAAATGAGGGGTTTTGTAACAAAATCTTGCATGCTTTGCATTCTCCAGATATACTCCCTGAAAAGTAATGCTAATGCAGGAAGACATGAAGGATTATTTTGTACTGCTCTTGGCAGTAGTTTCAGTATATTCCTATTTTCCATTTATTGCCAGCACTTTCTTTTTCCCTTTACAATACTGTACTTTTTTTCTTCAATACATGGCTTTTGTTTCTGTTACACTTATTTATTATAAATACATCATTCTGCTACTGGTTGCACTCATGTCTTTTGGGGACTTTTTGCTTCAAAGATAGGGAAGGAAAGAGGGAAAGAAAGGAGTTTTTCTTCTGCTTTTGGTGCTGGTCAGTGCTGCCCACAGAATGGGTGGATTGGCAGATTCTTTTATGAGACGCTCCTTCAAAAAACCATGCTTCATACTGCTCTCTGTCAGTGACTCTGACTTTTGAGGCTACAGGAAAGCTACCTAGATACCAAGGTATGTACTTGATTTTATGTAAGTCCATGCTGGTAGCGGAGGTCACTTGCATTGGACAGGGCGTGGGTGTGCAAACTGATGCTGCACCTGCTGGTTGTCTGGCGCTTGCTGATGGGAAGCTGCCGCCGCGCTTGCAGGCGATGGCACGGCTCTTGGAGCAAGGTCACTAGCTTCATCTTTCAAAATCCCAACGGTTCCAAGACAAGTCCAGCCTGAGTTTGTCTTGCCGGGACAACGGAAGGCAACCGGGTGCATCACCCCTCTTCTCAAGCAATGCTCTTAGATAAAGTCAGATGTGATCTGTTCACTAGAGAAACCACCTTGTTCTGTGCTTTAGAGGTCTGCCCGCACTTGTTGCTCCTTTGCCTTCCTTGACCCTGGAGACGTGCTTGTAGGACATATGAGATTGCTAAGATTTTGACAGGATGTAGAAACAAGGCAGGGACAAATGTTTATGTTGGCAGGATGCAATGGTTAGGGTTGATATACTGTGGCTGGTTAATACCTGGCCTGGGGAGTTAGAAGCAGCTTGTGTCTTTATTGTTTATTTTTATTTTATAGCTTTTGGCAGATACCCAGAGAACTAGATGAGTCCCTTTTTTTGTTTTCTCCTATTACAAAAAAACCCCCAACAACCCTATGCTATGCACCACTGAGTATATAAACATAAAAAATAGCCTCTGACACAAAGCAGTGCTCTGTTTCTGCAGGAATGCTGCGTACTTCTCGTGTGAACCAGGGAAGTGTTGACGAGTGGGGAGCGAAACCCCAGGGCATCCTGGCTCTTCTGCAAGCAATAAGTGGTTTCCCCTTAGAGACGCCTGGGCTGTGCCTGCAGTGCACAGGGAGTTGGAGTAACTTCCCAAGTCTCCAGCGGGGTCGACATCCCACGTTTGAGTCTGGTTTGTTATCCATTTCCTCTGTGAATTTGTTATTGAATTGGAGAAACCTGGCAGACACAAATGATGAACTCCGCATAAGGGTGAGTGGTTTTAGGTGATATAACTGGCATTTCTGTATTCCGTTTCCATGAACTCACATTGCTCCCTAAAATACTGGAATTCTGTGAACGGCACAGCCCAGATAAATCTCAACATTTTCGTTACATTTCTCAGAGTTACAAGTTTTCACTAGCACTTAGACCTGTAAATGTCTACATTGTTGGGTTTTTTTATAAAAAGAGTCAAGGTGTTTACCCCAGCTGTGGTTCTAGAGGCTTTTGACTTTTTTGTATATTAAGCAGAGAATTCTGTTTTTCTATTTTTTTTTCAAATCCACTGGTTGAATTCAAGACTACTAAAGCAGGACCTTCAGACCAAGAAACTTCAAGGGGGGTGGCAGTGAACTGTGCCATTCAGTCGCCCGTTCCTTCCACGCTGGCTTCAAGCACAGATGGAGTGTGGGTACCACAGATGCTACCAAAGACCAGCCAATCTTCATCCATCCTCGGGTGTGGCTCGGGGCAGGAGGGCTCCCTGCTGACTGGAGGTGCTTTCAGAAATCTCATGTGTATATGAAACACACGAATGCACACCTAAACAAATACATAATACATTATATATACGTACACATATATAGGTACGCATACCTATGCACACACACACACTAGCTGCCTTCCCCCCTCGTCTGAGGCCCTCCTGATGGGGTCTGATGTCTCTGTACTTGGAAGGAGCCCCAAGCGTTGCAGCGTGTCCTGCCCACTTACCTCTGTATGAACAGAATGAAACGAGGGGTCTATTACAGTGCTAAAAATCCTGTGTTGAGTGATTTGGTGTGCCCACAGCCAGCGCGAATGTGCAGGAGACGCGGTCTGGCTCCCAGTAAGCCATGCGCCTTTCATTACTGTTTGCAAGAGGGAGCAGCACGGAGCAATCCTCCTGAGGCAGGTGGAGTGCGGGATGATGCTCTTGCTCCTCTCCATCTCTATTTTTCCCAAGAGTCTCTTAAAGATAAAGCTGTGAGGTGTATTTTACATACCTGTCTGTAGGGGATGTCGCCCTCGTGCTGTCAGGAGTCCCGCTGGCTGCCGGAGTTGGTTCGTACCCGTTGGGCTTCTTCAGCCCGTGGAGCCAGCATGCAGCGTACTGTACGTGACAGATAAGCCAGGTTCTCGCTGAACTCTTCTTGAGCAATTTCTCTAACGTATTAGGCATAAACAATCTTCCTTTCAGAGTCAGGCATGCATGTCTCATTCTAATTATTTTTTTCCCCTCTAACCCATTTTTGTTCAAGTTGTTGCCACAAGCAGTGGTGATAATGTTCTCTTTCCATTGTTACTATAGAGTGGGGATCTGCTATAATTATTGCTTAAATTGAGTTTTTCTTCATTGAAAATGTTAAAATATCTGTGGATGCATGATAATGGATTCATACATCTATCAAATATGCCATTTTCAGGCCAGGCAGAGATGCTCCTTCTGTCTCTCGGTCACCCTGCTGTTGTGGGTGTGCAGGACAGGATCCGGCCACGCTGGCGCGCAGGCAGGAGAGGAGGCATGAGACGGCACAGGCAGGTGCTGCTGCACCAGCCACAGCAGCATGCGAAGTGCTGCATCCTCCGTGCACACACACAGAGCTGCAGTGCTCATTGTCCTCTTGAGAGGCAGTCTGATTTCTCAGGCGTTGTCATTAGCCAGCGGCAGGCAGCTTACCTCTTCTTCTGTGCCTTTCCAGAAGCACTGCGTTAACACTGCCAAAAAACATCTGAGAAAACACTGCTCCAGCAGCGCTGTCTGCTCGGTGGTTGAGCCATCACCCCGATAAAGCTGTCCCAGTGCTTGGGCACTTGGTGTAATGGGATTTAAAACTATGCTGCTTGCTTGCAGTCAGACCGTGTCACTGGACAGTTGTGTTGCAACGTTTTCCAGGGCTAGAGCTGAGCTCTGATGGATGAGGTGTGTTCATCTCAGACCCGGCCTGACAGTATGCTATTGGGAGTGCTGTCAGCTTTCACATGCGGTTTAGTATTGCCTGTTTCAAATACAACTGTCCTTAAAGCTGGGTTAGCTCGCTGCCAGCCTGGACAGGGCTTATGTCAGCTTCCGTGCCAGCCTGTAACGCCATAAGCAGCTATGGGTGTGTGCAGGGGAAGACAGCTGAAGGTGGGTGGCAGCAGCAGAGAGGAGAAGCCGATGCCGGTAAGTTAGTCAAATTGCTGCTTTGACGAGGCTGCAGAAGCAAAACTTGAGTAAAGAGAGGCACAAAAGCCATGGGCCAAACTGTCATTTGATGGCATTCATTTGCCCTGGGGTTCTTGCTAGGACCTTGACAATTTATTTTTCTCCCTTCAGAGTTCCTTTGTTTCTTTCTACAAAAAATGTTAAGAGACCTCTCCTTGGACATGGAAGCACTGCCCGTTAATTGCCCCCCAGATTGCTGTGGAGCAACGCTGCCCTCACCTTTGCTGCCTCAGCATAGGCAGCAACAGCTTGAGAGTGGGAGGTAACGCAGGTTTTCTGTGCGTCTCCAGGGGATGCTGCTGCGGGGCCTCGGCTTTAGCGCGCGGTCTGCACAGCGTGTCGGCTGCTCCGTGTCTGCAGCGCAAGCTGTGGTAGGATCCTTTCTCCTGATTATTTACTACGTGGGGTGTTAGGTGGACACCCAGCCAACTAACAGGATAATGTGGCTTATCTTTTCCCCTTTTAACCAGTTTCCAGTGTGCTCCAGTCACAGTTGAAGCCCACAACCAGAAGGTCCTGTGCTTTTTCCACAAATCCAGGCAGATGTTGAACCTGTTGATACGAGACTTGCTGAGGCGCAGTCTGAGTTGCAGCTCAGCAGCCTCCGTGGCGTGTGAAGGCACTTCTTTAAGCACCTGGGATTTAGGAGAATGGCTCTATGCATTCATTTCTGTAAACTGGGTTCCTAGGAAAATGAGATTTAAACGGTGATATGCTCTATTTGTCTAGGTTTTTCCCAAAGGTCTTTGGAAGCTCTTGGCTAAGGCAAAGTAACCTTGAAAGAAGGATGGAAATCTTTAAGATAATCAAGCTCCTGCTTTCAAAAACAGGTAGGAAGCTGGGTGGGTGGGAAATGACCGCAGCTCAGCCACATGCTGATATGTTTATCTTCTGATGAAATTAGACCCTGAATGTGACCCAAATCCATGCACAGTCTCAGTCAAGCCCATTTCAAACTTTTTGATCAATCTCCTATTTATTTGAAAAAAAATTCATCTTCCTCTTGCATGACCAAGAGAGGAGATCTGTCTGGTCTGTATCGGTGGCCACTGCGAAGACATATGGAAACACTTTCACGGCGGCTACTTTTCCCTTTAAAAAAAGAAAAAAAGTAAAAAGAATTACAAATAATTCTCTCTTTTCCTAGCCCTGTCTTTAATAAAAGCCTAATGAAACTATGTCAAAATGGGTGAATAACTGTTAGATGTATAATTAAACCTTCCTGTGTAATATGGGGCACTGCAAGATCAAATGAATTATGAGATTTCCCTTCTGGATATATTACCTTACTGAAAGCTGTCAATATTTTTTAACAAGAAAGACTGAAAGGATGTGGGTTTTTCAAAGAATGGGAAAGTTGTAAGCTATTCAGCTGTCTAATATTAAGTCTGAAAGAAAAAAAGTGAAGTCTATAAAATATTATTGGTTGTATTGACACCTGAGACCAGGCGATGTCTTTAGCTGACTGGATACAGTATGTCTTAAGTGGTGGTGTTGTAAGCCCTTTGTTTACAAGTTCATTGCCAAGATTTGGTCCTGTAATGGTTTCTGGTTAATAAAAAGATGAAGAATGTGATCGATGGCATTTTAGATGCAAACAATGGATGCTTGATTTTGCCCTCTTTATCACATCCTTAAGGGAAGAAGAAATAGTTATGAGGAGCCCTTCACAGCTGGGGAACGAAATGAGGCTCTGGGAAGACTTTTGAATGCGGCTCTAAACAGATTCCAGACACTGCAAAAGAGCAAAGCAGCTTCTAAGGTGCAGGGAAAAATAAATATTTTTAATGAATTTCAGCATATTTAACATAAAACATGGTAATTTATAGGAGTCTAATTATTACAATCATTAAAAGACCATGATTATCATTAAAAGGCTATTATCAGAAATTAAATACTAAAAACAAATGGTATATATTAAATAGGATCATACATATTTCATAGAATATATTATACTGCAAAATAAGTTGTCACGTAGCTATGGCAATGACTTTTAAGTTACCCTTTTTGATGCCTTAATGCACTGCTCTGCATGTTTTAGTGTCAAGCCTCTGAACATGCCCAGCACTCAAAAGCTCCAACTGAGAATGAGTATAACGGGGCAATTATACACCTAACTGGTCACTTGCATATGTAAATGCTGTTTACTGGCACAGGACACGTCCCTCGGAGTTGTGGGTGTTTAAACAGAAGCTGGCAGATGTGGACGATCTGGCCATTTTTCATCTCCCAGGACCTCGGTGGGAGCGGTTGGTGGCAGCTCAGCCCCACCGGCCCCGCTGCGGTCCCTGCCGCTCCTCCCGGCCAGACGGCCCCCTCGCCTCCCCGGGCCCGGCCTGGCCGCCCTGCCGGGCCTCCCTGCCGCTCCTCCCGGCCAGACGGCCCCCTCGCCTCCCCGGGCCCGGCCTGGCCGCCCTGCCGGGCCTCCCTGCCGCTCCTCCCGGCCAGACGGCCCCCTCGCCTCCCCGGGCCCGGCCCGGCCTCCCTGCCGCTCCTCCCGGCCAGACGGCCCCCTCGCCTCCCCGGGCCCGGCCCGGCCTCCCTGCCGCTCCTCCCGGCCAGACGGCCCCCTCGCCTCCCCGGGCCCGGCCTGGCCGCCCGGCCCGGCCTCCCTGCCGCTCCTCCCGGCCAGACGGCCCCCTCGCCTCCCCGGGCCCGGCCTGGCCGCCCTGCCCGGCCTCCCTGCCGGGGAACGCTGCCCTGCCCCGGGCGCTGGGGGTCCGGGTTCCCTGGCCGGGCTCCGTAAAGCCCAGCCATGACCTGGCTGCCTGCGTGGCACAGCAGAAAAAAAGAGTTCATTTTCTTGCTAGTTAGTGTTCAATGATTTGGTGCCTCCTAAGCCTAACTTTTGATACTGAGTTTTCCATGGAGTTCCCAGTACAAGGCATTTAAGCTGCAGATGTACGTGCCTGGATCTCACAAACCACAGGCAAATGTATTTATTAAGACCTAGATTGTCTGCATTTCTAAATGCCCCCTAACTAAGAAAGTTTTCAGAGTATAATAAAATGCAAAGGCCAATATTGACTTCTCAATTAAACTCAAGACCAGGATAGCTAGGAATGGTTTTATTGTAGGCAATGGGGCTACTCCTGATTGTCTTTGTTCTGAATTGGACATCTGGCTGCAACAACTTTTTTAAAAAAATTGGGGGTTCTGAAACATATTTGTGCATTTCAAGTTCATAATATTGTTATAGATGTCCTCCTCCTTTTTTGTTTTATGTCCGTCTGCTTTTATTTTGCGTGTTTTCTTTGATTTTTGTGTCAAAGAGCTGATAGGTACAACATGTCTGATAAGATGCAACTGAGATTAAAATAAATTCTGTTTTGTGGTACAGAAGAGAACAGTTTTTACATATCAGATCTCATAAAAGCAGAAGAGATGTATGCATGGTGGGTGCTGAACTCTCATTTACCCTCTCATTATATCTCCTGGAACAGAAGCCAATGCTCGGCCCTGACACTGCAGAGGGCATTGGAAGGCTTTTATTACCGCGTTTAAACACAGAGCCATTTCTTTTGCCACAAACGCTTCCCTGACGCTGAGGAGTCGGAGATGTAATTATCCACATGAAGTTCTTGCTGATGCTACGGAATTCCTTGTAAACAACCTCTCCCCTGTCACACTGAGTTCGTTTTGCTGTCTGGGCTTTCCCCATTTCCCTCCCAGGTGGGGCCGGTATTTGAGCTCCTGTGGCGTGGCTGCAGCTGATGGGGAGAGACCCGCGGGTGTGAGAATCATAGAATCATAGAATCATTAAGTTGGAAAAGACCTCCAAGATCCCCAAGTCCAACCGTCAACCCAACACCACTATGCCCACTACACCATGTGAGGGGACGGTGTTCCCCAAGAGGAGGGCTCCAACGGGAGGAACTGTCACCGAGATACACCCTGGAAAACGTCCAGGTGTCTGGCCTGGGAGGCAGCTCAGAAACAAACCTCGGAGGCAGAGTTGCATAGACCTGGCTGCATCAAGTAGTGCAGTTTCTTATTTCTTTCTTAATATTTCAACATAAAGCATTGTGATCTTTTTTTTATCGTAGTGTCTGCCTACACCCAAACGGCACACCCTACGCATGGGGCAATATTGCAATCATGTCATCACTACCACCATCAGAGTGCCTTAAACAAGCTTCAAGGTGACACCGAAGTCACTCAGAAATTACACAGATGTGTTAGATGGTGACATTCATGTCATCCTGATACAATGGTGACATTAGCATCTAATTATCTTGTAGTCAATTTAACATCAGTCACATCCTGTATATCACGTATCGTACCACCTTGACTAACTGAATCTCCTGGGGACATTAAATAAGTTCAGATCACCAAGAATTCAGGTGATCAAGGAAGCATTCAATAAATTTGATAGGCATTGCAGCCCTGAACTGTGTTTTGAAAGACAGGGGGGTTTGCTGCTGTAAGGCCTGGATAAACAGGGATGCACATAACAGTTAAAATGAATGGAAAGGAAAATGAGAAGCTTGGACTTGGAAGACCAGACAGGAATAGTGTTACGGCCGTCTGCCTTCCAGAGCCGCCCAGCACGCCGGGACCTGCTGTCTGCTGGACGCGGCAGCAGCCCTGCGGCACGCGGCAGAGGAACGGGTGTGTGGGAAGCACAACAGAAACCCCAGCTTTGCTGGGAGGAGGATCCTGGTGATTAGCCCGGTGCAATTATAGCTGACCCAACTTAAATCTGTTCACCTGCCTATTGTTAGGGCATCACTAATTTCTCATTAACACCAGCTGCAGACAGGGTTGTCATGGCATTATTGCGAGGCGGCGAAACTTAGTTTGTATGAGCAGAGGATAGGGTGATCATTGCTGAAGACTGATCGTTTCATCCAGACATCTGAGACATCACCGAGGTTAGTCAAGTAATAGGAGAAAACAGCAAGTAATAATGTATTCCACAAAAATTCCAATGTGAGCGAGAGAAACGATCCGCATTAAATGATTCGGCCAGTTATGCAGTCCTGAAGTCTTCAAATTCTGCTCTCCTGTGAGATGCTCATTGTCTCTGAAAGGGTGAATTTTATTGAATAACATTGAGCTCTTCTGTAAGAGCATGCACATTGCTCTAAAACAATACTGCTGTTGTTACTAATAAGCACTCCTGAAGAACAACTGTGATGTTAGGGTTCTGGGAGTCTAGCCACCAGAATGTTTTCATCTATTTAATTAGATAACAGTCAACATATTTCAGAAATAATGTCTCTCCCTCAAGAACTGTTTGTTGTAAGTGTCAAGTTTTCTGTTTCTCAATTACCCTTTTTTCAGAAAGCATTTCTGATTTTGATTGACTTTCAGTTGTTATTAATGCTTTCCTGGCTGTTTTATCCAGAAATGAGAACTATAAATTCACATCTCTGAATGTAATCATACCTGTATTACAGGCCCATCGCAGAAAACAAAACAAAAAAATGAATGCGTCTTTATATCTCAGTATTATTCAAGTGAGTTCTTATTTTTCTTTTTTTATGGGTGACCTGGTTTGGGGATAGTTTTATGAATGTTTATTGTGTAGGTAATCACACCTAAATATTGTCGCCTTGCTTAGCACTTAAGGTCACTTAAGGTAACAGCAAAACTTAGTTTTAATGACATGGTTAGTAATGAATTGCATTGGCTACCCAGAGCAGTTGTCCTAATGTTACAGTCAGCTGCTTAGATATTCACGAGGGAAATCATATCGTTATTCACAGAGACAGAGAAACAAACATTAAATTTAATTGCACTACCGAGCACCAGAGTCATAATCTTTATATGACAGTTAATGCTTTCATTACTTATCAATTCACTTATTATGTTACTCTTTCAAAAAGCTAAGCATCTAACAAATGGAAGTAGGTCTTTCTCTTCTACATATGTAAAGACAGATAAATGACAGAGAGTATGACTGAATAAGTATACTGAATAATTTTATTTTATACGAATCGTTTTACTAACTCTTGATGGCATCTTTATACATCTTGTTAAATACCTTTCCCTTTCAAATTTAAAAAAAAGTTTTCATCCATTTTATGTAGGCCTTATTTCAACAAAGCCTGCAGTACCTCATTAGAGTTAGGCAGTTCCTAAAGCACATCCTTTTTCAGAAGCATTCTTAGGCACAGACCTAATTTGTGCAGCTGGGATTCACAGTGTGTTGGCTCTGATCCAGCAGGATTCCTACACGCACGATTAACATTATGTACATGAGCAATCCTGTGTATGTTGACGGTGTTTCTACATGTCAAAAATTAGTCGTGTCCTTCAGTACCCTCCTGATTGTTTTCCTTGAATGCAGTTCGTTAAACGCCTGTTTAAATGTTCGGAAGAATCAGGTCTATAAGAGAATCAAAGAAGAGCAAGAAAGTCACGAAGTCATATTGAAATTTTGATGCTACTTTAATGAGCTTCGTGAAGGTTTGCATGCGGTTGTTTTATGTAGAACCAAGCTGTAGTGGCCATTCCAAACTAGTGTTATCAAAGAGCTGTTGATATCCGATTTGTTTAATTATCCAACTATAGCTGATAATAAAAACATAGCCCCTGATTGATCAGTCTGTACAGACACCTAGAAGCAGCTAGTGGAGCGCGAGTGCACGCAGTGAAGCCTGTTACTTGGTGGTGTTTACAAGCCACACATCATTGCTGCAGTGTAGTTGCAGTAGTTGCCTTCACTGCAGTCTAGCTTCTTGCTGAGGAAATAACGCAAGGAGTGCTTGAAAATTTCTGTTTGATATCTGGAAATAAATTAGATTTGGCCATATTTCTGCTACCCATTCAGATGTGCATGATTGATAGAGTGTTGTGGTTTAACCCGGCAGGCAGCCAAATACCACACAGCCGCTCGCTCACTCCCCCCACAGTGGGATGGGGGAGAGAATTGAAAAAAAAAAGTAAAATTCGTGGACTGAGATAAAGACAGTTTAATAGAACAGAAAAGGAAGGGAAAATAATAATAATGATGATGATGATGATGATAGAATATACAAAATGAGTGACGCACAATGCAATTGCTCACCACCCACTGACCGATGCCCAGCCAGTCCCCGAGCAGCGATCGCCCCTCCCTGGACAACTCTTCCCAGTTTATATACTGAGCATGACGTCACATGGTATGGAATACCCCACTGGCCAGCTGGGTCAGCTGTCCCGGCTGTGCTCCCTCCCAGCTTCTTGTGCACCTGGCAGAGCATGGGAAGCTGAAAAGTCCTTGACCAGTGTAAGCACTGCTTAGCACCAACTGAAACATCAGAGTGTTATCAACATTGTTCTCATCCTAAATGCAAAACACAGCACTATATCAACTACTAGGAAGAAAATTAACTCTATCACAGCCGAAACCAGAACATAGAGGCAAATGCAAACAAAAGAAAAAAAGCATCAAGTTGCCTGTCCAGTGCTAAGGGACACAGGTAACCGCTGAGCTTCTCTGTTTTGTGCTGGCATCAGAAGAGCTGTATCCATAATTTTGCCTTTAATTAAAACTGGGGGTTGTTTAATTTGTTCCCTGCAATGGTATTGGAGACATATCCAACAGCATGCCAACTTTCTTCCGATTCAGTAATTCTGCTATGCACCTCTAAAACCAAAACTCTTCAGCAGTCTAAGGTTTTAGCTTATTTTTACATGATTATAGTGCTGGTAATAAAGCTTTCGTGTGGAGTAAGAAGGAGATGAACGTTAAAATAGTCAGGTTAAGTGGCACAATAATTGAACCTGCTAACAAACGGGGGGGAAGCCCTTTTTGTAATAATTTCTTTGCTTTGCATAGTATTTGAGTCTAAAGCAAACAGTTTTTTTTCAGTGTGCTGTTGATGTGTGTATACTTGATGTGCCATGTTAATAAAGCACATGAAAATTGAATAATCAGCAGGTTGTCCTCTTAACACCCAGGCTTGCCATTACCCAGAGTGCGCACAGCAAATGAAGAGTTCAATAATTCATAAACAGCGCTTTGTACTTGGCAGAATTGAGGGAGTGAGGGTAGTCCTGCCTTATAATGCAAGATCACCCCGAAGTAAAGCCCTTTAGGAGGAACAAGCCTTCATATACAAAAAGTGTCTGGAGCCACTGATCTTTTTGTTTCAGACAGACGGCTCCTCTGTTATTACTTTCCAGACTCGTTTGATCGTTACAGCTTGCATCACTCTCTTCAGGCCCAGCATCCTCCCGGCATGCCAAGTTTTTGTTCCTACGTTGACTTTCGCTGTGCTCCTGCTGCCACTTTGCAGGCGCTGGGCGATCTGCTCCCTGGCCCAGTGGGCCCGCGCAGATGAGGGCTCTCTCACTACGTCTGCCCGTTTACGTGCTCCTTGTGCCCCCCGGGCCAGGGTGCGTTCAGAGAGGTGACGCGTCGTTTCGAGGATGGCTCAGAGTTGCTCCCCCAGGAGCAGCAGTGGAGCTCGGGATGGGTCCCCACTGGGATGTGGCCTCCGCAGGCTGCCCGCTGCCCGCCGCCCGGGCACCCGGCGCCGCCCCGCCTCGTCCTCCTGCCGTGCCGCCATCGTCAGGACCCTGCTCCAAAACGCACTGTGACTGCGCCATCATTTCCCCATCTGATTTATGTTTCTATGCGTTATCTAGCAGTGCAGCTACCTCTCAGCATCTCTGCATTGCCGTTTCCATCCTCCCCATTACTGCCTGCAGATGCTGAAATGCACAAACAACTTAGTAAAATCACTTTCTCAGTGCAGGATCCAATGTGTTTCTGTCATTTTTAATACAGCACCCAATTTACAATCTTCAGCACACTTAACGAAGCAGTAAAACGATAACAAATTACCAACCTCATTTATTTTGTTGCATAGTTTGTTTTGTAATTATCAAATGATGGTGGTTGCTGAATGGCAGGGCTGGCTCTTGGGCTCCGTTGGGTGTGTGTCTGTCAGGAGCGGTGAATGCTTCCGACGTGACGTCGGGCGTTCGGTCACCCACGGAGGAAGGCCGGCAAAGCCGCCTGGATGTCTCCGGTTGGAGGGAGGGCTGGCCGTGATGCTCCGTTTCGTGTTGCTTTGGGTGAATCACCCCTCGATCATGAAGCCGCTACCGAGAGGCCTGCGGGCCCCGGGGCTCTGGCGGGCGCGGTGGCTCGGTGGGGCCGGGCAGCTCCAGCGGCTCCGGGGGCCGGGCCCCTGCAGCTGCCGGCCTCCAGTGGCGACGGCCGACCCTGGCCCAGTGCTCCAGCAATGCCTCGGGGCTGTGGAGAAACCGGCGCCCTGCCTCCATCCCTCCCCTGGGCCGCACGGAGCGGCCGGGGACCCGGCAGGGCCCTGCCCGGCGCCCTCGGCTTGTCCCTCAGCCCGCGGCAGCGCCGCCGCCGGGCCCCTCCGGGCAGCTGGTGCGGCCGGGGGAAGGAGAAGGAGCACCGGTAACGCCGCTGGGTGTGCCGCAGGGCGCACGGCACAGCTCCAGCCGCTGCCTACCGAACAGCTCTGCTGTGACAGCCGGCGTCTCCATGGCGGATGGTTCACGTCTCTCTCTCGGGCTCTGTGTAAGACTCTGCTTTGGTCAGCTCCTGGGGCCAGCGCCGGCCAGCGCCAGCCCTCTGGGGCGGGGATGGCCCCTCGCCCACCGCCGACTCTGCGTGTGACTCGCTCGGCTTCAGGGACTTAGAATGGTTTTTGAATTGTTTGTACAATTGTACAATTATAGCAGCGTAGAGGGTGTATGTTTTTTTCTACCAAAATGGCGCTCAGTGCTGCCGAGGCAGCATGACTTATCAGTGCTATACTTTGTGCACTGACTGTTAATCTACAGGATTTAAATATGCCTCCTAATTGTGTGCAAGATTTATGAATGCAGTGTTAAATTGCACGTCTGGGAGGGTTTTTTAAAATAACAAAACGTAAATTGCTGAGCTTTTTTGAAGTTTACAAAATACTTATCTATAGGTCTATCAGTTTCCTACCAAAAGCCAGCCAGCCTTGTGGTACTAATCATCCGTCTGAGCGGGGTACTGGGGGAAAATGTCCAAATTAACAGTTGACGTAGATTACTTAATGCATAAACTTTCCTAGGCAGAACGAATGCGGCTTTTCTGCGTGTGTGATTGTGGTGCTCGTGTTCTCCTCTCTTCGTGGCGTTGCCTTTTCAGGCCAGGTGGCTGCTGGAGGAGGGCGTCTCCGACGTGGTATTGCCGACCTCGCCAGCAGGTGCCTGTTAAACAAACGCCCCGCACAGGGGATCTGGGGGGACCCTGCGGCCTCCAGCCCCCCAACACCCTCATCTACTCACCGACTTGCCTGGTTCGTAATGCCGTGCTTACAGACTGAGAGGAGCATCGCCCCTCCCCGGGACGTGGTGCCGAAAGCGGGGCTGTAGACGCCATGCCCGTGCTGGGAGGACGGGTGACTCCCAGCACGTGAAACGGGAGCTCAGGGGCACGCGGAGCTGCCCTGGGGAGGTCCCACCTCTCCAGCTGCTGCGGAGAGAGCCGGGACGCATCGCATGAGAGCCGAAGGGAGCCTGTGTCGGCGCCCGTGGGGAGCGGTGGGTACCGGGGCAGAAGGGGAAACCCGTCCTGCCAGTCGAATGGGAAATGCATAAGGAAAAAAGTCACACGTCTTATTGTTAACTGTCATATTTTTTAAATGAGTGTTGTTATGGATTCTTCAGCAAAATGCCTCTCCAGGCTTAATGAAATTTGGAGCCTGGCCATGATTTAAGCCTGGTTTGTAAGTGATGCTAAAGGTTATGTGGTTAAACAGTTGCCGCATCCTATGTGTTGCCAATGATAACTGAGACAGTAAAAGAAAATGCAAGCAATACCTGCATTAATCAGCAAATGAATTTGCTCTGCCTGTGCTAATATTGATTTTTTTCTTCACTTTTTGCAAATTCTGGCTAATGAATTTCCTGGCAAGAGTGCAATTTTGGTCAAATGTTGTAGAATTTTGATGGCATACGAAATGATGGTTTAGATCCTAGAGTATATTTGCTAGAACCCAATTCTAAAGTTCATCTTGCCAAGAAAAATATGAAATATTATCTGACTTGCTTGCAAACAGGCAGCAGACAAAATTACTTCCAGGATGTATTCAGTGAATGGCTTAAAACTCCGTAAGAGAGAACTGCGGTCTCAAGGCAAAGGCTGTTGAATAGTTAGAACAGTTACTTGCTATATTTTATTTACCGAACTCCCAATGCATATTGTGACCTCTTAGAATTTCACAACTGAACACAGCTCAGGAGCTTCTGCTGTAATACTCAGTGCTTAAAATCAAGCTAAGGAAAATCTTGTTTAATTATAGCAGTGTTAAGGCCCATCTCCTCCATAGCAGAGTGACTAGAAGGCAATGTGATCAATGCACGTCCAACAGGGATGTATCAGCTAGTTGGTTACCCCTACATCTCCTCCCTCCCTAAAAGGTCCTAGCAATAGTCACTGCAACTCCTGTCTCTCCACTGGGTAGGGGTGGCAGGAATATGCGGCTTTTGTCTAGGTGTCCAGCACTTTTCAACAGCACCTCGCAAGGACTGTGCAGAGAAGGCTAGTGGTGTTAGCCCCATCATTTCCAGATGGGGAAAATGAAGCAACAGAGCTTGCGGCTGGAGGCAGACATGGTCAGGGTCTGAATGAGCCTCTGTTGCATTTGATGTCATCGGAGTTACTTTAATTTTAAGCTAATTTTTTATATTGTCAGACTCAATATCATCAGTGTCACTACCATGCCTATCTGCAGCAAGGCCATCACTGCTGCTGACACCATGGTCATGGTGTCACTGCTGATAATTTAAGTCTGACATTAGAAAGATTAATTTACTATGAAAATGACCCTCGGGAGACTAGTTCAGACACAGGATGAATCATATTTGAAAAATTGGATGTCTCATTGTTTCAGAAGTTCTAATTAACTTTTTTTAACCATCAAAAGTAGTGGATACAGATACATCATGGCTGCCCATTTCATTCCAACGGGATGGCCGCAAGGAGTCAAAAACCCCTTTTACCGTTCTGTGGTAGGCGGGATGACTTCTGTGTTGTGCTGGAGCTGAATCAGACTATTTTCATATCATGCATTTTCTCTGTGAAGGCTGGAAAAAAATGTCTTGGATAAATTTGGAGCTAAGTTTTTTTCAAACATTTTTTCATCTTTTTCTGGAAAACCTAACAACCAAATATTTGTGCAAATCTTTTCCTGCTCTTTGTGAGCTCGTGTCAGATACTCGGTCTGATCACATGCTCATAGCTGCCTGGGTACAAGATGGAGCAGAATCAGAAGAAAGAGTAAGTTTTTTGCACAGGCCTTGCTAGTACGGGAGTGTTTATCACATCTAAAGATGTCGGTGTTCAGTATAGACTGTCTCCAGCCAGAGGCCTACGAAGCAGTTTCCTTCTGAAAGATGTTTGCAGAGTGCCCCTGTTATAGTGGGTGGTGCTATGGACAATTAAGAGTAGAAAACTTTAAAAATATTGGTTTAGCAGTGCACTATTATGAGAATTGCCAGCTCTGCACAACCCTCCAAAGGTGTACATTCACTGGCTGATTGCCAGAGGGTCTGTGTGGGACCTGTGAGTCTGGAGAACAGGAGAAACTAAACTTATTTTTTAAATCTGTAACTCGTTAAGTTTTCTGATAGTTTATCGCTTTTCTTTTTTTCTGACGTTATTCTAATTTTCCTCACCATTTCTACTGATGGCACCTTTCATCCAATATTCTATGAAATATGATAATACAAAACTCTCAAGACATGGAGACTATAATAAGACCCAGCAGCGACTCGAAGAAATTTCTGCCACTTATTTCTGCCAGTATTTTTGTCTTACTATTTTGACCTGTTTTATATGCCCTAGCAGCTTCTTGCTTTAGGAAATTTTGTCTCAGCTGTGCAGAAAAAGCTGGGATGTCTCTGAGATATGTTTGAGGTGAGCTAATACAACTGCTTGCACATGAAAGGTGTAGGAAGAGGAGAAAGAGGATATGACACAACCAACAGCATGAATTCCATCTAGTAGTCTGCTAGCAGTAGATCAAAAGAAAAGAAAAGTGTATTTCCCTCTTTATTTTCTTGAATCCTGTTTGTGAAGTGGGGTCATGCAAGGCCTCCAAAACACCATTCCTTACATATTTTCAATCTGAGACTTTGGGTGCTCAGAGCACTTCTGCAGCAGACCGCCAGGGTTTGGTCTACTTTTCTCTGCAGAAAGCCACGTGCCTGCATCCTTGGCTCAAAGCTGTTAACTGTCCAAACCATCATCTGATTCTGATAATGGATTCTGAGTAAGCTCTCCAGAGCAGTGATATAACTGTAAAAAAATGTATTTCCCATGCACTTTCCTCTGTCTGTTCTCCCAGGATCAAAAAGCATGAGCTCAGCTCAGTGCAATTTGAGTGCCAGCCCAAAGGTGCATTTATGCAGGGTTGCTGAGGATTTTTCTAATATGGTCTGCTGAGTTTGGTTTGTAAGAGCTGAGGTTGGTTTTGCAAATCCTCTCGTCCTCTGTGAGTTGCCGTATTTGCTGAGGTAAGACAATAATTGAAAACAGTAATTTCTGGGTTCGGATGCCAAGGTGCTAGCAGCAGGTTGCTTTCGTTGGGAGGTCTCTGATGTGAAGTCCATTGTTTGAGAAGGACCTGGGATGGGTCTGTGCCTACCCAGTATAACTAGTGTCGCTGCTGCTGAGTCACTCAAGGATATACAATTAAAGGAAGCTCTGAGTGCTTTCACCAGGACTGCTCTCCCCCGCCTTGCCCTGGTCCTGCTGCACAGCTGCAGTTCATACTTCAGGCTCCTGCTCTTTCTCACATCCGTGCTAATCAGCAAGGTACTACTGATGCCAGCGCTGTCAGCCGTGCCTGCAAACTTGCCTCTCCCTGCTGGTTATGGGGCATCGGTGGGATTTTTGTTTCATTTCGTATGTAAAAGCTCCGTCTTGAATGTATATGAACGCTCCCTGATGTCTCTTGCTTGGAAACTTGGCACTCATGAAGTTGGAGGACAGAAAACTCATGCATTAGATTTCGTAGAACAGCTTTCTTCTTTGAAAAGAAAAAAAAAAACCCAAAACCTACATTCACAAAAAAGCATTTGGTAGCATGTGTCAAATCCATCTGCACATGTAAAACGCGAAAGGGAGGTGAAAACTGTTATTAAAATGTAAATGCCAAAATTCTGTAATAGACGGGAGATTCCAATGACCTTGTTTCAGCAATAACCAACCATACGATTCCCAATTTATTGGTCTATGTGTACAACAAATACATCTCGTTCGGCAGAGGGGAGCTCTGGCCGACATTTGTGGGCCACCCTGTGCACAGTGCCTGGGCTACTCGCATCCGCTGCTCCAAAACCAGACTGCGGGCTGGCAGCCAAGAGATGTCCGTGACCTTCCAAGTTCATTTGCTTCTATTCGCTAATGCAACTCAATTTTGAATGCAGCTTTTCCCTGGCCATCTTCTGTGGAGTTTTATCTGAGCTTTTGTATGGGTGTGTAAACAAAGGCAGACATTTCTTGTCACTGAGAGACATTATTTGAAAGATGATAGGCTCCTAAAGATGCAGCTAGGATTTTCTCAGGGCTTGTTTGTTCTGGAAATATGCTTAATTCATACTAATATCAGTATTTTCATCAACTTCGATTTAAGCTGGGCATCTAAGTAGTTTGAAAGTCTGTCTGAGTGATTGTGAGCATGTATTTATACCCCAAACCCCTCAGAAGTCAGGCCTTTAAATATGACGGATGGCAGCGGTAAGTTCCCGAGTGGATCGTGTATCTCCTAGTGGCTGCTCAGCCTCGGCCGGCTGCCGGGGCCAGCTCCGCGCACCGCGTTCAGAGCTGGGAAACGGGCAGCGCGGCAGCGCGGGGAACGAGAGCTGTCGGGCGCCTGATGCTTGGTGAGGTCTGGAGAAGTTCCTCCTGGGCTGGGCAACATCATTTGTGTCGCTGTCTGCTAGACCGAGAAGCTGTTGTAGAAGGTCTTTGATCTCGGCGCCCTTTTGAATTTCTTACTGTCAAAATAGCTGCTGCCCGTGGGGAGTGTGGAACCAGGCACCATACAGCAGTAGCAATGCGGGCACTTGGAGCAAAGATATTAGTGGACAATGTAATAAGCGAGCGAGCAAATGAATACCTCGGGCCATTTATCATGAGCCAGATACGCAGGCAGAGCTCTCTGCAGCTCTGTTAAAGAGAAAAATAGCTCCATGACAACTTGTCTATCAGTGTCAAGGAGACTCTCTAATTTACTGACGTCTGGAGATAGCTGCCTCTGGGGGAAGGAAGATCATGGTTATCTACTCGGGCACCAGCCAATGAACAGAGCATGCTGTGTGCTGTATTGAACGGTGCCGGTAGCGCTGAGACGGAGGAAGAGCCTTGCCCGGTACATGCGGTGCTGAACGTACCTTTCTCGAAAATGACTCTGGAGATCTGCCCAGATGGTGTACTACGTCTATTTCTCCAATGTACCAATTAGCATTCGAGTAGGCAATGTGGATGGTTACTAGCACTTTCTCAGTGGGTCTAATATTGGGATTTTACTACTTTCCTTTAAAAAAATTTATTGGCTGCTACTAGCTAGCTGGCAAGTGCAAAATCCAGCACCTGTGTTGCTAGATACTGCCTGACCGCGAGCGGCCCGGGTGGCTGCTGGGCCATCTGCAGCGTGGCACATGTCATTTGCACCGCTGGGGTGGAGAGGGAAGGATCGCCTGGAGACAAGGAGCATAGCAATGGTGACACGTAGATGCAATTCCCCACCCGCCGCGTTTTTAAGGCTCCACACCCTGATGTCTCTCTTCAGCTGTGACGGACACGGGTGTGCTGCCCTGCAGAGCGTACCCAGGCAGGAGCAGGCTGGCGGCCAGCGCCGGCACAGCTCGGCACGCTGCGCTGCCAGGCGTAGGAGGTGTTCCCTGTCTGCAAGTGGACAACTGAACATGTTCAAGTGGGGAAAAGAGTGTTTCAGTTTATGTTCACCTTTGATTAAAAGGCCATTGGGAAGATGTTGTGAGAGGCTGGGAATATACTTCTGTGCCGGTTTCGGCTGGGATAGAGTTAATTTTCTTCACAGTAGCTAGCATGGGGCTGTGTTTTGGATTTGTGCTGAAAATAGTGTTGATAACACAGGGCTGTCTTCGTTATTGCTGAGCAGCGCTGGCACAGCGCCAAGGCCTTCTCTGCTCCTCACCCCACCCCACCAGCGAGCAGGCTGGGGGGCACAAGGAGCTGGGAGGGGGCACAGCTGGGACAGCTGACCCCAATGACCAAAGGGATATCCCACACCATATGGCACCATGCTCAGCATATAGAGCTGGGGGAAGGAAGAGGAAGGGGGGGACGCTTAGAGTTACAGAGTTTGTCTTCCCAAGTCCCCGTTACGCGTGATGGAGCCCTGCCGTCCTGGAGATGGCTGAACACCCGCCTGCCGATGGGAAGCAGTGAATGAATTCCTTGTTTTGCTTCGCTTGTGCGCGGCTTTTGCTTTACCTGTTAAACTGTCTTTATCTCAGCCCACGAGTGTTCTCACTTTTACCCTTCCGATTCTCTCCCCCACCCCACCGGGGGGGAGTGAGCGAGCAGCTGGGTGGGGCTTGGTTGCTGGCTGGGGTTAAACCACGACAACTTCAAAGTTGTTTTGGATTGACAAGTAATGATAGCATGTTTACAGGTACAGATGGGAGCAAAGTCAACCACAAAGGGAACTCAATTTTATTTATCATTAATTTTGACTTGCTTCAGCAGATGTTTGCTGGGAACTGTTTTAACCTGCTTAATTTGTCTCTGTGTAATGGGAAGCAGATAGCCTCAATTAAGAGACTGATTCGTAAGTTCTTTAATGACTTCCAATAGTTTTAGTCATTATTGCTGATACAGGACGCTGAATCCTGGGAGCTGGCATTTAAATACTACCTAAAATTCAGAACACATCACAGTTATTTGTATACAATGAATTTGCTACTTGTCTGTTTCCCTTCTTGGCCGTGTGGAAAGTTCCCAGATATTTGCTGCGTGTGATTGTAAATTCTGAAGTACGCAAAACGATTTTGAAACGTGTGATGCCACCCACTTATCTACCGGCTAGGGCAGAATGTTCCCTTGGCCCTCCTTCAATAATTCACTCAGGGAACTAGTTTTGGTGAACCTCAGGGAATTAGTGGCAGCAGATCCCTGAACAGGAATTTAAGTAAAACGTTAAGACTAACAAGCTGGGGTTTTCTGTTTGTTTGTTTCTTGAAGCTCCTCCTGTCAAGAAGTTTACGACAGCAAACACATTGCAGTAAAACCCCATGTTAGCAAGAGTGCTTCAGAGGATATGTTACACACAGCCTTTCAGATATCTAGTATGTATACACTCTTTTTTACATACCAATAACTTATGTGTACAATACACACTACTTGCATTAACAGGGTAAACAGTGAAACTCTGTGGCTGCTGCATTTATTCTGCATCCCCTAACACTTTTGCCTGCATCACCCCTATTAATCTGTGCTGTCTGGGACTGTCCTTAATGTTTGCAGACAACGTAGGAGCTTCCATGATTGCTGGGCAGCAATTACCCATCGGACACCTGAGTGACCAGCCCGCAGGACGGCTTTTCTTCTTCTGCCATGCAGAGAGGTCCCCCATTAAAATGGGGACCCAGTCCTGCCTGAGGGCGGGTCTCATTTTTGGTTTAGTGGTGTTGGTGAAAGGGAAGTTCGTTGAAGAATGTTGCTGGACATATTTGTCTGAAATGTCTCGGGTTCAGCAGACCACTGACAAGCCAAAGAGAGCTTTGTGGTGCCAGCAGCCGCGCGCTGGTGCAGCTGTGCTGGCCGGGGACCAGCAAAGGTGCCAGGGCAGCCGGCACTGCTGGAGCGCAGCAAGGGCCCGAGCACTCCTTCAGGAAAAAAAACATTTTCATCTCGATCTTCTGCTCTGCAAGGAATTCTGAGATGCAAACCTTGTTTTCTTTTTTTTTTCTCTCAAAGAGTAAGAATAAAGTAGTTGAGACAGATGTGAAATAAAGTAAAAAATAATGTTGAAATGAAATGCTCTCTTGAATGTATATATTTAAAACAGGGTACTTTGACGTTACTGAATTGTTTTGTTTAATTTTTATTTTCTGCAGCCTAGTTTTTCCAAACTTTGTGTATTTCTCATGGTTCATATAAATGACGTTGCGAGCAGAAAACTTTCAACAGAAAGTTTCCCAACAATGCAGAACGTGGGACAAAGCACTAATATTTTGGTGTCTTGCAATGCTATTTTCTTGTTGTTTTTTTCAGGAACTGACCATGCGCACCGCAATGTGCAGACAGGTGGGTAGAAAAGAAGGCAAGTAATCTGGACTTGGTTGTGTCAATATTTGTGTCAAAATTATTACTGGGATGAAGGGGACCGTTGACTGAATTTCCCTCCTCACTGTGCCCCAGCTTGGCTTCAGTTTCTCCAACTGCAAAAGAAATGCATTACTGTTGTTTTCTTCCTCCTCACAGGTGTGATTCATGACTCTTGCTCGGGTTAGGATAAATTTGGTGGTAAAAACCGCGAATCATTATTAGGAGGGAGGATGACACAGTCTGTGTCCCAGAAATCTTGCAATCAAAAACTGTGATGTGCGAGCACCATCATGCAAAGACATGCTGGTAAGCCTCAATTATCAGCCTGCTTTCTGGGGAATTTTACTGCCTTGTCCTTCTTCTCGATATGTTTTTGTGTGCTTAGTTTTGTGTTTCTCTGAACAAGTCCTGGCAAGTACCATGAAAGGTTTTGCCTCTTGCAGTGAAATAATGGAAGTTTTTTTCCATTGCACTATTTTATGAGAGCATAAAATTTCATGACATTTATGGACGTTTGTGTCATGAAGCAGGTGGCTTGTTAGCCTTTATTTTATCTCACTAGGCTCATTTGTACATATATAATATTAAATCTTTGTCATAAGTTTGTGAATTATGCTAAGATATTGTCTGATATTGCTGTCTGAAGAACCTGAGGAATCTTTGATGATGGTGACTAAGCAAGCAGGTATATTTATCTAGTCTAGATTTTGGTGTAGTGTTTAAATACTCTGTATCAGATAGGAGCAATAGGACATAAGAAAGGAGAGCAACCGTGAGGCCAGAGAGTGGCAATCTGCCACTGATGGCTTGCACGTAAACTTAGCCAGCTAGTTTAGCTTCTCTCTTCAATCTCTTCTGGTTCTACCTAATTACAGGCATGCTGCAACTAAGTGGGGATAGTATTTCCTTGGTATCTGTAAAATGCCGTGGTAGCTAGGGTAACAGCTATCTTGGTAGGAACAGGGAGAAATAAGGAAGAGAAATTCAAATGACCCTAGCAGTCAAGACTCTGGATTGCCTTCTAATCCAGATGTTCCCCCACGACACTGCTGGGGTGCTGGTTTAGCAGCAGTAAAACCCGACTGTGCACTTCTCTCTCTGCATGTTGTATTCAGCATATGCCAGCAAAGACCTTTTTAAAGATGCTCCACTTTCACCAGCTGGAGGGATTTTTAAAGTTCTGTGATGAAAGGGGGACTTCTGGCTCTCTTTATGCAGAAGGCAGTTGCCAAGTCATTGTTTGCCATGATTAGATGGTTACTGTGCGTGTCCTGCATTACGGTGAAACCTGCATTTATGCCCCCCCCGTACTTACGGCCACCTGCTTTAGGTGGTCACTGGTGTTAATAGCCGATGAAATCTCATTCCCTGGGAAATGTCCTCTCTTTTGGATAATCCTTCACTCTCTAACAGGCAGCCACCTGCCTGCCACGCTTTGGCCACCTGTGGGCCTGCCCAGCTGTGTAAATTGCACTGCAATCAGCATGGCAAGGCAGCTCGAAAGAGGCACCGCTCGGCGCCGGCAGATTACTGTGTAACGTGTTTTCAAGCCATTGACTTTTACATTGCAAACAAAGTCTTTTTATTTGACCTTTTAAATGCTCTGTTGCAAAACGCAGAGGAAGTGCAGTGACAGCATGTATGTGGAAATTGCTTTCGTGCTGATTTTTGGTGTGCTTTGGCCCATTACAGTGGTTACAGAGGTTTCTTTTATTTTTTCTTTCTTTTTTTTGGTAGGGGTCGGTTCCCTAGGGTGTCCATTATTAACATGTTTAACCCTAATCCATTAATGGCATCCCTGGCTGTATTCCCAGCAGATGCATCTCTAAGGCTGGAAGGAGTGACAGGCTTGTCATCTCAAAGATGCATATTCCAGCCCTCCTGCAAGTGTTCCCTGCTTCCCTGCAAGTCCAGCACATGTGCCAGATGAACTTTTCTCCTGGCATCTTATCTAGCACAACTGATTAGCTTTTCACTTTATGCCGTCTAGCTTCCCCCGCGCTGCACGCAAGCTGAATGCTATTTTCTGTCACCGTTCCTGAGCCCTGGCTGCATTTTACCTGACCGCGTGCCTGGAAGCAGAGAGAGACCAGGCTGGGAAGGGCTGGTCCAGCAAAACACTTAAGCGCACACTTGATCCAACTACTCTGGTGCTTAAAAAGGGGTAAGGTCAAACACTGGATCGGTGCCTTGTTTTGCCTAGGTGACAGGCTGCTGGGGAAGGATTTCGATTTAATCAGATGCAAGAGCTCACGTTGTCCTTGCTTCTGCCCGTAGTCTTTGGTCACAGCTTTTCTCCTGGATCTCCAGCGTGGGTTTTCGAACAGTCATCCTGCTCCCACTGTCCTTGGGACACAAACATTATGAACATGGTGCCTGCAGATTCAAACGCAGCAATCCACTCCACCACCTGTGAAACGCGAGGCTGACAAATTAAAGCCAGGCCTTAAAAGGAAAAATTGAGACTAGAGCCAGAACTTTCACATTGCTTGGGATTGTGAGATTAATTTCTGTTCAGCCCTGGAGTAGTGAGACCTTGGACACCTTGCAAAGGGGAAGGAGGAGGGAAGAAAACTGGAGCAGGCTTTCTGCTAGAGTGTCTTTGGGGATGAAGAAAACCTAGGCTCAGTTCTTTATTTTGAAACAATTTTATATCCTGATTCTGAACTTTATTCCAGACCAAGACTCTAATTACATGTTCTCAGAGTTACACAACTCCCATCGTCTATAAAAAATGAATTATTAACTGGGGCTAAGAGACACTGACTCTGTGGCCTTCTTGCTCAACCGCTCCCCCCGGCTGCAGAGATCCACCCTGAACCGGACAGCGCAGGGCCCTCGGCCGGATCCCCCCTGTCCCAGGCGGTGCCCGCACCGCCGGGCTCCCTCCTCTTCCGCGGGAGGCAAAGCAGCAACTCTCTCTCACTTTCTGTCTCTGAGCAGTCATTCTTGTGAAAAGCTTCAGTTTTCGTACGCCAGCCCATTTGACCAAAATGTAAGCTCACTGTGTAATTAGAAACGTGCCAGGCAGCTCCAGCGCTTGGCCAGCTCTCCCTCCGCCGCGGCCACGTGCCGTCCCGAGCGCGGCTTGGCGTTGGCTGCAGAGCCCTGGCAGCGGGACCCGCTGGAGCGGGCGCAGCAGCTCGGCGCCCAGGGCGGGCGCAGCACAGATGTTGCTGACTCTCACTCATCAAAAGCTTATTAACGAGTGCTCAGCCGGGCACGGGCTGGGGGGGTTGTGTGTGCTACAACAGAGCGACAGTAGCTGCCAGGAATCTCACTTTTTGGGGGTTTTCAAAGAAATATAAACTAAGTTTGAAAAGGAAGATGCTACTTAACACGATATGACAGATGTATTTACACCAGCAGAATTACGTTGTGTTGTGTGCTTATTTCCACCAGGCACGAAGGAAAATTGGAGATTTTGGCCAGGAGATTAGAAGTGTGGCCACATTGCCTGAGCAGTTATTTTCCCCTCACCATGCTCTTCCATGTTCTCTGGCCAGACATAATCTTAATGAGTTAGGTGGGTATAATCCAGGAAGAAATCCTCAGCGTGAAGTTAAGCTGGTATTGAGAAACTCAGGCTTGGATAATATCATTCAGTGTGGTAGATGCGTGGCTGCTGAGCATCAGCTGTAGCATGGCCATAGTGGCAAGCCCACACACCTAGGACCTGGTCCTGTTATCACCTGGGGGATAAGGACAGCAAAGTGCTCTTTTTCGCCTCAGGCTTTCCGGTAGATTAAGCCTTGGTTTCTCAGTTCACTGGTAAAACTTCAGGCAGCAAAATATCTGGTGTTTGGATATTAACTAGGTATTGAATGTTTCAACTGATTGCTACTAAAGCACTTAAACAGCAATAAAGTAACATAAGGCATCCTTTTGCCTGTAGATATTAATGGCAGATTGAGACTGATTTCAAGTCTTCATTAGAACTTCAATTTTTCCCATAAATGATGACAATTAATAACATTTACAGCTTCTGTTTCAGCTCTCAGGTAGAAGTTGCGTGTATTTTTTCCAACTACACCAGAAGTCAACTATTCATTGACTTATTAGAATACATTATTCCTCCCTGCAAATCTTGCCCGCTTTGCATCCTTTCGCCAGCATGACTGCCACAACAGCACTACCGCGGCTCTTTGCAATGAATGTGCAGGTGCACTGGACCCTTTTATTGTGGCCTGGATGCTGAAGGACCTGTTGGTTCTTACAGCTTCACTGCACATGGGATTGTCGTTTGTTTTATGGTAAGGCTGGCAGTAACACTTGCTCATGCTTCGTATTTAGTGGGAACACTGCTTGCAGAAAGAGTGCAGCCAAAATTTTTTGAAAGGAATAGTTATTCTGAGGGCCTCCATTTCTAAAAAAATAAAAAATAATATACTAAGAAACGACATGCTGAAGGTGCTGCAAGCTGACCAGACAAAGCAGTCAGTCATTTTGGAAATCTTGACCAGCAATATTTTGGCTTGTTAGGCACATCTCAGTTTATACATATCAGCACTGTATCCGGAAGCCAATATGTGCTTTGATCCCCGAGAATTAAGTCAATACATGAATGTGTAGAAAACTCAGCCAAGAGGAAAAATCAGTCCTTACACCAACCGTAAAAAGGTGTTGGTTTATTTATTTGTATTGGCACTGAAAGAACGTTGCAACAATCACATTTAAAGTATTAAATAGATTGTGGCTGAAAATTACATTTTAGGCAGCTGAGGCAAGTTTTTGTGTTAAAAAAGTAAAATAAAGTGAACGCAGGAAAGAAGCTCTGGGAGAAGGAGCCACAGGAAAGCAGTAAATCTGCAAAACAGAAGGGTAAAGCACACTGTCCAGAATATCTCGTTCGAGATTTATGCTGAACAATAGTTAAGTACTAATGAAACGAGGCACTCGGTCTTTAGCTGACTTCACTTGTATTTAATGATTCTCATCGGACTACAAGATGAGACCTTAATGATCTTAGTGTGTAGCTAAAAATTCACTTCGGTAATCTATCCTCGAGCCTCTTTCTGTCTGGAAAGCTTGAGAGGAAAGCTGTGCTGCGGCGAGGGGAGGATCTGGTGGCGCAGCCTCACGACGGACCCACTCTTTGATGGTTCGAGCTGCGGCGTTGAGCACAAAACGCGGCTTCTGCAATGGCGATTGGCAGAACAGCAAAGAAGGAATTACAATAATCCCATCTAGATGTTATTAAACTGTGCAACTGCTTTCAGAACAGCACGGGACCAGGCAGGATTTAATCCAGGAAGTGTTTATAACAAAAGGTTGTTTCAGTTGCATTTTAATATGTGAAGCTCTTGCCTCTCTTTTGACAAGCGTAACTCCTTCACTTTTTCAGGGGTGTCATGTGGATATAATAATCTCTGGAAGTGTGTTTTGAGTAAATGATTATTTTCAAGGATAAGAGAAAGAAACCAAATCTTCAGTTATGGTTAGGATTTTGGTTTAGCCAGTCAAAGCTCCTCTTCCTCTAAAACATCATAAACAATCTTTTCAGCTGTAGAAGGGCCTGTCAAGAGACATATACAAAGATGTGAAGTAACAAGTGGAATGGCACACATTGACTGTCCCTCAGGCTGATCTTGTTGAAAGGTACTACTGTCGTACATATTACAAGTTTTTATGGAAAGGGTTTTTGTAATTGTTACATCAACACCTACGATCATTATGGCAGAAAAGAGACCCAGAAGGATTGATTTCTTATGCAGGTTTTGAGTTTTCTTATTTTGAGCACTTAACACTGAATTTTCTGTCTCTTTGTTTCTCAGGAAGGCCCTTGCTGTGCCTTATGCATGCTGAATCCCTCCCCGAGTCCAATGGGCCAGCAGCCGTGACAAAAGCTAAGTGTGTGGGCGAGAGCTCTGCTGGTCTGGAGCCAGAGTTAGTATTCCCTCGTTTTTTAAAGATAATGGTACAGGGAAGATGAATTATTATTTTCTTCTGTAGGGAAATGGGATGATAAGGCAATAAGAGTGGTGAAGAGACCTGTTACAAATCGTGGCATAACGTGTACATGGAATCACCTTATCTAAACATGCCAAAGTTGGTTGTTCCGAGCGGAGGCTGAAGGTCAGGAATATACTTAAATCGTTCGGCTCTCCAGGAGTAAAGAGCTGAGTCCTGGCCACCTCCCAGACCAAAGTGGAAGTACCTTCCCGTGGTGATGCTGGTATGGACTTTGGTGAAGCCCCACCTCTGGAGTGGCAGCTGGACTAGGTAAGAGCTGCATGCCAGGCATGGACGGTCGGAGGAGTCAGCGCCAGGGTGAAACAGGACAGGTGACGTCAGAAAGCAGGAGAAGACAAAGGCATATCCGGCCATTAGCTTTGTAAATGTTCTAAAAACCAATTTTTAATTTGGGCAAAATTACAGGGATTCTTTGTAACAACTGAATGACAGCCTGATAATTCAATTTTGATTTGCTCTGGCAAGAGCATTTATAAGGACACATTAGCAATGGGGAGCTCTCAAAACCCATGTATACGTGCGTGTATAGGATAGTGCCAAAGAGACTGGGCATGTGTTCATGCCTGCGTGCGAGGCAGCGAATTCCTGCCACAAGTCCTGGGAAACAACAGCACTTTGTCTCCCATCGTGCGGCCTCATCAGCCTTGGGCACCTGGGGAACGGCTGTCGGAATTCTGTGTGGCAGTGCCTTAGCCCCCAGGAAGGAGCCCTGGGTCTGGAGAAGGATGCTGTGAAAGGTCTGCAGTTCCGTGCTATTTTTGCTTGTTTATCTGGTCAGCGCCAGCCTATTTTGTGGGCAGCTTGTGCTTGTCTCAAGGTATTTGGATTTGATAATCTGATCAGTGCCAGTCCATTCTTGGCTTCTCTGTCCACCTGCTGACTCCCTTGTGTTACCCTTCTGGTGCTCCATCCATCTGTTAAGAATTTACTTACAAAATGCATTAAAATAAATCACTATGATTTTATGTGCATAGGGATCCTGTTTCCAGCATTTCAAAAATCCTAATAAATAACCGTGTCTGTTAGTAACAGTATCATAAAGTCTTGTATTTTACCATTAGTGATTTACAGGGAATGCCATGATGCTTAGAAAACAGCCTTTTAACATTCAAATTTGGTGGTTTTCAAAATTAACTTTATACTTTGTTGTTGGGTAATACAGGTTTTCAGACCAGGTGCACGTGCTGAACACTATTATCAAAGAAATATATTCAGATACAGAGTACAACAACAGCTTCCATCGGATTGACTGTAAAGAAGATCAGAGCTGAGTCCTGGGGCAATGGAAACGCTACGGATCCAGACATTTTTTAGTTTCTGGGCTATTGATTTTTCCATGGGGGAGGACAGGATGACCCTGCAAGGAGACCACACCGCTTTCCATCCTCTGCAGAAGCTGATCTGAGCGTTGTTTGTGCCGGCACGAGTCGTGCGATAGCTGGGGGAACCCGCAAAGGCTGGCGCCACCAGCCAACGCCGCTCGGGCAGCCGTGGGACCGGGCGCTGGCCCAGTGGGGCTGGAGGCCATGGGGAAGCAGGGGATGTTCAAGCCTCCGTCCCAACCTGCAGTGGAGCTCCCCGGAGCGTCAGGAGCAGCGCGTGACGGGACGGCCACTGAAGGTGTAGCTCCGTAACCATCAAAGCGCTGAAGATACGGGAGAGGAGAAGGACGTGCTGGAGGCGAGGTGAGACAGGTGGCAGACAGGCTGGCATCTGCAAGCTGCTGAAAGGCCACGGGGAGGTTTCGCAGCCGAGCGGCTCTGGTCCCCCCGTGCCCCTTTGCGCAGGTCCCTGCCGCTCATCGCCACCGAGCTTCCAGCCGTTCCCAGGGGACTGACCCCGAAGGGGGACTGCTGAACACAGGTAGTCAATGCCATTTTATCTTCTTGCTGAACGCTTGTGAGCTGTGGTTTATTTAAATGAAGCCTTTATCTGTAAGAGATCAGTTAAAACCATAATGTTATAAGAAAAGAAGGGCAGCTTGGCTGATACAGGGATTAAAATCTTTTAACATTTATGTCCCAGATAGTGAGTAATGTGATATAAAAGGATTCTAATGCATTCAGCAAAGCCAAACACAGCAATTCCTGAACAAACCCCAGAGGACACCAAGACAACCAACCTAAAATATAGGTCAATGTTTTCAAATTTGTTGTAAGTTCTTTTTATCTAATTAATCTATATCTACCAATATGTTAATGAGAGGGAGACACAGAAAGCTGACTGCCACTGAAAGGTCCCCAAGGCTGAAAGAAAACAGTCCCAGCTTGTGGCTAATTATTTTTTTCCTTAAAATTTATTACTCTGAAAGATAAGCAAACATGGTGTTTATTTGACCTGTGCACCTTGTACCAGACTCTTTTCCAAATACCGTTCTTTAAAACTGCAATTAAAATGATAGAAAAAGAGAAGAAAATGCTGCTGAAAACACAGCAGCACAACAATGAAGGAAGGGGATGAACGCGGCTTGAAATTACAGCAGTCGCTGCATCAAGATGTTCATCACCCTTGTCCGTGGCCATGCAAGACGTGGGCTGAGTTTCCAGCCCTGCTGATTTTCCTTATGGGTCTCATGACAGCTGCTGTTTTCTTCCTGCGAACCCAAGCCTGGAATTGTGTTCCTAAAGGACGGTCTCAGCGTTGCTTTACGAGGTGCCTCTGCCCCATTCTCCGAGGGCGTAAGGCATGGCCACGGGGCCCCAGGGCGGTCTGCAGGCAGCCGTCTGCTACCCTCGTCCATCCCCTGGGCTCGGCCCCTCGCGCCAGCCCGCGTGGGGCAGCATCAGCCTCGGCACGGGGCTGTGCCAAGCACCGGCGCGGGGGGTCGCAGCACCGCAGCCGGCACGTCGCCCCTCACACCTGGGGGTGCGGCGGCCCTTATCGAGTGCTGTGGTTACCTGTGCCTCATTTACAGCCTTTACATCCCTCTCCAAGGTAAGCTGTAATCCTCAGGGAGCTATCAGGATATCTGATTTATGCAAGAGCCTGTAATAAACTCCTTGCAGTTATTTCTGTAGCTAATGGGAATGTAAAAATTCAGATAACATATGTTAATACTGATAAGCAAAATCTCTGAAAAGAACACTCCCCACCAGTAAATAGGAAAACTCTGCTCTGACTGCTCTAGTGCCTCTGCCCCTTGCTGTCAGTGAGGAACTTTCCTGAAAGACGGATTTGTGGAGTGGAAGTAGACTACCAAGACTGAAGGTGTCCATCGCTTGACATAGACCTTGTTCTTCCCAAGCAGTTAAGTTGGTTCTGCCTGTGTATGGTGACTCCGTTTAACCTAAGATGAGGCAAAGAAGGGGACCTTTCTGATTTACATTGTGTTGCATCTTTGAGAAACAAATTTAAAAAATGCGATGCCCAGTCAAAGCTCCTGGCAATGACAGCGTTAGGTACTGCACACAGCTGCTCCCAGTAGTGACTGACCGGAGCCCAAGAGCTCGACATGGGGGCTTTGATCATTTGTCGATGCTTGTGCAATGCACAGTTTTTTTCCTTCTGTCCTAGTGGCTTTATAACTGATTCATAACCTCACTCTGCTGTATGAGGTTAAGATACGGCTGAATATGTTGCCGAGTAAATGGCTTGCTTTGTGGTATTTCTAGTAGGCTTGAAAGAAAGTATCACTGATTTGCCTAAGAAGAGGTTTATATTTCAAATAATAGAGGATATACATCCTGATGTGCATGCTGTTTATAATGCATTGGTAGAATTTATCATAGGAACATCCAGACCTCTTAAACGTGCACTAAATTTAACTTTAAAGCAATGCTAATTCAGGGGGAAAAAACTGTATGCATCATCTGTCGTCAATTTTATAGTCTGTGATATGTGTAACCAATTGTTCTTATTTACATTAATTTGCATTGTGAAAAGCAATTTTACAGTTTCAGTCAGACTTAATAGGCAATTTGCAGCTCACTGCCTAATGGCGTAGTTACTTAAGCCTGCCCCCAGGGTGCTTTCTAGACCTGATATGAGACTAAACCTTTTAAATGTTCAATTGAACATCTTAAAAAGTCAAAAAGTCTTTAGCTATTAGACCCGGTTCATACTTGCCTTGTCATATTTGATATTACTGCTGCAGATGCCCTTTGATTCATATATATTTTGCCCTAGACTGCAGAAATGGTGATTTGATTCTACAGACCATCGTGGCATGAATGGCTCCCCCCGCCCCCAGAGGCACTTTGCTGAAGCCAGAAGGTGAAGGCAAGAATGTGCTGGCAAGCCTTGCACCATGGCATTTGTGGTTCAGTAGATCTACTACCTGCATTTAATGACTGACTTTTCAGCATGGCATCTCATCTGAATGACACATTTCCGCATTTATGATTGCATGAACCACCTCCGGTAGGTGTGATAAACGCTAATTTTAAAAGAAGTCTGAATGAAAGCCCTTAATTCACTACAATTTTACTTTGGGTTGAATGTATTAGGGGCAAGCTGAAAACCAAAATAACCTGCATTTGGGTGATGCCGCAGAGGCTATTGTGATTTTTGGCACTCTCAGAGCACTACCTAAGAAAGGTTCTTTGCCCTGTCAAGTTACATTAGGAGCTTATCATTCTTCTAATAGAATGTTTGATCATTGAAGAGGTGCTTTCAGAAAGCATATAAGCAGTCGTTTATAGTAGGGAAGGTCGTTTGTTCTGAGCGTTGCAGATGAGGGAGAAAGTAGCAAAGATCTTCTCAAAAGATGGAGCCCCACTTCTTAATTCCTTACTCTGGTTACATGCAACAACTGAAGGTCATGGAATGTTTTAAGTTATGCGTTTTATGAAGAATACCGTGTACATGAGGCTGAAGCAGGTTGCTGATGGTGGACAGATTGAGCAATGACCATGGTTGTATCTCTGGCCTTTGTGTCTAGTGGGTCATGTGGAAGTGTCAAGCGGGAGTGAGTTTTGTAAGAATTACACAAAAGGTGTTGTGTTGTTTGGTCATCCTTGTGCTAATGATTAATGAAGACAATAGAGAGTTGGGATACTCACTCATTTACGTGAACGTATTGACAAGTTTGAGATCAGGATGAATCAAGACCTATGTTATTGTTGTAGTTTGACAGCGATCCTCTTTCACATTCAGCAGTGTTCATTTCCAACACACTTCCAGATGTTAAGATATTTGTTTCTAAACCATGCTGCTGATATCACATAGATATATGCACTTTGCAACAGATTATGAAAATGTGTGAATGTTATTGGATTTCTGTCTTCCCTAATATGATAAAGAAAATACAAGGTTTGCTAAATGCCATTTTCTAGGAAAGAGTATTGTGCCAAGCTGAACTAATGTAATACCACCATCCTTCTTCTCTAGGAGTCTGCTTTATTTCTGCAAGAGGGTTTTACTTCAAAAGATGTCGCAATTCACTTCACAGTAGTATACACGAGAGACTCCAAAAAATTGCTATAGCTGTGTGCTACTTGGCATATCTTGCATTTGCAGTATTGTGCAGAGTGTGGAAAGATAGTCAAGGAAAGTTACGTATCAAATCACCCCATGTCATAATGCAGAAAGTCCCTTATCTACAATGAGCTCAAAGTATTTGAGGCTGTGAATATCCCAGCCAGTTTAGCAAAAAATAGCTAAAGTGAAATTGTGCTTTTATAATGTTTTTCAGCTAGATCTGGCTGGTTTGAGGCCATCTGAGCTTTGTGATGCATGGAGGTGGTGTAGGTAGCCGAGGCAATCTGGTACTGTCTATATTTGTACTCCAGAATATCAGTGATCTAACCTATTTTCAGTTGTAAACCTTTTTTTTAAGATGGCCTTTGCTGTTTTCTCACTGCTACGTAATTAAAAAGCACAAAAGTTCAGAAATCGAAGTGTGAGAAATTGAAGACAGCCTTTTAAAATGGGAGGTATAGGACATTTTTACAGCATGAGCATGAATCTTTACTACTTTCCAGAGGTTCACTTGTAACACAGCTAATATTTTTACCTTTTTATGAAAAACAGTGACAATTACGGCTGCACACAATGTGAACTGCATTCCGTGGCTGAAGGCGGCGTTAGACTCGGGGCAGGACGAAGGCTGGAGCTCCTCTCCCTCCGACCATGCCCTGGACGGCTGTGGTTAAGGTCTGGCCTCGCCGCAGCCCGGGACTCTCGCAGGTGACTTTGCTGTTGTCCTCTCACAGCACCTACTTTGGTAATCCTGCTGCAGAGTTTGCCACAAAACCCACTGGGGAATAATGTTTTTTTTCAACCTGCTCTGGGCTCTTCCTCGGCACTTTCCAGGAAGAAGTCCATACCTAGTGATAAAGGCTGGTCGCCTGAGACAACCATCCGCAGCTAAGGTTTGGTTTGCTCCCCCCGACTCCGGCACGTTCCCTCAAAATCCTGCAGGCGTTGGGAGCAGTCACTGCTGTCGACCACACCTTTTAGAAGAATGATCGTGTGGAACTGCCGCCCAGTCTTTGTTCTACTTCCCGGACACCCAGCTCTCTGCCAGCCTCTGTAAGTCAGCTGGGTTTTGTGTTTCAAAGTCTGTATTCTCCAAAATGCAGAGGTAATATTTAAGAAAAAAATCACAATAATGGAGGATTTTGGATTAGTTGAGTTCTTTTACCTTTAAATCCATGACTGACAAGGACAATTTCTAGTTTGCTGCAGCACAGTGCAGACACAAAGTTGTTCTGTGTTGTTTATTAATGTTTATTAAACAGCAACCTGCAGATATAAGATGGTACTGTACAGACTAGTACTGCTATGTTGTTGCGCAGAGGATGCACTGCATCTAACCCTTCTGGTAACGGGCACTGGTCTTTTCATCTTTCATTGATTTTTGCAAGACGGGTTTTATCAGCTGAGCTGCATACCCTCTAGGTTCATGCTGAATACCGAGTATATTCATTAAAGCGTAGAGAAGAACTCAGGAAAGATATTAGTCCATTAATCACTTGCACATATAATGACCTTCATGCCTACATCTCAAAGCGGCCAGCCACGTCAGCCCGAGCGGCAGCACCAAAGCAGTTCGTTCTCAGCCCAGGCGAGAAGCAGGACAGCGCACTCTGAAGGTGGCCACCGGAGGGACCGAGTCCTGCGAGGGACCGGTGAGCATGCGAGGAGATCGTCCCAGAACGTAAAGAGTACGGCCAAAAGCAAAGAGCCGCGGGAGCGCGGTGGGTCCCACCAGGCCCCAACATGGTGGGTGCTGGGGGAGAGGGCAGCCCCCGCCCATCAATGCTGGTGCCGGACCCGGCCCTCGCTGCGGGAGCTGGGGATGCCCGCGGGGGTAATGCAGAGCTGAGAGGTCTTCACCAACAGAAGGTGATGTTATTCTTTAAGATGCTGACATCCACAGAGAGAGGAGTCTAGCATTCTGACGTACCGAAATTAGCTCCTGTACAGATTGCTCACAACTTATTTGCATAGACTGTTTCATGTCCAGAGTCCTTTTCAGAGGCTAAGCATGATCATTAAGGCAAACTGGAAATCAAATAAAAGGGCATGTTGTGCTTTAAATGATTATGCCAGCATTTTAAAACTGTGCTTACAACATAGAACAAGGCAGAACATACTTCTTTAAAAGAAATTACGTACAAAAGCATGAAACCTTTTCTGCAACTGTTCTGATAACAGAGTGCAAAGACTGCAAAAACAAGACAAACAGCCATAAGAAGATGTTCAGCTTGAGTGAACCTTCTGTTTGTGCTGGTGCCTGGTCCTCCACTGCTGCGCCAGCGGGCTGCTTCAAAAGCGGTGGGACCTTGTGAAGAAGAGACTATGGCCCTTGTAGCTGCCAAAACCAGCTCCCATACAACTTCAGGGACTCGCCACTTGAACGTTAAAGAGCGGTTTGATCCCCTATGTCAGAGCTTTTGTGCAGCAATATTTGGCTTGTGTTTCTGCGGGACTATTGCAGGAGGCAACCCTGCGGCTGCAGGCGGGGCTGGGGCAGGAGGAGTGGCATGCTGCCCTCACGCTGCCCAGCCTGCAGCAGCCTGGAAGCCAGCGTACCCCAGCACGGTCCTGTGCCCTTCTGAAGGAGGGTCTGTGCTTCCCTCCTGCGCTGCCTCCTCAGTGTCGTGGGGGAGGAGCACTGCAGCAGGCGCGTGGCGGGGAGCTGAGGGTGGACTTCACTGCTTGCGCCTCGGGGAGCGCGTGCACCAGGCAGGGGCGGGCAGGAGGGGTGCTCAGCGGGGAGCCAGAGCCAAGGCGTGTGCCAAACAGAGGGGTGATTTTGAGGATGCTCTATGAAGTTACAAAACCAGCTCTTGGGCTAACTGGGGGTGTGGGTCTGACCCAGCTTCCCGGAGGGGTCCTTACCCTCGCAGTGTGTGTGTGTGTGTTCAGTCAAATCCCCTACCGCGGAGATCAACTGGATCTTTGTGTCTCTCGGAGTGAGATCAAACCTAAAGTTCAGCACAACCTTCTGCCTTTTCTCCTTTTTTTCAGTTTTCCTTCTCTTTTCCCCTGTTGGCGGGGGTGGGAGGTGTGTTACCAGTACAAATCCCCAAGCGAACACAAGGTCGGCTACTGCGTGTCAAGGGCCGGTGTCGTCGGTGGAGGTCCCCCGAGGTGAGCTAGGCATGGCAGGGAGAGACGAGGGGAAACGGAACAAAGTCCTGACCTTCCACTGTGCCCGACGGGCACCGTCACGGCGGTGTCCCCGGCGAGGCGGTGGGTTTCCGCACTCGGCTGCCACCGAGGGCACTGCCGGAGCCCCGTACCCTGGGCACGCGCGGGGCTCCGGGCAGAGGCGCCGGCAGGCAGGAGGGGTTGGACAAACCTTAGAAGTAATACCGGTGTACTGAAGTAAGCGTGGCCTCGAGCACGGTAACATTGTCAAACAGGGCTGTCTGTGGCTGAGATCACTTGGTTCTCACTTGAGTAGGAATGCATCAGGCTGCTGCTATGGTACAGCCTATGAGCTGTGTAAGTGATAAAAAAACACTTTTTAATTTCTCCCAAAATGGTTCTGATACACTGAAAATACCGATCGCACTGACTGCTTTTGATGTACTTTTCTTTCTCATCCATAGTGCTGTATACTTTCCAGATAACTCCAGTGTCTAATCTGCCAATTCTTTGTTTTCCTCTACCAAATCTCTGCTAGACTTTGAAAAAAAGAGGTGACTCTATGTCGTGGTTTAACCTGGCAGCAGCCAAATACCACGCAGCCGCTCACTCACTCCCCCCACCCCCAGCGGGACGGGGAGCGAATCGGAAGGGTGAAAGTAAGAAAAACTGGTGGGCTGAGATAAAGACAGTTTAATAGGGAAAGCAAAAGCCGCGCACGCAAGCAAAGCAAAACAAGGAATTCATTCACCACTTCCCATCGGCAGGCGGGTGTTCAGCCATCGCCAGGAAAGCAGGGCTCCATCACGCGTAACGGTGACTTGGGAAGACACACGCCATCACTCCGAACGCCCCCCCTCCTTCTTCTTCACCCAGCCTTATATGCTGAGCATGACGTCATATGGTATGGAATAGCCCATTGGCCAGCTGGGCCAGCCACCCTGGCCACGCTCCCTCCCAGCCCCCTGCACATCTGGCAGGGCATGGGAAGATGAAAAGTCCTTGACTAGCGTAAACACTACCTAGCAACAACCAAAACATCAGTGTGTCATCAACATTATTCTCACACTACATCCAAAACACAGCACTGTACCAGTTAATAGGAAGAAAATCAACTCCATCCCAGCCAAAACCAGGACACTCTATCAGCTTTATTTGCGAGGTTTCATTGACTGTCCTCGGAACACCCGCGTACGAGTAGCTGGTCTGTGGATTTTTAGTTAACTGCTGGGGAAGCTGCTTTATGACAAAAAGTATGATTAATGGTTGTTTTTGCATGTTTCTTATAAATGAGATGATCTGTCACTAAATAAATACAGAAATAAATGGGCATTTTTTCACCAAAAATGACATCCTTAGTTGTAAATTTTAACAGATGTCATGAAACCAAAGATATTATAATCTATTTCAAAAAGCCTTTGAAGTTCTATTTTAATTAACTTGCAAAGCCATCAGGACTCTTGGAGAGAAAATGATATGTGTAGTGTATCTCAAGAACTGCTTGAATGTGATCACGAGGATGTGATGGGCATGGCTGGAGAATAAAAGTACAGACGAACAGAAGCTAAGAGCAGCCACTACTGCAGCAACACATAGTTGATATTTAGCAAAGCAACCCTGGCATGGAAAACAACTGTGAAAAAATTGCTGCCACTCCCTTAAAAAACCCTTCTTATTCTAGCAGCAAAAGGGGAAAGGCTCTGAAGCTGACGCCAGCGTTTGAAGAAGCTGAGCCTGAACAGAAACAGTGAATGGTATATCCTGGGGTAAAAGTATATTCACGTACAGACGGCGAATTTCTTCTAAATCGTTCTCTCTGGATGCTCTCGCTCCCGACCAGTGTCAGTGGCTTGCAGGTCCCTGGCCCCGCTCCCCGGCAGCAGTGCGGGGCGGTGGGGACGATGCGGGGCAGCATCCCCTGCCCGGCCCAGCTGGACCTGCCCTGCACCGGGTAGCACGGATGGGGCCCGTCAGGACTGCCGTGGAAATAAATGCTGTGAAGCCGCTCCAGAAGCAGCAGCCTCCCAGAGCAAAGCCGGGCAAAAGCAGGAGCCCCAGCACCAAACAGGGCTCAGCGTACCTTGTAAACAAAAACGTGTCTCGACCTTCTGATGATGGTGACGCCTGTGAACCTGAACCACATATCTCAGGTGGAGCAAGTACTCAAACTGGCCAGAACTGGGTCTGAAGGCAGTTTGCAGCTTGCTCTCCTCCCGTGCTGCCCAGCAGCATTGTAAGGACTGCTGCCCCTCCACAGCCTTTGGACAAACTCCGGGGCTGATCTTCAGCAAGCGCAGCGTGGCTTGTCCGTTGTGCGAGTGTCGGCGGGCGCTCCATCGCACGCTGCAGACACTTTGCAGCTTTTCTCTTCCAGAAACCTCTGACTGAATGAAAGAAGGCTGGGACCATGGCGGATTTGTCTCTGAATATATTATATTGGCTACGGATGGAGCCCCTGCTCGCTTTATAGCATTGCTGTTTTTTGACTGAAGGTAACCATATGCTGTATTTCCATAGCATGTGTTTCAATGAGACTTCCATACCAGAGCAGATGGGCATGCTCCAGCATGGCAGAATTGTGTCTCTGTGGCACCACTGCGAACCCGGTGTGTAACCATGGAGTAGACGGCACTTCACGTTTGTGTACGATAAGCATGTTTTAAATAGGTTTGTGATTCCCCTAACTGATATAAATTCCAATTAATCGCTCTTCTGAAACCCCAGTTGCGTGCCCACCGCTCACTGGCGTTCCAGTCTCATATTGTCACTCTGCGTGCTCCTGCTGATGCCATCACTGGCTGGATCACTGCGTTACGGAGTCTTCCAGCCCGGGGTAGACAGGCGTTCTTGCAAACCCTCTGTTGTCTGCCTGGTCACCAGCTAAGCGCAGCGGCAGCACGGCAGTCACAGGCGAGCCGGTGGCCGGTCCTGCCTGCGTTCGGCGTCCTGCTCTGCGATGGGCTGCCCGCGTGCCCTTGGGCCAGCCATTCGGAAGCTCGTGGATCTCCGATTCCCCATTGCCGTAACAGGAGTTAATCGCTGTGGCCGGTCAGCTGGCCCCGCCGCCCAAGGCCCCGCTCCCTGGCGAAGGCCGGGCAAGGCCGCTCGCCCGCCCTGCAGACCCGCTCCTGCCCGGGGAGCCGGCCCGGGGGCTGCGGAGGAGCCCGGGCTGTGGCGGCGCGGTGGATGCCAGCGTGAGCGCAATACCCACGGCCTCTCGAGAAGAAGCATTGCGGCGCTGAGCAATCAGTTCTGCTGCCTGCAGCCCGCTCCCCTGCCCTGCCCTGCCCTGCCCTCGCCTCCCCTCCCCTGCCTGCCCCTCTCCTCCCCTCCCCTCCCTTCCCCTGCCCTCCCCTCCCTTCCCCTGCCCTCCTCTGTCCTCCCCTCCCTTCCCCTCCCTTCCCCTGCCCTCCCCTGTCATCCCCTCCCTTCCCCTCCCTTCCCCTGCCCTCCCCTGTCATCCCCTCCCTTCCCCTGTCCTGCCCTCCCTTCCCCTGCCCTCCCCTGTCCTCCCCTCCCTTCCCCTGTCCTGCCCTGCCCTCCCCTGCCCTGGCCCTCCCTTCCCCCCCTTCCCCACCCTTCCCCTCCCCTCCCCTGCCCCCGCCTCATGCGCCTGGTTTTGCCGCTCCGTTCCCCGGCCGATGTTCCCATCACCGCTTATACCCGGGTATGTGCAGACCATTTTCTTTCACCCACTCATTTCCTGGTTTATTTGATTCTGAAATAATTGCGCTCAAGCATTAAAAGAGGGTGATTCAAATTATTTTTAAAGAGCTACACGACTGCTCAGGGGCTTACATGGGAGAAATAATGGAATGAATAAATGGATGACTGGTGGATTTGAGTTTTAAATGCAAAAAAAGAACCAAGTTCCCTCTGTCATAAATGTGGGATTTAGAAAGTCTTATTCGAAGGTTTATCTAAAGGGTATATGTTTAGTTATATCTGCAATTTACAGATTGATCTCCAGTGTGAAGTTTTGCAGTGAAAAAGCTATTATTTTAGGGTCTGGGAATAGCAAGCAGGGCTAGATCCACCAGAACTAGGTGGATTTTCAGCACGAAGGAAGCCAGGCAGCACTTGCCCTTCATCGGTGTTTGAAAACGGGCTCTCAGCTAGAACAGAAACCCGGAGGGCTGTCAGGGATTATCTCCCCTGCTCCGCAGAAGTTCAGGGTATTGCCACCCGAGCAGCGTGCGCCTCCGATTTTATACCAACTTAGCCAAGATAAAAATCGGACTCAGTGCTTCTAGCCTCTGAAGGCAGCCTGATAAAATTAGCAGGAGTAATTTTTTGTGAAAACATCTTTTGATAGCTTAGCGGAAGCCGGAAGATTAAATACCAGGAGGAGGACTTCAAGCCACGTTTTCTCTGTTGGTGTAAACAGGTATCATTACACTGAAACAAATGGAAGGGCTCTTAATTTACACCACTTGAAGGCCTGACAGATTCCCATTTGTTTGACGCTATAATGAATAGACATTTCATGGGTATGAGATGAGTTTAGGTACAAACCTTAGTTTTTAATTTCCTGCCTGTCTCACTCTGATCTGTATAGCAACTGGCATTATTTCACTGTAGTTGTTTTAAAAATTGACTTGTAATACACTCTAGTCAATCCTTCCTACCGAAAGATAACTTTTTTTTAATTGCATTTTTGGTTTTTAGATTGACATCCTCATTGTAATGCATCTTCATTCTGATTTCCACTAAATGCTCGGCATTGTGACTTCTGTGGAATTTTTAACGGGCAGACCTCTAATACAAATTTTGCAGCTACCAGTAATTAGACTCACCCGCGTGCAATGCAGGGAGCAGGAACCTCTGTAGTCATCAGAGGTGCAGAGTCAGGGATTGAAGCAAAGCTTTGTTTTCCCAGTGAAAGAGAGGGAGCTGCCCCGAGTTTGCTCCATGTTTTTGCGAACGGAGTTCCATTATTTCTGACCTTTCTGTCCACATCACAGCCCAACCGTTGCCATTTGGGACAATTTAAGGTACTTCAGACTGTTCTGTAATAGTCAGCAAACCGTTCTAGCACCATCATTAGCTGTCTTTGCGGCCGGCGTGGAGTGAAGGCAAACACTTTGGGGCAATTCTGAGCAAGAGTTCCTTCAGCATCATTTTCTTTTCCAGTAGTTTGATGCCAAATACGATTTTCCATTTATCATTGTACTGAGCAGGATAATACATTTCTCAGGTTTTTGATGCTATCTTCCAAGAACCCAGAAAAGAGTATATTTATCTGAACCTATAATTTATTGGTGTAATGACCAAGAATTAAAGACCAAGGATAACTAGCAACATCAAGCCTTTCTGATCTTTAAAAAATCTCACATTTTTTAAGGTTACTTGCTACGTGCTTTGCTGTATCCAACAGACATAATTTGGGTCTCAGTTAACCTGCGGTTTAGGTCAAAAGGAACAACAGGAGAATTCAAAGACTTCAACCAGCGAGAAGTAATTGTGAGTTTCTTACGAAGTGGATGAAAGAGAGCAAGAGCTGCAGCTGTGCAGTCGGGCTGTGGAGGCTTTAAGGGACTTCGGAAACCGTCAACCTCACACGTTCAAAGCCTGCTGGGGCTTCGGGGGAAACCCCACATCATTCCTGCAGCTTTCACGGGCTTGCCACGCATGAGAAGCTGTAGTGCCCATCCCACCCACTCTTAGGGCAGCCCCAGCTCTCCATCCTGCTCAAACCTCTGGGCAAAGCCGTCGTCTTGAACTCTCTTGTGTACGTTTGCACAGTGCAACGCTGTTTTATTTCGGAGCAGTAAGACGGTTGGGCAATGGTGCTGGCACTGGTCTTGGATGGCGCCGGGGAGGACAGAGACCTCACCTCAGACCCGGGTTCCTGCAAACCCCCGGGTTTGAGTCAGCACGAAGTGGTGAAACCAAGTGAGTGCAGAAGGGCTGTGGGAAACGCCGGGAGAGACCCTGCCGCTGGGCGACGCTGGCAGCGAGCACCGTCAGCTTCTGCTGCCGACGCGGCGGGGAGGGGAGATGCCGGGCACGAGCCCCAGGATCGCACACCTTCGCTCCCCTGACCTGCCCGGGCTTTCTCAGCGCTCCGTATTTCAGAGCGCATATTACCTGTGAAGTGAAAATGACATTTGCTGTCGCCGTCTAACTTGAAATTTTATAAATGACCTCTTCAATAATTTTACTTTCAATGTTTTCTCCACAGTGTTAGGAAATATGCTGTTTACAGATGATTACATTTTCTAAATGACCGCATTTGCTAATTAGCCTTTAAGTGAAATGCCTGGAAAAATGTGTTTCTGCAGCCTTCAAGGGAAATAATGGGAAGTCCCTCCCTCCCGGTCCAAGACCGCTCTTAAAAAACCACCCAGGTTTTAGCATTGGATTTGTCGCGACAATACACGGTCATTTAAAGCTTCCTGAGCTGTTTGTACTTACAAGGAACATTTCTAATGCAACGTTAGAGCACAGGAAGCAAGTATGTCTAGCTTGGCAGATGGCTTGAAGAAAACCTACTTAGTTCAATCGTTAGGTCAAGCCAAATAAAGTTCTACCTTCTTCAAGGAAAATTACTAGTGAATGTCGAGGCTGAAGTGATTTTAACTTCCTTGACATTGGAGATTTAGTTACATCAAACAATAATGAACAGCTGAAAGATGTTATAGAAAGAGTGCAGCAACTCCACATTCAAAGACAAAATAATTCTTTCTATTCGCCGCACCATAATATTTAAATACTTATGGCATTAAGTATTAGTAAGACTTATTTTTAGAGGCAGCTGATGGCTCTGAAGCTTAGTCCCCACTCAGTCTGTCAGATCCTTGAGTTTCAGAGAAAAAACTATGCAGGAAATCTTGTTCTTCAGTGGTGCTTTTCATTGCGTTACAGATCAGTAAATGGCAGTAAATGGAGCTCTGGCAACGGGAAGGTCGCTGCAGGGCCTTTGGAAATGAAAGGACTACGCTGTGTCTCCTTTAAAGACTTCTCTTTATTTATTGGTGTGTGTTATCCAGTGGCTGGGGTAATGGGCCTCAGAAGAAAGTGTTGTTTAAGTAAAATAGCTGTGGTTTGGGGGGGAATAACTAAGTTCCGAGAGGCAACGGCCATGTTCTCAGGCATCTGAAATGTATCTGCTACTAAAAGCAAAGCAATTTTTTCTAATTCCAAAATCCCAGTTTGCGAGGATGCTAAATCATCCTCGGGCTTAACACAATAGTCTCTTGGCAACTGCAGATGCTTATCTTGAAAGATTAATTTTTACAACAGATTGAATTCTCAGAAAAGAGGCCAAACATAAAGATATTAGAAATCAAAGAGAAAATCCAAAAGGGTTTTGAGGCTTGATTTGGTTAAGCATCCAAATGTTTGGATATTTATTTGAAACTTATTCAAGCTCCTTCAATCTAGAAAACTGGTAATAGCCCTACCCTCCCTGCTCTGTGACGGAAAGTCTTGGCACATACAGTTCCAAATTGCATTGACCTTTTTTGCTGCCAAATTCTATTGCATTTTCATTTCTAATTTACTGTCCAATCCAGCCCCAAGGTCTCTAGCTTTTACTACCTCTCTAGGTTTCCATTTCCTATTCAATATGTGCTTTTCCCCCTTGCTTAATAGTCTTCATTTTTTCCCCATTAAGTCTCATCTTATTACTCAAAAATTTAAGGACTGATATATGAGATCAGACTGACAATCCATCCATTTTGTTATTCTTCCTTCTATAATTTACGAGGTTCAGATGCTTCAGAAGGTATAGAAAAAACACAGAAATGGATCATTATGGAAATCTTTGTCCACAGGAAAAATCCATAGTGTATTTCTGTGCTAACGTAGAAGGGTTTATATCCTCTTCCATAACACCCAGCTGAAATAAGTGTTTCATCTCAGCACCCATATACATAGGTTTATTCTTCTGAATTTTGTTAGATGTTCACTCTCAGTAATATCCATTGGCAATGAGTTCCACAGGTTTATTCTGGAGGCTTATTGATTGTTTCTGCCTACATTTGTATTTGCTCTGATGATACTGGTATTATTAATCTTTTTTGCTGGTTTGCTAATTTTCCAGAGTAGCGTCACTTGTGATTGTCATTAATATGCTAAATGTCACTTTCTTTCGAGTGGCGAAGGAAGATTTCGAAGATGCTGTATCAAATGAATTACAACACACATTCTCCCTCTAGTTTTTAAGGTATGTTTGTATAAAGTATATTTTAAAGTATATTGTAAAGGTTTTTCTCTGAAATCTGTGGCTGGAATTACCGACCGCTTTCTTTCTGGCAGCTCTTTGGCATTGCCATCTTTTGGTAAGTAGCTGGCTTGCAAAGGGAAAATACCCGCATAAGAAGTCTCTCTGCATGTCTCTGTTTTCCTTTTTCCATTACCTCTGAATATTCCTGATGACATTTCTTTAACTCGCTCTTCCTGACCATTGCACCATTTTCCTGCAAATGACAGACTGAAAACACCGTATTGCAGGTGGGGGAGGAGGACGCAGAGCTCAGGCGGCTCCTTACCGGGGTGGGCATGATGTGGGGTGGGGGCCCCTGCACCGCCGACCCCTTCGCCGCGGCACGGGGGCCAGTGAGCGCCGCGGGCGGCCAGCCCTCGCGCCCGCGCGGGACGAGGGACCCAGCCCCGCGTGAGCCCCGCTCTGGGCCGGCGGGGCGGGTGGTTCAGTGCAGCCTCGCGGCCGGGTCAGACCCCGCCTCCGTACTTACCTGGCAATCCTCCGTTTCCTTCCATTTCTTTCTTTATTTTAGCATCCAGGGCTTGCCAGCCGCGCTGGGCTGGCGGGACCTTTGCAAATCTTCTTGGCAGCGCTTCCCGCCCCTCACTCAGCTTGCTTTCCCCATATTGGATGCTTTTGATCCGTGCTTGGGATTTGTCGGTTTAATTAATCTAATCTCTCCAGTATCATCCATGCTAACTGAAATAAGTCCTGACAATGTGTTGTTGATCCCTGTGATTGCTGAACGAGAGTGGAGCTATGTGGCAGCATATGGCAGCATTTCTTACCTGTGGTGGCTAAGTTTAGCGTTTCAGAGGGTTTTTTAGTCCTTTTTCTTTTAATCAGAGTTGTCTTTTTGCTTGGAGATCAGGCCATTTTTGTGTGTTTCCTCATTGATAAAACTATGCTTTTTAATGTTCTGTAAAATCCTATTGTGTTCCCATGGACTTTTGCAGGAGCAAACCTCATACCCAGAATCACAGGCATTGCTACAGTGAAATGCACAGGAGAGGTGTGGTGCACCAGCTTTTTTTTGAAGTATTAAAATTTGTTGTTTATTTTTAAATGTTTGCAGAAAGAACAATGCTTTTTAAATAAGTACATGGCTGGACTAATCCAGGACTACTCCCAGTAATGGCAATGGTATGGTTTCAGGCCCTCAGTGGTTATACCACAGTAGTTTTCTGTCAGTAACGCTTCTTTACTTATAAACTGCCAGGGAGTTGAGAGTTGCGATGATAATCCAAGGATGCGCTGAAGCGTTTTGGATCCCAGTGCCTGGTATTTACGGAAGGTTTTTATAGTACAGACTCAGCAGTTTGCACAGTTTGGTGAATTCGTTTAGAGTAATTAGTGTAACGCCAGGCTGGATTTGCAAGTCTGTTTAAGCCATTCTACTTCAAGTGTCTCAAACTTTAAAACATCTACAATGCAAACATTGATTTTGTTTGGATTATTTCACGTATTCTTCCAACTGTACTGAAATAACGGTGAGCAACTCAACGGTTGTTTGACACAGGTCCTGGTCGTTCCTTAGACTTGCAGACCAAGGACCTGGCTGCATCCCGCGCGGAATCCGGGATGGACCCCTTTACCTCTGAATCGATGACTTTCCTGGCCCTGCTGATGCAAAGGGATGATAGCAATTGTCCACTGAGCCCCAGCAGCCAATGGTGCAATATACTGTACTTCTCAGGCTGTTATGGAAATCTGCATCGTCGCCGTTACGATGTGTCCTGCTATAACTGCAGACCAGTGGCTTTGCCCTCCCGTTATCCTGATTCTGGGGTAGTTAGTTATGTTAGTGACAAAAGAACCCATCAAAAATTTACTCCCATTTGATTTATTTTTCACTTGCAAAACAGAGAATCAGTCCGCATATTTTTATTACAATTTTTTTCCCCAGGGATGGGCCAGTTCTATTCTACATCTCTTCTCTGGGATGTGCAGAAAGACCTACAATGCTATCTGGAGACATTGTATGGCAGAAATTGCCTCAAGAGAATTTTCTTTCATGCTGTATCCCAAAATGCTTATACATACATGTATAAGCTTATGCTTATACATAATACATGTATAATACATATACATAATACATGTATTTTTAGAGAAGGAGTAGGGTGGCTTGACTGGTAGCTCCGAGTCAGTGTTGGTACCTTGTACTGGCCAGGTGATTTGTACTGCTGAATTGCCATATTTTTCTGGATATCACCAGGACCTGTGTTATTTGTGTTGCCTTAATTTTTACAGGTAAGATAATTCAGGGTAGCTGAGCCATCTCTTTTATCTCGGACATAGTCCACCCAGGTAGTCATATTCTCTTCTCTTCCATAAGCAGCTGGCACTAACGCAGTCAGTTTTCTTGCTTAGAGTGGTGATGCCCTGAATAACTGGTGCTGTGGTTTAACCGGCCAGGCAGCCAAACACCACACAGCCACTCGCTCACCCCCCCCCCCCCCCCCAAGTGGCATGGGGGAGAGAATCGGGAAAAAAAGTAAAATTCATGGATTGAGATAAAGACAGTTTAACAGAACAGAAAAGGAAGGGATGATAATAATAATAATAATAATAATGATAATATTGGTAGAATACACAAAATGAGTGATGCACAATGCAGTTGCTCACCACCTGCCAACTGATGCCCAAGCAGTGATCGCTACTTCCTGGACCACGCCTCCCATTCATATACTGAGCATGACGTCACATGGTATGGAATACCCCGTTGGCCAGCTGGGTCAGCTGTCCCGGCTGTGCTCCCTCCCAGCCTCTTGTGCACCTGGCAGAGCATGGGAAGCTGAAAAGTCCTTGACCATATAAGCACTGCTCAGCAACAACTAGAACATCCACACTGTTGTGTGTTATCCACATTCTTCTCATCCTAAATCCAAAACACAGCACTAGGAAGAAATTTAACTCTGTCCCAGCCGAAACAGGACAACCGGGTAGTGCTTTGCTTCAGACCATTGAATTGTGGCCGCTTTTTCCCTGGTGGGTGCCATGAGGTTATATTGGTACTTTTTGTCTGCATGTTAGTTTTGAATTATCCAAATTCAAAGTTCTTCTAAAATTAACATCTTCTTGTTGTGTTCTCCTCACAGCAGAACTGGCCAGAAAACAGTGGAACAGTGATGGTCCAGGCTGCAGCCCGTGCTGCCAGCGCTGGCTCCGGGCGCCGGCGGTCCCGGCCGTGCGGGCAAGGCTCTGCCACCTGCCCGGGCAGCTCGGCGCAGCCGGAGGGGAGGAAGGCAAACCTCTGCCAGTGCTGAGGGACCGATCGGTACGACGCGGGTAAGTGCAGGCCTGTTAGCACATCACTGATCCCAGGCACAGTAACAGAATAGCTGATATGAGACTGGATTAATGAATAATTAATTAGAATGTATTCTAATTAGCGCCAATCAACTTGCGGGTATGGAAAATAGGACCGGTAGATAAGATTGCCTTATTTTTTTAATGAGCTGATGAATGTGGTAGATGAGGACAGCGTTGATACACCAGGTGTCCGTACGGCATTTGCTCTGACACCAGTGTGACATCGGGGGAGGAACTGGGATGCTGTGGGACCACCACGCAGCTGAGGCTGTGACCCTCTGTGCCCGCAGGGATGGGGGTTCAGGGGTGGCCCGACTCGGCGAGGGTCCGGCGGCTGCGGGAACCCTCTGCTGAGCTGCAGCGGGTGTGCGTGGGGGAGAGGACCACGCGCAGGATCGTGCAAGGGTAGCAGGGGGGTAAGGGCCGGGAGGAGAAGCCGGGCACCGAGAGGCTGGAAGGATCAGTCTGCTGAATTCAAGAACGAGATGGGCAAGGCATGGTTTGACCTGTGAGTATGAACACAGGCAGCAGGAGTCTGAGAACAGAAAGCTTTCCAGTTTAGTGGGCAGGATATAAGGAGATCTAAAGCTGGAAGCTGAGGTAAAAGCACGTTTTACGTACAGTGGGGGTAATTTGGTAACTGGAGCATCCTACCAGAGCTGATGGCCAACTCCTCATTGCCAAAACGTCTTAATGGAGATTGGTTTGTGGTTTTCTGAAAGCGTGCTCTACTTGGAAAGGAATTAATCCTGGAAAGTTTTATGTCCAAGCCACAATGGATGCTCACAACCGCCCTTCCTGGCTACGCACCCACAATTACGTGCTCCAGTTCATGTCACTGGAAGCAGGACCAGACCCTCACCCCGCGGAGGAGCGCAGAGTGCCGCCCAGCCGATGGCTGTCGCGGTGCTGTGGCACCTTGGCGAGCGGCACTGGTGTGGCTCTGCGGCTAATCAACACGTCAGCTAAAGTGGATCTGATTTTGAGAAGTCTTATGGCCCCTAATAAAGATCAGTAATCATTAAAATTAACCACACGCTGATTTAATCAACATATAGCTTTGTTAATTACTAGCTCTTTCTTCGTGTCCATCTGTTTTAAAGATTTTAGTGAACCTGCAGCAGATGTTCATGTAAATATAATAAGCTGGTTGCCATGTAAATATAAAATTTTCAGGAGTGTTTGTGTAACAGACTTCCAATTTATTTGTGCTGTTGTCAGTATCACGTCTTTAGTGGCTTAAACACAAAACGGATAACTTTGTTAAAATCCCCGTTAGAGGCAGTCTCTGCTGTCAGGCTGTCCCTCTGCCTCGCCGCCCCACCACGTCCCACTCCTGTCATCTGTGCTCAGGGGCCCAGGCCCCGGAGCTGTGCCACGGCATTCCAGCGCTGTCCTGGGAACCGCCACCTAAAGATGAAACAGGACCCCTCTATTCTCACTCCCTCCCAGGGTCTACAAAATAATTTCTGCGCTCACGGTGAATATGCTTCCTTCATCGTGAGTGGCGTAGGGGGAAGTGGTTCGTGCAGCTGAACGTTGCAGGTCTGCAGCCAGCTTTCCCGTCGGAACCGTGGTGCCGGCGGGGAGGCTGGCTGGGCGAGCGGGAGGCGGGCAGGGTGCCGAGGGGATGCTCGGGCAGGGTGCCGAGGGGATGCTCGGGCAGGGTGCGGAGGGGGATGCTCGGGCAGGGTGCCGAGGGGATGCTCGGGCAGGGTGCCAGGGGGATGCTCGGGCAGGGTGCGGAGGGGGATGCTCGGGCAGGGTGCGGAGGGGATGCTCGGGCAGGGTGCCGAGGGGATGCTCGGGCAGGGTGCGGAGGGGATGCTCGGGCAGGGTGCCGAGGGGATGCTCGGGCAGGGTGCGGAGGGGATGCTCGGGCAGGGTGCGGAGGGGATGCTCGGGCAGGGTGCCGAGGGGATGCTCGGGCAGGGTGCGGAGGGGGATGCTCGGGCAGGGTGCCGAGGGGATGCTCGGGCAGGGTGCGGAGGGGGATGCTCGGGCAGGGTGCGGAGGGGGATGCTCGGGTAGGGTGCCGAGGGGGATGCTCGGGCAGGGTGCCGAGGGGATGCTCGGGCAGGGTGCCGAGGGGATGCTCGGGCAGGGTGCCGAGGGGATGCTCGGGCAGGGTGCCGAGGGGATGCTCGGGCAGGGTCCCGCCTGGGCGCAGGGTGGCCGGGGGAGACAGCGGCGGAACTGGGCTGGCATGGCGGTACAGAAAGCAAACTGGCAAGTGTTCTAAAACGTGAAATTGCTTTTTAAAAATGAATACCCCGTGGCGTAAACTGAAAAAAACCCCTAGATTTTACTTTGCCACTAGTGACTAAATGGGGTGCATTTTGCTGGATTAATTTTTTTCTAGTGAAACAGAATCCCCAGTACGATGGGAAAAATGCATGAAAAAGGCTTACATTTGCAGAAGAGCTCTGTTTTGCTGAAAATGCTTTAAAAGTTTAAGAATTACCTTTGAGTCCACAAGCTTAATAGCAGGCATGTGGGGCTGTTTCTGTGTGAGTGAGAGTTGCGGATCTGGGTCCACGGAGATCTTTGTCTACAGGAGCATCACCCTGGGTAAGTTTCTTCGCCGGCAGTGTGCAGCAAAGGGGTCAGGAGGCAGAGAATGGGCATGCGGAGGAAACCTCTTCCACTGCCAGCCGGGAAGAGGTGGAGGTGTCTGCCCTGGGAGTGAGATGCACAGGCACCCAACGCCTTGCTGGCAGGAGGCACCTCGTGGTGGTGGCCCCTTCCCTGCAACGGGAAGAGATGCAGTTCAACACCTGCAGAGCTGAGCAGGAAAACCCGGCTCTGGATTTGCCTGCATTTGATCTTTGTTGGGTTCAAACTATGTTATTGACGTAATTGCCCAAGCGTCCTGTGTGAAAGTAATCTGACAGCGGGTCTCGTACTGCAGGACAGGACTCGCGGTGGGGCTGTGAAGCAGAGCAGCCAAGGGCAGGTCCCATTTTATCACTGGGAAATAGGCGCTTCTCCGAGGGAAGCAAACTGGGAGCACTGGGGGGGCACTGGCTGCAGTGAGTCGTTCGTGCTGTTCATGAAGTGGCGCGCCCGAGCCAGGGTGGGTTTTGGCAAGGTGGTGGTACGGATGCGGTACGTAGGGTCCTTACGCTCACGGGGGTACAGCCATGAGCACTTCTGAACGCACAGCCCGTCCATCCCCGGAGCGTCGACTGCGACCTCTGCGAACAGGTAGTGTCCGCTCTTGCTGTGCCCAGGCGGCAAGCCGTTCTCAGCTGCAGGTTAACCTCGTAAAAGACACCACTAAAACTCCCTGAGCCCTCGCAGGACTTAATACAATAGGTTCAGATTGTGAATTCAGGGCGAAATCTCTTTTTTTGTTAGGTTTGTGCAAAGAAGGTCCTGGTCGATAGAAGGGGTTCCTAAATGTGACTGCAGCGCAGTTAAGTGATAATAATCCCAAAGGTAATCAAGCAACAAAGGAAGAAATTCACTGTTCATCTGCAGAAGGCGAAAACCCCACTGATTCTCAGGTTCACTTGGCAATGTCAAAGGCATAGAGCCGTACGTCCCCTTTAGTTGGGTAACCTCCGCATCCGAGCTGGAGACCTCGGCCTCCGACCGGCCGCGCCTGCGGGAGAGCTAAAACCCCAGCAGAGCCGCAGGACGCGCGACGTTGCTCTGTCGTCCCTCCAGCCCTGGTGCCCCCCGGGCTGAGGAAGCGAGGGGGCTCCTCCCGCGCCAGGAAGAGGCGCTGGCTCCGTGGGGTCCCTGCCGCCAGGCGGGTGTCCCCGCGGGGTGGCGGCGAGAGGGGGCCACCAGCAGGCACCGGCACCTTCAGCACACCTTTTGGTCTGTGCGACAGGCTCTTGGCTGGTTTGCAAAGCCTCCGTTAAGATGGATTTTAAAGTCAATTAGAGATGACCTTGTGGGAAGACTGACAAAATGCAGAATTGCATTTGATATTGGTTGTCTAGATTTTCCATCTGCCTTCAGAAAATAATAGATAGAAGAACTTCAGCCTCAGATGACGTGTTTCTCTAATCCCCTGCCTGTGTTTATTCCTCCCTGCGTTCAGCCGGTTGCAGGCGGCAGCCAGGGTGCAGATCCCATCTGCCGTGGGAATGCCCTGAGCTCCCTGCTCCCGGGGCTTCCCCGCACCGCTCCTCTCCCCGAGCAACCCCAGGCGGGGTCCCCATCCCGGGGGCTATCCCCCCTCTGCCAGGGCCCCGACGCCGGGCAGCGAGAGGCTGGGAACCGCCGGCTGCGGTGAGCCCTCTCAATCCGCCACCACCGGCCCCGCCGCGTCCCCCCCATCCTCTCCAGTCCCCTTCAGGGCAGCCCAGGTGTCCACAGAAACACCACAGAGCGATGCTGCTTTCTGCTGACTCCTCCGGAGCGGATGGCCGCGTACCGCGCACTGACGCCTGCTGCAACGGCGAGCAAGCGGGCTCTCCGGCAAAGGTGCTGATGGACGAACATGGAGGGCGCGAGCCCAGCTTGGTGCACGGATTTGCCCACGGTTTGATGCTTCCGTCCCGATAAAACCATTTGCAGGCTGGCGCTCGTGTCTCTCTTGCATGAATTTATCTTTGTAAAGCATTATCCAGCAGCTGATTTTGCATGCTTGTTGGAGGTGACATGAAAAATGAAACGTATATTTTGGTGCTGGTCGGGGGAGCAGAGGGAAAGATGGATCTTAACTCAAAGTTTCCTGCAGAGAGCTGAGTCTGGAGTTATCTCTCGTTTACATCTGAAAAGAGCTCAGCTTTCTGATTTCTTCTCTTGTTTTTTAGCTTCTGAGGATTTTGGTTTCATTTAGCTCTGGATTGGCAATGACTTCAGGAGCCTAGACAGGAGGACGAGAGCGAGTGGCGGCAGATCATTAAACAGCTCTCTTCAGGCGCCTTTTGGGCTGAGAGTCCCCACTCTCAGACTGGCCACAGAGGCCACTGCTGGCGTGACATTCCCGCGCACGGCCGAGATTTACAGTTTTTCAGGGAAGGGAGCGCAAAGCAACAGCCGCCCGCAGGTGAGGGGAAGGTCCCAAGAGCAGAGGCTGCAGCCCCCCCGCGCCCGCCCCACACAGAGCCGAGGAGGGGAACAGCAAGGGGGGGCTGGGCAGGAATCCCCCGCCTCAGCCAGGGCAAGCCAACGTCAGCAACGAGAAAGGAATTTAAAGATGACAGAAAATCATCAGCAATGGCGAGCGGAAGTTCATCTGAACCAAACTCATTAAATTATTTATATCAAGAAGTACTTTTACAATTTCTAGTAATCTTTGCATAATATGTGCTAATTTTTCTATTCTTTTAATACTAAAAATATGCCCTTCTTGGCTGAACACAGCAAATGGTGGAGAAGCTTCTATTTCGCACCACAAGTGAGTCTTGCTATGTCAAATCCTTAAATTTCAGATGACAGTGGAAATTAATAGCAAGAATAAAATCTTATAATTGAAACTGAAATGAAACTAAATCTTACAGATGGGGTACTAGCTTGAACTTCAGTCTAAGGAATCTGTGCATTTTTTAATTCTTTGACTCTTCTCCATAAATGTTTTGACATGCTCAGAAATTTATTTTCATTATTAAGGCTCCTAGATCGTCACATACTGATGAGTCCAAAGTCAGAATTTTTACTTACCATTTACTCAGAAATAAATTTCCAACTGGAAATCTACCTGAAGGGCTTATTTCTCCTATTAGTCGCTGGAGGCAATACTGAGCTGTACGCCGTAGCGCAGCACGTGCCGGGGGCCAGGGCGGCTTGGTGCCACCGAGGCTGGGAGCATCCTGAATCCTGCAGGTACTCGGGGAGCAATCCCAGGTCCCACCAGGGTCAGTGCCTTTCATTTTTGTTATTGATACGAGCAAGCTATTTGGTAAGAAAATGGCACTTCTACAATGTATATTCTCTGAGTATTACTCCTGCTTAGAAGCCCTGGTAACTGTTCTTTTTAAAAGAAGATATTTATAGTTTTAGACCATATTGATATTTTAGTTAATAGATTCAAGACCTTCCCTTTTGCATCTGTTTCTTTTCAACCCTGTCCTTTTAGATGTTGCATTTCTCTTGTGTATGCAATTAAAAGATGGCCCTAAACGTGTGGGAAGCGAGAGGCTATGAAATGGAGGAGGGACACCTTTAATTTTGCGCCTTTGTCCCATGACGGTGTTCCATGGATTGGGAAAAGAGCTTCTGACGGGTGTGAGCACGTGTCTCTGGCGCTAGTGTCTCAGGCGGGCAGAGGCTGAGCCGGTGCCGGTGCCCCGTCCCCCCGACGGCACCGCCTTGAAGTCCCCCCGGCCCCTGAATCCCCCAAAATGATGGGTGACAGCAAGAGGCAGCGTTCACCTGTGGCTTCTCTTGAGGCACAGTTTTCAAGACAAGAGGACTTCTGTGAGACAACAAATTAGGAAAATTCCAACTCTCTCCAACGTGAATGTTTTTATTTTAAAAAAGTAAACAAAGTAAACACACTATCCGCAGTGCCTATAAAGCCAAAACACAATTCGCGTTGGACTTCTGGATTACCAACCCACTTTTTAAGAACTGTGCACCCAGAATTTCTAGGAAAGGAATTTGATAAAGCTAAATTAAAACTTCCAAGGTAAACATTTCATTAATACTTCATTAAATAAATGTTCACTGATGTTTCCGGAGCTGAAGTTTGTACACAGCCTCCATTACTGTGATATCCAAGCAGCTCACATGATGTAATTGTTCCCTGTGGTGTATATCCCCACACCCTGTTATTAAAAAAAACCCAACCCTGTTATTAAAAAAAAAACAACCCACAAAAAACCCCCCAAAAACCTGTCGATGGGCAGCGGGAGCCAACGCCGGGCTGGGGTTTGGTTTCTGCGGGCTGGGGCCAGGCCCCGCTTTGGTACAGACACTCCTGGTGATGCACCGGGACCGGGCTAAGCCCCTTGCCTTTGGGGAGGAATTAAAGTGGTTGTGGGACATATCGGAGAAAAATCCTGGAGCGTTTCCTTCTTTGGAATTCGTATTTCTACAATATCCCTTAATTTCCGCTAAGCTCCTTAAGTGCCCGTGAAACTGAAGAGTTCGGAGCCTTCTGCGCCGTTCTCCTGCGGCGGCGTTCGCGTCAATGCCCCGGCGGCCCCTTCCCGAGCCGCCCTGCCGGTGGCGGGGCCGAGCCTTCCGTGCGGCAAGGGCTGTTCCTGAGGCAACCTCCCTGCTGACGGCGGGGAGAGGCAGCCGATGCTGTCATTTACTGTTTTCCCCGTCGCAGGTGAGCTTAAGGAAAGTATCACAACTGCGCACGGACAGGAAAAGCGTGGTCTGGTGGCCTGTACGCTCGTTAACACACGGCAGGTGTTCGCTGTACCTTTGCATGCGCATTTGTGAATCTCTGCTTGCAAAAAGCGCGCGAGAAACGGCGCCTTCCAGCGCCGCGCAATGTTACCGAGCGCCCTGACCCCGCCGTGCCCCGCCTTGCCCCGCGGGCGGTACCGACCCTCCACGAGGCCCCTGCGCCGGCGGCGCCGAGGGGGGGCTGGCACGGCGCTGTGCGCTGCCCAGCGGCCGGGGTGGGCGCTGGCTCGTCCCCCGCCGTCGGAGCGGGAGGTGGAGGGACGTTAGGCTGGGAGGAGGCCTCGGGGGCCATGACCAGCCCCTGCTCCCGGCCGGGTGCGAGGACCCCTGCTCCAGAGGCTCCGTCTCCGGCCACCTCGGGTCCGCGTGCAGCTCCCCGGCTCGGCGGGCGGCACCGCGCGCTGCGGCCGCCGCGCTCCAAGGCCTATCCCAAGTCCCCCCCAAAACCGGCACCAGCGCCCCGCGGGCAGGCGGCTTGCCGTCAGCGTCACCTCGCAGCGTTTCCCGCCTGGCGGGACATCGGGGACCGGCTCCAGGCCTTCGAAGCTGCCACGGACCGGTGTTAATTTGACAAGGCCGGTGGAATGCGCGGGATTTACACGCCGTAACTCAGACGGCAGCCTTTGCTGATCGATTCCTGGAAGATTTTTCTGTTTTGGCGCAGGTTGGCTGCAGCGCAGGAGGCTGGAGCTTGGTGCTGGACGACTGCCAAAGCATCGCCCGGGGTGGGTCCTTGCTGGCAATGCCAGGGTGGTGGGTTCCTCAGCGGTATGCAGGAACGGCTACTAAATACTCCCTTTCTTGAGGCCGAACCATTTATTGCAGTACTTCCTGGTGTTTATTGACAGTTTTCAATTTAATAACACCTTAAACTTTGTCCAGTTAAAACATTGGTTTTAATAATATGTAATGCTTTTAAATCCGAATGGTGGGAAACAGGTTAAATATCTCTCTGTTGAAAGATGTGGATTATGTGGCCAAAATGTCTGTTACGGTCACCTAGTTCGACCTCTTGCATAACAGACGCTTCAAAATTAAACCTGCAAATCCTTTCTGAAGCCCTTTTCCTTTTCTTGTTTAGAAAAAAAAATCCATTTTGATTTATTCACAATTGTTTCATTTCTGCATAATGTGAAGACGGTTGTGTGTGCTAAGGTGGAGTCCTCTACTATCGGTTTAAGTCACCTTCTGAACATTTCAGAATAAAACGAATCGTTGATCTTCTCCAATCTTTTACTGCAAGGAGGCTTCCAGATGCAAATTGTTCTTGTAGGTCTTCTCTGTGCTGCTTCTAACGTTTCAGCACAATTTTGATGTACTGATGACAGCACAAGGTTCAGTATTTCACTGCAGATCTCACAGTGGAGGTGGGTAAAGTTTTCAACCTGTATTTCTTCTGCTTTAAAAGAATAAAAAGTTAAAACCAAATTAATGTGTGCTTTGTCAAATTGTCTATCATCAAGCGTGCCATTCACAAATCAAGACAGTCTCAGAACTTTTCTTCAGATGATTCTTTTTTTTTTAAAACATTTTGTCTTTAGACGTTTCCCATGTTTATATTATAGAAAGCGTATGCCCTATTATTTTTACTTTGGTGGCAACAGCGAATACTTTGTTCCAAGTCAACCTTAAACATTTTAAAAGTTATTTTTCAATTCAGTCAGCTAATTTGATCTTCTGAAAATCAGACTTTAAGAACTGTATTTTTTATCTTCCTTTCTCTGGATTTGGGAGACGATGACAAGCCTTTGTGTCGAAACCATATATGTTTTTATAAAATGGATATCAGGCAGAGATAAGTTAAAAAATGGCTTACCACAATATTGCGGATTAGGTTTTTGAAGTCTGTCAAACCAACGAACAATGAAAAATGGAATAAAGGAGTTTCAGATTGCACGTGAGTAGCTATTTGGTATTTGTATTTATTAATGCTGCAAATCAGTACAGATTTTCTGAAGAGCCAAATTTACTTTCTTTATTCCTTCATTTGAATAATTACTGCCAATAAATAGCTCAATAAGCTGCCATTTAGAAAGTAATTTTCCTAAAAAATAATGGCCAGATCCTCTGCAGTTATAAACTTCCATGCACAGCGTGTTTACAGCAGCTGACCCGCTCTGCTGTAGGCTCTGCAGTTTTCATTAACCCCCTCCCGCTGTCATTTTCAGCGTTATGAATTGAAATCGTTGGTGAGCCGGTCATGATTTTACTTCTCAGCACCATCACGGATCAGCACTTGAATTCCTCGCTATGAAACCTGCTACCGGAAAGGTCCAAAAAATGGTATTTTTGGAAAAGCACCTCCTGATGGGAGCCTTGATGCTGCCGCGCCTCGGTGTGCAGGGAGCGAGCTCGGCCGGGCACACGTGGAGACCAGCGGCGTGCATTCATTGCAACGCAGCGCCCTGACTGGAGGGTCAGAAAACCCCAACAAAGTGGTCTGAATAAGAAAACAAACCGAAAATAAACAAATCTCATTTTTGAGGAGAACTCTCTGCTGTGGAAACAAAAAAGTCATTTTGGTGACCTTTGCTTTTTCTGTCATGTCACTAAAATATTTGGATATTTTTTCCTTTTGAAGTTCTTGGACTACAAAAAGCATGCGCCAGATTCTCCTTTGTTAGTTTAAAAAATAAATAAGAACAGAACATTTTCCTTCTTTCTGACTAATTGCATACCAAATTGCTTTACAATTGCACCAGAGAAAGCCCATTCAATTTTTCTTTTTCCCGAGTGAAAGATTTTTATCTCTAGATGCTTCACAGGAAGGAATTTTCATAACAGGAGTCTATTAAGAGATGCTTACAGACTTCCAGGCCATCTGAGAGGTTACAAAAAAAAAAAGGCAGAAAATGGTGTGACATTGTACACATTCCAGCTAAAGTGTCCGTTGCTATAGCAAATGAAGGAGCATAACTAACCTCTAACACAGCCTGCTTTGAAAATCTGTGTGGTTTGTTAAGGCTCTTTTGTTCCAAAGCATTCATTTTCTCCATTTCTGCTGCAGTTTGCTAAACTGGTCCCAAATTATTGGAATTTATAGTACAGAAATGGTGATAGATGTTAAGCATGATCTATAAAACCTTAAAGCAATGATGAGTAGATCTTCTTTGTCATCCTCAGTAGCACGTTAGTACATTAATGCAATTGTGGAGCAATTTCAATGTTTTATTTTATTTTATTTTTCAGATTAAGGATGGATCAAAGCTAGAGGGGAGAAAGCGTGGGTTATCCAAGCTGGAAGACTTGGTTTAGGTAACATCTCTTGAGGTGTCTGCTTTCTCCAAGCTTTTATGGGTTTGAATGCGCCTCCACGCTCTCTGACGCTGTGAGCACCTTTCCTGAGTGCACGCTTTTTCTGTTAGTCTTTCATGCGGCTTTGCAGCCCAAGCTGCCCTGAGCCCCCAGGGGCAGCACGGAGCCTGGAACTGGAGCTCAGCCTTTCCAAGAGCACTGCCCTTCCAGGGGAACGGTCTTGTGGCCGTAGGTACAAAGAAAATAGCTGTAGGTTTCAAATACAAATATAAATAGAAGCAAATATGTGGTTTTCAAAAGTAATTGCGATTTACTTTAGCTAGCGCAGGAAATAAATCTGGTGAAAACACTGAAGAACACTTCTGTTATTTGCTCTGGAGAACAGCAGCTTGCATGAACTAAGGACCAGCTAGGGTTAATGGTCACTGGTTGAATTAAAAAAGCAAAAACCAGTAGGCACAGATAAACCAGAGCCAGAGCATGCTGTCTGAAAGATACAGAGAATTCCCAATATGAAACACCGTAAATTACTATAACCCAAACTGCTGTAATTTTGTAGAAAGAAATAAGCTGGTGAACATCCATAGAAATGCCTGTTCAGATTCAATGGAGATAACAAACTATAAAACTGATGTTAAACTAAAACGAAGGGAGTTCCAACACTGCACGTTAGGAATTGGACTGACATCAACTTACTGCATGCACAGCGCCGGGTGCTGCAGGCAAGGCATTGCAGGATGCTGCCACTCGAAGTGGGGAATCCCAGCAGAAAGTGTGTTGGCTTTGAACGGCCGGGATCTCCGCCCTGTCCGGAGCCATACGCAAACCCTCGGTGTAGCCCCACGCGGCCGCAGCAGAGCAGCGGCTTCTTTTTGCGTACATAGTATAACCTTCTATGCAGAATAACGAAACTGCAGATATTGCTATTCTGGTACCATCAGGTGTCAGGACGGTGTTCTGTAGCGGTGAGGATTTACTGCCCTGATGTTCTGCAGGGTGGGAAAGGCCATAAAAGCAATGCCACTGAGACTGCAGTAAAGTCAGAGTCAATTCTCCCGAGTCGCCTTTGAGGAAGGAAACACGTGCGGGGCCCCGCTGGTCCGTGCTCAGCTTCTCTCCCTGCCCACGTGGGCTAAACCAGGCGTTCGGGGTGGTGGACTCCGCAGCTCCCGCACGCACAGGCAGAGGATGCAAGCGCCTGTGCTGCTGTACCAGCTACAGCGGGGCGAAACTGCCCCTGCAATACCAGCGGCAGCTTTAAAACATGCAGACAGTTTATGGTTAAATTTACTTCATTTACTCTGTTGTTTTATCTCTTGGAATGCAAAGATTGCGCCTTGTTCTAAAACTCAATTGAACAGAGCAGCAGAGAAAAGCAGTTGTGCCTCCTGAAAGGCTCCATCCCACCACCCTTGGACAAACGCTGGTTTTCAGCTCTCAAATAAGTTTAGTTTGGACCCTAAGGGGACAAACAGCTTCACTGAACACCCGTACCGGTGCCGTGGGAATTTTTCCCGGCTGGGGGAAGACCTCGTCTCCTTGTGGTTAGATTTATGCCGGGGCTGTCAGGAATTCCACCTGTGACAAACAGCTATGGAGCTCTTGCACTGAAGCAGCTGAGCTAAGGTTGAAGCAGTATTAAATCTTGACATTTTGAGAGAGTAAAATAAATAAAAAATTACCCACTGTTTCACTATAGCCCAAGAAGAACCTGCACCGCTCCTAAAGCCTAAGAATAGCAGCCACCTTACACAAGGAAAGCTCTTACGAGTTAGTCAGTTGGGAAATAAACCTAAAAGTCAAGCTAACCTGCAAAATATTGGATTTGTTTGAAAACGAGCACACTGTAGCGGTCTGTTTCTCCAAGAGGAGGTTGATTATAACTGACATCATGGGGCCTTACAGCCACAACAGCTCCGGCTTTCAAGGAGCTCGCAATCCTCGTAGCGCTGAACCGCGTCAGCCCTCGTGCCCCCACGTCCCGTCAGCCCCAGATGAAATCTCTCCTCTTCCCCCTTGCAGACAGGACCTGTTTAGCGAGACGCACCTACCGTGGTTTTCTCCTCTCGTCTCGCCTTGTCGTCCCTTACTACAATATTTCCTTTTCAGCTGTTCTGAAAGAGCGACTCTTTTACTTGAGTGTGTTTTGGTCCATTAAAGAAATAAAGAACTGCATGAAAAAAGGATTACATGCCATGGAATCCCAACAGAATTAATGTTAAAGACTGTGTTTAGATCAGATTTTTCTTTCTTTCTCACTTCTTTAGATTGTGACAGATGCATACAACAAAGAAAATGGAGAAACATATACTGCATCTCTCTGTGTGCATATATTTTAATAAGGTTTTGAATGCCATTAAACCCCAACCCCCCCAATCTTGAGCTTCAGTGGAGACTGTGATCAGCTGCTTTTGAAATTATAAATCTAAAAAGTACAGCTGGAGAACAAGCATTTGAAATCTGAAAATATTGTGCCTGTAGGACTAATTATGCTTTTGCAAACTTTATCAAAACATTGCTGTTTATTTAAAGTTAGCAGCACAAGAACTCCATCGTAATGAATGGTGACTGTTGTGACTCATGCATACAAACATCTATTTTCTGGAGAAAGTGACAATTAAGGGCTTGTAATGGAGTTTGGTTGTTTTAATCTCTCCGCCAGGACAATGCAGGACCAGAGACACTGCAAGCACAAAGGATGCTGAAAACCTGTTCCCCGATCTCACGGGACAACTCTCCGTTTCCCACGAGGCGCACGCTGAGCACCGCCTCACCACGCAGCGTTTATGTTAACTCTGGGACGCTGGTGATGCAAACCTATCAAATATAGGAAATAAAAAGGGCGATCTCGGAAGTTCCCTCTTCTTTAACCCTTGCAGGGAAAACCCCCCGAATCCACATGACACGTGTAAGGTATTTCTCAGGCATGGTGGAGAAGTGCTGGTACCTCTCCCAGCAGGTACACACACGATGGTAAAATACTTGAATTATTCAAAATACTGAGTCAAGGCATAAAATATGAGAAGAGCTTGGTGGTTCAGCAGAGCAGTCCCTTGTAAGGAAACCTAAATTTGAGCTGATTTTCTGGCCTAATAAAGATAAAATGTAAAGAGCCATTTTTGGTCTACTTATCTGTGTATCTAATCTCAGCGAGTAAAATTAGTCTTCAGTTAGGTGTCTAGCTCCTATTTAAATATGAATAATCTGGGATTTATTGTCTCTTGTAATTTACTTGATTTTTTTGGGGGTGATATTTCTCTTCTTCCTTTCTTGCTCCCCTCTTGTCATTTTTACCTGACGGGGAGTTTTTCCATGTGTCCGTGCAATCCTGGGATATATCATCCTGGGATATATCATGCCTCGGTTGTTCCGAGACACCAGGATTATTGCAAAACCTTTTGCGAAACTCCCCGCTGCCTGCACGCTCCGTGCTGCCGCGGGGGGACTCGCGGGGAGCCCCGGCCGGGGAGCGCGGCTGCCTGCGCTCGGTGGCCCCTGCGGCGGCGGGCACCCGCCCCGGCCCGGCCCCGCTCTTCCCCTTGGTTGGGCAGAAGCCTCCAAACCGCAGCTTCACCCCAGACGGAAATCAGGTGGGAAATGCTGGGTCAGCTGCAGGGCAGGGTCCGGATCAGCGACGTCTCCCACCAGGCTTCTTCCATGCCAAGGCGGCGTTTGCAAATGGTGTCCAGAAAGCTGCGAAAGAGAAACCCGGCTTTTATTTGAACACTCACGAGTGTATCACATCGTGATTTGACATTACTCAGATGGAGGTCACAAGCTGTGCCCAGCTGAAGTGAGAAAACTGTGCTGGCAAATGCTTTAGAAAGCTAAAAACTATTGAATTAGACACAGAAAATCCTTGAGAGAGGATGCTAATGTCTTTATCATTTCCTCACTTAAACTTTTTGTCGCCTCTTCTGCAGACATGGTTACTAATTAAAACTATCACATTTTTAAAGGCCGGTAGGTCCTGTGCAGTGGAAGTTTTTTGACTTGGAAACACCTTTCGTCGTGAACGTTATCGTATCAGGTTACTTCAGCCAGCGTTACGTACGAGACCAAAAAGCAGAGGCAGGGGTGCCTAGGCAGAGGCGCAGCTCGGGAGGGCACCCCGTCCCGTCGGAGAGGGCTCAGGGTCCAGCGCCCCAGGGCGCGCGGGGCGGCTCTCGCGGGAGGCCCGGGAGAGGTGTCTGGCAGGCTGCGTTGATAAAGCCGTGGTCTTCCAATTAATTTACCCCCAGGCACTGCTCAGTCACAGGCATCTTCTCATAGGAGAAGGCTGTGACAGAGTAGGTCAGGCAGATCCTTTCAGAAAAGGTACGTTCATGACGCGATTGCAGTTTTAGGGGAAGGGTGAAGGAGCGAGCTCTCCTGGGAGATTTCAGAGCACCAGGAAGTTTGCCCTGGGAAAAGGCGGTGAAACGGCGCCTGCCGGAGGGCCGAGGGGGCTGGTGGGGGTCGTCCGTCGCCCTTCGGGACAGAGCGCCGGCAGCCGTGGCTGTTTGCATTAGTGGCTCTTGCGCTGCCCGGCGCCTGCAGGGTCTTCCGAGGAGATGGTGCAGAACAAGAGGATTCATGAGGCGTAAAACAGAGCAGTTATTAACAGAGTAAATGCACTGGAAGCACCCTGCTGCAGCCAGTTTGTTTGCGCTCTTCCCCGCTCTCTCTTTGAGGGGCAGCAGACGTGAAATCAGGTCTGAAGCAGCTACAAGGTGAGCCAAAGGGAATCACAGTAACGCTCCCACAACGAAATATTGCAACTATAATTGAGGGATAAAAAGAGGAGAGACTGAGGCATTTTATATGTGAGGATGGTACAGAAGAGAAGAGCTGTTGGCTGTTGGCTGGCACTACTCAAGTTGGCTGAGGGGACTGCAGGCAGGTATGTGACCCAGGGATGCCGAGCAAGTACCACCTCCTGCTGGGTATTATACCCCGTGAAAGAGTCCCTGCTCCTAACTCCAAAGTTAGGCAACGACGTACAGTGCAATCTCTTCTGTCCTGTGGTTGGGAGTAATTGCGGGAACAGAGAATGCAGCAGACAAACTTCCACGAGTGGTCTCTGAGGGAAGAGGCAGGGACGAAGCAAAAAAAGACAAGAAGAAGTGAAGCCTGAACGACAAACCAGCCCGTCATGCGGGGTTACCAGGAGAGGTGGCCTTTTCCCACTGCTGCTAAAACATCTCACGCTGAAAACCTGGTGCTATCAGACCACTTTGGACACCCTAGGAAGCACATACTGCAACACATTCGCGAGGAGAAATGCATGTATTGGGAATTGTATCAGCGTAAGTTGCGAAGGCTTGGTCAAAATACTAATTTCCCTAGAGATGAAGTAGATGTTCAGGTCTTGGAGGGTAAATTCAGGCCCTTGACAGTTGCGCTGTGGATTTCAGTCATTCCCTGTAGGATTCATCAGTCTCTGATTTTTCTCTCCTCCACGGCCTTTCTCCCAACTGTGTGTCAGCTGTGTTCCTCACAGATGGGGGAAAAATCCCCCAAACCTGGAACGGGTGAATTTGGTGTTTCCTTCCGAGGAACCAGTTTCCTGACAAATACATCTCTGGGTTCCCTGCACCATCACTTTCTCTTTTGGAAGCGGCTGAAGTACTACTTGGGGCAGGTGCGATCTTACCTGAGTGATGTCAACAGTTATCAAAGCCAATTGACCTGGCATCAGTAGATTTGATTTGGTATATGCAGAACTTTGGAATTCAGACAGATGCCTGTTACTGCCAACAAGTGCTGTGCAAGCCTTTGTGGGAGAGGACAAGAGGAGGAAGAGGAGGTCAGACTGCAGCCTATGAAGCTGATTACATGATAACAGTCTGCCAATACATCCCATGGGCAGACAGGGGTCCTGGTATCTTTTTTTCTGCACAATTAATTTCTGCTGCTGAGTACCCTTAACTTACGCAGGGAGAAGAGCGAGCTATTTGTTAGCATCTGACGCCGCTCTTTTAAACTGCCAGAGTCTAGCATTGCAATTACTACTCTTACGCTATGCAGTTGCAGTAATTTACAGTGGAAGTCGGAGACATCTCCAAGTTAAAAGCAGATCTCCTGTGAGGAGGATGTGATAAAGTTTAAGTAGAAAGCTGATCCCCTCCGCGGGAATTCAGAGATGCATCTTGATAGCTGTAAGGCCTTGTAGGATGCAGGTTTTGGCCTTGTGCTTTCAAATTGATATTCGGATGCTGAATCTAGGCCAGCTTCACTTAAAGTTCTTTTTTTTAATGCGGTCCCACTTGTTTAATTATTGAGCTCAACTCTACAATGGTTTGACTCTTTTTGATGTGCAGCAGCTGGTGGTGGACTCTGCAAGCAGGACTGTATTTGAAAATCAGGCTAAGGAAAATGCTGGTGGAAAATGGATAAAACACCAGTTATTTCCCGTAGACAATGAGAGAACTGCTGTGTATGCAGTGTCGTCCGTGACTGAGTACGCTGCTGCAACGCGCCGTGCCTGAGTTTGTGTTGCACAGTCGGCTGGAGCGGTCCGGGAGAGCGGAGCGCCCTGCAGCGATGGGAACATCACTCGCTGCTTCAGAAGTCCCGGATACAGAGCAGCCATATGGGAACCTCAATATTTATCCTTCCGGATCTATACCATAGCTGTGTGGACAGCATACTGTAAACGTAACCTGGGCAGCCAGAGGAGCGATAAATCAGGAGCGAGCCCAGGAAACCGAGGCGTGTATGAGCTTGTGCTGCAGTGATGGGTACGTGATGGATATCTGACCTTTCAGGTGTGGGGGAAGGAGAATATATTTCCCCGTTTATAGATACTAGGGTTTATGATTAAAACTGTGTAAAACCAATCTCTTTCATGCATTGTGCTTTGAGGGCTCAGCCTGAGAATGCTATTGAACCAGTTTGTAAAAATATGACCCAATTCCGATACAGCGATGGCTTTCAGCAACAGCCGCTGCAAGAGGCAGGGCTCCATCCAAAGTCTACTGCAGTTAATGGAAAAACTCCTCTTTATTTCAATAGGCTTTGGATCAGGTCCTTAGAAAGCAATTTGGGTAGCGAGGTGAGAAATTTGGGATGACCAGCGTATCAATAACACGAACATCAAGCTCCACTCTTTTCACTTCAGTGCGCAGAAAAAATTCCAATCCAAATGCTAAGCAGCCGATCTTCCGCACGTTGCCAAGGCAGATACAGATACTAAAAGGTACATTTGTAAATGGTCTTTTTGATGAATCTCTCTCGCGTGTTATTTTTGTACATTTATTCTTAATTTGGTAGTGGATTCTGGTTTTAGTTCCTGTCCTAAGGTGATGCTCTGACTGTACCAACACCCATTAGACCCAAATTTTAAAGTGATTTAGATGAGAGGAGGGTGGGCACTTTCTGATCCACTGACCCAGTCTTGTGTTTGCTGGGAAAAGCCGGTGGAGCAACGCCGGTTTGTCCCATAGCTTTGTGAAAGGCCCTTGTTTCCACAAGATCCAAGTCCCTTTTTTCCTTCCAATATTTATTTCTCAAGCTCAGCATCCATGGAGCGAACACTGGGCGTTGATGACTTTTCAGAGCAGCAGTGCCCCTTCCGAGGGACACCGCCGATGAGCCTCCTTCTCCTGGCACGGCACACCTGTGTGTCGCGGTGGTGCCGCAGCACGGGGGGTGGGGGGGGCGCGGGCAGAGGCATCGGCTGAAGCCAAGCGCCTCACCTTGAGCCCATCCACGTAAACATCAGCGTGTTTTGAGTGGTAGTGCTTATTTGAGGAGAAGGCATGTGTCTTATTGAGGACATCAATAGCTTTGCGCTTGTGCTGGTTTCGGCTGGGATAGAATTAATTTTCTTCATAGTAGCTAGTGTGGGGCTGTGCTTTGGATTTGTGCTGAAAATCCACGAACCTCACTTTTACCCTTCCGATTCTCTCCCCCATGCCACCGAGGGGGAGTGAGCGAGCGGCTGGGTGGGGCTTGGTTGCTGGCTGGAGTTAAACCATGACAATGCTTCACATGTTGTTGGCATGGTTTTCCTATGAAATGTGATTGGGTAAAATGGGATTTGGGGCAAAATCGCCAAAACTTGCATTCAGCATTGCCCTGAAAGAGCAAAGAGAGGGGAGATGCTTCGCCCTGCTGCTCTGCTCAGTGCACCGTGACGGTCCATTTCTGGATTTAAGTACATAAGCAGGCAATTAGGCGGGGATTCATACCACCAACTTTCCAGAGACTGATCCCCTCACAGTCCCTCTGTCCTAAGAAAGAAAGAAAGACATTTCAAGAGGGTGATTCAAATTGGTATCTGAAGGTGCATTTTTCTATTTCGTTCTATCCAATACAAGGATGCTCAGGAAGGACAACCCCAACTTCTCTGCCTCTCTGAGAGTGCGGGCGAGGCACATGGCCCCACAGACCTGGGCGATGGGGCCTGAGTCTCTCAGAAGGAGCCGCCTTTCCCTGCTAGCCGCAGTGTCCCAGGGTCCCGTCATTGCTCTGGGGCACAGGGAGGGTCGAGGGTGTGCTGGGTGCTGCTCTGCAGACGTGTGCTTGGACCCATCAGTCCCCTGGCACTGCTGCTTTGCTTCTCTCCCCTGGTGCGGAGGGGTCAGAAGTCCCACGCGTCCTTGGACCTGTGCAGTGGTTCTATCCCCAGGATGCTGAAGGCCTTTGTCCTGCAAGCCCCGTGCTTCTGCACGTGTAAAATAATTTCTGCCTCTGCAGCATGTTCTCAGATGTTTGTGAATGCCGATTCCTGGATTTCCTGACTGCCCGATATACTTTATAGCGGTTCCTGCTGACCCATGGCTAGGCAAGCTCACCCGGCTTGTTTCCTGCCAGGTGACATGGGACGCAGGGTCACAGCCAAACCGCTTCACCTCTCAGCCCACGGAAGGCAGGGATCGGCTCCAGATGCCCATCCGACGTTACTGTACAACTTGATTGTTGGCTGCCCTCATAAATTATTTCTAATATTTTTTCACAGTTAGTCTCAAATTTAGTCTTGCGGAAAGGTCTTGCTCTTGTCATTGCCTTGTAACTCAGTAAAACAGGTACAGGACAATGTCCCTGATCATATGTGATTGCTGCTGGATAAGCGCTCAGTGAGGCTAAGGAAGTAATGAGAAGAATATAAATATCAGTTACAGAAAGAGATGTTACTGGACTCCTGTGGCAATTTCCTATGGTAATAAGCATCCAGGAGGATATTAAAAATGTCATTTGTGCTTAAAAAATAATAATAATTGAAATAGATTCTGGCATCTTTTATAACAACAGAGCCAACAATTATTACTGGGGATATTTTAAAAGAAAACAAACACATTAAATAATTAGTTAATTGAATTGCCAGTATGCTGATGCTGCTGAAATTAATCTGAAAAATATGACATTAGCGGCATGGTTTTGCACAATTATAGCTGGTTGGAGATAAAATTAAGAGGACTGGGATGCATTCAGCTGGAAAGCAGACTTGGTCCGCTCCCAGCCCTGGTCTGCAGCGCGGGGACCTGCGGGACCCTGGTGCTCGGGGACCTTGCCGGCAGCCTCGGGCACGGTGCGCCCTTCCCCAAAGGCAGCGTGGAAGAGAGAGCGGGGCGGTCCCCTGCGCTGGCCGGGGCTGCGAGGGCTCCCTGCCGCGGGCACACCGAGCCGGGGTCTGGGTCGGAGAACCGAGATCCGCCGTCGCGCCCCGCGCACTTGTGCGACGTCAGCTTCTGCGAGCAATGCCCTTTTCATTCAGTATTGTGAAGTTGCTACTCCACAAGCAAGCTAAGCTATGCATTTCTTATCATTCCTGATTTTTACAACCATAGAGGTACAAATTTAATGTATATTTTGAAAAAAAAATAGCTCCTTGGATGGGGACAGGCCAAACTCGAGTCAGGAGGCTACGTTCAGCCAGGAGCCTCGCATCCGAGCCCAGAGACACTTCCCCAGCAGATTATTCACCTGTTGGGAGACATAGTTTATAATGGAACTGAGGCTTTCGCTGGGGCTGATCACTCAGAAAAAACTCTTTTTTTCCCCCAAAATAGGCAGGAAAGTCAGCCCGCGGCTGTGCGGGACCGGTGTGCGGTGCCTGCAGAGCCCTGGCCGCGCGCGGGGTGATCCCAGCACCAAACCGGTTGCTCGCACCCGGCCAGACCTCTGGGCTGCGCTGCCACGAAGGCACAGGAGGCAACAGAGACAACATTTTTGCAGCCCTCCCTTTCCCCCTAAATCACAATTTTTTAAGCCTCGAGTGTTGTAAACATTACTCACGTGAAGGGGAGACTATATTTAAATATCTATAGCGCACTCCTGAATACTCTGTCGTGGCTGGCACAGAACTGCACGCTTTATAAAATGTGTCAGCGTTTCTCTGAATCTATTTTACTTAACCCTTAGAGCTGCACGCTTGAACATTTCCCTGGGAAAGCCTCTTCTCCCACCCACATACAGATGCGGGCACAGCCTCTGCTTGTGCCGGGTCGGGGCTTCCCCACGCACCCCTTCCCCTTTGGGCACCGAAACAGGTCACGGATTTTTAAAAGCAGCCAGCACACCGGGTGATGCCCGTGAAATCTGGCTGTTCAACGCTCACGTGGAAGGTAAACTGGATGAAAAATGGGTCCTCTTCAGCACGCTGAGCTGCTGGAAAGGGCAGGGCCCCTCGCAACCCCGTTGTTCGGTGCGTGCCTCACACCATCGGGTACCAGTGGAGGGTCCTCTGCTTCACAGCCCGAAAGCTGTCGCTGTCCAGGTGCCACAGGAGTTATCTCGGTGTTATCCATCGCTGGCATCCGCATGACTGCGGGAGACCGACGGCTTAGAGCTCATTGCAAGAGTGCTGCTTAAACAACTGGGTTGTTCCATGCTGAAAACGGCCCTTACCAATGTAAAATGCTGCCTTCCCTCCTCTCACAAGCAGGAATTATTTTTTCCTTCAAGTGCTGGCGTGCAGGCTCCCTGCGCTTCACTTGAAATACAGCACAGGAGCTACAAAAGCAGCTCTCAGCTTCACATGCCTTCAAGTTTATTCCTTCTGCTGTAGCTGGGACGCGCACGCCACGATCCAGGGCTCAGCCATGGTTTTCCCCACTGCATTTCCATTTGCTTCTATAGTTTCATCATGCCAGTAACATGCAAAGTTTCATATACCTATATATACACCCCCCCCCCCCCCCCCCCCCCCAAACCTTTACATGCATGTTCAGAGGTGTGACAGCCCTGGACCCCTGGTTTGCAGGGAGAGCTGGAAATAAGAGGCTCAGCACGTGCCAACTTAAAAATACAGTATTTTATGATAAAGCAAGATCGCTATTATATCTTTTATCAGGCTACAGCTCTCACAAGTAGTAAAACGGTGTGGGAAGTGTTGCTATTGTAAGAAGAAAGTACAGGTGGTGGTCCCTTGATGCCAGGGACGGGGCAGGGCGCCCTGGGGGGATCCCTGCCCCAGGGGCTCTGCCCCTGACTTCTCCCCACAGGAGAACGTGGGCATCTGTCACTGTGCTTTTTAGAGACCTCCAAAGATGGAACTGATTTTCATTATCTGTCCTGGTTTCGGCTGGGATAGAGTTAAATTTCTTCCTAGTGCTGTGTTTTGGATTTAGTATGAGAAGAATGTTGATAACGCACTGATGGTTTCAGTTGTTGCTAAGGACCCTGTTAGTCAAGGACATTCAGCTCAAGAAAAAAACAAAACAAAACAAAACAAAACAAAACAAGCGTTGGGAGGGAGCACAGGCAGGACAGCCAGCCCAGCTGGCCAACGGGGTATTCCATACCATGTGATGTCATGCAGTATATGAACGGCAGGCGTGTTCCAGGAAGTAGCGATCACTCCTTGGTTATCGGTCAGTGCGGGTGGTGAGCAATTGCATTGTGCATCACTCATTTTGTATATTTTATCATTATCATTATTATTTTCCCTTTTCTGTTCTATTAAACTGTCTTTATCTCAACCCACGAGTTTTTCTCGCTCTTACCCTTCCAATTCTCTCCCCATCCCACTGTGTGTGTGGGGGAGAGTGAGTGAGCGGCTGCGTGGTATTTGGCTGCCTGCCAGGTTAAACCACGACAATTATCATAATGCACTTAAAGGATATTTTCTTTCTTTAAAGAAAATAAATGCATTGTTTATGTCAAACCTGAAGAAGAAACGCATGCAATCTATTTCCATCCTGCAGACAGCAGGATGCATAATGTCTGATGAAAACTTATTTTGCCACACTTGCCTGTCTCTGAACTCATCAGTAGGAGCATGGAGATCTGAGAAACTTGTCCATCATAAAGTACCAGGTAATACCCATTGTGTGTTGTCCTAGTTTTAAAAGGAATACAAATATTTTGAAATTGATATTTCTTGCTGCAGCCTTGATGACTGTGGTGTTAGTATTATTTCTTCACCTCTCCCCTTTCACGAAGCAGGAAAATTTTTCTGACTGTTAGCAGTTGTTTAAAATTCTGCCCGCGCATCCCGCAGCGCCGGGTGGAGAGGCACTCAGACACGCCTGGGAAAGCACAAGGACTGGCAGAGCAGCAGCATCCTCACAAGCAGCATCTCCGTTAGGAACCGAGGAAGGAAGCTCCCAAAACACTGCTCACGGAGCAGTCATGGATGAAATGTGGAAACCCCAGGACTCTCGACAGACGTAGCTGTTGGAAGGGCAGAGCGCTGGTTTAACAGCAGCAACAACAAAAGCCACCCGGCGCGGCGTGTGCCCGGCCCCTCTCTGCATCAGCAAATGCAAAACCTGGGGCTGCAGGCACGCACCCCTCCAGCTGCGCAGCGTCGGGTGCCGGCCCTGCGCCGGCCGGGCTTTGGCACGGGGCTTTCGACAGCCCTGGAAGTAGGCCGCCCCGCAGCGACTGGTTTTGCAGAAATGCCCACACCAGCTTTCCCAAGCTCCTCACCGGGAGCTGCCGCCGCGGCTCCGTGCCCCTGCGGAGCCGAGCGTGTCAGTGCTCCGGCACCACGACTGCCCGGCACCCGGCTTCGGGGGCTTTGCCCTTCTGTGCCTGGCTGTTTTGTTCGCCTCTCTGCCTACGCTGGCAAATCTCTACAAGGCAAATTTCCTGAACTTATGATGCAGCTGGGGAAGAAAGCCAGTTTCTGGAAACGACTATATTTCAGCTGAATAGTCCAGGTGAATGCAGTCAAAGGGAACATGACTTTTTTATGTTGCCACTCCGCATCCTGCTTGCTTTTTTCCTGGGTTAAATAAAATACCAACATGCTTTGAGCCCAGCAGCAGAGAGCTTTCCCATGTAGCATTGTGCTCCTAATTGTATTTTTTCTTTTTATTCAGCATCAGCAAGTCAGTCTCACAAGAGAGTTTTACCTTTGCCCTTTTTTCCCAATATGTTTTCACTCTTACCCATTCTCAAGAAACACTCACTAAAGCAGCCAGACCTAATCCAAATGGCTTCATTCAGACTTCAATCTCCAGGCATCTGTCCTCGCTGTGTACTACTGCTCTCTCTCTTTCTCTTTATACAAATTATAAAATATATCAAAACCATTTTCTTGTTGTAAGTCTGAAGACATAACCATTATTTCTGACTGGTGCTCAGAGCAAACAAAATTTCTTCTTTATTACAACTTATCAAGCCATGCCACTTGTCAACTTTATGAGTTTTTAAAATAACATCTGATGTTAACTTGGCAATGAATCTGTCTTAAGACACACTACCCACTCACATTTTATTTCCTCTATTAAAGGAAATGATGTATAAACACTACGGGAAAGCATGGATCAAACTTTTTAGTATCACATCTAATACAAAGAAATCCAAGCACAAGTAACTAAAGGAGAGGGGAGTGCCATGCCCATGTTCCTCTGGGCCACAGAAACCAGCAAGTCCTTTGTCTTGATCCAGCTGCACAATAAACGGGAGCAAATACCCCATTGTGGAGAGACTTTATTTTGGTTTCACAGTATTTATGGAGAATAGGTATTGCTCGCTATAAAAAGTATGTTTAGGTCAGACAGTTATGCTTTAACATTTATTTTCTTTTTGAAGATTTATGATTACACTGTTAGACCCTGATTCATGGGTGACCTTCATGCATGAACCCAACTTAAGGCATATACATAGTCCTATTGATTGGAATTTTAACATTGATGGGGTGAGGTGGAAGTCAATGTGAGTAAAAGTAATATACAATGTGCCACCATCGTTCTCAGTAACACAACGATGGAATTACAATCTTGCTAGAAAAAATAGTGGACTCGTTTTTGTGATGAGATATGGATTTTAATCATTCTCGAATATACTGAAGTTCAATCAATTCTATTTTGTCCTTACTTACAAATCCACACAAAAATATATTTTTTGCATTTCTACAGTTGAGAATGTCAGTGGTTCAATTTAATTCTCTCCTTTAAAAAAAGGTTTCTGGAGTAGGTATAACACCCGCTTCAGACAATTTTACTCTCAGTAGCTGCGCCTATTGCCATTCACAAAAAAAGATGTGTTTAACCTCTCGCTTCAGAAGAGATTCTTTTGTAACATGAGGTCTGATTAGTTGTGACACAAACTATGTTATCTATATAATTAAGTGCCCTTGCAGGTTGGTGCGTGTTGGGAAGATGCTGTGACCCTTAACGACGAGTACAAACGAGCAGAGGGCAGCCCAGCCCGAGGGGGAGATGAAGTCTCCCGTGACCGCCTGGTTTCATCCAGCGGAAGATACTGGTGACGCAGAGGAATGTGCCTTTCCAAGGCGCTCTGCCAACACTGGTTACTCCCGCAGCCCCCCAGCGAGACGCGAGTTGCGGGGCGCCGTGGAGCGCTGCCCAGGCCAGCTGCGGGGCGGAGGACGGGCGGCTCCTCCGCGGGGTCCCGGCGGAGCCGTGGGCGATGCCGCGGGCGCCGGCCGCTCCCCGGCTCCTCCTCACGCTGGGGAGGGTGTGTGGCAACGCGCTCCTCCCGGCCAGCTACTGAAGAACCCAGAAGGGGAAGTTTTCGGCTGGGGTGCCGGCAGCCACCTGAGCCAGCCCAGCGCCTATCTCGCTTTTACACCTGTGTGTCAACGGGTGAGGGCGTGTATCCCTTTCCCTTCCTCCCCAGCAGGAACGGGCACTCCTCTCAGCTCTGAATCACGAGTCTTTCTGTGGCTGGAGGCGTCGGCGTTGCTGGGGCAGCGCTGCGCATGAAACTGGGGAGGAAATTCTTGTTTTGAATACCGCTTCAGCCTTGAGTCATATTTGGAGGCTTTCATGCGTGAGTGTTTGGAGAAAGTGAATACAAAAGCAGGGTAAACACAGCTGAAGCAAATTCATTAAACATTAAAGCAAATATTTGGAGAGATTTTGGTTTGCAGCCTTTACACATTTCCAGAATTATAGTAAAGGAACACGGGCACGTGTTCAGCTGGCAACGGCAAGACGAAGAAGATCAGGGCGAGCGCGGAAGGGACAGAGGCGGGTGGCAGGAGGTGGCTGCTCGGGCCTCTGCAGACAGGTTGTTCTGCTCCTCCCGGGGGACAGACCCCCAGCAATGTGTCACCGCTCCTTACCCCTCGGCTTCTTGTTCACTGCAAACTGGAGACCATCCGTTGGAGCAGACCAGGAGCAATTTACAACGTAGAAATTCACATGAAGCTTGGAAAAATAAACTGTCTGGTGAGAGAGCGGGCGAAGCTCTGACGGGCGGGGCGGGGGGTGCTGAGGCTCGGCGGGGCAGGCGGTCCTGGTCCCCGCTCCTCGCCGGGGAGAGAGAGCCGGCGGATGGGGAGAGGCAGGAGAGAGCGAGGGGAATGGTGAAGGGAAAGGAGTTAAGAGAAAATGTGGACACGGACTAAACTCTGCTGAAAAGTAGGCAGATAAGTATAAATTTAGTTGCCTAATATTTACAGGTTGGATCAGCTGGGAATCAGCTGCTCCCCATTATTTCAGCCAGCAGTTGGTCAGATGATATTATTTCTGCTCTGATGGAAGGACCGAAACTTCTGAAAGAGAAGCATGATGGCCAACATTAACCCAAATATTTTGTTGTGTTTTTCCTCAGCTCCTAATCGCTGGATTTGAAAACATTTGCAGGAATATTCAGATTGTCTTAAAGTCTTTGAATAAGTAACATACGGGGGGGAAAAAAAGTGTCATACCATGACTCACCAAAATACCAACAAGGCAAAGGCTGTAATATTCCACTATCTTTAGCATTACCTCGAAACCCAGCCTGTACTTCGGGGCATACGCATGTTCGTCGATGGAGAGCATTTCTCCGTCGGAGTGGTGAGCAGCAGCCTCCGCTCACTACTGCAGCACAGCGGGGAGGGTGCCCGCTGCCAAAAGCTCTGTTAAAATACATGCCCGTGTAGCGTACCTGCTTGCAAAGAGGCAGCAAAGGGGAGGCTTTCTCTCTTTGCAGCGGGTGCGCACGCGCTGCCGTTAGACACACGTACACCAGGGACAATATAAGCCTCGATGTCAGGATACCGGTTGATATTAATGAGGGTTTCAAATATATCTGTGACACATGAAAGATTTTTTTTTAAAGGACGTAATTTTCAGACGCATGGCAGTTTCAGACGCAGGCATATTCAGTGCCCGAAAAAGTTACAGACCGCAGACAATTAAGTGCTGCTTGTGTTTTTAAGAGATGACAAGAAATGAGTGGATTCTTTTACAATCCAGATAAAAACTGTATATAAACGTTACTGGCCTGATTCAGATGACTTTTAGCATCCGTGAAAGAGCTCATGAAGTGAAAGTGAAAGAGAAAGAGAAAGGCCTCCAGAGCTGATGAGGAGGGAACTGAAGTTTTGTTTTGTTAAACAATAAACTAAGAGGTTTTAGGAAACGATCCTCCATGTTTGCTTTTCATCACCTTTGCACAGCTTCGGCTCGGGCAGCGGAGGAATGCCTTCCTGTGCACCTCACAACTAGATTCACAGTGGAAATTGCATAGGGAGATTTGAATGACTGGGTTTAGGCACCAAAATTCTGAGAATTAGAAATATGAAACCACTGAGGAGACACCCACTCTGTCACTGACCCCCATCTGCCTGGGTCAGTTCATGTCTCCGGAGGACAGGGTCTCACCGGCGCTGGAAGCTGGAGCCGTGAATGGACGGACCGTCCAAGCACAAGAGAAGCAGCTGAATGGGTTCATCAGCTCTTTTCCCTCAAGCTAAGAACGACGAGAAGGACGTGGCCCCAGGCTGGTGAAGGGGCTGCCCTCTGCCCACCCCATCCCCGGCGCTGGTCCTCCCCTCCTCCTCCCTCCCCGCCCCACCGGGATGTCCCCGGCGCAGCTTTCTGCATGTCTTTCCCTTTAATGAAGTAGGCGCTGATTCCTGTTAACCGATCTTGCCAGGGCAGAAACCCCAAAGGATGCAAACACCACCGAGGGAGCGCGGCACAAGGGACAGTCGTCCGAGGGGTGCAGCTCACGGGCGCGGGGAGCACAGCCGAGAGCGTGGGAGCGTGGCAAGGGTCACCCCAGCGACTTTTCAAGGTAACACATGGTTGGAAGCACCACACAAAATCGACAGGTTTTCAGTGAGCAGAGAGAAGCTTGAGTTAATGAGTTACAAAGCATTTACTACTGTTTTAACAGAGCATGCAATAAACTGCAGAGAGGGTTACAAAAACCCATTGTTAACACTTAACTGGTGATGTGCAAAGGAAATCAGAAGCTGTTCTTTGTCTGCTTACTGGAGGTTCTTGTGCGATATTTGTACATAAATATATTAAAGGAAAGTCATGGGTATAAATTATCTTTACCTCGGAAAGCATTTTTAGATTGAACTGACATTGCAGGAGTTGAATAAGCGTTCAGCTTTATCATTTGCTGTTTTAGAGTTGGCTTTGGTTGAACAGTCATTGGCAATTGTCTAAATAGGATTCTTAAAACATGTAACTGGCCCAAATCTGCTGAGAGGATAGCTACAGCACCCGGATGTTAACATTTCCTCCCTGAATACTGTAGAAACAGGTAAAGTTGTTCAGGCTTTCACTGGCATTTTTTCTTAATTTTAAACTTTTAACCATATTTTCAACAATTTTATTTACACTTGACAAATGCAATCTTCTTTATTTTACTGTCTGTAAATTTTACCTTAAATTCTCTGTGGTTAGCAAGGCAAATCCAAAGCATGCTGGTCTAACGAGCACTTTGTAGACCCAGCGGCGCCCAATGCCCAGCGGGACGGTGGCCCCCGTCAGGCCCCTCTCCGGAGGGTCTGCACTTCGTAGCCGCAGCCCGGGGCTCCTCTTTCTGCCTCTTCTCAGAAGGGTCAGCCACGACCCGAGGCTCTGAAAAGCCATTTGACGATCGCCTGGTTCTGCTGCGTCTCTCTCAGGGTTCAAAGAGCCGTCCTGGTGGCCTAGGGGTGGTGGCCCAGGGGTGGTGGCCCATTCATTTTTTTGCAGCAGCTCTGTCAAATTAGGGTGAACAACCGTAACTGCTGCGGTAGAGGCCTTAAGGAAAGTTAAGCCCAGGTACTGCGCAGCTCACACCATTTATCTCTCTACCGCGATGTAAGGGCGGAGGATCAATCCTGGCATTACAGGAGATCAATCTCAGCATTACAAGGTGGCCTTCGCCACAGAGCAAACAATGCCCGAGTGTAAAAACAGAGGCCCTTACCGGTCTTACTTTTGCCACGACATTCAATTTTTTAATATGTATTCATTCATCATTCATTACCCACCCGGCAGCTACGCAACAAACTTACGTCTCCTGTGACGCTGTGATTTTTAATGTACACGTACCTTGTTGTCAGCGGGTTGCTGTCATTTTGCATTTATCTTGCTGTTGCAGTGCATATCAAATGATGAGGCATTCCCCTCACGCTAGAGACTCTAAGAAACAGGGGAAAGCTAATTGTTTTCAACCTTAATAAGCAGTGGTGAAGGGTCTGTACAGAGCCTCGGCAAACACCGGACCCAGACCTCCCCAAGCCCGTGAGGCCGACGTGATGGAGGGGAGGACTCAGGCCACCGGCACGGATGCTCTGACCACGTTTCTGCCCTTACAGGAGCGGTTCGTCCCGACGCTGGCCTGCACCTCACTGAGCAGCGCAGCCCAGCTTTGGCCCCGCGGTGTCGGCTGCGCGGCTGCAGACGGGTGTGGGCTCAGTGCCGGTCCTGCGGCCGCCGGGGCAGCCGGCTGCGGGGGGGGAGGCTGCCGCCGCCCCCGTGGCACCAGGGCGAGGTGCACGGCGCTGCACGTCTTACCGCTGTGGCTTTGCTTGCTTTTGCCCCAGGTACTGCTCACTGCGCTCCAGCTGTAAGTGTAGCCGCGTATTTCTGCTCCTCGGGTTATGGAGAGATGAGGGAAGAGGTGTTTGCAGGAATATGACCTGTCTGAAAGACGTGGTTACACCCCAGAGTGGGCAGAAGGGAACGATACATGCCAAGGGTGAGAGGAGATACAGCAGGAGGGAAAACCACTGAAGAGCACGATGTTTCGGCAGGGGCAGGGGGGAGGACCGAGACAAGCGGTGAACACGGGAAGAGCCCACTGGACCCTGTGGAGCTGCTCCGGGAGAGCTGTGCCGGCTGCGCCGGGCGGGAGGACCGGCCCCCGGGGGATGCTGCCGCCAGCCCCGCCGCGGCCGGGAGGAGAAGGGTGCTCCCAGCGCCGCTGCGAGGGAGGGCTCCGGCGGGGGCTGGGGCGGCCAGCCCTGCTGCTCAGGGCACGCGGGGGGGTTCGCTGCTGCTGCTGAGGGGGTGCCCACTCAGGGGAGATGAGACTCGTGACAGCTCTCTCTGAATGGAGACCTGATTTAGTCATTATTGTACCGGTTTCCTTCGGGAAAAAAGAACCGTGGCTGCTGCTTTCAGCTGTGCAGCTCACCACCTTCATTTAGACCCTCGTCAGACCCGCCTAGGCCACTCAGAGGCACCTCTGATCAGGCTCCCTCTGAAACAGCGCAGGATTCGGGAGGTGCGGGACGTGCTTTCTCACTCGCCTGCAGAAATGGCAAAAGCACGGCAGTGGATGCTGCCGGGGCTGCAGCTGCTGGGCTCCGACATCTCCTTCGCCTAGTGCCTTTCCGGAGGAGAGAGAGGAGCGGCTCGCTCCCACGTTACAGTGGTGCTACCGCTTGAGTGGACGGGGGCACGCACAACGTTGTGTCTCCAAGGAAAACACGGACTGCCTCCATCAGCAGTGGGTCAGTGTTTATTTTTGCTGGCCTTCCTTATATGCAAAGATATGATCCCTTGACAACCAAGATGCCTACATTTTAGAGCCTTGAAGTCTTGCCACAACAAAGTATCCATCCTTTTCCAGCCTAGTCAATCTTCTAAGAACAAAGAAAAATGAAATTATAGAGTAACAGTAATCTTATTTCAGTTAATGATCTCACATAATAGCTTGTTTGTGACAAAACTCATCTCTTTCTCCTGAACACTGTTCAGCCACTAAACTGTGGAATCAGGATCCATTTCTGGAATAGGAAAGAAGACGTTCTTGTTTGTTTCATTTGAATTTCTCTTTTAATGTGTTGGTAATATCTGCAATGCCCACTGCTGATGTAATATAGATCTAATTCTCAGCTCATTTAGTTGCTGCCTCAATAGGAAAACAATGCCTAGTGGGAGTGATGATTAGAAAACAGCAGCAGAGATACGAAGAATGGATAAATGAAATAAATTGCAGAAAAGTTACTGATGTCATGATCTCTGGCCACATCTGTCAACTGGTACTCTGATGCACTAAATTGCTGCTTTTTTTTTTTTTTTTTTTTCAAGTGATAGCCACATTGTAAAGCAGCAAAGAGGAGGAAAGCAAGAAAGAATGCATAATACACCCTCTCCTCCCGACCCCAATGTCATGGGAGCATCAAGTGTGGAGGAGACGGAGTCATAAAAATGAATTGCATGGAGCATGCCTCTCAAGCTGTTATCTGTTATTTATAAAGAATTAAAATGAACTAGTTATTTTGTATGTGCCAGAAGAATGAGTTCATCAGTATTGTGCTGAAATGCATTATGACTTACTGATTCCTGATTTCATAGCTGTTGTACTTATTTGAAAACATATTTATATGCTTTGTATCAACTGCTAACCATTGAATTTTTATTGTACATTACAGAGAAAAATCTTATGTTTCAATTTGCATCTCGCTTGGTTCATTGACATACAATACATAATTCTGGTCCTGTGTGATTTACTTGGGAGATGTCTGATCACAGGCTGTGAGAATACCCCTTCCTAACGCAGACAGGTAAGTGCCGTCCCTGCCAGTCACACCGCACGGCTGCACAGGTAAACGGAGTTCCAGGCTCTACCCACACCCAAACCCAGCATGTTAGAAATGACTTTATTTACATACAGCCTGGCAAAATCTGCGCGTTGAACAAAAAGCAGCTGAAAATATCCAGACTTCATGAAGGGCGTTGAGGAGCTGGAGGGAACGAGATGGATGAAGAGCTTGCGGTCTCGTGTCCAGCTCCGCTCTCGGGGCGGCCGCTCGAAGGCAAGCGAGGGCGGAGAGCGCGGGCAGGAGATGGAGCAGTCTCTTATCTCAGTGTAGGTAGCACTTAAACTCAGACTGTTCCAAGACTGGCCCATGGATCAGTAGTCCTTGGTGAATCTGTGCCAAGGTGTGCTTAGCAGGGCCAAGGGATCCAGGTCAGTATCTTCATTAACTTTTAAGTGGACTGAAAGCTGGGAAAGTTCTTTCCTTTCTTTCCCACGCCCAGTTAACAAGCAGTTTGATTTAAAAAAAAAACCCAAACAATTAACTTCTTGATTTTTAAGAAACTGTAGACAGGCAGCATTTTAGCTGTCAGTGGGAGCTACTGATGCTTGGTGCATCTGAGATTCAGACTGCTGTTATGGAGGAGAATAAGCGTGGTTTCCAAGGCCCCGTCCGAGGCACGCCCGCCCCAAACGTCAGTTTTCGCTGTGCGGAGCAGAGCCTTTGCATTCCCGCAGGGAGCCCGGCGTTGCCCGGGGGAGAGCGGCACTGCCCGGGGAGGGGGCCCTGTTTGGGTGACTGTGCCCACCATACGGGTACCAGAGCCATCGCAGCCCGCACGAGGCGGGGGTTGGATGGGGCAGGGTCCTCAGGGTCTTTAATGTGGCATTAGCAGTGAAGGTTTTCAGCAAGATTCGGCTCAGTCCTAACTGAACGAGCTGAGAAATACCAGGGACAAACTCCTCACCCTGCTAAACGGCAAAACTTCTATTGCCTTTAAAGTTTTTCACCTGCAATTTTTTTCTTTCCCTTAAATCATTGTCAGAACATTTCTATTAATTTTATAATTAATTTTAGCCTCTAGGTACAGACAATGCCCAGCGACTTGTAGGTCTGGGCTGTCAAGGAAAACTGATTTACAAATTTAGCTGCTTTTCTTAAACTGAGTAGTTAGGCTCCAATTAATATAATCAAGATATAGAAGGCCAAAAAAGCCTTGTTGGAAAGATCACCTGGAATGAAGGTACAGGTAGTGCCCGTGGTAGGATTAGTGAAATCATATTGCTGAGAAAGAGCCCGCAATTGTACTAAAATTCTGATTTATATTTAATCTTGTAAATTGAATTATTTTTATTTATAGGGCATATCTCCCTGCAGGTGTTTATAGACACGGGTGAGATCCCCCCGAGCCAGCCCCAGCTCTCCCAGCCTCTCCTCACGGCAGAGATGCTCCGGTCCCTTCAGCGTCTTGGTGGCCCTTCGCTGGACTCTCTGCGGTATGTCCACGTCTCTCTTGTACTGGGGAGCCCGCACTGGACCCAGCACCCCAGGGGTGGCCCCACCAGTGCTGGGTGGAGGGGAAGGACCACCTGCCTCGACCTGCTGGCAACGCTCCTCCTGGTGCAGCCCAGGTCCCCTTGGCCTCCCTTGCCGCAAGGTCGCGTTGCTGGCTCACGGTCAGCCTGTTTGACACACACCACGCCTCTCCCGCAGGCCGCTGTGCAGTCTGAATTTGCCGATGTTGCCACGAAGCATGTCCTGTCTGCAGAGGTTCCTGCTGCCTGCGTGTCAGTCCACAGACACCCGTGGCCTTATCTGATGTTCCTTAACGGTTACAGAATAAGGAAATCTGCATTAAACCTTCTGAGTTCCCAACATCCTGGGAAGGTCATCAGAGTGACAGCGGGGAAAAGTGTTTTACCTCCCATCCATTGCTGCGGAGTTCCTTGCAAACTTTGCTCAGCACCGTTTTTCAGCAACCCTGAAAGAAAAGTTTGGATTTTGAGGAATTGTGTTGCTTCTGATGGGTGACATTGAACCTACCGGCTGCTGAATATTCTATGATTTGATTCGGTGGTTACTTCTGCTCACTGCTTGAAATCCCAATAAACCCTGGAGATGAGGTAAATCGGAGAACCAGTCAAAATATGCATTCCTTTAAAAGTCAGGTATGCAAGGCGTTGGGCAGGCTTTCCTTCAGCTCTGGTGGTGAGATCCCTGATCGTGAGGTTTGGGATTTCACATCACTGTACCCCTCTCCGAAGGACTTGGTGATCCTTCGGACTCAGCTGGGAACGACCAAATTAGAATTAATATGAAGGGCCAAATCCTCACTTCAGGGTGGTGAGGGAAATCAGCTTCATTGGATACAGCTGCATATGCAAGACTTGAGATTTAATACGTTCCAAAGTACGGCTGGCTACACCAGCTATAATCAGTATAACTCACTCAAATCAGTACACGGCCAGCTAGGAATTCGGGAGGTAACTTCAGCTGCGGGTCTCGCCTCGCAAAGGGAAATGAGATGCGGAAAATCCTAGTGTGGACCACAACTGCAGAGACTTGAATGAGCACGGCTCTGCGCAGCGCTTTCATCATTTCTATGATATTGCTTTTCTCTATTGGGAATATGCAATGTACTCGAGCAAAAATGTCTGGGAAAACAAATATGAAATGCTTTTATATTAACCATTTCCATAATGGAAGAAAAATTACACTCAAAGGAAAGTTAACATTCAAAGTCTTTTGCTATACTTGCTTTTCATTTGTGCAAGTATTCACCTCACTTTCTTCAGCATCTTTTTAATCCTTAACTCTCTGCTGAAACAGCTGTACCCCCACAGCAGTGTATGGAAAGTGATGTTATATTCAGGTATCTGTTATCTTGGTTTTTTACCAGAGAAATGCCTTTGAAATCAAAGGCAGGTAACTGCCTGAAAAATCAGATATGATATCTACTTCCCCTTGATACATAAAGAAGCTAATGGACCAGATCCATCCATTGATTTATGCTGTGGTTGACTTTGGTTTCAGAGGTTTAACAACTTGCACTGGTAATTGGAATGACCCCCAAAATCAAAAGGAAGAAAAGTATTCATCTTTTCTTTTGGTGCAGTAATAAATGCAAAGGTCCAGGGGGGGCCAGGCACAACTTTATGTCTCATAAAAGAGGTGGCAACCAACTTAAAGCTGCTCTTGCTATTCAAGAATGAGTATCTGTTGAATTCACTGCTGAAAGCTGGCATCCGACATTCATAATAAATACTAAGAATTTCCACATACTCTAACTGTGGAAAATATAGAAAATATTTAATAGTATTTAATGTCATTAGCTAGAAGCTTCAGAGCTTAAATTACCATTGGATGACAGTAGCTTTGTTGTGCGCCTTGTAATTGTCACCTACCAGCTGAGGGGGTTTATCGCCTTGCCTGTAAAACCTCTGACGTCGGACACTGGAGGAGACGGGCGCTGGAGCGGATGCGCTGGGTTTGCCCATACAGCATGGAAATTCTGATGGTCCTATAGTGATAAACTAATGAGAAACGGAGTGATCAGGTTACACAGAAAATAAAGATTCCCCGCTTGCTTCTACAGCCTGACATAAATGCCTCCAAAATTCATTTTAGGGTGAGTTAAGAACTGGAAAATGCACTTTATAGATTCACATTATTTAAATGTAATTCTCTAACTTCATATGTAGCATCCGTAAGGTAAAGTATCTCACACTGCGCAATGTGAAGAGAAATCAACATAAAAGTACCTCAAAGGGGACGGTTTACTTTCAAACTCTCTCCTTTCCCCCGTGTCCGTGCGTATTTGGACTCGCCCGCCTGGGCGCTGACCGGCGGACCCCGCTCCCCCGTCCGCTGGAGTCGGGGCCGAGGCCGCCCGGTTTGGCCAGGGCCCTGCGACGCTGTGCTCTGGGGGTCGTCATGGTGGAGATTGCAGTTTAACACCGCGACCGTTCTGCGTCGTGGTCAATACCGCATTGAGTACAAATTCCGGAAGAAATGGTTTCGTTTAGAACCCCTGCACAGGCTGAATTAATGTAGCAATAAAAGCCAGTTGTGAGACAAGGAGCCTCACCAGACTGCCGCTTCCAAGCCTCCCGCGACCACCCGCGCCCGCAGACGTTAAGCCAGGGCGACGTGCCTCGTCCCGCCTCGTCGTCCCGTCCGAGACGTCCCGCGGGCCGAATGCTCTGCCGGCAGATCCGGCCCAGCGGCAACCAGAAGCGCGTCCCGGGCGTGCGGCTGTTGGCGTTCACGTGGCAGGGCTCCGGGGCGGCTGGGAGCGGGGTGAGCCTCGCTCCGCGTCGCCCCGCAGGGCCCGCTCTGCCGGCCTGCCCCCGCGCAGCCGGACGGGGCGTCTCTGCTTTGGGGCCGCTCCGTTCTGGGGTCACGCGTCCGGCGCAGGGCGGGGTTTTGCGCCCCGCCAGCCTGGTGTGAGGGCAGATGGACGCGCTACCCCAGCCCCGCCGCCCCGGATTTTCCTCGTTACCGTCACCGCAACGCGCTTGGGTTTCTGACCCAGCGCCGAGAAGGAATTTGGTGGGTTGCGGCAGCAACGAGGGCTGTTGGCAGAGCAGCATTTCGCAGAGGTATGGTGCAATGGCCGATCTACCCGGACCGACACGGGATGGAGGATTTCCATCAGCAGGATTGCTGCCTGTGCCGAGTAAGACCGTGCACCGCATAGTGCTGTGTTAAGTGAACATTGCAGAGCTGCCATTAAAGAACATGAGACAAATGTTTATACAGAGCATTAAAACAATACTAATAGTATACTGGCAATGGATGATTACTGTGAAAAAGTGCTGTGCTTATTTTTACAGCTATGGTAGACATGAGTGAGTTGTGGCTGTGGCGTTTGAAATTCCAGGGCTGCGGGAAGGGTTGTCCAAGGCACTGGAAATGTTTAGGGTTTTGATCTGCTGGCTTTCCTTCTGCTTTAAACAACCATTATTTCTAGTGGAACAAATACATAACGTTCTATCTCGCCCCTTTTGAGTCTCAACTTTTGAACTACAAGAAAACCACCATTTTGTTTATTTTTACTGACTTTGGTAGCCAGGAAATCCTGAGTGCAGCAGTATATCTTGATAAGCTTAAATAGCATCCTGCATAGAGACTGTACATTTATGAACTCATTTTTGGTGTGAATTCAGTAATGCTATACAATAAATCTGACCTGAATGCGACAGAAAGTAAGAGAAATCTATATTAATGCTTTATAATGGGTTTATAGTTAAATAAATTTTATGAAAGCATAGGGGTCTCATTGTTACCAAGCCAGCTTTCCCCATGGCAATATTTTCACATGATTAAGTCAGAGATCAGATAACCACCTTATGCGGTATATACCCCATAGCAATTTAAAAAATTCAATATCAGCTGTATTATTCTAAAGACTCATTCCATTTTCAATGCAAAATGAGTACAAAATAAAGAGATAAACTACATATAAAATGTAAAACATGGAAAAATTTATCACTTGCAAACATAAAAGCAAAAAGGATAAAAAAAGAGAACAAAAGCAAATGGAGGCTATAAAAGGATACAGAAAAAAAGATAAATCTGCAGTGTTACCTTTTCCATATGTAGTTTAGCTGGGCTTTTATTAAGGTGCATACACTTTAGTACAGGAATGTAATCATCTCTGTAATGCACTTTACTACTGCAGGCTAAATTAATTTATGCCGTGCTGAAAAGGTTTAGCCCCACTAGATGCAGAAGGACAGGGTGTGTTAGCCCGGGCAGTGCAGCAGCCTGCGAAGCCGTGGATTTCCCTTCCCGCTGCACGAGGGCTGAACCGAGTACGCGTGCGGAGGAGCTGCAGGCTGACGTGCCGGGGAGGAGGGCGATGCCGGGACGGAGCGGGTCAGGGCAGGGGCTCACGCTGGTGCGGTTGTGAGCGACCCGAAGCACCCTGTCCCGCAGACGGGACGGGCTGGAGCTCGCGTTGATCGTGTTACTGGGCGGGAGCCGGGAGGAGAGTCCTGCAGGCAATCGGTTCCATCGGAAAGGCAGCTGTGGGTTTTCAGCAAGTCTTCACTGATCCTGCGGCAGAGGCGGGTGTGCAGGTAGCCGGGGCATCCCCATCAGCCCACAATTTCCGCACGCGATTTTTTGCTGTGGCAGCGCAAAAGCGAGGTGGTGCACGCACGCAAACATTAACGAGTCTGCCCACGGTCCAAGGCGTTGCCGCTTGGCACTGAGGTGCGGTACTCACGGCCACGTCGTACAACGGCCCCGCGACAATCCCGCAGAGTGAAGACACGAAAACATTGGTGAGGAGGAGGAGAACCGAGCTGCCGGCTCCCTGCCTACGGCCCGAGCAAACAGCCACGTCTCCGCCTCCCCTCTTCCCCAAGGGAGCACCAGCCCCGCGGGGCCGTGGCGGGGAGCTGCTCCCCTCCCCAGGCTGGGGGTTCCTGGCCCAGCCCTGCCCATCGGGAGTGTGGTCCCCACGCTCCGAGAGCTGGCTCTTCCACCCTGCCAGCTCCTGATGGGCAGCTGGCATTAAAGCCCTCATCTTGGACGCCAGAGAGCCGGTGGTATCACACAGAGCCTTGTGTTCCTTAATTCATCCTTGTCAACACCTAACGGCATCTCGCTCCTGTTACTGCAGTTAAGGTCGTGCCAATGGTTCCATTATGAACTTGCTCTCAGGAGTTATAATTACTATATTTTATCCGTAAAAAGTTGCCCTGAGCTGACATTTTGCATACATGGTTTTCACCCAGGCATAAATTGTTTTGTTTTTGTTCCTTTGCTAAATTGCTGCTCATATCACAAAATCTGGCCAGTTGTACAGTTCATAAACATAACAACAGATTTTTCAACGGGCACTCTGGGTTCACACAGCCTTTTTCTCGGGAAATAAAAAAGCTATTTGTGGAAAAAAAAACCCCACCAAAACCCAAAAAACCTTTCAGAGAGAAACTGGACTCATGTGCATTATCCAGTGACCCTCATTTCAAAGAGCATCATAATTTCTGTCCCAAAGTCACCCGTTTTCTACTCGCTTTTGCTCTTGAGAATTTGCGATGTCAGAAATAAAGAGTTATGAAACGGAGGCAATAGAATGAACTATTTACCCTAAAAATAGATTCAGCAATATCTAAAATTTCTTGCTTGAATAACAGATGGCATGTATTCTGCCTGTTGAGTCTTTTTCATGCTGATGTAGAGCATGTCCAAGCTGTTGGCTAAGGCTGACCTTCAATCTATCCTCAAGACCAAACTTGGAAAACAGCGTATGTGGACTTCGTGTTTTAAAGCATGTCCAGAAAAAGCCATCCATGGTGGGGCAGGTGGCCGTGAGAGCCGCAGAGCCGTGCCGACAGCTCTGCTTGGTCTCTTTGGTGTCTGAGACACCGCCGTGACTGCTCTGTGTTCAGGAACGTGTTGGGGTGCTGGGTGAGATGTTCTGACGTGCTTCGGGCACCACGGGCAGGACCTGGTGTTACTGCTGTCCTTCACATCTGCACATATTTGCATTCTGCCTTTTGAAATCATGGAGGGAAATCTGGATATACTTTTCCTCAAGCAGTTATATGGGATGTTGGCAGATCGGGTAGGACAGGATCGAGCATGATGAGGTTGGATTTATGCCAGATGTGACTCTTCTGAATCCTTGTGCCTCTGGAAGAGGGAACAAACTTAGACCCAGTTTTTTCTTGCAGGGCCCAGACACACGCTTTAAACAGGTTATCAGATCTTTTTATCCCCCCCGGCACTGAATAGGGCTCCACCTGCCAGAAACCCTGTATATCTCCATGGCAAGGCCACCTTTCTTGTAAATCCTTCTTGCCGCACCTGAGTCAGAGCACAGCGACTGTCCCCTGGCTGCCGCTCAGCCGGGCTAGCAGCCTTCCTCCCATCTATTGACAAGCAAAGAAAAAAACCCATGATGGTTTTTTTGAAAGCCACAGTTTGCAAGGGGAGACTTCATGGGAAGACCCATAACTTCCAGTGGTGTGTAAAGATTTTTATCGCCACCATTATGCCTGAAGAGGTCCCTTAGCACTCATGAATAAGAGCATATTAGAAGTGAAAAAAGCTCAGTGGAGCCACAATGGAAACCCAAATATAGCACCATGTGGCCATATTTCAGTTGCCTTTGTTCTTTTTTTCTGATTCTTGCAGATAGAGCTCCATGTGAGTTTTCGGGCTTATGGGATCTAAAATTGAAGGATTGCTGAGGGACTGCTGTGGCTGCATTAATCCAGAGGTGACTAACGGGTTTTGTTTGTTGGCAAGCACTGATGGGCCAGAAAGGAGCTGAGTTTGGGGAGAGCCATCCAAGGAGAGCCAGCCCTCGCTCACGGGACCGGCTGACACTAATTTCACAGGTAACCTCATTCCTTTCCTCAGTGCTTTGAGAGCTGTGGGTCTTGTGGCGGGCTACCCTGAATTTTCAAGTTTATTTTTACTTTAACATCAGTTTAAGGTAGCTCTGAGCTGCTGCTTCTTTATATGGCAGGTGTCCACAGATCAAGAAGGTGACACTCGAAGCAAGGCAGAGGAACGGGACAGAGGAGGGCCTTTGATGTTCCCCTGGCACCATTCCCTTCTTAGCACACCACAGGGTTTAATTCCTGACACGAATATCACCTCTCGAGCCCAGACCTGTGCCTAGACCCCCCCCAACCTGTTACGTGCCCCTTCCACGTAAAATGTGGCTGTGCCTGGGAGCGAACGCCGCCTCTGTGCGGGGCTGGGTGGTGGAGGGGGGAGAAGCATCCGCGGGAGCTGCGTGCAGCCTCCACGGGGAGGAAAGCTGCGGCAGGGGGACGGGGCAGGACTGGCAGGTCCTCCGGGACCGGACCTGACTTCAAGCGCTGCCAGCCTCGTGCGTGGCCTCCCGCCAGCCCCGGCTCGCCGGCCAGCCCGGCGCCAGCGCCGCCTCCGCTCCTCTCGCACCCTGCTGCCACGTGCCGCCGCGGGGTGCAGGGCGTGCAGAGCCCCACTGGCATCCCCACGGCTCGGGGCCGGCTGCCGACCCCGCTCCCGCTGCCTGCAGAGCCCAGGAGCTGGGGCGGCCACCCCGCAGCGAGCCCGGGGGCTCCTACCTCCTGGCAACCCCCCGGCATCGTGGCCACCAAACATCAAGACACCTAACGGGGGATAGGTAATAAACTTAATATGTATGCGTGAAAAACTCTGCCCTTAACAGTACCAGCTTTTTTAAAATTTACATAATGCTAAACAGTATCTTGCTCACATACTCATGGATCTTAGTGGCTTTGTTGTCATGGATACCAGTACATAGCTTGTTTTCTTTGAGAGATCTATCACATATGTGCATTTGGATGTTTGCTATATTTGCCTGAATGTTATACGCACATTTTTTACACTAGTAAATAATATTAAGCAACTGTGTAATTTATGCTGGAAGACTAAACACTCTTTAGCTCAGTGTTTTAACACCCTTTTTTCACCCTTGAAATTTCAGATCCAAGCACCCTGCCCAAATGCTTTTCTCGTCGAGACTGAGCATGACTTTCAAGAAACTGTGTTCTTTCTGTAAGATTTTACTATGAAGGATCCCGTCATGTGCTAACCACTCTCCAACCCATGGGTAAGGGAAGAAATCAAAAGCCTTGTTTTCAAGCATGAGCTGATTCCTTTCAAGAAAATATTTCAAAAAATACTCCCAGTCTAAAAAAAAATCTAGCAGACTTTCTGTCTATCATAACCACTTCAGCTTTTTAGTGGAGACAATGAAAATATTACAGGCTACAGGCACTGGGGGCAAATCTGGGAAGTAGGTCCCCCACCTCCCCCCTGCTTGAAAACCTGATCTCCCACATGAAGGTACCGTGCAGCTCAAATGGACGTTTTAAGTCCCAGCAATTGCAGAAAATCCAAACTCATCCCTTTTGCTCCATACCTACTCATTAGGCCACAGTAACCTTCATGGCACCTTTGTGCTCCACAACATGAAGCAAAATATCTCATTAACAGGGAGTACCAAAAATTTCTATCTTGTCTGACAACGGCAGGGCTTCATTAATTTCATAAATAATATGCCAATGCTGAAGACTTCACATCCTGGGACTGACACTGGTAAAAAACTGGAGAGGAGACCTTAGTCTCTGTCTGCTGAGTCAGCAGCTAAGTTGTAAACTCCCTTGTTGTCTGGTTAGTTAATTTATGCCAACGAGTACAATTCAAGTAGCTCAGGCAGGCTAATGGGCTTGCTCCTATGGTTTACAATATTAAATTCAATTAAGTTTCATTTATCAGCAGCAGAGAAAGAAGACATTGAAATAATGACAAGGGAATGATAATATTATTAATAAAGAAGCAAAATTTGTGATGATTAAAGAACAAAATTGCAAGAGAATTGACTCCCTTATCTGCAATTTGTGAAGTCAGGAGTTTATCAAATAAACATGGGATAAATATTTAAGATACGCATGCACAATCCCATACCTCTGAGAGAAAAACCATTTTCCTTAATATGGTGACTCGTTACATGCTTCAGAATGGCTTTTAAATCACACCTCAGCCCTAGACACTGAATGTGTTTTCTTCCTGTTGCAAATAGCTGGGGTAAAGCTGTGGCCCACAAAATTAAAGCAGAAAGTCTTAAACAAGATGTGATAACTGAAGAGACGTGCAGTTGAGGGTTGGCTCGTGAGGAAGACCATACGAAAAGAGAGGGCAATACACAAATCTCTCACTACAGTGAGATCTCGTAGTTTCATCTATTCCAAGGTGGCAGAAATCCCAACCTTGCAGAAATCTGTCCGGAAGATTGGAGTCCCAGCCCCGCTGCCCGGCAGAGCCAGTCCCCGGCCCCCGGCCCCCAGCCCCGCTGCCCACCGCCTGGCAGAGCCAAGCCCCTGGCCCCCAGCCTGTGCTGCCCACTGCCTGGCAGAGCTGAGCCCCCGGCCCCCAGCCCCGCTGCCCACCGCCTGGCAGAGCCGAGCCCCGGCCCCCAGCCTGTGCTGCCCACTGCCTGGCAGAGCCGAGCCCCCGGCCCCCAGCCCCGCTGCCCACTGCCTGGCAGAGCCGAGCCCCCGGCCCCCAGCCTGCGCTGCCCACCGCCCGGCAGAGCTGAGCCCCCGGCCCCCAGCCCCGCTGCCCACCGCCCGGCAGAGCCGAGCCCCCAGCCCCCAGCCCCGCTGCCCACCGCCCGGCAGAGCCGAGCCCCCGTCCCCCGGCCCGCTGCCCACCGCCCGGCAGAGCCGAGCCCCCGGCCCCCGGCCCGCTGCCCACTGGCCGGCAGCTGCCCGCCGCGGGAGCTGGGCGGCGAGCGTGAAGTGCCGGACAGGAAAGCCAGCAGGTTCCCTCGCTCGCGGTCTCAGCCCATAGCCAAACGGTGCTAGGGTTCAGAGCTACCAGTGGATCGTTCTCAAGTTACCGTATTGGCTTTCTGGGAAATTGGTTGGCTTGACTTTGCACCACGACTTTGACATGGAATAAAAGCCGTTCCTGACAATTCTTGGCAGAAGCAAGGTGCACAAAATGCAAAAATATGTAAGTCCAGGCTAGCCACGTGAAGCAAGGGAAGAGCAGAGCAAGCCAATGATCAATCCTTCTTTGCTGATAGCCCAGAGTACCCCTCTGAGCCTTGTCCCGAGGGTCCGCTGCGTGCGACAGCATCGGATCAACAACGCCCGCGCAGGCACTAACAGGACGTGCAAAGCCTCTGGTTATTCTTAGAAAACAGCACGTGTCAAGCCTGCTCGTTGGCAAGAGGCTGATCAGGGGTGGTGCAGGCAATCGTAACAGCTCGTCACTCCAAGCCGATGACCTCTCCTCCAGCATCCGACCACCGAGCAGAAAAGAGCCATTGCCAGGCGGCTGCGTGCCCCCTGCTCTGCACCTTACGTGCGGAGGTGACTCAGGGCACATCGGCGGGCTACGCTGCTGTAATCGGCACAGAAAAGCAGGGCTGTCTGAACCTGGGGTCAAAATGAACGTCTTGACTACAGCTCCATAAGATTTCAAGCATGAAGTCTGCTTCATTAACAAGGTCCTTGATTAGCAAATTTCAAAGAGGGATCAAAACCTGAGTAAACCCCTAATATTTGAAGGAGGCTGGTGTCTTTTCTCTCCTTTGTACAAAAAAAAGAAAAAGAGAAAAGGGAAAAGTAATTCTCTTTCATTTGCATGTGCATGAACAAATTAGTTTCAGAAGCAATTTTACAGTAATTATGACCATCTCCAATGGATTAGATTTTCAGAAATATTCACTCTAATGTCATGATGACAACTATCACATCCTGATTTTTTTATTTGATGTTCTAGCAATTTAAGGGTTCCAATAATTTATGTGCATGACTAGACTAGAACAAAAACACATTTACAGCTTATAAGCTTTGTGACACTGAAAATTTTATGGTGAAGTGATTTTGACCTTTGGAGGATATGAAAAATTCAGTGGTAACACGATCTTTATCTTCTCAGCATGGCATGTTGATATAGTCTGTCATTTCAGCTCATATTCCCTGATAATGAGGTATGTTTGATCTTTTATTTCTCATAATACTTTAAGTGTCTCATAATTATAAATTTATTTGGTAATCACTCTGATAGTACTGATACAAGAATCCATTTAGCATTTCTATGTCTGTCATACTTCCTTTCACAGGTGGTACATTGTGATTTCATCAAAAGTTAAAGTACAAAGCTTTCTTGTTTTCTTGTATATGGAATTTAATGTAAATAAACTTCAGGGAAGTTTGGTGAGTTTTGGGGAATTCTGCATGAAAAATATCTAGTGGTCTTTTTAATGGTTATTTGGTTTCTCAGTATTAGTCCATTTTGGATGGCTTTTGTGGCCAATTAATTGTCTGCCTGATACTCTGCAGTAGTACGCCATTAATATATGGATATTTTTGTAATATCCTTTGAGAACTTGTGTCTACCTTTAAGAGTTGTTTTTTTTTTCCCCAGAGTAGCTCAACCCTGGCTTAATTTTGGTGTCCATTGAGAACATACAGAAATTTTCAGCTAAGAACAAGACACTGAGACCCAAGTGGACTACTTTTGATAAAAGGCAGCCCCCAGCCCCATTAGATTTACATTTTAATGCAAAGGCAGCCAAGACAGTCTTTCTGATGATGTAATTTTGGACCTGATGTCTGATTTTAGGTAGGCTTTCTTTTCTTCCCAGGCTGCACATCTCAGTTGTGACAAACCACAGCCTGGGGATGCTTTATGCATGACGGGTGCCTCTGACTTCATTGTGACGTGGTTGTGATGACATGCTGCAGGTCATACGGCGACGTGTGCTGTTGGGGAAGAGTCAGCGCTGCTGAGGCTGGTGTCAATATTGTGCTTAAATCTTCAGATTATTTAAACACCGTTGGGGCTTCTCGGGGGACTGGCGGTCAGAGAAGTTACTGTCTTTTCCCTGTATTTGGTGTTTAGTCTGAGAAGCCCCTCTCAGATAGCTGGTGTGAGTTTGAGGACCTTCACGGTATGTCCCTGAGTGCTCTCGGATCCCGGTGAGGTCAATGGGAAGGAGAGCATCCGCCGGCCACGGGTGACGGGCATCGCCCCTGCGCTCCGGCGGTTCGGGACAGGTCTGCGGAGCCGGCAATGGAGCGACAGCAGAATGAAACAAAGACCAAGAAATAAACAACAATTGAGGCCACCAAAAATGGATCCCTTGGTCGGTATTTTTAACTCGGTGAGGGAGAACCCCTGGCTCAGCTTTCGGCGAGCGGCGCACAGAGCGTGTGGAGGAGCAACTCCTGCTTCACCGGGGGTTCGGCTGCTCGCACGGCCATCGCGTGCGGGCGGTCAGCATAGCTGGTAAACGCGCGATTCCCCGCAGGTCCCTGTCCTTGCTACACGAGCTGGCAGTACAGGAAAACAGTGCCAGCCAGTTGGGGCTGCTGCTTCCTGGGACGATGCTTCATGCAGTTTGCATGGAGAGCGGCTGAGTCAACAATTATAAATGATCCATTTCTTGTTCTGTGCGATATCATCCATCACTAGACACTGCTAAGTGAGTCTAGTACCATTAAAACCATGTTTAATAAAGACAACATTTCAATACCACTTATGATAGGGTCAGTAGTTGCCTAATGCAATTAATCATTCATTTACTGAGAAAGTGAAGGGATTGGAGAGCAAGAGAAAACAACAGAAGTAAGAGGAAGAACATTCACACAAAATAAAAAGTAGTCGTTATATAATTAACGACCATTTACTTCTGATTTCTCAAATACCTCATAAAGTTTTTCAGGATTATCTTGCAGGATAAAGCAAGTGGATTAAGAATATACCCCAGGGCTGTAACAAGGATGTTTTCTCAAGAGAAGTACAGTAACCTGACATCATCAAAACCCGGAATGCACCTATTGTGTCTCCTTTACAAAACCAGAGAAAGAAAACGGTCAGGAAGAGAACGGCAGATGGGTGGTTTGTTCTTACCCCAGAGACTCTTCCGGAGCCTTTCCGAATCAATGGGTGTGCATCGTGTGCTTGCACACGTGTGTGCGCACATGCGTGTTCGTGTGCACGTGTGTCTGTGTGCGAGTGCGTGTCCGGGGGACTCAGAGGCTTTTACAGGGTTTCTCTGAGCCCTACCACATTTCTGTGCCATGAACACAATCATTGCTTGTTTTGAACTGAATTGCCAATGATTAATAAACTGATTTCTGGCTGTTTGTAGCGTGACAGGAAGCGAAAGCCTTTTCTGCAAATTTGCCAGCAAAAATCTGGGTGGCAAGGTGCCCTCTCTGCAAAAGCCCCAGGCTGGCACTGGAAGTGAAGGCTCCCATGCCAGAACTGCAGCAGCCGCCTTTGCTTTGAGTAACGCGAAATCCTTTCTCCTTGCTGTGACTCACTGCATGCCTGCAAAGTAACGAGAGCAACGCCTGCTGCCAAAGGGCGATTCAGAAGTTAAGCCCAGGACTGTATCAAAGATAGCGCGCTGAGATATTTGGACTGCGCTTACTGTCAGAATAGAAAGACTTTTTTAATTCATGGGCTGTTTAATTTAGAGTACGCAGACAATATATGTTAAAAGTTTTGCTCTGAAAGATGCTCTGTTTAGCATGTACCAAGGAACGGCCACTGCAGCCAGACTCATTCACAAAAGGCAGCGCGCTCTTACTACAGATGAGTGTTTCTGCGTATCCCAGGAATACTTTCATTTATATGCATCTGATAACCCAGTGAAGGGAAAATGGGAATGAGTTGGCAGGTGGCCTTTCGAATGAAAGGGCACATGGTAAACTATCTGTTTGCTGCTTTCTCACCCTGGAATACTAAAGACGTCACACGGTATGCATATTCCTTTCCATTTCCCCTCTATTCTGTCCTTTGTTTTGTTCATATTCCAAAAATTAAATATAATTTTAGAAGACATAGATGAGTAAGATGCATTTGGGGTTGTTTATTGCATTTGCAGCATGTAAGTTCTGCTGTTTATCCTAATGGCCCATGTCAAAATACAATGAGGATTACAACATTAGACTTTATGCCTTTGTAAAACATACAAATTAGAATAAGTCTTTATTCTGTAAGGAGGATGTGAAAACAAAATTAGTGCTACTTCTTGAAGCAATTACCTCCAGGTACCGTCTCTTTCTAACCAGCAACAAGCTGATGCCAAACATAGTGTTCCTTTAAATTTAAACATACCTGCTGATCTTACAGGCAGCAATACCTAGACATGAAAAACCATCAGGCATCAACATTAATATTTTAAACAATTAATTATTTAGTTACTCACATTGACTCAAAGTGAAGCTATCACACCGATACTTCAGTTGTTTGCATTCCTCAGGCTTGCAGCTGCGTGCGTGGATGTCGTGTTCTGGGGGGAAGAAGCCACCTAAGAGAAACCTGAGTTTCTCGCTGGGTTTGTACTGCCCTAGCTCCACAGCAGATTAGTCCTCACGGTGAAATTAAGTGCTGATCCTTGCTAATATCCTCTACCCAGAGCTTCTGAGGACTTTTTTTGCAGAGAGTAAGGCCAAAATATAGCAAAATAGTAATTTTCTTTGGCATCCAGTTCTCCTGTACATGCATATAATGACTCCCATAGCTGAACCGAGCAAATAATTGTAACTCCTCTATTTGAATTTGTTGCAGTTATGACAGATTTTAACTGTTCAGTTTGAAATGTTCTTAGTGTCTACTTGTACTAAATATTTTCAGTGTTTCAGCAGAAACAGATAAATACCTGGATCTTTAAAGAAGTGCACACACACATAATGAGCATGCAATTAGGCTAAATTAATTACCAGCTGACTTCTGATCATTGCCACACCAGAAGTAAATTAGGGTAACTGCTGAAATTGGTGGTTTAGCATTTTAGTAACATAAGAGAGGTGTGAATTGAACTCCGTAGTTCTTGCCATCTGAAATATATGTAAACTTCATGTAATTACTGATCATGAGCCCACGGTCAGTGGGAGTCTGGTCAGAGCTAGAAATGAAGGATCTGAGCTACAGTAAGGAATTGATAAAAAATGGAAGAAATTAAACACTAATTGATGGTTAGGGCTCCTCTTGCATGAACAGTGGATACTCATTTGCTAATCAGGTTTCTGATAGCAGGTTTCTCAGCTCGTTGTGGGGGAGCAGGAGGATCATGAGAGCGGGATTTAAGAGGGATGAGACAAATATTGGTCCTGACCACTCTGAAGCCAGCAACTGCAGTAGCAGTTCTTAGTTAATGAAAGAAAACATGACAAGTTTAGTGTCTGCTTGCTGCCCCAACAACGCAGTAAAGTGGATTGCTGGTTTTGGGTTTGGTGCAATTATAGGTAGCTGGTGACTCTGGGAAAAAGCCTTATTTATCAAAGCATTGGTTTGTTTTTTGCTTTTGCCAGAATATAGAAAGTTTAGTCAAAGCACATGTCCCGTGGGAAGTTGTTACCTCTTTGTCTTGGCTTCAGAATGATCCACCTGGGATGCGCCAGGATCCAGGTCTGCGTTGCTCCCGTGCCGCAGGGTCAGCGACGCGCGGCGCCTCGAGACCCGGTGGATGACGGCGCGGCGGCACCGGTGGGTGCTGGGGCAGGAGAGGCGGGCGCCGCGCTGCTCCGGCCACCCTGCCCGCCTGGTAACGCTACATGGAGTTCTTCTCCACGTGCTTCCCCACGTAGACCTTTGCCATCCAGGTTGTCCCCCCGCTGCAGAAGTGCAGGGCAGCAGCGTGGTCTGGTGTGGGTGACCTGCGCGGAGGCGGCGTGCCAGGCAGGGGAGAGGATTCTGCAGGGGAGGAAGGACAGCAGGCTGGGGAGGGGATCAGGCCTTACTCTGAGCCAGAAGGTTCAAAGTACTGGTTATTGCGTCAGAAAATACATTTAACGACAGCACACTGGTCTGCCTTGCTCCTCCAGGAACAGCTCCCGGACGATTTACCTGAGACAGTGCCTCTGGTAAAGGTCGTGTGTCTAACCGAGACAAGGATGGGGAGCTGTTCGGAAGAGGCACTGCTGTTGTCAGCAGCAAGGTGCGGATCTGCGCAAGGCTGGGAGAGCCAGGCGGATCCCAGAGTCCCTGGGTTTTGTTGGGTAAATGTGTTGAACATGGTTCGTTCGCTTGCAAAACCCCAGCACTGATTCAGCGCGGCACGGTGCTTTCTGGATTCCTGGTGGTGTGACTCAGTTTCAGCAGCTGGGAAGACTTTTTACTGAAATGGACTAATGCAATATTTATATTGTCTGCAGCCCGGCTTCCTCTAAAACTTTGACTTCAGCTCTCTTGGGTACTATTTATCTGTTGCTGGTGATGCCTTACCAAAGGAGAAGCAAAAGAGCGAGCAGGCAAAAAGTTTAAGAAAATGATCTAGGGAAAAGAAAAACAATATAAGACTTTCTCATTTGTGAAGTAATATTTATATGTTATGCCACAGTAATTTCTCTCCTGATGCTGTCATTTGATCCAGAGACATTTAGGTTTCACGGTTTAGAAGCTATGCAAGCTTAATTAAAATCAATTACATATGTGCACAAAGAGGAGGACAAGAAAGGAGAAATAAATCTCTGGTTTTGGGCTTTTGGCTCCAGATTAGACATCTCCTGGTCTCAGCAGAGGGGAGACCCAAGTTTCTCTCTCAGCCAGCGATGCTGCCTCTGGTCTGCAGAAATCTCCCTCCCCAGGTAGCGCTGGGGCAGCCCAAAGGACTCGCTTTAGTACCAGCAGGCAGGGGCTTTTTCCAGCCAGCATCGTTATGCTGTGCTATCCTTACGCTGTCCCCGTCGCCCTGCTCCCAGCAGCACCGTCTGCAGTATCTGCCTGGCAGTGGTACTGCCGGCTCGGGCCCCTGACCGCGCCCGGGGAGGTGCAGCAGCCGTGGCCGCTCTCCGCTCCGCCGCTCCAGCCCCGCGGTCGGTACGCCGCTGCGCAGAAGGTCTCTCACACAGACTTAACCCCGTCTCGGTAGAGAGTATTGTCATTTTAGGCACTTCATCCATCAACAGCTCTAATTTTCTCGTCCAAAGCCACAGACATCGCGTGAGAGACAGCAGCCAAGCTGTTACCTGGCTGTTCAGCTGCGGTCCACCGCTTTGTTTTAATGTGGGGATATTTTTGGGCTTGTTACCGAAGGCATCCCAAGGTTCCCTCTCAGTGCAAACCCGTTTCCATCAATGGCATGTCGGAGTGAGCTTCTGAAATGATTGCTGCAGCACTCCCATACAGAACATTTCACAGAACGATATGAAAATCCTGTGGCTATATTTGTGTGCCGTGAGCCTTTGTGCAAGCACAGTGTTGTGATGGATGACTGCTATTTGTCATAAACAGTTGAGAATATTTGCATATGGTTGAGAATATTTAACATGTCACCAGAAGGTGTTTTTATGATTGGTCATTTGCTAACGACTCCTATGTAAGGGTCTGACCCAAAGCCCATTAAAACTGATGGAAAGACCCTGGGTGACACCAATGGATCAGCTGACTCATTTGCCCAGCACATTAACACAGTCCAAAGCTGCTCAGCAAGACGATGGTGCAGTACTGCAGCCAAGAGAGAGTCTGAGGGCGTTTTTTCTGCCTGCAGCCCGGTGATTTCTCTCGTGGTGATGCTGACCACTGCAGCCAGGACAGCTGCAGGCTCTCTGGCCTTGGAAGCCAACGCAAGGATAATTAAAGTCGACTTCCAAACCAAAGTTCAAAAGCAGGGCAGCATAGTGGATTCTGATTGGGATTCTCCGGATGCTCAATGCTGCTCGAGGCTGCTCAGCAGAGCACTAAAATAAACAAAAGCAGAATTGGAAAAGAAAGGACATTTTGACGAAAATACTGTTGTCCAATGTTGCAGATTCATTACTTAGATGCTGGAAGGTCCTGAGGTTTGGAGACTACCTTATAGGAGCAGGAATTTTGGCATGCGATTAGTTGTTTTTTATGTCACCTTGACAAAGAAAAACTTTTTACTGTCTTGTACAGACTTTTGTTTAACAATATTTGCATCATTTTAAAGATGAAATGTATATTTCAGCAAGTTTAAGAGGAAACAAGCAGGAAGTGGGCAAATATTTCAGTAGAGTTAGAAAGATATTTCAGTTCTTGTCAATACTGTACTATGCCCCTCTACCCTGTGAGCATAATTGCAAGTTAACACATACATGAGAGCTGGAGCTGAAAAATTGTTTGACTATCAATCATGTTATGAGACTTAAAATGAGCAGAAGAGATTCCTTCATGGCAGAAGACACTGGTTCGTTTTAAAACATGCTGTATAAATGGTTCCCTAGCTTCTCTTTCTGAAAACTGATTTCCTGAAGTAATGCTAAGGGCATTACTCTGACTGGTTTTCTGTAATGACAGAGAAAGGGCAAAATACTGATACAAATCTTAGCAAGACTCAGAGGTGTCACTGTTGGTGTGACTCACCTACCTAACCACAGGCACCTGGGGACATTTCTCCCATCCTGGGTGTTTGAGACATTGTGGGGGCTGGCAGGTAAACCCACCCTCCAGCAGTGCCTGGAGACCTGGAGAAAGATCCTCAGGTGCCCAAACCAGCGCTGAATACCTCTGTGAAGGCAACTGAATCCCTCATCATCCGAAATGCAGCTTCCTGCAGCCTACCCGAAGTTACCCACTTCTGCCGGTGCACAGGGAGCTATATTCGGACCTGGATTCCCAGGGAGAGCTCGCCTGGCCTCTGCTGACATCCACGATGGTTAAACTGCCAACTGAGGAGTCAGAGGAAGGAGTAACTTACAGCAACCTCACCCCTTTTAATTCACTGTTTTCCTTCAGTTACTCCTCTTTAACTCATGCAGACTTGGTGTGAACGCACCTTGAGGACCTCTCTGGCTGAGCACGGTGAGTGCGTGAGACGATGAGAGATGGTAGAAAGAAAAAGGGCAGGAGCCAGCGCACGTAGAATGAATTTGGACTAATGCCTTCTCCATAGCAAGCTTGTACGATGCTTTGCCTGAAGGGTAATCTTTTTTGACCTCAGATGCTAGCATTTGAGAGTCATCTTTGTTTTTATTTTGGCATGAGTGGGATGTATTTCCTCCTTCAGTTCTTGGAAGCTTTTGCTTATTAAACAACAAAACTGAGTTTCTGGAAGAGTCCGGTAGGAGATCTCTTACTTTCATCCCTGTTCTTTAGCCAGTCCTGCTACAGTGCACCCACCTGGGGTTTGACAGGCAGCTGCTGGCCGAGGCAGACCTTTCCGGGAGGACGTGCACCAGGCTGTGGTCCTGGTGGGGAGAAATATTTGTCCACATGTTGTCTGCTGTGTAAACACATTTCAAGGGTTGATTTGCTGATAGCATGATTGTAGTTGGACTTTTGAAGAGGAAGCCAAAATAGCTTTTGATTTGTGGTAACCTGGAAAGCACACAGTCTCAGGAACAATGACAATGCGTTTAGAAAAAGTAGCAATAACCATGAACTCACGTTAACTACTATGGTTTTTACAAGCAGATAATTTAAACATATTCTGAGCAAAAAGATGGCATGAGAACATTGTTAGCAAGCTCATTAGTCATCTGAAACTGCCAAGCAAAAGCCATTAATGGTAAGAATCATATTTGATGAGAATAGTATTTGCAAAGGCAATCTTCTGAGGACTTGGAAAGTGTGAGCATTTAGATGGGGTTAGTTTCACCGGTTGCCTTTAAAATACGGACAGACTGGCACTTGCCATAGCCCTGCTTGGTTTTTACTGCGTGGTTTTGGCATTCTTTGGATATCTCTTTAGTAGGTCAGCAGTGAATGAGGCACTCAATGCAAATAAATAAATAAATGCTGATTTGTGCCTGTCTTTCCTTCCACTATTTATTTTCCATCCTGTTTTTATTAACCTTATTCTATAAATTTCCCTGGGCCCATACTGGCTGGGTGTGATAAAATTTTTGCTACTAGTTCTGTCACTTCATTCTTCACTTTTACAGGTTGTCGTTATTTCTGCTGAGGGCTTTCTCCTCCAGTGCAATTTTGCTTTTAGTGGGTCTTACATGAGCTGTGCTGGGACCTCCACGTAAAGATAAAGGGACTTTCCAGAAACTCTTTGTCAGGACTGAAACTGCAGCCCATACGAAGTACACAAAGCCAAATACATGAGCATGGCATAAATTAGTTGGTGTGGGCGTATGGGAGGTCTTGTTTAAATAAATACAGCCTTATTGTGAAATACCGTGTGTGTCTGGAGAGTCTCGGGGCACTCACCGCTGGCTTCCACCTCCACTGCACAGCCAAGCCCCGGAGGGGAAGGAGCTCCAGAGCAGGCGTACGTGTAGAGAGCCCCTTTATGACAAATACAATGCAACAGGATGCGTACAATAAACATCAGGAAGTGTTAGTTACCCTAGGAAGGAAAAAAAGGACAGGTAAAGCGAACAGCATTTTATGGTTCATTCTCTCTTTCTCAGTGTTATGGTTCCTTTTTATATTCTGTAAACAAACAGTATAGGCTTTTTTTTTCCCAGAAGAACACACCCCAATAGGTAAGTGGCAGTTCAGCTTGCAAGTAATATGTTCGGCCTTGAAAGTAATATGCTTAAATAATCTCCAGCATTTAATATTTGCTATATTTGCACAGGGCCAGTGTTATTAATGATAGGAGGGTGTGATCAAGCGTGAAAGTAATTACTAAAATGATTTTATGAGCAATATGGTGATAAGAGATTGCATATCTAGTGCCAGAACCGGGGCCCAAGACTCAGGAGAAAATGGTCACTTTTATTTATAGTAACACTGGCTGTTTCTCTTTCGGTGGCACAGGAATTCACCCCCCCCCTTCTGCTCAACCCAGACGCTGTTTTTCCTTCTTCTAAATCTGAGCTCATTTTGTTTAATTTCTTAAACAGAAAAGCTGCTCGCTCGTGCCTCTGCTACAGTGATGCACAGCCTTTCAGTGACTCATCCTGCACACCCTCTCTGCTGACCGGCCTGCAGTTCCCACTGCCCGGCTCTGTTTGTCAATGAGCGGGAAGAGCAGGGAGTACTGGCACGGCGGATCGCTCCGGCTCCTTGCGGCTGTTGCAATCCACGGTGTCACTGTGCTGCAATACGCACACGTTTGAATTTGCATAATAAGAAATGTTTGCATTACGTTGGGTATATTCCTGTGCACACAGTCTGTGGTGTTTGTTTTGAGGATGGGGAGGGGCTGTATGATACCAATTCCAGGCTGATAACACACTGTCAGGTCTCATCCAGGCAATTTGTAGAACTTAAGCTGTAAACCTTAAAAAACACAGGTTTGTAACACAATTTTCCACAGATCCTGAACTAGAGGGTAGTGGCAGATAACACTGTAAACCATTACATACATTCTGTACATACACGAACACCTGTCATAGATACAAACCAGTTCAAAAGGCTTTTGACATTGGCTCTTCAGACTTAGGAGTACTGAAATGCTAGGAAGAAGACGAGTGGTGAGCTGCAAAGTGAATAAAAATAAGCCTGTATTTGGATTTCCGTTTGGTAGGTAATGAATAATAGCCGGTTTGGAAAGAGGGTTTGGGCTGCTTCCCTCTCCACGTCGCGGTGAGTGAAGGGTGATGCTCTGCCTCGCAGAGGAGCCGCGGCGACCGTTTGTTGTGGGGATTTAACACCAAGGAGTAATTAGTCCATAAGTGTAATTTATACCTCCCGTGGCACGGCTGCGTTTGCTGCTGGCGGCTGTGGGTGTGATGGCGACAAAGCGGCGCTTTGCAGAGCGGCTCTGCGGGGTTTCTGCGGGTGCTTCCTCCCGCTGCGGTCTCAGGGCAGCCGCTGAGGTCTGGGTGCAAGGTGCACCGTCAGGCCAAGGGGCTTCCTCTGCCTCCAGCACCTCCCGGGTATTCATGTCTTCCTCAACGAGGCTGTGGAACATGATGCACTACTGGTTTCACATCCCACATCCTATTTTGAGTATAACGAAGTAAGATGCAAAATTTAAAAATGCAGAATGTTAAAAATAAATCTGTTAAGTCTGGTTGTAATATTGAAATTTTCAGAAGCGGGGATTGACTTTAGATATATCCCTTCTGCAGCCTGGACCTCTGCCCTGAAAATGGGAGCGGGGAGGAAAACCAGAGGGTCCCGGGTTTGTAGCAGCCCTTTGCCTCACGCTTGTCTCTGCTGCCGTTTTATGCCCGACATCTCCTTCTCAGTGCTCAGCCTTCAGAGTGGGCCAAGTGAGGGTACTGGGAGCTTTGCGCTTGAAATTATCAGTGCTCAGACAGAGCTGTGAATTCTGCTAAGCTCCCTGACCTCGTGGCATTATCGTAAAATAATCTTCATGCAGAATCCAGCTGCCTCAGCTGCTCCCGCAGGATGTCGTACTCGAAGTATCTGGGTTTTGGTGTTGTTTATAATCACTTTCCCTTAAACTCTTGCAAATTTGGGTCATTTTTTGCTTCTGGTTTGAGCTTGCCTGTCAGGTTTGGGCAGAGATGGGTAGCACCTGAGCTGCATTGATTTTGGACTTTTTCCTAGCCGGGTTCTGTCTGTGCTTTCAGAGGAGACCAAGGTGAAGTCTGCCAGCTGAAGCCCCTTCCCTGTTAAAATTTTGGGCACCTGCCTGCCCTCTCGCAGCTTCCCGGTGGCTGCCTGCCTCAGGGAGCTGGGGGACCCCCGCAGCGGCAGCCGCCCCTGGGGATGGGGACGGGGACCGTGGTGGCAGGGCCCCTCTGATGGCCCAGGACCGCCAGCCGCGGGCACCCTGGGGAGCGGAGCACGCGCGGTGAGTCCGTGTTCCCTGCCCCCTCCGCCTTCGCGCCAGCTTGGTGCTGCTGGTGCCGCGCGCAGGGGTGGTGGCGGCCAAGGTGTGTGGATGCGTGATGTGCACAATCTGATGGATAAAACCCAAGTGTTCCAGCGAATCGTATTTGATTCAGTTTCTTTTTTGAAACTGGAGATAAAACGCTGTTGAGCTACGACCACAGTGAGACACTGCAGAACAAAATGCCATTTTAGAAGCCTTTGACCTCTGGAGAAGTGTGATAAAGTACGTATCACATAAAGCATCACGACCGTACCAGTGCGATGACTCTCTTGCAGGGATGGTCTGTGGCCAAGTTCAGGCTTTGCTTTGCCTGTCCCTGTCCCAGCACCCAGAGCCCCTGCCTGGGGGAGGGCGGGCTCCCCTCCCTGCAGCGATGGGTGCGTGTCCGGGTGCCTCAGGGCGCAGCAGCTGCTGGGGTAACCCGCTGCAGGCGTAACCCGCTGCAGGCGTAACCCGCTGCTGGCGTAACCCGCTGCAGGCGTAACCCGCTGCTGGCGTAACCCGCTGCAGGGGTAACCCGCTGCTGGCGTAACCCGCTGCTGGGGTAACCCGCTGCTGGCGTAACCCGCTGCTGGGGTAACCCGCTGCTGGGGTAACCCGCTGCAGGGGTAACCCGCTGCTGGCGTAACCCGCTGCTGGGGTAACCCGCTGCTGGGGTAACCCGCTGCAGGGGTAACCCGCTGCTGGGGTAACCCGCTGCTGGGGTAACCCGCTGCTGGGGTAACCCGCTGCTGAGCTCACTGGCGGAGCAGGAAGGGATCTGCTTTAGATGCACGGGCTGATGCGCAGATTTGTTTCATTCAGGGATTTTACGTACTGTGCTGTATGTGTATTGATGTCTTTAGATGTCAGTGTGGTGCCTTTCTCTTCGCTTCCCGCCTAGCTGCAGTTTAAAGGATCCTTTCAGGAGGAAAAACAAATAAAATTTGGCAGCAACGCACAGATTTGATCACGAAGTGTTTTGCTTTTTCAGAAAAGCTGTGGAGAAGTCAGCCAACCTTGGAGCCATCGCCTCACAAAAATCAGGTTTTCCCCTTTATTTGCTGGGAAACTGGAAGATTTATTTAAATAATCTTTATGGCCAGTACTTCAGGTGGCATGATGGTCTACACCCCTCCTCAGGGAAGGTGTTGGCTTGTTCTTTCTCCTTATGTTTTGTTTTGGTTTTTTTTTATTTTATGTATTTTTTTACTGCCACAGAGGCAAGCGATGTATATGAAAGGCGTGTACTGGATCTGAGACACCTGTTTTAGGAATATCTAAGCAATTAACGGGGCCTTATTCTCAGGCAGCCAGGTGCATATGTACGTGATTTATAGCATTTGCGTATACCCGATATGATTTATATTTTTGATTAATGCAAGAGTATGGTCTATATTCTGTTGGGGCCATCCACACAGACCAGGTCCCTGCAGCCCATTTCTCGGGTCTCTCCTCTCTGGTCTGGGGGAGCTGCTTCCCGCTCCCGCTGCCCTCTCCCAGCTCGGAGGATGCTCCTACACCCCCTCCGCGCTTCTCCTTGGGCTGCGCCTCCCGGGGAGTCGCCGGCTCAGCTGCGCCGGCTGGCAGTCTTCCCCAGACCTTGAGAGGTTTTCTAGGACGGTGTGGGAAGTGTCTAAGAAGAAAGCTTCCTTGCGCTTTCACGTATGTCAGTACAAGAGCCTCCTCATCCTGGTCTGGAGCCGTGGGTTTCAGGAAAGCCTGCTGCCTTCTGCTGCTGGTGCAGGGCGGGAGGTGCCGGGCTGGTGCCGCCTGCGTCCGACCGACCTGCCCGTGCCAGCCCGCCGCCCCCGGGGCTGGTCCCGCTGCTCTGTGCTGGGGCCTTCAAGCAATGCACCTGGGGAATCTCTCCTACGCCCCACGCTCGGGGTGCTCACCCGCACTTTCACGTCTGACTTACGTCAGGCTGATCACGAGCCTGGTGAGACCGCGAGCTCGGTGAATGTTCACGGTGAGCGACCTGGACAGCAGTGCGCCGTGCGCTCTGCAAGTCCAATTGATTTTAGACAAAGGTCCGGAGCAAAATTCTGACCTTAACTGTACTAATGCAACTGATTTCACTCCTAATTATTCTTATTTGCAATTTCTGCCGCTGCTAGTTAAAAAGTCCCAAGCAGAAATTGGTCTCTATTCTATTAGCTACAGTATGACTTAATCCTTATTTTGGGGAATTTACAGGCTAAACCCATACTTGGGGTCTTGATTTCTTTTTTAAACACAGAGGTGTCAGCCCCATTTAAAACTATAAATTTTATGATGTGTTGTCCTGCCCAGCCTCCATGGTCTCTCACTGCTGTGAGTGGACTTTGCTACTATGGCTTTCATTACACATCCAAGTACCCCGTGATACGACAAACAAGACATCTGCTGGGAGTACAGGATGGCTAACACTCCAGAAGGCTCCAGCCTTCGGTTTTTTTCACTCATCATGCGTAAATTGGAGGATGAAGGGCATCCAGATTTTATTTTCCTGTTTCCACTTTTTGAAGAAACAAATGCTGATGGTTGCGTTTTCCGTGATGACACTAAGACATGGATTCCACCCCAGAAATCAGCTTTGCTGCTGCCACCATGCTGCTTGGCACCGAGGCTGCCCTTGCACGCAGAGCAAGGGCAACAAATCGCACAAAGCTGCAAGAAATAACAGTTTTGTTCTGCTAAAACTTTCAAGGTCTTGGACTTTGTTGTAATTTCACTTTAGAATGAAAACTGAATAAAATATGTGAACCGGCACCTTGCCCAGGGGCTCTGAAATTCCTTTCGAAGGAGCCTTTTCCGTCTCCAGACCAACAACCCACCAGCCCAGTGAGGCTGGCGTCTCATTGCTGGTGAGGTGAGAAACCTTGGTGAGGTTTCTAAAATTAAGTGGCATGAATATTCTGGGAGCGGTTTTGATGTTTCTACAAACATCCTTTTCTGCTTTACATTGGTCATGTACCTCAACTATCTTTCTTTGTAACGAGTGGAGACACGTAATGCTTGCTCACAAATTTTGCTAGCTATCCTATGTCTCAATGAAAGTTATTGGCATTGATAAAGCAACTTATTTGATGGAAACTCTTTCATCACAGATGTTCCAAGCAGAAGGGACTCGCTGGTTTTGTGCTTTTTGTTTTGCACTTTTTGCTACTATTCCTGCATTTTGTATTTGCTTTAGATATCACCAGCAGCATTTTGAAAGCCTGCAGCACGCACTTTCCCTCACAGAGGCTTGGTACCATTGGCAGGAGCGGAGAAGGACTGGGATATTAGGAGGCCAAGCCTAGGTCTTCTCTAGAGGCAGATGCACAGACCGGCCCGTGAGCAGTGCTGGCAGGGAGGGCGGAACCAGCCCTCGCTGGGCAGCGCACATGCACAAGCACACGCGCGCACACACACATGTGCACGCACACGCACACGCGCACACGCACCTGCACACATTCGCACATGCACACGCACATATGCACACGTGCACGCACACATGCACACATACACACGCACATCTGCACGTGCAGACGCACGCACATGCGCACGCACGCATGCACACACGCACATGCACACACGTACAGGCACACATGCAGAGGCCCATGCACACGTGCACACGCACATCACACACACACAGGCGCAGCGTGAGGGGGCTGCCGGACCCGCTCGGCACACCCTCACTGAGACTGCTCCACACCATTTAAGAGCTGAGAAATTGCGAGCGTATCGAACGCTGAATTTTCACAGCACAAAGTTAGCAGAGATGCTTCTGTAACGGATGAAGTGGGAAACTTCACAGCATTGAATGGTCCTCGGATTCGTACTTCCACATGTGTCACAGGCTGGTGTTAATGCGCTTCGAGCAATAACGTAAACCACGTAAGAGCACTGGCGGGCCAGCACCACCCGCCAGTTTTTCCCGAGCTGTCCGTGCTGTTTGCTTGTCTTGGAGGCTCTCGCCTCGCAGATGGTGATGGAGAGCTTTGGAACAACAGAGAGCGCAAAAGCTACCAGCGCCCTGCCCGAGCACCAGCGAGTTCATTACCTGCAGAAAAGCTCCTTCAGCCAGGCGTGTACGGTGCTCACGTTTCATTTACCTTCCTTCCCTTCGTAAAGCTTCTCTGTGATCTTGGCATTTCCCCTTGTTAAATAGGGCAAGAGGAAAAATCCCATAAGCCTTTTTGGACTGTGAGTCTTGCAGAGCCATCAGCCTGAGCTGGATGCGTCCCCTAAGGTATTTCTGGTAACTCTGGGTAAACTCTGTATGGAAAGCTTTCGAAATTTGTTTTATTTGGAGAAAATATTTGACATCAGTGGGGCATAGGCAGGTGAAGAAGGCAACTGTGAAAATATGCAATCTTCCATAATAAAGCACAACATTACAATTCCTTTAAATGGGAAATGTGTCTTAAATCTTTCCACGGAAAAAGAAAATGTGGACAAGAAAAAGGTGTAACCAGATTACACAAGAAGAGTATTCTAAGTGAAGGAACGAGAAATTTTCTAATAGGTATGGGGAAAATCTTCATGTCAGTGCTATGGTTTCATCATATTTTTAACGTGGTGAGGAAACTGTAGGCATGGAAGCCCTGAAAAAATTTGAGTAAAAGATGACTTTTATCCAGAAATACCTACGCAGGTAGAGAAGAAAGAGAGACACAATAATACAGGAAAGAGAATGTGAGACATAAACGGAAATGGAAATGGAAAGATAAATAGAAAGATAAACTCATTTCAGTAATAGCTTGAAGTTGTTTCAGGTCATCCTGCAAATCCCTGCAGGGAAATTGCCGCTTGGTGCGCAGGTGAGTTTTCCCAAAGGAGCGATTTCCCGGTGTCCAGAAGCCGGCCCTGCAGAGCCGGCGCTGCAGGATCGTGCCCTGGACGAGTGCGCCCGCACAGCGGCGCAGCCGGCCGCCTCTCCCGAGCTTCGGGAATGTTCTCCATCTAACTGATTTTTTTTTTTTTAAATAAAATCCATGGTGAGGAGTAGGATAACACAACGCCTTATGCAGTGAAGAATTTGCCTTCAAAAAAGACTAACCACGTACCCGGCTGTGATGTGGGAGCTTCACCGATCTCGGGGCAACTCTCCCCGGCCAGGTCTCTGCTGTCCCTGGGAAGAAGCACCCCGGTTTTCCCGCAACCAGAAACACGGCCGCGAGCGCGGGGAAGGGCTGCCTGGCGCTGCCGGAGCAAAGCCCGCGAGCAGGCGCTGGCGGCGGCCGGTCCCGATGCTTCAGCAGGGAGCCCCGGCTCGTGGCCCCGGCGGTGCCGGCACGGCCCGGGGACGGCTCTGCGCGGCGGCAGGGCAGCGCTGGGCACCGCGCCGGCGGCTCCTGGCCTGCCTGGTCTTCTCGTGCACGTACAACGCACCCGAGTTTCTGCTGAAGGTGGGCTTCTGCTCCTGCAGCAGCACCGTAAGTATTGAATACTTGAAGTAAAGATCACCAAAAAGAAAGCAAAATATCTTTTTTTTTCATAGAAAAACCAACATTTTTTCAAACTGACTGAAAAATTGCATAATACCTTTTAAAGGAAAACGTTCCGGAGACAGGAGTGAAATCTAAACACAGGCTTTCTAAAAGCACTGCACATTTCCCTCCATTTTTTGTTTGCTTTTAGTGACGTGCGGTTTTGCGAAAGCTTTGGGTGACACCAGAACATGAAAACCCTCCGGGGACTCACACCGCTTTCCCTCAGCCTGCCGAGGATCTGGGAACAAACCAGGGATGAGTTGGGATTGTGACGTGGGGGCTGAGGTTTTCCATGTGGGAACCAGATCTTTCTGACCAGGAGCAACATCCAGTCCGGGCAACCTTGGTGGCATTTCCAGAGAAAGGAGGTGGCATTTAAAAATATTGATGGGTAGTACGTTGAAGATGGAATAAGTATTTTAAAAAGCATGGACTAACATACCAGGATTGAGCAACTGTGAAAAGGAAAGCAGATCCAGTAGAAATGAAGAATGGGATAAACTAAACTTAAAGCTGACGCGAAAGCCGTGAAATATCAGTGTCCTCTTTAAGATCTAGCTTAAAGTAGATGTATTTGAAGAGTTTTTAAAGTTACCCTAAGAGCAGCACTTCATAAAGGAAATATGTGGAAAACATTATTTAGTTTCATCTGATATTCATGCTGAGGTGCTAAGGGAGTCAGTAAACTAAGTTTCTGAACCTCATGATAGCGTATTTTGAAGACTTGTAGGAAAAAGTGTTGGAGCCAGCAACATAGAGGAAAAGGAATGTAGAACTAATATTTACAGGGGAAAAGACGAGCGATCCCAGGCAGGGGGGAGCCGGTTTCACTCTCGGGAGCCTGGGCACGTAGCGGGGGAAGGAGGCCCCGGCGCCCCGGCTCCCGGGCTGCCGACTGCGGCTGCGGCTGGAGCATCCTCCGGCGGGGCGAAGCCTTCGGGCAGGAGCCCGGCGGGCGCCGGTGTGCGGGGCAGCTGCTGAACCCGCTCAGCTGGGAGAGGCTGGTCGTGGCGGCCGCCCCGGCGGCAGCCCTGGGAGCCCCTTCGCGCCGGGGTGTCCGGGAAAACAAATATTTATGAGGAAAAGCCACGAATTGCCAAGTTATCCTGCAAATTATCAGAGAACTGGAACATATTGTGGAGGGAAACAGTATTTTCTGAAAAGACCTTTCAAGCACAATATCTCATTCTCTGCAATGTTCATCTTCAAAAACTAAGAATGGGGAAGGATTAATGGTCCAGGAGCCTGAGAATTCACACTTCCCGGAACAAAGAACAAAGACGTTAAGCCTGTCTTTAAATGTCCCTGTTTTCTGCAAAGGAATATAATTTTGCTTCTGTCATCATTTCAAGAAATACTTTCTCCACAATTATTTTTTTCCAAAGCCAAAGAGTTGAAATCTTGCAAAAAAAGAGGAAGAAAAAACCCTCGCATTTTCTGAAAAAAAACCCCAGCAACACAGGCCCTTATTTTGCTGGCAGAGGCAGAACTTATTTGAAACAAGAAGAAAGAAGGAGAAGCCGAACATGTTTCAATTAAAAAAAACCATTATTAGCTCACAAAGGAAGAGACAAAAAGGGGTTTGCTCTTCAGGAGAGCGATGGGGCTGGCTGCTGCGAGCATGCGAGCGGCGTGCTCGTCGGGGGGGCCGGGGGGGCCGGGGGGCCGGAGGGGCGCGGTGCCTGCTGCCCGGCCGGACACCGGTGTGGCTTTGATGTCTGGGCAAGACAAAGTGTCACTGTCAGGCAGAGCCCCTGTGGATCGCTCCGTGCACGTTCAGGTTGCGCATTGTGCAGAATTATTGGGACCGAAAGGAAATTCCGATGAATCACCAGAAGCCATGTGAGAAACGAATCAAAATCGTAGTTACCGCTCCTGCTAAGAGCAAACAAACTGTAAGGAAGATGCGCTGGCAGCATCACGCACTTGATGGTCACCAGAGATCTCACTTTCGTGAATATCTCTTAATTTCCAGGCATACGTTGTGGGCATATAAATAAGTAATAATCTCTCATCTGGAAATAGACACTGAGGAAATAGCATTTCTCAAGCTGTAACATTGTCATGCAGAAAAAACATTTTGAGGGTAACAGCCTGACAAGTAAAATGCCTGGCAATGCTCGTAGCTGTCCTGGGCAGGCTGATGAACTCTATGGCTTTTGAACTTTATTTATTATGAATGAGAAAATGAGCCCGACTGTTCCGAAATAGGGAGGTACCGCTGAACATCACGAGCACCAGAGCGTCTAACAGGCAGTGACCTGCTCGACTACCGCCCTGCCATAGTTGAGACTCTTGCCATACAAGAGCCACCATGTTAATTCATCATTTTGGACAGCGGTACTTTCAGGAATGACACCGTTACAGTGTCATGCAACACTAATTAGCTGTCACTGTCACATTACTCTTAGAGCTGTCATCTCACGGAGGTGGCACTTCCAGGAGGACACGGAGTGTCAGCAGTCAGAGCACCCTTGTTCTCAGGAAGGTGTGGGTCGGTGCTGCTGTTCAGAAGCACCTGAGAAGGCACCAGCTGAAGAGGAACACCTTGTTTCTGCTGTTTTACCATTGAAATGTTTGGCTGTGCTGGAGCAGAGGTGAGAAGCTGTGTGACTTGCTGCTTTGTGGTTGCCTTCCTCCCCAGAATGCCTCCTCCTTCACAGGCCAGCGTGTAGGGTCCTTCTATCCTGCTGTGGGTCATGAGTCCAAATGCCACGTGTGCTCCATGGACCATTGTGTGTGACAACGGATGATAACGGGTGGCTGCTGACTGGCATGAGCAGCGCAGCACAGCGTTGATGGCATCCTCCTCGTTTGTCTGTGGAGGGCTTCTTGCGAAAAAGTGGGTAGAAACTGTGGCTCTTAGACTAATAAACACAATTTAATTCCCTTTTCCCTGTCCCTTTCTAAAGTGAAGGCTTCTGGCTTTTACCCAAACAATATTTTAACCAGAGTTCTGCATATTTCCCCTAGACCAGAAATGCCAAAGCTCAAAATAATTATGAAATGTGTAGTCAGAGTTAAATGTCTATAATCCGGGGCTGTGAACATCTCAAATCCCACAAATGAGGCAGACACAATGCTAGTCAGTATTTAAATGAGGTCATCAGGGAGGCAGCAAGCGAGTTGACCTGGAAACTGTAGTTATTTGACCAAGAGTTCCCACTGCCGTGTGTAGTTTTCGCAGGCACCAGGTTTCCGATGACAAGTGAAAAGTTCTTCTAATCCGCTTGAGCAAATCCTTTGAGAAGACGCAACTGCCACCAGTTCTCGGGGTAGAGCAAGGCTTCCCGCGGCCCCGCTGCGTGCCCCGGCCCACGGGGAGCCCCTCTGCCACCGCGGCGGGGGGCACCGGCCCCCCGGGGAGCCCCCAGGGCGAGCCCCGCCGGCGGGGCTGGGGGTGGCTGTGCCGTTGGGAAGGGGAGCGGGGCACGGCGTCAGCCTGCAGCCACCCCCAGCGCCACGGAGGAGAGAGCAAGGAGAGTCCACTGCTGTCAAAACATCACCAACACAATTCTCGGGGCTGGAGACAGGCGAGAAGTGACAAGAACTCCTCTTGCCACAAACTCGGTTCTTTTTAGAGGCAGTTTTTAGGGTTTTATGCAGTTTTGGGATTGCGATAGGGTCATTACAAACTTTATACCTGAAGTTATAAGATAGTATATGACTGCATACAGCTAAACCTCCCTCCCAAACCTTTCCTGTCTTGTATAACTGGATTGGCAGGTTAATTTTAATGCTCTTCCTGAAGAATTATTGATGGGTTTTGCTCAACTTTTTGAAATGGCAAGGGCAAGAAAGGTGGAACCAGCTCCTGTCTAGACAATAAACAGGACTTTTTGTCTGCTGTCCCAGTACTTGTGTATAAATTAATCATTAGCCTGCGGTGGTAGAAATGTTCCCATTTGCTTGGCAGCGGAGGGATTCAACCCTTGCTTCATGAATTCTTTATCGCTAAAACTTATATATCATGTAAATTAACCACTAGTGCCTGCAGCTTACAAACGAGACTGGTGCATGTATTTCATGGCTAGCTCTTGCACCTTTCAGAGCTTGTGGTCAACAGCCAGGTGAGGAAATCAAGACACTTTTTGCGATTTCAGCTGAGATCACTTGTTATTCCTGAAGCCTCTCCAGAATTTAATCCAGCTGTGACCTATTCAGACGCTTTGCTGTAGCTGCCCCTGTGGGGACCAGGCAGGTCTTAGTGTTGGGATGGCCGGGCAGGTGACGGGGCAGGTCCCAGGTCGGGCTGGGATGTTGGATGGAGCTCAGGCAGGACCAAGGGCCCCATCCTGGGCTGAAGTGGGCTCCTGGGACCTGGACAGGGCTGGCATGGACGTGGATTGGGGCCATTATGGCCTATTTGTTGTGCTCTCGGGGCCCTGAGAGTTTGAGGTACAGGCTGGTGTGACACATCGCAGCATCACAGACTGGTGGAGGTGGGAAGGGACCTCTGCAGATCACCCAGTCCAGCTGGACTCTGGGGTGCAGACCAGGAGCGGCATACACATCTGGTGTCCCCGACAGACCCCGGTGCTGGCGGGGCATTTGGGGTTTGGAGGCTCCGGGGAGACCCCAGGTGCTGCTCCCGCTGCCCCACTGGGGCGAGAGGGGGACGGCTCCGTCCTCATCTTCACGGCACCGTGCCTCCCACGGGCCCTTCGCCTCCACGTCTGCGACAGGAGATCGCTCAGACCCGCATGGCCAGTGAAAGCTCCTGCTCGTCCTTCGCTCTCGTGCTGCCCACTGTCAGTAGTTGGAGAGTTGACCCTTCACACAGAAGATCTCCAACAGCAAGTTATAAATCATTGCCTCACTGGAATATGGCATGCGATGTGCTGTATGCAGTTACAGTAGCAGGTCCGTATGTCAATAGAAAGCCAAAGACACCTACGGATGCTGACAGGCAAAAATTTTGCATGGTGAAGCCCATGAGAAGTGGCAAAACTGCCCTAGATTTGGCTCCCCCCTCGCGGAGGATGCGCAGGTACCCGCTGTGAGCATCGCAGGGCTCGATGAAATTAATAAGTCGTCTGTTCGGGCAGGTGCCTCACCGAGGCACGGCACGCTGTGCGTCCAGGTGTGAGGCTGTTGGCGGTTTTGGAGTGGAATTCAGCTTCATGAAGTCTTGGGGCATTGGTTGATGCAGAGAGATAACTCTGCCCGCTTGCTTGCCATTAACCCACTGCTCCTTCAGATCCTCCCTCTGCCCTCCTGTGCGCTTTAACATGTGCTTTGTGTGCGGCGTTTTGATCCAGCTGAGGGATTCATCACTTATCATTCCTCACTAACGTTAGCGTTATGGCTTTCTTTCAGTGCTGGATTTTAACATACGTGTGGTATAAATGTTCCTCCTTTAGCCTGTTGTAACCGTTCCCTAAAACGCTGGAATTACTTCTTGGTCTTCGCCCATCCCTTTCCATCTGACACCAAAGACTACAAGATTGTTTATATGAATGCCAGCGGAAGCGGCATATATATTCTTTATAACATACCATCAGGCACTAAAAAATAAGGGACTTGGCCACGTTCTCCTGGCCCCTCAGCTTGAGCTCGGGAGTACTGTTCTCCCTCCTGTTTTGCAACGGTTCCTTTTATGCCACCCTCAGCCACTCTGGGGCTCGTTTCTCCGCTTTTCGTGGTGAGCCTCTTCTCTCTTTTCATCAGGGTACCTGGTGAAACAGGAGGGAGGTTCTCTTCCACCCGAACCTGGTTTCAGTGGTAGCAATTTCTCATCTCCTCCTTCCACGGAGGTTCTGAAGAAGTCAGAACAATCCAGAAAGTCTTGCTCGCCAGACTGGGCCGAGGAGCACGTTGCCCACATCCCTCCGGGAGAGCCTCCCGCCTGTTCTCTGCCCCGCAACCACCCCCCGCTCCTCCGCCTGCAGGCAAAGTTCCTTCTCGCAGCCTATTTATGGAGCCCGCGTTGACCAGAGCGGAGTGCTGACGACAGGGAAGACTGCAGACGAGTCACCGTCTTTAAATATGCTAACCACAAATGTGTACTTAATTACTAGCAAAGCTGATACCCACGGTCAAACACAAACTGGGCACAGTAGTCCTGTATTTCGTCAGCCCGAAGGCTGCAGCCTGCCTTCTTTTTTGCGGCTGTTAACCCCTGTGTGGTAAACTGAGTCCCACGCTGTGGATTTATGTATTTTACTGCCGTAATCTGGCGTGATTCTCACCGACTGCCATCGTTCTTCTTCATGGCAATGGAAGAAAACACAGATACAGGCCACCAAGGTTCATTTTACCTGTGAGCCAGCCTGGTCTAGCATCAGTTATATCAGTTGCTTTCAAGGAGGATCTGAGGCAAAACACAGTGTGGGTTTTTTTGCATGATCAGACATTTTGCCATCCTCTCAAAACCTCGTCTCTGTGTCGCAACTCGCCATGTTTGGCTTCAGCCCCAGCTCCCTGGTAGGAGGACGGCTTCTAGGATACAGGTAATAATCTCCCTCCCTTTCTCTTTTGCTTATTGTGTTTTTTTTTTTAAACGCCAACTCAAACTCCCTCTCCGTACACGTATTTTCTATACAATAAGCCTTGTGGAAGTGGCATCTTCAAGTGTTTGGTTTAATGATGGGAGCACTGAGGCAGCTATGTGGATAATTTATTTGATTTCAAAATGCTGCCACATTTATACATGGAAAACTTTAAAGAAAATTAAACTCATTAAAAAAACCCACATAAATTGTTTTTGCAACAAAGCAATTAAGAATTCTCGCCTCTCCAGCACGGTGGGCAACATTCTAAATAAAATAAAGCCCAAATTACCTTTTGCTGGAAACAAAGTAAGAGCTATCTCTTGTAACTTAATAAGAAATGGAGGTTTTTAGAATTAATACAAAGATTTAGCAGCTTCCTTTTATATGTGTTGCTAAGCATTTTGCTGAAATTGCCTCAGAAAAAAGGCAAACAATTCAAAAGGATCACATCTATGAGAGGGTTTGTTTTTTTTTTCCCCCGACTAAATTACTCTGCTTTACAGGATGCAGAAAGGAGTCAAGGATTTTATTTTCTTCCCCCAATGCATGTATATACAAAGGTTTTGTTTTGTTTTATTTTCATTGTCGTAGCTTCAAACTACTCCTTAAAACCCACGTTTCTATGGGAACAAAGGAATAATACTGAATCAATGGGCTGCAAAATATGGGGCCTGTCCTATAAATCCCGAGGAGCAGGTTTTATTCATACCAATAGTCCCTTCGAACACTGAAATTGCTCCCATAGATAAGAGCTTTCAGGACTGGCCCCGACATGAGAGAACGACCCCGTGGCTCTGCCTGACGGAGAGCTGACGTGTCTGCCACGCTCGCGCGCCGGCGAGCGGGGAGATGCCCAGGGGGGCCGGGATGAAGGGGCAGGGGGGATGCTGGCACCCAGGGAGGGTGCACCCCGGGCGGGTCGTTCCCGTCCCCTCTCTCGCCCCGGGGCTGGGCGCGGCGGGGGGCCAGGCTGCCCCTGCCCAGCGCGGTGGCACCGCTGGGCGTCCCCTGTGCCGCAACAGCAAGGTCAGAGTGGTCTTTCCCAGGACGTTGAGCACATCGCCTACAAACTGCAGGTAGAGGAGATACGGATCCGCTGAGATTTTTCTATCGGATCACGCTGTTCCGGCCCTCCCGGGAAGCACTTGACGGAGATCTCCTCTCATCCTGGCAGGGACTCTGGTGCTCCAGAAAGAGCTGAAAAAGGGTGAAACACATTCAGTTCCTCCCAGATCCCCACTGCCAGCTGTCCACCTAACACATGACGCTGCGACAGTGCAGAGCCCAGCCCGCCATCGCAGCGCGGGCTGGCCGGCCCGTGCAGCAGACCAGCGCTGCGGCCCTGCGAACCCGATCCGCGCAGGAAAGCCCTCGCTCGGCTCCGTGTGTCAGGAAAAACAACTCCACACGAAAGGGCGATCGGCTCCGCAGTGGGAAGCCGTGCAGCCTGGGCTGTGCAAGCCTTTGGAAGGTGGCCAGTCCCGTAGGGTCCCTCCCGAGCCTACTTAATTGCATGAGATAAGATGAAAAGACAGGCTAATGAGAAACCCCATCTGCCAGCCAGCTAAAATTAAGGCTGCCTTCTTTAGCAAAATGTGCTCAGATATCTGTATTCTTTTAATATCTCTTCATATGGCCGAGCAGGTTTCAGACATGTAGTGGTGCCTGTCTCAGCTCTGATTTTTTCCTTCGTTTTCCTAGTTTGCCCCTGAACAGCAGGGTAAGTGGAAAAAATTGGCTGAAGGATTCTGTTTCAGCATGAACTTATTTAAGAGAACATCAGCTAATAAACGCTGCAGTCCAACCTGCTTATTATTACATTATATTACTCGATTCAATGACTCATGATATCAAATTGGTTACGGATGTGATATAGCAGGTGGTCTCAGGGCACTGTTGAACTTCCTAGAAGAAACTAGGAAAGAAGCGCAAAAAGGGAAAATTCTCGGAACAACCCTAAGGGTATTTATATAGGGAAAGGATGTATAAGGAAAGGTCTTTTACTTTACTCAGTCTGCCCTATACTCCCATGCAACTTCTGAACCCCTAAGTTGCTTTCTTGTTGAGTGTACCTTGCTAATTGCTCTACCGATGTTCAAGGAAAGATATTTCTTGCTGCAAAGGACTGACAACCAAATGTCCATACCCTGAAGGCTTCAGTGTGAGGATGGAGTCAGGCAGCAGCTGATCTGTATGCAAACTACGGCCCTCGCCGAATGCATACACCAACAAGAACAGCAGCAGCAAAAGGCTGCGTAGAGGCGTAGGGACCCAGGCATATCATTAGCAAGAAGGATGCAACGTATTATGCTAAAGCCTGACATGTGCCTAGGCTTGCCACCGACGTAGCTGGATACTGATCTGAGTTGGAGTCATTATTATGCATGCATCATTTGTCTTTCTATTAAAGTCAAACCCAGCTGGTGAATAGAGTGGCATCTTAATTCTCCTTTAACCATCCATTGTTGAAAATCAGGAATCACTTCAGTAAGTCAGCAAAAGTTATAGCAATGTAAAATCATGGGCAAGAAAGGAGAAGCTATAAAACCTTAGAAACAAATAATTACCAAACAAGTCATAGTACTTGAAGATCATGCAAGTACAAATTCTTAAAGCAAATTGCACACATCTTTGCAAAACATGTATTGATTTTTACCATGCCAATTGAGAAATAAATGTCTAATAACTTTTTCATGGATTAAGACTGAGGGAAAATGTATTTTTTCTCTCTCCAGAACCTATTGTTCAAACAAAGTAGTATAAGTTAATCAATCTTGTGATAATAGCTTTCAGGATAACTGCTTTATTGGAATTCATCTTTCTTTATTTTTCCATACAGCAATGCAAAAAGAGCCAGGTATGGCAAGAATAAAATTACACTGATCAATTTTTAAATTGTAATTATTTTAAGGCCGGGGTTTTGGAGGTTTTGGTGCTTCTCTTTAAGAGTACAAACTTTCTGAAAACTGAAAAGGTTTCTCTGAAAGTGATTAAGCCCAATTACTAACTGCAGACCTTACCTCAAAGGTTCTATCAACTCCGGTGAATGACTGAAGTGACGAATGAGTGTGTACGGGTGAATCGTGAATGACGTATCTGCCAGCTCAAGCAGTACAAATTTCTCTTAAACATTTGATTTCACTTTGTCTCAAAGCAGGATCAGAAGCAGGGAGGGACTTGGAGTCAGGGCAAACTGCTGAGTTCCCAGGTTTTTCCTGGTCTAATGCATTTGTTCCCTTCCCTTTGCCCCAGGGTAGACTGGTGCAAACGAAACCCCCTATGCTAATAAAAGGAATTCACCTTTCCGAAGGGGTTGTGCAGGAGGAAGGGAGAAGACCTGGCCCTCGCCGCTGCAGATGGAGAGAAACGTTAAAAAAAAAAAAAGACCCACTTAAAAATTGAAGCTGAGATTAAAGTGAAGAACACTGGTATAGCTGAAAGAGCCTGCACGATATGATAAGAGCATGTTTTTAAGGAGTTCTCATTTTTGTGAAAATTAGTTTTGGATGCTCATCAGTGTATTCAGGAGAAAAATATTACTCTAATGTCTATAGAACAGAGATAAAAGGGAGATCTACTGAAGGAGAAATAATGAATTTACACTTTTAACATTCATTCTGAGGTGCAGAAGATACATTACTCTACATTATGCCTGTATTAGACTTAAATAAATTTCATTACGAAAACAGGATTAGAGGAGAGCAGTGCAATTTGAAAACATCCAGTACTTATATGATCGCTTAAAATAAAGAGCTTTCAGGGTGGTAATACGTGGCTATACTTTGGTTAAGGGACAGCATTAAATAGACACCAGCAGGAGGATTTGGGGCTATCTTTAACTCCTCCTGCCCACAGCTCTGCTGTACTGCACCAGAGTCCCCGGCGTTCCTGGACCGTTTGCAGTCCTGCTGCCTCCCGGGAAACGGGGAGGGTGAAGCCCAAAGCCCACCGCTGCCCACCCTGTGCCCCGGGCTCGAATCGCAGCGTGAGTTAGAGGGAGCATTTGGTTACGTCAACTACATAACTCGGCAGAATGTCGCTCTTATCTCATACATGGTGATATTAAAGGCATTTTTATTGCAGTCGGCTGTTCCACCCTTCCATGTGTACTGTGAAAGCCTGTGCTTTTTTGCGAAAATGCTGATAAAGTCAGTGGAGGTAGCATGCCATCCCATTTATTGGGCAAAAAAAGTGATACCTAGGAAAACGTTTAGTGCAGTGACAGATGTTGTGATCCTGTACTACACACCGTCAGAGAAACGATGCGCTATCGTTCTGTGCTCAGTACTCTTACAGTGCTCATACAGTGCTCAGTACTCATACAGTGCTCATCAATAATTTTTATTATACCAGGGCCCATCCACCCACAGTAATAGAACCTTCTGCAGTCAAAATAACGAGCAGCTGCAACTGTTCATGTATAGATAATCTCATAATGCAAATACAACAGCCATTCTCTTCTCCCAAAATATGTGGCTTTGCAAAATTAATTCACATTCTTATTATGCAAAGTCACTTGGCAAAAAGTTCTCTGATTTCTGGTTGAGATCCTTGCTTATTAAAAAATATTTGGAATCATATGGCAGAACATCTTCCATAGGAAGAGGTTTTCAGAAGTGTACTGTTAAATTTTTTAGCTAATTTTTAGTAGCTGTTTTATAAACCCTTCTATGTAAACAGGATGGAAAATTAAACCTGTTGATTCTTAAAATATTGCTTCTGGAACGTTACACATCTTGGATAATTAGTGGAATGGACTACGAGCCATTACTTAAATACCAGGAAAGGAGAAGGGCAGAAGCTGGGCTGGGAGCAGGGAAGGACCCAGCGCTGCCAGGGCAGGGTCTGCTCCATCGCTGGGGTTGGGGACGCGTGTCCCCACAGGGTGAGGAGGGGTCCCAGCCGTGGGGAGGGGCGACGAGGGTGTCCCCCGCTCTGACTCCGCAGGACCCCCATGCTCAGGGGACCTGCCAGACTCCTGCAGAAACTCTTTCTGCCTGAAATCCGTGAGGAACCGTCACAGAGGAGCCCGCTCAGCTTTTGGAATTAATGGGCTTTTACAGGACCTAAGTACAACTCTAAACATTTAAGGTTATATGTGTGCATCTTTCAAGTGCAGTAACTGCAGCATGCTAAAACGAGATCTCCTTTAATTAAATGCAAATTCTTATTTCTTCCAGTTTTATTCAGGGAAATCCTGGTTAGGAACACAGCAAAATTTAGCACTTCAGAGAGACAGCAGAAAATAATTGAGAGAGAAGAAATAAAAATTAATTGCACTTTAATAATAAGCAAGCAACATCCTGTTTCAGCAAGATATGAAGGGGCTGCATATTTGCATTAAGTACTGAGCTGCCTCAGGACCATGAGGAGACTAATTCTGTGTGAAGTGGACATGCTTCAAAGAAGGGATGCATTCCTAGTGTCCTCCTTTATGTCACTTGTGAATCTAAACTGATAATTAAAAGTTTATAAGTGCAACTTATTTATCACTCAGTGTTTTTCTATATGAGAAGCTTCAAAACAAGTTTTTGCTTTGCTAATATTTTTACTTTTTCTTCCTTGGCTCCTCTTGTGCCGTGCTGCTTCTCTTGCCTGAAGGTGATGACTAGAAGAGTAACAATATGATGCTGGAGTAAAATGCCAGTGCAATATTATCTGAGTTCATCTGGCTTAGGGGTTTCAAGACGATCAAAGCCGTTAAAATAATTTTATTGGGGCAATCTATAACCAAATCTGCAAGCAGAGATCCAGGTAGCTCACGGGAGAAAGCCGGTGCTCCAGCAGGACAGGAGCGGGAGGTGCGGGGGGTGCTGCTGGAGAGATGCACAAAGCGACTCGGGGCAGGTTCTGCTGCGACCTACTTACAGCTCCTCCAGCGTGGTGCTTGGTGCACGAGTTGTGACGTGCCAAAGAGTAAAATTACATGACAGCAGTGGATCTTAAGCTCTCGCTGAATAATTTAACTATGAAAAAATGAAATCGACCTTCCTTCCTTCCTTCCAGAATCTTTCTGTCAATTACTGATACACTGATGTTTTCAGAACAAGAAAATTTCAAATATGACTTTTTAACAATATACCATGCTAAGGTATTTTATTTTCACTGCTAATTCCAAAGAGTGGCACAAGAGAGAACAGGTACCACTCTGAGTGCAGCATGATCAGAAAAATGAATTTTGGTGTTTAAGGAGTCAAACCCAAAGTCAGCTCACTCCTTCCTTTCCACACCAAAAGGAATGTGTACGTCTTTACATACATACGAAAGCATAATGGTAAAAGACTTTGTCTGAAGGCAGTACCTCAGGGAAATTAATTGAACGTTCTTCTTGAGTATCTAATATGCATGGCATGATGTAGGTGGCTTCCTAGAAAAGCAAACTGCATTTAATCTAAGATACAGAATGGCCTCGACGGCGTGGTGGAAGCTTGGAGGCTGGTCTAGACAGATCCTGCACCCTCCTCCAGACACCAGTCTGATAAAGCCCTGGTTTGAGATGGAAAATTCTCACAAGCTGGAGGAACCACATTGTGGTTCAAAGTGTATCAAAGTGTATCGAAGTCCTCCAGACTCCTATAACCCCCTTTTTCTTGCTAAAAGCCTGTTTTCACCCCGCGGCCCTTCCACCTGACGGTACTGTCTCACGGGTGTCTGCCCTGCCGTATTCTTTTTCCCAGGCAAAGACGAGGACACAATGGTGCTGCCCAGACATCCGCGTCGGCAGGGCTGTGGGACGCACGGCACGCCGCCTGCGCTTGGCGCTGCCTCGCTACCCAAGACAGCCCCTCTTCCCAAAACCCGATCCGGAGAGCATCCTGCTTCCCAACAGCGGGGGTCCGAGCCGGGGTTCGGCAGGAGGGGAAGGAGCATCAGAGCAGCGCTGTGCTTGGGCACGAGCGAGTCACCCAACTCTAACAGCTCCGTGGCTTCTTAAAACTTGAGCAAGGTCTCAAATTAAGCTTGGGCTAGAAGAGGGTTTTTCCAGTCTGGGTCCCCAGTCAGCCAGGGTAAGTATGGGTGACCAGCACGGAAATCTTATAAAAATTCCATTTATTCTTTGGGGTCCTTGATGCAAAATGCTTATAAAGAGCCCATTATCCTCAATGCACTTATAAAATATATTCATGCCATGATGAACAAATACAGAAGATTGTAAAAATTACCCGAATGTGCGAAACTTATGAAAGTCCCGAAGAAATGAAAGAAAGATCTGACTGCAGTAATGGCTTCAGTCTCTTGTAAGTGCACTGGCTGCAGCAAATAGGCAGTTGCCAATATTTATGATATTGCTCTATATCTTTCTTATTCTTCCGGATAAGCCTACCTATCATTTTAGACTGACACCAGCAGTAAAGCCCCAAAATCTGTGTGAAACTGAAAATCACTGCAGCTGGCTCTGTTTATTACTGCCGGCTCTTAACACATCACCTGCTTGATGCTTTGATTCACTGTCTTGGTAGGCACTGAATGTGGATTGACTGGTTTGTAATTCCCATGGTCCCTCTTTTTAAAAATAAATACTCTTGTTCCTTTCCCAGTCCTCTGGGACACCCGTGAGTCTTGAAGATAATCACGAGCGTAAGTGATTGCTTCCCGAGTTCCCCAGGTTTGCCTGGGTAAATGTCACAAGCCTTCCTGCCTTTGATTAACATCTCATTTAATTTAAATATTTATTGATCTTTTATCTCCCTATTTTGACATGGGTTCTTACCGTCTTGCTGTAAAGACCTGACTCTGAGCACCAGCAGCTCAGGTGGTCAAAGTCACGTAAAACCACACGTATACGAACAAACCCTCTCACCACTTCTGAAACTCATTCTTCCGTATGATAAACAGGTGTGACGATTTTTCTGATGAGAGACGAGGAGGTCATCGATATCACGTCAGTTAAGCTCAACTACATCTTTATTTCCCTGAATGTTATCTTTTCTAATTTCAACAACTCTTCAATTAAACATCAAATACGATCTTTTAGGCAGTACTTTCCAAATATTCAAACATGACTGTTATTCCGTTTCATCTATCCCATCCATGTGTGATGCAGAATTCATGTCCAACAGTGTCTCCAGAAGAGGTTTCCAAACCTTTTTTCCCTCACATTGCACACTAAGTTAGGAAGTTACTGGTGTGCAGTTGTAAATAGCTTGTTTTCACTTCATTTTAACAAAGAAATGGATTTAATACACTTTGGATTTATTCAAGGATTATCTAACAAGCGAAAGAATTCATTTTTCTATGCAGGCTTTTAGCCTATGACTGTTAGACAGCTCAATGGAAAGCGTCCCATCGGGCGGGTGAGCTGAGCGAGTAACGCGCAGTTTTGCCTCGATGGCTTTACCTTCTCTTGGTTCAAGAAATGTCTTCAGACAAACTACACTTTCGTAAGCATCCAGAATGTGCGCAGACGCTACGCATGTGCTTAGCTTTAATTGTGTCAGCTTTAATTGGGTGGCATTTAGCAGCCCAGACGTCTCTTTGATTTCCGTCTGCTGTAGCCTAAAAGTACCCTTGGCCCGTCGTCCTTAAGGCAGAAACAGAAAAATACCATGGCCGAATCCTGTAATTGCATACATTTGGACAACGGATTATGTACTGTTCATTTAAATCTAAAGACATTTTCATTAATAAGGATTAAAAAATAGGCTTTTTAGTATCTACATGTATATAATTTCAGATATATAAAAGTATATGCACGTATATGAAGCAAGAGCAGAAGAAAGAAGAGAACTTGACCTATTGAACTTCAATTGCCAAAGTACTAGGAGATGAAAATAATTAATATCTACGATATATATGGGCTGACAAAAGCTGAGCTAAGTGTAATGAATACTGCAGTGATATAAATAATAGAAATAAAATAATTAATACAGTATAATAACATAAATTGTATAAATAATATAAATAATGTAAATATGAATAATGTAGTAGGGTAAATGATATAAAGAAGTGAGAGTAGCAGGGTATTTCATGCATTTGGTAGCAACCCCCCTGTATTTGAAACGCACAAGTGAGAAAGAAAACGAGCGTTTTCCTTTCCCCCGGGAACGGCCGGGCCAGTCCGCTCTGTCAGGGCTTTCCCGCCCACAGCGCCAGGGCAGGGATCCGGGGGCCGGGTGCCGCCCGCCGTGCCGCCCCATCGGGGGGCCGGGGCTCCCGGGCAGCCCCGGCAGGCGCGGGGCGGCTTCCTGGGGGCAGAGGAGGCGTGGAAACATCTGCACCTTACGGGGTGTTGCTGCGCCAGTGCTGGACACAGAATCAAGCATGGGTGTTTACGGTTTGAAGCCATATTTACTTGCCTGTTATTAAGTCTCTTCCTACCCTCCCGAATCCGGGAATATCAAGGAACAGTATAATTTTCCTGCCAAATAGGCAATATATTTTGGAGGCTAGGCTGCCTTTTCAATGCTGTTAGGAAGAAACAGTTCTTTGACAGTTGTATTAAAAATGGCAACTAGTGCAGCTCCTCCAGGGTTTGAGTATTGTGGGATTAGGTTGAAGGAAAAGGGTAAGTGAGGATAAAAGGTCAAATTTGTCACACGTTTTCAATGTCAAAATTCTTCTTCGGTTTTGTACAGGGAGCTTTAGTATTTATTTGTTTTATTGCGGTCATCTGATTTTTCTTACTTTATGCCAGCAAATACTAAGGGATGAAAACTCTTCCCACCATTCAGTTCACATTGCTTTTTATATTGGCTAGACACTTACAATACAGTGCTATCTCTTAACAACAGGGGGATTCTGAAACCCAGATTACATGGCCATGAGAAGCATCCAGTACTGCATTATCCTAACACTGAATGTACAATTAGGACATAACACCGTGTCCTTTTGCTTCATACTCATTGATGTTTTAATTATCAAGAATCACTAATGTACGATCTGCATGAGTGAGGTCAGTGTTACGGTCCTTGGGTCTCCAGATAATTTTTCTTAAACTTGGCATTATCTATGAGAATGTAAATGGCCACAGCTCCAGATCAAAGTAGCGTTAAAAAGCATTTTTCTTTCCACTCTCTGAGAATTAAAAATATAAGAAAACTTGATGTTTCCTTCTAAGAGAGCGAGAACGGGCATTTCCCCTCTCTGCTCCTTCCCCCCGTGCGATCGCACGCCCGCAGACCCAGCCCCTCGAGGTGCAGGGCACGTCCAACGGGTCACGGGCAGCGCCGCTTGGCTCTTCATCGGGGCAAGCCGTGGTGGAAGATGTCCTCTTCAGTTACACATTGCTGTTACTTTAACCGTTTTTGTCCTTTCCTGGTGGCATTTGAATGCATTATTTTGACTTAACAACAATACCTTTTTCCTCCGTTCTGAGCTGACACCTGCTCTTTAATGAAGAACACCAGACCAGGTTGTCCAGCGGCGCTGCGCGAGCGCCATCCTCGCAGATGCCCAGACCTCGACAGAGGCAGCCCCTGGTGCCCAGGTCTAGCTGGACCCACTCGAGTGGGCTGGGGACCTCCGGACACCCTGTCCCACGTGAGCTCTGCTGTGGTTCTGCGTTTGCCTGCCCGGCGTCCAGCTCCAGGGCCATGGGCAGGGGACGCATGGTTGGTCAAGGAGATGTTAGGGCTCCCTGCTAGAAAGGACTTCTCAAGTCCAGAAAAGGCTGCTAATATCAAAGGAGGAAAGAATAATCCATAAATGCCGGTGGACACGACTGACCAATGTCAGTTTGGGGTGATATATCCAGTTTTCTGTTTCATTACAGCACTCTGACCACTACGCCTTCTTTGCAGCTACCATTTCAAAAGATGCAGCTCTAAAACCCTAGAGGAATTATTGCGTATACAACTTCATTTGTATTTAGACGAGTTCCATATGTCTTATTGATTTGATAGCGTAGCTGTTTCCAATAAATTGCATTTATTCAGACAAAAATAGGGAAATAAATGTCAATAGCCATAAGTGGGAGTGCTGGCAGGAAGAAATGATCCTTAAAAGTGCATGGTTCAAGAACCTGTGCAAATCTGATCTGAAAATGGAGTGGAAGCAGAATGTCATTTTAGTGCTCCTTTTAACACTGCAACAGCAACAGGCAGCGATTGCTTTTGGCATTTTCCTGCATAATGATGTATTGGTGATAAAACATTAAATTAAATATCTTAGGAGATTTTCTTTTTTTTGGCAGAGATTGTTAAAGCACCAAGGAGCTTTTGCTGATTTTCCTTCAAGAGGACAAACAAAAGTGATAACAGACCATGCCTTTTTCAATAGGAAGTATATTCTTGGCTTATTTGACCAGTACAAAACCAGGATCCTGCACAGCAATTTTAGTTTCCATGACACATAAAGGATAACAGTTTTGAAAATAGGTCACACATAATAATATGAAGACGGAAAAGAAAACCACCACCATAAAAAAAAAAAAAAATCCACATTCTAACAAAGGAAATTAAGCAAGCTGGTATCTTAACCATGCTGTATTGAGATTTACAGCAATTAGTACTTACCATTTTTCACCTTTTCTGTCAAATTTGGTCTCCGTTGCATGGATCTTCATTGCTTAAATCTGGTGTCTCTTACCCTGATCTCACATGTCCAAAGTTCCGTTATTTTCACTGGAATTAATCTGGATTTATGATCCCATATCTTAAAAGTAAATAGATGGTAGATCTTATTTATTATTGAAGATACAGACGGATCTTTTGAGATGAAAAATGATAGTCAACACATCTAACGTAAGCTGTATTTGCACCAGAAATCTAGCTGGAAGAGCTCTTTCCATTCCAGTCAAATGGCATGAAGATACAATGCCATTTTTGTATCTGCAAATTCTGAACATCAACCTCCCAGGCAGAGGGATTACTACTAAATTTCATTTGAAAAATGAACAAATGAACCAAATAATTCAGAGAATAACTTCAAAAGGATCATTGCATTCAAGAGAAGTGACCCTAGACAATATATAAAGCAAAAAGAGGTGAAAGTCATTGATTATACTATTCACTGTGAATTATCCACACACATTCTGTGCTAGTAAAAATAACAGCTTTCATCCAATTTAAGACTTAAAAAGGATGATAACAGTTTTGCAGTCTGCTTTTCTTTACCACAGACCATGGAGTTTCACCTAGGACACTTTTCTGTACACAGTTTTGGTGTATAACGTTTTATATGTTATCTGATGCTGAGCACTGGAGATTTGACAGAGTACTGCAAATTTCTCCAGGTGTATAATCAACAGGGTTATTTTCAGTGCTAGCCTTATCAGATTAATTTAATGGCCTTGTGCTGATTCTTTTTCTGCATGAATTTCTCATCCACATTTGTTGTTGAATAGGTAGTTACTCCAAACAATGCCAAAAAGGGAAAGCAAGAAGTGCTGGTTTCGGCTGGGATAGAGTTAATTTTCTCCACAGAAGCTAGCATGGGGCTGTGTTTTGGATTTGTGCTGAAAATAGTGTTGATAACACAGGGATGTTTTCGTTCCTGCTGAGCAGGGCTTGCACAGAGTCAAGGCCTTCTCTGCTCCTCACCCCCCACCACCAGCGAGCAGGCTGGGGGGCACAAGGAGCTGGGAGGGGACACAGCCGGGACAGCTGACCCCAATGACCAAAGGGATATCCCACACCATATGGCATCATGCTCAGCATATAGAGCTGGGGGGAAGAAGAAGGAAGGGGGGGATGTTCACAGTGATGGCGTTTGTCTTCCCAAGTCACCGCTACGCGTGATGGAGCCCTGCCGTCCTGGAGATGGCTGAACACCCGCCTGCCGATGGGAAGCAGTGAATGAATTCCTTGTTTTGCTTTGCTTGTGCGTGGCTTTTGCTTTACCTGTTAAACTGTCTTTATCTCAGCCCACGAGTGTTCTCACTTTTACCCTTCCGATTCTCTCCCCCACCCCACCGGGGGGGAGTGAGCGAGCGGCTGGGTGGGGCTTGGTTGCTGGCTGGGGTTAAACCACGACACAAGAGCACAGATCTCTGCTGTTAATTTTTCTAAGCTTTGCTTGAAACAACCAAATATAGCAATGTAAATTTGCTTAGGTGCTGTACTCAATAGTGAAATTTCAACTGTGGCCAACAGCGATTTGGGATATGACTTGTTTTTCTGTATCATATTCTTGCTGCTTCAAAAGCGGCAGCAACTGGAAAGCAAGCTGTGTTGTTTTGGTGCGCCTGAAATAGTTCATTCTCTTGCCTAGCATGAAAGAAAATTAAATCAAACTCAGGAAATAATTTAAGTTAATATTATAATATATTTTAAAATATCCCTCAAACCTTTAAACATTCACTGAGAGCGGTATTGCTCTACTGCCTGTAAGACCGCAGCAGAGTGTTCTTTCCATTAAAACCCTTGACAAGATTCCCTCTGATTTCAACGGGAAGAGCAAGAGCAGGGAAGCCCTTTGGCGCACTCTTAACGCACTCAAGCATTAAATGCCTGGAACCAAAATGACTCGGTGTTTAAGGGTGCAGCCACACAGGTTTCACCACGATACTGCGTGTGTTTCCAGCTAGAGCCGAATCCAGCCTCCCTGCGTGCCAGCGCTCCGCTGCGGTCTGCACGCCGCTGTGTGCAAGGAAAGCCAGCCCTGCCCAGCTCCGCACCGGCGGGCTTTGCTTCCCGAAGTGCCCCTGCGTGTAGGGAGACCTGATGATCAGAGCGAAGCTCTGCAGTGAAACCAGAGGCGTGGTCAGCCTGCAGTTGGTTTGTTTTCTATTATAAATGCAATGCAGTTTCTATTTTATTATTGTTTTCCATATAAATGCAAGTATCCTCCATGGTAAAGAACACAATTTTTTTTTTTCCTTAAATTCGCATAAAAGTATTACTGCATTTTAATAAAATCATGATGAATACCGGTGTTCTTAGACCCCATAGTTCCCAGACACATGTTCCTGTGTTCGACTGAGTCAAAAAATAAAATAAAAATCCAAGCCAAATGTGCCCCCAACCCCAAAACCCAGAACGCCGAGCTCCAGAGAAGGCAATTTAAAATGGTAGCAGTTCTCCACCTAGACAGACACATTTTCTAATTCAGACCAACAAAAGGTTCTTTTCCCGTTTGTTTAGATGCTATAATTGTAGAAGTCGCTGGCAAATTAAGTATAAAAGTGCAGAGGTGTGGGGAAAAGTCTTTATATTGGAGAAATACTATGATAAGTGATCTACTTGAAGTGCTGTCTGGGTTTTTTTTATTGGAGTATTTACCATTAACTTTATCCCAAGTGGCCAATTACCGTCCTTTTTATGCCCTTTTATTGTGAGATTCAGAGAACACTCTGCAAACAAACCCCTTCTGATATTCCTCAGCAATTATTTCTGTGATTGTATGCCTTTCTTTTCTTCCGTGTTTGCAATGCCTGCAGAGCCTCAGGGAGGCAGAGCTGTTGCTCCCCGGAGCACCCCCAGCCCTGGCCAGCGCGCGCTGTGCACGCCCTGGACAGCAGCACCGGTGTTACAGCAACCTGCTCTGGAGACAGCGGAGGAGCTGCCGCTCTCCGGGGAGCGGCTCTGCTCAGCATTGACCTTGCTCTGAAGCAGGCAGAAGCCCATCATTTCCACTAGATAAGCCCAGCCTGAAGCTGGTCCAGCTGGACCGCGCTAAGCCCGGAGCAGGGCTCCTGTGCCTCCCTACCTCCAGCTGAGAGAGCCTTCCTGGATTGGGGCTATAAAAGTTCTTTTCAGCAGTTCTCTTTCCCCTGATGTTGTCACCTAGAGGTAGGGCAGTCCTAGCTGGAGGTTCAAGCTTGAGATGTGACGCATCCTCCCTCCCTAGTCCAGTTGCCATCAACCCCATGGTGGGTGGTACTGGAGTAGTAAGGGCTAAACAAAAGTTTTTTATATTAGTGGCAATGCACCATGGAGAAAGGCAAATCTGTAAGACTTTTAAAAGCTTGTCGGATACATAGTACATTTAAAAAAAACCAACCTTTTACTTAGTGCTAGCTTGACCTTTCTGCTTGGCTAAACTGCTGGTTTAATCTATATGCAAGTTGCTATTTCTGTGTGCATCTGGATGAGCAGTGTTCTGAAACAGCACAAGTGCCTTCATCTGAGAAAAGTCCACAGTGTCCTCAAGCAGGTGTTGGACCGCGGAGAGAGCCGGGATGTTGAATGTTAGAGGGAAGGAAATAAGAAGCTAAGTGTGGTATCAGCAAAGATATTCATCTTCAAGGCACCATGTATTTGTACTCGGTAAATAGATATTGTTAGTAGTCATTGCATTACAAAACCCTTGCAGCAGCTTCATTATTGCTTTTTATTTTGCTGATTGCACATTAACTGTCTCTGTTCAACCACCTGGATGTCTGGGCGCTCACTCATTCTGCCTGCGAGAATGGGTGTGTGGGTTAAAGAGGGAAGGGTGCCAAGATCCTTGGAGTAGGTTCTTGACCATGATAGACGTGTTCAATAAAGTGGCTGAGCCTGTTGAAACGACCTCTTTTTCCTGACCCATCTGATAATGAAGTTAAAACCACATCGCACCTACATTCAGGAAATCATTTTACGGGAATGTGTTGATGTTTCACTCTTCCACAGAAAGCGAGTAGAAGCCTCATGCTCGGGATGCTCTCACAGCTGATGCAGCTCGCTGCCGTTTTCATCATTTATGATGATGATCGCTATTATCAGAGGGATATCTCATCTTTAGCAGTTCAGCCTGTACAATCCCCAAAGAAATGAGCCACACGGGGCTGTGAGATATGTGTGTTAGAGAACATTTATCTGAAATTTGTGTTCTTGTAGAAAGCTAAACTGCAAAATACAGGAGAGCAGCAGCAGAACACCTTACTTTAAGTGATGTAGCTTAAATATGAATGGCTTAAATAAGCATGTTCAGGAGCTGGTTTGGCAAATCCACTCTGACCTCATTCTATTCTATATTCATATATGTTATTTTTTTTAGTTCCAAATTTTGACCTTGGTGGCAACGTGTTGTGCATAAATACTATGTAAAGACAAATGCATATATATGAATATGAATATAAAATGCTGCAGCTGTTTTTTAGTCTGCTTTAGCTTTTGATACACAGTGTTTATCAACTACTATCCTTACCTTTTTATTTATATTATCTTAGCAAAAAAGATTTTTTTGTTAACCAGGACTCCAACACAGATAAAAAAATACAGTGCCCATCCTAAAAAAAAAACCAACCAAAAAACCCCAACAAAACCCACAAAAAATCCCAACCTTGCCTATCACCATAGTTACCTGACAAAAAAAATCATCATGTGCTCAGTAAGACTCAGTTACTGATGAGGAGGTGACAATATATTAAGAGATACCTTGTGGTTTTAATAGGCACTTATGAACTATTCATGTTCAAAACAAAAAATATGAAGAATGATAAAATATATACATGAAAACATTTTCTGTTATGAAGTATTTGGCTTTTAAGATGTATGCCTATAATTTCATGTGCTCGTGGATTGCAGGTCTATTATTTACAACAGCAAATGGAATTTAAAAACGTGCCAGAAGAAAACGTGCCCTTTGCAGTCTATTGTTTTAAAATGATCAATTACTAAACCACAAATTTCAAATTTGTTAGCTTATTTTATTGCTGCCTTTAAAAGCTCTTGAAGATGGACCAGGAAAAGTAACCCGCGTGCTTGCGTCTGCACCCTCCAGGGTGACTTTGCCGAAGGGCAGGGAAGTCCCCTAAGGCTGTACACCCCTGTAAGTTGTCCGGTTCATTAGCACAGCCGATCTGCATCATATTTCTGTGTAGACTGAGAAAGTAAGCAACAGGTATAACAGTTATATTATCAAGTCTTTAGCATGTTCTTACATTTTGAGGTGCAGGAGCCAGCACTGCTTGTCCCGGGGCAGGAACCGCAGTTCCCCGGGGCAGGAGAGCACCCAGGGAAAACGGTCGGTAGGGGCTCACGGTGTTTGCTGACTGTGATTGATGTCTGTTGTCTGCGTAGGCTTCCTATTCCTGTGCTCGTACGTGGTGAGACAGCACTGCCCATGTTGACCCTTCTTTGGGGTTTCTCCCGAGGTAAGTCCACCTCCCCGTTTCAGCGTGCCCTCTGCATCTGTCCAGCTTATAACAAGTTTTCAGGTCCGATCAGGTTGAAGTCACTCAGCTGAAGCTCCTGACCTTCTTTCTGACTACAGGGCTAGTGAGTAGTCTGCCTTCATCCCAAAGGGATGTAGACTGTTGCCCGGTTAACCGGGTATGTAGATACATATGCACAAGTCTATTTACGCAGCTGATCTGTCAGAGCTTGTCCGACTCTGATCACGTACCTCCTACACAACCCACTGGTTTACTTCAATTAACTGTCCAAACATGACTTTAGGAACTTTTAGCACAAGAAAATTATTAATGCATCTTCCCATCAGCTCACAGCAGCTGCAGGCACCACGTTGTCTGTTCAGAGCCTATTGTGTCTTTAGTTTTTCACCTTGTGACTGAGGGAAACCTCTGATCTTGTCTCTGTTATAAATAAATTCAAAGTCACTTTACATAACAATGTAAAAACCCGGCTGTACTTTTTTTATGTGGGGTGGTGATGGGGAGGGGTAATAATTAGGGGAGAAATTGGAATGTAGAGACCCTGGAGGCTGCACCAGCGAGGAGGAGCTTCTGAAGGGGATGCTCTCCACCTCTCTCCAGGAGAGCAGACCTGGGGTGGTCTCTGCAGGCATCACCGCTGCTCCTGGCCCTGCTGGCCACGGGAGCACCCTGCACCCCCGTGGTCCTGCTTTCAATCTCCTGGGGCAGGGACAGGGTTCTGGTGCCCCAGAGATGCGGCGGTGCTGGTGGCCAGCAGCCCACCCCAGGGACGGCTCCTCGGTGCCACCCCGTGCCTGGCACTGGCACGCCAGCTCTGACCGTTTCTCAAGGTCCTTGCTGCGAGGTCCTGTCCCCTTCGTCCAGACCCACCACTGGAAAATTTGTTTGGGCCTTTGTAATGTACAGGCAGCTGTAACGTCGTAACGCCCCTCTCGTACGGACATTTCACATGGATCGGTTTGAAGTTCAGCTTCAGCTTTGAAGTGTAGCCGTGTAACAAAACCGTGTTCTTATTTGTATATCACAAGCTTGCTGCAAACTTGGGGCGTTATCTCGGCTTCACAAAAACGTAAACAGCAGCAACTCTACAAATCTAACAAAACTGGATTCTCCTGAGCTGAACCTGAAATCTCGGTGCTGGAGCAGATTGTTTTCTGAAGTGTCTAACACGTGAGGAAAGGATTTTAAAGATGAGCGAAACCAGAAGTTCACTTTAAGGTAAATCATTCTGGGAGGGGTGTAACTTGTAACCCCTTATGAGGATGTTTTCTGGGACTGCAGGCCAATGGAGAGGATGTTCCGGGAGAAAGGAAGACCGCAAAGCAAAATATCCCCGGATGTCCCTGGGTGAGTACCTGAAATTACCACGGTTCCCAGATCCCTGGCTGAGAAATCCTGTGTAACCTAATTGTAAAGGAAGATGATTCTGCTTGTCCTCTTCTTCCTTATAGAAATAAATACAGAACTGGTCCTGCTGGAGAGCTTGTGCAGACAAAAAAAGAAGCCATTCTCGATGTAAGTGTTTTCAGAACGATTCCTCCAAGGCGCAGTGAATCGGCATGGAGCTGCGGAGGTCTTGTCCCTGGGATGCTCCCGAGGACGCGTACCAGGAACTAGTCTTCTAAAGATCAGATTCTATTTCCCGGCAAAAGATGTCCCATCTGCCACATCAAATTTTGCTAACGGTGCTCTTATGACTGTGACCATCACTCTACATGCCCAGAATCCTGTTGTGAACTACTTCTGCTTGATCTCCGGCATGAGAGGATTTGCTGGCTCTTTGGTGTCCATCGGCAGCCACGCGGCCAGCTCCCTGGGCGCCGAGACATCGTGCTCGCACTGCTGTTCAGGGGCCTGGGATTGTACCTGCTACGCCGGTATAAAAGCATTTGTAGTTCTTGCCGCACGCACATCTCAAACCTGGGAGGAGGGGTAAATGCCCATTGCTTATACGGTTTTGATTCTAGGCACTCAATGTCTGCCTTTAACCTCACAGTTTCTCTTCTTGGATCTTGCCCTAAAGAAGAAATCCCAGCTCGAATGTACCCACTGCTGGGGAGGGGGAAGTGTTTTGGCCATTTTCTTTTTTTTTTAATTAGTGCCTCTGTGCCCTGGAAAAAGTAATGCCTTTCTGAAGCGTTCCTTACCCAATCATGGGACTTGACATCTTACAGTGGAAAACACGAATGCAAATAACCAGCCGGAGGAACTGCATGTGACCGGGGCTGGGACGTGAACCCGCGCCTGCATCGCCTCCTTCGCCCCTCCCCGTGCGAGCCCGCCGCCCGTCGGGCGCTGCCCCTGCAGACCGTGGCTGTCTGGAGGCCAGAAATAAGCGCACAGGAGGGCAGGGAGGGGATTCCTCAGCTGTGCTCGAGTCGCCCCGGATGCCCTCCACGCTGTGGGGCCAGCCCAGCCCCGCCAGCATCCCCAGGGGCTCCCACAGCTTGGGGCATAACGCGGCAGAAATACTGCAGAAATCAGGCAAGAGTTGACGGGTCCGTTTGGACGCCGTGATTGCCCTTGGCTGGTGCGGGTCACCTGTGCCCTGCAGGGAGAGGCTCAGAGGGAAACGCTGTTTGGGGAGGGACGAGCATCCCGTCAGACACACAGGGCTCAATTTCACGTGCTGTTGAAGTAACAACTGGGAAGCATGGAGCGGGGTTCAGGCAGGACCCAGGCGAGGAGCACCATGGCTGGCACCGGGCAGCGGGCAGCCGCTCGTCAGGAAGGGTCAGGAGGGTGCAGCGAGCCGCGGGAAGCAGCATCGGGTGAGGGCTCCCATGGGAGCATCTCACCGGTCCCCACGCTGCCCACCAGCCTCGGCTCCCGCTGAGTGGGGACGTGCTTCCCACAGAGCCTGCGGGTGCACGAGTCACAGCTTTCAAGTGCAAACCTCTTTGCATTTATGCCTGAGAACATATTATACCTTACCTCGCTGCAAAAGGTAATTATCAATGGGAGGCCATTCTTAGTTATCAGAATTCAAAAATAAAAGCCATCTGAAATGTCTAAATATTGACTCTAATTTCTGCCTGTGACGTTAGGAAGCCACCTCTCCCACCTCCAAGCAGAGGACTGTGATTTAAGACGCATATACAGCACAACTCTGGCAATTAAAAATGGCATTCCTGCTAGAGCGCTTGTAACTGAGAAATACTTAAAAGGGTCTAAAAATCAGACTGAAGCTGTTCCATTATTTTCCTTCTCATGTTGGTGTTGAAAATCTGGCAAGCCATTAAAGGTAACAGGATGTTGCAGCAAAGCCAGTATCTATTGCTAATTGAATCTATTGAAAAATAGAGCATACATTAAATAGTTTTAACTTTATTCTAGGAAAAAAAAAAAAAGGTTTTTTTTTGGTAGTGGGAAAAAAAAATTAATGGCTCAAATGTAGCCTTTAACCTTTTCCCCTATTTTACTTAATCAACATTGCAATAGCTGTTGGTGGCATAAATGCCCCATACAATGAGAGAGGAGTATGCAAATCTGCTACTGATCAATACTTTTCCTGGAACAAAAATCTTTAAAGCTTACAATAAATTTAAAAAGTTAAATCCAATCCCTTTAATTTGATAAAGAGACCTTTCCCCCCCTTTGTGCAGGTACGCGTTCCTTGTGTTCCAGTAAAGATTAATCAGCTCTAGGCACCTCCACGCAGGGTAACGCTTCCCATAAAGGCAGCACCAGTAGCGGGGCGAGGTGATTTTCAAAACCACATCATCTCATGGAACTCCTCAAACAAAAGTACTAAGCTCTCTGCGCTCTTCCCCTGTCTTCCAGGACAGTAGGAACATCTTTCCTGGTGTTATCCAAACATCAGTGGCACCTTTCAAATAAATTTGTCGTGGGTGAAAAGTCTAGAAGCCAAGTGATGGGAAACCTCTGTTCATGATTTATTCGTTATTTAAAACCAATACCCTGAGGACTGTTTATAGGTTTCATTAAACATTTGTGCCTCATCTAGACGTGAATGGTTGCACAGTGTATTCATTGAAGGAATGGGAATGGAGTGGAGAGGCACACGGGTAATTTTGCAGATGAGTTTCTCTGAGTGCTGTGTGCTGCTGTGTCCAATATTTTCCCTGAACTTCCTTATATCATCTACATGGGTGATTCTGGATCACTTCCACCAGCTCCACCTTCCCCCTTTTTACTCTCAATGCTCTTTGCACTCTCCAAAAGTATACACAATTTCATGCTTAACAACTCCTGCCTTTAGAAGTGATTTATAATAGGATGTACATATTTATGAGATACTCTCAGGGCACTGCCTGAGAAAGCTTTTTGCTTTTTTTTTTTCCCCCAGCTGTGAACTCTTGTCCACCCTCACTTAGGCTGGAGTTTGGCCATCCCCTGCTAGGAACCATGAACACAGCGTGGCAATCGCAGCGCGCTAGCTGGAAGCTTGCTGCTAGACCCTGGGGTTAGCAAGCACGGCAGCTCGCCTCCTTCCAGTGGGACACAGGGTGAAAGTCCTGATGCTTCCCATCTTCAGCGACGACCTGCCCTGCAGCGCATCATGTGGACTTTGAGCAGCACGGACCCTGTCCTCAGTGCACGCGTTTTGTTCTGCAAGCAATTGTAATAGATTACAAGCTTGACCTTGAACAAGATCTGTCTTGGCCCAGCCGCTGCTGGCCCACAGGTTCACCCTGACCACACCGTGCTGTGGAAGCTGGCTTCCTTCTGGGATCATAAAAATTCATGACTGCAAGTGACTGCAAAACCCTGTCTTCCTGCCCACTTATCTAGCAGATTCATAGGGATTCCTGCTGACAAACTTCCAAAATGTGTATTTCCATGGTGCACATGGTCATTAGTTCTTTCCTCCTAATATCTATCTGAGGATTGCATCTAAACTGGAGCTTGAGCTCTTCTCCATGGGTCTCAATGGGTTTGAGCAGATTATCCCACCTTTGTTACAGAAACCTTGTATGTATTTCAAGACTACTGTGCCCCATCCCTTCTTTTGGTTAAACAGCCCTGTTCAATCTTAATAGACAATCTTCTTCTCCTAGATCTCACCATTCGACGTTCAGTGCCCAGAAATGGTTGGACTGCTCCAAAAGCCTATGGTAAGCGGGTGCTCTGCTGTCTTTCAGGCTATGCTGTTTTGTTTGCTCTCTAAGTGTTTCATGTTATAATTTGTTGCTAGTGAAATGTATTTTCGGCCATTTCTGAAATTTGAGTGCGTCACCTGGCCTCTGTTAATAGCTCCTAGCATACTAGCTTTGCGATTCCCACAATCTACTAGCCCATAGTTTGCAGTTTTTAACAAAAACATTAATGAAAGCGATGTAGGATGCATGGCTGCAAAGCTCTGCCCTGTCCGTTCTTCTGTTTGGATAATGATGGTTATTCTCCAAGACAGGTTCCCAAGGTCTTTTCCATCTCTGATGCAATGGCTTCATCTGGGCGGCGTTTGCCTTGCTCAGTTAGGAGAACACCTTGCTCAAGACACAGCTACTCCTCACTACAAGGTCCACCACTGTGCCCTGGAAAAATATTAGAGTGAGTTGACATGAGGTGCTCTTGACAAATCGATGTTGACTTTTTATTTTCCCTTTGTTTCCTTGTGAGGACGTACAGTTGGTTCAGTTGTTTATTTCAGTATTTTTCTGGAAACTGGAGTTAAGTTTCTGCAGGTTATGGCTCTTCTGTTGACCTTTTGTGTCTGTGCGAGACTTCTTTCCCATGGAAAGTACAAGAGGGGAATTAAATCTCAGCACGAATCAGGATGTCTTAACATCTTACTCACTGTTCTTCCTGACTGATAGTCACGTAGAGTAGGAAGGAAAATTTTCAGTAACTTTAAACTTCCCACTAATTCTTAGACTCAAAATTTGATGAGGTCAAATGGGTTCTCTTATAAAACACTGGATTAAGAATTAAACAAGTCAGAATTATTTACTTCAGGTAAGTGGAGATGTGAAAGAAATGTAAGAATGGTCTTGTCCAAGTTTGGCTTGTGAACTGAATTCAGCAGAAACACATTTCTGCAAAACAAGCAACACAGAAATGAGTTGAGAAATCTGCTGCAAATTACAGTTACTGCTAAATTACAGTTATGTGCTACAGCAACACCCCGGTTAGAGCAGGCATTGGGGCTGGTGGTGCCATGCTGGAGGAGAGCCCCAAGGGCACAGCCCTTCCCCGGGGAGCCCCGCTCCCATCAGACCAGCTCAGCAGTGCCTGGCATCGCCCCTCCTGGCCTGCTACCCGTGCTCTGCCAAAAAACGCATCCATAGCTATCACATGGTTGACAGAGCTTTGTCCAGGGAGCTAGCCTCAGAAGCCAAGTGAGATGCTGTTCCCAGATCTGCTGAAGGCAGAGGCCGGCAGGAATGGGCCGGAGCCTAAGGCTCTGTGGGGTGACGCGTGGTGGGTCCGAGAGGCACGCAAGCGGCTTGTCCATACAGCCCTAAACCAGTACGCAGTTGCTCGGGTGGCCTCAGTGCCTCCAAACCTGCTGTAGGAACTTGTTTCTCTGAGACCTGCTGGATGGGGCCTTGCTCTGGAGAGCTTCTCGGGATCAGCTCCTCTCCTCCAAAGGTCCCACGGCCGCCTTTCTCCTCCTCAGCTCCCGCCTGCCACTTGCAGCAGCTTTGCAAATGAGAGAATTACGCAGCCATGTGCAAATGCTCGTAAAAGCATCACACATAAGAAAATTCATGTCATTAATCAATTGCATAAACATTCATGTCAGAAAATGCAGTGAAATATATGCAAAACCCATTGCTGCAGATTGCCTTCTACGCAATTAGAAGTGCAGAAAAATGTGTAATAAGTATCAAATCTGTTTCCAAACAATTAAGAAGAGAATGAAACTTCAGTGTACTCTCAACAGGTTTATAAAAAATGTTGCAGTGTTATGAATGTTAAAAACTATGCACGCATCAATTTCCATGCATCCATATATGCGATTATGTACATTAGTATGGGCAATAAATGGACTGTGATCTTCTGTATAGCACAGGCAAATAACTGATGCTTGATCCTACAGCTTCTCTTAATGTTTATTTCTCTTTGTCCCTCATTTGTGCATGAAGGCAGTTTGCTGCTCCCTCTTGAAACTCAATTAGATGTGCTGGGAACAAGGTTAACTGGGTGTATTTGTGTGTCTGCATCCCAGCATTCCTGAGCCATTGAATCCCGACATTTTCTGGATGTTTTGTAAGTGAGAAGAAAACACCATTGTGTGATGCATGAGATGACTAGATCTAAGTGTTCTTACCTGTTCTGTAATTCTTTCCTCTCTAATAATGGCAACACATTTAAGAGTCCTGAAGAGACTTAACTAAAATTTCATGTTTTGGTATGATAGGCACTTAAATCACCTTTTTTTTTTTTTTTTTTTTTACAAAAAGCTATATGGAAGAATTATAGTAGAATTGCAATCAATAGTGCTGTGGAAAATATATATTGGCTTTTGAGTACAGGGTTCATTAGCTGGACCCAAGAAAGAGGTTATATCCTTGGTATGAAGAACCTACATAGAGAAGACACAGAATCCCATCTGTCTTTGATTCAGAATTTCTTTCAAGAACTCAGTGACGGGTTTCCTCACATGTATGGACACATTTTACAACTCAAGCTGGATACACTAGAGCTATAGCATCATCCTCACGCTGTGGGCAGTAAGGGGTGCTCAGGACGCTGGGCACATTAATTCCAGGACACTTCTGGTGCATGTTTCTTTCAGATCAGCATTTGCTGCCCTGTGCTTTGGCAACAGTCATAGTGACGATGTTCTGGGTACAGCGAGTAAGGTAAGCATTGCCGGGAAAATGTAATGTCCTAGTTGGAAAACCATAGGCAAACATTTAGGTATATATGAAGGTTTCATTCATCTCCTAGTTATTTATTCGAAGAGTTTGGTTCCTTCTCCAGAGCAGAAAGCAGCTTGCTCTGGTTATTTATGGCTCTGGCTCTGCAGCTTGACCCTTGTGGGTGAACCTCGTCCCTGGCTTTGCTCAACGGGAGCCCTTGCTGCATGGGCTCGGGAGCCCTTCTAGTATAAACACGTCTGCCTGAGAACTGGAAATACATCTTCAGTGAGTACTTGGGTGTGTGACTGGGAAATCTGCTTGCTGTTAATATTTTCACAGCAAGAGCTGACCTGTAGATCATAAGAAGAAGAAACAAAAGGGATGCAAATATGGCCTTACTTATTTACAAATGTGATTAATTATCTGCAAGCAAATTTTGTTGTCGCAGATCTTATTTCTGTTTCTCCCCAGACACACTGAGCCTTTTTGTGTTCGCACTGGCAAACACATAAACCCTTCAGTCAGATGACATGTGTCACTTAAACTTACCCCAGATTTGATGTATGTCAACACATTTAAAGTTGTTAAATTTAAAAGGAGTTTCTCTGCCTGCTCTTCAGTTGCCAAGGGAATGCAGAGTATGTAATTTGGCTTTTAAAGCCAAACCCAAACATCACCGGGTTATCCATCTGATGGAACAAACGTATCTGAGTATTCATCTGATGCGTGTTAGCAGACCCATATTGATGTTTTAGCAAAAGCTCTGTGACTGTGGATGGGGTTTAGGGAGCTGCGGAGGTAAAACCACCGCGCTGGCCGTCGGGCGGTGAATTGGACGTGCCTGTGCCTCTCGGGTACCTCCTTCGGCCTCAGCACCCCTGAGCGATTTCCGACCTCATCCGCGGCTCGGTCCCGGCATTCCTGAGCCTGTGGGGTCCCAGGTGCCTGCTGCAGGGACGTCCGTGCCGTGGTCTGGGTCCCCGCGCTCGCCGCTGAGCTGGGCACGGCCGCGGGGCTCTGCCTTCCCCGCAGGGTCCAGGGCTGCTCCTGCCCTCAGGGGAGGTGAGGACCACGGTCAGCAGGCACGGTGGTGTCCCTACCCGGGAGGGGGAGAAGAGGCATACAGACAGTCGGGAATGAGTTTTACAGGGTGCCCTCTCCCTTTGCAAAGTCTGCGCGACAGCTAATGAAATCTGTGCTTTTGCCGTTATCTTTCAGTTTATAACACTGCATTTGGAGCAGATTAAACCAAAGCGTTTGCAACCTGTCACTAATATTGGAAGGGGGAGGGACAACTGGAAGAAGGGTAAGGCTGAAAGCCTTGCTCTGAGCAGCTCTTACGGGACTTTCGGGCGAAGGCAGCCAGACTGACTGATAACCACCAGTGCTGCCCGCAGGGACCAAGGGCTGGAGGATTGGTCCTCTCCTTCTGAACTCCGTCCTCCCAGTGTTTTCTGGCAAACACTGAGCTGTAGCTTAGTCACTGCTTTATTTTTGGTTCGGGGAAGAAAAGCAAGAGCATCTTGCGTGTAACAAACACCCTAACCAAAAGCTATCTTCTGGAAAGTAAACTATTAGGTTAGTGTTGTGGTTTAACCCGGCAGGCGGCCAAACACCACCCAGCTGCTCGCTCACTCCCCCCACTGTGAGATGAGGGAAAGAATAAAAATAAAAATATTCATGGATTGAGATAAAGACAGTTTAATAGAACAGAAAAGGAAGGGAAAATAATAATAATAATGATGACGATAGAATATACAAAATGAGTGATGCACAGTGCAATTGCTCACCACCTGCCGACCGATGCCCAGCCAGTCCCCGAGCAGCGATCGCCTCTCCCCGGACAACTCCCCCCAGCTTTATATACTGAGCATGGCGTCATATGGTATGGTATTGGCCAGCTGGGTCAGCTGTCCCGGCTGTGCTCCCTCCCAGCTTCTTGTGCACCCGGCAGAGCATGGGAAGTTGAAAAGTCCTTGACCAGTGTAAGCACTGCTTAGCACCAACTGAAACATCAGAGTGTTATCAACATTGTTCTCATCCTAAATCCAGCGCTATACCAGCTACTAGGAAGAAAATTAACTGTATCCCAGTCAAAATCAGGACAGTTGGATTAAATTAATAGTGAAATTAAAATGTTGACCAAATCAGTACCTGCAGCTGGTGACACATTACAAAACCGCAGAGCCCTCACTGTCAGGTATAATGCTTTGGCAGCACAGAAATTTGCATTCATTACCGCCAGAGTGGTTAATCACGAACTTTTCAATGAAAACACCACTTCAGCTGCCTTTTTGCCATCCAGAGCTAAAATACATATGGTATAGAATAAAGAGGTAGTTGGGCTGCAGCAAACCATAAAAGCCTTTGGTAGAGGCAATGGGACTTGAGCGGATCAGCTCCGTGTCTCGTTTCCACCATCTCGCTGCACCCACACAGACCCACTGTGTTGGCCATTGAACTTCAAAGAGGGGAGGGCTGAACACTCTTAAAATATATATACAGTTTCTTAGCTGTGAGTAAATGATTATAACGAGGAACAGGTGTTCGTAGAATAAGAAATAGATTAAAACAAAATCAGGAAAGAAAAAGGTTTTATAGAACATGCAAACTGGCTTTGCCAGCCGAGATAGTTGCTCTTTACAGCGGGGCTGTTTACAGCAGCTTTAGCCTCTCCTGAGCAGCTGCGGAGCTGTAGTAGCTTTGTGCTTTAAGTCTTGAGGAGGATCTTTCATTTGAAGTTTCTATATTCCAGCATTAATATTAATGCATGGGGAAATGATAATTTTTCTTCAAGTTTATTTTATTTGTTGTATTTCTTCAAATACATTTTATTAGCTGTATTTTCAAGCATTTAATCTTAAAGCCTGAAAATCTGTCAGAGTCCTGCCTCCTTCTCCTAACTCATCAGCCCGACACCGGGGAAAGGCAGAGCCAGAGACCCGGCCGGGGCGGCAGGGAGGGACCAGCAGAAACGTCTTCTTTGGGTCCTCCACTGGTGCAGGAGGAAATACTGACTCATTATTTACATGTGTGTGATTTCTGGCCTCCCATTCCATATTTTACCATTGCTCACGCATGTTTTTGCTTTTCTTTCAACGTATATTTTTAAAAGAGAACCATGAAAACTAAATGAAGAAGAAAAAGACATCAGTGCCATGTTATGGCTGAGATTTTACACGCATAAAAGCCCTTAAACTCATTGGTTTCACTTTACAGGGGCTTGTGACAAGATTTGCTCTGGCTTTTGATGCACCTCAGCCTGCACCCTCCGAGGCTGCTGTGAGATTCAGGGCTGAACTCATTCACTATCTCAAGGCCAAATTTAATCAGGTCAGTTAGACACCTCTGCCATCAGCTGTCTCTCAGACTGCCCCGTCACATGTTTTCTTCACAAAATCACATTGGTTTCTTTCAACAATAACAACACCTAATTTTTCTAGAGCTTTTATGGACCTTAATGAATAATGCGAAGAATTCTGAATTTATAGCAAAAGATAAAGGACATTTGCGTGATACTGTTGCTAATATTTCAGTCTGCCCTGAGTGCAGTTTAGTCAGAGAGAAGGTCTGTACTCAGTAGGCAAATACTTCTCTGCAGATCAGCTGATACCTAGAAAATCAAGCCAAAATAGCCATGGGAATTTCTGGTTATGAGTATGCAATATAACCCCTCATGTTGTATTTATAGTACAGGGCATTACTTGTAGGTTGTGCACTGCTGGGCACATAAATCCCATACGATTTTCCTCTCTGTTCCCCGTTCTCTGCAAGGGGAGCTGTCGAGCTGGAGCAAACGCCTGCCGTGGGAGGTGACGAGTCAGCGCCGCGACCTTTCTTTTTGCTCCTCCTTTTTGCCAGGTTAATCCTTTGATGAGTCGCTTTGCAATGACTGGTAAGTAAGGCGTAACTCAAGCCACGTAAGCCCCCACGGAGAGCATCGTGGCGGGGCGTGGGGCGTGAGATTGCAATCCCATGGCAATCGTGTTACTTTGCAGTCTCCAGCCAGAGTCTGGCAGAGCGGGATCGATGGGACTTGCATCTGGAAAGTTTCCAACTCGTTACCTGGTCTCTGGTCTGGCTGCCAGAAAAGGGGATGCTGAAGAAAAACTGCTGAAAAAGAATAAAAAAGATTTGAAGTTGAAGATGTCAAAGGAGACAGAAGAGATTCGCAGGCAGCAACTGGGCGTTTTCCAGCTGGGATAACTTTGTGGTTCAGCAGGCAGCCGGAGTGTAGCTTTTAATGAGAAATTCATATTGTTTTCCAGAGAAAATTCTTTTCTTTCTTTTGAGTTTTTCGTTGCTTTCTGAGATATTGTCTACAGATATACTTAGTCACCTTTCTAGCAAAACGTACTGACAGCGAGGTGCATCATGGTGCTGCTCCATCCTATCTGCTGCAGGGAAAAGCGAAGATGCGGAGGGGGCAAACGCGGTGCATATGCTCAGACATGGCTGAGACACAACACAGCTGAACACAGAGAATGAAGGCTTCAAGACACATAAGAAGAGAAAGGTCCTCAGTACACAGACGACAATGCTATACTCTTGGAAAATAGCAAGAAAGCTTTAGCAATCACACTGAAAAAAAAATGAGGCGTCTCTCTTACTGAAACTGGGAAAGGTCGGGGGAAAAGAGAAGAGAGCGGCAGCAGAGTGCAAGACAGGAGGGTGCTTGGCACCCCGTGCCTTGCAGCCACGAGAAACGAGGAGGAAAGGGCTTCAAATGCCGCCCTTGTGCACAACAGAAACAGCAATGGGGTACGGAGAGCAATGAGTGCGAACGGGTCCTTAGGGAATGGAGAAGAGCGTGAGAGCTAGAGATGCTGAAGACGCTGGTTGGTAAAATTAAGAACAAGGGAAATAAATTATCTACACATCTCAGCAACAATCAAAATCTTGTCTTGCCTACTTAGGGACAGTAATGCTTAGAAACACTCACATTGACATGATCGGATAGCTTGTACATAGGAGAATTGAATTGACTTAGTTGAATACTCTGAGCCATTAACAATAATTTTTAACAAACCCCGGAACAATGGGTCGATTCCTAGGGAGGAGAAATTACATTAGTATCTGTGCTTAAAAAGGGTAAATATAAAAGTTCTTGTAACCAATGACCAGTTGTCAGGCCCAGAAATAATAATGGAAAAACTCATGTGAGATGTCATCATTAACGAATTCTTCAGTTCTATAGTGCAATTAATGCCAAGCAAAGTGGTTTTATGAAGCATAAGTTTTAGAGAAAATTGCCATGGGAGATGATAACTTTGCTGACTGAAGGTAACTGTCACAAAACAGGTTTCCTAAAATAATTTGATTTACTGCCCCAGGCACTTTGAAAAATTGCCATATACCCAGTAATGCCTCAGAAATTAAATGGATTAAAACCAGTTAAATGATCTAAAAATGTAATCAAAACCAGGAAGCCATCATTCTTTGGCGTGTTTCTAGCAAGTTGCCATAGGGATCTCTCCTTAACACAATACTGCGTTGCAGAGGACATACATCAGCGAGTGCTAATAGTCTGGGTGGCAATAGCTCAGCCACACAGATTAGCAGCGGTGGGGGGCTCACGTGGACATCCCACTCGGTGGAGCCCAATCCGGGCGTACGTGTGGAAAAGATGAGGAGTGTTCTGGTAGGAAGGAAGCAATCTCCAGGAATACAGCAGGAGTGAGAATTTACAAGAAGGACATGAGGAAGACCCAGGAAACTACAGACCTGTTAGTCTAACCTCAGCCCCTGGAAAAACTATGGAGAAGATCCTACTGGGTGCTACTGAAAGACATTTAAGGGACAATGCAACCATCAGGCACAGCCAACACGGGCTCACAAAGGGAAAGTGCCGTCTAACAAATCTTATATCCTTCTACGACAAGGTCACCTGCCTCATGCATGAAGGGCAGGCGGTGGGTGTAGTTTTTCTGGTGCGAACGCCCATTGCTGAGTAGCCGAGAGGGTGAACAAGACCCCTGGAAATACAGGCAGGATGGTATCAGGCAGGAACGGTGAGGCAGCGCTGCCCGTCCCCAAGGCGAGAGAGGGAACACTGCCGGACTTCTCCGCGGGGCATGTTGTTGCCAAACTGTTTGGAGAGAGGTGCTGGATGAGGTGAAACCCCGAGGGGGTCTTCTAGGGACGTACAACAGGCGGTGGGGCAGCACCGCCGCAGGTGCCCCACGGAGACTGGGCACATGGAGCCTCGGGGTGCGGGCACAGTCGGCTGCAATGGCTGAAAACAAAAGCAGCAAACTCATACCGGGAACAAGAATATTCTGATTACCAAAAGCAATTAGCAGCCAGAAGAGCTAATCCAGGGACCCGGGGACGGCACACCATAAAGATCCTCCAAATGAAAACCGGGGGATTATTTGGAAGCAGTGCTGAAGCTGGAACAAGCAGTCATGTGTTATGAAGAAATTAGTAGATGAAGTGCAGGAGATCACATTAGATTATCCTAATGGTCCCTTCTGGGTATGAATTTAATGAAAGAATATGTGTTTTTTATTCCTTTATTAAAAATAACAAATTCATCTAATTTGATTACTTTTTCACCGTCTTTTGCCGCTAGCACAGCGTCTTGCTTGCAGATTTAGCCACAAGCCAGCTCTTTGCTAGAGGACACCAGCAGAGTTCGGTTAACTTCAGCTCTAGACAGAGGTCCTCGTTTTGCTCCTCCCAGGCTACACCCGAGTGAGGAGCTGCATTTCTTCTCCCTCAAACTTCTGAGGTTTCAAAAGAAAAGGAAAATTCCCCTGCGTGAGGGGGGTGAAGGCGGCGGGGGCGGAGGCAGCTGCCCCGGCGCAGGGGCGAGCGCTGTGCTGCTCTCCATGGCGGGGGCACTGGGACAGGGCCCATCTCGTACATTAATACATGGCTTACCACCCCGAGCCCTGACCAAAACCGGCACCGAGGCACTACCACAACGGTTATTGTTTACACTAAACTGGGATCTGGCCCCACGGATGAGTTTCCATTGCTGTCACGAAATTACCCTTTTATATTTTGGCTGTCATATTGTTTGGTTGCTTCCTGTTGCAATAAAAAGTTATCTTTTCGCTGATGATTAAAAGTGCTCAACCCCAAACCTATGGATTAATGATCATTACTCATGGAAATGGTAAACATTACCCTGAAGGTTAGATTTAATTTCATGGTTATATAGACAATGGTTAGATAATTCAATCTGGGAAAATATACTGAAATTAACAGTATGCTTTATGCAAGAATGAAGAGAAGAAGCTAAAAAGCAGTGAGCACTGGCCGTGTATTGCGGATGTATTGTGTCCGTAGATGGCAGGCTGGCAAGGGCAGGCGGTCACACGGCAGCTGGGGGATGCACCGGCCCCCATGGTGAGAGCCAAAGCTGGCTGTGCCCCACGGGGAGCGGTCCGGCCGCCCCGGCACCGCGGCACAGCCGAGAGCAGAGGAGCCCTGCCCCGTGCCCACCGCGCCTCTGCAAGCCCGCGTCGGTCTCCACCACCCCCCGAGCACCGCAGCCAGCACCGTCCCGGGAACGTCGCCTCCGCCGCCGCAGCCCGCGCGAGCCGCCCGGCGGGTCTGTCTCGGTGGAAGTGCCTGCTGAGGAGTGCGAGCAGTGATGGATTGCCTCGACCTCATCGCACACCGCCCGTCACCGCATGATGAATGGCCTTTTGTCTGCTAATTAGGCAAAGGGGACAATACAGGGTATTAGTTTTCTCGTGAGCATCAAATTAGGAAAGCTGTCAAACAAAATGACAGGTATAACAATTAGGTGGTGCATTTTGAGTTATTTACCTGGCAATAATGTTAATGGAGGCATCACAGATAAATTCTATGAATCTTTCAAGAAGTCATCTACATCTCATCTGCTGGGTGTCGTTCGTTATGGGCCCTCAGCCTCCCCGCTGACAGCGGAGCGCCGCGCTGCGGCGGGGCCGGGGGGGAGGGACCGCGCCCTGGCCCCGTGCTCCCAGCGTCTCCCCTCTCCTACAAGGGACGGAGCTGGCGTCCCCTCACACCAGCGTCTCTCGTGCGCTGATGGTGCTGTGCCCGTTTCCCAGCGGGGTGAGAGAGGAGAGACCCGTCCCGTCTGCTGCGTTTGACGCGTGAGGTTGTCACAGCCTGGTTGCACAAAAGGGATGTTTGAGAGAGCGGGCGCCATCCCGGGCTCGGCGTTCGCACCCACCCGCCAGCCCTGGGCTCGACAGGCAATAAAGGGTCATCGTTAAAAATCATTATAGTCCCGTCCAGCTTCCCGACCAAAAACTTTTTCCCTCTTACGCTATTCTGGGAAAACGATCTTTGGAGAAAAACCTCAGGCCTACCTGCAAAGGCAGGCCAGTGCTTGTGACCACGTCGGTGCAATGGAACTGAATACCCCATAACGTAGGCGGAGGCTGCAGTGAAACAGGGCTTGCTGAGCTCACACCGGCACGCCCGGCTGGCGCGGCGGGTGCTGCGGGGTGGGCGAGCTCGGCGTCCGGCTGGGCCCCTTCAGCACCCGGGCGGGCCCCTCCCGGTCGTGTGCGTGGGGGCCGGCTGCAGCCGCCCGCCTCGGGCGAGCGCTCGGCTCTGCGCGCGGCGCCGGGCCAGCCCTGGCCGGGGGAGCTGCCGGCGGAGCTGCTCAGCCAGCGCGGGCCGTGCCGGGCCGGGCACCGCTGGCCGCTCGCCCCCGCGGCCTGCAACCTCCGCACGGCGCGGCTGCGTCCCGCCGCGCCCGGGAGCTCGGGGAGCCCTCGGAGGACACCACCCAGCCAGGGTCTCCTCGCAACCTCGCCGTGGGCCAGCCGTGACCGGGATACTGGAACTCAGAAGGACGCAGAGCAGAGCTAGGGCTCTTTAAACATTATTTTTCTAAGAGCTAGAGCTCTTTAAACATTATTTTTCTAAGGATGTGCTCCAGCGCTGATCGATTCTGAATGGTCGCATTCAGCTGCATCTTCCTCGTCACCAAACACCCCAGCAGCCACGTTTCGCTGACCTGACCCCAGTTTTACCCTTCCTGAAAGGTGAGTGCCGGCGTTTTCTCCGGGATTGCTCGCAGGAGCCAGGCACGACCTTTTGTGCATCAGCTCTCAGTTCAGAAAGCCACGTGGGACTTGCTCATGCGAGCATTGCCGTAAAACGGATTGCTATAAACCACGTCCAGGCCTAGACCGGGAAAGCTGAGGTTTCTTGTGGGCAGCGCGGGCACTGCTCCCTGGGTGTCCCTCCCGGTGGCGGTGGCCTCGCGGGGACCCCACTGCATGGAGCAGCCCTGCAGCCCAGACACAGCAGGGACGGCCCAGGGCTGTAGCGAGGCACTCCCAGCTCCCTCCTGGGGCTGCTGGTTTTGCTCTCTGAAATATTTTTAGTTTCTTTTCTCTTTTAAAAAAAATTAAATGTCATATTTAAATGGAAAAGTGAAACCAGAACAGAAATGTTTTTTTTTTTCTTTTCCGTGCTCATGCTTTTCATCTGTAATTATTTTCACAGCCTGGAATAAATTCACACTGGTTCATGGGAAAGCTCCTCCTCATCCATAAAGAAAGCAATAATGGCTGAAGATCAAAAGAGCAAAAGGTTCAACCTGGGACACGCTTCTGCTGTGAGAAAACTCCTCACTGGAGTAAGCAACAATTTACAGACTTTTTTGTCTTCTCAACAAAAATGTCTAATAGGGCCACATAGGAAATTTGTGCCAAAGTAATCAAATTCTCTCTGTAAAAAGAAAACAGAAAAGAAACTTTTAATAAAAGCCTAGCAATGAACAGTTTTGTATTGGAAGAGAGATGTGGCTGGCTTCAGATTGCCTTCACCCGGACTGGTTTTGCGTCTGCAGGGCTGTTAGTCGGATCCCCGATGGCAGTGCTGCTGGTGCTGGGGCCGGTGCTGGGGCCGGTGCTGGGGCCGGCAGCGTGGGTGGACCACAGCCGTTAAAAAATCGGGAGATGTAGGTTACCCGTTCAATATTCTCATGCTGAATCCAGCACCTTGGGCGACGCGTCCTGCTACTCAGCGGCTGACCCAGCTACCCAGCGCGCTCGTGAAAAAGCGCCTTGAAGCGCAGTGTTGTGGGTCACACGCACGCCTTTCAGGAGTTACCTTCAGGGGTTTTCATTACCACTTGCACACGCTCAAATAAAGTGTATTCTGTTTGTTTAAAGTTTCAGTCATTTAAATTTTGAAAATATTATTCCAAAAAAATTTCCAAGCCAGATTTCTTTTGACAATTATATCAAGAGGGTTCGGATGGTGCCAAGTTTTAGGTTTTTGAACGCTAATTCTCAATTGTGCTTCGCAGGCATTGGTTTGCTGACAACCATCTGTTTCAACCTAACTTTTTTCCTTAAAGTCAGCCCGAGAGAAATTAAAATATCAAAAGGAAATACTTCAGAGGAGCGGAAAGGAAGCAAAAAATAAAGGTGCTGAAGCTGTAAACAGCTTTTGAATTTAAGTTTAGCTTAAGTCACTTTTTACAGCTGATTTGCCTGCGGGCGAGCTGGAGACGGCTCAGCCCGGAGCATCGCCCGTGTCGCCGGCACCGCGGGGTGAAGCAGCGTTCGGCGGGCACGAGTTTTCATCAACAGTTATGGAAAATCTGCTGGGATTTCCCTGAGGTCTTCCCAAGGGCTTGGGGAAGCTTATTTTCCCTCAAACGGCCTCCGCCCCAAGGGGGCTTCGTTGCTTTTCCAGGTTTGCATGTATCACATCCCGCCCCAAAGCCCGGTTACGAAGCGCTGCTGCGCTGAGCGTGGGCTGATCTCACACAGCCTCGGCGCAGGAGAGACCCCTGCCTCGCTTTTAGGATGTACAGAGCTCTGGCCGGCTTCTCTGTCTATGATCAACTTACCCCATGACTAAATTAACCATTTATAATTAAAATGTGCTAAAAAGCAGATGGAACATATTAATTAAATGTCACGGTTGGCTTCCTGTAGCCTTTTGATATTGAATTCTAAGCTGAATACATGAATTAGGAAAAGGAAAAGGCATTTTTACAGGCTTCACGATAGCCCCCATCCTGAGGTGCCGGAGAACTTGTCTCACGTTGCCAGCGGGCTGGACGGCAGGCGGGCTGGGCAGGCTCCCTTGGTGCCTTTCGGGCTCCATCGCCAGGGATGAGCGGGAAGCAGAGCACAAACACAAGCCCCAGCCTCTTTCTTTCAGCTTTGGTAGTGCTTTTGCGTAAAAAGTGATAAATAGCGTGGCTCAGACCTTTCGCTAAGAAAAAAAAAAAGAAGTAAGAACAATGAAATTCATTCACAGAGTATTATTTTATCACAACTGCTGTCTCTCTCTTTGAAATAATTTTGTGAAAGACAGAATTACTGTCATTTGTGTCAAAGCGTAATTTCCCGTGTTAAAACAAGGTGCATTACGCCCCATCTTTGTGGAACAACAAAACAGAATTAAAGGATTTTTATATATGTGTGTGTGTGTGTGTATATGTACGCACACGTAACCAGAGATTTTTGCTGTTGCTGTAAATATTTGTGTGAGCAAACGTGACTGCCCTGCTACGAGCAGAAGGGAGCAGCTCGGGTGCTGGGGGGGAGCGCTCCGGGCAGCAGTGCCGCGGCTGCGGGTCCCGGCGCGGGGCTGCCCCGCGGGGCAGCCAGGGTGGGCTGCGCAGGTGGGTGCTGTGCCCGCCGGCAGACCTGTGCGTACCACCGCCCTCCCCTGGCATGTCCACCAGCAGACGCAGAGCTTCTGTCACCTTTCAAGATTAACCTTTTCAGATTTACTAATACACACTGTGAAAAATACGTGAGAATATGGATTCAAATGAATGAGCAAATGATGGAAATCTCTGCTGTATTTTTTCCTTTTGCAGAACTATGTTGTCGTAAGCATTAAGTATCTACTTAGGTCAGGTAATAGTCTGACTCAGATAGCCCTGAGAAGCTATAACATTTATTTTTCCCGTGAATTCCCAGCGGTCCATTGATGCTGAATGCTGCGTAACAGCTACAGAGGCCGGTTCCCATGGCGTCTGGGGTTTGCTTTACCAGCTTCTGGAGCCAAAGAACACACACGCCGTCATTAATACACTCCCCTATTTTTATTTACGTTTCTTTTAGCAGCCCCTTCCGCAGAGGGGGCAGGCAGCAGTGCCGGGGCCGGGCTCCCCCCAGCCGGGCCACCCCCGCCTCGCAGGGCGCTGGTAAAACCGCGGCGAGCATTGCCAGGGCAGGCTCTACCTGGGGCTCGCTGCGGGGACCGGCACCGTGCCTGTCCCTGCAAAGCGGCCAGACCCACCGCCCTCCCGCTCCACGGCCGAGGCATCGCTCTCCGTTGTGAAGAGGGATGTTTGAGGCCCTCTGTGCACAAACAGGGCGCGTGCCTACAAACCGTTAGTCGTGCAAGCACGGACCAATGTGTCCTGACAATAAGAAACCCAAGGTTGCCGTCCCCCTGGCACTCAACATTGTAATTCAATATTCTTTATATCCCTAATATAATTTTACTGCCACGGATTGGATTTTCCGTGAAAACAAAATATCAATACATAACAATGATAAAAATGAACAGAGAACACTTCATCATCAATAAAATGAAACAAACACTCCTGTGCTTCATGTTAGGAAAAAATAAATGATGGTAGGGAATTCAGAGGGTCACAAAAATGAAGACTGTGGGAGAAAAGCTGCTCAGAGACAGGTCGAATGAGGATGAAGAAGAGGGACCCTTGCAAATGGAGGGTGCCCTCCTGACATATAAAGCTGAAACCTTTGTCAGCATCCCCATCAAAAAGCTTAACCTCATTACGAACTGTATGCCATTCCACTTAGAAAAACAAAAGCATGGAAAGATGAATAACACTGTCACTAATCAGTGTGAAACTGTTAATTTTAATTGAATTATAGCAAACTTCAAGTCAAACAGATAAGTCCTAGTCCTGTAATGCTTTAATTTTCTTTCTAATATTTTTCTAATGTTCTAAAACACCATGTTACTCACTTACACTATTTAATCGATTTCATGACGGATTTGTGAAACTTTGATAGTGTATTGTTGTTTTTAAACAAATAAGCGGATTGCAATTTCAAAAGATGATTGCAGATGCAGCAGTCAGTGAGCGAAGCCCAGCTACGCCTGGGGAGGGACAGCTGGCCGAGTTCATGGCAAAAGCGGGCACCTGATATGCTGATTTGATGTAAAGTCCCTTATGCAATCACATCAGTGCTTTCTCTCCGTGTTTGTATGTTGTTCGCACAGCCGCGGGGCAGCCTGGTCACAAACCAGAACACGCTGAAGATGTGTTGAGCGGTCCCTACCCCACGCTCCTGTCCCAGGAACGCCGGTGCTGTCCTCCAGCTGGATTCTGGGCACGTGTTACTGGGGTCTAAGCACGTGTTAATGGGGTCTGTGCACGCATTACTGGGAGCTGAGTACACGTTACTGGGAGCTGATCATGTGTAACTGGTGGCTAACAGGTGTTACTGGGGGGTAGCAAGCGTTACTGGGGGCTGAGCGGGCGTCACTGGGGTCTGGGCACACGTTGCTGCAGGTCGGTATCGCATCTGCGTCCTCTGTAGACGGGTGAGCTTCTGTTCCCTTCAGTGAATTCAGAAGCGGCCCCTGGGCCTGCGAAGGCGTTTCAAAATAAGCAGCTCCACACTCCAGCAGGTGTTTCCTCTCTTTTAGATCATGGGTGAATGTCGTGGCGAGTCCTTTCCTGGCATCCTCTGCAACGGGGATCACGGGCAAACTGTAAAATCCATGGCTCGGTCCTACATCCACAGAAAATATATGCTGTAAAAAAAAATTTTTAAAAAATCTATGCTGTAAATAGGACGGAAAGCATTTTCATTTCCTTTCCGTCACGCTTTCCACAGGCAAGGGGGTAAGCAGTCGACCGCAGACCGGTGGCAGCAGGGAAAGCTGCTGTGCCACCACCGTGTGCCGGTGCTCCAGGAGCAGATGCTCCTCAAATTAAGCACTAAGCACAGAGGATTTTGGTGCTTCTTAATTGGCGTGGGGCTGGGCGTTTGCCACCCTCCTGCTGGTGCAGAGCCGCGGGCGGGCGCCGGGAGCGATGCGGCAGGGATGCCGCGGCACCACGAGCGCCAGCGCCCGCGTACGGCCCGGCCGGGCGGCTCATCGGGTGGGGAGAGCACAGCTTGTGGGAGCGTCGTGCCCGGCTTCTGCGGGCAGAAAGCTCGAGCACCTCCGCCCAGCCCTATGAAAGCGAGCCGCTGTGGATGCTTTTCTAACAGGAAGACGTGGCTAAAGCTGCTCTTAGTCCTTCCACGGAAGATGAAAATACGGTTTCTGCTGCAACAACAAAACCAGAAATGCCCTGGGCTGCCCAGGTGGGGTTTTGTTCCAAGTTCTCCCAGGTAGTTTGTCCTTGAGAAAAAATACAGATTGCTGAATTTCCCAGTGTTTCTTTCGGAGGAGATTCGGCATGCTTTCGGAACCGTTACTGGTAGAGCAGGCGAGTGTCCTGGCGGCACCGCGCACTCCAGCCCGGTGCTGCCGCGCGGCTGCCGGCGGGTGCGGCGGGGAGGACGCGGGCGTTTGGCCCGCGCCAGGGCGGTGCGAGCGCGCCGAGCGCTGCCGGTGCTTCGCCTGCCGCAGCCGGGGCTGTGCTGGAGGCTGAGCCCCGCTCAGCACCGCCGACCCCAGCGGCACGGGGAGGGCCGGCGGCTTGGCGGGGGCTCTCAGCCCCACCGCCACCGAGGTCGCCGGGAGGCGTGCGCTTATCCCAGGCTGTTCTTGGTAACAAAGAATTGCGTGAGATAGCTTTCTTATTCAATACCAGCTCATCTGCTATTTGCAAGGGAGGATTTAAAATCTTCTGAGGCGCTAAGGCATGAATGTAAGCTACCGCAACAGGATTTTTATGGAGATAAGGCAGAACTTGCAGGCAGAGGCGTCCGGTGCTCTGGACTCCTCAGACCTTTATTCCCCACTGGCCTGTGGAAAACCTAAGAGACTTATAGAAAAGGCAAAGCTTGCAAGAAACAAAAAGACTCAATTAAATCCCTTTCTTCCAATTTATTATGCCATGCCACAGATGAAAACAAGAGCGTACAGTACAACCGGAGGTGCACACAGAAAGCCGATTTATGCCCCGGACTTGGGAGCAGCAAGTGCCTGAGAAACAGCAGTCATTGATAATGAGTGAGTAATCTCTGGGAGAGCTTATCCAGTAACTCAAACAGGATAAAATAAAAATGTCTGCAACAGGCATTGGGATCTTTTTTAATGAATTTGCTTTATGAACTGTTCATAATCTGTGCTCATTCCATCTTCTAAAATCAGGTTTATCTGAACAAAGTTCAGACAAATATGTTTTTAAGACCTGTTTATAGGCCTTTAGAAAAACTGAATGTTTACTATTAGATTATAAACTTGCACTTTACAGTCACGTGGAGAAATATGCCTGTCGTTCCCGCTGGCAGAGCCTGTGCCTTCCCGGGAGGGGTGGCTCCTGCCCCGCTGCCCGACACCCGGCATTGCCTCCCAGCCCTGGGCACCGGCCACCACTTGCCCCGGGCACACCCAGCACACATGCGCACACACACACGCACACATCTACACACGCGCACACATTTACAGGGGCACAGGTACACACAAACACATGCACACGCACACAGGCAGGGCATGCACACGCACACGTGCACACCTGCATTGCACACGTATACACACACGCACATATACACACAAGCACACAGGCGTGCACACACACACACGCACTCCCCAATCAGTCTCACACAAGAAGAGTTTTGGGCTTCTTTGCTGCCTCCATTACCAAATGCTTATCAGTTTGTGTCCCTGCTTTGTTTATCACCTTCCCTGTTAATTATTGTTCCCTTTGAACCGAAATGCATCGGATGCTCTCACGTTCCTCACGCCCTCACCTGAACCTCAATGGGAAATAAAGGCACCCGCTCCCGCGCTCTACTTTAGCAGCGCACTCACAGGTATAAATAAAGGAACATAGGTGGCAGAATTACAAATTCAAATGTTCCTCACCCAGCTGCTCCAAAGGCAGCTCATTTGTGTGTAACCCCTTATTAAGGCTAAACCTAATGACAGTCAATCCCTAAATTTTCTTTCCAAAATGTGTGCGTGAGAAATGCCTTCACACCTCATTTGGAGAGGGAAGCAAAAATGGGTGAGCTATTTGACCAGTATTAATTTTGACTATTCATGATCAAGCCAATGACTGAATATTTTGAGAAGATTTTTCAAATACTTTTGTGCACAGGATAAATACCAGGGAACTCATATTTCCTTCCAAATAGCCTCTGCAGAGTAAGATGCTAAATTTAGTAACTAAATTATTCATGATATGATATTCTCTTGATCTTAATCTTTGACTCTTTTATGTCAGGCAGCAGAATACACGCTGAAGACAAATATTTTTCAAGGCTGCTGTCTACTACACACAAAAAATGTACCTTCAGAGGCAGACTAGACCAGGAAAACACCGCGTCCATGAAGTGAGACCCAACGGCACCCACCAGGGATGGAGCTGGTTTCTCCCCCCACACACAGTGGCTCAAGGCTGCCGTCTATGCCAGTGTAGATGATGTTCCCAGGGCATTTGCTGGCCTCAAGTCCCGTAAGAAGCCTCATGACTTTTTTCCTTGACTTCCTTGCCATCAGCTTTCACCCCACAGGTACGACTTAGCACATGCTTCGTGGTCCGCAGGGGAGGATTTTGGCGTGGCTGCCCCGTGTATCTGCGAGCAGCCTGTTTGCCGGGGCTGGGAGGCAGCGGACACACCAACGCTCAGGTGGGAGGAAAGGAGCTCCTCTGCGTGCCCTGCTGCTAGCTTCGGCCCAGGAGAGCTCATTTCAAACTAGTTTAAATATCTCCTTCCAATATTGCAGTCAAAGACTTGTCCCAAATGATTACCTGGAGGCCTGCAGCTTTCAGACTTCTCCTGACCCTTGACTCTGTGCTAGATGGCACGTTCTGCTGCTGAGGACAATTTCCCTCATACGTGACTCCAGCCTGGACGGCAGCTATAAACCTCATCACCACAACACGAGCGTTAATCTCTGCCAGGGGAAAAACCATCTGCATGATTTCATTAAAGCCAGTGCTGATCACTGGCGAGAAATGCGTCCCTTTTTGGATTAAAGTAATATTAACACACAGAGCCAGCTAAGGACACTATATGTGTGTCTCTAGAATATTATAGAAGATCGTCTGTGTTGGCAGTGACAACTGATTCACCTAAGGAGATAATTTCCAACCCAGCTCTCAGCAAACAGCTTACGCTAATAAAACAGTTTCTCTCCATTTCTCCCACGGGGCTGCTCGAGCACGCTGCTGCCCGGGGTGCCTGGCTGGGACCCTGGCAGCAGCAGCCCTGTTTCTTTCCTCCCATGCTGAGAGCAGGGAGCGTTGGCTATAAACCGCGTTTTGAGGGCGTATGTCCATTTCTGCTGGGGAATAACAAGGCTCTGATGGAAAAGTTCAGATGGTGCCGATGTTGCCCACGCATTTCCGACACTGCGGCTCCACATGCACAAGAGCCTAGATCGGGTCCTGGGTGAGTATGACGAGCACCGTGGGTGCAAGGTTAAGAGTACACTGTAATTTTATTTTTCTGTGGGATATCTGCATTAGCATATGGCAGTCTGATCACTTGGTGTCACACACGGATGCGCTGTGGCTTTCCGTTTGGCGGCTGGGTAAACGCTCAGTGCTGCCACCCCCTTTTCATGTCTTTTCCTTTTTATTTCAATCACGACAAGAAAGGACCCTTGCATGGAAAGGGGTTTGCAATACTGAGCATTAAGCTTTTGACTAACCCATTTTGTGATAAATGAATGGGGGGAAAAAAAAGGAATCCCTCTCCATAGTCCTTCTGTATGGGGCTGAAAAAGTGTTTTCCAGGAAGCCTCTTCCAAGTGTCACGTATCAAGTGCAAAGTCCAGCAGCAGCAGAGTTCATCGCAAAAGGTAGCACATTTCTCCCCTTTTCTCAGGGCTCCTCCAGCCCATGGCTGTCCCATTCCTCTCCGTGCAGCGTTCGCCCCTCTGCAGGGCTCCCCGCGGGCAGCTCGCTCTGCCCGGCACCGGCCGGTCCCTGCGCCCACAAACCTGCAGAGCACCCCGAAACAGCCTCCTGCACGCCCTGGAGTCAGGTTTGGCAGAAAGGCTGGAGGACCTTCTCCCTCCTGTGTCCACTCGTGCAATCCACCTTAATCCTGCGTCCAGCTGTAGCCGAGGAGACCCGAGGATCCGTGCCGGCTGCTGCTCAGGGTCATTATCGCGTGGTGTCCCCACAGGCACCCTCCAGCCGGTGCAGAGCCAAGAGCATCCCACAGCTGGAGTGGTGCGACTGCATTTGGGCATTGGAGTTTAATTTATAGATAGCATTCCCCCATCCCCAACTTGTAAGAGTCAAAAGCTTGCGACTAGCAGGTACGGGCATTTTACAAAACGCATCCGGGCATATCTCTTTAGAAATTAGCTTGTGCCGGGGAAGACCATAACACATCTGTTCAGGTACTGTCATGGGCTTTGCTTTTCTGACAGGTAGAAGTTTATCTCTGAAAAGCTGGCTACCTGCATAGGGGGAAGGTTCATTTTATGCAACACAGCGAAGAATAGGAGTGTGTATCCAGAATTTATACTTTCAAAAAGCAGACAACTCTCATCTCATCTAGAGTCAGCTCACCACGCATTCTGCTGCAGACCAAAGACCTTTCTTTTCTCCTGACATCCTGTCTCTGCCGCTGTATCACCAGTTATGTTGGGGTTTGTTTGTTTGTTTGCTTATTTTTGTGCTAAAAGCTTTGAAAGAACTCTGAGGAACACCTGTACACTCCAGTTACACTATTATCTAATGATTTAGGCACAACTTATCTGGTAATATGGAAATCATGTCATGTTTGTTAAATTGAGGGTTTAGTTGTGTGAGTCAACAGATTTAATTTCTTGGGTAATAAACTGCTCTGAAATGATTTCTGACTCATCCTTTTCTTGCTTTAGAAGATGTATGAGGATTGCAGGAAGCCCACGCTGGCGGGGATCCTGCACCGCGCGTGTGGGGATGCCCGCTGTGCTGAGCCATTTGCCCCAAAGCGCTTTGTGTTACTCATCCTCGGGGGCAAGCGATATCTGCAGCCGTGAGTCATCCTGCCCCACGGCGTGGATCTTCGCAACATCAAAGCAGCCGAAGCCTGGGCTCAGTTTATTCGTCCCTCACGTGGGATCTGGTCAGTGGTATCAGTGACTTCAGGTCTCTGCTCCTCATTTAACTTCTCCAGGCCTTTTTACGCCTCTTTCAGCCAGTCTGGCGGCCCTCTTTCAGCTTGCTCCAGCAGCAAACACTTCCCTGTGGCTCAGAAAGCACATCCATTTGCGGGGACGGTGTACAGTGCACGTCGGAGGTCGGCGCAGAATCGCCCTGCCCAGGCTTCACTCCGGGCGGTGCCATGTGAAGCTTTTCATGCAGAAGGGAGAGAACTGTGACAGACAACCCACATTTTTAAGAGATAGCTCTAAGATCCTGAGCTTTTCTTTCTTTTTCTATTTTTAGTTTGGTTTTTTCCCTCTCCATTTTCTACCTGCCTGAAAAAAAGATGTTTTGAACACAAGGCAGCTATGCCGTCTTTCTCCCAGTGCAACGCTGATTCAGATGCAGACACCAGAGACGGAGACTTACTCTTAACTTCCCAAGGATGACACAAACTCTTCCATGAGATTCATTCGAAATCCAAGCTGTCACCTAATTTTCACAGGTTTTGCTCTTTGCCTTTGCTTGCCTTTTTTCAGTTTCTCTCTTTGCTTTGCACACGCGTACGCACACACCCGTGCAGGTACTAATGTGATTTAATCATCGGCTTCAAATTACACTATGCTGATTTTTTCAGCATACCTGTGTTCTTCCTTTAAGATGGTTGTTGATGCGAGAGGAAGAAAAAAATCTCTGTGGACATGCAAAGAGAGTTTGAACAGAAAATTGTGATTCTGAGGCACATTCAGCTTCCATCTGCCCCTAATGAAGAGCCATCATCTTGCAGGGGCTGACCCGTAATCAGGAACTTTCCATCTGAAAGTTCTTTAAACTGATAAGACTGCAACGGCATTACGAATGCATTTATCATCTCATATTTTCTCTCCTATCTTTACAGACACCCCAGATAAGGCAATGCACCGAAGAGTTATTTATGGTTAGTGTGACCATTAGATGCATATGTGCGTGTAACGTATAGTTTCTGTAATGGGACTGTAAATCGTTTCAATTATTCATCTTTGCTATATTTTACAGCAGTGACACTTTTTAATATTGCAATTTCTTATTCATCTTTGCTAAATTTACAGTAGTGACATTTTTTAATATTGTAACTTCTTTTCCTGCAATAGGCAGCTATGGGTCTCTGTCAGACCGAGATGAAATTCTTTGGGAAGTGATGAGAAAAGCTCAATTCAGTTAACTGACAAAGAGATCTTCATGCAAGGAGCTTCCCAAAGTAGATAATGAAGAAATATGTGCCTGTTTATGTATGCAGCTAAACCAGCACAGATGACTCACCCTTTGATCAAGAGTCATTTGAAGTAAGGAGCCGCCTTTAAATGAAGCGAAGTATCAATGTAAATTAAAACAGGAAAAGAAGCATGACATGTTGGTCCCAGACCTACTATTGACTCCACTAAGAACAAGATCAGACTCATTATGTACCCAATTAACCAGGCCCAGCTCCAGGAGCCCGTGCAGCGCGGAGGAAGGGGGTGGGGGGCGGCAGCGCTCGCCCCGGGGACGGGCACCGGCGGCTCGGCCGCAGCCGCCCGGCAGCCCCCGACCGCCCGAAGGCAGCAGGCGATGCCGGCCCGGCCAGCCGACCGCTCGCGCTGCGGCTCACCAGGGCTTTCCCACATCCCCCACGCCTTCACCTGTCATCTGAGCAGGAGATTAACCTTTACCCGAGTTTTAAATTCATATCCTTTGGCACAGGACTAATTTAACCGTAATTCATCCTAACACAGTGTATGGAGAGGCTAATGGACAAGGACGTTTAGAGCAAGAAGGGTAAAAAGGAAGAAGGTTGATGGTTGCACAGCCAGAAGACTAACCATCTCTTTAAGGTCCTTTTTCGCTTCCTGAATGCTTACACTTTCTCCTATCAGACATGTACTTCACATACTCCTCTGCCCCTGTCAGTCTGTCTTTACTGAGACTTTGCTGGTAAAATATATTACCAAGAAACAACAATTACAGAATTCTTCTGTATAGCTCATTTCCAACACAGCAGATTCAAAGCTAGCAGGGCTTAGGTGTCTTGTCTGCCCACTATGGATTTGCCATTTTGATCTCAAAATAGCAGCACAGAAATTTAACGGTGGTCCTACATGGTCACTCTAGAGGTTAATTTTGGCAGTAACATTTTGATAGGATTAATTTTGAGCAACCTGGTCTAGTGGAAGGTGTCCCTGACCATGGCAGGGGGCTTGGAACTAGATGATCTTTAAGGTCCCTTCCAACCCAAACCATTTTATGATTCTATGATGAATTTTAAAAAAGAATTGCACCAAGGTCTTTTGCAAACCAGGAATAGAACGGGAAGCAGGTTCTCGCCAGCAGAATAATGCCAAACATGGGCTTCAGTGCCATGGGTTAATGCCAACACCAGAGAGGGATGAGTCTCTCACGATCATCCACATTTTTCCCTTCAATTTTATAAACATTCCTAATGAGCTCTGAAAAGTCAGGAAGCAACAAAGTTATATAACTGCAAAGGCAGCTTATAAACAAATAGATTTGAAACTCCTGAGGGGGAAAAAAGGGAACACGCTCTGTACTGGCCTGATCTCCAACTTTCTGAAGTCGTTCTGAATTTTTCTTCTAACTTCAGTTAGCTCTGAATCAAAAAGAAACACTCCGGAATAAGCCTCAGTATTTGGGGATTATATTTATTTGGAAAAACCCAAGCAATAAACATCTTATCAATTAATCTGAGATGTATTAGGGCATACAAAGAAGTGACTGATTGTTGAATATCAAATATACTGGTATTATCAGCACTCTGCCTCACAAGGTGATAAATGAAGGTACCAGAATTGGTGAGATACGATCACATTTTTATTTATTGTTTGGTACCATATCCTGTCCCGGTAATGGAGTTTTAAACAAATTGTAGCTTGCTTATCGGCATCCCCGGCGAGGCTGCGCGGGCAGGGCACTACACCCCCCCGGGGGGTGGGGGAGCAGCCACGGCCGAGGAGGAAGGTGCGGGCAGGACGGAAGCTGCCGGCAGGTAGGACCGGCGGCGGGGGCGAACGGATATGCGTCTCAGTGCCCCCACTCACCTGCGAGCCCCGCCAGTTTTTTGACTCGAAATTTGCCTTTTTTCCGAGGCATGAAGCAAATCCTTCTCACTGTTTTCATCAGACATCTCTGCTCTCTCAGGAGGGTTTGTTTCTGCCAGCTCATTTCTGAGAGTGTGGATCGTTAGAAACGTGGGAAGTACCACGGAGGTTCAAATAAAAGAAAACAAGAGATGGGGGACGATGCTAGGAACTTTCTTTAGAGGGAGAGCCTCTAAAGATTAACGAGAGAGAAGGAAATTAGGAGGCACCTGCTCCCACAGCGTGGTCCTGGGGGAGAGCTCCAGCTCCAATGTTGGAGAGCCGGCAGGGAATTCTATTTGAGATTTCATTCTCTGGTAGAAAAAAGTTGTAGCAGCAAGCCAATCGGCACCGACAAACAGCTAAATGCAGTGAAATTCCGCTTTGTGTTGCAGACCTTGGGTACGTCCGCGTAACTACAGCCAGCACGTGCAGCACACGGCTGAGCACCGCACCGCTGCTTCCTCCCATCTCCACCTGCCTGCACCATGACGGCTCTTCTCACATGCAGGTGCATGTGTATATGTGCGTGTTACACCCACAAAAAATTAATATAGCAGCCAGGTCCTGCAAAAGCAATAAGTGCTTGGAAAGCAGAGGATTAGATTATTTACAGTCTCCTCTATTTTAACGTCAAAAAGATGTGCCCAGCATTGTAGTAAAGAATAGGAATTTCTGAGGGATTTGAAACACTAGCAGAGATTGTAATGCTGATCAAGATGAATGACCCATACTGATGAAATATTTTTAAAAACCCCTACTGAGGAAACAGTGTCCTAGAATTTGGGAAACCTGAGATAAATAGTGTGCTCACGCAGAAATGATTTCTATGCAAAATACAGTAAACAAATAGAAGAGGTTACCAGAAAAAAAGTAAATGAAATTTTTTTTTAGTTCAGAAACCCACAGAGGTATTCTTAAATACCCAGTCTAAAACAGAAATAATAAAAGTATTCAGGAATGTCAAATGAAATAGACTGGAAGGTAAAAAAAAAGGTATTTATGAATTCTATTGTGCTAATGGAAGTATCACCAGGTAAATGCATTCAGCTGAGGCACTTGAATCTTCAAGGACAAGTTCATGAGTTTATGGAGGTTTTGTTTTGAATTTAATCTCGCTAATTATTTTAATAATTAAAAATGTTCTGCTAAAGCAGGTTGTAATTAGCTAATTATTTGCTCTGTTTATGTTTCCTGCTTACTTATGCATTTTTATTATGCTCCTAAACTTGAAGAGAAACTCTTCAAAAATGTCTGTGTTTCCATCTCGAGGTATCTGGCCGGGAGGGCTCGGGGCTCTCGTGCTTTCCCTTTTGGGGACAGAGTCCTGTCCTGCCATGGGAGACCCAGCACGGCCACGGCCACGGCCACGGCCACGGCCACGGCGCTCGCCCCCGCAGCATCGCGGTCCTGCCGTGGTGCCTGCTCCTGCAGCGAGGCTTTGTGCTGGTGCCACGGGAAGGATCAGCCCCGCTCCCAGTCTGTCATGATTGCCATAGCTGTATGAAATTATGCGGCTCCTCATTTGTCCGTGCTAAAAATAAACACTGAATAGCTGCTTTAATTAATGAGTAAATATAACTAATGGATGTAATTACAATTAATGCAGGAAAAGTGGTGAGAACTTGGGGCAGCGTGAAACTAATTCACAGCCTTCGCTTGGGGTGATGAGGACCTCACTTCCCCTGCCTCCCGCGCGCCCTGGGCGGCTGCTCCCTCCCTGGCAGGACGCCCGGGCACGCCAACGGTGAGAGGCGGCAGGAGAGGAGGAGGCCAGGCCGAACCACATTGTCCTCCTTGCTGCGGAAGCAGGAACAGCCGCGCGTCAGCTCTGGCGGTGCGGATCCAGAGGTACCGGTGCTTCGTAGCAGTCGTCCGTAGCATCCCGCAGCGGCCACGGGCTTTACCGGCTCTCTCGTCTCACGGGAGAAGCCGACCCCACAGCCCTTCCACTGGGCACTTCCCCGTCCGGGGCAGGAGGCGTCTCCTTACCGAGCGTGCTGCTCCCTCCCAGTCCTGCAGAAGTCTCCCTGGCATTTCCATGCACGTTGTAACGCCTTTCTTCCTCCCTCCGTGCCAGAAAGCTGGGCATTGCCTTGGCAAAGGAGATACACAGAGGAAAACTGGCTCTCCGGCTTTCTCCTTGTCTACGCCCCTGCTGATGCTGCGCCCGCGGCGCTTATCGCTGCGGTACCTGGCGGGGGAGCAGGGGCATGGCGCGGAGCAGCGCTCGCAGCCCCGCCGCCTGCGCGACCCCGGGCTGGCGTCCGCTGCGGCACTTGGCTGAGGCCATAGCCCACGCCTGGGGCAAGGCCGGCGGGAAAGAGGCGGTGCTCCAGCTCACCAGCCCCGTCCCTTCGTCCTGATGTAAGGCTCGCGTAAAGGCTGGGGCACGGGGACACCGCAGCTCCCTGTCCGTGCTAGTCTCAAGGACGGGCTGGATGCAGCTGAGGGTCCCATCTCAGGACGGCTGCACAGCTCGCACAGCAGCTCTCCTCCTCAGAGACCAGGGCAGGAAGACCGGAAAAAAGAGTATGTGAATGAATTTCTGGAGAAAACGGCATGAAATAATGAGGAGAAATGTATCCATATACAGAGAGCTTTAGGACGTTTATTACTAATATATAACAAAGACAGTTAAACATAGATAAATGACAGCTTTGATGAGCTTTTATTGCACAGTTCTTTGCGCCTCATTAAATATGAAGAATAAAAGAAGAGTAGAGGACTCCAAAGACAAATCTGCACACACCGCTAATGAATGATGAGGAATCGTAAGACTAAGGACAGGTTTTGGCACATTTGCCACTGTTATAACATGTATTTGTGCTTACTGGGAAGTGAGCAAAATGTGAAGGAGGAAGAAGTACGGACAGGAGGGAAGTCTCTTGGTCATTGCTTGGGGGAAGGGAGCCCAGTTTGGTACCTTAAAGACAGACATAGGGCACCTTCCAGCCGGAGGAGAAAAAAGTGGCTCATTGTTATAATTCTCCTAAGCCAGGAGATCGCTGTGTGCTCGTCAGCATTCAGCCTAACGTTCTCAATCTCATCAACGCCATAATGAGAGAGACTGTGAAGAGAAAAACTAGTTAGGAGCAGCCAGATAAAAGGAAAGGTCCGCCTTCCGACGTCGCTGTGTCCCTTTGGAGCCGGTGCACTGACCCAAGCTGTCCTTTTCCAAGCGGTGGCACATGTCACGTTGATCCGCACGCTTGCTGTAAGGCTCAGAGCATGTAATGGCACGTGCCGCTTCTGTGTTGTACATCAGGGACCCCACAGATGACAGAGGCGCTGGTGACAGCACGCTGCCACGACGGTGCAGGCTGCAGCCATCGGCAGTGCCTCCGTTTCTGATCCCCCTGTTGAAAGGGCAGCCGGGTAATTGGGATGTTTTCTAGCTTCATTTTGACAGCAGTGAAATGTTCCATTTTGCCGGTGGTCCAGCTGGTCGCAGCATCGCCAGGACTGCTCCTGCTCAGGGATGCTCAGCACAAGCCCTCTGGCCAGGGCTTGCCGGAGACGGTGCGGTTCCCCAGGTTCCCCAGGGCCGGAGGGGCTGGTACGGGGGCACCTTACAAGCAGCGTGCAAAACGTCAGGGGTGCCAGGCCGGGCACGGTGGTGGTACCAGCAGTACCAGAGATTCCCAGGGCACCTTGCAGGAGGGATGGCCCACACCACCTCCCTGGCACAGGGGACTGGGGAGACCTTCCACTGCTTTCTGGTTTGTACCCCTTCACAAGGGAATCGTCCCCGTTATCACCACTGCAGGATATTTCCCCTGCACAAATACAGCTTCTCTAGCTACACCTCAAGGTTTTTATTTTTAATGCAGGATTTTTTTTTTTTTGCATGTGGAGTTCATTTGTTTATTTGCTTGAGAAGATTAGAAAAGTCCCAAGGGAGTGTGTGTTCTTACTCATACCCATTTCCTACCTAGAATTACATTACCAACACTTTCTGTAGCCTTCCTGGGGTTTAAAATTAAAACAGAACATGAACATTGATACCAGTATCCTTTCCCTTAATGCACAAGCAGCACACACGTCACACTCACCTACGGGGAGAAGGAGGAGGAAGGCAGCCCGTCTGAGACGACTTGGCCGGTTGTGTCCCACCGGCCGTGTCCATGCAGGGACCGTACCGCAGGCGTTGCCGTGCCGCTGCTGCAGGTTTCTGTTGCGCCAGCCCTCCATGCATCCAGACCCACCTTTCCTCAGCCCCCACCACGGGCTTCTGCCCATCCCGGAGAGATTCACTGGTGTCAGCTGGACCAGCTGCAAGGGGAAAACGCCCAGCAGGGTGGAGGGATGGCAGGACCCGCGGTGCTCTCCCTGACTGACGTCTGCTCTCCCTCATACTGTGGTTTCTATCCTGCGCTCTGTACCAGCCTGTATCAGTCCTTGTCAAATGATTCACTGACTCCGGAGTCTATGGCAGCTTAAAAGCCATATCGCTTGCCAGGGTTACTGCACTACTGTCTCCATTGCGTTCAGATTCAGACTTCATTTGTTTGAGTAAGAAGTGCGTGTTGCTGATAAGATGCTCACATGGAGCTACCATTTCAAATGGACGAAGGCGGTGAGCAAAGTGACCGTGCCAGGTCAGTAAGTGGAGGGAAGGCGACAGGTCCTCCATACCTGCTGATCGGCACTTTTGCCTTTTTGATGTTCTGTTGTTGTTGTTTTGAAAGTTTCCAAAGACAAGAGAGATGAGGGAGCAGGTACCCACCTCCAGAAGCAGGCAGACACGCACTATCCGTCTGTCTCCTCACGCGGCCGAGTGCCGCCCAGGTGAGCAGGGCTGCCGGTGGCTGCCACGGAAAGACCCCTTAGCCTGCCTCGGGGCACGCAGACGCCTTTAAAAAGCCAGAAGTAAGCGAGCAGTAGCACAAGCCCCATTGTACAAAGAAGCGTAGGTCGGTGGCAGTCTGCAGAGGCCCTGGCAGTCTGCAGAGGACCTGCTGTGCCGCAGGGGCAATGGGCAGTGGTGCTCACCCCGCAGGGCGTGGGGAAGGGGCTGAGCCCCGGTACCAGGCTGGGAAGGGGAGCAGTGCTGCTCCGCTCTGTCCCATGCTCCCTCTTGAGCAGACAGACAGCTGATTTTGCTTCGGGACTGCAAATATACACAGCACCGGCATACAACCCTGGGGAAAAGTGTGCGCAGCGGAGGAAACACAGCCAATACCTCTGCAATTCAGTGGGACTCAGATTCCTGAACGGGTACAGTCTGCCGCTGTTCAGGGAGGGTTAAACTGCTAATGGACTGAATGTCTTGAAAATGAGACTTTGGTTCCTAAGACACTTAGCCACCCTCAAAACATTACCCTGGTCAATTAGGGACACGCTTGTTTTGCTATGCTTACCAGCGAAACAGTATAGCAAATCACTCAGGGGGATTAAAAGCAAACCAACAAACGAAAAAGACCAGCTAATGCCCATTGAAATAACTGACATTCTGCTTGAACTGCATTTCTGAGCATCCCACTGACCAGTGTAAGCACCTTTGCACATCTAAATATCTTTGAAACTCTGCGCCCAGGCTCCTGCCCAGGGCAGCAGCTCTGCGGTCCCAGCTGCCAGTGCTCTCCGGGCGGGGGTACAGGCGATGCTCCAGGCACCGCTCCGATGATGTGGTTGTGACTGTCCTTTCAGACGGTGTGAGTGCAGGGTTTGACATCCTCTGACTCTCACATTCGTCAAACTTTACCAGTTGCTCTCCGTACGCCAGCGAGCGGCTTCCTTGCATGAACCCGGCATCATCTGTGCCTGCAGTTCTGCACCACCTTCCCCAGGAGAAGCGTCGGTGAGCAGAGTGGCCGATACGCCCAGCACTCCCTAAAATGTCCAAACCTGTGGGAGAAACAAAGGGCCTCGATGAGCTCCCCAAGACTTGAGTAATAAATTAAGAAAGGGAAGAGAGGGACTTAGGACAGAGATACAGGAAACCGTAATTGCTGCTACATGCACAACTGAAACTATGCAACTATTCAGAAGCAAAACACATGCTCAGCCCTGTCCTCTTGCAGCTAATTTCGAGGACACATTATGTAGAAAAACGTGCCACTAGCTCGTAGCTGCATGTCAATGGAGCGGCGTTGATTTTTTGCCAGAGAAAAGACATCTCCTTTGGAGCGCTGCTCCTTTGAAGGACCCACGGCAGTATATTATCTCCGCATCTGACTGCGCCAAGTCAGGTCTTCAGTGTCACCCTGAGCTCGTCCGGATCCAATTTTCGCAGGCAGTAATAACAGGGCAACGGAGTGATGCTATTTGAGATTAAATGAGACTGTTCTGGAAAATCCCAAAGTGGGTGGTGAGATCTAGCCGGAGGGGATGACCCTGGCTCTTTGCAGTGAGGTGAAGATCAGTCAGCGCGGGGGTTCCTGGCCCCGCCCCGGTCACGCTGCCCTGGCGCCGGGAAGAGCCCCTGGTCCCGGGTCCGAACGGGGACAGTCGACTTCGGGACGGTGCGCACCCCTGGGAGCGGTGGTCAGCGCGGGGGGGACAGCCCCACGCCAGAGCCAGGCAGCAACGGGCAGCGCTGCCGAGGGCAGCAGCACAGCCACAGGCGGAGAAAGACCCCGCGCTGGGCTGTACCCGCGGGGTGAGAAAGGAAAGCCGCACTCCAGCCCAGCGGGGAGCCCTTCCGCAGGATCAGTGCGTGGGAAGGGAGAGAAAGTCTGGACACCCGCAGAAGCTGTCACCATTCACCGGAGACAGGATTTCCTGCAACGCCTCTGGGAGTTCGATCCCTTTCACAGCCCTACCCGGCTCCTCACCAGCCAGGGTCTGGCTGTGGGCACGATCCTTGTGCCCCTGAGCCCCAGGCGCAGGTGTGGGCGGGGATGCTGGTGTGAGCGGGGATGCTGGTGTGGGCGGGGATGCTGGTGTGGGCGGGGATGCTGGTGTGAGCGGGGATGCTGGTGTGGGCAGGGATGCTGGTGTGAGCGGGGATGCTGGTGTGGACGGGGATGCTGGTGTGGGCGGGGATGCTGGTGTGAGCGGGGATGCTGGTGTGGGCAGGGATGCTGGTGTGAGCGGGGATGCTGGTGTGGGCGGGGATGCTGGTGTGGGCAGGGATGCTGGTGTGAGCGGGGATGCTGGTGTGGACGGGGATGCTGGTGTGAGTGGGGACGCTGGTGTGGATGGGGATGCTGGTGTGGACGGGGATGCTGGTGTGAGTGGGGATGCTGGTGTGGGCGGGGATGCTGGTGTGGACGGGGATGCTGGTGTGAGTGGGGATGCTGGTGTGGACGGGGATGCTGCTGTGGGCAGGGATGCTGGTGTGGACAGGGATGCTGGTGTGGGCAGGGATGCTGGGAGATTCGCAGCCTGCCTGCTGCTTCCGCAGCTCCGATGCCCCGCGCAGTGCGAGGTGGCTGCAGCGGCTGTGTCAGGCTCCTGCGTCTCGCCCCGTCCCACCCTGCCGAAGGGGTTTCACCCCAAGCGTGCTGCCCGGGCTGTTTTGTCTTTGTAAATGAGAGATCAGTCACAGGATCATTCAATCATCACACTCGATTCCCTTGCGGTGTCAGCTTTTGTTCTTGCTCCTAATTACTCAGGGACTTCTGTTCACACGCTGCTCCCCGGCTCTGCAGCACCAGCCTGGCAAAGGCGTGGGTCATTAAAGTCTTTCCTGATTAAGGCAGCAGCCCTGCACAGGTTCCGCTTATCCCCGTACACCTTTTGAATCTGCCTTTTTTCCCCTCGTTCCCACTGCGGTTCATCACTACCGATTCTATCATTTGCCTTAATCCACGCGATCCCTCCAGCAATAAGGACAATAATCCCACGCGATCCCTCCAGCAATAATTAGGACAAGAGGAAATGGCCTCAAGTTGCACCAAGAGAGGTTTAGATTGAACATTAGGAGAAATTTCTTTACTGAAAGAGTGGTCAGGCCTTGGAACAGGCTGCCCAGGGAAGTGGTGGAGTCCCCATCCCTGGAGGTATTTAAAAGACGTGTAGATGAGGCGCTTAGGGACATGGTGTAGAGGGCATGGTGGTGTTGGGTTGACGGTTGGACTCGATGATCTTAGAGGTCTTTTCCAACCTGTATGATTCTATGATTCTATGAATATTTGGGCTGCACGTGTAACAAGCCCTTCCCTTCAGACATTACCCCACAACCTCCCCGTCTCCCGCCCGAAGCCCAGCCGATGGCGGGACACCGACCTGCGGCGTTATCAGCACTTCTCGCCCGTGAGCACCAGCTGCTGCTGGGGCTTTTCCCTGCCGCCTTGCAGCCCTTTGCATTCAGCCACACCGGCCAAGAGCATTTGCTAAATACTGCTGCGCGGGCCCTGCGGTACCTCTTTCCCCTCCAGGTAAAGAATTATCTCTTCCAATTATTTTCTTTTCTATGGAGACAGTTGCAATAACAATGTTTCTGTGAATTGCTTTTGCAGATAAATAGACCAGGCTCTGTTCCTGAAGCGAGGAAATAATTGTACACACCTAAATAGGTGCTTCCCCTTTATCTCCCATGTTCACTTTCTTCCCTCAGCTATCCGATGGTTTCCTACTGTTCATTTCACACTCCTCCTCCTCATTCTGTTCTCCAAGTTTGTTTTCCTCATTCTTCCAATAATCCAGTGAAGTCCTCTCTACAAGGGAGGGAAGAAAGGAACTTCTGATTTTCCACAAACTACTTGTGGACTCTGAACCCATTAAAATAATTCTGCTCACTGAGGCTCTGCTTTTATTCTCCAAACAGCAGGATAAGGATTAACAGCAGCAAAGCTCTTCCAGGAGGATGGGCAATGCAGCATCTGCAACGTCGATGGCTTGGGGGTGGAGGATAGACTCACTTCAGCGTGAAAACTTGGAAAACACGTAAATTCATCCGGCTGTTTGGGATATCCCTACTAGTTATGTCCCCTTGATAGGACTCATATTAGACCTCAACTCTGGTGAATGTATTAAGCAGTGCGAAGCTGTGCCCAGCTCAGAGTTAATATTTCTGTCATAAACCGTCAGAAGAAATCTTTTTGTAAGATTTCGTAAGAGAAAACTCCAGCCAAGTTTTCAGTGCTTCGAGCGGGGGCCTTGGTGAGGCTCAGTATTAGACGCCGAGCGCCCGAGCGTACCTGACGGGTAGCCTGCCAGCATCCAGAGATTCGGTGCCATCAGGAGGGAGGACGGATTGTTTTAGAAGCTGTGGCAGAAATGTTTAATTTAAAAAAAAAGGAATAATTTGTCACATGAGTTTTCTACTCCCCGGTGGTCAGTCCATTGCCCCCACATAACAACCTGCTGTTCAGTTTCCATTTTTGCATGATTGCAATTTCTTTTGTGCAGTCAAGATGACTTTTCATTTCATCCTTTTATTCTCTCTTTGTGTCTGTCATTTCTTTCTTTCCTTTGGGTTTCTTCCACTCGTCTTAATGCAACACCTTTGCCATTTCTACCTCTTTACTGTCTGAACCCCTTGTGCCTGTAATTTCTGCTTTCAGAGCAGTACTTTGGGGGGGACAGGGTATCCAGCATCTGCATCGCGCTGCAGCTATTGCGCTGCTGGAGTGGAGGCTGACTGGGGCAGCGACCTCTCCATCACCTTCCGCCTGTTCGGTACCTTGGTGCACTTCAACAGCCTTCCACAAATAATCGCATTAATGCCCAAGAAATATGTTCTCGAGAGAAATCCTACACGCTTTCATATAGCAGAGCACTGAATTCATTTATTCATGAATGGCATGTCAGTCATAGCTGTGCCCACCAGTTTTAGACAGAAGTTTCTTTGATTTCCTGTTTCACAGACAAATAGTCAATATAGTGGTCTCTATGTTAAAGCAGAATAATCTCATTTTATTTGCCCTGTATGCTTTCTGGGTGGAGATTAAAGAGGAGAAGGGATGCGGGAAGGGAAGTCTCTGCAGAGTTTATAAAAAAGAAAGGAAGATGTAGAGCCTCTCTGTCAGGAAGCGGTTCTGTATCTTCTAGCCAGTGATATGCTGTAAGCATGAGTTGCATCATGTGGAGTACACCCATCCTTTTGCTGCTTCAATTATGTATGGATATAGATATATAGATAAAATTCACTGAGATGCTGATTCAGGTGGGAAAAGCCTGAGAACTCATTAAAGAAAAAATAATGCTAACGATATGCTTTTCCTCTAAAGGATGCCATTCAGTTAACACTGGTGTGGACTAAATGCTCGTCATACACACATCACAAATACATCAAATTGCTGCTCTGTCTGTGTTCAGATTTGTCTCGATGGTGTAACTGTATTACGGTGTTCTCACACCTGAGTAGAGGAGCGTCGTCGTCAGCATTCACCGTTCCTCCTGCTAAAGGAGCAGTTGACGTGCAGGCTACAAAATGATACTGTAATTCAATTCCTGGCACATTAGGTTTTTTGACATTAAGACTTGCACTATAAATTCCAATTCTGTATTCTGTCAGTAACTAACAAATGCTGAATTATCTCCTTCCTTAGACATACACCATTGGAATCCATTTAAAGTGCTTAATGATGTATTAATAAAGCATGATTTTCCAGCAGAATTTCTGAACTCCAGACACTGGCGCCAGGACCAGCGCTGCCAATCAAATTAGAGTGTCATCACTCCTCAGTAAATAAAGGTTAATTGGATGTACAGTATGAAAGGATCAGGAACGTAAGACATATCTATGGCAGGTTTGTTCTTACTTGAAGGTCTGATATTACATCCCAATTCCCGAGCACACTGCTCAGATGCTGCTGGCAGCTTCTGTGCCTGTTACCCTGCCGCCGGGTAAGCGTATTCTTCGCATTACTTAGGATCTTTGAAACAGTTCACAGACAAAATATTTAATAGATTCAGCACTCTTGTGACCTACTGATTTCTGCAGAGGGTGGGGATCTGAAGAAATTCTCATCTTTCCCTACAAGACCTCTGCAAGCGCATTTGTGACGGGGCTGGTGAGCTATGAGTTAAGGTGTCAGCTGTACCTCGGTGGGCGACGGCACCCCTTCCCAGCCGTGCTTCTCCCTACGCGGTCTGATACTCGTGCCTTGGCAGCTTCCCAGGATTACCTCCTCTCCGGGACTCCCGGAGCAGGGAGGCCCCATGGCTGCAGCAGTGCTCCATGGCAGGGCAGCGCCTGTCCCGTGGCTGTGAGATGCTCCTCGCCCTCCTGCCACCGCACCCGCCCGGCACCGCATCCACCGCCCGGCACCGCATCCACCGCCCAGCACCGCATCCCACCGCCCGGCACCGCATCCACCGCCCGGCACCGCATCCACCGCCCGGCACCGCATCCCACCGCCCGGCACCGCATCCACCGCCCGGCACCGCATCCACCGCCCGGCACCGCATCCCACCGCCCGGCACCGCATCCACCGCCCGGCACCGCATCCCACCGCCCGGCACCGCATCCCACCGCCCAGCACCGCATCCACCGTCTGGCACCGCATCCCACCGCCCGGCACCGCATCCACCGCCCGGCACCGCATCCCACCGCCCGGCACCGCATCCCACCGCCCAGCACCGCATCCACCGTCTGGCACCGCATCCCACCGCCCAACGGGACGGGGCGCACAGCGGCCACCTTGCCAAGCCATCGTGGGACGGTTCAGGTGGCTCTCCAGGGAGCCTGTTAAAAAACATAACAAAATAAGTAGCCTAGTAAGCACAAACCCATATTTACATTAAATAACGTGCAGTGTAGCATGAGCTGGAACTTCATCTCAGTGCATCAGGGATCTTATTATGCAAAAAATCCATCCTGTTTTTCAAACCCCATTAATGTATCTTAAGTACCTTTTCTCCTTCAGAGACTCTCTTTCAAACTCCCGGCTTTTGTTTAGTCTTTTGTTGCTAATTAACCCTCCTGAGCTATTTGCTCACTGTTCTGCTCCGGAGGCCTGACCTTTCATTGAAGACATCTGATATTTTAAAGCTCTGATTAAAATATTTCCATTAAGTGCTTTTTCAATAAACAAAGGGCTTTTGGCATGAACAAAAGTGTATTATCTGAAATATTTGGTTTTGCTAAAATGTATCAATTTGCCACAAAATTTTATTAACTGCACAAGCAAAAAATATCGTCAATAAGAACAATAGTAACTCTGCAGTGGAAAACATTTTAGGTTCTCTCTACTTATTTATGTTCATTTGACATCTAGCAGCAATAACAGAAATTTAGAAAATACAACTGAATTATGTGTGGAACATAAATATTGTTTTTGAGCATCGTTGCATTCTGGACAGACCTTTCAAAGGAATCACAGCTGAGGCAGACCCATAGTTGGTGTTGGCTATCATGCCTCCCGTTCCCGTTCCAGGGAAGCCACCTGGATTTTTGTCCTTAAGTCTGAGGGTCTTTGGTTTGCAAACCCCTCGCTGGGGGAGCTGCCCTTTCAAGACTGCACACGCAGAAACGTAATGGGTTAATAACAACTTTGGCAGACCTTCTTTCTTCTGCTTTCAAATGTGCATTTACTGGGCTGCTCTACAAATCTAATGAGCTAATTTTCAGTAAAAGTAAGCCCTTGAAAAATGATTGGTTGATAATAAAACAGAGCATGATATCATTAACCAAAACGAGCAAAAGCCTGGGAATGGAAAAAAAACAAAGGGATGACTCCAGTAACAAAGGAAAAAGAGACAATGAAGGCACCGTCTCCTGGTTTGTAACACAATGCTGACATGCACGGCTATTGTGCGCTAATGGCACACCATCGGTGCATCTCGTCGGTGCTTTTGTTGCGACACACACAATGCTCATCAATGAGCAGATTTGTGGGCAGCTGAGAGCACACACGAGTCTCCCATCCATTTTTAACAAGAGATGTAATTTGTCCACGTTTTCTGTGTCATTGATATACACAGCACACACCTACAAGATCATGCAAATCAAATGCAACTGTTCCAGGTTGAATTCAGGGCAACTAAGTCAGGCCCACAGTTGAGTTTCCTGGTTTCCACAGAAAGTGGGTACCACGCAAAGGCACGAGGTGAGCACATAGTCACCAGTCACGCATTTTAGATACTTTTTACCATATTTCAAAGTGTTTTCAGGTTGCCTGTTACTTTTCCCCTAATATTTCAGGGCTAGCGATCGACAGGGATGCTGTTGGTACAGGGTATCAGTCAGGCACCCACCTTCTGTGGTTTACCGAAAGCTTCCTCTTCCATCACCATTTCAGTTCTCCATTTTCAAAGTTTCCCTGCCCTGAGCTGTGCCAGTTCGGTGTCTGTCCACTCTGCCCCGGTACAGTGAGTTCTTCAGCATTTAGAGGTGAGTCCAGTCAGTGAAGAACTCTGAGGTTAAGACACTGCTCATTTTGTTAATGAAAGAACGAAGAAACAATGGGACACAACACAAAGATTTGGACAAGTTTGGCCTCATTTTCCTTGCTATCACACCACTTTCAATGGAAGAAAAGAAAAGCTAGTATCAATATTATCATACAGTGGTTTGTGCAAGAATGAAAAGTATTTTACCCCAGTTACCAGGAGCAAGCCGTGCCGTGGTGAAGGCGCAATCTGGGATTTGGGCTGTCTGGACTAATTTCTGCCACAGTTTCCCAGTGCCCCACAAGCCAAAGCATGCAATGGTCCTGTGCAGCACTATTGGTTACGTCCCTGAAAAAAACAAGATGCAGTTGCGTTGCTTTGCCATTCTTCAAGTTTTGGTTAGTGTTACTTTTTAGATTATTAATCCCTCAAGACAGAGGTTGCATCTTGCTAAATATTTCTGCAGCACTGCCCCAACCTCCCTGGTAGCCGCTGCTGCAAATCGGTAACATCACCAAAGCAAATCCGCTGTGCAACGGCCATGGGGAGCCTGACCGCCGTGCAGTGACCATAGTACTCATGGCATTTAGGGAGATGTAGTCAGAATTAGCAAGTATCTGCCCCCTTTCCTCATCATGGAGAGAGCAGCGACATAGGTGGAGCAGCACCAGGCACAGGTCCTGGGGCTGGAGGATGCTCCCTGCCATGGCACATGCCATGCCGCGCATGCTGCCTGTGCTGCAACACTGGCTGCTTTCCTGCAGAGCACTCAGCGATAGCAAGAAACATGTTAAATCCTCCAGCCATGCCGGGAATGAAAAAGGAGATAAGAAGAGTCAAGTAGAGTGGAGATGTTTTTCCCCTACCACAGACTCTTTGGAAGCTGAAAAATTGACTTCCATTTCATCCATTTTAATGTTGAAGGGTAGGCTAGCCACGGCCTGACTTTAAGATTGTCAGTGCTTTGTCATCCCGACACTGCAATTTCAGAATATATGATGGGAAAGTCATACCGATGCCAGATCCTGGGTGAGATTTCAACGACACAAAGCTCGTAGGGTTCGGAGCGAAGGTCCGGGGCGTCCCTTCCTCGCTCCCCCGCGCACATGTGCTATGGCAGGGCAGCAGTATCAAAAGATATTCTGGTGCGTGCAGTTAATTTCAAAGAAAGCTGTTTTTTGAAAACACACATCCATCCTTACTTCAGCTTATTTGCCAATTCAGTTTATAGCTCCTCTAGGGAAAGAAAGCTGTCCTTTTCTATTCCAGGGTATTTAAAGTCAGGCCAAAGTGTCAACATTTAGACCCCAACCAAAATCACTCAAGTTTTATACACCCAAATTTACATTCCAGTTTTGACTGTTGCCAGGTTATCTAATTAACAACTTTCAGAACAGACATGTTGCTGGCTGGATCACACCATGACGCTAAGCGGTGCGGAGCGGTCCATCAGGTCCTCTCCCCCCAGACCCGTCCCCTGCCCACACAGGTTTGCGTGGGTAGCTCGGACGGGCAGCGAGACCTGAGGGATTTTCCGTCGCTGCCAACCCCAGAGGAGAAGGAGCACCCCGCCGTGTCCGTCCGCAGGAGCCGTGGGACCATGCCCGTCCCAGAGCGGGTGGGCTGCAGGAGCACCAGGAGCTTGATCCTGCTGCTGGCGGAAGCCCCGACATAATGCTGAGCAACCCACCAGACTGGGGAACTGGGTCTTACTGGAAACGAAGGCAAGTTCCCTCCACTTCCCATCCCAGCCAAATGGCTGAGGGGAAAAAAAAAACATATCTGAATAAGAGAAACGGGGCAGAAGTTTCCCTTTTTTTTGATTCTCCAGCTTTCCTCAAGACGACCCAATTTGTGTTTAGTCGCAAAATATGCCGTACCGTATAACCCCAGAGAAAGCGACTGCAGAGCAGTGCTCGCGCGCAGGGCAGCCGAGGCTGCTGCAGGCACCGGCGCGGGTCTTTCTGCGCACTAAGGCTTCAGAGGAGTCTGGCCGGTCCTCCGAGCCGGGCCCTGGTGACAACCTCCGCGGCAGGTTTGCTCACAAGCAGCGACAGGATGCACACCGACAAACTGCACAGCTCCTCTGCCCGTGGTTTTGCCTGCAAAGGGTCCCCGGGCATCTGCGGGGCTGGAGGCAGAAATTGCCCTCCAGGGTCAAAGCCTGACCTAACGGGTCACTCCAACCACGGTTACGGGGGGAGCCTTGAGAAGTTCCTGGGTGGGAGCAATGAGTGGCACTGCTCTCCTTGCACAAGAAATTAAGGTGCTAACGATCTTCTGCTGGAGCCACCTTCCCACCTCCCTCATTTACTCTTGGCATCCTTCTCAGAAGTGCATTTCAGCATCATCCTATTACCCCACTGTATGGCTTCTGCCTTTCCCCAATTTAACTTTATTTATATAATATTCCCAAATCGGTAGGATTTCCCTTACATATTTCACAAACTGTATTTTGGTTAGAGGAGGATGGTTTTAGTTATAATCTTTTTATGTATCTATTTTCTCAGCATGTGGTAGTACAAGAGACGGGTAAGTAGGTGAAATTCTTTATGTTATTTTCCTATCATTAAAGTCCTACTATTCCAGAGAACACAAAGCACAGTCAACAGAACGTCATCTACTCTTTAACCATCATTTCATGATCATAATGCTATCATTAGGAACGTGTTTCAAGTGTATGTGTAACAGCTTAGGGATTGTCACCTATAAGAAATTCCTGTCTGGAACTTGTTTAAATATAACAATTGCCTTCCTAGATCATATTAAATCAGTGAATACACACTACTCCTTGGAATTAGATTTGTATAAGGAAAGATTAGCCTTGTATAATGTAATGTTTCATTTTGTTGTTCTGAGCTATACTAAATGTAAATCATGTCTCAGATACAATAATAATTCAAACAGAAAATGCAAAGGAAAAGACATAAATATGAAAAAGAAAGATAGGATGTATAGGAATACAGTGCATTTGAAACTTGTTTTGAAAGTCAAATACATACCTCTATTTACAATGCTCTGATACTATTCAGTTACCCAATAAATTTCTGTGAAATAGTATCATATCTGCACCTTTACGAACAGCAGAGCTGGAGAAGAATGTGAATGAGACAGCAATAACTCCGAACCGTCAGAGAAGCACCCCTCAAACGAGGCACTGTCTCTTCCAGTTGCACAGCAATACAGAAATCTCGAGGTCTATGTAAGTTCCCTTTGGAGAGAGGGTTGAATAAAGAGCTCCAGAAATGCGACTTGCTAACATCTCAAAAATAAGTAATGCAACTCCGTGTTTAAATAATGCTTTTATAAAAACTGAATTACAGTGGAATTAAAATACAACACGGAGACAGAACACTTTGATTACAAGCTCTCTACCTGCCGCGGATAGGCACGCCCTTCAAGCAAAGGCTGCCTTCCCCAAACAGAAACCCCACCTACAGCGCTATGAAGACACAGAGGCCGAACCTCCCGTAGGTGGCTGAGGAGCGAGGTGCTTGGAAAGCTGGACGTGACGCGGGTAAACACAGGCAGGACCTGTCTGTCCTCGCGGGGGACGGCTGCAGCCTGCCGCAGGGGAAGGCCACGGGCTCCCGGCAGGGGAAGGAGCTTCTCCCGAGTGTAAACCTGTAGAGCAGCCTGGCTTGGGCCAGCTGCGGAGAATTAACTGGTTTCCTCCGGGGGCTATAAAGGAGTGTGCTGTGGGAGCAGGCAGGGCGGCCGGGGCTGTGGGGGCTCTGTGTGCTCGTACAGTTAACACCGGCACGGGCAGCACGTGGGGGCGCGGGACTACAGACCGCCAGGTGGGTGCTGAAGGCGGTGGGAGGTGAGGATGGGCGTGAGGGCTCATCTTGGGTTTCTCACCAGGACCTTTCCAGCTATGCTGTATGTCTCTCTGTAGACCTCTTCTTTGTTACTAAGCTAAGTGCCTCGCCTTCGTTCAAGCTTAACTTAGAGCCATTCTTTGTTTCGTGTTAACAATGTGCTTGAGACAGCGTGAACATGTTTTAAATTCACCCTGTAAGGTTCTTGCTGTATTTCTTCTTGCACTCTTCCTGCTGTGTGTCCCATGCAGATCTATCGTGCGTTGAGTCTTGCACGCATGACCTGTGTGGCACTAGAAAAGCTATCTGCTGGAGCTTCAGCTGGCCTTGCTTCCAGAAAGCTCTGTAACGGTAGAGCTGGAGATGCTCCCAGTGGGGAAGGAGGAAGAGCAGGTCCCTGCAGGGAGCACTGGATTATCATGACCTGCAGCACGTCGATCACGCCTGGTCTGCAGTGGCACAGGCATGGCTCATCCCAAGGCTGCCCTGTCCTCCTGGGACACCTGCATGGCCTCGAGTGGAAGCGTTGTCCCTTCCTTCCTTGCAGCAGTGCCCTCTGCAGCCTCCTCCCCGGCTGGCGGCGGGGGGGCGGACAGCAGCCTCCCCACGGCGGGATCCTCTTCCCTCAGCCTTGGGCTTGTGGAGCGTGCGGCGTCTGTGCTTCCAAGAAGCTGTAATGCAAAATAAGAGCACAAAGGTCTGGAGAGGGTCGATGGGGCTGCTGAAGGAGTCTTATATCAAGGATAAAGATCCTCTAACTCGTACTCTGATGAAGGGCCAAATGCTGCTTTTTTCCCTGTAACACAAATTAATCTCTACTGATGTACAGCTTGGGTTAGTAAGAGCACTAACCAATTCTCCTGTGTGTCAAGAAAATCAGCCTTTCCCTCTCTAAACGGCAGTTTGTACAGATGTGTAAATAGAAAATTTTGTTTTGCTTCTCAAGGGATCTATTGTTTGGTGGAACAATAATAATAGTTTCCAAATGTATCTCAGCATTAAAGCATGTGTATTTCTGCAAAGATCGGCTTTGCTTACAGGAACACAAAACCTCTCAGTAATTACCAGGAAAAGCTGACTCACTCTTCAAGGCTTCTCCGTAAGAACCAAGATGGAGCTCTGCAAGTCTCGGGCTGAGAAAGCAGCTCTGATGTGGCAGCCTCATTAGTTATGGGGCTTTCTAGATCCCTGAAATCACCTTGGTATTCTCCTTTAATGTTTCATGGCATGCACTGAGCCTTCACACTCAGTGTGATGCTGGGAGGAGAGCGTACTTGGTGCCAAGTGGCACAGGAGTCATGGAGTAGGCCAGCAAAATGGGATGATAAAAAAAATGTTTCTATGTATCCAGGACAATCTGAGATGTAGAATAGATTTATGAGATTAATGTGATACTGGAGGGATTGGGTGGGGTTTAGGTTATTAAAACCAAGGCTGTTTAGGTTTGGACAGGAGTTAGTCCTGTAGCTAGCATGCAAAAAGGCTGATAGCATTCTGCTAGCAACGATTTGGACTTCCAGCATTGCAGCTTGTATGACTTTGGTGTGTGGTCTGGGTTGGAACCAACTTGGGTGTATGTTGAACTTCCTCTTCATCTCCGAACCAGAGCTGACGGGATGGGGAGGTGGAGGTGCCCACTAGTGAAGTCGCTTCTGCTGCGCTTGCTGAAGAGAGGCAAATACAAAAGCAACTTAATCTGCCTATAGCAATGAAATGATGGGAAGGAAGGAAACTGTAGCCAAATTCTGAAGTTGGTATCTTTTGACTTTGTTTGGAAAAGTTTATTATTTCCTGATCTGATATAGTACGCCGTGTGCAATTAAGCTAAGATTTCAAGTGGCTTGTTTATTTGGGATATGGCTGGAATACATCATATAAACCCTTCCTTCCAAGACCCAGGTTGCCCTGTGTTCCCTGGGGTGACCTGACCTTGCAGCAACCAGGTTACCTGCTGTGCTGGGGCACAAACATCCAGGGCAGCTACAGAGAGCAGCACCGCCTGCCCACTTGCTGCGTCTGCAACGCTGCTCTGTGGATACCATCTCATGGCCTATTAGTGTCTTGCTGAATTTTTGTAAAACTACTGTGAGTACAGGCTCTAACTGTATCCATGCTGCTCATTCTAGTCATAGATGCTAAAAACCCATTGCTGTGGTCTCATGGTTTCATGGTCGGAGTCCTTTGAGAGCCCTCTTTCGGGGATTGCTTTCAAATGAGACTGGGATGACTCTTCCCTAAATGGGTAATACCCACGCGCGGTTACGAGCAAAGAAACACTTGGCTTCTGTATTTCCCACAGGGTGCTCGACCGTGCTCTTGCTCACCCCATTCTGGGACATAGTACCAGGGTCTCATCCTGTGTCCGTTGCCATGAGATGTGGTCAGGTGCTTTGCATCAGGGGACTCTGGGGGGAAAACCTTTCTGTGGCGGGGTACAGCAGCTTCAACGCTCCTCCGTGAGAGCTGGCTAATCTTGTATCTTTAGCAGACCTAAAACCAAATCCGACTATTAGGCTTCGAAAGAAGCAAATTGTTTTCCTACAAGTTGAAACGAAGGCGTGGAGTGGTATTCCCATGTTTGCAGACAAAATCTTTCTGACCAGATGGCAGAGCCATAGGAGAGGCTTTGGGCAGCTGCTGCTCCCCTGTAAACCGGAGGGACAAGCAGAAGGTGGGCGTCCGGAGAGCAGAGTCTGCACAGGACTCCAGGGTGGTAATAAATTAGAGAGAAGAGTTGGAGCAAGGCCATGAATGAGAATTTAATTGCACACTTCTTGTGTTTCCTGAGACTGGATTATACTGGCCAGGAGTGCTTTCTGGAGGAAATGAAAAGATGATACCTAGTGAAATATTGCTGTGAGAAACTGTATGATGAGTTCTCTATTGAACAAACTTCTCCACTGATAGAGATATGATGTCTGAATCTGCATTTTGAAACTTGGATGCCTTGAGTATTTGTTCAGCAACAGTTTATCACTCGAGAAACACTGCACAGAACAAGTGTGGTCAGACTGTGACCACCTTCTCCTCCTGCTGATTAACGGAAGATGAGGTAGGCAGGGAGTGATCAAGAACAGTCAGCCTAGATATCCAGGAAGATGTTAGGGGGTTTGTGTGTGTTTGACCTCCGTGAAGTTAACAACTGATGGAGGTAACTACCTGTTCAGTCTGCTGAGTGCTGCAGACCCGTGATCCACAGTCCTTAATAACCAGCCCGCTCCAGGATGCATGTGGAGGTGAAACCTAAGCCAAATGTTCACGCAGAAACATCAAAGGTTTTCAGGCTTTAGTGTGTTTTGGAAATGTTTGTCAAATAGCTGCATTTTCTGGCTTTAGAGGAGCCAGGAAGCAGAAGGACTGATGGAAATAACTTGTCACTGCTAAGAAGCACTGGGTACTTGACTAAAAAAACCTCTTTATCAGTAGACAGACTAAAGACAACAGGCAATATTGGATATATCTTCTTACTGGTTAACTCATGAGTCCATTGGTATACCTAAGAGAAAACCAGCATTCTAACAAACTGCTTTACCATTTCTGTGTCAATTCTCTCAGAAGGTCTTACAAAAACTTAAAGTGCCATTCTTTTCAGGAAACTTGGCTAAGCATTTAAGACTATCTCTAAATTCTGTTTTATTTTGGAGAATTAAAGCAAGTCAGAACTTCTGTTCAGGATGCATAGGATTTTTAGGGTACTGTGAAAGAAGATATCTGTAAGGAGGCTTTTTATAATACACCAGATAAAAACATGCATATTAAAAAAAAAAAAAATCAATGAGATGAATAATTTGAATCCAAGGTTGTGGGGTTATTTTTACTTCAACTTTTGAAGGCGGTCCAAGTATATTCTAGCAAAAGATAATACTTTTCTATCTCCACAACGTCGATCCTTGCTTGGCTAATGCAAAAAGCAAGCCAGTCTCAGGAATCAAGTAACAACTGTTGTCAGGGGAAAACAGGCATGCACAATTCTGAGCTGATAATGTAATGTAAACAAAAAATGGGCTGCAAGTAGTGCCGTTGTGAAACTCTGCATGACGGTCTGCAGACCTGGAGAACGGAGTACATCTCATCCCCAGAGGGATGCAAGGCAAGACAGCCCAAATATCAACGGTGATGTGAGGTTAGCATCACGTGAGGATGGTTTCATGCTCTCGTGACCTGTGAGAACATGCCCCTCTTGAGCCGAAATCTTCTGTGCTGGATCTGTCTGCAGGCAATGGTCTTGGTTTTGTTCGTTTTTTGTGTTTTACTGGCAATAATAGTGCGTTCTGAGACTGGGGGGCAAAGGGGAAATACTTTTTTCGCAACAAAGAACATGTTTTTGGGAAAAGGCCATGGTGAAAGTGGTTGGTGACTAATGCTGATCATAAAGATGGTCCTCAATGAGGATAACTACCAGTATTCAGGGAGAAGGAAATAATGCTTAACAAAAAGGGATGAAGCCTTGGGTTGGGTTGATCTATTTTAGAGGAATACTTGGTTCCCAATAGAGCAATGCCCTCTGCCGGTAGTAGACTTGGGTGTTTTCAGTTAGGACTGGTTTTTAACCCTTATGCTGAGGTCCTAGTCTGAAACCAGACACAGAGAGCTTCCTCCTGGAGGGGAGGTGCTGCAGACAACAGCAGCCTGCACTGCACTGTGGTGACTTCTCAGCACATCGAGCAAGCTGTTGAACTGCCTTTTCTCCAACTGGGACCAGGACATGTCTGAATTTCAGAATTAGTCTCTGCAAGGCCAGAAGAGACCAAATCATCTTCTCGGATATCTGACTCAGCCAGGATCCTTAAGTTTCACCCAGCCTCTTCCTCACGTACAGCCACCACAGCTTGTCCTCGCCCACCACTTCATGTTGATTTGAGGAGGCCAAAGGGACTTGGTGCTTCCTCTGAGACTCTGCTCCAGCAGAAGCATCTCCCACTGCTGGATAGGGAACAACTGCAGATTTTTCCAGGGATTAATTTGTCTGGCCTTCATTTCCAGCAATTTCTTTTGCCATGTTTTTCATGGTAGACTAAAAGGCACTGTAGTACCCAACATTTTCTCCTGAAAACGTTGAGATGCTGTAGTTCGGTCACCTCTCTAATTGGAGATAACCACCAGAGCCTGCTGAGTTCAAGTCCATCACTGTGCCATGCGTTTTCTCCACCTCTCAGGTTGTTTCTGTGGTTGTCTTCCACACTTTGTCTTTGCACTCCTGATGAGAATGCTCATTGCACTCCTGATGAGAAGGCCATGAGGCAAGGCTTGTTGAGGCAAGCGCACCCAACGAAGCAGGGCTGTCACGGTGACATGGCCAAGCGCAAAGCCGCGGGGTCCTGGCAGGGGGCTGCAGACCGCAGCGCACGACTGCGTCCCCTCGGTGCATGCCTGCTCCGAGGGAGTCCTGCCAGCGCCCATTTCCACTCTGAGGCTGTTAATGGAAACGTTGAACAGCATCAAATCTGGGTCAGTGGGGAACCTTGGTAATAACCTTCCCCTCCCTCAATCATATCCACTGCCAAAAACTTTTTTGGATCTCATTTATAAAGCTCCCCATGCAAAGCAATTTCATAATAAAATGAAGTATCTGCCAGTTCTGCAGGTTTTTTTCATCCAGACATGGAATATCAAATGTAATCAGGGCTGTTTAACCTGTGTTGATCAGCATTAAGTATATTTTTACCTTTTTAGCACTTTGAATTTAATTGTGTAGTAGCATTGCACACACTGTCCAAATTTGATGCCAACTGATTTGGGTCATTTGGCTGGACCGTTTGAAATGCTGGTATGATTCTGGTGCTATTGTAGCATTGAAATCTAACTGGCATTTTAAAATATATAAAAAATAATTTTTTATGGCTTTTTACACCAGACCTTTAGAGATTTGAAATTCAAGCTATCTGGACCTGTTCCTTCTTCAAAGTCCCTCCTGCCAGGGACTTTGTGGTGATGTCTGAAGTTTTTCTTACCAATTAGAAATTGGAAAATAATCAGTATTAGAAGATAGTATTTTCTTGTATTTCTTCTAGCTGGACGATTTCTTTCTTGATTATGGATTTTTGGGCCTTTAGCAAACTAATTTTAAAATAATATGCTTCTCATATCTATTCTCATCAATATAACTCATAGCTTTTCTTAACTTTGGGCAATTGTGCTTCTGACGTTGTTGGAAATGTTTGCAGAGAGGAAAAGCAGCTTGAGGTACCAGGCTGGACAAAGGGTTGGATCCAGCTATTTCCGTGGTGGGCAGGGTGGTGGGACCCCTCCAGTGCCTTCCTGCACACGCGGAGGAGCGGACCCCATGAGGAAGGCAAGGCTGCGGTCTTGGCCATTGCAAGACCGAGAACAAAGGGACATCTCCCCTTCACCCAAAGGCAGCAGAGCCGTCTCCTCCCCTGGTGCAAGCTGATTTCTAGATGTTAAAGATGATCACATCAGTGGATTTGGTTAGAGGAGCTATTTGTGTGGATTTTATTCCTTAATTAAGACTAGTTGTAAAACCATCATATGACCTTTTTATGAGCTTGGTGCAGACAAGTAGAAAATGTTTTGTATTATCACTTAGAAGTATCCTACTTGCTGTACCTTATTCCCACAAAAAATTAGAGAAGAAAGTGGTAATTATATGAATCTATTGATAACAGCATTTGGCTTAGACAACGCTAGAAGTAGAAACTATAATTTAAGCTTAACATGTACTATAAAGTTGACCAAGAAAATGGAAATTTATGTAAATTCCAAAGAACAATTTCTAAGGTTACAGAATATGTGGGATGCACATGTTTGTGACTAGTTCTTTAGATTCAACTAGTTAGGTTGGATTTCCAGATTGAGCAGGTGCTTTCCTTCGGGGACCACCCTCTTAAAAACAGCTTTTATATTTTAGGAGGGTAAAAACAGTTGCTTGTGACTTGATTGAAACTTCCCATATCTCCCACTACTTACCCCAGGAAGAGGAAGAGGGGAACACACTCAGTGGAGTGCCTTGTGGCACACGTAGTGACCGGGAAGACAGTCGGGGTATACACACCGTACAGAGGTCTCGCACTTCATCTTGCCTTTCCTCGTAGTCATCTTGGTTTTGGGGGCTGGGGGTGTTAAGCAGATACTGATATGCTACAAAGCACATAATTCTTTGAGTCACTTGCATAATTAAGCACTAGGAGTCTTATCAGAAAACAGGATTTTCTAATAGACAGGGTATCCAATATGTTCTGGGCCAAGATTTCACAAAAAAAATGCACATTTCTTCTCTTGTAAGCTGTAAGTTGATGTCATATATGATTTCGGGGGGCAGGCTGACGTGACAAAGAACGTGGTAATGGGTCACGGGTAATGGGGAGGTTTGCGGTGGGCTCAGACCTGGTGGGAAGGGCTGATGGGTCCAGGCTGGCATGGGTGCCGCTTGTGTGGTGCTGGTGGCAGTGTGCAATCTGAGCACCCATGCGCCCGCGATGAGGTGAGCACCAGCGACGTGAGCTTTATTAGATTACCTCCTAGTGGGAAGCGAAAAGCTTCTCTTGTCGTTTATTCCCTCTTATCATTTATTCTCAAATGCAAGAGGGAAGTGTTTTGACAATAAGGTGAAAACCAGCAAGTCACCTTCTGAAGCACGATTTATTCCTTTGTGGTTTTGGTTGTTCCTGCCGACTTCAGCAGAAAACATGAGCTTTTACTTGGATTTATTCTTTTCAGGAGCAACAGAAGCCTATGGAGGAGTGGGTGGGCTGTATTTTACATACAGAAACCCCACAGGCTCAGTCCTACTCTAATTCGTACTCGCAGAAAACTTCCACTTATTTGAAAATTGCATGATCAGGTTGTAAATTCCCAGTGTGGAGTTGCCTTTTGCCCCTGTTTACATCGCTGCCTCAAGATCAGGGTAGAATTTAGCTCTGAGAAGCTTAACTTTTGCTTTGAACATGAGTCAGGAAAAAATCACCCATGTTTTGAACCCAACTTGAATTTTAATGCTGAAGAGGAAAAAAGTCTTAAAATTGTTTGAAAATTGCTGACCATCAATAACCATTGTATGTTTTCTATCTGCATTTAGGATCAATTTGTAGAATATAATTGTGGATTCAGCTAAATCCTGGTCCAAATTAGAGTTTTGGTCTTGAGAACAAGACCTTGGCCCTTTAAGGGGTGATAGGAAAAGTAACTTCATGTGTTTTTAAAATAACTTTGTGTAACTCATTCTTTAATCTGCCAATTTCCATTTTCATAAAAGTCTTTTCTCCACAGTTATTAAACATCTTTAAAATATAATTTAAAAAATGTAATAACCTTTATCATCTGTTCTACAGCTTGCCTTCAGCCAGTGCACTACTTGTGAATACAGAATTTCAAATTAAATTTACTAATCTCATGGAAAAAGGACACTTTAGAAAATATTGCATTCACAGTTTATACTGCCACAGCAAGCTAAGAACAACTAATTCTATCAAGTAACAAAATAAATTATACATTCTCTCTCCTGGTTGAGCTAAAATATTTCACAAAATTATTGAAAAGCTTCTCATGTAAAACCAGAGGAAAATACCAATTAACCACCCAGTCTCTGGCTGCAGGTGAAGCGAGGCTGGTTGTGAGTGTTTGACTCTCACAGTAATGGGACAGTGGCTAATTATTTCCTGGCAGATGAGGCCTGTCACGAGGCAATCGAGAGGGACAGGGGGAATTCTTCCGCATCTCGGTGGCTGCTCAGGCGCAGGTCTGCGATGTCCATCCCCTCGGGCACGGCCACGCACAAGCACGGGGCAGCCCTGTCCTCCCGCGGGGCTCCGGGGCGGTGGCCTGCTCTCGACCACGGTGGTACCGCGGGGGAGCGTCTGCAAGGGCTGCTCAAGTGCAGAAGGCTGTCCGTGCACCCGAAATCTCTTCTATTTCCAATATACAGCATTCACTCGCTGATTACAGGCAAACTTAGGCGCTCTATGCAGAAGGATGGCTACACGTAAACCCAGGGACATAAAGTGCATGTGTATATATATTTATATAAACTCTGCATACCGCAAAAGGTATATTTGCCGCAAGCAGGTGTGGTTTAAAGACAATACCATTTGAATATACAGTGATCAAAAGGACTGATTCCCTCCATTTGAGTTTTAAATAATTCCAGTGACTCTGAAACTGAGGTGTCAAACCAGAGAAGTCAAAATCATCTTCTGTAACGTCAGTTCTTTTGATTTCTTTTCCTGCTGTATAAACTCAAATCTCAAATGTAAAGAAATGCATAAACCTGCCAGCATGCGTTCCTCCCTGCGGGTCCTGTTGGCACGTTGCTGGATGCCCGAGGCCAGCTGGACCGCGGCAGCCCCCTCCCTGCCAACCCATCCCTGGATCCAGGACCAGCCGGCACTCCTGGGGACTGCAGTCTTTAACTAGCCTGATATATGGTTCCTCTCAAGGTCAAAGGGTTTTCCCAGGGACATCCCAAAATCTCTCTATAGCCTCAGAAAAGTCCCCGACGTTACAGAAGAAGTTGGTCCAAGAGACTACGGCTGCTGGTGTGGTGGTATGTCTGGGACCTGGTAGTGACCGGGGTAGAAGAGAGGTGAAATCCCAGTTCCAATGAGTGAGGGGTGACTAGAAATTTTTAAAAGTCATTCCTGGCTACAAATATGTTCAAGAAAGAAAATGGGTTCAAGACTGTAAGTGACACTTTCCTTCCTTCCTCCTTGCTCTCTTTGCTATGGGTGGGGGTTGCTTTGACTTTTCAAGCTAATGCTCACACTTCGTGTGGTCACAGATAGCCCTCTCCTCCCCAAACACACGCTTTCAAAATCAGAGTTTTAGGTGGGTTTTCACCTAAAAAACTGGGGTGGTGTTTTGAGCTCCAGTCAAATCTACCCAGGAATACACTGGAGAAATTTATTTTTGCTGCAATGTCATTTAACAAAAATCCAAATCATACATGCACATTTTGTCCATATAATAAGGAAAAAAAAAATGAAGCTCCCCCTGCAAAAAGCCATTTATAGGAACGAAGTCAGAAAACATAACCCAGCAACATCAGCCTTTCCTGATACTGTTCTAACAACTCCGTTAGACTCCGTGGCTGTCTTTCCGTCCATGCTCCGAGTAAATTGCACGGAAACCAGACAGAAATAAATGGGGAGGAATCGGCACGCTGAAAACAGTGTGCTTTGATTTGTCTTCCCATTCAACCTCTACCTGTCTGGCCTTGGAGCTGACCTTTATTTAATTGGGACAAGGCTGGAAGGATCACTAGAAAGCTTTAGGTTCCTGTGTCTGTTCCACCGTCTGTTTGTGAGGAGAGGATTGTCCATAGGGTACAGCTATAGTCTACCAAAGCGGTTGCCTGCTCCTGTCAGGGCTCTGACTGGTGCTTCAGAAGAAGGTGAAAGAAAGCTCTCGCACACCTAGAAAATTGAGCAGCGCTGCTCGCCGAGGTGGCGTTCGGAAGTGCAATCTTCAGGAGCTCTCTTTTGAAGGAGAAGATTTGTTAGAGGCCATTTCCTCACTCACAGCCCTGTCCCGCAAGCTCCTTTGCAGTGACTGAGGGAGAGGTACACTGTTAACGGAAGGAGGGCAGATCGTGCATCCAGCAGGCGTCAAACGTCAGCGGGCGGCTCTTTGGGCAAACGCTGCAGTGCTGGTTGCGGGCGCCACTCCCGCCTGCCTGCCGGTGGAGATGTGCACGGCAGCGGGTGCCCAGGTGTGGATGCTTCACCTCGCTCGGGCGCAGCAGGAGGTCACCTTTTCAAAATCAGCCTCTTTTGTGTTCTGCTCTGGCAGAATAGGTTTTTTTTCCCCAGAAAATGTGCTTGAAAAAATATTCTTTAATGAAATGCTTTGGGGTATATAATCAGAATTTTTTTAATGATTCATGTCATAAGTGCAAAGAATTTTGGCTAAAGTAAAAGGTAAGATTTTTTTAATCATCAACATGCTCATTATTCACTTCCCACTCTAAGCCAAGACAAGAAAAACAGCAGCTTTCTGATGAAAAGAAGAGGATCCATCAGGTCCCACTCACTTTTCATGAACTAAGAACTGATGTCAGTGACTGTCAGATTCAAGTGATTTTCTCCATAAATCTCCTCTTTACTTGCAAAAAGGAATCATTGTTCCCTAACACTGCACAAGCTTTTTGTTCAGGTTTGCTGTGTATAAAATTTAATGAGAACAGGCAGAGAACACATCAAGAGCTGAGCATGTGTCAGTTAGGAAATGTGTGTGTTTGAAAACCTTTTCCTATAATTATCTACATTTCCAGTTATCTGCTTGGGGATGATGAGGGGAAGGGGGCTGGGCTGAAAACAATAGCTTACCGAAATGTGAGGAGAAGTACCTGGCTGCCGGGATTGTATGTGGCTGGGGAAAGGAGATAGAAAGGAGAAGGGCTCGGGCGACTCCAAAGCCAAGTGTCCCCAAGGCAATATTGCCGTGGCTGTTTCCTCGGACTGAAGTGTGTGGGTAGCGGTTTTTGACCGGCTGCTGCCGACTGCGCTGACTGTGACAATCTGTTCCCTCGCCTGTCGGTCGTGCCCACCTGCTGTGCCTCAGCGTGGGCTCCGGCCCCTCCGGGGGAGTTCAGGGTCCCTCCTTCCGTCGCAGCGTGGAGTACGCAGCGCAGCGGGGTCTGGCCGTGGCTGGGGCACGGGGGACGGGCGCGGGCGGAATGACGGTCCTGGCCGGGATTGGGAAATCAGTGGCGTGACGTGGGATGCTCACCGACCAGCCGACCAGTAACGAACGCACACGGTGGCTGGCAGGGTAACAGTGGCCATATTCACCTACGCACCCAGCACGCCGTGCCCGTACGAAATGCAGCGTGTCTTAATCTGCCTTTTTCCTAAATAGTCTGTGATAAACTCTTGTTGCATAAAATAAAGAGCGATGCCTGCTGACAGCCGCGTGTCTGCGCTCTCGTGAGGCTCGTGTTCGGGGGCACAACGGGCACTACCAGGACCCCCATTTGACCCTGCGTAGACCGAGGTCTTCTGCGTTGGCCGTGACTCGCCCGCCTGTGCAGCCTTAGACCTGCACTGCCGCGAGGGGAGGAAGGCAAACTCTGCTTCTGTCTTCATTTTGTGAAAGGAATAACTGCTTTGGCTCTCGCGGCTTTAAGCAGAAATGTATTTTTTCTTCAAGGATATTTCTTTCCCAAAAATTAAGAGTAGCCGGGCTTTCAGGTCACGGGAGGGGTGGGTGCAGCCGTGCTGGGAGCCGTTCCCGGCGGCTGCTGTGCCCACCTTCGTGCGAGGGGTCCCTGCTGCCAGAGTCGGGCACGGGGTACAGCAGCACCCTTTGAAAAAAGTATCGGCATCGGTTACAAACAGCCGGTACCGTTTTTAGCATTGCTGGGCTTAATCATGTAGGGAGGCTTTTCCGATGCCCATGCTCATCTTACAGAAAAAAGTTCTCCCTCTCTTCTCTCCCCGTTATTTGTCTCTTTTTGCCTTCAGCCATCTCTGACCTACCGTTTTCTTCATGAAACTCAAGTATTTTCTCTCTGGGACATCAAGGATGTGCCGATGACCTCCCATCCTGTGCACCGTCCTAGGTGCAGTCACAGAATAACGGGGCTTTCTAGCTTCCGAGAGTTTCTGATCATCCTAATCCTGCATAGATAACAGCAAAGGGCAAAATTAAATGTTCAGGATTAGCTGGCTAATGTTCATACGCGGCTTCTAAAAGGCTGAATATTCTTTTGACGTTTATAGGTAACTATGCCATTGTACATGTGTTTTACAAGTATAAAATTCAGCTTTTGTGATGCTGTGATTCATCATCTTAACTCTTATTTATGAATATTCTTTTAAAAAGTCAAGATTCCTCTGCCGTCTTAAAAGGCAGAAAGCAATCAAAAAGCGAAGACTACAAGCAAAAGGATGTATTGCAGTTTTTTAATGACATTTGAAGCAATTAGAAGTTCATCTAGCTCCTTGCTTCTACAAAACCCTTGTCCTAGAAAGTTATTGGGGAGAAAAAAAATCCCATCTGCTTGAAAGCTGTTCCTCAAAACCCAGAGGCTTTGCCAGCCCTGGAGAGCAGAGGTGGTGTTGCCTCTCGCACAGGGTAGTAATTCATCCTTTGCTTGAAGGACCATCCAGAAATACACCGTGATTTTGGGGCTTTGCCCTGTTCCTCACGTACCATGGCACCCACGGGTGGAAACGGTCAGGATGAATTGCATGAGTGGCATAAAGTGGGGTTTTGCCCCATCTCCAATCTCTAAAGCGAATGGTAAATATTTCACCTGGTTTGTGATTGCCTGCCACGCGCCAGTAGTTCAGCAGGTACATTTTAACAAAATGTCTGAAACGTGACCTAGGTACAACGAAAGCACCAAACGTGGAACTGGCATAAACCACGTGCAGCCTAAAGGTGCGGCGGTCATTGGCTTTCTTGACGCTTACCTCTAGGCAGCCCACTCGGTATTTGCGTTGAAGTGGCTTCTGAAACGTTTACCAGTCTTGTGTTTTAAGCTCAGTATTGAATTAATAAAAAGAGAAAGAGGTCGTGCCCATAATTTGTGTTTGGCATTAGGGAACTTGCAGGTTGTCAATAGCATTTTAAATTTTTCTTTCCCATCTATTAAGGTGTTTAATTTCATTTTAACCTTAAACAGCTGGGGTCGGTAGTAGCCATCAACACTAAATTAATATTGCTGGTTTGCAAGTCATTAATTGCTATGGCTGAATTACAAAGGTAGCTCAATAAAATAAAATTCTGATTTTAACTTCTCCCAGGTAGCGTATCTGGAGGAATGGGTTATGAAGCCGCGTGAAGTCGTCTGCAATTAGAACTGAGTGATCTTTATTAACTGGCCTGCGCCATGCGAAGCGCAGCCAGTGTCGTCCTCAGGTCCCTGATTTACTGCACTTCATTTATCGAAGCGTGTACATCAAAGCAGGGGTAATTTCCCATAACAGGGGTAGGGTGTGAGTACAGCGAAGCCCAGATAGTAAATAATTACCACCTCTTTGAGATGCTTTTGTGCAATGACGTTTTATTGATATTTTTTCCTGATCACTCTCGCTGAGTACAAGAAAAATAAAATGGGTTACCAAATGCCTAGGAAACCATTTCAGAGAGATTATCTGAACATTTCCGCGTGCTGTAAATTTGACAGGGTGGTGAATGTGTAAGGGATTGCTGCTTCCAAAGGGAAGACATCACAGTAAATGATGCAAATTGGCAGGATTACGGAATATAATGAATCCAAAGAAGATTTTAAAATATAATTGGAAAGGGTGTCAAAGAAAAAAAAAAAAAGGTTAGTCTGTTTTATCTGTTATTGGGACTTGAGCTTACATCCTATTAAGAAATTACCCGTGCCAGAGAGAAAAATGAAATGTATCGCCGACTCTTGTGAGCACTATTATTACAATAAACAGCGTGTAGGGGTGATTGCAGAATTGTTGTCGTGGTTTTTTTATTGTTCTTTAATTCCTAAGGGAAGAGAAAATCTGTTTCTTAGAAAATTCTTCTCCGCATTTTGATTTCTTCTGCATTTCCTTATGCTAATCAGCCTTGTGTGATGTGAAGTATGATTATGGAAAGCGAATTAACCGTTTCAAGCTGCTGTGTCTCTTGCCTGCAGAAATAACCGCTAACGAGCACCGCTGTGTGCCGTGTCGGCCCTTTGCAGGGCAGGGAGCCAGCACCCCTCCCAGGCGCCGGGGACACGGCAGCGTGATGGGCAGCGTGTCACTGCGACCAGGCAGTGACACACCATCTCCTCCGTTTGGTGGAGATGTGCGTTGTCTGGTATGGATGTACAGAAACCGAGGATGCAGGTAGCTTCAGAAATCGTCACGTTAGCTGATGTTGTGTCGCAGAAATTAGCCAAAGTGTTTGTTGCCCATCACAGGCAGACCCTGCGGTCCCTCCGCCAGCTGGCAAAACTCCTCTTCAACTTAGACCCTGGGAGATGCAGATAAATCTGACTTCTGAGATCGCCTCCGCTGAAGAAAGAGACCCCTGCATTTATTCATTTGACAGGATAAGAGGAAAATCATTTTCTTGTAACAAGGAGACATGGTAAAGGGTGACTAAATGAAAATGCTGAAGGCACTTAAATAATAAAAAGAAAAGGAAGCTTAAAAAATGTGTCTTGGGGAATTGTGTACTGAATCACTCAGGTGCATGCAGTGTGCGCTGCTTCTTGCAGCACAAAAGCATTTAAACTGATTAACATGCTCCAGTGATTTTTTTAAACCTGTTGTTCTTTAGCTCGGGCCAGTTCTGTGATCTTGTCAGAAAAGAGGTAATAAATATGCAAGCTTTTACAGACAGTACTATTACAGAAGGCGCTGGGCTAGAGTGGAAAAATTGCAAAGTAATTCAAATAGGGCTTAATTGATGCCTGCTGACAGCAGCGGTTCCTCTAGACACAAACTCGGGTGCCTCATTCCTGGTAGGTTTGGAAATTGTGTCGGTGGTGCAAAAAGAGGCGGGTGATCGGCTCCTGTCGTGTCACTGTTACCTTCAGCGCTGTCCACATGACCCATCAAAGGTCTGAACGTTCATGCTGGTCCTTCTCCAGCTTTGGTGAAGCTGATTGAAGCTTCTTACTGATGGTCGTGAACAAATATAATTCTGGAAAAGAAAAGCGAGGCCTTTAGCATAAAAATAAAATATTTCATAAGGCTTGAATTTATTTTCATTGTTTTTTTTTCCTCTCAAGTACAAGCATAATGTTAAATGGACCTGTGGCCATCTCTATATTTGATAACTATTGCATAGGAACTTTTATAGGAACTCTCTATTTTATAGGAGCTTTCTGGAGTTTCATATTCCCTTTAATGTTATATATTTTAATTCAAAACAAGGAGACAGACACGTGTCTAGTGTTAGAGCAGTAAGAACTTTGAAAACCAGGGCAACTTTTCAGAACCTATTAGAAACTCCTAAACTTTGTTGCCTGGTGCCACAAATGCTCCAAAGCAGCGGAGTAATTGCACGACGCCTTTCGGCTGCGCTTGACGCGGTCCCTCCCGCAGGTACCCTCCTGCAGCCTGCTGCGTTTGATGGTTCCGATGGGCGGTTTGGATGCTCCCCTATAGGCACTATAGGTGCTGACCACACCGTAATGCCCTGCGGCGGGGCTGTCCCCACTCGGCACGGAGCACAGCTCCCTGCGGGCGCCCGGCATCCCCCGGCACAGTCCCCCGCGGGGACCATCCCCGTCCGTGCCCGGCAGAGCTGCCCGCCAACGCGGCGCTGCACTCTGGGCTTTAAAGATTTTATTGAAGTCCGTTTCCACTGGGAAATCCAGATGAGGCTGAGATTAGTTTCATTAGGAAAATACAAATGGAAATAAGATAAACCTTTACGATGGGGATCTGAGAGATGAAGCACACTGCGGTCACTGGCCGGCAGCAGCTTTGGCTTGCCGGGGTCTTCGCTCTAGTCACTTGCAGTCATTGAAATGATGAGTGTGATTTGCTTTTTAGGCCTGTAAAAATGAACTATATCTTAGAAAATATGCATGCTATGTACTCAATATAGCAAGCCCTGTACACAGAAATGACACAACTTTAAAACTGCCCTTTGGGAGCTAATGCCATGGCAATCCAGTTTTATTGGATAGCTGCATCTGTTTAAACAGCTGATAAGTTAGTTCCTTATTACTTTAATTTCAGAACTATTTTTAGAAATAATTTCTGTCAGAGGTTTGGTTTTACTCTGTCTGCTCACGGTGCATAATTCCTGTCCTTTCCAGCAGAAGTCTTGGGAGAAAGAGGGAGGAGTGGAACAAAGAGTTTTGAAAATCTGTCCCTGTGTCAAACAGGTAATTTTGACAAGAAAACACATGTTATAATACCAAAAGAAACTCATATCAAAGAATAATTCTTTCGCTTTTTCTTAAATAGGTTGCAAATTGACTGGGGCCTGTTTTTCCTGTTTAAGAGGCTGGAAAAACTGATGCCTTACAGCCAACTTCGCCCTCAGTGCGTAACCTCCGACGGCAGTGTGTAAATTAGTTGTGTGAAGAGGAAAAAAAAAAAAAAGTGAAATTTGACCTGTCTGTCGTTTGTTATGAGTGACAGGTAATAGTAGTGATAAACTGACAAATTTAAATGGTAATAATATTTATTCATTGTGTTCTTATTTCTAAACCACCTCCCACACCAGGGGTTTAACCCTGACTTGGCTTTGGCTGGGATCATTTCTACAGAGCATGATAAACCACTTGGACCGTAATTAGCATTGTAACTGCTGCCTTGGAAAAGTTAAAGAAACGAGCAAAGCTCGATGCTCTTTTTCAAACAGATCTGGAAAAACGATGTGATCTAGTTCAACCAGCTACCAGAAACTCCCTGGGTACCAGGCCATGCTACAGCACAGGTGACAGCATCCTTGCCATTGTCTTTTGAGTCATAATTTACTTTTAAATCACTAAGAGCAGAATAGTAATAGTCCTGGTATGTCCTTAAATAATGATAAATAAAAAAACCGAAGACAAAACCCAAACAAAAGGTGGAGACTTATGTTTGATCACGGGGGGAAAAAATGCGAAGTATATTTTCAAAATTAAATCCCAAGTAACATTTTTAGAATCTCTGTTTTTCCTGGCACCCTTAAAGCAAGCTTGCAAATACTGGGAATGTCCCCGCAGCTTCTGATTAAGCGCGGAGGTAGCTGAGCGGTCCAGCCAGGCCGCCCGCCGGCTCCCTCGGAGCCCCGCGCCTCGCCGAGGGCCAGAGGCGGGTGGGCGCGCGGTTCGCAGCAGCCGCGCTCAGCCCCGCTCTCCCCGGCTCTGCCCCGGCGTCGGGCTCGACACGGCATCGGGTCGGGTTTGGTTCAAACCGAGCGCTCGCCGCCGTCCGCCTTCGCTCCCCTTCCCGCTCGGCAGCGGCGCTGAACATGCTGAACTGGCTTCGGTGTGCTGGTTATGCGCGGGACCGTGAGCAGCAGGTGCCCATTGATAATGGTAATGTTGATGCAGATACGGCGCTGAAAATGTTTCTAAAGTTGCTGAGGAAGCAGAAAAAACATGTTTCTTATTTGAATGAGTTTTACCTTTTTATCTAGAGACAGCATATAGCTGAGCAGCCTCTCAAAAATGCCAGGAGCCTGAACAGCACCATAAATAGATTCCTGAATCAAATGTAAATTAAGCTTTCTGCTACATTTCTGTAATAATCCACCCAAAGAGGAGCAGAAGCTAAAAACCATAATAACAATGGGATAAATTATACAGTCCCACAATTTTTCTAGCACTGCTGTTAGCATAACACTAGATTGATGTTGTACCTATTTTTATTTTTCCTGCTGGAACACTCTTTGTCACTGAGAGGAGGCAAACGAATTTCAATATCTAATATATTTTGTGAAATATATGGAGTGCTGCACTAATCTGACCTTTTCAGAATTTTTCATTTCAATTGGCTGGTCACCCCAGTCCTTTGCAACAGGTTAGGCTCCCCTTTTAATAGGAAGAGGAGGAGTGCAATGGTCAACCATTCAAAATACTGAATATTAAAAAGGTCAACAGAGTATGGTGTGGCAATGTGAAAATGAGACAATGCAATCCCAGATACCTCATTGCAGTGACAAAAATTGTAGCAAGAAGAGAAAATGTCACAACATGAATCCATTTCCAGGAAGGGACGGGGCATGGTGTAGAATGAATCTGTCCTTGCTGCAAAGTTAAGACACATTCCCGCAGACTGCGCAAAACCTTTAGCAAGATGAAGTTGCCTGTGTACTAGTCAAAGATATTTCCTCACGATCAATTATATTTGTGCAAATTATGCTGTTAAATGGCCACACGAACATGGCAAATGTGCAAATTCCGTATTATTCCATATTTCCTTTTCTCCATGTGTTGTGCTATCCTGGGAACCTCTCTTTCCTAAAGAACAGAGGCAGACGAGTTTAACAGCTTGCCCTTTCCCTGTTTTCAGCCATATCAGTGAAAATAAAAAAAGAGAATAAAAAAAAGAGAAATTAAATTTTAAAAAAATCTAGTTTTAGGGTGAAAAAGAACAAATCTGAATGGTTGTAAAATGTAAAATTTTTACTGCAAACAAAGTATGAGCTTTTGCTTTCCGAGCCATTGCTGCTCGGGGCACGGCTGGCACAGACACTAGAGCCCGCTTGCCCCACGTCATGCAGCACGTAGCTTGGTCCGAGTACGGCAGAGCTGAAGGCGGCTCCTTGGCTGGAGGAGCCAAGCCCTGTGCGCAGGACTCTCCACTTTAACACCTTTCTTGGTTTGCTTTCACTTTTTCTTTATCAATATTCAGCAGCTCTTCATTTTCTATTTAAAACATTTGAGAAACCAAATGGTATTTAGGAAAATTAACTTGTAAAACTTGTTGGACTGATTGTAACTGCAGAAACAACATTTCATGCGTTTCCAGTGTCGTAAAGAAGTACTTTGGTAACTATTTATTTTGCCTTGAAAAGATAAGTCAGTATATGATAAACATAGATCTGAGGTACCTGACTTGAGGCACCCTAGTTTGCAAACGCTAGCCGATAGCTACGAGGAATTGCTATTTTAAAAAATCCAAACCCCAGAATTAACATAAATAAGCTTCAACTGAAAATGGGATTTCTTCCCACCTGAGGCAGGAGGAATTAACTCGCAGGAATCCTATCCGGCAATAAAAGTGCTTTTCTTTTGCGTCCTCAGAGAAAGAAACAGCATTACAGAGAAGTTAAAAGAAGATGTCCCAGCCATGTGGTTTTATTACAACCTAATGGGATTGCACTGCCGGGCTGTGACAGACCCAGCGCTTCTTTCAGAGCACTTTAAGCTTGGCTGCTCATATTTTCGCTTGGGCAATTACAGCTTGCAATCATTCTTGATGGAGGTCATACCTTGTCAACATTTGCATGCGCAGCTCCCACTGTCGTCGGTGAGGTCTGAGGAAAGTGGATGGAACATAAAGCCCCAAATTTGGCCTGACTACCCGGCACGCTGGCATAAGCATAGCTCAGTTCACGCTGCTGATCAGGTGCCCCACGCAGCAGCCTCTTAATAAAAAACAACCCAAGAAAAAAGCCCAGCAAGGCCAGGTGCCTCTCTGCTCCCCCCTCTGGAAGCAAACCTGCCTGTGCACGCCCAGCGCAGGAGCCCGGGGCAGACCGGGGGGAGGGCGACAGCCACGCCATTTGGCTAACCTGCTCTTTGTGCTTGCTGCAAATGGTAAGATCTAAGTCACCAGAAGAGCTCCTAAAAGCACCTCAGCTCTCCAAAACCACGCTGATCTGACGCTGCGAGAAGGAGCCCAGCGGGGTGACGGCGGTGCAAAACCTGGAATTTTGAGCCAGATGTCAGGACGGAGCAGAGACGCAAGGGGAAATTGTGTTGGGAAATGGGAATAAAGTAGTTTTATAGAGATTTGGAATTTAAAATTATTCATAAAAGGTGCAACAAAGATAAAACAGCGCGTGTGCACCCTGCGGAGAGCTAAAACCCCTCTCGAGCCGAGGGGTTGGAAGCGGTCTCTGGTTCACTGCCGCATCGCCCGAGAGCTGGAGCTGCGGGGAAGAGGCGGCTCCCGCTCTCCTCGAGTGGGAGTGGGTAAAAGGGGTAATTCTGGGTCAGCGCACCTGTGGAAATAAAGAGCAGCAATTATACTTCAGAGTACGGCTAAGCGGTGTCCTGCATCGTCGTTAGCAACAGGCAGAAAGTGTACTCAAGCCTCTAATCCCTTTGCCAGTTTGGATGTCGTGAAAATTGGATCTGAAGGACTCTTGGTCATGGCTTTAAACAAGTAAAACTCCAATGAGGTGATTAGAGAAAGCCAAAATCAGATCTGAAACAGCCTGTGCCTGCCTTCACTGGTGTGAAAAATATTCCGTATGGGGGTGAAAAATAATGCTGCACCAGGGGAGAGAGGCCGGTGCGAGCAGTGCCTCGGGGTAAATGGTGTGAGATGTTTTAGGAATAATATTCCCAGCAATACTGGTAAGTGCAGTAATGCTAATCCTTGCTATTCCAGCCCACATTAGAGCAGTCTGGGTGCTTTTATATTAAATACACTTACCAGTGACCATAGGTTCTCCACCACGGAATTGATAAGTACCGTAAAATCCCCAAAGCACTAAAATTATGACTGAAGGAGGAACTCGGCTCATCGCCTGCTGACGCCCCTCTCCCCGGGGCCGTGCAGGAGGTACCCTTCGTGCCCTCCCTGCGGGGCTGAGCAGGGACACGCTCCTCACCTAAATCTCTTTGGTCTATTTAGGGTTTTATGGGACATAACCAACACTTCAGGGTCCATTTGCAAACTAATGTTCGGAAAATGCACGTCCCCGATCTCTCCCAGGCTGCGGAGAGGAGCCCTCCCGGCGAGGCAGACCCAGCCGGTCGGGGTAACGGCATTCTGAAATGCAGTCTGGAGAACACAAAACAGAGCGGTTTACACCCAAACATAAAGCTAACTAAACCTCTAATTAGATCCAGGCACAAAAAGCAAATGTATCGTGTTAATAAACATTGCCGCATCCTCATTACAGCGACGGGGAAATCCCAAGCCGAGGCGCAGGTGTGGGGCAGAGCGGGGAGCTGGGCTGTGCCCGTCCCTGCTCCCCTCCTTGCTGCTGGGCAAGGCGGAAAGCTCCAGCTGATGGCACTGGGGCGCGGGCATCCCTGTTAGGTCGTCTTTGGTACCTCTGCCTAAGTGAGCTGCGCTCCCTTCCGCACACACGCATGCGCAGGTACAGAAACAAACAAACCAAAATAAGATATAGGAGATGACGGTCCCTCTCCCCGTCATGTGTAACACAGCCTGCTACTTCACCCTCTCTGTGATGGCAGGACCTATCGTACGTTGTTGTGCTACGAGGGTATTCCATTCATTTATTTCTTATAGATCCTCTGCTGTCCCAGGTGCTCCTCGATCCATTTTCAATCCCATTTTCCAGACTCGGGGCTAACATTAAACAAGTACTGTTATTTTAAAAACATTACTGCACTAAATGACTTATCCTTCATTTCCTGTCATAATAATTTTTAATTGTTTTTCCTCTCTGATAAATGTTATGTGGTGGGTTTTTCCTCCCCCTTTTCAAATAAGGTATTTCTGGTTGCTTTTTTCTTTTTTTAACTTTAAAACTCCCATGTCATCAGCCAGATTCAGCTCCTCTCAAAACACACCATCAGTTCAAGTGGCTTTAAGCAACGGGAGGAGAATAAGAAAAGCCACAGGCACTCCAGGGAGGGATGATGTTCGGGAGGGGCGAGCCCGGCGGTCCGTGGGGCTCCCGGTCCCACATGGCCCCTTGGCACAAGGGGACCGGCTGTCCTGGGGGAAGCATCTCCCTGACCTTCCACGAGCTATTTACGGGAGACTGGTCCAAGCTCTTCACAACTCCCTTCATTTTAATGTCAAATTCCCAGTAAGCGCAGCGGTAGCGGGAGGTGCCGTCACCTCTGAAGGGTGCGGCCGTAGGACCTCAGGTTTAGGAATCCAGTTTGGAAAGGGTCATCTGGGTTGTAGTGCTAACTCTTACCTTTAATTACCAACCAAAACTCCTTTACGTGTTACGGTCTCCTGCTGTCTCAAGAAGACAAGGATTGGTGTTGACAGTGACACTGGGGAGCGGGGGGAGCGTGAGCTGGCAGCACCGTGGCCGTTCCCCGGCACTGGTGGTGCCGGACGGCTCCCCTTCTCTGTCCTCCTCTGCCTTCACTCGCTTTACGTGCAACTTCTGCTGAGCAGCACCCTCCTCGCGCTTTGCGTGATTCCCAAATAACTGCTGATGGTGGTGGAGGCCACAATATTTTGCAGAGAGACTTTATTGTTCTGCTTTTCAAAAAGCAGGATGATGATCATGATTTTTTTTACAGGGTGGGTCTGATAAGCCAAAAAAAAGAAGAGGACAGGAGAGGCTTCCCAGCCCCTTGAGAAGGCTTTAGATCAGGCCTTTCTCAACCGTTCCCCTGCTTCTCTGCTGGATGTTAATTATTACAGCTTGCAACTCAAGAATTTTGTTCTCAGTCATATCCTAGTTTTATTCTCAGTATAGCTGAATGGCAAATTATTCATTTGCTCTAATCACAGTGGAGTTAGGATCTTTGGTATGCAAGTGACAATATTAATTGCCTGGCATGTGGTCTTCTGAAGAACAGAAGTTAGAAAGAATGATTCCACACCCCAAGTCATTAGGAGAACAGTGCAATTCATTATCTGTGTGTTATTATTACTAATGACATAGTAATAGACTCCATACTAACAATAAATATCTTTTTATAAGCTCGGTGTTTTACTTAATAGCCCTTTTAACTCGAAGGCAAGGGTTTGTGTCATCCTCGGCTGCAGTGCATGCCCTGCTCTCGCGGGGAGCTGCCCGCTGCGCATCGCAGGAGCAAACCCTCTGTTCTGCAAGCGCGGTGCTCACAGCGTCGTGCGTCGGTGTCAGGCCACGCAGGGGGTTTTTTGGCCGTTTCTGTGCTGCGAGCGTTTTGGCCGGCGGTGTCTGCTCCAGCCCGGGGAGGACAGGGAGCCAAGCAGCCCGAGCACAGGGCGGGGGGCTGCCTTCCAGCGTCCCGTCCCCTCCTGCCATCAGCCGGGGCATGAGGACCTGCTCCGACATGCACCTGCCGGTAGGGAGAAACCCTGTCCAGCCTTTGCTTCAGTGTCTCCAGGAACAAGACCGAGCGAATAAATATCTTCATAAATGATAAATTAGACCTCCCCTGAAAACCCAGAGCATCGCTGATTAATCATCCCGTGGCAATGGCATTTGCAGCTGATCTGTCCTGAAGCTGTTGGTCACCGCCGGCCAGAGCAGCGCTGTGAAATCTCACCGCAGTGGGAAGACTCTGCTTCACCCGAAGGGGCTGAAACGGATTAGTCGTGACTCCTGCGGAGGGGACGGCGCAGTTCATTGCTTTGGTGCTTCTCCTCACCTACCCTGAGAGTTTTTTCCTACTCAAAAGGATGCGTATCAAGGTCTGGAGGGTGCAGGGCTCATGTTGTGAGTACAGTGACTCCTCCAAACAGTTCATAAATCAAGAGTCACTTCTAGAGGGAGGCAGGGCTTCTTTCCCCCCCGGGCTATCTGAGGCTTACGCAAACAAGCTCCCAAGACCAGGCTTTTGTTTTGTTTTGTTTGGTTTTGTTTTGTGTTTCTAAATAACTAACTTCTTGCTCTTAGCATGACTGCATTTATATGTAGGGATGGCATGAGCCTTTCAGAAAAATCATCCTAGGAAAGGTGCTGCCTCAGACACAGCCTACACAACGACATCGGAGGCTGTGCCACATCCACACACCGTGCCAGCTTCGGGCACTGCGCGGCGCGGAGCTGGTTGGCAGAGCCCAGATTTTCAAGCCTGACTACGAGAAAGCTCTTCTGTAATGACGTTGAACCTCCCCACCGCCTGAGCGGCCTGAAGAGAACAGGGCAGGAAGCAGACTTCTTCTGGGCTGGTTTTGCACTGGGCTGGTTTTCCCTGGGGGGGCTGGCTGCCCCAGGCGACCTCACGAAGCGAAGGGGGGCTTTGTCCCCAACAGGGAAGCTAAAAATACAGACTTTATATAGTGGATATTGACGGATGGTTTTGGTTAGATTGTGAGTCATTCAAGGCCAGTACATGCACTTCTCCTCTTCCCAACAAACCCCCTGGAGCACAGGACGGACTGCTGCGGAGACTTGCGCTGCTTCTCTCCAGTTGATGCCGTTTTCAAGGGATCTAAACACCGGATCCTGGTGGAGCCCCAAAACTCACCCACGGCTCGGCACTCCTGCATTTAAAAGGAGAGGGAGAGGGACAGAAATATTGCTGAAGCCAGGGGAAGAAGGTTAGGTCTATTTTATTTCCACTAGCTATTTGGCAAGAAACTAATTTCTCTCCCTTCTGGCGTTTAGAAGTGTTTAATGTGGTAAAAACCTCTGCTGTTGGTCTATCGCCGGGGCTCCCAACCCGCGTCCAGGGGAGGGGGACGCCGTCCCCCTGCTGAGAGCATTGACGAAGAGCAGACCACTGGATTCAAAACCTTTGTCCCGACCTCAGAGGGAATCTGCTCTTGGAAAAACAGTATTAAGAGACATTTCAGCACTATATCCTTTTATTTCCAGTCACAGGTGTACCGAGACAATTCTGGTGGCACAGTGGAATACAAAGTGATTTATTAATGACAGGAAAATCTGCACCCTTGAATGTACCCCAAAGCAAGTTTGAAGTTATTGAGGCAGGGTCATTACCATCCGCTCTATTAGCAAGACCTGGAAAATAGATATTTTAACTTTAATTGAATTTCATATAAGTTGCAACCTGGCCTTTAACAGAGAGGCTTCATTTTAATTCATCACAGACCCAGGCATTTGCTTTAGGCTCACTGATTTAGTCTCCAATGCTGTTGAAGACATTTTACCCCAATTGCATTCTGGCATCAAATGCAGAAACCTTAACTAGAAAATCAGCATGTTTTTGCTTTGGTGTTTTCTAATTTAGATGTAACCATGCCCAGCAGGGACCAAATCTCTGACATTTTTTGCCTGAAGTTGTTCAAATTGTCTAGCAGCTCAGTTGGTTAAGTTGGCCGTTCGATGCTAAGCAGAAGTGACGTCCTGGTGCCCGTCCACGAGTCGTGCTGCCTGGGGCCAGACCTTCCTGCAACGGCCCGAGGTCCTGCCGGGGGGGTGTCCCGCGGGGTTCCTGCCGTGGAGAATGAGGTGACAGCGGACGAGTCCCGTCCATTTCCGTGGCACGTTCCCCATGCCCGAGCGCTGATGTGGATTTTGGGTGATCTACACGGCCAGTCTCCAGCGCACCGAACCCTCGCCCTGAGCGGCTCCCGGGTCTGTGCGCGCTTCTCGCCTCTCAATGTCTCAGTTTGCCGGAGGGGATTCAGGCGGGTCTGAGAAGAAACAGGGCAAGCTCGGAGGAAACTATTGCTGTCACCTGCGGTCTCACAGCGAGCTCTCAGACCATTTTATTCAGGAAAAATATATCAGAGAAAACAATAGTAAAGACACATTAATGCCTCTGTACAACTATGCCCAGGTCAGCATCCCAAACCGCTTTCCACATACCTGTTTATTAACTGTGCCGAAAGCTAGAGCAGGAGCATCCCTCCCTCCGGCCGGCGGTACCCGGCTCCTGGAGCCGGGATGGACCCTCACCGCGCAGCGGCACCGGCTTCCACTCAGCCCGAGTCCCGGGCTCCTCTACGGCAAGTCAACAGAAGTGTTCGGTGTCCTAGCAAAGTAAAGGAGGAGAAAGGCGTGATTCAAGCTGCAATCACACGTGGAATTATAGGAGCCAACCGTGCATTTTTAATACACATATTAAATTATGCTGTAGAAAAGCAAGTTAACATTTTAAACATAGTGGAACTGTTTTTAACTTGTTTGTTTAGAAAACAAATATCTATTTCATATTACATTACATTGTTGAATTATTTATTTACAGCTCAAAATACCTGTGTTATTTGTGCTAGCTGCTATTACAAATACCGAATTAATGTTCATTTATTTCTCCACTTATGTTGTGGAGATTGTATTATGCCTTTATCAATTGGCTTTTTTTTCCAAAGAAACTTATTTCAATCCAATTTCTTATGTCATGTTACAGATAAATGAAAGCAAAGGCCCCCCATATTGTATGTGAAATCTGTAATACCATGGCTCTAGAGTAATGCCTTAAACAATCAAGCTAAATATGTCAAGGGACTTTTTAATACGCTGCACTGATGAAGCAAGAGTATTAAATTTATTCAACCATGAAGAAGGCTTTGATTATCATACACCTCAGCTGTGCTGGTATGTGTTGACCATGAGGAAAAAAAAAAAGAGAAAATGAAATGTGATTAGTTCCTGATGGGTTGAAATTCCTTTAATACGCATAACATGGAGGGAATTCATATTAAGAGCTTCCATCAAGAATATTTTTTTTCATATCTACTCCACAACACAGTGAATCAGTGTCTCCAAAGTGTGATAGCATTCTTATCAATATCTGAATGGAAACATATGGGATGGGGCAATTATTGCTATTTTATTGTTTGCTCAGTTAAGTGGGACATGTATTGTGTACATCTCTGAAGCCCTGTAAACAGCCATACCAATTTTCACTCTTGAAAACAGAAGTGATGATTGCTTTGTGCCATTTTTGTGTCAGTAGATTCGATTGTGCAGATTTGGAAAATTGATTAAGTTACAAGATTTTAAAAATTATTTTTGAGCTGAAGCTTAACAAAAGCCTATTTTTAAGACCTTAGTCAAAAAAACCCGCTGTAATGCATTTGAGTGAGACATGATTATAATATGCATAAGCCGTTGTCAGTAGATGGAAAAATCATGAGAAAGTTTAAAAGGCTAATTATTAATCACCTGGCTTTGGCAGCACTACAGTATTCATCTCCCTGTTTCCTAGGCAGATGCTGGATTTGCAGAGCTACAGCGGTGTATCTGAATTATTTTTAAGAAAGGGTCTAGTGCACAGTACAGACGTTTACAAATGAATTATTACAAGTCCATGTTTTGCTTCTCCGCTGCCTCCGCAGTTATTTCACACATGCTCGTTGCGAGTACCTGTCAGTGAGGAAGCGCAGAAATTCCACAGAATTCACGAAGAAGTGCGAAATCGAGTTTAAAATGTTGAGCATTGTTAATTTGCGTGCATCACTTGCAGAGGTAAAAGTGGTATGGTCACAGCGGAAAGGTGGAGCCAGACGGGAAAATAAAATTTGCGTTGGTGGGCGCGGTACCGAGGCCCGGTGCCCCCACCGCCCCCGCGCTGCCCGGCCCCCCGCACCGGGGCACCGCGGCCGCTGGGGCGCCTGGCCCCGGCTCTGCCCCGCGCGCGGCGCACCCTCGCTCCTCCGCCCGAGGGAGCAGCCGGGAAACGCACCCCACGCCCAAGGCGGGCGGAGGGGGAGCGGCTGAATTTACCGACCTGCAAGATCCCTCAGCAAATACGATGCTTTCCACGCTAGCGAACCCTCAGCGGGAAGGAGCTGCCATCCCCCATGTTGCCTTGGCCCCGCGCAGGATTAGGGGACCCCCTACCCCAGCCTCCGCCACCCCCGCCGCCTGTGGGTCCCGTGCCGGAGCAGAGGCAATTAGGCGTTCGCTGGGAGGGCAGGGCAGCGGGCCAGCCGCTCCGCCGCAGCTCAGCAGAGATGCTCCGCTCTGCCTGCGCCGCTCTGGCACATCAGCCGAAAGCCGCGTTTCATGAAACCTACTTGCATCTAATGGCAGTACCCAGGCCAGGCTTCATAAAGCTGTCGAATTTCTTTGGTTTCATCGCTGAAACGTCTGCCTTCTGTGAAGGCGGCAACCTACTGCTAAGCGTGCTCGCCGGTTAGTGTCGATGCCCAGGGCAGCCTCCGGCAGAGCCGGCGCCAGGAGCCGGGGCGAGCCGGGGCAGCGGGACGCGGCAGCAGGGTGCTCCCCAGACAGCGGGGGCTCACTGCCCCGGGGGGGTAGGCAACTGCAGAGGGCAGAAAGCCCTCAGCAGAGGTCACGTGTCTGCAAGAACCTGTCAAATTTTACTCTGACTTCAAATTTCTGACTTTAGCTGAAAGTCAGAAAGTGCACTTAAGACATAAAGCAAAACTGTCGGCTTCACCAGCGGAAAGTGTCCCGAGCGGTTTGTGCAGACCCTGCCGGGAATCCTCCGCCAAGGCTCTCGCGGGGCGAGCCGGGGCAGGCGGTGCGTGGACCTTGGGGACAGACTCGGGGCGGCGAAGCGGGGGGTCCCACCTGCGGGATCCCCTCCTGCACCGGCAGAGCTGCGCGGTGACAGTGGCCAGGGTTCACTGCTTGTGATCCAGCGCCCGCCACAAGGGCGTTCCTGGGGGATTTAATGCTCTGGGCAATACGCGTGGTCAGTAGAGTAAGGGTTTGTGCAGTCTTACACTGCAATGTGAAAGTTTAGCTGGATGGGTGATGGGTTTTATGCAAATCATGTAACATCGAGCTGGCTGCTCTCTCTGAATCCCACGTATGACAGATGAGAGAGCTTAAGAATTTGTGTATTTTAATGGCGCTTGTGCTGAAGATGATAAATGCAGTCTTCATCCAGCAACTTCAAGGTTCACTTTTTTTTATTTTAAGAGGGACACGCATATGGTTAAAAACACTTGCAAGATTAATAATACTTCCCTGTAAGAAAGATTGATATACACAGCATAAATACTCATGCAGCATACATAGCTCCTGGCAGACAAGTAGTATTGCTTTTGCCTTCAACATTTGGGCGGAAGATTGAAGTCCAAGTGAGGGTTTTTTTCCTCCTTCTTTTCAGAGGAGTGTGCTCCAAAGCTGTTATTTCACTTGCACCTTGCTGATGACTGCAGAGGCACCATGCAGCCCTGTTTCAGGAGAAGACCAGCCCATGAGAATCGTGTCACAGTTTTAGGCACTGCGGGGATGAAGTCGTGGCACAAGCTGCTCTTCGCAGCACTTGAGACAACGAGAAACTCGGAGGGGGTGGGTTCTCATCAGCGACAGTCCCTCCGCACACAGCGGAGCAGCGTGGTTCAGCGAGTGCAGAAGAGGAGCGAGTTTTGCAGGACTTACGTTGTAGGCACTTTATTTTCCAACAACAAAAACTTTCTTCCTGGTGTTTGTGAGGAAGTCATTTAGGGTTTAATGAGCGCGCAGTTCTTGACTAGCAGGGGAAGCTAGCGCTTCTTTTGCTTGCTCTTGCCCCAGTCATACTGCGCTGCATTAACACAAGCTGCAGTTGATGGCTATTTCAGCTTCGACGCTGAGCCTCGAGCACGGGCAGTGGGGAGAGATGCGGGAGAAGAAACCTCCAGCCCCAGTGCCGTGGTGTCCTGCACCGTCCCGCCCTGACCCCCCGGGTGGAAGGTGCGCTCAGGGAAGCCTGCACTAACATCCCGGCACCGAGAGGCATCTCTCTCGCTGCTGGGGGAATTTTCTCCTCCCAGCGAGGTATTTGGCCTTTAGTACGCGAGAGACTTTTTATCTCCCGATTTCTTCAGTAGGCTTACAGAAATTGTGAGTATAGAGCTGGAAAAACACAGCAGCACCCAAGGCAAGCTTAAATGGAAGCCAAGTCATTACTGAGTAAGTGAAATAAATTCTGGGTATTGGAAGGAAACCGGGAAAAGACAAGACACACTGAGCATAAGACAGAAAAATGGCAAAACATACCAAATGAACAAAGCTTGGAAGTGCAGCCTTTATGAAAGACTCGGAGGTCTCCGAGCTTTCCGAGTTGAGTGCTAGCTGAAAGAAGGTTGGCGCTGCAAGCAAATAAATGTTCTCCTATTATTTGGTTTCTCCTGTGTTTGTGAAAACAAAAATTGTGTTAAAAAATACCTGACTTCACTATCAATTTTTATTCCCAGTGGAACCATGGGCAGGGCTCTCACCTTTGGCCTGAAAGGGCTCACTATTTAGGGGTCTGTGAAACATTTCACAGCCTGTTAACTCATTTACCTCATCACTCAGATGTTGGATACCGGCTGAAAAACGTGAGTCTCAGATTTTCATAGCTCTTCATGAGGTCCTTCCTCTTTTTCAAAGATTTTTTAAGCAAGGAAGAGTGTCATTCTCAGTGACATTATGAAGATAAAAGCAGATGCAAAGGAGATTAAAACCATAAGCACGGGAATATCCATATCGGTTCCCACCAAGCCTGGCTTGGGACCTGCAGAGGAGCGTAAGAGCAGAGCCAGCCTTGGCATAAACTCCCCGCAGATCAGGAGCCTGTAGACCTAGGGCTTGTGTCTTCTTGTCAAACGCATCTAATTTCTTTTCTCTAAATGGTTTAGTTGCTCTTGGAAATCCCACAGCCTGGTGGCATCCTTCATGCTTTGAGTTCTACGGTTTGCCTCTGATCACATTGCCCTCCCTCCAGTTGATATTCAAATGAAACAGAAATATATTTTTAAATCTGTTCTGATTTAGTTCAGGTTTTTTTCAACTACATTTAAGACTTTGTCTTCATCTTCAGCTTCGTTACAACACAAGAGCAGACAAAGATGGTTCTGAAGAGATGGTTATGGGTGTTAGCCTCTTGGAGAATGTTTCAGACAAGTACTTTTGAACGAAACCTTTGCAGATCATCATTATGTAAAGCTGGATGGCTGTGCTACTGAAAAGAGATGGACCTCTGATCAAGGAGGACACAGCTTTATTGCTTCACCGTACAGAGTCCTGGTGGGGGATTGCACATTGTCAGGAGCTCTCCCCTTGGGCAGAGGTCAAGCAGATCGCACGAACTGGGGAAAAAAACTGATGAAAAGAGGATCGGTAGGAAATAGCCTCAAAGCAAAGGCTCAGGGATGGCCATGGTGCTGTTCCCTACTTGAGTAACTTTTATATATCCAGTAGAACATCATGAACCTCTTGATTCATGGGAGTGAAACCTCCTTGATATTTCCTCCCAGTGCAATGGTAATTAAAGCTGGGGGAGGCCGGGGCGGCTTCCAGTGCTTGGGAAGGCTTCACGCAGGCGGGCGCAAGCGGGTCTCCTCCCCGGGCGGCGCGGGAGCCTGGGCGGGTGGTGGCTGTTCTCCTGAAGTCCCCTTGGAATAAATATTAATAGTGATGCGCCGAGCAGACGCTGGATCTCATGTCATCTGCAAGGAACCCAGTTAATATTTCAGTAAGATTCAGACAAAAGGAGAGATGAAAAAGTGACAGCCTCACAGTATCATGGAATAATATTTGCTGATTGAGAGGCATGCAGCTTTTTTTAAAAATATGGGGGACATCATTTGCAACTTGTTCTTGTGAAGAGAGAAGTCCCATGACAGATTTCAAATCTTTGGCACAGCTTTATAACTTTATCAAAGAAAAGCATCAAAGCAAGAACTTTGTCCTGAAAAAAAAGGCAGAAAAATCATCAATAGAAACTACAACAAAATATAAGATCAGGATAATCATGTACCATCAAAAAGGTACAGTTTTTGTGCCTTTTGTGATGTTTTCTTCATGACAGTTTGGTCTCAATGGCACCGCAAAAATAACTTGCTTGTCTTGTGATTGACAGGAAATTTAAATGCCAGCAAGCAAATGCCAGTAGGAAAAAAATCTTAGCTCACGTGTTGTACACCTTAATGCAATATTGGATCCAGCCGGTTTCCTTGTAAGTTAATGGGTAATTGGGCCCATATGGCACCCAAAAAAGTGCAAATTTGGGTTTTCAGTATGAGGAGAAGTTACCTGGGAAACTGTCTACATTTAGTTACTTATCAATATTCAGTGCTATTGCCAAGACAAGATAAAGGAATAAGATGGAAACTTGAGAGCTTTGGATAAAATAGGCCAATAAATGCATCAAGAGAGAATCTAACTCTGCAGGAGTTTCTCCTGATATTGAACTTCAATCCTGACCATCACAACAAAAATAAATGTCAACTGTTTTCTATACTAGCGGCACTGAATAGTCCCCGTATGAACGCTATTAATATAGCCTTTTTTAGACATTTTTTTTCTCTCTAGATGTTTGATTAAAGAACTTATAAGTATTTATCTCCCCTCCTTTTTTTTTTTTTTGTAATCACCTTTCCATCAGTATATCTCTGGATGAATTGTCAATGAAGGAGCAAGCGCATCTTGGATGTGCTGGAAGTTCAGCTGAAAATGTTTGATACCATAAAGATAGCAAAACTGAAGTATGGGCAGCTCTTCCCGGTTCAAGGGTCAATAGCTCCAAGAAGGCAACTAGAAATGTCTGCTTGGAAACCAATGTATGACCCGAGTGCTGCGTGGGGAGCACTGCTGAACCAGCAAGGATGTAGTTAATGAGAAATTGCTGAGGCTTGCACGCTGCGGTGTTTTTAAACTGTAATTTTTAGGCAGCAGTGATCTCTGAAGTGGGACTGAGCTGGCTGGAGTGCCGGCACGGCTGGGACGTTTGGCTGCCACGCGGCAGAGGTCTTCAGTCCCCCCGGGAATGCAGCTCGGGGCTTGCCTTGAAGCAAGTGGCAATGTTGCTGTTGGGATCAGAACAAGATAGGGTCATCGGTAATCCTTAGTTTGCTTAACACGAGAAGGAAAGAGGAAGGGAATAATGCCACAGTCATAGTAATTGTTAGCTAGTTATCAACACCGAGCTCGGAATTGATTTCTGTGGTACGCCTGTGAGTAACAGTGGAGATGGCACATTGCAACGGAGAATGTATAATTATCCTTATTTCCTATAAAATAACGTGATACTTTAGAGGAGTGGAGCAGATGCTCCTTTCCAGCTGTAAGAGTGGCCAAACGAGGCTTTGGGGCTGGATTGTATCCTGGTCGCTGAGTTAATGATGTGCATCTATGGGATCCTGCGCTCGGGTAGGTAGACTTTTGAACAGGAGAAAAATATTTGTTTTCCTTGTGCATGTTTTGATGTGCGGATTGTGTGTGCTGGCACAAGCCTCTCATTAGTGACAGACTGTCTGTGACTAAAGTATGGGGAAAAATTCTTTCTGTCTGCTTTATCTGTAAAACAATAAAAAAAACTTTAATCATAAAAAAGGAAGGGCCAACAGCCTGCTTTTGTGATACAGACTTTTCTTTTTTATTAGTTTGAGAATGAGAATGGCTCTTGTTAAGAAATACTGGTTTATTGCAGCGGGCTGGGAGATGAGATAAGAGTCAAATACCAAACGCGCACACACAAAGAATTGGAATGATAAGGTCTTCGGAGCAGGTTCCTGCTAAGGTGATTGAGGTGCGACACTGCATCATATTTGCTGGAGAAGTTGAGGAAAATTCAAGTACAATCAATTAAAATTGGTGCCACTGTGCCTGGGCAGAGCTGTCTAAAAGCAAAATATAATAAATAAATTTCTTCTTTACTTTTTGTCAAGGTTATGTGTCTTTGCAAACAGACGATGCGGCTGCAGAAAACATACCGCTGCCAGCAGCAAGAAGGGTATGGCGCTGACCCAACCCTTGCGTGGATTAACCTCACGCGGGGCTCAGAGAGAGGATGCTCCCTTGCAGGGAAGGGATTTGCTTCCCGAGGGGATATTCCCGAGGCGTACGCCTCCTCCCAGCCACGCTGAAGTTTTGGCTTGGGGGATGGCCTTCCCACCCAGCCCCATCCCAGCCCTGGGGGAGACCCTGGCCCCGGCTGGGTGGCAGCCAGCCGGACCCCTGGGGCTGCGGGACAGCCTCCATCACAGGGACCCCGCTCCTCCGGCCAAGGAGCACCCCGCCTGAAGGGCTGGAGGCAAAACGGGGCCCCGCGTGCCTGCAGGTGGATTGAAATACCACGATATTGTCTTTGTGGCGCTTCCACGGGTGCCGGGCTGCGCCGGCGGCGTGCCACGGGGCTGGGGGCACCGGCAGAGCACGAAGCCCGCGTCCCCCCGCACGCCCCGGCTTGTGCTCGCCCGCAGACGACGGCCACACGGGCGCTTGAGTAGCGTCGCTTTTCCTCTCGCTGCCTCTCATCAAGTGAACTGTCATTACAACTTGTGGGTTTTGTGGCGAGATAAATGGGGTACTTTAGTTAATACTCCCATTATGCCCACACAGAAACGCTGAATACAGCCTCCCGGTCCCTGGCACTGCACTAATGTTATTTCTCAATTACTTTTTGTTAAGCAAATATGTAGTGTGCTTTAAGTACTGCATCCAATAATTATGTTGAACTCTTCAGTACTGCGTGATGGCTTTCCTACAAAACCTTTCATTATACCTGTCATATGAACTTTAAACACTTGGCAATGCAGTAAGATTGCATTTGAAAAACACAGAGATTATTTTTACACGCGCCACCTGTTAGAGAACATTTGGGAGTGCAAAATTGAATGAAATTGAGGCATCCCACGTGGAAAAGATAGTGTATGGAGCGTCTTCAGCAAATAATCGTGTATTTTTTTTTTAAAAGAGACAGAAGTACAAATGTTTAATACACGTACACACATATGTTGTCTGGAAGGTTTTGTTGTTCACACACACAGCTGCAATTTATATGCCAGGAGCTGTCGATGTTATAAAAACAGCATCTCGGTTCTCCTTATGTCAAGGCGCAAGTTTAGATAGTATTCTAACAAATAATGTCATTTCTCATTCTCATTGATTTTAGCAAATAATTTTAGGGATGACTGAATTCTTTCCAGAGAGTGCTGCTACTATATAATGGGACTAATTAAGAGATTTTGGATAGAAAAAGTATTCAAATACTTTACAAGACCAAGTTCAAGTATGTCCATGATTTTATGGAGAATTTTCTTCCCTTTTGCAGACACCTGTATTACTCAAGGGCAACTCTTCTCCAGGACTCCCACCAGAGCTGGGACGAAGGAAAATCCTGGTGTGGTGGGGATGTAGCCCTTCCAAAGAGGATTGTTTAAGTTTCTGCACTAATGGCAAGGACGGGAGTTTAATTAGCAGGGTAATTCTCTCTCATTCCTTTTGACTATTAGGAAAAGCCCGGTTCCTTAGATAGCTGTCACTTATTTTTCTCTATGCAGCCTATAAGTCCTCTGAAGTGCTGACAGATGCAAGGCTCTGCTTATGCCTCAGCTATAGATAATTCAGAGGATTCGGATACTTCAAAGCTTTCGGTTGATTATTTTCTGTATCTTAGTTACATTTCAAAGTCAAATGATTTTTCAGTGAAAAATTCTATTGTCATTTAAATTGGGTTCATTTTAAAACATCAAATAGAGTTCAATAAAATTTTGTTTTTAAAACACTGAAATCAAGTATTTCAGTAGAGTTGACATATTTCATTTCAACAGTATTAATGGAACGTTTTTGATCTTCAGTTTCCAAAGAGCTTGTCCAAGTGAAGTCATTAGTGCTTAAAAAAATTAAGACTTTTGAAGATTAACATCATGACAACATTTCAATTTCATTAAAGAAAATATTTTTATTAATTCAAAATTACTTTAAAATGTGTTAGAAATTTCAATTTCTTTTAATTCAAATTTGAAGATGGAAAATTAATTCACTGAAACAGAAAACATAGATCCTGCACAGATATTACGTGAATTATCAGTTATTAAGTCCAAACCAAATTTTGCTTTAAAGTCAGCGATGATTCAAAACATCAGCCTTAATTAGAGTAAAACATGGGTGATTCAAAACAAGCTATGGTCAAAAAATTTACTTCAAGTTACAATATTGCTAAAATCATTACGCTGATGATAAATGGGAATCCAATGGGCATGGACGTGGGAACAGGGACATTATGTTCTTCAGATTTGAATAAATGCTTACAGGAAAGGCCATTCCTGTTATGGCCTCGCCTGTGTCCCGTTTTGGACTGCTCGCTGTTCGCCAAAGAGAAACCTGCAGAAGTCAGACTTGGCGGCAGAGGGGTAGAGATGCTCTGCTCCCTTGCAGGATGCACGGGCAAGGACACCACGCCACGGGGACGGCGTAACGTATAGCTGTAAAGTTCGGGAGCTGGAATAATAGACCCTCATATCTGCTTGCTGCTGGAATGAAAAAGGATGGTGAAGCAGTCCAGGATGAATGAGGTCCTTTTTTCAATCTGTATGCATCGATCCAAAAGCCAAACCCTCCTCCCTGCTGCTCGCACCCTGCCTGCGCCGTGGGCTCCCGACTCCCTGGTGTGCCGGGGAAGGGAATTCAGCGACCAGCTCCCGATGCAAATCCCTCTGCAGTCCGCGAACTTAATTTAAACAAGTGTTTCCAAGAAATTTCGTAGCAGGAAGGGACATTCCTCCGACTAAAGTGGTTACGTTGGCAGTGTCTGAAATCAATTAAGTGTTGCTTTGGGTCTTTACTGAACCAATCCGCCACCGATCTGCTCTGTTTTGCAGGCGAACGCTGGGCAGAGCTGGAGGCGGGGATGCTCCGCCTGCCCAACAGCTCTTCCCAGGTCTGCTCAGACAAGGGGTCTCTCACTAAGCCCAATATTTTAAGAAAAGTCTTACGTACACCTCAGGAGAGCACATCTGGCAGCAGAGCAATGCCAGCACAGTGCACAAGTCGTCCCGGGTGGTAAGATATTCACAGTAAGTGAATTAATTCCAGCAATCCAGAAAACACAATGTCGTCTTAATTTGATCTTCAAAATCTTACAGCTGCTAAATAAGAAGAATTCTCTCAAAATATTACATCTGATATCTTTAAATAGAAGTTACCAGTATAAGCAAACTTTTTCAGGGTTTGGCCTGTGTTTTTTGCTGTTCGGGTGGTATATAAGGTTTATGGATAAAGATGAGTTGTAAAATTTCTATCAAGAGTTTGTTTACTAAGGGACTGACTCTTTGCTGTGGTTTAACCCGGCAGGCAGCCAAACACCACCCAGCCGCTCGCTCACTCCCCCCCCAAGTGGGATGGGGGAGAGAATAAAAAAAAATATTCATGGATTGAGATAAAGACAGTTTAATAGAACAGAAAAGGAAGGGAAAATAATAATAATAATGATGATGATAGAATATACCCAATACGCACAATGCAATTGCTCACCACCCACCGACCGATGCCCAGCAAGTCCCCGAGCAGCGATCGCCCCTCCCTGGACAACTCTTTCCAGTTTATATACTGAGCATGACGTCACATGGTATGGGATACCCCATTGGCCAGCTGGGTCAGCTGTCCCGGCTGTGCTCCCTCCCAGCTTCTTGTGCACCTGGCAGAGCATGGGAAGCTGAAAAGTCCTTGACCAGTGTAAGCACTGCTTAGCACCAACTGAAACATCAGAGTGTTATCAACATTGTTCTCATCCTAAATCCAGCGCTATACCAGCTACTAGGAAGAAAATTAACTCTATCCCAGCTGAAACCAGGATACTCTTCTAAATGAAATAGTAAACAGTGTTTATTAATCTGAAATGCTTTTAAAACATTTTTTGTTTGAAAAGAAAGTGAACAGTTTCTCCAGGATTTTTTTTTGTTATTTTTTTTCTAGTGGTAATGTTAATAATGAGTTTTTTTCTTTTTTCAGAGTCACACTTTCCCTGCAAGGGGAATGTAGTCTTTTAAAATGTATGCCGTGTTCCTGTTAAATACATTTTAGGAACACTGTGTGCACATGAAAACACTCCTCTGCATTGATATATGTCACGGTATTATAATCAAGGAAAGGCAATAGTCTCCAAAGTACTAGAACTTGCAACTTCAAACCCTACATTTCTGTATTTTAATGCGCATCCTCACGTGCGCAGTACAAACGGTCGCACACCTGTATAACTGTTGTTATATCTACAGAAGGAAGATGTGCCCATGCACAAAACAGGGACGGGGTTGGAAATTCAGCGCGGAGAGTGGCTGCACCGCGGTGCCGTGGGGTGCTGCGGCTCCCCATCGCCCGCCCCGGGGCTGCGCCAACACCGGTCTCGGCAGAAGTGCTCGTCGGAGTTGGGCTGACACTGGAAATTGATCCCCAGCTTTCCATTAAGGCGTTTGTGCCATTATGTAGCTTCCTAACCTAATTAATGGATTGAACCTTTTGTTCTCGGAAGCTCATTGATTTGGGAAAACGTGCCCCCTCGGTTTGCAGAATACAAATCACACCCGGCAACGTTTTTTATTAGCTCTCTGCAACCCCGGAGCGAACCTTTTGCTGTGTGAGAAAGGGGAGGGCTATGCACGCACCTGGGCTGGGGCGGTGGCAAGGAGCGGAGACGTGGCTAGCAGAAGCGGAGCCTGACCTTTCTCACCCACCCGCTGTGTTTGGACAGGTCTGTGCCTCCTGCAGCGAGCAGGGCTCGGGAGGTGTTGGAGGACCAGACCTCCTTGCCAACAGCAGCTCGTTGTGGTTTTTTCAGGCCCAGCTGTATTGAAAATAATAATAGTTATCTAAAAGACACAAAGGAAAAAAGTGTCCTGAAAATACTTCAGAAAATGATGTCTGTCTGGGTTCTCAGAAAGCCTGAAATAAAGATGTGTGGTCTGTTCCTACTCATCCCAGTATGTATAAGGCACCTCAGAGGCTTTGAGATTACCATAGTCCCATAAACGCCGGTAAAGACTGTGGAGCGAGTCAACTTTATGAGAAAAGAGGCAGAGACCTGTGCAAAAAGCTGTGGGAGACACCACCGTTTGCTGTGCATTTTTTCCAAGATGCAGCCGACTGTGTCCAACTGACTGGAAGCTGAGGGTGGGAAAGGACCACTCTCCATCCTGCATCCCCCAGCATCCTCCCGCTCCTGGCTCAACGGCAGGAGAGCCGGCCGGCGCTCAGCTGGGTGCTGCTCCCCAGCATCGGGGTGAGGAAGGCAGGCTCTGCCCTGCCCTGGAATTATCCAATCCACGATCCAGATCTACCATGTACAAACTGTCACCACATCTGGAAAAATCAGTGGGGCTTCCAAAGAATGAAGGAAAAGTAAATTATCCAACTGAGTCTTCAAGTAATCATATTTTTGTCACTTAATTACAGCTATTCTGGAGAAAATATCCAATGATTGCCCTACTTTAAAAATCTTTGACAGTAGTTTTATGAGGAAATTCATGTATATTAATGACATCAGCTGGAACGATCAGTTAGATAAGGACAGGTTAATTGTATCGCCATGAGCATCAGGCTGACCAAGAGAAGGCCACACACCCACCTCCTGGGGACAGCGGAGGTGCAAGGAGGGATGCTCCGCTCCTCGTGAGACCTGGGTGACCGGGCTGGACCAGAGCGGCATCCTCTGCAACGGGGCGCGGGGCGCCTGTGGCCACGTTAGGGCAGCCGGCAGCACAAGGCGATGCCGCAGGGACAGAGGCTTCCCCAGGAGTCGAGCATCCGTCTCCGCGACTTCGGTGCCCACACGTTCTCCTGCTCCAGGTAATTCAGTTTGATTCGGTGTTCAGAGGGGATGTGGTCTGATGTGCTCGCTTTAGTACCTGAGCGGCGTGGAGATTTCGCCGTGTACTGTTTCTTATCGACTGCTTATTTTTTCTGCATGAGCATGGGGGAAAATAATGGAATTTGCTGCTGCATTTAATGTCCTGCGTTTTTAGTATAATCTCATAGGCTCCATTTGTGATGTTTGGCTGGAGCCTAATAGGCCAGGGGACTTTTTTGAACGATCCAGACCTTCAGCCTTTTCTTGCTGCATGTTGCCAGTGTCCCTGGGCGTCTCCATCACCTTCTACTGCTGCCCTCCAGCCCCTCTCCTGTCCTCCGTCACTGGCAGCCTCATGTCTTTCTCTCCCAGATCCAAACCTTTCCTGGTCTGGGGGGGGTGACCACTCAGATATGACATACGTATAAGCCAACTGTTGTGACCGAGGAACCACCGTGGATCCTGCAATGGAGGATCTCCAAGGAAGAAGAGGAGATCACACTGGAGGCGATAACGTCTAACGTCCGGCTGCCCCTGACACAGTTACCTTAGCCTGTTTTAGAGGTCTCTAATGCCAGGGTTTCCCCTCCTTCCCTTCGCTGGAGGCACAGTAGGCTAGCAATTGGCCTGAAAATATAGTCTCTATTAATTTCACCCCGTTACTCCTAGAAATTTCTCTCTTCTACCAATGTAAACAAATCTTTCACATCCTTCATGTTTATGCCCTTCCAATATATTTAGAGGCTGTTATGCTCCTTAAACATATTTTTCAAGTTGGTGCAACTTCCAGGTTTTCACGGTTAAGTGAGAAATGAATGATGAGCGAGAACAAAGCCTCCTATAATGAAGTAAACTGAAGCGTGTGCTAATTACTGCACACAGACATCATGATGGAAGAGGGGGGTTTAGGTGATGCAAACACTTCACCCGGCGAAGGAAGAGAGGCGAGGTGAATGTCCTGGTGTCTCCTGCATGGAGGATGAGCACTCAGACCAGTATGCTTTAAAAGAGGTGATGAAGTATAAGTGACAGGCAGTAAGATGTGCATTTGAAATGTGGTATGGCCAGCACAGTGAGGAAGAGAAAAAAATGTGTCTTTTTGTAAATGTGTCACCCTGGGGGGATGCTCTGACTTCAGGTGGGATGTTCTGACTTCAGCCAAAGGTAGAACCACAGCTTCTGCTCCTCAGCCACCAGCTCTGCCAGCTTGCTGCTGCCAATCCTTACCTTCTAATTTGTTTTTACAGGGCAGCTGCCAAGAAAACCAGTATCTTAAATGCCTTGTATAGTGCTTCTTGGCTTTATCATTAGCATTATTATTTACTGGCTTTCAGTGCTCTGTCTGCATTTTCTCCCTAGGAGATTTCTGTCCTGGACACTGCTGCCTTGCATAAGCAGGAAAGAGCACTGACCTTATGAAATTTCTGTGGTGCCTAATTTATAGCATGTTATTGTGACCATTTCAGCATTGTATTTGCAGATCAACCTTTGCTCACTTTTGATTTCTGTTCCTTGAGCTGGTTTTCTTAACCAACCACCAACGTTACAAATTCATCAAGAACAAAAAGCCCTTTAGTCGACAGCCTATTGACAAAAGGTAAATTTAATTTTTAATGTAGGCAAGGTCTATAAACAAAAATCACACAATCACAGAATCACAGACTGGTTGAGATTGGAAGGGACCTCTGGACACCACCTGGTCCAACCCCCCTGCTCAGGCAGGGCCACCCAGAGCCATGTCCAGATGGGTTCTGCACGTCTCCAAGGATGGAGACTCCACCACCTCCCTGGAGGTGCTCGGTCACCCTCACAGTGAAAAAGTGCTTCCCGATGTCCAGAGGGACCCTCCTGCCTGTCAGTGTGTGCCCATGGCCGCTGGTCCTGGCGCTGGGCACCGCTGGGAAGAGCCTGGCTCCGTCCCCTCGGCACCCTCCTGCTCTAGGCACGGGTGAGATCCCCCCGCGCCTGCCCCGCTCCTGGCTGAGCAGCCCCAGCTCTCCCAGCCTCTCCTCACGGCAGAGATGCTCTGGTCCCTTCAGCGTCTTGGTGGCCCTTCGCTGGACTCTCTGCGGTATGTCCACGTCTCTCTTGTACTGGGGAGCCCAGCACTGCAGGTCTGTAAGCTATTCTCCTAAAATATACTCAGGGGAAGAAATAACACAGGGGTGGTTGGTTTTGTTTGGGGTTTTGGTTGGTTGGTTTTTTTTTTCTCCAGAAGTCCACATTGCTTTAATTTATAAGGACCTACCTTTTTTTTTTAGTAACTACAGTAAATTTATCATCCTTCCAGTAACTGATCAAAGAGTAACAAGTTATTTCTCTTAGTATATTCTTGGGAATACAGTTTCTATTCTGTTTCCCGTTTGCTGAAAAAGCAAACTTCTCTTATGACAGTTAAGCTTTGGATTTGAACCTGGGTTGATACAAGAGAAATGTTGCAATTAGTATAAATCCAGAGCGCTAATTACATCTTGTCAGAAAGAAGGCAGCTGCCCCAAGCAACTTTCAGTTGGGTGTTTTGAACAGCAGAAGGAAAAATACTTTCTGAAATGAAAGGCAGAGGTTTCTTGCTGTGCCCAAGCCTTCTCCAGGCGTCAGAAGCACTTTGGGATCTGAGGCATTTGACCCACACAGACCTTCCGCTCCCTGCCTCCGCACGCTGCTGGAGGGCTTGTCCGAAGGTGCCTGTCTGCGGGGGGGACGTCTGCCGGTTCAACTCCACGGCTGGCACATCTCCCTGCGTCTGCCTTTGGCAGTCTGGCAGAAGATATCGATGCCTCACAGCACACTCGGGACCTTTTGCCTGTGGCTTGTTTTCTCAGGGATGGCTTTCTTCCTAAGACTTTTAACTGACTATTGAGTCAAGACCTCCTTCCTTCCTGTGACTCTTCGAAACTGTAAGTTGGTTGCTTGAATTATTGGGTTTTATTTTCTTCTTGTACAGCTTCAGCAGGCCCCTTCTACAGACAAGTGCTTCTAGAGGAGACAACACACATCCCATTTAATTCCTTAAATGGACCTAATACGCACATTCTTTAACTCTGTCTTACGGATTTCAGTTCATACTCTTTTGATAGGACATTTAACCTTTCTTATTCAATTAGAGGAATTGAGATAGATGGAGTTCTCAAGGAAGGTCCATTTGTAGTTTTTAATTTAGGGTGAATTATTTGTGAGTTTGAGGACAAAATGAGTTTGTTCCGTTGAGTAGTTTCCAAAATTTTGACAAGATACTGTTCACATGGGTGCTGGATTTAGGATTTCCTTTGCCTCCTATGACCCCAGGAGATGGGCATCGTGTCCCGCTGCCGACGGCTCCTGTCCCGCGGCTGGGGGCAGGTGGGCACGGGGGGTTTCAGCCAGGGCTGTCTGCGGCTCCCTACTCGCGGTGATGCAGACCAGCACGTCTGTCTGCCACAGCCTCTCTCCCTCCGGGAGGGATGAGCACCCCAACAGCAGATTGCAGGGTCCTGGTGGATTGGGGCAACCATTCCCTGGGTGGGTGAGCCCCGGGTGGGCTGACACTCGTCTTTAGCAATAGGCGTATTCAAGGCTTATTTATGCAAACGCGATGCTCTCACCACCGGATGCTCCCTCCGGAGCTGTTCATAGCACCTCCCACTCTTTGTATGCTTTTCCTTGACAAATAATGAGGCTGTCAAGCAATTATTTTGTTTCCAGTATAACTAGTAGTTAAAATAATTTGGTCAAACTCTGCATTTCTTATATCAGCAGATATCTGACGTAAATTTCCACCCATTGGTAAGCTTGGCTTCATTTTTTCTGATAATATTCTGTCTTTTTACGTTATTCAGAAGATCCTTTCTAGCCTCTTAGGTGGTCCCCTTACTACTGGGACAGAGCGCAAGGCAGGTGTGCAGGGTTCACGATCTCAAAGGCTCAGGTTAGGGTACAACTGGTCCTCCATGCCTGATGGATCTATAAACTGCTTGTTTCCTTCAAACACCTGAGACATGCCAAGAAAGAATTCTTCCCTTATCCTTTAAATCCTTCTACCTACAAAAAGTGACAGCTGCTGATGAAATGACAGTATGAGCCAACCAGCGATCGCTGCAGGCTGTCAGTTGGGATAACTGGAGGGCTTGGAAGGTTTAATTTCAATTTGAAATGATTTTATATGGAAAAACCATGAGTGATAGGGTTATAACAGCAGCTGACAAATACGACCGCATCACTTCACGTTTGTTTCTCGTTAACTAACTCTTCGCCTTTCTTCCTTTTAATGTCACATACACTTTTGGACTCATGTTTCAGTTTAGATCTTTAAACTTCCTGGGGAAGAGGTACTCCCGATGTTTTCTTTCTGCAGAGCAACAAATACAGAGGGTCAGCAGCTGACACTGCTATCTGCAAACTATAATTCACTGGCTTGATTTAATCTCTGAGAAAATGGGTAAGCATGATTGCACATGACATCTGGATTCCCTCTGTTGTCAAATACATCCAGAATACGGTGCAGTTTGAATTATCAGAAGGATAAAAGTGTACCAGGCTAGTCAACCTCACCATAAATTCTGTATTTTTCAAAGTTTAATAAAGTAGGCTTTTACGATGTCTCATTCGATGTCCAGGGATGCTTCTGGAAATCAGCAAGCGCTCAGCTCTGGTCCCAGCAAAGGACCTCCGTCCCCGATGGGGCTGTGTCGGTGGAGGACAGCAGGGCGGTCTGGCCAGCACGGCACGCAGCCTGGCTTCCATTTTCCAAAGGCCCTGCCTGTCCCCTCCCTGCCTGCAGCCACCCGGCAGGGTCAGGAAAGACCTCTGACTCCAGGGGTGCTTCCACAAGGCTGCAATAGCGACGACCCCCGTGAAAGTCACCTTTCTCAGACGGGACTGCTATGGAAAGGGTTGGTTGGTTTGGTTTTTTATTTGAAAGTTTGGTACGGCCACCAAAAATTTTTCCCTGGATTTAAGTATTGCTTGTTTCTGCTCTGCTACAGCAAGCTTCTGTTCTCTACTTCTGGTTAGGAGAAGCCTGCAGATTTTAAGGGTATCTCTCTGGTTTCTTCAATTTTCCAAGAGAAGGATTTTGATTATATAGTAATCTGAGCTCAGGAGGGTTTGGAAACGAGCAGTATTTGAGCCTGCACCGTATTTCTGTTGCTTAGAGTGCCCATCCCTTTATTTTTCACTTGTGATTCTTTAGCTAACATGACGTTAATTGTGATTGGAAAATGATTGAGCCTGCGAATTGTGAGACTGTTCTCACTTAACAACATAGCAAGTATTGCTTTGATTAGATTGCTCTCTCCTTTCATTACCAAACAACTTTAAGCTTAAAAAGAAGTTAGAAGTGAATAATATTTGTGTTGAGAGACTCTTTCCCACACACGAGTGAATAGACACATGAAAGACAAACCTGCTTTTACGCACAGCCAGCGCACTGTCTCCTCTGTGATTGCTTTTCAAGAAATAGAAGTGAGGATCTGCTCTCAAGGGCTAAGCACAGTGTTTTCCATCAATCTGCCCATTAGGACTCTTCTGTTTGCAGACCCGCCATGCCACATCTTCCTATTTGAAATTACTTCAGTGGGAAGCAAATTAAAAAAAAAAAAAGCCTTGCAGGAGAAAGGCCTCGTGAAGGGGCCATCCCTGGGGAGAAAGGTGGAGATGAGCGCTGTGACCTGGGGGCGGAGGATGGACCTCTCCCTTGCTGGAGAAGAGCGCTGGCTCCCCGTTTCTACCGGGCACCCAGGGAGAAGGGTTCCCCTCCAGTGCAAAGTAACTTTCCCACTACGAAATACCGCCTGTCAAGTAATAGCTGTGGAAATGTGTTGGTTTAACTTCTTATCAGTATCTTAACCCTTGTACTCTATACAGGAACCGATTTAATTTCCTACTAAAGCCCTGGTACAAGATGTAAGACAGGCTCTATGCTGCTACGGCTTTCTCACCTTCTGGAGGGATGCTCGTCCCAAGCAGGCGATGGCCTTCTGGGGGTCCTCCTCATGCAAGAAGGCAAAATCAAACAATGGCTAAGAAAAATCAATCGGAGAACTGTTTGTTCAATAATTTCCTTTCATAACTCTGTTGTTTGCTTCTCTTTGTGTTCATCACATTTTCAAACAGTCACCAGTCAGTGCTGAAAGGGTGACCAGGCATCTCCAGCTGGCTAGCATGGAAACACATTCCTGGGGTGCCTCCTCTTACCGTACTTTGATCAGTGCAGATTCTGCGTTTTGAAGCATGTTACAGGGGTACAAGGGATCCACTGGAGGCATATTTTTTGACACCATACGACAATCCTCTAGATCCATCCTATGTTTTTTTTCTCATGTGTAAACTAACAGTACATGTGCATCTATACATCGCCTGTGGAGTGAGCTCTCTTTTAAAGTATGTACTTAAAAAGAATGGTGATTTTGGAACAAGATGCTGTAGTCTTTTCTATTTCTCCAGGTAATATGACAGTCAAATTATCACAAGCCCATTTGAAAAGATGAGGATCCACTTCTGCATGTTGCAGAGAGGGCTACTTGCTATTTTAAAACTAATTAATGTTAGATAGCCACAATAACCTACTCTCCAGAGGGTAAAAAGTCAGCAAAGCTGTATTTTACTACAGAGCACTACACCAATTTACATCAGGTGACAAGGCAGTATATTGCATGTATATGAATTGGATATTTTTAATATTTTTTTAATTAGCGATTACAGTGTCAGTAAAAGAGACGCTTTCAGGGGAGGACTTTCCTCTGGAGAATGCTGCATTATCGCCTTGGTTTCCAATGCATGATGTAGACTAGAGATTGCTTTTAATAAGATGCATATTTGTGCTTTGTCCTTAATTTGGTGAAAAATCTTTGTAATCCTATAGAGTTCATAATTCAGGACCTTGAGCTTAGATGCTTTATGGCTATGCGTTTCAAAGAGGGTAGAGCGGAAGTCTGTATAGCCTGTATGTCCAAAGCCAATGCAATTCTACCGCTGGTTGCTTTTTAGCACAAGTACCCCTCAAAATATAAATAATTAAAAATGATTATTTGTAATGCTAAAAGTGAGAGTCCTCATGAGAGCTGTCGACATACTTGTGCGTATCTTCTCAGCGAACCTTCTGGAAAAGGAGTCTACACAGCTCTTCATAGTGTCTCATTACTCAAGGTAGGATTTGCAAGAGGCTGATTCAAAAATAGATCATGGATCTGTGCTTGAATGGTCTTTCCAAAAAGGAAAGAGTAGATCCTCTGCTGCCCACCGCAGACAGCAAAGTAGATGCACCATATGAACAAACAACCCGTACATCCACCTCCGGTAGTGTGGAAGCAGCATCCTGAAGTCTCTTGTTGTCCAGCCCCAGGAGCCTGGCAGTTGTGACCGGGTGGTCCCCAAAACTCGGCTCAGACAAAAAAGATAAGTGTGCCAAGAACTAGAGCACCATTTCCCAGTCAAATTAGTAGTTAATCTCAGTCTGCAGTAACATATGGAAAAATTAAAGAATACATTTCCAAACAATAGAAAAAATAATAATACAACAACAAACCCATTTCATTTAAATCCACTTACAGAGTAAGGTAATAAATGAAGAAGGTCATTAAATATCAAATAACAGTCAATTATTTGGATAATTCCAACTAAAATATGTTTTGACATAAAATCTTACCTCTAACCCAAAACCAGATCTCTAGTTTTCTCTGGAATGCCAAAACATAAATACAGAATCAATTGTTTCTCTATTGCTTTATTGCAAATTGAGGAAAACCCGTCAAATACAACATTATTATTAAGGCCTACGTTTGGCATTGTCCTCTGGAAGTCTATTTATCTCCAGAGCCTGGAGATGCCCACATGGTAGTGAAAGGAGTGATTGCTGCTCATATAAATTTAGCTAACTAATTCTGAACACTTCAGCAAGAAACGGGCAGCGTTGGGAAACTGCGGCAGCGTGGGACTTACCGCAGGCTGCAAAACCCGGGCATGGATCAGGATAAACACACTTGCGGCCGGCTTGCGTTGTGCCTGGGACTGCCATGATGCTTGCAGCTCTCAGCTGAACTTAAACGAAGTTGGTGCAGTTTTGCTCGAGGCACATGGCTGCCCGCAAGGTATTAAGAGTTCAGAAATTTTGTGTGGGTCACTTTGCCAGGGATACTAGAGTCTGCAAAACGTCTGCTCTGATGTAATCAAAGTTGTACAGGGCAGAATACTGTGCAGAATATTTCTTCACAGTCTTGAGTCAAAGGAGCTCAACCTTTTTGGCTCCGCAGAGACGAGCGAGCAGTAACACAGCAGACGTCCAGCAGGACTCAGCTGGTGCGTCCTCCTCCCGGCTTGCCTTCAGAATAAGCCTATCTGTCGCAGCCATTCTCCCTCTGGTCCTCTTCGGATGTCTGAGGACGTGTGAGCCCTGGCTCCTCCTATTCCTGCTGCACAGGAGTAGGATTCCTTGGCAAAACCGCTGCAGACAGAAGGGCGTTTCCCCGCACCGTCGGCAGCTCCCGAAGCGCACGCTGCCCTGGGAAACCCCGGCACCGCGCCGCCTCGGCCCCGTCTCGCCAGCGTCGGGCACCGAGCCCCGGCACCCCGCTCCCAGCAAACACCCGACTGGGGCTGGACTCCCGCGGGGGACCCTTGAAAACTCTTCCCACCTGATGTGGCTGAAGTGCAGGGCGGACACTGTTTGTCTTAGTAGGTCTGCAGCTACTGCAGTACGGATTGTGAGGAATTGTTTTAAAACACTTTGCTTAGAAATATTAATAACTCGCCTTTTAAGTCCTCTTTTTAGAGTCTGCACAAATGCAATTGAAATGATAATTTTAAGGATTAAAATACAGCAGAGAAACAGCAATGACATTATCAAATTATAAGTAAAGATCACTTATTTTGTTTCAACCTTTAAAGTGACAATTATTTTCTTATTAAAAAAAAATCAAAGAGCTCTTACTATTTTCCTGGGTTTTTAAAGAAGTAATGAGCAGTAAACTCAAGCAATTATTCACATACATTATTAAATGCCACTGTTAAACAACTGCACACTATGAAGAGGAAGAGACATCAATTCATGGAGCAAACTTTGGGCCGACTGCATACTCGCTGAATTCTCCTTCTGCAATGGGATGCCTGAATAATTTCATGCACAGCGTTTCAAATAAAGGTAGAATTTTCTTGATATTATTTGACTATTGAGTTTAATTGAAATGCTTCTTATGCCATCTTGTGTGTTAATTCAACCAGCAAACCCCCCTTATGTGCTCCTAAATGATACAAAATTACATCGGATATCACATTTTAAACATGATACATACTGACACTAAATAATTTGTATTGCTTTTACCAATTCACTACCTCAGAGTTTGCAGTCGTCTTTATCCCCGACAACAATTACTCCAGCAAGGGCAGTTTTAATGAAATGTCACTCTATAAAACCAAGTTCAAACACCCAAGGTGAAACTGTCCAGATCCTTTGGATGGGGAGGAGGAAAGGTGCCTTCAAAGTTTTCTGTCAAGTGCTTTATTACTTCTGATAGCGCCTAAAAGATAATCAGAGTGGCAGCATGTTTTATTTATTATATTTATTTCCTAATTAACGTATTGTTATTACTACTCAGAATTTGGCATGTGAAACTCTGCATAAACCAAAAATGCAATAAAATGTGACCCAGTACAAAATCTTAGAAATTAACATACAACCCTAGTTTTTTCTAATAGAAATATAGTGTTTATTTTACTTCCAGTTCCTACTTTTCTGCTATTTGAAGCCCATCTGTGCGGGAGGACGCAAACCGCCCTCGCCCTGGCACAGGCGTAAGTTGAAAGCCAGACAGCTGTGGAGCTGCTGGGGGGACAGCAGAGAACCCGGCAGGGCTCACAGGGTCCCTGATAGGGATTCTACAGTAACTGAGGAGGAGAAGAACGGTTTCAGGGGTATGCAGACTTCATCAAGACAATGACACAAAATGTCCCCCTAAACCCAGGTAAGTTTTAAAAACCGCATACTCCACGATCTGCGGTGGGTTTGGTCTGTTTGCTGGTGAGGGGGGATTCAGAGACAGTGGAAATGGAGAAGAGGGCGGCGGAATCGGGAGTCTCTGAGATGTCTCGACGGAAGCAGAGGACAGAACGCGGAAGAGTCTGGAATTGTTATTTTCTGAAGTCACTAATGGCTCTGAAAAAAATCATGGTCTGAGAGACCACAGTCACCAAATCACAAGTGTCTTCTGCTGAGGACACTGCATTAGCATCAGGAACGTCGGTCTAAGGGACATGATTTGGAAATCTCCTGGTGCTGGTACAACTCTGGGCAATTCTAATGCCCCTGAGCAGAATTCCAAGTAATACAGGGAAACTTTGTATCGGGCCTCATTTAGCAATTAGGAGAAATTTACACCACCACCAGAAATTGGTGCCAGCTTGGATTCAAGTGATCACAGCCTGCTTGCAATAACAAATGTTATTAGAATGAAAATGAAGTCCAGACTTCCTAATGTAAACAAATCATTAAAATTCTGAAAGCAGTTACAGTCCATTTAATAAAAACATCCTGAAGTCCCTCAAAAGGTCACTATATGGTATGATCAAGAAAGACGGCCATACTGCCTAAAAAAATATCTGAGCCAAAGAAACTTCAACTGACCTACAGAAAAACTGCAAACATTTGTATGAAAAGCAAATGGAATAAAGAGAAAGTGAATGGTAATGAATATGCATGGGGCTAGAAATTGAGAATAATATTAAGGGAAGTGAAGGACAGAAAAAAAATCAGTATCTAGTGGGAGTCAGAACAGTAAAAATGGCTTTTCTAATGAATATTATGAATAAAGATAATTCCATTTATGGGATTAGTGTATTTTGAGATGGAAATGGAAACCTTTCCAAGTAGAAAATGCAGGAGAACCCAGTAACTGTGGCAGGTCTGCTCCTGGAAGAAGGCCAGATGACATGGCCATACCATAGGAAGACAAAGCACTTCCCATTCCAGTATTAACTCAGGACATACATTAGAAAGATGGTACTAAGCCTGATCTTTAAAAGCCAGAACCCCCAAATAAATGAAAATATTTTAAAAGATCTGCCCATGAGGCTCTCTGGACCGCGGTGCTCCCTCGGGACCGGCACGGCTCGGGTCGTGCCGGCACACGCAGGGCACGTGGCACGGCGCAGGCAGCTCAGGGCTGCCAGACCGCCAGCGGTGCCGGGAAAAATAATGGGACAGCTGATAAGGGACTCAATTAATAAATGGAGGAAGGGTAATATAAATAATGCCAATCAAGTAGGGTGTACTGGTAATAGATTCTGTCAAACCAAATTGACGTCTTCTTTTAATGAGATTATGAGCTTGGTTGATAAAGGTAATAGTGTTGTCGTAATGGATGTCTGTACAGCATTTGAATTGGTACCACATAACATTTTAATTAAGAAAACAGAATAATATAAAGTGCACATAATAAACATGCAGTGCATTAACAACTAGCTAACTGGCGGTTCTCGATGCGTAATTGCGTGCTTTCCAAACGAGGTGCTCTAATTCCAGAATCTGTGGCTTGGTCGGTACAACAGGTCACATTAGCTGCTGCACGTGGTCCCTCCTGGCCTTCTGCTCTCTGTATCACAGTATTAGGAAAATGTTTTTAGACTTCAGATAGTTGGAGAAATTATTTACAGCGGACTGTGCTCTTTCTACCTCAGATGTCATTATTATACAGAGCTTTTTCTTTCTTTTTTTCCTGTTGTTTAAACTGCATTATCCCGAGTCCTGTGAGATTTGTGATGTGTATTACCTGTTGATTGTAGAGCATCCAGTTTTTTATTCTTCCAGTCTTTGCTCTGCAGATCACGTTATGTGACAGTCGTGCAAACTGGACCATCAGATGGTGTTGTGGAAGTAGAAGTGAGATCCTGGAAGGAGGCAAGTAGACCGGGACAGAGGATGCCAGCACTGCACTCTAGGACTATTTTTCTGATCTGCCTCCAGCACGATTTCTCCATGTTCTCGTCGATCTTGACGGTTTACCGCCTATCTTGACACCTGTACTCACCATTTTTCTCCGCACTCCTGCCAGTCCGGAGTCTTCAGCATCTCAGTGTTCAGCATCTCAGTCCTCTCACAGATGTTTCTCATTTGCTCCCTTGGTCAGGAGCCACGAAATCCTTTCTCCTCCTGCCAGCCTGCAGCACCCTTCGTGGGGCCATCAGCGAGAGGAGGACCGTTAGGGTAGGAGTGTTAGTGTTGGCTTAGTTACCAGTGCTATAGGTTTGGCATTGGTAGCTTCCCACACCACGACGATGGGATCATTGCTGGACACCGGAACACACGCCTGAAAAAACCCACAAATGCTAGATGGGTTGTTGCAATGATTACAGCCTTCAACTTGCTTTAGAAGTGTGAGACAGAAATCAGTGCTGAACAGAGCACAGGCTCTGCTGGTTACTGAGAAATGCATTTAAAAGTGGGAGTTGGATTCTTTTCCTTGACAGAAAAATCTAGCATAGAATATAAAAAGAATACAACAGAGAGGAATGTGTGAGAAATGACGGTGTGGCTAATTTTTCTCTATTTGTTTTGTTTTGTCTTGTTTTAGGCAGTGACCCTTATCGTACAACAATACACTAACCATGACAGGTATTGAATGCAGACAGCTCTTACACAGTTATTTTGATATTGTACAATATCCTTAATAACATATTCATTTAGAATTTGATTGATGTAAAGTCATTTCATCTTCTGGCTGGATGTTTCCAGATGATGAGTATGAATCTGAATCTGTTATTATGGTAATCCATTAGACATACCCCAGCCTTCTGATTCTCCATTTCTGAAGGCTTTTATACACACACACACACACACACACACACACACATATATATAAATACACATACAGCCTTACACACAAACACTGATGTCAATGCTCGGTACCTGAGCAGCTCTACAGACTTCAAGAGAAATACACAAATAGCAAAGTTCATGGCAGAACTAACTCTTTTGTCTCCATCTAATGCAATATAGCAAATAGACAAGGATATACGGGAAGTCGTCTGAATATGTAGGAAGTCTTCGTTACAACTATAGCACATAGGACTCTGCAATAAAACAAAAGTGCTGACACTTAATGTGGTGGTACAAAAGGTGGTTATGAAACTGGAATGTACATTGCTATAAAAGGCGTTAAATACCTGCCACTTTTCACCAAAATACAATTTACAGTATTTTGCGGCAATAAAAATAATCAGCCCAGGGTTTCTAAAAAATGAGTAGCAATTCTACCTCGGTGTTTGAGTGTCCAACTCAAATCTCCTTTAGAGCGGCTGATTTGCAGAGGCATTTCTGGAAATCTGAAGTCATTTCAAGCTAGGCATCTAAAAGCTGGAATACCCCAAACCACAGCTTATCTTCATAAATGTTGTCCTTAAGGACTGTGGCAAAAATTAAGCACAGTGTGAAGGTCTAATTTTCTGAATGACAGCATAAATCATAACTGGAGGCAGTTACTTAATTAAAGCTGTGCAAATAAATGACTTTTCAATGTTCTGGCAGTTCCAAGAAATCCAGAAGTCATTTCAGGTCAAAGAAAATGGTTCATTTAACCCTTTGATACCCTTTTATACATTTTGCCGCCTTTTTAAGCATTCCTTAAACATTTGCCTCTGAAACTAAAAGACATATTAAAAGACAGTTCTTAATCAGAATAACGAAAATATAAGATGAAATTACTTAAAATCAGAAAACACATACATTTCATTGGTGACTCTGCAAATTAAGTTTTGAAGTTTTGGTCTAACTTCCTATTTTCCTAATGTAAAAATTCAGAAAAGCTGGAGCAAGTTTATGACCATTTCATTGTCATCAATATTTCTTTCTCTGTCAAAAACCCAAATTTGCCCACTTCCAGCTACGAGTACGTGGGGCAGGATGGTGAGTGAGGCTGAACCAATGCCAGGATGAACCATGGCTTCTTCCATGCACTTGCAGAAGGGGAGGTCATGGAGAGCCTGACCAAACAAATAGATAACAACAAATAAGTTGAAGAAATGACTTTTTAGGAAGAAAAATGTGTAAGGGCTTCTACGTGAAATATTGAAAGTAATTAAAGAAAGAAATGACAACAAATTTTTGAATGCCTTAGAATGTCGGCTCCACCGCCCCTCCGTCCTCCACCACTGGCAGCAGGGCAGCAAACGGCTGCAACCAAAACTGGTGTTCGACCTGCTCAGTAATGGCTTTATCCTGAGAACAAGTTGAGACAAAACATGTCCTGGGAATTTGGAACTGATTGCCAACCTCGTTGCACCTGATGCAGAGAGTACTGGAAGTGGGAGTGAGGTCCCCAGCGCTCCCCGCGGAAGGTCCCCTTGCCTGGCAGCGGGACGAGGACGCCCAGTCTGTGCCGAGACCCTCCTGGTGGGCCCCGTCTCGCAGGGTCTAGGCTTGCCTTTCAAACCTCTTCTTCCCATCTAAGCGCATTTCTGTCGGTGTCAACTGTGACTACGCTGTAAAGAATAAAATGGAAATAAGGCAGATTGTCATATAAAAAATGAACAGATGGGGAACCTATATTTAGAAAACAAACAAATAAAAAGGTTAGGGAAGGAGGTGCTTGCATGTGAAAGGAGAGATTTTTGTGATGTCTGGCTTAGCAGCGCTTGTTATTCCTGGGCAAATACAGTGGCCAGCTAACGTCAATTGCCTACACCAGATAAAATCTGATTTTGAGATAAATGGTAAATCCTACGCATCGCAGAGACGCCTCCGCAGAAAGGCCAAAGTGGCCAAGACTCACGTGTGACCCCAATAAACGTCTTGTGATGAAACTGTTGGTTTAGAGCGGCCACAGTTCCAGGCTGAGTCGAACGTTTTACTGCCTCTCGGCTTCCCGATGTGCTGGAGGAGGCAGGAGGAATTCCCAAATAACACGCTATTCATTTCTTCCTGATGTCGCGGCGCGATGTTTAGCGATCTATCAATCTCCTATTACAGAGCATTATTATATTCTACCCAGGCAGCCTTCCCCTCGCCTGTTATTTAGAGTGGACCTCTGTCCTCTGCTTCTCGTAGAAAGGCTTAAAAGAAGCTGCAGTGCTATATTTAGAGCCAGCCCGCCTCCCAGCACCATCTTCACACATGAAAGCACAGTATGATTTGAAGAAAAGTGTTTTCATTTTAAACAGTTTCAGAATCAGAGTTACCAGACCCGGTATCATTTTCGACCACAACAGCACCCAGCCTGCTGCTCCGGCTGAGGCTGGCTTACTGGGCTTTACACCTCCACGGGACGCGTTGGAAGTGAGGGGCTGGCAGCCAGGCTTCCCGACATATAGCTGCTGCGGAATTGAAAAGAAGGAAGAGAGGAAGAAAACCAGAATTAGGAAAACAGGAAGTGCTCTGCCTGTGGAGAATGAGCAACTACGCACCCAGTTTCTGCTAACTACGGGGGATTACTTAATTTTTTCCGATCAGTGATGTTATATGATTGACCTCGCCTCCAAGAAACTATGCTCCATCAGAAAAGCAGACACGTTTTCACTGACTTTTAAATAACTCTGAACATTTTACAAAAATTACACGCATTGCTATAAATATGTCATACCTTTCTAACATTCAAAGGCTCAATTTTTAAGAGCTTTACACTTTTTTTTCTCCAAAAATTGGTGTTTTCACGGTCAAGTTTTATTTCCTGTACACATTAAATGAACTCATTCCCTGTCAACCAGTTCACTTGTGGCTTCAGGGCTGACCAACATAATTCGATTTTCACCCTGATTCAGCAAACTTATTTTTCATATACTTAAGTCTCATTGACTTCAGTCGTCACTAAGCCTTACCTTAAATTATTAATGCATTTAAGTCATAGACTGAAGTGAAACCCTAGTCAGTCAAAGGAGGACTATTGAGAGTCACTTGCATGAACCCCTCAGGTATGGAAGAATCAGTGCAAATCTGTGGATGTCACGGAAACAAAACTTTTTTTTTCTGGGTGGTTTTACAGAGGTGGGCGTTTTTGTTCCATTTGGGAAAAGAAGTACAGAGAAAAGTGAAAAGGGGTCTGAGAGATCAGGTCACGAGGCTAATTTTGTGAGATAGTCAACCAGTTTTGCAGAACAAAGAACTGTCAACAAAAATTAAATGTACAGCCAGGAAGCAGCCAAAAAGCTGAAAGCTGAATTTGTGGTAGGTGACAGAAATGTGATTTCTCAATATAAGGATAAATAAAATTTTAGAAAATGTCAGTATTTCTGAAATGTATCATTATCAACTACATACATTTCACGTTTTCTGGCATCACATATGTTGAATGTATACGCTTCAGCAGCTAACACAAACGATTTTTTACTATTTTCATTTTTTACATATTCACATGATAGCACTGAAATATAATTGCAAATTCATGTCTCTTTACGACATCTAACTTGAAATTGCACCTAAAGGAATGACTGTGAAAGATTAATGGTACAAGCACTTGTGTTAAGAATATGAAAAGTGATATTCTTGCTTATATCCCATGTGCATATTTGTATGGAGGGTGCCATAAATATCCTTTGGAGATGCTGGCTTGTCTCCGCAGGCTGGTCTTCCCGGGCCGCACCAAATGGGTTTGCCTTACGTCCCGTTCGCTCCCTCTCCCCTCCGCCTGTGCAACAAATGCTGACGAGACGGGGAGTCTGTGGCTGCACCCTACCCCAGAGATTACAGTTGCTCCCCGGATTAGTGATTGTGGCTGAAGTCCTATGAACAACCCATGGTTATTCCGGATAAATGGCCATAGCTGGAGAACACGAGCTCCTGTGCTCTTTGTGACCTCGAGACAGCAATGGTGAAACGCAACAAGAATTTGGCAGAAGTTATCCCACGTGGTGAGATTTTTCCTGAGATGAACTTACATTTGATCGTGAAGAGCAAGTCAGACAATCTTGGTTACCTTGCAGTGTCAAGACCTCTTGATAACACAGTCACGGTACGACACTCAGGGCACCTCTCTTGCCTCTGGCCAAGACCTCTGATGAAATCTCAGTCTTCCTGCAGGTACATTTCTGGTGTATGCTGTCTGTCCTTATCCAACATTTCACTGCAACAGAAGAAATCAGCGAGCTGACGAAGTGTTGTGGTTTAACCCGGCAGGCAGCCAAACACCACACAGCCACTCACTCACTTCCCCCTCCCTCCGCTGTGGGATGGGGGAGAGAATCGGGAAAAAAAAAAAGTGAAATTCGTGGACTGAGACAAAGACAGTTTAATAGAACAGAAAAGGAAGGGAAAATAATAATAACAATGATAACAATGATAACAATAATAACAATAACAACAACAACAACAATAATAATAATGGTAGAATATACAAAATGAGTGATGCACAGTGCAATTGCTCACCACTCGCCGATCGATACTCAAGCAGCGATTGCTACTTCCTGGACTACGCCTCCCATTCATATACTGAGCATGACATCACACGGTATGGAATACCCCATTGGCCAGTTGGGTCAGCTGTCCTGGCTGTGCTCCCTCCCAGCCTCTTCTGCACCTGGCAGAGCATGGGAAGCTGAAAAGTCCTTGACCAGTGTAAGCACTACCTAGCAACAACTGAAACACCAGTGTGTTATCAACATTGTTCTCATCCTAAATCCAAAACACAGCACTAGGAAGAAATTTAACTCTATCCCAGCTGAAGCCAGGACCTAAAGGCATAATTATAACATTTATAATTATATCTATGTGCCAGGAAAACGGACACCAACGCTGACAGTGGCTGCCGGCTGTTGGGGAACCAGACTTTGTTCTCCTGCCCTGGCTGTAGCCTCGAGCCCGGACATCGTCCCTCTCCTGTCTCACCAGCTTTGTCGACAGGAATCATCACCGACAGGAGCGTTTCCAGGCTCTGGAGAAGATGACTGCAAGCAATGCTGCTCGTGGCAATCAAGCCATTTTCAATCCATCGGTATAAGCTGTTTTACTCTAAACCTCTTCAGATCCTCTCAAGGAAGGAACTTCTCACTCCTAGCGCTTTTTTCCTCAAGATGCCTCAAGTTTCCGTATTCCCCCGAGCATCCCCTCCCTGAGCACCCATCTGCGGTTCGCTCAGCAGGCCCCTGCCCGTGCCCCGCTCCCGCAGGTCTGGGCGCGCTGCTGTCACCTGCCCCCCGCGCTGCCCCAGGACCGCACGGCCAGCACAGCCGCCTTGCCCTGCTGTCGGCCTCTCTTCTGCACAGCGGGACCTAATATTACTTAGAAACTGTGACTCTGGTGGGCTCCTGCGAGAATTGCCAGTGCAACAGAGGCTGCTGCCTGATATAAACTCCAGACGGCCGACAGATTTGTCAGCAAAGTGAGCACCTTACGGGACACTTGCTGCTAAATATCTGTTTGCAGTGGCTCCAGAGGCTGCTGCTAGTGCATCATCGCAACTTTTGCCTTTGGTCTCCAATATTTCATGCTCAAAGCCATTACACAAATCGGGTAACGCTCCGCTTTGCCCGGGGCTTACATTAAATCACAGTCTTGAAAGACACCTGGCAGCTGATGTATGGGAAGTACACCGGGATCAACTGCTGGCTTGGACAGGGAGCTGATTGCCCTCTTGGGGTGCAACGACGCTATGGATGTACAGCGGTGAGCCTGCTTTCTGTGGGACGAATATCCACCCACTGAGCTGTGTCATATGCACAGACCATTTTTTCGTGCCATCTTTAGTTCTTTTCTCTTGCCCACTGATACAGGCTGATGCAGGAGGATAGTAAATAAAGACATCACATTTATTTGCTATTTCAGTGTCCAAACACAACGGCCTAAAAATAAAAAATTTCACAATTTTTGCCTTTTACATGAAAAAAAATGGGCTGCTCAGCAATCGGCAGAAAAAATGGACTGCTCAGCAATGGCAGAGGCGAACCTCACTTTTCGTGCGGTACATGTTCTGGTCATAGGTTCACACTGCAAGCAACAGCATTTTGTCACAAACGCCTTTTCCAAAGCATACATTCGCTCCCTATATTAGTCTTAAATGTAACCTGCTGAATCTGAAACAGACTAATTTGACAAAATTAAGGTGCTGAAAAAAAGAGAAGTAGTATGAAAAACAACTTCAAGGGTGTGTGAGTTAACCTAAGCCCACTTTAACTTACAACTTCATTTAGCTCCTAGACATGTAACATCAATTTGACCTCAATTAAACCCACTTATTCCTATTACACTTCACCTCTGCATTTGGCTCTTTGTTTTACAATGCAAGCTGATATATTATAAAGAATAATTCCAATTATTCTCTATGTGTGCTGATGGATTAAAGATGACATATGGCCTGGTGGAGGGAGTTTGGAGGAAAAGGGCCAGATATGGGGAATCTGGAAAAACTCCCTCTATAGTTAAGCACCGCTATCTCTGCCAAGTTACAGAGCCCAGGCGTGCTGCTCTGACTTTAAATGAGGGAAGCGACTGCCGCAAACTCAAATGCGGTCTTAGAGACAAAGTCGGAACATTCATCACGGTGGTAAACATCTGCCAAGTCTCATGTCTTCAGTTGGTTGCAGGACCAGATCTGCACTGGGCAGGCACATACCCCATGTTCTTGTTCAAACTGGTACCGAAACCCAGCGGCACGCTTTTATGAGGTCTCCGGGGCTGTGCTGCTTTAATGTATTTCACATTACACGGCAGCAGAAGAGTTTCAATCTCCTCGCCTACCAAAAACCAGTGATTAAATGCAGTGTCTGTTAGCATAGCATAGCATAGAGTCCATGAAACTTAATTTTTAAACAGATTTTCTTCATAAAAATATTTTACTTTCAATAATATATTTTTACACTGATTTCCTCATTAGGTCTTCTGAAATACAGTAACTCTGACATTGTCCTAGCCATAGAAGACATCTTAATAACACAAGAAAATGTAAATGGCTTCTAGAAAACAGCCCCAAAGTAGCTTCTTTTGCATGATATAAAGCAGCACAGATCCACCAATAAAGTCATCTTGATTTATGCCGGCTGTAATTCTTGGCCACAATATTTAACGGCTTTTATTAAATATTTAATTATCCTTTTGAATACTTTCCTTGATCTCTGCCCTTTTCTCCTGGGACTGGTTCCCAGGCAGCCAGCACTGACACTACTTCTGTAAGAATATTAAATGTTTATAGTGATTTTTATATCAGATGATCTCAAACTGCTTCACACAGTGGAAAGGATTAGTCACCTCGCCTTTGAAAGGGAATGCGTCCTCCGCTCTGCTCGGAAAACATCATTTACCGCAAGTTTTTCAGGAGAGAACTAAAAATACAGGGGAAATGTAGACAAAGCCAGAGGTTAATTATTCAAGCGTGAATCTGGCCAGGACAGCGAGATTAACCTCCGTCGTTCCTTCAGGGAAGGTACCGTGCGGTCCTTAAGTACTGCAGCTCATCCGAACTCCTGTTTTACTTCTCGGCTAAAGAGGGTCATTTACACCATTATGGGTTGGACTCTGTCTGAGGCTAAACGATGCAGCGTGCTAAATGTGTGTTTATCCTCCCCCTTTTTCAGCTGTAATTTGCTACTTGAGAAGCTTTATTTTTCTTACGATATAAACCAACATCTTAGAGCAGCACCCAATTAAAAGAAGAAATATTTTTCTGCACTGCAGCGCATCTGTGCAAGTACAAATGTACTGTGCTGGCGATTTTAAAGACTGTAATAGACTTTTCTTACCAATGGTCTTCCTGGCTGTTGAGGGCAAACAGCCTAATAACCTCAGGCAAATAATCGAACGTGTTTCTGGTAACGACCCGGTTCTGAAGCTGTGAATCAAGGAGGCGGTTTGGCATGGGCTGTTCTTTCAATATACATGAATTGAGGGATCTCATGTTAAAGCTGTAATTTATTCTTGGCTTGTTTTAGATAGGCCCCGTTTTCTATAGAGTGTTCCAGCATCCCAAGGAGTCTCTTTAGGAACTGAAATGCAATTTGGCACCTGGAATGTCCTCATATTTTATTTAAACAACCAAAATGCATCCTAATTTTTGATATGTGCAATACATATTGATATGCCAGAATACTGAGAAGAAACTGCTTTCTGTTTCTCAGCAAGGAGACTTACGGGCAGGGTGCTTATGTGGTTGTGTTTATGTGGGACCTTTTGGATGAAAGGTCCAAAAACCCTCCCACAGCTATCAGGTAGGAACAATCGTTCATAGTGCCATTGCCAGGTCACCAGAGTTTCCGTGGTCAGCCCCTCGCGCGGGCATGCTCACGAGACAGAAATCGCCGCGAGCACTCGTCCTTGTCCTTTGAGATCTCTAGAACATGCCACCACAAAATGTCACAAGCTTTTATTTTGAAAACGCTGCTGTTTTAATTAATATATGTAATCTGAAGCAGAAGGGTGAAATCCCAGCTGAGCTGGAGTCTAACAGCACGTGTACCATCAGGTTACCATGGCATTACAGGTTGACAACACAGAAATCAATTTTGACAAATGACTTGCTTTCCTAAACCTGTAGCCATTTAACATTAAAAACGTGGGGAGACAACACGCGGCGTCAGCCACGGAGCCTGACCGGGAGGAATCCGACCAGCCGTCGCTTCCTGCTCAGAAGCAAACCCGTGTTGAACAGAGCAAATGGGTTTTACCTCCAGGTAGAAAACGCTGAAGGAGTAAGAATCAGAGCTGCACAGTGAAGATCAATTGAAATAGACTTACTTTCTTCCACGCAACCGTGAGTTTTGACTCTGTGTACATACATAAACACATATTTCCTACGCTGAATAGACTCATAAATTATTCTTTAACGGCAAGAAACAATTAGATATGAAATCGTGGGAAAGGTATTAAATGGGACTGGCTAATATTTACAGGACGGGTAGAATGTGCTATTCTGTACCGGTCTGATGTAACAATACATAAGGCATCAATATTTAGGAATCATAATAAAAAATTTCTATGTGGACGACAGTGCACCTGCAGTATTGGACTGAAGAATGCGGTTTAAACTTCACTCCAGCTTCATTGAAGGGGCTGATCGGCCTTTAATTACTTAACCACAGCAAGCACGCCAGTGAACCAAAGGTCTATCCTCCCCCTCAGTTAAACTTCTTAGAGCTTACAGAGGAAATTAACTTCCATTTTCCCACCACTGAAAGGGACGGGGTTATTTTCCGTAAGCCCCTCACTTGACTTCCAGAGAGGCATGGTTCGGACCTGGCAAGGGTCTGACTGCCCACGCCTCGGGGCTGCATTGTAAGCTTAGACTCTGCACACACGGAGCAGAGCCCCAGAGCACCCCGCTGGCCTAAAAATGGGTAGATATTTCTACTTTTGAGGATGTGTTTTGGGTGGGGCTTCTAGAGCGGCCGGGGGGCATCTGGACGCCCCGAGCCCCTCAGAAGGTACCTGGGATAGGGCTCCAGTGCCTGGGAAAATCCCACTCAGCAGTGTTGCAGTCCAGCTTTACAAAAGTGAAGCAAAAATTCTGAGTTTAAAAAGACTTTGCAGTCATTACAATGCTGTTTCACGAGGCGTCTCTGCCAAGTTTATACCAATAAATAACCTATACAACAGCATACTATTCTAAGAGAAATTTCACTACATTATTTTTAAAATTTAGACTCTCTGCTCCATCCTGTGCATACACATGTTATGCAGCTCTTGGAATAAATCAGGCAGGGAAAATGTAGTTCAGTCAAGGACATGTTCTTGTGTTTTAACATCTCTCATTTTCCCGATTCCCATCCTCTCCTCGTGTTCTCTCTAATCTTTTCCCTACTCTTATGCCTTTCACTTTCAGGAAGGGCTAATTTAGCTCATAACACTCTTGTGAAGTGAGGGAGAGGAAAAATGAAAAAGCCAGTCATAGAGATGGAGTTATATACATTCAATATGTAATGACTATACTTAAGATGTACTTAAAGACAATGGGCAGCACGTCATTACTGTGTTATTGCTTCTTACAGCAAAGTGATTCCATCACCAACAAAGAAATCCCAGAATCCCATTGTATAATGATTGTGATTTTTCTTTCATGAATATCCCAAAGTTACCCTGAAAAGCTATGAAAAATTTTGACCAAAACAGCAAATAGCAAGGAAATTCTACATCCAAGACCAATAACGTGTTCTTCTTGGAAATATCAAGAGATCTCGAAGGCTTTTACTCAGCACTAGAGTGTTTGTCACAGGACAGGGAATTAGGGATGGAGCAGTGGCTTAAGAAACTGAGCATTTCTCTTTGATCTGTTCCAATTCACGCCCGTCTCTTATTTCAGTTTCTTGTTCATTTTTAATTTAAATGTGTGCTTGACAGAAGTGTTAAAAATGTCATAGAAATAAATTGTCACTGATACATTTTTAAATTTGTGTTTGCTTTAGAACTGTTGGCAGGCTCTGAGATGTTCTAACGCTCGTCTCTCTCTTGAAATCAATCAGTGATCACAGTGAGAAGTCGGGACCTTCCCCATCATTAAGAATTAGCCCAGCTCTGCTGCCACTGGGGAAAAACACTCACATTGACCATGGCGGCAGAGGTAGGAGATCAATGAAGACTCGTGAAAACCTGAGCATTTGGGACTGTTATATGGCATTTCCATGCAAGAAGCATCCATCCTTCTCCAGGTGCCGGTGGGGTTTTGTCCCTGCAGAGGTGTGCAAGGTCAGCACACAGCGGGTCTGTGGCTGCCGCTCAAGACCACAGCCCTGCTCAGCCCGTGGCTGCAACTCAGGAGAAAGGTCTGTCCTTCCCAGTATTTCTATGCTTTCCTGATGTAATTTTCTTTTTTGAATTTGCTCACTCACTTTCTGGACAAAACCTGTAACAATGATAGAATCCAGCCGTGACTTTAAAGCTACACTGAATACCAGTGGGATTTTTTTCATAGTAAAAGTTAAGTGCTGGGAGAATACGACGGACCTTGCGGACGTGTGTTATCCAAAAGGCACAAGAACTTCACAGGTCAGGTTTGAGTGCCAGCAGGAATTGCAAAGCTCAAGCTACCCCTTAAGTCAGACATCCCCACCTTGGCAATGAGGGATGGGGATGGACGGCAGGAGCGAGCACCTCGTCCCTGGGGGAAATCCGGCTGGCGCTCCCCCCGTCACTGCGGGCTATGCTGCCCACAGCGCTGGGGCACGCTCTGGTGATTAATGATCACTTCTCGCCACTCCTCTGCTGACATTACTTCACTCACTGATCACTAATCTTCCATGATACTGCAAAAGCTTGCAAATTTCAAAACAAATTTGATATTAAAAAAAAAAAAGAGCGAGAAGGAAACAGATACAAAAGCAGAGCACAGGAAGGATGATATTTATGCTATGATGGATGAAATGAAGCTCCCATTTTCATTGCAAATGGTTGGACATATGGACTATAATTGGGGAACTTTTAAGCAGAGATTTCAGCTATATCTCACCACAGCAGTTAATATAGCTGAAATGCCTGACAAATGAAAAATAGCATTGCTTCTCAGAACTGCAAGGTCACCAGCAATTGATAGTTTGAATATATTTACATACACTTTTCTCCTTCTCAGTGAAGAAAATGTGTCAATACAGAGGTGATTTTTGTGCCGACTTGACGTGTGCTGCTCCTGGAGAAGGATGAGCCGCAGGCAGAGGCGTCTTCCGCAGCAGGGCAAGGCGATGGGGAGGAATTCTGATGCTTTTGTCACAGAGCAAAGGCAGAGCAAACCTGGCCACAAAAACCTGGGCAAGGCCCAAAATCCAAAGGCAGAAGTAAAAGGCCCACCGCTAGGACCCCGGCGGGGCCGCCACCAGGGAAGACAGGCTGCGGGGCTGCCGAGCCGAGCCGCGGGGGTCCGGGCAGCGGCTGAGCTGGGGCTCTCCTTGCAGCTTGATTCAAACGGTACCACACGCTCCCCATCCCCGGGCTCTGTACTCCTCTGTTTATCTTAACGCTGCTGGGCCCTGCCCCAGTTACAGGCTAGGTGGGAAAAAGGACAAAAAGAAAGATGGGTTATGCCCTTATTATCTAAGGACACGGGGTGGGAGGTCAGAACCCACAGCTTGGTCTCCTGCAACTCCAACAGCCGCTGAACAGGACAAGAGGCGTGATGCTCCTGCTCTCCCTTCCAGACCCTGTGAGAAAACAGAGAGAAAGCGTGACATCTGGCCCTAGGCAGGACGTTATTTCACAGGCTTAAAACGTGTGCATGTGTTCAGACTATGAAATCGTAAGGAGTATGTGCACACTAGTTCAAGCAGCAATAGCTCTGCGGGTGCCCAGGGGGACGTGCTTTTGCTGGCTGGAACGTAGCCCACCATATAGGCAGTATCTTGTAGTCAACATCTGCATATTTTGACTTAACTAACACAAATGTGAGGAGAGTCCATGTCAGAAACAAAGCAAGCTTGTCAGATCTTGGCAAACATCCTAAAATCTGTCTCTGAACGCATACACAGGGGAATGGTCTACCCGCAGTTCGTGTGAGTCTTGTAGGCAGGGCTCCTGTGAAACGTGGTCTGGGGTATGCACTGCGGTGGGGCTCCTGCAGTGCACCCTCCCAGCACCTGCCCCCGCGGAGAGCTATTCCATCAAAAGCCTCTCAAAGCTGCAGGCTCAGATATGAGAGTCTTCTTGTTTGCATGGGATCACAGGTGTGATACCTCCCTAAGGTGTAAAAAGATACAGGATGGCATTTTTAAAGGTGGCTTGAATAAGAATTCTGAAAGTGTTTGTATGCCTAAACACATAAAGTGCCATGGGAAACTGCTGCTACAGTCTCTATGCAAACACTTTTTAGCCCAAATCATAACGAAATGTAGAAGAAAGGAAATGAGAAAATCTGAGGAGTGCAATTTGCCTATTGCTTTGTAGCTCATATCTACAAATTGCTTAGCACAATTTTGTTAGTTACACTGGGAATGTGAGTGTGCATGTATTTTGCTGGGTTATTATTATTTCTAGCAGAAGACAGCCCTGCCACATGCAGAACCTGCAAGTCCCAAATGATCATTATTAGTAGATCAAATCCCAGCACTATGAGGAGCATATTAACACCACAATTTTCAGGTACAGCTCTCATAACACTTACTGAAAGACAGTGCAGTGCACAGAGCTATAAAGTGCTGCTACTAATGCCCTGATAAACTGCTTCCCAAATAGTTTTATGGAATATTCATCACTCTGTGGAAATAATGCAGCTCTCAGAATATTATTATCCACCTTTTCCTTTTGACATTCTCCAGGCAGGGTGGTTTGTTTACACCAGCCTAGGTCTCAAGGCACCCCTATTGACCATAGACCAGCTGACCAGTCTTTGCAACACATAAAGTGTCTCCAGGATATAGCGCATCTGAGTTTTAATGTCTGCAGCCTAATCGAAGAATAACAGTTAAATGGCACCGTTCGATATTTGGACAGAGCTGCACAGGCAAGTGTACAGACAGCACGCCAAAAATAAAGTAAAAGAAAAAAGTAAAGTGGAACAGAGGTGGTAAAACAGGTTTATTAGATGCTGTCTGAACTGGAAGCTGCTAAAGTCAGATTTCTCCCCACGTTCCCTCGCTGGAGGAGGGGAGAGGCTCTTTCCTTCCCCCCAGGGGAGCCACCCCCCGGCTGCGCATCCCCTCGGCTGCCTCCCCTGCGGCGCTCGCCCAGCTGATGTCGACTTTCACGGGTCAGGCTTAGCCCCGGGTGGTGGCTTGTTCCTGCTGTCCCTGCTGGGCACAGCGGCTCCTACATCCCTGTCCCGTCCCCGTCCCTGTCCCTGTCCCCGCTCTGCAGCAGCATCCCACCCCTCCGTGGCTGCCAGCCGCCCTCTCATTTCAAAGCCTTTCTCTGGGCAGGGTTTTGTGTGGATGCAGATTTCCTCTCCAGCTAACAAGGCCCACACAGTGCCACGAGATGTCCTCGAGCTGTCATACCTTGCTTGGCACCACAGATTGGTGTCCTCACAGTTTTCATACGCCCACCACCAGCCCATGCACTGTGCCTGGCCATAAGGCTGCATGTGGGACCTTTGACACACGCCGTGATGCATTGTACTTCGTATTTTCTTTCCCTTGAATTTCATTCACTTCAAAAGTTCAATTTCCTGGCAACTCTTTCAGCTTCTGCAGATTTATGCTGTGGGTGAATTTAGTGCTGGCAGCAGAGACCCCCGAGCTCTGCTTGCGCCCGGGATGCGATGGGCAGGGGCCAGGAAGGCTTCCCATGCACTTCTGCGTGACGGAGCTGCCGCATGCCTGCGATTCAGCTTCCACGGTTCTCTGGTAGAGGGGCTGGCAACTGGGCTGGTAGCGCCAAACACTGCCGGTGGATGTGTGTTTAATCTGGGCAGAGGATGAGGCCACCAAATGAATTCTCATTTACCGTCGAGATCAAGATCTGAACCCACCTCTTCAGAGACAAAGGGCAACTGTCCGCAATCACTGTGGTATCCAGCCTCTATCGCTTGGTAATTAATATTGTTCAACTGTCCATCAATCACTTGTTGCTAAACTGTCGTAGATTATTTGCGTTCCATACCTGCAATCCAAATCTAGCGACCTGCTACCGTGCAGTTTTCCATACTTACACCCATCAATGTAAGCGCTCACCGAACTGGCAGAAAGGGCTGATTGACAGCTGCCCATCAAAGACATTGCCCATAATCTCTCTGTGGCAGCAAATAGCTCATCCTGGCGTTCTTCTCTAGAGGTTTTCATAACGTATGAAAGGATTTTATCCTTACTAGGTTACTTTTATGTGTCTATGGGAATAGCTCTCTAAAGTCATGAAACCGAAATAATTCCCCGCCTTAAATAAACTTTGTGAAAAATTTGATTATTTCTCTCTGAAATGCTGGCATGCCACGTTCAAAACTGCAGTGCTCATGGTATGGTTATCAAACACAGTTGTCAGTGGAGGGGGAGGCTGGCTTTTTTGTGCAACACTAGCCTCTCGTTGAAGTACAATGGTCTACGATTGTCTGGTTTTTGTTGAACAGCAGCTGAAAAGCAGTACCTTTGCACTGCGCACTCAGAGAGTTTTTTCTTGAGCTGTTGAACAGCTGAAGGGCTTTCCTATTAAACAGGACCAGGTAGTTGTTTCCAGAGTTGTAAAATGGCACAGCAGTATGTAAAACACGATGAGTGTTTTTGGCAGGGTGTGTAATATTTTAGATATTATGATCCATCAGCGATAGCTTTACAGATAATATCTGCATGTCTGGAGTGACAACTGGAGGATGGATCTCCGAACAGCTGGGTTTTTACCTTCCCATTCCCACTGATTTATTCTGGTCTCTGGGCATGTCACCGAGCGCACTTTCCTTGACTTGTTGAACCAAAATCTGCCTTGACAGAAAACCTCATATGAAAGGAAAGCTGGTACAATGTTAGTGGATTTGATCTCATATAAGCATTTGGAAACCCAGGAAATATTAATGTAGAAACACTTTGAATTGTCTGGTTTGTTTTCTCTGGATGCAGAGGCAAAAAATTTAAATAGCAAATGTTGGAATTCAGCTAGGAATAATAAATCTACATGTTAGACGAAACCTCTCTTTCTTCCCAAAAGCTGTAGGTAGCGTATTTCATATGTTTTACACATCACTAGATGACACCCGTTGAAGTTGTTCAGAAGGCTGTGGCGTCAGGCAATATACATTGTAATTTATTTATACGTATTTCCCTTGGTGCTAAGTTTCCTAAGAGCCTTTACATAAAGTCTTGATCGTGACTTAGGTAAAAAAGCAAAGGGACGGCTCTGGAGGAGTTGCAGTGGGGGTCCTGGAGGGCACTGCTGGCCCCCAGAGCAGGGAGGGGACTCCCCGGTGCAACCACCGCTCGCCCAGGCAGCCGAAGATCAACCACCGAACTGCGGTGGGGCGGCAGCAGGGGGGTTGGCCAAGGCCAAGGTGAAATGGCGTTGAGGTTTTACAGAAAACTACATGAACGAGCAAGACGAAAAGGTGCGTGCAGAGCGTGCGTTAGGGCGTGGACATCCCACGGCGAGCCACGGTGCAGGGCACAGTGACCTCCTCGGCGCGACGTAAAGCACTGGAAATGCTAAGCAGGCCTTTGTGCCCCAGCCGGGCATTGCTCCCTTGTGATCGCTGAGCCCGTAACTCATTTCTGGCCTGTTTCGGCTGCTCGTTATCCCGGGCAATCAGATCGTAACACAGACGATTTGAATGCTTGTCCAGTCCATGCCATTATATAAATTATTTTCCAATATTATCCCAGGCAGAAATACATTGGCATGTAAGGAAACATGGATGCTTTGTACGAGAGGGTCATGATAGATAAAAATGATAATGGGTACTGTAGTGCCATAATCAAAGTCTAATTGTCTCATTAATTAAGAGCAATATTCGGTTATGTATTGGGTCCTAGAGTGATTATGACTCAAATGCCTACTAAAATGGGTGGATTTATCTTCTGGCTTGCAGTTTTCAGCCAGGCAAAGCATTTGGTGGAGGTCAAACAGTTCAATTGCTGTTTTAAAATGTAGTTGAACTTTAGGCATGAATAATCATCGATCTGCCGCTCGGCTCGCCAGCCCTCGGACGCCGCGGCGGCGGGGGAGTCGTCACGGCGGCTCTAATTGCTGTCAGCCGGCGCAGGGAAACCTCCTGGCCCCACGGCCGCGTCCCGGCACCCAGTCGCCAAAAAGCTGGGCCAGGGATGAAGAGCAGAGCCGCTTCAAGGGGTCCTGGAGCACCCGCCGTTCATTTATCCACCATTCACAGACAGCCGTATCTGCACGTTTAAGTGCAAACACCTAAAATGTCTCCCCCTCCCCCCGCCCCTCCCGGCAATTTTCTGACACTTGATTAGGCTAATTTTCAAAAGTTCCCTGCCAAATATGAAACGCTGGTAACACTGGCTGTTCTGGGGTAATTAGATCAAGATTCAAGCAATTTGCTGTAGGGCCTGAACTCAGATCATCCTTCATGCGTCTCTGTGCTAGATCTGTCTTTAAATTAGATTATAATGAGCTTGGCAGCACTATTAATAATACAGCAAATCATGGGAGAGTATGGTTTTATTTCATCGGTATAATGTGCACAATCGTGCTGCTTTCACTCATGCAAAGTAGGTGACTGCCACAAGTTTCTGCCTTTTTTAATCATAAAAATCAAACAGTAGGATACATGAGTTTCTAAAAATTAAAAATACTTGAGCTCCTTTACAGGGATAAAATAGGTTTAACACAGGAAGTTTAATAATTATTTCGAGACGGCATTACTTAGTTTAGATATCACAGCGGCCCTGCCTCCGGAGGTTATTTCGTTTAAATTTTGTAGTTGCTGGGTTTAATAAATGAGCATTGGCCTCAGTTCGGGTAGGCCGAGGCGGGCCCGGGGCGCCCGGCCGGCGAGGGGAGGGGGCGGGCGCCTCCATTTCCCGCGTGCGTGCGCGGGGCGGGGCGGCCCCCTGCCCCTGCCCCTGCCCCTGCCCCTGCCCCTGCCCCTGCCCCTGCGGCCGCCCTGCCCCTGCCCCTGCCCCTGCGCCTGCCCCTGCCCCTGCCCCTGCCCCTGCCCCTGCCCCTGCGGCCGCCCTGCCCCTGCGGCCGCCCGGCTGTCCCCGGCTGGGGCCAGGCCTCTCCGCCCCCCGGCCAGGGGAAGGCAACGTCCGCCTGTGCCCGAGGAGCGGCTGCGGCCTCGCGGGCCCGGCCGGGTCAGGGCCGCCGGGCTACAGGAGGGATGGGGAGCGGGGCGCTGCGCCCCCGCCCGGCTGCCGGCCCTGCCCGGGGAGCCCGGCCCGGCGGGGCTGGGAGCTCCCCGTGCCTCGCCACACGGGTGTGGCGTTACCCTGCTCATCTCCCGCGGTTCGCCGCACACCGGGCACACCGTTGTGTTCCTGGGAGGTCTCCCCCACGGCGGGAGGAGGGGCAAAGAGAACAAAACCACCGGCTGCTTCCCCGCTTCGCGCTGTTCTAGAGCCTGCAAGGAGCGCAGAGGCCGCGTTCGCCTGCCTGCGGCTGCTGCGGGGGAACCGCCGGAGAGGCTGCAGAGGACGGGCCGGCGGCCGGGTGACGCCTTGCTGTTAGCGAGGGGCATCAGCAGTTTTGGGAGGACGCGTGCCGGGCTGTGGAAGGCTACCAGGGACCTTCCTCAGTGCTCTTTAATGAGACTTCTTCAAAATTTTGATTAATGACTTTGGCATAGAAAGGGGAGTACACTGAGGGAATTTGCTGACGGTGCAAAGTTGAGAGAGATTGTCAATACAGGAGGGGGCTGGACTTTGCACAGAATTAACAAGATGACCTTCAGCACGTAACGTAATTGGGATGAAGCTTCACGTTATGAAATGCAGGAACATGCGCCTGGGGTCTGGCCGCAGGCGCCGGAGCCGCACGCAGCAGCAGGAGGAGGCGGCGGGGAGCACGGCCGCCCCGCGCCAGCCTCCCACCGCCCTCGAGCACCAGTGTCGCCCACGCCTTGCCCTCGCCCCAGGCTGCAGAAGGTCGCTGCCTCCGGAGCATAAGGGACACAGAGCTTTTTCTGGGAATAAACTTCTGTGGTTTCCAGAGGACAGGCTGCGGGCACGTTCTTTGCCACATAAGGCTTCATTAGCGATGATTGGCTTGACTAGCAGTGTAGGGTAAAGCACCAGCGGTCAACTGCAAATCCGTAACTGATTCTGATTTGTATCGTGTTTCTAGTTTTACATATTATACCCTGTAGACAGAAAGGAAACATAAATGACATTGATTCTTCTCTTGTTATTTTATTTTAATTTTAAAAATTTAAAAGGTGTGAATTTTCGTTGAATTTCAACTTTCTGGAGCAGTTGAGGAGACGGTACCATTTCACAGGCTGTTCCAGTCAGCCTGAATCCGTGTTGCTGCTGGAGACTGAATCCCTCTTCCTAGTCCCTTTAGAGAATGCCCATTTCCCGTTGCTTTTCTTCTGATAAAAATGTCAAAAAGAGAAATAGAATGTAAACAGAAATGCTCTTGGTTTTACCCTTCTGTAAAGAACAAATGTAAATTAAAAAATAAAGTATTTGCATGTCATGGAAAACAGAGATCACAACACGCGCTCTGTTTGTGCTAGGAGGTGGGTGAGGAGCAGCGGTTTTCGGACAGGCGGTGTGTCTGAACTGGGAGAGCCTGCAGAGGGGGAGCTGCGATTAGGTCCGTGAGGCTGGTCTGAATTCTGAACCGACAGCCGAGGAGAGAGGCTGAAGACACCAGACCTGCTAATCTTGTGTTTCCATTCATTTGCAGTCAGGGTCACCGAAGAGGCTCCATCAGCCTTCGGAACAAGTCCTTTGGTATTGCACGTATCGCAATCAGAAACCTCCTCCTAAGTATCTGGAACGACATAAACACCAGCATAAGAAATCTTGCTGTTTCCTTTTTCTCACGTACAAGGATAAATATAGATTCAGTGAGGGTGAGAGACAGTAAATTAAAATTCTAAAAGAAAATGTTTCTTTGCAAGTTGTGCTGCTCATTGCTATGAGAAAACATCGAGGGCATCCAATACCAAAGACAGGATACTGATCCAGACAGATATGGGACCAGTTCGAGAGCTAGGGTTTTTTGGAAAATAGAAAAGCTTCTCGCACCTAAGACATGATTCTGGGCCAAAGCAGGCGATAGCCAGCAGCGACCCAGCCCTCCAAGGAGTGAGGGGTTTGGGCCGGCACACAGGTCCAGCCGCCATCGCTCCCCGCAGCAGCACAGCACTCGAATGAGGATGCGGCAGAGCGATGTCCTGATGCACACAAGGGCAGCTTTCAGCTCTGTCCCCGCTATACTTTTATCTTACCTTTCATCATATAGCCAGTAAAAAGATAAGTTGGTCTTTCACAGGTTGACCTGAATCTGCAAGACTGGCAGAAGCCATCATCTTGTGATTTCCACTCTGAACAATTTGATATGCAGCTCTGAGAGAGTCTAAAAAAAGAATCCTTTCATCTTCGTTTCCTGAGCTCATTTTTTTTATCATATTTTAAATTCATAGATAAAACCCCAGACGATTTTATTGGATTAAGAATGACCACAAACAACCCAGAGTGTCTCCCCATGACATTAATACGCTCGTAATTGATATATTTGTCCTGTGTTTTTCTCAGGAGGTTGAGATCACTGTACTTACTCTGGTGCAGACTATCTCCTTACATCTCCCTACACGCATATGTGCACAGGTATATGTTTATCTCTAGTGGCAAAATCTAGCAGAACAGTAAATTATGCTTCTTACTGGGGAACAAATCCACCTATAGCATTATGTTCTCTGATTGTTTTCCTGCAAAAGCGAAACGTGGCCCAAGCCCAAGTCATCAAGAGGATGCGAGACCCCCGGTCGCGTGAGGTGTCGACCGCGCAGTGCACCCACCGGGTCCCCACAGCTGGTACTGGCCGCAGTGCATGTGCGGGGATGCAGCTGGGGGTGGTTTCCGCCCTAACCCAAATATTCATAACTATTAATACAAGCTGTTAGTTGCAGTCCAGCTGCATGAGATGTCTGTCAGCTCATTGTTGAAAAATCATCTGCTGTACTTAATTAATTGAGAAACTAACCCATAACGGTGTATGTTTCTTGACATCTTGATATTTCTACTTTATTTTCAGAACTTTGAGAAAGCCCTGGTGCACTTCCCCAACAGTATGAGACTCCTTGCCTACCCACAATGGTCCTGAATGGCGGGTGATCCTCTGCCCAGCTAAAAATGTTGTGTCCAGCCCCCTCAGAATAAATAAATTACATATTTGAGGGAAAATTAAAACTCTGAGGAAAAGAGAAAGTATGATAAAAAGGAGGAAAGTATGATAAAAAAGTATGGTAAAATCAGGATAAAAAGTTCTTAATTCAACTCTGCCAGGCAGGGGGTGGATCTAATTTTCACTTTAAATAGACTCTGGCTCTAGCTTTTATTCTACTATTTAAGAACAAGAATAATTACTATAGTAACCTCATAGCCTAATCGTACTCACTGCCTGCAAAAGGAATCAACCCTACAATTAGACTTGGGGTGGAATAAAGAACTACTTCTTACAAGTAAGTGTGTCAATATTTTGTTCGATAGGTAGATTATTATCCCTTCTCCAAGGAAGAAAAACTGGGAAGGTAAGGGTGGTTTTTAATCAGTGACATATCTAGCAGGATATAAAAAGAACCTTTTAAAAATACATTATTCCTGGGTTGCTTTGACGTGACCCAACTTAATGGCGCATACGTCTTCTCAGTCATAACTCAGAGCGTAACACTTTGAAATCAAACTTACCTTGCCTGGGGATGGCTCCTCCTTCCTTTGCTCCCGCCAACATGGAGTTCTGCACACGTAGGGGGACAGGAACACAATAACCTCGTGAGTTTTCAGCATTATGCAAATATATTACACAAGAGAGAAGCCTTCTTCAAAGAACCTAAGAAGATCTTTCTCCAAAGCACGCGCAGGTCCGTTTCACACATCACCTGCCTCAGGGAGGCAACTGGCTTTTCTCTGGGTTGAGAGGATAGCTAGGCTTCTCCTTTCACGTCAAGCCTGCGGCTGAAATCTGGATCAGAGTTCCTCAGGGTGGACAGAAACGCTCGTGTTGACTGCAAGGAGTTTTTGGGTCATCCCTTATTCCCTCTAATGAGGGAAGGTTTGGGGATTAATCACAGTGCCTTCCCTTCCTTGTCAGCTGTAGAAACAAGGACCTAGAGGAGGGGAGGGGAAAGAGCTCCCTTCTGACCTTTGCTGGTAATTAATCATGAAGCATGAGAATTTGTTTGCCCGCCACCTTGAACAGTGATAGCAAATGATCACCTAGAGATAGGCTTGGGGTTTTTTTTCTGTTCTTCTTTTTTTACTCAGCAGTAATTTTCCCGGCTAACTCTGGCAGTTGAAATTACATTTGACTTGAGCTTCTTGGATCTCCGCAGTACTGAAAACCAAAGAAAATTAAAGGATAGTGAATTTTGCATAATTTCACTCGTACTAAGAATTTCCAATTAGCAAGGCATAAATTGATCCTCTTTCCTTTAATATCTTGGGCTTTTTTCCCCTGCATACAGATAACAGCTGAGTTTTAATTCATTTTAATTCTATTACCATACATAACCATCATGCACTGTGATAAGTATCTCTCCTGTACACAAATGCCTTTGAGAACTACCCATCAAGTACTTATTTAACCTCATTGTCGACGGAAATAATAGCATTTACTGTATGTATTTATTTTGCCTCATTTATAGAGCAAATTAACTTTTTTACACAAACACACCGTTATTTCTTTTTCCGTTGACGTTCTTCCCAGCGAGGCTCCACTTTCTAGGTTGCATTCCCTAAAGGTTTTCTACACCTCTGTTAGCATACCACTCAGCACATCTAACCAGATTTTTGTTCTCAGTATTATTATTAAATATCATTAAAATGTGACAGAAAGTTTTACTGAGGTGAATGAAATTGGATTCTTACAGGAAATGCAGCATATTTAAATTATGATGTAGATGAAAATTCTATCTTTTAGGAAAGAAATGCTAAGTTGCTATATAGAAACGTGTGCTGCATTATATATGCTATATAATGCTAAAAAGAATAAAAGATTTTTTATTGTTATTTTCCAACTCCTTGTGACAGCCTTTTTAGGTATCTTGCTGAAAAACTATGCAAGCTAAACCAAAGTACACTAAAGAATCCTCCGGTGCAGTGGATATTTTTTACTATGGAAATAAATCTACCGCACTTGATAGTAATCAAGACCAAGTTTCTGAGGGTAGAGGACGTTCTTACCGTGGCATGCACTTGGAGTTCCTCAGGCTGTAGGAGGACAGTAACCAGAGGTGTGATAAGTGGGATTTACACCATTCCTCATGTCTAAAGGTAAAGCAGTGGTCCTGAGCTGTGCCAGAGGCCCGTGGGGTCCTGGTGGGGATCCTGGCACCGACCAGCCACCGTTGCTGATGGGGCCCACCGCGTTCATCCCCTCGAGACGCTGCCGCGTCCAGCTGAGACCAGAGATAATCAGGTGTCTGCGCAGCAGTGGGGCATCAGAAGATGGCCAGCCACCTGCCTGTCCTGCGGGGACAGGCGTCATCCAGCGCAGCCGGGAGGGTGTCAGCCGGGCGGGGGAAGGAAGGTCCTTCTGCGTGTTTCTAACCAGGCGAAAACTGAGGGGGTGCTCCTCTGTCTGCCTTGCGATGGTCATTCCCCTCGGTGGCTCCTCAGGTGATGCTGCTCCCAGCGTGGAAGTCCCAGCCCATTTCTTGCAGCTGGGCAGGATGACATCGCCCCAGTGCCCTGCGCTGGGCTGTGCAGCGTTAAGGAAGGAGGGACCCTTCAGAAAAAAGTATTGTTTTCATTTACCAATGTGTTCCACTCACATTCAGCAAAGTCCGTGTCTGTATTCAGCAACATCGTCACCGATCTTCGTGATTACTACCTTGCAATCACGGCACTAGCCTTTCCTAGCTGCCAAAGCAGCTAATGACAGCAAATTAGTTAACTATAGATCTAATTAAAATATTAATATTTTCCATGTCGGTAGTGGATGCACTTGTGTTACGTCTTCCCCATTATTGCTCCTGAGCCACGTGCAGCCCCGCGCGTGCTCCAGCTGCCGCAAATGGCACCTCTGAGGTCTGCGGCTGAAGGGCTCGGCCAGGGACACGCCATAAATAGGCTATGTTTTATAGCTTTTGGGAAAGAACATTTCCCCACAGAGCTGGAATTTGCAGCTTGGGTGGTGAAATGAAAAATGCGTCTCTGGGATTTGGGCTGTAGAATGGGAAAAGCCTTAACAAATAAAAGTACATTCTAGTTGTACCCGAAGTAACACCTATAAACACAAATACTCAGAGCAGGTACACACCCACGCAACAGGAGGATGTAATTCAACTGGCATCTTCTGCACTTGGAAATGGGAGAGACTGGGCAATCTGAACGTTTTCTTTTTTGGAGACCAAACACGTTAAGCTTTGTCTCGGTGGTGTACCTTTTTCTCAGTTTTTTCTCTGTGTTGTCACTGAGGGAAGAGACTGGAATATAGGTAAGAATAAAACACACCATTCTTACAGTGTGCATTTTTACCTCTTTTGTTTCCCTACCCACTCTCCATGGCTTCTGAAACAGGGTGGGTTCTTTCCCCTTTCCATTTACAATTTAAAAGTTTGAGAAGTTTTTTTCTGAAAATAATTGAGCGTGTTCCTGCATTCCTGGGTCTTCACCTCTTGTCACAGAAAAAACAAAATGGAAAATATAACCATATGGAGGAGGCAGTAATAACAGGATAAAATACTGTTGACCTCTTATCACTTTCACTTGAAATTAGCATTTTTTTTTTTCTCATTTGATGCACTGTCATTACAGGGTATGTGTGTGTTTTAGTATTTTTATTAATAAACATGGTAATTTAACAACCAGGTTAATGGCAGTTTTAATGAGAAAGAATATTAATTGGACAGGCTGGGGGATCTTTGGGTGGCTGCGGTTTTTTCCTTAGAATCTCGCTCACCCTGTCCTCGAAAATACACAGCATATGTGCCAAGGGTTGGGGGTTTGTTTAAATGTTGACAGTTAATGCACACAGCTTGTACTATTTTGTTTCATTTCACAGAGCCTTTTGCACAAATGCGGATTCATGCCACCCCAGCCATGGGATTTACAGATTGCTAAATCTTAAAAGGTTTGCATAAACAGGCGTCTTGCTATTGATAAGACAGACAATGTGACCATCTGTCTTTCTTCTGCAGCCAAATGAAAACGACATAAAGTATGGGTCTTGTCATTTAAAAACTAGTAATTTCCCAGCTCTTGTTAGCATTAATTTAAGCTCTCGTGCTTGGCAGGCGGTTGCTCTCCCAGCGTGGGCGCACCGAGCCCTGGCACGGCCACGTCCCGACCGGCCCGGGAGAAGGGCACCGGCGCAGGGGCTCCATCCCTCGGCTGTCCCCCCGGGCAGCGCAGACCATGGCACCCTCGCCTCTCCTCCTCGGCCTCCCCGAGACCACCACTGCTCAGCAGCTTTCTCCCCACCAGCGCTAGCAGCATCTCCAAAATGCTCCAGAAAAGCGATTGCTCGGAGCAAACCGGAGCACAGCGTGCGGTGGCAATTGGCTGGAGTGTGGTTTTTGACTAGAGGCTGAAGGTCAGGCTACATCTGTCCCTGTCCTTTTTCCTCCTGCTCCGTAGACAACTTCTCTGCACATTAGCCGTCTTGCTCCGTGTGCTCATTTTCGACAACACGTGCTAATTGCGCTGGCTGCCGATCAAGAGCAGACCAGCGTGGCCAGGAGGACCAGGCTGGTCTCCGGGAGGCACAAGCCCCAGCCTGGCGTTGGGCTCGCTGAGCCAGCAGCCAGCCCATTTCACCCCAGAAACCTTTACATTCAGAAGGCAGAAAAAAGCAAGCAAACAAAAAATCCCCCCACCAAGCAGGTTTATGGAACTGTTTGTACTTAAGAGAGGCTGAACAGACAGCAGCAAGTCAGGTTTGCCATGGAGATATTCCGAGAGAAAACAGGTTTTCTCCAGTGGAACAGGAAATCACCAACTCTTTAAACCAGTTTGCAAAATGAGCAGATTTATGGTGATGCTGTGATAACAATCTACAGTTTACACTGTAGAGCAGTTTTTACAATATTGTCTTAATGCTGCCACCAGAACATCGCAGACAATAATGGTGTTTTCAGGCTTTCCGTAAATCTTGCATGGCTAATAAAGCGAAACTGAAAATTTACCACATACACAGCAATTCCAAGCTTGCCTCCGAATTGGTAAGGGCTTTTTTATTATCCATGTATTGCTGTGCACGTGAAACACCAGGGACCTGTGTTCAGACTACTTGGCATCACACAAGGGACGTGGAAAGACCATCCTTCTCCTCCTCCTCTTCCTCGTTGTTAGCTGATCTGCGTGTTTTGATGTGTAATTGCAGTAGGTGCATTGTGCTGACAAGTTACCCAAACACTAATTGCACCATTGCACGAGACATCAGGAGTCTTCAAACTGTAATAATAATAATAGAGCTTGCTACAGGTCCCCTCTCATTCAGACTCATGTTACCGGTGCTGGGGCTGGCCAAGGTTGCGCGGGTGCCATCTGAGTCCAACCGCTACACACACCAAGCACCTGCAGCCCCTGTGCATTTAAGGGAGAGTTACTGGGTCTTGGAGGTAAAACCCCACAAAATTATTGTTATCTCCAGCTCCAAATGTTGAGAGCAAATGCTTTCCTGTGCGCCGGGTGGCGTGTCATGGCTTTGCTCGTAGCATCTTTGGGACGCTCACCAAGCACAGCGTGGCTGACAGACCTTCAAAGGCACATTTTCAGCTTCAGTGTTGATGCTTTTCTTGCTAAATGCAAAGTCAATCTTATTTTCCTGGTTTTAAATGGTGATGTAACTTCTTGCTAGCAGACTCCAGTCTCCCAATATCTTCTAGAACAAAACTCCTTTGTGCTGAAAATCCTTAGTGTAGCAGCTTTATAAAGCTGTAACCAGTGTGCAGGCGATTACATCTTTGGATAAAGCAGAGTAGGTAAGTGGAGCACATGGATTTCTACGCATATAGCAAAATAAATAAATGAACAAATACAGAAGCTTTGAATGTGAAAAAAATTGTTAAAAATGCAGGAAGGTTCCCAAATGAAATATTAAATAAAAAGATTTGTCTTTGAACTCCACCTGTTTCCTGAGCTAAGGTGCTGTCACGGCTGTGGGGGGCAGAGAACAGATTCGGGCAGAGCAGGCACCACTCCTCTAAAGCCGGCACCTTTGCCATGGTCCTAGCACTGTGCTACCACCTTCCTTCACGTTTCAGCCCAGCTGAACACAGTCCAGAAAAGGGATCTCTTAGTTTAACGTCTTCATCAGTCCGAAGCTTGACCCGCATCTTCCATTCCTGCGCACAGTGCCCGAGGCCCCCTGCCACGCTAAGGACTGGGGGGGGCAAGGAAATCACAAGCTCTTCTCTCCTTGTTGAGGCCTGGAAACAAAATCGGTGGGGCCAGAAAGAGGAGAAGCGGAAGGGAGAGCGGCTGTCAGCTGGCGGTAGGTCATCCGTCGGGGAAGGAGAGGAGGGATGCAGGTGCCTCCGGGTCCCGGGCCGCGGCGGCTTTCCCCAGCTGCAGAGCCTGGCGCCCCGCTAGCGTGAGCTGTACACGGAGCAGTAACGCAGAGGGCTTGGAAGACGTCCAGTCACACCTGACACCTCCTCTCCACACCAAGGCTGTGTGAAGATTTCCGTGTTCGAAGGCACCTGCTGTCGCGCATGTCTTTGCTTCTTTACACGGGCTTACTTTTCCGCTCCGAAATTTCTGTCTTTGTGGCATCCCGCTTTGTGTTTCTCCCCCGCTGTTTCAGTCGGGTTTTAGAAGGGGTTGTGTGCTACGACGTGTTTCCCTTAGCTGACTTTAATTGCCTAACTCATTCCAAATGGCATAAGACTAAAGGCAATTGTGAATGCAATCAGTTGGAATAATTTAGTTTACTTCAACCTTTTTTTAATCTTCCATTTTTAACCTGTTCTCTTCCCTCTTGAAAAAGCAAATGGTAAATTGTATTAACAAAAAGCTGTATGGCGAAGGTGAGATAAGCACTGTCTGCATCCCAGCCACTCTCCTAACTGCCGGGTCCTGCACTACGTCTGATTTTTTCAAAATTAAGGGTTTATGCAAACTTTTCAGATAGTACATTGTGAGCTGGGAGAGTAAAGGGAGGATGGAAAAAGTTTGAAACCTTGAAAAGTGCTTCCAGATACGTCTTAAGTGGCAGTTTGTGTCCTCAGCAGGGAGTCTCCTGTTTCACAGCTCCCGCGGAGCGTGGTCCTGCTCGGGAAAAGGGTGGTCCGTTGGCCGAGTTCCTTGTTCAAAGCCGACAGGGCGGTAGCAGGTCCATTCTTCACCCTGAAAAAAAGAGCCATCTATCAAAAGCCCCTCCAGAGCCTGCAAACTGGTGCCAAAAATAGCAAACACAGGATCCAGTGCTTTGTAGGGCAAGCAGGGGACCGGAGTTGAGGTGAAAACGGGCAAAATGGAGACAGAGGAGGGGACCCTGACACCGGGGGGGGTAGGGACATGCCGTGTCTTCCACACCGCAACGATAAGAAAAGACAAAAGTGCTAAATGTTGGCGTCATTTTCTGCCCATAAACTAATGAAGTTACTTAAATAAGTGTGGGGTGGAAAGACACACATTTTTTTCTTCTTGAATGGATTTCTGTGCTCTCGGGGACATTCTCCAGGGCTGCGCTGATCAAAACTGGGAGTGTTGTGGCAGCATTAGGGAAACCCCCCAAAACTCTACAAGTGCCAACAAAGGCAGAATTTGGCTCCTTTTCCAGGACTTCTGCTCCAGCGAGCCCCAGGGGTGCAAAGTCGTGGGGCATCACCTAGTTACTCTGGGCAGGGGTGATGGAAGCCACGATGGTTCAAACCCACCTCCCGCGCAAGGAGCTCTTGAATGCAGCAGCATGGGAGACGCCTGTCATCAGGCAGTCTACCAGGTGTTATGTTACAGGTCAATCTTTCATCTCAGAAGGTTTTTGCTGACTTTTTGCTGTGAGTTAAAGCAAGGCATAATGATGTAATCAAACAGTAAATGGTATGAAGTCTTCTGAATTCATCCAAAGTGAACCAGATCTATTTCACTTCAACCTAAACCAGGTTTTCTTGTTTGGCTACAGAGCTGAAAAAGCTACTGTTTGCTCAAAACTATTTTAAATCTATTCCTGTTTTTCACCTCTGTTGAAGACTGCCTCCGTAGCACCCTACGTATCTCCCAGGCAACCCAACCATCCTAAAGGAAATATGGAGACAGACACTTACTTCTCCAAGACACGTTTACACTACTTCACAAATAAGCGACTTCTTTTCTTCTTTCAGGTAGCAATCCACACTCAGCATTTGGCATGTTTTCCCAGCCAGAGCCTCCCCAGGCAACCCAGCCACGGAGAATCTGCGGGCGACCTCCTGACCGTGCAAACAGACCCGCAGCTCGGACAGGAGGCTTGGAAGATGCACGAGCACTTTACCAGCAGAAGCACCAGAAATCTTCACAGCAACAGAAAGTCTTTTGGATACATAAAAAAAGACACGAGAAGAAAAGGCAACTGTCGAAAAGAAGTTGGGTTTCTTTTTAGCAGGTTCAAATGGGACTTTCTCAGAAATCTGCATTGCAATCCAACAGAGGATCCCCTTCAAAGCTTGGCTTTCTCTTCAGCTACGTTATCAAAGCAAACTCACAATTTCAGCTGATCAGAAGGCAAGGGAGAAGCTTCAAGTGAAATGCCCAGAAAATTAGATTAATCAGAGTTGATAAGAATCAAGTGAAACAATTCTGCAGTGTGAACACGACTGAAAATTGTAAGATAACTGATAAAGTATTCCAATGACAATATCTGATTAAAATAAACAAGTTATTATTTTCACAATAATTTGTTTAGCGGTGTCACACTATGCTCTGAATGAGAAAAGACAAAAGCATCTTCGTGATCTAATTACTTTAAAAAATCCTATTAACATAACAATTTGATCCAACTGTTTTTAAGGTGTCCCTGTTTAAAGCGTTCATCCCTATGACAACAGAACCTTTTTTAAATGCTTCAATTATTTTGGGGCGGAATATCTTTTGAAGGAGATGTCCTGGTATGATATGCAAAAATTTAAAGAATAATTTAGGAGTATAATAAAGTTCAGAAAATCCTCTAAAAATAGCCCTGAGCTTAGAACACAAATGTTAAAAATTCCTTTAGTTACAAAATATGATAGCATCAGGTCCCAAAATAGCTAGTTTTAGCAAAATGTCAGGTGGAAATGCAGCTTTGGGCACTGCCCGATAGTAAATAATGTGACTTCCCAATTTCTTAAGTACATGCAAATTAAAGATGCTTAAGATTTTCTATTCTTATCATTTTTTCACTGAACACTTCCATGGACAGATATTCCAATGGAAATCTAAAATATGTTGGTTTAATACTTAGAATCATAGAATTAATTTTGAGGATTTCTGAAGTAAAAGTTCAGTTTTCTGTTAAAGATTAATAATGTCAACCCTTTTTTCCAGAAAGACAGAAGAAAAGGCCAAAACAACAAAATGTAATTTCCAGCCCTTCAAGTACAAATCCTAAAAGCTCGTCAGCTTCTTAAAGTGGTACCATAAAACATAATTTACTATGGAATAAAATTAAGCTAAACTAGACAAAGACCACTTGCGTGGTGAGCAAGACTCAGTGCAGAATTTAAATGACAGCTAGTTTGGGTGAAGAGATAATCTGAACTCATTTTTCTACGCGTTTTTCTGTGTGGAACCTTAGGAGCAGCCTCCCCTGGGGCAGAGGCCAGCGGCTGAACGAAGGCTGTGTCACCAGCGGCTGCGCATCGGGGGGCTTTGCCAGCAGCGGCTCCGGCAGCAGGGGCGGGAGGGATTGAGCTTGGCCATTCGTGCCCTAATTCCAGCTGAGCAGCGGCTGATGCCCCTCGCGCTGCCGCGACCAGCCTCCCCTTAACTCTCCCGTTCACAGCTGGGAGCGGCAAACGCTAACGTCTTCATTTTATTCCTGAAGCAGTCGCTTTCATAATACTGAAGATGATCATAATGTATATTCTTCATGTGAAATGTCTGTCTTCTCCTCATGACCTTTTCCACAAATCAACTCTCATTAATTACCCTGGGTTATGATGTGTTGCGATCATTATTTGCTGTGCTTAGGTTCGTGGAGCATATTTATTGTCTGGTCTGTTTTACCAACTAATAGCAAAGGACAGTTCAACTCTTTGCAGCTGAGAATCGTGTGGCATTGTCACGTGCACGAAAGAGGGTATGAGGGGGAAAAGACAGATGTCAAGCAGTATGCGATCCTTGGTTTTGCATTCAGATTGGGAGATTGGATCCAATTAATGATGAATTAAGAAAAGAGTTTTATTTGTCCTTCGAAGTAGAGAAAGACTTGTGAAGGAAAAATGTGAAATGAACTGTGAAGATGCCCGTAAAATAACCAGGGAAATACCAGAACATATTAGAGGAAATTCACCAATAAAATAAAATAATCTTCATGTGCATGTTAATACGTGCTCCTTTCATTACATGGGCTTAGGAGTGATTTTGGAGCTGTGTTTGGAAACAGAAATTTAAAAACCCTCAGGGACTGAATGCTGAGGGTACGAACCCCAAGGGGCAGAGGCAGCGCCGCTGCCAGGGCGGTGGGGTGGCAGCCAGGTACCCCCCGCAGCAAAAGCCTCTGCAGCTCTGGAGGTAGAAGCGCTGTTTCGCTGAAATGTTTAACGGCTTTAATTGCTGTTTGACCAGATGACTAGATACCGTACGTAATTGCCATTTGACTCCTGTCTCCTGTATTCTGAACTGTTTGACTTAGAAAGAGATGAGTCTTTTCGTCCTCGTGCATGGACCTATGACTTTTATGGCATCTGACCGCTTCTGTTTTCTGAATAATTCTCAAAGAATGCCCCAAAATGTCAAATTCAAATGCAGGAAAGTATGTTGTTACTTACAAGATGCTCTTGTAGGCAAACATCTAATTACCCAGGGTGATTCTGAAATAATGCAGAAAACTCTTAGTTTCTCAGGTTCTTACGGAAGCTCACATCCTCCGAGCACACAATTGCCGGCTTTAGTCCTGGATGAAAACCCGAAGGGAGAAGGGAGCGTCGTCTGGTACGAGCCGCTCCAGCGATGGGACGGGAGCAGGAGTTCAGCGGGTTTCACATGCGCCTGGCCTGATGGGAACACCAAAACGTCTCCTGGGGGGCGAGAGGTGGCCGGCTGTGGGGGGTGAGGGAGGAGAGGACAGGGGACAGGGGGCAGGGGGCAGGGGACAGCCACACCAGCACCCCGACCCCGCTCCTCCTCTCCGTATGCTGCACAGCCTGAACAAGCATCCAGACAGCAGCAGCATCTGCATTCCTCCCTCGCCGCGTTCACTCGATGAGCGTCTCTCAAATCCTGATGATTCACTGTGGTTTTGGGAGATGAATCCCAGTGAATCCCTGTTGCAAGTTTAAGGACCAGCACTATGTATTCACCTTTGCCAGATTAGGTTGATTTACAACGTGCTTTAATGAAGTGTGTTGCTATGGTGAGGCTAGTTTCAAGGGCGTCTGTTAAAAAAGAAAAAAGCAGCAGAAGAGTAAATTGTCTAAATCAGGTCAATGAGAAACCAATTTCTAGTGTTACACCATTTTTTTGCCAGTTTTGGCTTAGCTGAATTAAGAGGAGCCCAAGCTGGGAAGGCAGAGAGGAAGCCCTTCATGGATTACCGCGGGGGAATCGCAATGCTCCTGCATCGGGGGGTCAGTAGTGGAGCAACGTTAAACAGCGACAGAATGTGCTGTTAGGAAATATTAAGCCATAAGGACCCTCCCTCGTTACTTTGGTGTTTCTGAGGCACCTCCGGCCACCCCAGAGCTGGCGCCAGCAGCCGCCCGGCACCGCAGCCTGCCCGGCTGTCCACCCCGCTGCGGCAGCGACCGCCCGGGAGGGCACGGCTGGCCCGGGGTCTGCGGGGAGCACGTGGCAATGCTGCAGATTAAGCCATTTCCTTTATCTTCCTCTCCAAGGCTCCTTAATTAACTTTTGCATTGTATACCTTGATTAGATTACTTTTCTGCCTCTAGGCTACTTCTCCCACTTTATAACCTCCTTAAAATGTGGTTGCATAGCTTCCTAAGTCATATAGCATAATAAAAATTAGGCTCAGCAGTTTCTTTCAAGATTTATAACACCTACCTTGCTATACACAACATAAGCAGGGGAAAAACAAGACTGATTTGCGGTCAGGTCTTCCTGCGACCAAACGCCCCTCCTCAGCCCTGCATGACGGGAACGTGTGCTCCCCAAAAGGCGGCTCAACAGCCCGTTCACGGGAGCCGGGTGGGATCGGTGGTAGCATCAATCCCGCCTCGCTGTCCCCTTCCTCTGAATGCCGTAGCCTTTGCTTTTACCCGCACTCCACGCAGGTCTGCTACTTCAGGTGCATTTATGCGTCTGTCCAGGAAAGGTTGTAACAAGGACATGATTGATAGCTGCAGTCAAACAGAGCATCAGCCTCATGACGTATGGAGCCGTAGCACAGCCGACAGCTTGCGTACGACCGATTCCTCACGGCGGGGGTGGAGGTCTCCTTGTCCCAAATCCAAGTCATCCCTTCCTGCTCTTTCTCCCAGAGTTATTGCTAAGCTTTCTCAAGCCAGTAAAAAGTGTTCCTGTTGCTAAAGGTTTTGGACAAAAAAAGTGTTCTCAACTGCTATTTGCTCTGGGGGAGGAGGAGGAGGAGGAAGAAGAGGAGGAGGAGGAGGAGGAGGAAGAGGAGGAGGGGCAGGAAGGCTCTTGCCCTGTGCCAGCCAACGGCGCCCAGTTCCTGGCCAAGGGACCCCCTCCAGAGGACCTGAGGAAGAGGTATCTCCAAGATGATGGGTGAAGCTCAATGTCATGAGGCAAAGAAAGCAAAGAAGAGAAATAAGGAGCACAGAGCAGTCAGGCGGCTCCCCTGCCATGGCCCAAATTAGTTTGATTTTTTTTTAAACTCTTAACTGGATTGCTTTGTTTTCATTTCAGTTACTTATAAGTTCCTAGAAGGCATTGTCAAGCCTGAAAGTGATTGATGTCTATTTGTTGGGTCTGGGGAGCAGAAGGACCAACTTTCCTGGCTCAAGAGCCAACACGAAGGCTCTCGCTGTTCGTAGCTCTGGCCCAAAACACTGGCCAGCCCTTGTTCTTCATTGCTTCCCGCCTGCTGCCTGCTTGCCCCCCGCCTGGCACAATAACTTCAATATAAGTGCTTCCAAACGTGGTCAGGTCCCAAACACTCTTCTGCGGTTTTCAGCCTAGGAATTGACTGTAAGCATTTTAGAGAACAATGACACATTAAGGACTAGGGAAAATGTGGGTGTAACGAATAAACAGAGTTGAAATCAGAAACAGCCATTTAAGCAACAAAACTTTTTGCAGTGTGATTGTCAGTGATTCTTTGTGGGAAACTCCAGCCTCTCTTCCCAGAGCCACTGGGGACACAACATCTGCCCTGACTTTGATGAGGCAGATAGCAGCAATGTGGTGCTGTTGTTGAGCCAGTCCTATTCGCCTTCTGATGTGTATCTGCGTTTTTAGCAGATATTTATGCAACTCTTTGATTCAGTGTTCAAACTTCCAGCAGAACTTCGTCACGTGATCAAACTAATTATAAAGGTCAAGGCATTTGCAACATAAAAGAGCAAATATAAAGGGCCTTTTCCTCCTGTCACCGCTGTCAGGTAGAGGTCACAGTTCTGCCAAACGGATGCTGAGATTTCAATGAAAGTGATGCCGTGTTGGTACGGCTGGGCTGAGGCATCTGCCCAGTGCACTTGGAAAAAAAAAAAAGCAAGAAAAAGAAAGTCCCCAATCCCCTTGATAGTTTCCTTGACGGCTTTTGCTGTGTTGCAGACTTCACCCACCGCTCACACCGCTAACAGCCTGGTTTAACCTATGCAGGGAGCAGCACTCAGTCATCGCTTTGGGGTATTTCTGTTACTAACGCTTACTCCTTTTGCTGTCGTTGAGACTTCAGTAATAGTCATATCCTTGACCAACTAATTTGGAAAGGTCAAGCCCAAACTCAGAAACACTCATTAAGGTTTTATCGGCTATACACTCAAAGCAAAGACCAGGACAAAGCCGAAGAATTTCTCTTGAATGTGGGCACTTGCATGCTTCAGTTCAACCAGCCTCTCTCCTAGAGGCATTTGTTCTCTCCCAGCAATGTATGCAATTTCATCAGGTAAAATTGAAAATCCCACTGATGCATTTGCTACCTTGACAATATAATTTCTCACTGTTTGACCACAAATTCCATTTAATTCATTCTGGGCTCAGGGTGGCATGTAGCACACCATAACACGGGCTGTTTCCAAGTGTGCTTTAATACTCTTTTCCCTTGCCCTGCTGAAGAACTCAGACAGTTTGTACATAGTCCCTTCCCTGCTTTCTCGCCTAGTGGAACCATTAAAACAGGGGGGGTCTGCCCCTATCTAACCTGAGCCTGCCCTGGTCCTCCCAGTGTAATCGGGACGCTGCTCCGGGTCCCCAGCCTTTTGCCCACCGGGTTTTGCTCAGCAGGTGGAAGTTTTCACAAGGCATGCCCGGCTCCCGGAGCGGCGAGAGCTGCACGGCGGCTCGGGGCTGCGTTTCCTGACGCCTCCCTCGCGTTCCTCGGGGTTCACGTGGCTGCGCAAAGCTGCCTAGGGACAGTGGTTTTCACGGACAACACGATGAATGCACCAAAGTGTCTTCAGTATTAAAAATTCAAGTGATAAGTAGTCAAACTTTATTTTAAGAAATATTAGGAATTGGTGGAGATAAATGGATATAAAAATCAGGGAGCTCCTATGAGAAGTAACAGAGGGTCTGAGGAGAAATTATATACATTATTTGAAGTATATTATCCGCTCTTAAACAATGCATAATTTATTGAGCTGGAGCCTGCATGCCATGCTATCACGGGCTCAGTTTTTCCCTCGGCTCCCCCTCCGTGCCGTGCGGTCGCCCCTTCCGCTCGGCAGCTCGGCTCTGCCCGCCTCGGGCACCCTCCCGACAGCCCCACCATGCTCTTGCTCTTCCCCCTGGCAGAGCATCCCACCCCTGCCACGGGCATTCTTCCCTGGGCACCGCTCCCCAGCCCTGCACGCTGCTCCTGGGAGGGAGACAAGTTCCCATGGCAAAAGCTTTCTGGCAGAAGAACAGGTTTCCTCCCAGTAGCAGAGACATCCAAATGAGAGCAAGCACAAAGGACCCCTCTAACTTCTGTTTTTATTTATCTCAGTCATTTTACACGGTTGCACATACCTGCTTCGGTGTTTTCCTTTACAACTAGTGTCTAACACAAATCGACACCTTGTCTTGAAGATGCGAAATAGCAAGGCTGCTTGCTAGCTAGGAGTATAAAATGGAGCGTGCCATAAACAATAAAGTGAACACAACAAAGGAACAACAATTAGAAAAATGGTAAAACCAAAAAAGCTAATATTTATTTGGAATGAGAGAGTAAGAGCTACTGAACGAAGGTGTTCACATTCAAGAGCACGGCTTGGAAGTGGGAGCTGCTTTAGAAAACCAGTGTCAGATATCAAACTACTGGAATGAAAATCTGGAAGCTACAGATTTGGGAAAACACATCACAAATTCAGTAAGAGATCTGGCTTTCCATAAAGCATAATTCCTCCACTTAGGGATAATGATCTACATTGTTCTCGGAAAGCAAGATGTCAGTAGCATAAACCAAATAGGTAATAGACACTTCTTAGGCATCGCGAGGATAATGGCTCCCAAGACAAAATGAGGCGGGTTGTTTTTCATCAAGAAATACTCTTGAGAGTTAGACAGTCACCCGGTTTTTAATCCAGACATTGCAGACCCAAAGGAATTTTGTTTGAGTGTGACAGGGAATGGGGAATGTTTCTGTCTCATGAAAATGCATTGGAAATTACATTAGCACTGCTGGGAGGCAATAGCATATAGCTAGATGGATGCACTGCCTCATCCGTGTATATCCCATTTACTAAAGTCTCGGTCTATACTGTACTAATGGTCCTAACCAAAAGACCACGGTACATCGAGGAGCTAGTGACCCACACAGCAGTTACGCGCGGGCCAGAGGGGTGCTGAGCACACCCCAGGGTTGCGGGATGGACTCCCCCGGCTGATCCCGGTGGAGGAGCCTGCGGCAGCTCCCGCTGGCACCGGCGCTTCCACCGCCCGCCTGGCCGTGGCTTTATCTTACAGTGAAGCAGCGTGGTCTCATGTGAACATCCTTTTGTTTGACAGTAGAGATGATGGATAGGGTTGTTTTCTCCTAGGAAATGCTATAAGAGCTCTGCAGACTAAATGCTGAGGCACGTCTCCACGGGTGGGGTCTCGCAGCCTGCCGTGCCCGGGCAGGACGTCTGTCCAACGCGGCGGCACTCGGGGTCCCAGCATCTGAAGAGACGTCAGATTGCCATACTATCTGCTCTTCCCTGCTAGTGCTAGCTCCAGTAAATAGTCTCTTAATCCATACATGATGGAGTCTGCGTGCTTTACCAACACCATCGTAACAAACACCTGCACCAGCGCATCACAGGGACTTGCAATTCTTAGCATGGGGTGACAGTAGAAAACCTTGGAAAGCAGATAATCAATATCAATAAATTAGTATTTGAAAAATAGCTTGTACATGCTCAACTGGTTTAATAGACCAATGATATTCATTTTTAGAATGCCCGTAGTGTTTAATTTGCTATGTTTTCGGGAGAACAGAAGGTGAGGTGGGAGTCTCTTCAGGAGCTCCGGAGCCTGGGGAACGCAGCCTTTCCTGATCTTCTCTGTCATGCTCGCTGTGCTCTGCCTTCCCCCGTCTTTACTTCGACCCACGCGCTTCCAGCCGGCCCTCAGCCACACACGCTCCAGGCACCTCTGTGCCCGGCGGCACAGAGGCTACGATCCATCAGTTGGTACCCGCACAGCTCTCACAGGAGAGAAAAAAATCTTCCCGGCATGCAGGTCTTGGTGAAAGTACAGTCGGGGTCAACGTCCTTTCAAATCACTCACCATCTCCTTTTCTCCCAGCCCTTTCCGAGCCCCGCTAGTCTAGCCGAGGTGAAAAGCTTCCTTTTCTTTCCAAGAAGGAGCCACAGACAAAGCCTGCAGACATGCATTAAACTGCAGTTCATCCCTGTCATGATAGAGTTTATTCTGAACTGAGGTAAGGAATTAAAGTAACACTTCTTTTCTTTTTTTTCTTTCCTGCATTTCTTCACAAAAGACTTGTTTATACCAGACTTCGCTGATCAGATATAGAAAACAATAATTTATTTTTAACCAATTAATGTAAAATTGTATTTGCAACATTCTGTTTAATCACTAGCTTTGTGCCGACCTTAAAAGACATCCAAACACCATCTGCATATTTAAAGCACAAGCCAGGCAGCATTCCCGTCACACAACGCCACTGGTGACCACTGGTGACCACTGGTGACCACTGGTGATCAGTAGCGGCTCCTTCCCCGACCCCAGGGCTGGGAAGGCAGCAGGACTGGCCGGTGTGGGCTTGGTCGCCAGGTTAGTGTCCCTGCCGGTGTCCCCCCCCTCTCCGACCACGTGCTCCCGCTGCTGCGTCACCCAGCGAAGGGTCACTTGCCCTTACTGATCTCCCCATCGGATGCTTTGGCATCTGCTGACCGGGGGCCACGTCCCCCCAGGCCAACACGCCGTCCTGTGCTCGGAGGCTGCTGGCTCTCGGTGTGACACCCTGCAGACGGGCTGTCCGCCTGGCCACGGGACCCCAGCCAACTGAGAGAGTGCTCTGAAGGTCTAATCTTAGTCTTAATTTATTTTTCCTATCTTTTTTAACAGAAAAAAAAAATATTCTACTATACGAGAATGGATACTTTACTGAAATGGGTACACATATTTTTCATATAAAGGAAGTCAATAAATTGAGGGGCTGTACTGCAGATGTCAAGCAAAACCAATCACTAAGTTAAATGCCGTCCAAACGTGCAGTGATTGATAGCGATAAGTACCAGCATCGTCTGATTTCTTGATAAACGAGGCCAATCTCCAAGCGGTGCAGTTCCAAACGCAGCGGGTTTGCCCAGCTGGGCGGCCAGCTGGAGACAGCCCCAGCAGAGCGTCCAGGGGCTGCACCAGCGCGGGAGGGCGGGCACCCTCCCCACCCAAACCCGCGCCACAGCCTATTAACTCCAGTGATGATTAATACATATTGGCAAGAGCTTGGAGGGAATCCTCATTGCTGATGCCCAGGCTGTATTTTTTTCTGTTGATAAAGATGATTCTTCATCCCCCAAGACTATCCATTTGACATCTGTTATGTCTACAAGGAACTTCTTCCTTCACTGCTACAATAAAGAGCAGCTTTATAATTGACTTCAGTAGAAGTCAGATCACCTTATATCCGCACACCCGAATAAAAGATTGAAAGGAGAAGCAATGACCTCAATCTATTCTCCAAACTTTCATCATTACTCTCTACAGCTTGAGTCCTCTTCTTTCAAAGCTTGCCCTGAGTTTAAAATTCACAGCATGTGTGCAGAAAAAACCCCACAAAACCTTAAATGACACAAATCAACAAATACATGCATCATCAAATTAAAGATTAGAAATAGAAATGTTTCTTGTAAAGTATAATCCTCGCCTTGATCCATGCATTTAAAAAAATCAATAAAATAATGTGCAACAACCATGCAAGGCTTCTTTTAATGACTTGTGTCTTAATAAATACCATATTCATTACAAACCTCCACCAAAATATATTATCTACACTTGCCCATGCTACTTTTCCTTGATTAGAAAGCTTCACCTTGCTAAAGCATGAAAAATGGATAAGAATGGAATGGAATACAAAAGGGCCACTTATTATTTGTCAGCTGGCAGGGTTTGCCCTTTTAAAGCAGATATCAAAATTTTAAATGTGATCTTATAATAGCAGCAGATTTCTTCTGGAGCCGTCTGTGACAGATGCTGGGGAACTGCAGAATACTTGGACACTATTGTATTAATATTAGAAATGTTGCGTCTGTCGTTTTGGGCTGAGCAGCGATTGCACTGCTGGCTCGAGGAGGAGAATGAGGAACACATTTGCAGGAACTAAAGCCAAGAGGGGGTAATTAAGCCTTTCTCCAGACCTTTAAAGGTGCAGGCAACAAATCATTTGAAATTACAAATTACGCGCATATGCTTCTACCCTTGGAGAAAACAACAACAACAACAGCAACAAAGCAGCTGTGATTTGAGAGGTGGGCTGGAATTGCCGAGGTTGTTGTCGGGGGATCACTGAGGACCCCCATCCACAGGGATCCTGTTAAATCTCAACCTTGGGGATCCTCTTAACTGAAGGGAAGAGCTCGTAGGACTTACTGCCCCGTGGCCAGACTGCGCACATGCCTCAGCTCCCCGTGCCCCATGCCTAGACGCTGTGCCCGCTGCCATTGCACCCACGTGTCATGGCGTGAAACCCCCTCCTTGCACCGGCGGCTGGATTGGGCGTGGGTGGGCATGCTGGAGCGCTCATGAAGTCAGAAGACTGCATGGAGCCACCACCCTCGCCGTGCCCCAGTGTGCTTCACCAAGTTTGGTGTCCCCAGGGGACCTCCCCTCCTGGCACCTCTCCCAACACGTATTCGGGATCCCCGAACATCTCCCCATGGTTCAGGTGTGTGCAGATAAGCTGAGGCAGACAGGTCCGTATCCAGCAGAAATTCTTGTAGGATTGCAATATTTGCTATACCATCTTCAGAATCTGCTTCAACCTTCAGTCTCAAAGCTTAACTGCAGAGCAAGGCATCCAGCATTTACACATGGCTCCCAGGGGGTGCCTGGTCATGTCGGGAAGGGAAACAGCTCCCTGTATTTATCCTGTACAGCCCCTTGTGCCCGGGCTGGTGCATGCTTTCCCCGAAAAGCTGAATTTCTCAGTGGCAGCAGAAAGTTGTCCCCAAGGGCTGGGTACCACAGGCATGGCATGCAGCTCCCATGCCATGTGAGCACCAGTGTGACGGTGCTGTCCCCCCGCGCCCCGGCCAGGAGGGCGGCGGTGCTGTCCCCCTGCGCCTCAGCCAGGAGGGTGACGGTGCTGTCCCCCCGCGCCCCGGCCAGGAGGGTGACGGTGCTGTCCCCCCGCGCCCCGGCCAGCAGGGTGACGGTGCTGTCCCCCTGCGCCTCAGCCAGGAGGGTGACGGTGCTGTCCCCCCGCGCCCCGGCCAGGAGGGTGACGGTGCTGTCCCCCCGCGCCTCAGCCAGGAGGGTGACGGTGCTGTCCCCCCGCGCCCCGGCCAGGAGGGTGACGGTGCTGTCCCCCCGCGCCTCGGCCAGGAGGGCGGCGGTGCTGTCCCCCCGCGCCCCGGCCAGGAGGGTGACGGTGCTGTCCCCCTGCGCCCCGGCCAGGAGGGTGACGGTGCTGTCCCCCCGCGCCCCGGCCAGGAGGGCGGCGGTGCTGTCCCCCCGCGCCCCGGCCAGGAGGGTGACGGTGCTGTCCCCCCGCGCCCCGGCCAGGAGGGCGACGGTGCTGTCCCCCCGCGCCCCGGCCAGCAGGGCGGCGGTGCTGTCCCCCCGCGCCCCGGCCAGGAGGGTGACGGTGCTGTCCCCCTGCGCCCTGGCCAGCAGGGTGACGGTGCTGTCCCCCCGCGCCCCGGCCAGGAGGGTGGCGGTGCTGTCCCCCTGCGCCCCGGCCAGCAGGGTGACGGTGCTGTCCCCCCGCGCCCCGGCCAGGAGGGTGGCGGTGCTGTCCCCCCGCGCCCCGGCCAGCAGGGTGACGGTGCTGTCCCCCCGCGCCCCGGCCAGGAGGGTGGCGGTGCTGTCCCCCCGCGCCCCGACCAGCAGGGCGGTTGTCCCGGGTGGCTGCTGCCTCCCCGCCGCGGCGTGGCTCTGGTCCAGCACCCCGGTGCAGGGTGCTGATGAATCTCCAGGTCTGGTTTTCACACTGTGCCCGAGGTGTTTCTGCGGGTTTCTGCACAGCTCCAGCAGCGCCTATAGCATTTCTCACTTAGCGTGGTACCTGGGAAAGATACGTGGGTACGTGGCTTTTGTTTGTATTGTTTCATTTGACTTTAGGTAGCGCTTTGTCCATTACTTTAAATAACAAACTCTCCTTGTTTGCTTATCTGAAAACCATCTGACTCCCTCTGTCTCTCCTTGATCCACGAACACAAACACTAGGAGCCCTAATTTCTTCAAGATATTTACCAAAAGATTTAATAATTATTGGATTGGATTTATTGAAGAGAGACAGCATTTTTTATCCTAAACAGTACCAGAGACCCTTTTCCCCAGCTGCCTAAACCAATTGATCTGATAATAAATTCCACAAAATGAGCAAACAGCCAATATCAACTATGTAAAAAGAACCCAAATGCCCTCCTGAAATATTATCATCTAATTAAAATTAAACATCATTGCTACCCACATAAGTCTTCTGCTTTCATAATCAGGGTCTTTCAGGTATCTTCTTCTCCTGCCTGCTTGGAGGACTGCTCAACTTTTTTCTAAAGAAAGAAAACACCCTATTGTACTATTTGATATCAGGTCACTGCATGACAGCAGATCAAGGCACTGGACGTTGCTGCTTTGACCTTCGCATCTTGCCCACAGCAGGGACGGGGCCCGTTTTCTCGTTGCGGTACAAGCTTGGCTGAAATTTCTTGAGAAGCAACAAATGGCTATTGCCTCCGATACCTCACTGACAGAAATGAATTTAAATGAATAAATAAACAGAATATGCATATTTCAATGAAAGCACAAAGTTGGCCGTTTGCAAAGAACTGTGTGCAAATCCAGTGGAAAATGCAGAACATAACCTTCAGCCCGCTTTTCACTTTGAGCAGGTTACCCCTTTCATCGGCAGATTTTTGCTCCCCTATCAGAGACTGCTGCAAAAGTGGGACTGGCAACGTGCTGGGGCAGCGCTACCTGCGCCGCAAGGCGAGCGGCTCCACGGCGGGGAGGCTCTGGTCCAGGCGGGTCTCCCTTAGATCCCCAAATGCAAAGCCTCCTCGCACTGCCTCTGAGGCAGAAAATAACATGCTCAGGTCCGGGATGACGCGCTCTCTACATATCTGGCTTAAGCCTTCTCCAAAGCATTTTTTGAAAAATGTGAAGAAGTCTCCAAAACAGAAAATGCAAATAAATAAACCTTTTTTTTTAAGGGCAGTGAAGGGGATTAGTGCGAGTCACACCCCCTCTGCTCACATTTGCATTCGGCGTTCTGATGGCACTTCACTCTGAAATCATTCCAGTAAAGCGGAAAATTAATATTCTAATATGTCTGCTTCTCCAGCAACTAGAAATAAGTAAAGTGGAAGTAGTAGAGAAGAAAATGTTTTAGTATTAACTATGTATATGAATATTTATCGTAACTTGCCATCAGACATCTGCTTATCAGGGTGCCTGTTCACTCATATGTACTGTGAAACACTGTGGGAGCCACAGCAGCAATTATTTTCATGTTGTATAGAAAAGAGGTGAACAATTAATTTCTGATAGTCTTTTGATTAGCTTTTACCACCATTTTTTGCTTGGATATCCAGCGTATCTTGCAACGTGCACTGCGGGAGGGAGTCCCGCCAGACACCTTTGCTCCCCCAAGAGCGTGTGTGGCTGTGGGCACGGGTGGGCAGGACACTGGGGGCTGGGGCTGGGGTGGGACCCCCCGGCCCCCCCGGAGCCACAGCCCGGCCAAGGCAGGGGGTTTTGCAGACCATGTGTGCCCAGAGCCCCATGCCCCCGGCCGAGGCACAGCCACAGGGATTGGTGAGGAGACAGGGACAGCCAGAGGGACAAGGGTGGTCATGGGCAGCCACGGGGATAGGGACAGCCACAGGGACAGCCAGGGAGATGTGGACAGCCAGAGGGACAGCCATGGTGAGGGGAATGGGGACATTTGTGGCGATGGCTGTGGAGATGGAGACAGCCATGGAGACAGTCATGAAGACAGCCATAGGGACAGCCACAGGGACAGGGATGCCACAAGGATGGCCACAGGGATGGGGACAGTCACGGGGATGACCACAGGGTGGCCACAGAGATGGGAAAGGAGATGAGGACAGGAATGGGGATGGCTACGGGGATGGCTACAGAGATGGCCACGGGAACAGGGACAGCCACGGGGATGGCAAAGGAGATGGGAATGGCCACAAGGATGGCCACAGTCATGGGGACAGCCATGAGGATGGCCACAGGGATGCCACAAGCATCGCGTCCAGGCTCCCAGCTGCCAACCGCCCAACATCCTATGCCGCTGTGTTTCCTTGGACTGCGCTTAACTTTAACTTCTGCTATTTGTAGATATAAATGTCTCCAAGCGCCATCGGCAGAGACATAAGCAGAGCGGCAAGACCCACCACACGGTGTCTGTGTTTCTCAAACAGGACACCCTGGCAGAGGTCTTCAAGCTGCAGTTTGATACTTGGAAATGTACAGTTACTTGGAAAACACATGAAGTCTCACTTTTCCATAGGAAAACCAGATGTTTATAAATTAATAAGAATACATAAGTTTAGATTTTCATTTATATTTATAAATACTTTTGTTTGTTTAGAGCAGCCCCTTTTCTGTAACTTTGCTTGCTACTCTTTCAGTAAACCTGAAAGCCTAAATGTTTATAGTGGCAGTTTGTGTCTTTAAGTTTAATGTTCATTTAGTGATTTACGGTGAACACGCCATGGGTATAAACGCTTCCTTGCTCATTTTCTTTACAGAGTATTGATTCTGCCTACCTGCAGTGCAGGCAAGACCGCAGATGTGTTTCAGCGCTGCTCTAGTCGGCCGCGGTTTCACGCAGCCCCTTCTCCAGCGGGGTGGTGCTGGGGTGGCCAGGGATCGGGGCCAGCCCTTACCTGGGGGCACGGGGATACGCTGCTCCTCCGCGGGGAGCCCCTCCATGTGATTTTGCAGTCTGTTGTGTAAAAGAGAGGAAAGAAAGGGAAAAGTGGAAGAAATATTGGGTACGGTTCGTAAAATGGCCGTGGTGGTGATGGTGGTCAGACTGGGCTCCAGAACCGGCACCGTCTGCTGGGAGGCGGAGCACGGCTGCCCCGCGCGGACGCGCTCTCAGATCCCTCTCTGCGCTGTTTGGAAGGCAACAATAGTACGGGAAGGGGCTTTAGCAGGTGGTGGGAGTGCCGACAGCCACCCGCGCCGGTGCGCGGGCTGCGGGCTCGGACGCCTTTGCAGCAGCCGGGAGGGTGCTACGCGGGTCTGCAGAGCACCGCTGGCTCCAATCCTGTCAAATTCTGTCTGCAGCTCATCAGATGAAAGTTAGCTCAGCAAAAATGCATCAGCGTAGTGCAGCTATGTCCATATTTTTGTGTGTTTAGAGAGAGAACTCTGTAAGCAAAGAAAATCAGGGATTCAGGCAGGAGGTCTGCCATCCAAGGCGCAGAGGATGAATTGCGGTGGAGGAGCCGGAGCCCCAGGTAACCCCACAGCGCTGCAGCCTCCTGCGGAGAGCGCCGGGCGCTGGTGGCGGGCACCTGTTATTCATAATATTAAAATCACTGAGGTGTAAAATTGTAGGTGTAGTGTCGAGCACGATGTGCTATTTCTCTGTTCAGAAAAGACAAAATCCTCTGGGCGTACCGAGGCGTCACTGTGCTTTCTTCTTTTTGCTGGAGCGAGCGCAGGCCAGCAGGTACCTCAAGCACCCTGCAGCAGCGGGGGGACGGGGAGGACCATCTCCCCGGGCCCAGGGACCTCCTGCAAGACAAACCCTGTCGCCCTCAGGCCCTGCCTTTGAAGGCACCTCAGCCCCAAATTGCACACATGATTTTCATTACAGGACAAAGGCAGAGATTCAGAAGTTACAGAAGCAAAAGGAATTTTACCAAATCTAGAAAATGCTGGAATCTAATAAATTTTTGGTTGCAGGAGCAGACTTACACCTCCCGGTCAATAAGGCAAGAGAGGAAGTTTTCGTACTTTTTTCTTTCCCCAGAGGTTTCAGAGAGCATGGGGACGTGCAGGCGGCGGAGAGCAGGGCAGCGGTGCCTCCGTCGGGTCCTGTCCCCCCCTTAGTGGCAGCGGCGTCGGGCTCCCGACCTCCGGCAGAGACGAACACCTCCAGTGCCGCTGGCAGCGCGTCTGCTTCACCCGCGAGCGGAGACGGGCAGCCTGCTGGCGTTCCTGACGCTGGAACGAGCAGACTGCAGTCCTGCAGCTCCCGCTAGGCAACGCCTGCACTGCATGCACCGTCAAACCTCCTGCCTGGCAGCAGGGAATCCACACGCATCCTTCGAGAGAGCCCAGACCCGCTGAAGGCAGCCTGGCAAACTCGGCACTCACGGCGAGCTGGCACCAGGCACTCTCTTGTTTTGAAGTCAGCTGGCTCTTTTGTAAACTCAGGACATAAAACTTGCTCTGTAAGGTACATTATAATTAAAATGCAATCTAAAAAAATCTAATCTTATGACACCATTAAATAATTATGGCTTATTCACCTTTTTTTCCTTATTTTAATATCTGCACTTTGCGATGACTGAACATACAGTAGGAGTGAATCACTCATTTCCAAGTATAAAACTTGCATATTGTAAGGCTGAATTATTCATATTGTTCCTGTTTGGCCCTATTTCTATTTACATTCTTGATGCTGAAAAATATTCTTCAAAGATGAATTTTAGCAATTAAAATTTAAAGACAGAATTTGACAATGCACATTATTAAATCATCACAAACCAGGACAGTAAAAATTAAAAATGTGATTGGTGTCAGCTGGTGGTGATGCTGTGAGTTGTTTCGAAGTGGGTCACAGTTTTCCAAAGTAGATTTAATATAAAGTTTGGCTTTTTTTTTTTTTGCTTTTTTTTTATAGTGTCTGTTAGGGTTCTTGAGACCATGCATTCACTGCTGCTTGCTAGGAGCCGCGTCCTGAGGCCTGCTCCGCGCTGCCTGCACCCACCCTGCCCTCGGAGGCAGTCCCCGGAGCTGCTGCAAGCATGGCGTGTGCTCCCACGGCGCGCTTCTCACGTACTCCTTTGCCCCTTGTTTTTCCTGTCCATTCAGATATCCGTGCAATAAATCCAGGGGAAAGAATGAAATTACGCTAGCAAACAGGAGGTGATCGCTATCTGCTGCATTGCCCTATGTATTTGTAAACACAGAGAATATGCCTGAAATAATGAAGGCATTCCTGTTTAAATGTGCATTATAATGTATGCATAAACGATTTTAAAGGCACCTTGGATGTATGTAAAACGTTTAAAGTAAAAAACTATCTTTAAAGGCACAGACTTGAGGAAAGAGTCGGTGTTGTGCTGTAGCTCTGATTCTGAGCAGAGCAGCGCAGGGTGCTGAGCGCGCACGGCAGTTTGGCCACTCTTGTAACCGTGTTTTCAGGACCTCGACGTCCCTGACATTCCCCACCGAGTCTCTTCTGCCCTTACCAAGTCTACGCTAACTGCAGCCATAGCTTCATTTTTAAAGTTGAAGGGCTAAAAATGGTGGGGTTTGATTTTCACAAAAAAGGCAAACTGACACCCAGATTCCAAAATTGACGTTTTGCCCAGAAAGCATGTTTACGTGGGGCTGACGCAGGGCTGTGAAAATCAGCGTATGCACGTTCAACAGTGATGGAAGCAGCTGGGTCAGCCCCGCCGAGGAGCTGGACGCTGGTTTGATGGATTTTGAGGCTAGAAGGGATCGTTATGTTCATGTATTCAGACAGCCTGATTAACATGGGCATAATAGAATAGTGGGATTAAAAATGATGGGAAATGATTATATTATGTAAATTCAATCCATATTTAAATTGTGAATGCGCAGTTTAAAACAAAGTGGAAAAAGGTAAAGCCTGTGCCAAGCAGGTTGCGTTTTGTCGGCCAGCTAGGGAGCTGTGCACGCTTTGGGTTGGCAGCTCCTCTGACCAGCGAGTGCTCGAACGGGAGGGGGCGCGGCCGGAGCGGCTGCCCGTCTCCGCCATGCCGCAGAGCTCTGCTTACGGTGTTCGGGTCGGAGCTCTACTCTTTCACTTTCTAATATACTTCCCTTGTTTCACGGTACAGAAAAATCTCTATATGAACGTTCCCACTGCCATGGGGAAAACCGCTGCTGTGGATTGTTCCTTTACGTTTGTCGTTCTGCCCTGATGATGCAGAGGTGATTTAAGCAGCTCTTACCCCTCAGTGCCTCCACGCAGTCTTGTGGGCTCACGCGAACCTCTCTGTCTGACTTCAACTTGGAGCCCCAGGGCTTGACCTCTCTCAGGACCCTCCCAAGCCCACCAGCCCGGAGCCCGGCACGCCACACCATCGGGCTTGGAAGGAAACCGGGGCTCGGACACTGAGCAGCAGCAGGATCTCGCAACGTTCCTGCGATGAGCAGGCGTACATGAGCCTGCTGAAGTCTTACACAGATCTCCACATCCTGCCGGCGGGCCTTGCTCTAGCTTTAATCTCTTCTCTCAAAGAGGAATAAAACCATTCAGAAGTTACACGCCTCTAAAATAACAATTACAATGGTTCACCACAAAGACAGTGACCTCTAAATCCACTTGGATGAGGGGGAAACCTGGGACCTTGCCATCCTCAGGTGCTTTCTCACGGGCTTTCCGAAGGCTTGCTGGAGGCAAGGCAAGTTCCTCTGCAGCTGGAGATCACCCCTGCTCCCAGAAAGGGTTGTGCAAGAAATAGTAATAATGCAGCAGGGATTAGAGGGAGGAAGGGTGCATTTTATGTAAATTTAATCAAAAACTCTTCAGAAGTAATTGGCTGAAGTGATTGGGAAAACTGATGGTGCATAATAACCCTGGAGACTTTCTGCCCGCTCCTCTCCGGGCGCGAGCGGCTGGTGTGCCCGCGGTGCAGCCGTGCCGGGTGCCGGTGCTGGGGTGGCACGCTGCCCGCGAGCGCGCCGAAGCGCCCCGCCTTCCTCGCGCGAGGCAGTGCCGAGCAGGGGCTGTGTCATTAATCCCCTTAAGGCGAGCCTTACATTTGCCCGGCTCCTTGCTTGGGTGTTACCATGCAGGTGGACAACTTACGCAATGACACGTTGCAGCTTGTAACCCAAAGCTGTGGCTCCCGTGGCAGGCTCCGTGTGCACGGTTTTGAAAGTAACCGGTGCTTCCCAGGAGCACGGACATACGGTGCAGGAGTCTGCCTCTTAACCGAACACGGGACCCGCGGTACCAGCAATGACTCGGAGCCAGGGAGTCCGAAAACAGATTGACTTTGATTTTGTGTGTTTAATCGTATGTGGAGATGCAGAATCTTACAACTAAGGTTATCCCAGGGAAGAAGCTAAGCTTTCTGCAGGCTGAACACAGAGATCTGAGATGCTGCTGCTCAAGGAGGCCAAGTACATCTCCCCAGACCCTCTGTAGCTCTCATAACACAGCAAAATGAAGATTGCCACACACTTTATCTCAACAGCAGAAACGCTTTTCCTTATTACACTTACAGAGTGGGGTTTTCCCATGTTTTATGCATGCTTTTGTTTTACATACACCCCCAGCGAGCCTATGACCACCATTGTACCCTGGGTATTATTCTTCCGCAGTCTCGGTGACCCTAGCTTTTCTTTCAGTGCTGATACCAGTACTTTGGACACTCTTCTCTGTTCATAAATCTAAACTGCCCATCCTGTAAGTTTGGGCCATAACTAGGTAATTTTCCTTGACTGACAATAGCTTGTCAAGGGTTGATGCAGAATTTTCCACCAGGCTGAGTCTCTTTCAGCATTGTTTTTTTTGCAGACCCCCGTTTTCAGCAGGTGTAGTACCAGACCTGGGCAGCCAGCACCGCAGCGCAGCCTCCCTCACCAGCCCTTCCCATACTGCACGGTCAGCTCCTCTCTGCATGAATTAACTGCCAATTTTTACCAAACAGCAAGCGTTTGCGAACCAACACTTGTCGGCATAGTATGGGTGCTCTTCCTCCCCATCCCTGCAGGGGTTTCTGCCTCGCGGGTCCTCACCGGGTGCAAGTGCCGGTGGGCAGCGCCAGGCTCTCCCGCGCGGCTCTGCCCATCTCCCGCTTCTCTTCTGCATCCTGGCCAGGAAAACCCGAATGAGGGAGGCTTCTGCACCCAAAAGCAATTGGGTGAAAGGAATAAAAGTGGATTTACTTTACCTGTGCGGGGCCGTCGTGAGCCCTGTGTGTTGTGACCTGTGGTACCCCTGTGAGCCAACACGCCATCGCCGGTACAGACGTGGCTGCTTTCACTTCGTTATCTCGCTTCATCTGCTGGACTGGCCTTAATATGAAGTGAAGGCTGGTTTTTTCTTCTTTTTTCTTTTTTTCCGAAGTTCAGATCTGAAGAACCCCACCGTCGTTGTCCCCGCTGTTCTGGCAGGGATGGGAACAGGGCGCAGAGGAGGACGGCGTGTCGGGGACGGAAGGGTGGGAGCCCTGCGTCCCGCAGCCAGGATATGAGTGGGATCAGGGCTGCTTTCACAATATATAAATATACTTATGTATATGTAGGTAGGTAAGTATATAGCATATACATATATATACACACATATGGGGTTAATTATGCTTCTCTTAAACAAATAGGTCAATGTCATGGTTACCTTTATTAACCTTTCAGTTGCTGTGAAATACATGTATTCATACAAGAACAGATTCAAACCAGGAGTGTAGATTAGATTTGGGCAGCTGACAGCAACGCTGGGCGGCAGAGCCCGAAGCCCTTGGTGTGCCACAAGTGGGAAACTGCAAACACGTCCCCAGGGTTTTCTGGTCTCCTCCTCTTCTACCCAAATAGACTCTCCTACATGCTCCACCTGATTATTAGCAGCAGGTATTTGCTGCTAATGTTTTTTTTTACATCTCCATAATAATGTTAAGAAATACTGAAATCTCTATATTTAAATTGCTCTGGTAAAGTATAATACAATAATCATAAATAATTTATATGAATCTGTCCTTTTTTTCAGCACATCTCAGCAGTGTCATAGTGACATTTTTTCCCTATAACATTACTCTCTATTCTCTTATAAAAGAAAAAGGAAGGAGAAAAAAAAAAGAAAAAGAAAACTAGGTGAATATTTCTTTTCTCTCTCCTACTCAACAGGAACAATCCCCAGTAGATTTCCTCAAGCCAGTCTTTTAATTTTACGTAAAACTACCAGGTGAAGTAGGGAGAGCTGCTGCTGGCAATTTCAGCTACTGTCAGAAGCATTGCCATTAGTATATCTTGTTTTATGCTGTTCACCTTACAAGAATAATGACAGCAAATGCACTCCTGCTTTCAAGCACAGATTTTTATCATACATTGCATTCTACTCCATTTCATGGAAATGGCCGGGTGTAATTTTAATTCATTTTCTGCCATTATAGCTTTTTTGCTGGATTGTTTATAATTCACTGCTTCTCTACCCCTTATCTAGCCGCCCGTACCGAACAAGGCTTTGCCGCTGACACGCCAGCCCTCAGGAACCCATTTGGTCAAGCAATGGAAGAACGCTATCAACTTTAATGACGATTTTCCCGCTGTATAAACACCTGTTTTCTTGGCGTGCCACGTTAAAGCACTTACAGCAAGGTCAGTGATAGTGTTTTATCTTCCATCGCTGCGAGGCAGAGACATCAATCTGTGCGAGCAGCGAAGAGCTGCGAACACCGAGCGGTAGCAGGCAGCAGGACTGGCCGGGTCTGCAAAGGCAGAGCTGCCCAGCCCCCGGGAGAGCTGAGGGGAGCCCTGCCGCCCCCAGCACCCCGAAAGAGATGTGCCCCATCCTGGAAAAAAGGCGTTTATATATCCCCCCCAAATCCACAAGACATTCCCTTTCCCTCAAATGCAATCAAAGGTTTTATTTTGGCATGGGACATTTTCATGGAGTGAGAATATTTCCGAAAGCTAGCCCTTCCTTCAGAGAAAAAAATCCAGATTTGGCAAGCTGTAATTGCAAAGCATCTACTGCCTTTATTCCACAAAACCTTTGGTGACGGTGAGCCCCCGTAGAGAAGACAAGGATGGAAATTTCCAGCAGAGCTGTGGGAAGAGCTCATTTTTTTGTGCTTGTGACTTTCAGAGGCACTTCGACAGACCCTAAGTTGGAAAGCTAAACTTTGTTTTCTTTTTATACTACCCACAGTTAAAAAAAAAAGTAAAAAAAAATCCAGTCTTCAAATCTTAGGAACTTTTTTTTACCAGCGATGGTGGGAGTTGCATACTGAGGTGAAGAATAGTGTATGATCTTACAGTACATTTTAAATAGCTTCTGAAACATAAGCAACCCTAATTAACATACTTATGGTACTGGAATTATAACAAGAAAAGCAATTTAATCTGTAAAACTCTATTTGTCACAATGACAATGATGAACAGAGGAAGAAAATGTTAAGGGGAAAATGGAAGAAAGAATGAAAAAAAAAGGAAGGATAGAGGAGATCCTTCTCCAACAGTTATTAAGTGGGTGACAAAAATATTTTTGGAGGATGATGAAGACAAAGCAAAAACAACTGACCGCTGAACTACGCCAGTCAATTGGGGAATTCCTTTCTCCAAGTCCTTTCTTCTGTGAAACGCTTTAATTCAGGTCTGCTTTCCCTTAATCTTCACACAAACTGAAATAGATAAGAGAACAATAATGCCGCGATACCAGCGAACTAAAACAATTCTTTAATCCTCTTTGTGCATCTGTTTATGAAGTGGCAGAGTTCATGGCAAAGATTTCCTTTATAGGTTTTGAACAGCTTCAAGGACACTGATGGCACTCAAAAAATAGGGAGCTGTATCTGAATAGTGATCGTTTCTTCCAACCTCTGAAAGCTCGGCTCCAGTCAGAAAGCCCCGGAGGTGGACGATGCCGAGCAGTGGGCTGCAATGATCAAAGCAGCAACCTGAAGGAGGCACGGGCAATTGGAGATCAATTTTTCAAGCTCAAGAGGCAGGAATTATGCTATTTAAAAAGAGTTTGTTTTTTTTTTTTCTCCTAAACATGACTTCAGTTACTTTTTGCTCTCAGGCTTCTCTGTCCTGAACTTTTTCTCACCTGATGGTTAGACTCCAAAAGGAAAAATGGGGACTCCTACACAGATTTTGGAACATTTCTCTTAAGTCCGGTTGTAAAAAGATACTGAAATAAGCTACTGCCTTGGCAGACTTGCAACGGCAGATGTAGAAAAGCAAGCGGCTATTGCAGAGCTTTCTTTTAGGTGGGGTTCAAAATGAAGTTAATAAGGTGCCTGAAACTAGGGCAGCTTGTCTTACTGTTTGCTGATTTTATGGGTCCATAAACTGGACATCAATGTCCAAAAGTTTCAATTTCTATTGCGCCGTTGCTGTCAGCATATGAAGTTATAATTGAATTGGAGAGTTTTGCAGTCCCTGAAGTTCTGCAGCAAAGGAGAAAAGCTGTAATTGCACCCAAAGGGACCCAGCTGCTGCGTCCGCCTGGGTGCCCGGCGAGCTCCGGCTGCAACCTCTGCTTGTGAGCTCCTCAGCGGTGGGATTTGGCTAACATACCCCAGCTCCTTTGGTTTTCCTTTGATTTCAGCTTCTTCGGGCTGTAGTGTTTGTAACACCCCCATTGCCCCTAGTGTTCATCTCGCGTCGCAGCTGCTCAGAGATGGGAGGCTTGCTTGGCTGCTTCATTTCCCCGTGAAACACTTCCTCTGCTTTCTGTAAAAACTCCACGGCAGCGGGCTCCGGCTGCCTGCTCCCACACTGCCGGGCTCTGCGTCGTGCGCCGGATCGGGAGGCCTTTCCCGATCGATGGGAACGTAGAATCGTAGAATCATAGAATAGTTTGGGTTGGAGGGGACCTCCACAGGTCACCTAGTCCAACCCCCCTGCGACGAGCCGGGACATCTTCAACTAGCTCAGGTTGCCTGGCTCTGTGTTTACCTAGCTTTCTTATTTACTTAACTGGTCTCAATTTGTATTTTGTGCATTGAGGTATTCTGCTCGGTTAAGGTAGCTCCCAAAGGGCTCTTTGTTCAGGGCTCTTTAGCATTCCTACAACCCCAATAGCTTCAGTTTTTCCAGCAACGGGGGCTCAGTTTTCCCCTCTTGCTGATACTGATCCTCTCTGCCTACCTTTATTTATTTGTCTGATTCTGGTTAGCCTATCTGACGGGAACGCACAGATGTAAATGTCCCAATATTTATTTTTAAACTTAATGCTCCACAGAAGGATTTCTTATTAATGGGAGCACCTGGCCATAGAGGCATTGCTCGTTCTTCTGAAATACAGATTGATGATGATCGCATTGCTTTTGCAGATGCTGCTGCAATGTTTATTCAAGTGATGTCTTCCATGCGCCATGCATCATCTCTAGCTAGAAAACTATACCACTCTTTAATAAATATTTTGCCTCTAATGTCTTGGTGTGAGGAGATTTATGCACTGATTACTTCTTTCATCTTATTTATTTAAGGAGCTCTTGTTTACAGAGCCCCTGACAGAGCTGCATGGATTGCAAACTGTGCCAAACGCTCCAGGGTCTTTTATCTCCAGCAGACATCGCCTGCACCCGCTCCCCCTGCTCTGCAGCCATCACCCAAGCGCCAAGGGACTCCTGTTCCACGGCCGCGCTGGGAAACCTCCTCCGGGTCTGCGGCGGTTTGGAGATCCTCCCTTCCCTTCCGTAGGGGCATTTTGTGCTTTACACAACCGCCAGCAACAGGGAACGCCCGTTAGTCGACAGGCAGCTTCTCACCCTGTCTGACATAAGACAGTTCCTCTAAACACAGGCATTAAGCACTGTATTGCTCCGCAGACAGAAATTGCTTTTAACAGCTGCCCTAGTCTGAAAAATACCTTCCTGTCCACAGGCGCTGTTCTTGTGGTGATGTCGGTCTCCTGCATGCTAAGGCCATTGTTTCAGCACTTTTTATTTGTTGATTTTGCTGTGGATTCAGAAACCTGTTTATTCTTTAATGATGAAACTCTCCAGACTTCACTATGGGGTTTAGCCTAAACAAGGAGCAGGGATCTTGATTTGGAGGTTGACTCCAAAAATGCAGCCTGACCATCTGTATGATTTCCTTGAACACTTGACCTGTTGATTTCGTAAAAGTACATGAGATCTGTTTCTGAAATGGCAGTCTTTACATTTCTTAATTAAATCAAGTAAGATGAAATGTTTAATTATTACAGAAACTTTCTAACATGTTAGTCTTCATTACATCCTGTTTTTTCAATAATGGAGCAGATATTGTAGTCACTGTTTTAGATGTAATTAAATAGCAAATGCTACATCTTGTTAGGGAATGTAAAGCAGAGGCTATACTTACGATACAGTATGAAAGGTGAAAGAATTTATTATCAATATTTTTAAATGTACTGTCACATTTAGACAATTTTTTAAATCCTAACTAATGAAAATTGTTTCCAAGTACAGCAAAAAGGTACTGTGGTACTCTAACTATAGGGACCACAATGAAGAAAAATAAGTTTGTCTTCCCTCTTCTGTCATCTGCACAAGCCTTCGTGGTCTTTCTTGCCTCCTACAACAGTTGCTGTCCCTACATTTTAGATAGACGGATGCAATACACGGGGCAGGGATACGGACCACGAAGCCACCATCACGATCGTGTGTGAAAAATGAATCAGCACCTTTAAAAGCAATACCCGCTACGGCCGTGTGCTAGGACACTACATGCGATGGGTTTGTGGGTGGTCACGCCGCCCAAAGTAGGTCTTCAACCTCCGGCTGCAGCGCAGCTGAAATAAAACAGCAGCCTGGGCCGCACCCTCGCGGTCGAACGCGCCGGGGGGCAGACGGCCCCGTGCCGGCGTGGGACCCCCTGCGCGGGGCAGGGGACGGTGCTGCTGACCCGGCATCAGCGCTCGTCCCTCCTCATTAGCTCTAACTGAAAACAGCGTCCGCTCGGGGTTTCTGCAGCCGGTTACCAGCGCTGACCCTCTATCTCGTGGTTGACTGCATTTGGGACAAAAATGCCACATTTTGGCAGCAAATTTTAAGTGTCCGTTGGTAAAAGGATAACGTTTGTTTCAAAAAGCACCACATTAGTTTGATGGTTGCATCATGAGACATGGGTTGGTGCTCTGTGGGTTAATTACTCAGAGTTTCAGGTTTCATTTAGTGACCATTGATTTTTCTTTCTAATTTACATGTATAGAATAATGTTTGTCAGTGTGAAGTTGGAAGAAAAATGAAAAATTTGGGATATGTTTAGTTTGGCTAACAAGGCACTACAGGCGTGATGAGAGGTCTAAACATGCACGTAATCCCAGGTTAATGATCTCATTCTCACCTTCGGGTTAATCATATAGACAAATAGCAAGGCAAATCCTGGAATACTTATTCACTGCTGAAATAGCAGAGGAGCGACAGAGTTGGCTTCCAGAAAGCTGCAGTACAAAATAAAATCTTCCATGGTGGCACTTTAAAGTGGTACTGCCTTTTTCGTTGCTTTTTCATTCTTCGTGTATTACTGTAGATTAGGTATCTTAAAAGATTCTTATATTATTTATTGTTTTCTAGGATGGAAATTAATTTACATATATTACTGCAAGGAAGTCCCCATTGGTAAAGCTCTTGCTAGGAAAAGGTTATTTGTAATGACCAAATTCGTCACTGTTTGGAATCTCATAAAGGTCACAATAGAAGGTTTTCACTTGCTTTAAATAAAATTCTGTATTTTAAAAAGAAACGCGCTTAACTTTCATTTCATAGAAATATCAAACCTGTTTGCACTATAATTTACTTTTTGAGCTCTTGACATTTACCCAGCTGCCTGTCTTTGGAGAACAATCTCTTGATTTGGCTGGGAAGCGCGCGCAAGAAAACTGTCAATCCAAATTCCAGCGTGACGCTGCGCCAAGTGCCCGGCTCCTCCCCGGCACGCGGCGGCCGGGGGAGCCCGGAGCCGGGGTGCTCCCTGGGCGAACCCGGGGTCCTCGGTGGGCACGGCGTCCTGCTAATTAAGTGTGCCCCAGAGAGCCGAAGGGGACAACCTGCTACTTTGCAGGGTCATCCTATTCAGCGTACGAGGAAGGGAGAAAAGGGTGTGTAGATGGGTGAAAAGCCTGGAAGACCTGATGTTCTGTTTCATCCAGGGAACAGCAGCTTCGATTCACCCCCAGTGCCAGAGGGACACGAGCCACCGCCATCTCCCCCTGCCAGGGAAGCCACGGCGTGGGGGGGCCCTTAAAATAATCTTTTCTTTTCGTGGCAGACACATAAGGCGCTGCGCTTTACATCTTGTACCAGGCGGAGTTCAGTCCTCTACAAGTCATCAACGTTTGAGACCCGCTATTCGCTACTTTTGTTATCCAGCTGTAGGGTCAAGTTTAAATTATAACTTTTTGTGATAACCGGTGGGTTTACAGCAGATTAAGCACTTTATTTACCTGCCATCGTTATCTTAGCGGGCCACTCACGCCCTTTGATGGGCCCTGCTGCCAGCGACTCTTGCTAGCAGAGCCGGGGTGCCTCGGGGGGATGGCACCGGCGTCCCACGGAGGGGATGGGGCCAGCCACTGCTGGGGTGACTCGAGCCGCTCTGCAGCAGCACTTCGCTGTTGGAAAATATTGCTCTTCATCTGTTGACTGAATTATTTTTCCAGCAGCCTCAGCTTTTTAAGTAACTGCCTTTCAAATTGCATATCAGGATATCGGAGGTGCACGCATCAGGGCTTAAATCGCATTATCAATATAGTAATGTGCCTAGGGAGCAGAGCCATTCACAGTGGAGGCAGCGCTGTGTTAGGGATAACAGTATTTAAAAGTCTAGTGCTGGATTAAGAAAGCAACCGAGTTAATGCGAGGCTTATTTCAACTGCACATGCAAGCTGAGAGAATGGGATCAGTGCAATTAGTTCCAGAAATACATCTGGGTAACGTTTCCATCAGCTAACGAAGGAGAAGATAGAAGCATTATGTCACCACCCTGCACCTTCAGCACCAAAATAATAGTTATTTTCTCAGGATACACGTTGGAGGATAACTACCAGCAGCTGCTAATGAACCCTTTCACGTGCCTACACACTCGATTTGCTCCTGCTCCTGCCCTGCTCTCCAAAGACGTGCCCTGCCGCTGCCTGGACGGGCCTTTGCCCTTCCTCCTCCTCCTCCTCCTCCTCCTCCCAGCAGCAAAGCCACCGACCCAGAGCCACCACACCAGGCGCTTGCTCCCGCGAGAGGTGGTGGCATCTCCTTGCCATTGCTCTTGCCTTCCGCCCACCCGCTCCCGGTGACCCCCTCTGCAGGGCGTTGCAACAGAAACACAGCAAAATGGTTGAAAAGAGCAATAAGAAGCGACAGCCCCTGCAGCAGCCTGGGCTGTCCTTGCCACAGCTGAGCCGTGGCGAGCCACAGCCAGCCGGTCAGGCAAGCCTGCCCCATGCGCTGCTTTTGCCTCCGCCTTGGAGCCCCGGCTCGCCGAGAAGGCGGCGGCTGCCTAAGGGCCAGGTGAAGCCCCGGCCGCCCCAGGTGCTGTGCATCAGCGTCCCGGGGCTGCGCCCCTCCTGCAGCAAGGGGGTGGAGCGGGGTGCTTGCAGCTTGGCTCTGTGCTTTTAATATCTTAGCCCCAACTGGGAGATAGCTGCGGGATATTAATGCTAGTAGAAGGTGTAATAAATGGGGGGGTTTGTGCTGGAGCAAAATGCAACTGTGGAAGTGAAGGATGTAAAGTAATGAAACTTGCTCAGAACTTCTGGAGGGTAAGTGTTGTGTATACTTATATTTTTTTATGCTGGCTGGACTGGTCTGGGGGCTCAGAAGGATTCTAAATAATGAATAATGTTGAAACTGCCTTTTCCTTGCTTAAAGGAAACCTTTGCCAATATGCATGAATGAGAGATGTAGGTAAAATGAAAACTACCACCTCTTATTAAAAAAAAAAAAAAAGGTAGGATTGAGGCTGTGTTTTAGAATATAATTGTATTATATAAACATGTGAGGGATGTGTGTGCTGGCTGAAACATTGTTCATTTTGCTGGAAAGATTATAAAATGCTGGTCTGTTCCTTTCCTGGTTTAACCTGGTGGCATTCAGAGAGATATATTGATTTGAATTTAGGTGATATATAGTCCCAGAATCACATACGCATGTGCTATAATCTCACTTTAGTCATTACTGTGAACATGTCACAAAGGATAAATAACTAACGTCAAGCAGATGTATTCAGAATTGATTTGGAACTGGGTGCAACAAGTGATCCTCTAGTCTCTTATTCACAGTTACTGACGGATCTCGGTGCAAAACAGGACAGTGCCGGTGTGTTGAAATTAAAACATTGGACATGAACGGATTTTCTGCTTATACTTCCATTGCCTCAAATGTTTGGGTTTTTTTTTTTCCTGTTCATTGATACGAGTAAAATTTAGGCAACTCTTCTGAAGTATTTCCGAGTGAGAATGAAGCTAGGACCCACGGGGGTGTTCTGGCTCTCCCTGGGCTGGCTCTGGCTCCCTCACCCGCGCAGGGGACCCTGCCTGAATCGCCCACTGCCCCGGAGCAGTTTGTAACCCACCACCAGATACAGAGAACAATCCCCCTCCTGTCAAAGTATATAAAGCAAGGGAAAAGTATATTAGCCATTAATGAGCTATTTACTGAAAGCATGTGGTCGCTTCTGAGGCAGTATGCTTGTTTGTAGCAAAAGTATTTGTAATCTCTGATTGCCATCAGATAAATCTTTCTGTTTTGATATGTGGTGCTTATGGTCCTCTTCCCTTTTATAATAGAAACAAATAGAGAATGATTTCTGCTCTGCCCTTCTTTGTGAATGTGCTTCCCATTCAAACTGGTATTTGCAATCTCTCTGCTGCAAAGATATTTTTCTCAGCTGAGTCTAATCCTCCCCACTTGACTTTTTGAAATGCCACGCATCTCAGTGATTGAAGACAAAGACGCTAAAGGTGCAGGAAGTGCTTCTAATGGCTGTGCTTTACCAGCTAATGAGGGACTGTTGCACAACCTATGTTTAAAAATGCATGGGGCAGGGCAGGACTACTTAGCTGCACTTGTGTCCTGCTTTTCCAAATGCTGGAAACTGCATTGCAGAGGGATACAGCAAGCCCAGCCAAACCAGCTATGCAAATTGCCCTACTTATCTGTCACAGGCTTCATGAATATAGCCATAAAAATAATAACAAAAAAATGCCAGGAACTTGTTCTTCAGCAAGCTGGCTCAACGAATGAGCAATCTGTTTTGCACCTGGGAGTTACGAGCTACATCTAAAGAGAGCTCCCGATAACGTTTTGAACGTGTATCTAATTAGCTTATTCTTTTCCCTAAAATGCTGTCATTTGGGATGGGAGAGACGCACTTTGACAATTCATTTGCTGTTAGTTAATTCTGTGTGTTACCTAGCTTTACAGATGGTGAACGAGTGCTTAGGGGAAGAGTCCTCACTTGCCTTGATGTGGGGATCACTGGGTAAAAGTCCGCGGGTTGGGAGGTCGAGCGGGTCTGTTTTGCCTAACATATAAGAACGGGGGCTGAAGCCCTGCGAGGCTGGCAGCCAGCCGTTCCCACGTGTGCCTGGCAAGGCTCATCTCTGCCATCTCCCTGGATCGGTAGAAGAGGGGGAATGAGAATTGTTGGCTAAACCTGTCGCTTTTAGATGAGTTTCTCCATAAACTCTCATTTGTTGGCAAATACATGCCAATTGTTTGTTACAACCTGGGAGGCTTCTAACACCTGGGAGGTGTTAGAAGACCATAAAGCCTGCTTTGAGAGAAAGAAAACTTTTTTTGCCCCTGGATTTAGAGAGTGTGTTCTCCACTTCTTGTTCGTGTTTTTTCCTTGGGTTTCTGGCACCTGCCATGCCCGTGAGAGGTTGTGAGTGGGTTAGGTCTAACATATCACCGAAATGGTTTCTTTAAAGCCTTATAAATGTTATCTCTGCTTACCTCTGCAGCAAACTATCAAGCGTAGGCTTAAAAAAAGTCTGCATGTGTGTATACATAATGTACATATTGCATGTTTGTGTGTATTAAAATTATGACCCCAAAGCTTTTCAGGCACTTGGGAATTTCAATATAAATATTTAGCAAGTATCTCTCCACTGCATCACACCCTTGCATGCGCTGTTATTTTATTTTATATGAGCTGTTGAGCATCATTTTGAATATAAGGAAAACTCTTTTGGAAAAGGCAGGATTGCTTATTTTACGGCAAATAGCTCCTGTGTTCACCTTGACACTCACCAGGAACAAACGCAAAAGCAAGCTAGCTTCTAACAGTGGAAAATAGTGAGGTTTTTACCATTAGATTTACTTCTGTACACCATATACTAGCAGATGGGGGAGAGAGCACAGAGACCAAACCCCAAGTCTCCAGTGTCGGAAGCATTTGAGCAGCACAGCGAGCTTGTCACAAACCTCAGCAGTGCTCTTCCCACGGGTCTGCTTCATCCATTATGAAAGCAGCATTTTTAATAAGACACAATGGACTGATACGGGGCTATCACATGCAGTGTGAATTTTTTTCTTCTCTAAATTGATGTGAAAATCTGGTCTGTTTATAACTACCAAACTATAGCTATAAAAGTCTTGACAACTTTTTAATGACATCCTTAATCTAATAATTGTAGGAACAAAGCCAATAAAAAAGAACTTCCTATTGTTTTGAACAACACAAATTTAATATATTGGGAATTAAAGTTTGAGCTTAATGAAGAAAAGTAATTTAGATGTAAACAACTGGTCTGAGTCAAAAGCCTGGGGATTTCAACAGACCATCATACATCACAGTAAATGCTTTTAAAACCGACTGAGTTGTCTAAAGGCTTTACAGCAGTTCCCAAAATGACCAAACTGATCTACTTTAGACTGTGTGCACTTCAACACGGGAAAGCCGCGTGCAGCCTTCCCAAAAGACCCCATGCCCTCTGATCTTCGGGCTTCCACCTGATAAACTTCACAGGCGACTTTATTTAATTAGCATAATTAACGTGGAATATATAGGGGTATAAATATTCATGACAAAACAAATATAATGTGCTGCTATATTTATGGGTCCCTTTTCTTTTTAAATGGCCCATCAAGAGATTGTATTAGCTATCAATGCACGAGCGGCTCCACTTTCCTCTCTCCTTCCAGTGAGGCCTCCTGTGCAGTAGAGCTGATGGAAGAGGGATATGGAGGAAAGCCTGGTTTTTCTACAAAATAATTAAAACAATAGCAAGGTGAAAAGGTCAATGTTCTGTGCTTAATTACTGTGGGCTGGCATGGGGCTTGTTCAGAGATGGTTTGAGGTTACGGCTCCCGTGTCTCTGCGCTGTTGCATTCCGAAGGTACCGCACGAGCAGCGACGCTCTTCGGTTGCCTACAGCTTTCAGGTCCTCTGCTTTGAAACAGCACCGGCGTCTGCGCTGGGATGCTGGTCTCATGCGAGCGTGACAGGCTTAACCCGAGCCGTCCCAGGCATCCATGGTGGAAAACACCACTGCGAGCCTACTAATTCACACCGACTTCCCAAATTCCTGGTCCACAAATGCAGGAGGAGACCTGCTTTACAGCCAGCAGTCTGACCGAGGTTATTCAGGAGCTCTTTGCTATCCCTTCTGGCGGTCCAGCAGTTTTTCCATCTGTGTATCTCATTATTTTGGAACGGGAAGTTTAGAGCACATTACGTGCTAATTATAGCACTGCTTAGCATCTACGTCTTCAGACTCTTGCACTCAGGAATAAGACTGTCAAAATTATGTTAACAAATGCGAACGTGTCGCAGGAAAAGAGCTCTTCTCTGTACACGTTTTATATAAAATGTATATCTTCTAAGTAATTATTTTGGCTAAGAAAATGATTCCTTAATACTTTACCCTAAGGAAAAATATGTCAAGATTTATGGTTGAAGTCAATAACAAAAATCTGAATGCCAGGGTGAGATGCATGGTTTCATTAACTGCAATTCACTGCTGCATGAATAGTCGTCATAAAGCCCCTTTAAAGAATGGCTTCAGGAAAAAGGTATGAAAACATTGTGTTAATAGTTAAATGGGTGAAGCTGAGCTCATGGTCAACCATGTATTATTCTCCTGGTTACATATGGTCATAATTACGAGGTCAAGGGAGGCTGGTTCCTAGCACGATGAAATTTTTTTCCATTGGTATGAAGATTGTTTTCCTCCCATCTCGTCAAATGGTTTTGAATTACAAGGGAATCTAGCAAAGAGAAATAGATCTGCATGAAAATATTAAGATATCTTCAGAACAAGTGAAATTTTTTTTTTGTCGAAGTATTTAGACCCTGCCGTGGAGCACAGAATTAAATGAGAGATGCTTAATATTGCTCATGCTTTGTGGTGTTAATAACCACTTCTGATTATGGCTGGTGACTGCCCTGGCAGAGAGAACACGTTCGCCCCAGGGCAGATATCCAGGCTGGGAAAGCCGTGTTTGCGGCTGGACGACGACCGCCTCTGCGTCTTGCGCTCGAGTCTGTTCCACGGGTAAGAGTCTGCTTGGGGATCGTTAAAAGTTGCTTTTGGACGACTGACGTGCTGGTTAGGTGGAAGTTTGGTGCATCCTCTTTACTACTTTCAGCTGCTGTCCCCCAGCCCGTACCACAGCGATGCAGTGGGACCTCGGGAGCAGAGCTGGAAGGTGAGGGGCAGGGGGGAGGTCGGGGACAGCAGCAGCAGCAGCAGCTCACCTGTGTATGGATCCCGTAGCAGCGGCTGAGCCTCTGTCTGTGATCTGGAGAACAAGGAGGTGCCAGCTTTGTGTGGGTGCCCTTACGATAGGCACAAGGGGACTTGATTTGCCCGCTGGCGCAGGACACGCTAAACTTGTATCGCTGTTTTACACACAACAACCAGAAACTGCCACGTGAACCAGTAATGCCTTTGCAAATACTTTCAGCACTGAACGACGGCACCCGGGGAAAAGGAGCGGTGTCGCACAATAACTCTTAACTGGGAGGCTTGCTATCAGTTCAGACACAGGCATTTCCCACTATGAGAACATGGCAAGATGGAGCTTTGTACCTATTAAACATTGTAATGGGAAAGTTATTTGCTAGTAGTCACAAAGACAGACGTGAAAAATGTGGATGTTGTAGGCCAGCCTGCCTAAACCTATTTGTAAAGCATGTTCTTAGCTGGATCGTGGACTTTTTAGAATAAAGATCCCTCTCTGGGGCTCTACAATAACGAGTATAGAAAAACGTAATGGTGAAGCTGGGCTGAACATCTCAACTTCCGTAGGCTTAAAGTTACGAATTAATATGAAGATGGAAGTTTGCCTGTTGTCATAAGTTTTATTGGAGCTTACTTTTTTCTTTTTTTAAAATGGGGTGTGTATATAATTCCTTCTTTTGCAAACTGAGCACTTGACCAAGAATGGGTCAGGTCTTCTGAATTTCTGTTCATATTAATGAGAGAAAATACTATTGGATTGCGTAAGCTTTACATAATAAGCACAGAAAATAAGCCTGAAGTCATCTAGTCTAGCTCTAAGGCACAATCAAATATAACAAAGCTATTGTGGAGCGATGTCTCTTCAAAAATCTCCAGATATTATACAAAATCCTTCAGTCCTCCATATCCTAGCAATTTATGCTAGCTACCTTTTTTAGAGGACTTTGGAAAGGCAGGTATATGATTGGACATTTTCATGTACTTTCGGGGTTGTTTTTTGTAAATATAAATATATTTTTATACCAAAGAAATAATTTGCACACATTATCAGTATTTTCTATGAATACATACATATGCTATTCATCTCTGTGCCGGGGTAATTCCCACCACTATTGCAGGAAGCAGAGGGCTTCAATTTCCATTTTTCTGTTTATGGATTAGTATATGGCTTTCCAGGGGACTGTTTTTATGTAAGTAGAATAAATACGTACAAATGAGAGCTCTAAATACTTGAAAGACTAAAATATCTTACTTTTCATTTCTAAGAGTAGTTTCTCTCTCTGTAAATGCCTCTTTAGCGCGTATGCGTCCTCCCTGTTGACTCTCGTCGCATGAAAGAGATCTCCATTTGCGCAGAGGAAGAGAAGGGTTAATACCCCAGAACACTGCTCGCGTAATGCAACTGGGAGCTCACATAGGATATGTGTTTGGTTGGGGTTTTTTTTCCCCCAAGGTAAAGCGCGTGCTGCAAAAGGCTTTTATGACTCAATCCCCACCTCAGCAATCTTATCGCACACTTAATATTAGTTTACAAGCTGCAGGTAGTAAGTGCATGCTGGAGGCAAAACAAACAGGCACTGCGTTGGAGCAGGTGGGAGGGAGCATGAGCTGAGACGTCTTCTGAAAGCCACAGGGAAAGCTGCCCTAAAACCAGCATTAACTGGGCACAGCCCCACACCCTGAGTCTTTGGAAGCTCATCGGCTGATGAGAGGTGAAATGAATGATATTTCTGAGCAAAATTGCATCTCTCCTTCTCTATATGAATTTAAAAGAAGATTTCTATCCGTTTTATTGCATCTGATGATAATAGAGAAACTTATTCAAATCAATTCCATGGAATAATTGCAGCAATCATTACTTATTTTGTAAGGCAGGGCTTTGGCACATGCAAAACTTTAGGTTTAGTCCTCTTGGTATTTAGGGAGACAGATAACTTTTGCTCTTGTACAAATATCTTGCAATTGCCAGTCAAAAGGACGTTAGAAAAAAACCCCACAAAACCAATCGTCCAAAGTGGGACTGGTTAGCTGCGGGTGCCCTGTTGGCCCCGCGGTGGGGGTGCTCCACGGCGCCCACCCTTCCCCTCCCTCAGCACCACGCGGGGAGCGGAATGCTCAGCCTGAGGGATGCGGGGTCCATCCAGCTTGTGGATACCCCGTGTCGTGCTCCACAGCAAGAAGAGGTTGTTTTATGTAACATGAGGATCTGAGCATCTGCCTCTTCAGACCTGATATGCCCTGTGAGTTTTGCCATGGTCTGTTTAACTTATTAAAAGCTCATTGCTTTTCATTAGTTTGTTTAAGACTGCAGTAATCTTCAACCACTGGGCAGAGAAAACTAACGTGGCATCGGCTCATTTTCCTGAGAGGTGTTAAAGTGCCTTTTAGGTACTAAATAAATTCCTTCTGTTCTGCCTTATGCCTCATACTGATCCCAGCTTGTACCTGTGTTGCTCAGCTCCCAAGCTTGAAGTTCATAAAATATTATTCCAAACAGAAATTTTATTTATATACAAATTTGTGTGTGTGTATACTTATACACACACAGAGGAGGGTGTTTCTTCAGGCTGTGATGGGTTCCAGAGGCAGCCAAGGGCTGCGGCTGCAGCGGCTGGGGAGGAGGAAGATGATGCTGGGAGAGAGGGAGAACAACACTGCCCGTTCCCCGAAGAGCTCGTGCAGCCTGGGAAGAGAGGGGCTCTAGGAGGGAGCTCTGAGCAGCGTGACACGGGTGGGCCATGCTGCTCTTCCTTCAGATGCATCGCTCCTGATGTTTCTAATGTCCAGGACTGCAGAAAGTTGGGGGTCACGGCTCAGAAAGGTCTCGTCGTGTCTCGGCAGTGGTGCTGGGGCAGGGCAGGGCTGACGCACGCCAAGCGTCATTGGACAGTTACCCCGGGCTGAAGCCATCTCCATCCACATCACCAAACCTGCAGAAAAGTTTAAAACACAATCAAACATCCAGCAAATGGCAAAAAGCACAAATTAAACCTTGGGAAAACCAATGCACTTAAGAGCTGTTTGCCTAATTCCACAGGCTTTGTTCACAGATGGTTTTATTTAGATCTATGAGTTAGTGTAAAGTGATAAAAGAGAAACACTTGCTGGATAAATCACAGCACCAGAGCTGGGACTGTGTGAACTCTCCAATTAAACTTGACAACTCCTTAAAAAATTTAATCCCACGGATGCAATATGACAATTCCCAAAGTGTAGAATGAGCATGGTATGTTATATTGAGCTGTTTCTTTGTAGACTGCCGAGTCGGCATTGTGTTAAAGAGTAGAAGGTGGAGAAAATTCAGTTAACACATTGACACCATATGTGAAAGCCTTTTTGTGTCACGAGGGTGTAAATAAAAATAATTTGGAACTTAAATGTTTAGCAGTGGGCTTTATTCTCCTTCCATTTTCCTACTCAATAAGGGCAGCATCAGCAAGACTCAGAAAGCCTTACAGTAACTGACAAACAACTTCTCTTATCGGAAAATTTCAAGAAAAAAGAAAAAGCCGGGAGACCAGTTCTTACCTGCTACTGTACAACTGCCACTGTTTTTTAAAGTACTCCTTAATTTATTTCAAGTGTTTAATTTAAACTTTCCAGTAGCTGTGGTTTTGCATTCTCCCCAGGTATTTGAGATGTTCAGTACTGTGATTAATTGGGCTGGTATGATTTCTTGTATTTAGAGACCGTTTGAAAGTGGAAGTGAGAAATGAATTGTGCCAGAAGGGTTCGGTCTATTTTTATTAATAGAGCAGATTAGATGGATCATGAAAACAATCCTCTAATTTATAAGAGTCAATCTCATCTCGTGTTCAACAGGAGTTGTGACTATTGAGCTTGAGCCCCTGAGCGTGGTGTCCCGAGGGCGGCTCTGGGCAGCGGAGCGCTGCCGGGAGGGGGGTGCGCAGACCACGCGCTGGTGGGATCTCAGCGGCTGGGCGCCCTCGGACCATCTCTCTCCGTGCAGGTCGTATCCAAACCAGCCGGCGCGGCTGCCTGCCGTGCCAGCTCTTCTGTCCTGCGGCTGGGTCCCAACCCTCGCCCGTGCCGAGGCCCGGGATGATGGAGAGGGAGAGGAGGGTTTCCCACAGGGAAATGTGGAAGCAGCCCTGAGCCCTGTTAAACTCTCGCCTGGTCCAACGTCAGCATCTCTCGTGCCTGCTGGCGCTCGTCTTGTTGAGCGGGACTGGCTCTGCAGACAGAAAGGCGGGTGGAGGCTCCCAGCATTGTTCTCTTGCTAACACAGATGTTAAAGTGGCACTAATTTTAGTTCACTTCTACACAGACAGAAAAATAAAATGGGAAAAGGTACAAAACGCATATGTGATTACAACATTTGTGTGATAAAACGACTTCTGCCGTGCTTGTCAGAGTATTTTAGTACAATTTCTATGGGAAAGCTTTTTTTATTCTGCATAATACTTGAATATACGCAAAAATAACTTAACTAACATTCCCCCCGCCTCCATCCCGTGTCTGAAGGTTTTGCTCAATGGGAAAAATTGGATGGGAGATGAAACAAAAAGTGCTTTTAAAAAAAAAAGAGGGGGAGAGGGGGAAATAGTTTCCTGTTATTTAAGCATTGTGAATGGGAAGGAATTTGACTCTTTCACTAGAGAGCTGTTCCAGATGTCTGAAAGAGACCGCATCATGACAGAGTCAACATACTTCTGTGCTGGGTAAAAAACTGGCTGGATGGCCAGGCCCAAAGAGTGATGGTGAAGGGAGTTAAATCCAGCTGGCGGCCAGTCACAAGCGGTGTTCCCCAGGGCTCAGTGCTGGGGCCGGTCCTGTTCAATATCTTTATCAACGATCTGGACGAGGGGATCGAGTGCTCCCTCAGTCAGTCTGCAGACGACACCAAGCTGGGCGGGAGTGTTGATCTGCTGGAGGGTGGGAAGGCTCTGCAGAGGGACCTGGACAGGCTGGATCGATGGGCCGAGGCCAATGTATGAGGTTCAACAAGGCCAAGTGCCGGGTCCTGCACTTGGGCCACAACAACCCCAGCAACGCTGCAGGCTTGGGGAAGAGTGGCTGGAAAGTGCCCAGAGGAAAAGGACCTGGGGGTGCTGGTTGACAGCCGGCTGAACATGAGCCGGCAGTGTGCCCAGGTGGCCAAGAAGGCCAACGGCATCCTGGCCTGTATCAGAACTGGTGTGGCCAGCAGGAGCAGGGAGGTGATCGTGCCCCTGTACTGGGCACTGGTGAGGCCGCACCTCGAATCCTGTGTTCAGTTCTGGGCCCCTCACTACAAGAAGGACATGGAGGTGCTGGAGCGTGTCCAGAGGAGGGCAACGAAGCTGGTGAAGGGCCTGGAGCACAAGTCTGATGGGGAGTGGCTGAGGGAGCTGGGGGTGTTTAGTCTGGAGAAGAGGAGGTGAGGGGAGACCTCATCGCGCTCTACAACTACCTGAAGGGAGGTTGTAGCGAGGTGGGGGTCGGTCTCTTCTCCCAAGTGACAGCGATAGGATGAGAGGAAATGGCCTCAAGTTGCGCCAGGGGAGGTTTGGATTGGGTATTAGGAGACATTTCTTCACCAAAAGGGTTGTCAAGCCTTGGAACAGGCTGCCCGGGGAAGTGGTGGAGTCCCCATCCCTGGAGGTATTTAAAAGACGTGTAGACATGGTGCTTAGGGACATGGTTTAGCGGTGGACTTGGCAGTGCTGGGTTAATGGTTGGACTTGATGATCTTAAAGGTCTTTTCCAGTCTAAACCATTCTATGATTCTGTGATACCAAGGGCAGGAAAAAGGACCATAGTTCGTTTGGTGGTGGTTTTTTTTTTTTTTTTTAAGTGGTCAAGCTACTTCATCTGAGATTCAATATGACAATAAATCACCCCAAAATCATGTATTCAGTAGGCAAAAGCCTCTCATTTTTCTTTCCCTGTTAAATCTTCTCTTCTACACTCATCCCCTGACTTTGACTTAAATATAAATATCTTCCAGTTGTTATGAGAATGGTGTGAGGTCTATTACAAATGCAGAGGAGTTAAGCAAGCAGCACTGAAATCTGTGTTCAGATTAACATTCCATTTACAGTTAGAAGTGGTGTGAAATACCTGGAGTCCTAAGTCTCTCTTTTTTTTTTTCCTGTACATTTATTTTAAATCTCGTTTGGGTTAAATGATAAGGATATACTTGCTACTGAAAGTCAAGCATAGCAACCCTGTGACAAAATGAGACATAAAATAATAATTATGATTTTGCATACTGATGCAAACTCAAAAATTGTTGCTGAATGCATATCAACTACTTGCCCTTCTCATTTTCTGAAACAGCCATTGCTCCATAAAGTAAATATGTGTAGTTTAGAGAGTATTAGCTTGTTCATCCGTCTCCTTATTATAATTTAATTGATGTAGCAATGTTTTACATGTCTTAGATTTAATGACTTAGTAGTAATCAGAATAATTTGTGTATCTGGCACACAGAAACTAAGCTGGAGAACTTTTAAGGTATGCTGGCTTTAAAGAAAAGTTGTATACTTCAAGTGTTTCTGGGCCCCCGTCCTGCAGCAAGCAGAGGCTGGCTCCTTGTCTCCCAGTTTCTGTTTGGGTTGTGATTAAAATGAGCCAGATGTTATTTACATTTAGCAGGGATCGTACTTGTTACATGACCCACTTTCTGTGGGTCCGGCTCCGAGCATCATCTAAAGCCCAGGCATTAGGGCAGGGCTTCATCCGGTTTTAACTCCTGCAGTGCACTAATCCTCTTGCTGAGAGAGCGCCGGGGAGGAAATGCCTGCTGCTATCGCCTTCGCTGTGGCTTCTTGAAACTGAACTTCTCGTGCCAGAGCAGACCCGGAACTTGGGTTGGGTTCATAATGGGACATTTATCCTCTGGCCAGATAGACTGTTTGTGGTAACCAATGCCTTGTCTTACAATGGGGCCGTGAAGTAATAAATTACATTAATGTGAGGTCATTATGATATTTAAAAATGCTCTGCAATTTTTCATGCTTATTAAATAATTGCAAGAAGTGTGCTTTTTAAATTAGTTACTTATCAGTACTTGCCAACTATTTCAAATAACAGCAACTAGAGAATTGTTTTCATTGCAATAAGGTGTGTATGTTATTTTAGGTAGGGTTTGACGTCATTATGAAGGTGTCCAGAAATTGACTTTATTCCTTTCCCTACAGTGATATTTATAGGGGGGGAAAAAAACCCTCTGCTATAAAATTTAACAACAAATGATTAAAAGTAGTAGCAGATGGGGAGGTGACCCAGCAGAAGTGCACGGTGACATTGAGAAGGGCAGACCTGGGTGCAGGTTTGCCTGGCTCACTGGTTAGATGGGCTGTAGCCACGTGGCGTCAGGAGGCAGCGTGCCGCGGCAGGACACGGCTCTGGCGCTGGTGATGTGGCCCCCACCGCCGCTTCGCTCTTTCACATCCCCCAAAGGGGCGAGGAGGGTCCCCCCGAGCGCCGGCAGCAGGAACTGATGTCGTTTCGTGGGGTCACTTTGTGTGCATACAAGAACAGCCTTGTATGAGCAAGGACGAGCAATGAGAATGGACTCCGAGGTCAGCCGTGCCCGGGGGTCACTCCTCGTTACCCAAGCACTTGGAGGACATGGCGTCCGGAGGGACTGCTGCCTCTCCTCTTCTCTGACGGCAAAAGGAGGAGTAGGGAACTGTCAACTGGTTTGTAAAAGTAAGCCTTTTTTATAGGTCACAAAGTGGTACCATTTGTTGCAAATCATAATGAAAAATAGGGAAAATATTGTATGTTAGAAAAGAAAATGCTGCAGGATTCATTTCCTCGTGTCACCGTGCCTCCAGCTCCAGAAGCACGTTGCCGCGTTTCTGATGGGTGTACAGGGCGGCAAAGGGCCGCAGCCCGGGTTACGCACCTGGACACGGTGAGTGACCCTCAGCTCCGCGCAGAGTGGGGACAGGGCTTCAGCAGGGTTTGCATGCCGAGGTAATGACGGATAATTGAAAAGTACGTTAGAAAAAATGGAGGGGAACAGAGAAGCCAGGTGGGTATTCAGCCGTGTTGGAGAAGCTCCTGAGGAGAAGCTCCTCACATAATTTGCTTCTTTCAAACACTTGCTGAACTTGCTGGAAGGCTTTTAGGCTTTGAGGTCTGGATGGGGGGTCACCCGCAGGAGGATGCTGCGGCACTCGCAGCCGCTCGGCAGACGGCTGAGCTCGACCTCTGGCGATGGCTGGTTTTCCTCGCAGGCGTTTGTGCCTGTACGTGTCTCGCGTTCCTCAAGGACGCCACTCAGTGCTTTCATGACAAATGTCATCATACCTCATTTCAAACTTTTACATCTAAACGTGAGGTTCCACATTAACCTTGCTCTAATATCTCCTTATGTCTTCCCGCGACACTCTGCATCACCGGGACATTTTCATGTCTATACTCGGAGTGATTAATTGCTGTAACCTACACTTTTAAAATGCAAAGGCAATTAAATAAATCTTTTTATGTACGCTTCTTTTCATATGAATCAATAGATGTTAAAGTGTCTCTAAAACCTTATTTATCTTGCACTAAATCTACTGTAATTGTAAAAACATTCCGCAGCATCTGTGATCCAAATGTTGTTGCTTGTTTGATCCTTTGCAGTCACTGCTAGGGTGCAAGGCTCTCATTCAGGTGTAGTTTTTCATTAACTTTATGGATGTATAGCTATAATAGCTGTGTACATAACCATTAGCCAGGAAACTAGTAAATAGGAGAGAGGAAAGCCTGAAAATATGCTTTCCCCATTGCATTTTTAAGACCTCATGAAATTTAATTTACTGGTTTGGACCTTTGATCTGAGTTTTGAGCCTTGCTTCCAGGTTCTTCTTTTTTTATTACCCACCCACCTGGAGCATGAGGGGGACTGACAGCTCTCATTGAACTGGAGGGTCCTGCTGGGGTCCAGTAGCTTCTCTGAAACGCCTGTACGTTGTACTTCACAACCCATGAAGGTGGTGAGGCCAAAAAACACCCCCAAAAAACTAATTCTGATGGCCTTAGAGCAGGAGGGTGGGTTCATTTCCTTTTAGAGCTGTTTAACGGTGCACCACAACCGCCAGAGATGCTGGAAAGGGTGAAATGCCCATGTCTGTGAGCTCTTCACCTCTCGCAATGAAGCAGCTGCATTAAAAATATACACACCCATTTCTTCCCCTGAGGAAGCACGTACCGAAAAGCCCCAGCTTACGTGACAGTTTTTTAGAATACTTCCAACTGTTTTGCAAAAGAGAGAGAGAGCATGCATTGGCTTTGACAGTGTTAATCGCTATTGGAAGAGGAAAACAAACTCTTTTGAGTAATTACAGTTAATACCTCTGTTACAGCCAGCTTGGTGCACAGGACACACGGAAAGCAGTGCAGAAAGAGAGGGAGAGCTGAAAACCGCTCTGATGGGAGGAGGGGATGAGAAGAACCAAGAACCGGTGTCCTTGATCCCGTGAAAAATGAAAATGACGTAGTCTTCTCGACTCTGGGGTTTTTTTCCTGGAATACCATGCATGCACTAATATGCAGGTACCTCACAGGAGGGTGAACCGGCTCTAAACCTGGGAAGCAATATTAAGAACAGTGGGTGAAAGGTGCCACATAATAATTATTTTACGAGCGTGGCTGTTTGATGAGCAGTGTCCCGGCGTCGCTCTGGCGAGCGGTGGGACTGCGGGACAGGCTGCTCCTTTCCTCCGAGCACGTCTGCTGGGGCCGGCAGGCGTGCAAAATCGGGGTGCAGGTGAGGCTCCCGGGAGTGCAGCCAGGAGGGATTTGTTTCAGTAATCCCTTGAAGTCAGTAGCTGTTAGAACATAGAGGACAATATATAGCAACATCAGCTGTCTTTGTTCTTCTACCATCTCTGAAAGCAAGGCATGAAAGTTGGTGAAGATGGTATTGCCCTCAAGACAGAAATGCAAGAGATTTCACATAGCCGCAGGGGTTTATTCACAGTCAGCTGTTAAAAGGTTGAAATCTTCAGCAGAGCTGTTGCTTCACAGATCTATTTATTTGCACTTTGCATAGTTAATCATAGAATCATACAGGTTGGAAAAGACCTCTAAGATCATCGTGTCCAACCATCAACCCAACACACCATGCCCACTACACCATGTCCCTAAGCGCCTCATCTACACGTCTTTTAAATACTTCCAGGGATGGTGACCCAACCGCTTCCCTGGGCAGCCTGTTCCAAGGCCTGACCACTCTTTCAGTAAAGAAATTTTTCTAATAAACGTCTCTCCTCGTCGGTGGCTGGTGAAGGCAGTGCAGGATGATGTGGGGCTCCCGGTGGTGGCTTGCAGGGCTGCCCCAGCAGCGGTACAGGTCCGGGTCCTGCCGTCGTCGGCTGCGCCAGCCGCTGCTTTGCTGACCTGGGGTTTCAAACTCTGCCACGGTCGCTCACTGGCACTGCCCCGGGGCGGCGGGAGCTGGTGCTCTGCTTTGGTGACGGCTTCTTAAAAACTTGTATGTTTTCCTCTTTCTTCTTTTGAACAACATTTTAATGCAAAGTAAAAGTTACATTTAAATGAGAGTTTAGTCTGTGAACCAATATGACAAATCTTGGGAAAATCAACACAAGAAGTAACAAGTCCTCCTTCACTTTCCCTCCCTCTTTCTCTGGAGAGAGGGCTGGGGTTTCAGAGACAAGCACACAGTATTGAATCTATTTGGCAAATTTTGCTGATGACTCCCTGTTGTTGTTCATCGAGAACCAGCGGGTGTTTCCAAACCAATTGATTAACTCCTGGCCTCCTTCCAGTGTTGAGTGTTGGTCTGATCGTCTCTAGCTTTCTAGAGTCCCCTTTCTCCACCCCTTAATCACAGATATTTTTGTCTTTCAGTCCTTTACGACCTTCCTTGTCCTCTGCAATTGCTTTTCTACTTCGTGACTCTCTTAGGATGAATTTCATTAGACTCCAAAAGGTGCTTAGTGTGTTTCAAACCTCTTTATTTGGCCTGGGGCCTGAACCTCTGCCGTTAAAATTAATTGCATTATGCATCTGGTCATGATCCACAATTCTTTTATGAAGAGTTACCTTGGAAAAAAAAAAAAAAAGTACAGATTATTTTGACCCTCTCTGGGCCATCATCCAGGAAACAGTGGACCTACATTTTGCTGCTTCTCTTCTAATATGTTCACGGTTCCCAGAGAAGTGAGTTTAGGCACCAGAAGCAGAACAGCCACAGCAACATGGAGCCTATATGAGCTAACGTGCCTCCCTTTGCAGACACACTGCTCAGACATGATGCTTGCGTATACACCCCCCGTATTGTTAAGAGGTAGCAAATATTACTATCTAATATCAGGCTTATTTTAGGAAAAAAATTTCTTAGATAGAAAATACATAGCACTTAGCATGTATAGGTCTTAGCAATGATTGACTTCTTCATGTGACACTTACAAATTGAAACATTAAAGATTTTATGAAGATGAGACACAAATAAGGGCATTGAGGAGAAAACTGATGGGTTTATTTTATATATGGCTTTCAAATTCAGATTCATTTATGTGCTCCCAGCGAGCACTTTGAGGAAGGAGGTTTGAGCTTCTGCTGGGCTCCACAGTAGAGGCCGGTGTTCAGAAATTGGTATACACATTTTCATATATAGATACAGCTAATAACTTCAAATGTTATAGGAATGAGGTTATTGCTTTCACATCTTCTGATGTTCTTCTCCCGATGAAGGCAGGTAGGAAGCTTAGTGAATGAATTATATAAAAATCTCTAAAATTTGCGTAGACTGACTCTTCAAATGCTTCATTTCTTTACTAGTGAAAACACTTTGTGTTTCCATGAAAAAGTAAAGAAAGTTTAGTTCATCAGATGAAGGCTTCTTGGAAGCAGCGACTTGACGAGGAGGAAGGATGTGTGGTCCTGCTGGTGTTCCCACAGGAAGGCTGACCGGTTCTAGGAGCTACTCAGGCCCCCGCGAGCGCTGGGCAGGTCCTGGCTCGTGGGAGGGCTGGGCAGGGTGAGCGGTGGTGGCACTGCCCTTCTGCTGGGCTGACCGGCACACGGGCAAGGAAAGGTAGCCGAGGCCGCCTGTACTCTGCCTGCCTGCGCTCAGCGTTTCTGAACGTCTGGTTGCCTCCGCTCTCGCCCTGGCAATGAGTGCTGGTAGGGAAGATGTCATGAAGTGGTTTCATCATGGCTTCTCATGTGGTGCATCAACACACTTTCATCGTTTGATTAGATAAAAGTTGTGCTGAGCAGCATGAGAGATCTGGATAGACTCAAAAAGTATTCCTGCTCCCTGCCCGGGGCAGAGCTGTATCCTGGGGACCGGGTACCAATGTACCCACCACCATGAACTGAGATCTCTGCGGGAAGAGATGCTCCACTGTGTCCACCTCTGGACAACCCCTGTGTTGAGGTGGAACAAACCGTACCTGTGCTGTGCCTAGCTTGGACAGGAGCATTTCTGCTGCTGGAGAGCCGGTCCGTGAGGCTCGGCTCTGCTCGCGCCATCCCTGCTCGCTCGCAGCAAGGCACGTAGCTGGGTTGGACGCCCATGCCAAAAGGAGCAGCACTATACCCAATACCTCATGGGTGTTAGCATCAGCCTCCCAACAGTTCCCATGTCCTCTGTCATGGCACATTTCCTACAGGAATAAACCCAGCTCCCTTACCCTCTGCTGTCCCGCCTAAGCACTTGTAAGACCAGAACTTGAGCCTTGAGATTTCAGAAGTTTTTGATGCCTTGAGCTATGTTCTTCACATGGACAATAAAGAATGATTTAACTACATGACAGTCCAACTGGGAGGTGAGAGCTGCCTGCCAAAAGAAGATAGGGTCTCACATGTAGGTGCCTATTTTTATTTTTGTTTTTTGAACGATGTAGCTTATTAAAAAGCTCATTATGGCCATTTCAGTTGGCCTTCACAGGTTAAAAAAAATAAAATTGCATGTCTCACTTTAAGGAAAAGGAAGGAAAAAAAAAAAAAAGCATTGGGGAGCATTAAAACTTTTCCAAAAGTTATGTTTAGCCTGTAGACTCTCCTCTGTACTGATGGTCATATTATATCATCTTTTTCTAACAATTTATGTAAATGTGACAAGATTCAAATTGTGGCTTTACAGTGCCAGTATAATTTTGCTGTATTTCCCTGATTGCACGTTATTCTATACTCTTTTGGAGTATTTTTGTTTGATCTCTTGAATGATAATTACTATCACTTCTTCATATGTTGTTCATCATTCGTATGTATTTCTTCAAATCCATTTCAGGCTGCAGAAGGAATAGAGTCTTTTCCCTCCAAAGCTGATGTTAACTAAAAGCCTTATTTAGCTATCCAAAGCCAAACCGCATTCTGTGAACCAGTTAAAAATCTTTTTTTCACTTTAAACCGATTTTGAGAAATAAATAATACTTTTGTATTGCTAGATTTTTTTTTTTCCAAACTTGCTAGCTTGCTGCTTTTAGATGTGTTTTCCTTGGCTGAAAATTCTGGAGGATGCTCAGATGATTCTGCTGATGTTGTCTTAAACACTCTTGTTAAAATCTCACTTTGTATTACAAAACTGAAAATGCAAGTTAATCTTGCTAACAGGGTAATGTGAAATGGAAGTATTTTGCATTTTACTGAAATTATATGCAGCTCCCCAAAACAGTATACGAAAATAACTGCTCGCGTTTGAAGAACTGGCTCTTTTCAGCTACTTTGGTTCCAAGCCAGGAGTCTGAACTTACGGTGGAATTGGTTATCTTTTTGGCAAGAGGTGCAAGAATTTGCTAGGAGTTGTCCTCCTCTCCCTCACCCCGAGCGCTTCCCCTTTGCCCCACCCTGCCAAAAAGTTGTTAGCAGGTTCCTGCCAGATTGGGGTGCAGACGACCAGGGCTTGGTGTCACTGACCTTGCTCAACTTCTGTGCAAACTGACAATAAAATATTTTTTTTTCCCCTGAAGTGTTACGAAACTAACTTTAACATGTACCAACTGTTCTTGGGTTCTCAGAAAAACAAAACCACATTTTGCACTGAAGTGCCTTTTCTTCCTCTTCATCTGTGGTAGGGAGATTGCAGATTAACGGAGCAGAATCCAGACCCAATCCATCCTGCATTCGTGGTCTGATTGTACCGCAGCTTCTACACTTATCTCCGTACATACAGCTAGCAGCCTGGTTTTTCGGAGAAGGAGAAGAAGGTAGTAAATCTAGCAGGGCTGTCACAACACTAAATCAATTCTGCATTTGGTAAAATAGAACAAACTCTCCATACACCTTTTCAAGACTCTGTGCAATGCTGCTCCGGACTGCGTTTCGGTACTTGTTGTCCTCTGTTCCTCTCAGTCCCCCTCTCCGCCAGTGTTTGCTGTGCTGGATCCATCACTGGCTTTACGTCTTTCAAAGGCACCTTCTTCTCTCACGCCTCTGCCCTGCCTTAAGCTGTATTCTTTGAGGATGCTCTGCGGCCCTGCAGCCAGTGCTGTGTTTTCTAAGCAGTTATTCCCAATGGTTTTGTGTGTTCAACAAAGCAGCAGATCTGATGTAAAAGACACATTGGATTTAAGGTGGGTCCTTTTGGGGTCTTTTTTTTCGTTTTTTTTAACCACAGCTCAAGCCAGCGCATTTAACTGCAAATTTTTTCTCCTGTGAACAGATGCCCAGCTCATTGTCACTCCATTTCACTATGCTCCATGTAACCCTCGCTATTGCTGAAGTAGAGTTAACCGTGTAACGTTTCTGTTGGGCTTGAGCCTTCCACAGGACCTGCTGATATTGCATCAGGCAGGCGGGGAGCCAGCGTCCGCTCTCCCTTCCCGCGTCCGCTCTCCCTTCCCGCGTCCGCTCTCCCTTCCCGCGTCCGCTCTCCCTTCCCGCGTCCGCTCTCCCTTCCCGCGTCCGCTCTCCCTTCCCGCGTCCGCTCTCCCTTCCCGCGTCCGCTCTCCCTTCCCGCGTCCGCTCTCCCTTCCCGCGTCCGCTCTCCCTTCCCGCGTCCGCTCTCCCTTCCCGCGTCCGCTCTCCCTTCCCGCGTCCTCTCCTGTGGCAGCATCGGTGGTCAGAGGATGGGGAGAAAACTAGGAGGTGCGAGCGGGCTGTTACTCCTCCCTGGTGTAATGGTGGCATTGCACGAGTGCACACGTGTGCAGAACCGGGCACGGGTAACGGGGTGACACTTGGGCGCAGGGAAAGGCGCGGGAAGATCGGCAGTGATGTGCTACGGAAGAGCTGGCCGGCACAAGCATCCAGGGCCTGTGGGGAAGGTCAGAATGAAATGGTGCAATAAATGAAGACGAGGGCAGGGAGAAGAAAATTGCATTTCTAAGACAAACGCAGCAACAAAATAAAGGATCTTCCTGTGGGTGGTTTTCAAAGGCTCTCGGCAGCCGTCCCACCCAGTCCCTGCTGCCTTTAACGGCAGACCCACCATTGATGTGCATGGGAACAATCTTGTTACTGACTGAGGACTTCTGCAAATAGCACTTCTTGAAGGGGGGTTTGGGCAAGAAGAAAGACTCCCCAGCCCATTTTAAGCCACAGCTTGGACAGGCTGTCTCAGTGCCGGGGCTGGGCAGGTCAAACCTGCCTGCAGTCCTCTCCAGGGCCCCTGGCCCTGATCTCCAAACCGCCGGGCTCCTCCCCGTGTGAGTTTTCTCTTCCACTCTTCTGTTCCAGAATCTTGCCTTTCTCATCATTAAAAAAATCTCCTAATTCTCAGCCTGAACATGTTCCTGTCTGCCTATGACCATCATGCTTGTGCCAGTAATATCTCCTCACTTCTTTTCCCTGGGGTTACCTCTGTTGCATCTCGAGAGAGCAAACCCCTCCTCTCTTCCATCCCTCACCTTTTTGTTTCGTTGTCTAAAGAGAGATATGTTTTTCCTCCTTGCGTACCAGGCTCCTGCGTGGACGGGTGCATCCCTGGGTTTTGCACCGTATGAAGTCGGGGCAGCACCCAGCTCCACGCTCTGGACGTGCATTTCTGCAAGTGTGTCTTCAAATGGCCACGAGGGCTGTTTCCAATAGCTCAGCTGTGGAGGAATCCCTGGCATGGGGAAACACGCAAGGATGTGTGATTCCCTTTAAATATATATATTAGTCATTAGGCAAACCCACATGTGCATCAGCAGAAAACAAAAGCAGGTTTGTACTTACCTATACAAATACAGATCATTTACGAATGTGTTATTCTTAATCCGTGTGGGAGGGACCATGAAAAACAAAACAAGACAAAACAAAACAACCAGGAAGGCATAGCAATAAATCAGGAATTAAATCATTCATTTACTCCTCTTAGAAATAGATTTTTTTTTTTTAATGGCTTTTAATCTTGCTTTCAAGAAGAAAAACTAATGCTAGCAGTATATGATGTCTGCTGCTTAAAATCCAGACTCAGGGGGAGGGGAGAAAGCTATTCACAGGCTTATATTTTATGTTTAAGATATCCCTTGCTGCTGTTAACGATCAAGCCAAATTATAGCCTCAACCAGCTGGAGGAATATTCTGAGGAATGTAAGTTTCTCTGCTCCGAATGCATTCTTTGGGCTTTATGTCAAACACTGAGAGCAAACCAGTAACAAGCTAAGCCTGTTTTCTCCTGCAAATCTTTACTCTATACGAGTCATTCTTCTTTTTCCTTCTCCTTCTTCTGAACATTTTGTATAAAATCATATTTATTTATTTATTTATTTATTTTTACCTCTGGTATCCCTATGATTGTTTCGTAGGGCAGCATTTAAACCTTGCACATGAATAGCTGAATTATGTACCTTAGATAGCACAGTTGCACTCTAGCTCTTCTACTCATGTTATAGAAAAGCAGACTGTCTTCAGCTGAAAATACTGTTCACAACTTTCATATATTTAAATGCTTTTATTTTTCTTACCTAGCATGCTAATTTTTTGTGGCCAAGGGCATAACTTATTTTAGTGTGGCTCTTTGCTTGGTCTGTTTCTTGGCCATTTTAGGTCAGTAACCATTACCAGGGTTTATCAGTAGTTACTTGACTTTTTAAAAAATATAAATTGTAAAAGTGCATTTTCATGTCTGTGCCAGGGCTCACTGGCAGCCTTTGTGATTATTTGCTATGAAGTACTAAATATTAAGATAAAATTTATGCAAAACCACCTCCAAAGTCTGAAGGCTAATAGCAAGACAGAGCTGTCACAGTAGAAATGGTGTGAATAAACTTGCTGACCTCAGCAGTGGGCTTATTGCATCTGTTTCAGACATTGACCACAAGTAAGGGACACAGCAATTTCTTTTCAGAGATTTGGGTTCTTTTTTCCCTAATTAAAATAATTAAATGGTATTTAAGTACAAGACTTCAGCTGAGTCTTTGCTACATCTCATTAACCGATTTATTTGGATTATCACGTATTGTTTCCACCTATGATGCCAGGCATAGCGGGAGTAGACCTGGTTCCTGAATTTCAGTGTGCAGTATATAGTTGTGCACACCAGGAAGCTGCTGAGCAAAACCAGTAGCTTGATAGCAAATGCAAGTATAGGTGTTCATTATATAATCTGCCACATGTGTAGCATCCTTACCCTTTTTACCTTTTCCATTTGTGTCTGAGCTATATTCAATAATTTTACAAGTGTCTGTAGTTATAAACATTATTTTGAGTTTTACATTCAAATATATGTATTTAAGCATAGACGTCCTCACCTTCGGCTGTGTGCTAAGAGGGAGTATCAATTTTCTCTCCTTAGAGGCTTGGTGCCAATGTGCTCGCAAGTTTACACACTGCAGAAATGTTCCTTTTGTAGACATGGGCCTTAGACATTTTGGAAATGGTTCTCTGCCTGCAGCATTCTGCAAATGTGCGGGGAGGAAGATCCACAGCTGTCCCTCCCTGGAAAGGTGGCTTCTCTAGAGAGCAAAAGCGACCCTTGTTTTATTAATCAGGGTCAACAGAATCTAGTTTAGATGTCGACGAGCAGTCCCTGGCCATCCCTTTGAGTTAAAGACAAGCACCGTGACTGCAAGGGTCATCTCTTCCTCCCATGAGTCCTCCTCCTCCTGGGAGATGACAGAATAGAGACATGACTGACCGAAGCCTGACAGAGCTTCGCGTTCATGGGTGATGCTCTACCCTCTGTGTGCACGTTGGTGCAAGGGGATCAAGACCTTGCCACTATCTGAATCTGAGAGATTCGTAGGTAAATGTATGAGGAAGGTCATCGTAGAGGACTCTGAGCACTCGTTTTCTTAAGGCTGAATTCTTTTTAGAACCTTCCTTGACCCATCGATGTTTGACATCACAATCTCTCCTCTGAGCTTACTATGTTTCCCCTCACAGTGCCCCTTCTGTTTTCTTCTGTGCTGTGGACATCACTGAGAATCAAGTCATCCTTTGAGAGGTGTGTTACTACCTCCCTCATATGTATTGCTTCTTTTCAGGGTAGAAATTATGGAAAAAGGGGAAAGAACTATGCATGTAAATGCAGGTACATTTTTTGTTTCCTGTTTTAAAGGATAGGGTTTTTTCCAGGACTCACGTTGTGTTTTGAGAAGATAAGGCTGAAGTGCCTGGTGAAGGCTCAGAGGACTCACAGCAAGCCTTCTAGGATTAAGAATAGCTTGGATGATGGAGTCAGGGTCAGAGATGGAGACAATTTTCCATATAGTCTGTCCAAGTTCTTTGCAGGAAGCCTGAGGATGGACAATTTTAGGTTTTCATCTCACTGGTTGATTGGCTGCTCCTCCTGAAAAATTTCTGGCACTGAGTTACTGTGGCTTGTTTGCTACCCAGGACCCACAGGTTCAAGTTTTTGGATTATTATTTTATACATACTGCACCTCTGCTATTGCTTTCCTGTTGCTCTTGGAGCACCTCTTTATCCAAGATGAATTTAAAGTATTAGTGGTTGAGCTCAGATGACCTTTTCTGTGGTTTGCTTGTGTGTATGTTCGGTTGAGAAATGGAGTCAGTATTTGATTTCCCCCCAACCCCTTCCACTAGAAAACCTAAAGATAGAGTCTATCGGTGCCTCAGACTCACCAGCGCTGAAGCCAGTGTTTCTGGGTGAAACCATGTGCCATCCCAGGTATAATTGAGGTGTAATTAAGATAAAATCTAAATACAAGTGTATATGTGTGTGTATATACATATGTGTACATACCCACATGAAAAACTATTGCAGATAGGTAATGAATAAGGACTGCTAGACAAAGGATACGTTCTGACCCTTTAAGTCTAGGTCTGATTAGAGTTCACAAAGTCGGAAGGAGTTGAAATACAAATGTCATAGGAAAAGTGTAACTATGCTCAGGGTTTTAAATTATCAAAGCACTCTCTTAAAAAGTCTGTTGTCAAATTTTGATGCTGTGTCACAACTCTCTGTGTCCGTCCTGAAGTAAAAACCAAATGTTGATGATTTTTAGAGATACGAAAAAAATCATCCAAATCTAGATGGCAGAAACACAGCTGCTTATTAGGAGTATTTTCCCCTAAAATATGTATTTTAACTGTCTAGATATAGTGTTTGTTACTGCAGGCAAAATGGAATCTGCACATATTGAATTGCCTCTGGCTAGCAAATGTATTTCTGGGGTACATAATATTTTAAGCAGGTAGCACAGAACAAATCTGCAAGTCAATCTGCCTTCAACTAATCAAGTATTCACAGCATACTTCTAGCAAAATAATTTTAAAGGAAAAGTCACCTGCCAGTCGCTAACAAGTATACAGATAAATTAAAGAAGTGATGTCTATAGCGAAACTAAGAAGTTTACAGTGTAATTTCTAATAAAAAATCAAATCTGGCTTGTTAAAAAGATCTCTAGTCCATGCACCTGCTTGCTAAAAAAATCTATCAATTGAGTATATTTTTAATAAGGCTATGGATTTGATGACTAAGAACTGTGGTTTGTAAACAGTTTTAGTTTCAGCTGACCCAGACTCCGCATCTGAATTTGGTCGAGGTAAGCATTTTGTCTCATTTCACCATCGGCAGAGTGGGCTTGGTGAAAAATGCTTCTCTCTGTCAGGGTTTTAAGATTTTCACAAGAAAAGTGTTAACAAATACACATGTGTTTTTGAGGGCCAAGCCTCAGATAATGGTTTCTTTCATGCTTCACAAGGTCCTTCTTCGAAATCTATTGCAGCGCACAGAACAATAGAGACTAATCATGCTGTAGTGTGCGGTTCTTTTAAAAGTGCAAATCTTCACCCGTTGTTACAAATCTATTTTTTTACAGCGTGTTAGTCAGCATGACTCTGTGCCAGCAATACAGCTGTATGTCCTGGTAACTTCAGAAAAGCTCCTGTTTTCCCTGCTTGGGATGTGAACCTGACACGTCATGTCTGAATACCATTTGTAAGGTTGATGAGTGACCCCAATAAATATGGGGGATATTTCTAAACTCACAGAGGGTAGAAGATCAGGTGAGAGAAAAGGGAGTGAATACACAGTATCTGCTATCACCTGTGGAGGTGTCTCTTCATTCCCTGATGTTCAGATGTGTAAGCCCAGCTCATGGTTCCTTTTCTTGAGTGATCATGTAGAGTGTCTAAAAAAATTTTCTTAAATATTTAACATACTAAAAAGGTCTGATCTTCATGAATGGTTGTTATTTGCAAACTCAGTTATACGACTTCTACAGACTTGTATTTTTAAGACTGTTTGAACACAGCATTTGCTGCTGTTGGATTGGAGGATACAGGAGGAAAGTAGATGATGTTGGATTGGAGGATACAGGAGGAAAGTAGATGATGTTGGAGTGTCTTCTGCTCTTAGTTGTCTAATGTATTCCAGGCGCTGACCCGATGCAGAGGACTGTGGGCTTGGTCATCTTCAGGGTTTGCTGTAGAAGGCAGTAACTTGATGTTGAAATAATTTTCCTTCGCAAACTCTCCCTGCAAGAAGTGTGGATATATCAAGCACAGCCCCATTTAACTTCTTTTCAAACCGCTAGTGATCAGGTTTATTGCTACAATTCATGTGTTATAGTGGTTATTTGGCATAACCTGAAGGAAGCCATTGATGACTCCTCTCTGAGTATGGGTGCATTTGAACGTCCAGACAGAGCTCCTGAGTGATACTTGTGTCCTCTAGCAAATTTCTTAGATTTAACAGGGGGCTAAAATCTAGAATGAATGAAAATGCCTAGAACCACTGATGCTGAAAAATAACTCTTCTGTTCCTCCTCTCCAACTTTTGATATCCTGATATGTTTCTCATGGCTTCTCATTTATTCCAAATCTAAAGCGGAGGTCACTGAAGAATTGAGCTGCGGATGCACCTCCTTGATTTGTTTTCTCCTTGAAGAGGAGCTGATGTCCCCCTCCAGCTCACCCCGTACGCACACCCCAACAGTCCCCTCACAGCGGCACCGAGGGCAGCCCTGTCTCCTGCGAGCACTCGCTGGAGGTGCTAAGGCACCAAAATAATAAGAGCGTAACTTAGCATAACTTAGAGGTTGTCAGGCTGGCCATAGCCATCAACACTTCAAAATACTCAATATACTTGGGGCTTGGAAAAAAACCATTATTGTTACCATCTGTAATCCAGCTGCACGAAGGCAGTTGAAAAATGTGTACATTTCTGTTCATTTTAATAAAGATATATTAAAATACTCAGAGGAGACATGCCTTTAACCTGAAGCAGTGCAATAAGCTATGCAGATAGTTTGTATTTAAATTTAATTGGTGTGGCTTCAGTATTAGAATGGGTCAACGTTAAAGGCATCTAGAATTATTAATATTTTCCTGTAAATATATAAGCTTTTTTGCTTTCATCCACACAGACACCTCATATGAAGGCAATTTGTTTTCTAATGCGCTCTTCACCTGATCTGTTAGTACTCCGCTAAGTACTGATAGCATCAGAGCAGGTAATGAACTCGGCTTCTGAGAGATAATACTATTTATCATATTGACAAATGCACACACTTTATGAATAGGTTTTTGTATTACTGCACAACAGCAAAACCATCTTGTGGAAGATCTTCTGAATTTTATGCCTGACACCCCAAACAGATGAGTATTAGGGAAATTGGGATGACAGGTTCATTAGTATTTTGAGAGAGTTAGAAACGGAGAAAAGCAGTAATGTGGAAACACAGTCAGCATGTTTCAAATGACAGCATACTCCAAGAGCAGCAGAAAACAGGCGGACTTAGGCTGAGACACATTTTCAGTTGGTTAAGGGACAGAAGAGGTGCGTTTCCCCTCATGTCCAGATGCTCAAAGTCTTGCTGAGTTACGGCTGGTGGAGGGTCTGTGTTACCTTTACAAGCCCTGGTCCTGGGAGAAGCTGACTTGCTCAGAGCAGTGAAGGTCTGTCTGTCCCTCCCGAGCAGCAGCCCGAGCCCGAGGGATGCTCGGGGAGCCCGAGGGATGCTCGGGGAGCCCGCCCCGCCCCGCTCCCGCTGTTCTGCACCATCAGGGGGTGCATTGCCGGGGCACACCCCACAGCTTCAACTTTCCAGAGGTTAGCCAAAACCTATTAACGTATTATTGTACGTCCAGTGCCTTGCAAACAGCGTGCATGAACTAGATGCATTTTACCGTACGACATCCATTGAACAGCAATAGACACCGGAGCATTTTGTCTGAACCGTCAGCGCGATGCACCAGGGCGTCTAGGTGTCTAAATACCACTGCAATGTAGTGTCGCCAACTATGTTTCTATAGTCCTTTAATCATAACCTTTCTTTTCAGAGTAAACTAAACTGTTAAATCGCTGTTAATTACAATTTAAAGGTACTATTGCCAGTATAAATCTGGCTATTATGTAGGCAGTACCTTGCCAAGAGATTATTATCTTTTTTTTCCCCCCAGTGCCTCTAGTATAGATAAGGAGATGTTTGTTGCCTCGTTGCCTTCTGAAAGATAGTATTACTGACAAGAAGTCAGTTGTGCAATGCTCCACCTAACACCGAGTTGTTGATCAATAAAAGCCAACAAACCAGATTTGAATTTTATGGAATTAATTTCTAACAGCTAATAGTAACTGTGCTACCAGATCGGGTCCCAGCTTGATTGTTTTGACTGCATCCAAGCTGCTTCTGTGGAAAACAACCTGCGAGAGTATTGTGAAGTGATCTTATTTTATTTATCTATCTGTTTTAATGGTGAAAGAAGTGTTCCTCTGTTCTTTTCTACATTGTTTTCCCCTGTGCAGCTGCAGGACTTATCCTGATCTCTTTGTACGGTTTCTGCAAAGATCCTCTTCATACTCCACAAAGAAATGTGGTTACCGCAGTGTTCCTTAGAAGGGCTGTCTGTTACTGTTGAAAACAATACTCAATATACAACAAAGTGGTTTGCTCAAAGAAGCTAAGATTAGCTTTAGAGTGTAACCAGCTTTAGAGTGTAACTGATCAATATGATAAACTTCTGGTCTTAGAAATGTAGTGTCTAGTACGAGAAATCTGGTGGTTTGCCTGTTTTCTTCTGGGACTGTTTGCGAGCTGCTGAGGTCTCTCTGGACATCCCAGGTGCCCGGGCCCTGCTGCCGCGGAGGAAGCGATGCTCGGGCGCTGCTCTCCCTTACGCGCTCTGCTCTAGGACTGATGCTGCTGCTTTTCTGGCAGGGCAGCCTGGAGAAGAAAGGCATAGCAATTACGAGCATGAAGTACCTAATCCATTCTAATTAGAGGCTGTTATCCATGTTTACCTCCCCACAGTTGTGCACAGCCTCCTAAAGAAGACTTCAGGAATTTTGATCTCGCTAGCACCTGACACACAAGTCCTGTGCTGTGTACCTGGTGCTGAGCAGAGGACGTGGCCATGGGCAAAGGTTTGCTCATCTTTTCAAAAGTGGTTCCTTCAAAATAAAAAATAAATTAAAAGACATAATAATTACAATTCCATATTGATTGCTTTCACTTTATTTATTGGATGTCCCTGCAATGAAAATGTCATCAGTCAAAGTGCTGAATTGAATATAGTATTGAGCTTAATTCCACTATTTTTAGTTTTGCCTCATTGGGATACTTCCCAAGTAAGGTGGTACTTAGTATTATAGAAAAGTCACTCTGGTTCTTTCCTAGCTTTTATAGAAATAATCAAAATCACTGGATCAGATTCTTTATTACTTTTTTTTTTTTGTAAAACACTTTTCCTGTATAAGTTCTCCATCAAAAGAAAGGAAATAACTTGTCACTTAGCTTATTAAATGATAGATTTTTGAAATGGGTTTTGCCACTTATTCATGTTTGAAATACATATTGACGCCAAAGATCAAAATCTTTCTGGAATTTGAGGGGGAAAAAAATCCATTTTGAAATTCAGCTGTCAAGCTTTCATACTTTGTGGGATGTTGATGACTTATGAAATTTTCATTTGATATTAACCTAAATGCCACTTGGAGAGGCAGGAGCAACCCCCACTGATTCCCAGAGCATTTGGGCATCTCTCTTTCTAGATTTTGAGACCTGTGGGGTTTTATCTAGGCATCCTGTATCATGATCTTGACATCCAAAGAGATATTCAAAAGGATGATTGTATACTCATGTTTCAGACAGAAAACACGTATGAGCTATTCTGGAACAGTAAAACGTTTTCTTGATGCCAATCCCGAATTAATGAAAGTGAGAAGACAATTGCAGCAAAATTTTCAAAAAAAGTATGTTTTTTTCTGTTTAGAAACCCCTAGCAAGGATCTCTTGCAAGAAGAGAAATAAGACTGATGGAGCGTAAAGCCAGCAAAAGATAATGTTGACTGTATGGAAGAAAACATTATTCACAGGGCCATAATACAGCTTATTTAATAAGATTACAGCCCAAAAATATCACTCAGAATCTGAATAAAAGTAAATAAATGAAACACCATATATGTTGGAAGCTGATAACCTACAGCAAATTAAATTGGCCAACACAAATCATAATGCATCGAAGATGTTGAAATTCTGTCCGTAGCCAATAATGTGTCCCTTGGTGTTTGTAAGCCACTGGTGATATATGGTGCGATGCATACAAACTGTACGGTCTAAGCAATGCAGTGCACGATCAGCATTTATAACAACTGTCCAAAACATTTTTTTTACTTAGAATTATTACATTTTTCCTGTAAGTGCCACTAAAATTTTGAACAATCTTCATCAAAGTGTCATTTTTTGTTAAAAATCATTTTCCATAAAAGCGCAAGCCACCTCTACTTTATGTTGGACCTGCCTTTCGTTTCTGTAAATTGTTCCCATTGATTTACCTTCTGTGCTCTTTGGAAAAGAGATTTTATTTTTTGTATGTCTGCAACACTGGCTGCTAGTAGTTGTAGTTGGGTTTAGCATTTCATAAATATATTGCAGTGATTATATTGTGCTAAGGGTTAGCTACATATTCACAAATGGTAGATTTAAATGTCTCATATCAAATATGCTTGAGATTTATTGAGCTGAAATATTAAACAACTAAATTTCAGTTTTTGACTGGAAAAATGAGAAAAGCAAGAGGTCTAAGTTTTCGCTGGCCATAAAAATCATAGAACTCTCTTCTTTCTGTCACTTTGCTTTGGTATTTACATTTGCTTTTTTTTAAGTAGTACAACACCCTAAATTAAGGGTTGACAACTTAATTATATGTGATTGATATGCTTATTTTGAGTGAGTCATTACCAGAATGTAAACTGCAAATGCTATTCTTTTTTGCATTTGCAGTTTGCAAGTAGAGGCAGGGAAGGAACGCGCTCCGGTTCCAGAGCATCTGACAGGCTCCTGCAGTGAAAACACGTGAGATGGAGTCTTCCTGCAGCGAAGCCTGGCAAAGTGGCATACCTGGAGACTCTTCACCCAGCAGAGTCTCTGAGCGTGGGTTACTCTGAGCATTGTGCTTCGTATGAATGAAAGTAAATTGGCCTCATAGACAGGGGTATGGAAATTGGGCACGAGGAAATTGCTGCTTTCCCTAGAAACGTTAGCAGATGCGGGGGAAGGAACAACGCGAGCATTGGTCCCCCGGCAGGATCTGGAAGCAGCTTGCTATTTTCTGAAGCTTAAAGCCAACCCAGCCACAAACTGCACCATTTCAGAGAAACTGTGCACAGCGAATGCCAACAGTCCCAAACAGATAAAAAACACAAGAGGTATCAGCAAACTTCTTCCAAGTTTAATTGACTGAGCTTCACTCAAACACGTTTAGCTCCTGCCTTTCCCTAAATTCATGCTGTCTACCCAGATTTGTTCAGAAGCTCGTAACTTTTGTTAGATGGGGTTTGTCAGCAGGAGGGCTCTCCATGAAGATTTTCTCAAATATCTGGAATGTTGTCAGTAAGCAGTAACTTTGTAGACAACACTTTTGTTGCAGGAGGAGGACTGTAACATAATTCTGTTACAAGCTGTGTAACGTCTACAGAACTTTCCTTAATGTTATTGCTTTAAATGTTTAACAGTTCGGAGGGATCAAACTACTTGGTTGCTTTAAACTTCACTTACGTCTACTTTAAAATTAATGGATCAAATGCGTGTAATGGTTGCTGTGGCAGAGTTACAGATGAAGTTTGGTTTTAAAGTTGATTTGAATTCTCAATCCACTCTGAAGGCGTGTCACATCCATGACATCCCATCTGATGTCACACGTGGGATAATGTTTGTGACACAGGTTTTATCTTCTCCTGGGAGAAGAGCAGCTAGCACTGAAATTTGAGGCATCGTTCCTTCTGATAAATGAAGTAGTCTGTAAAAAATTAAGTAACTGCCGCTAAATTGACAAGACTTTCATGATTTCAAAGTCTTTCAAAAGGCCTGGGACAAATCTTGGTACCCCGTTTGACCTTCCTTCTAGCCATCACAAACACAGGAATGAAACATCTGCCTTTCTCAGTCATTCAGGGCAGAATTATGATGTTTCTCACTGGAGATGTACATCATCGTGCAGAGCCGCTGCAGTGCAAAGGGTCACACAACCTCTGAGACCAAGCGAAGTGTGCACTTCCAGAAAAAGGCTGTGCTAAATAGACTGTCGCTGTAGGTGACATAGCTAAATTTAAAATTTTATATGAAACAGTTTTTGCACTGAAGAGCTTTTTGAACAATATGGTTCTCCCAACAAAAACACCTCAAGCACTTGTTAAGAAAAACAGCTCTTTGACCAAAAATGCTCAGTTGTCCAATGGTGTCTTGGATTTCTTTTTACAAGAACTTTTTCTTTTCATAAATACCAGCACCACGACTCACCTACTAAATAAACCACTGCATGTATAAAGTTAAGACTTCTCTGCTTCAGCCTGTTTTGACTAAAATCGGTAACAATATTCTGACTTCCAGACCTCGAGAACCACATGCAGGCAGGCATGGTACTTCTAGAGTTTACAGTTTCTGCGTTCTTTATAATGACTGATTCAAGCTTCATTTGTGGGTAGTGTGTGCGCTTCACTTACCTGATGAAAACATGATAAAGGGCGTCCGATTCCTCCGTCTTCCTTACGCACCATGGCTGCCGTATATTCTTACACTCAGTGGGACTTAGGCCAGCAAGGGAGGAGCTCTCCCTTTGGCATTTTCTGTCTCTCAGCAAGAAGAAGTGAGACTCCTTTTTATTTTAATGCAACAAAGGTGAATTTGTTCTAGGATTAAGTGAACAGAAATTTCTGTTTGATCAATTTTTTCATCACATGACTGGATAGCAGCTGACTGTTTGGAGGATGCTAGAATATTAACCTAAATTCCTCTTCTTGCTCAGCTCTCGGTTGTATGCCAACACCAGAGCTATTTTTACATATGCTGCTTAAACTCGCTGTGAAGATGAAGCACCCTTCCATGTGTTTACTCGCTGGGAGGCCGAAGGCACTGTGGGTAAAGTTTCTTCAGTTCAATACAAGAAAATACAATGACTGGACAGCTACAAGTACATTCCCCTCTCTGATATTTTTCCCCCCAGATTTATTTAATTATAAGTTTCAGAAGTAATTGGAACTGAACTTGAGAGGGAAAAGATAATGTTTTCTTGAAGCAACTAAATTAATGAAAATGCATATTTTAGCTTTCTGGTTGTTTTAGCATCAGTACTCTTCTCATGACACCTGTCTCTATAAATACAGCTATATTAATAAAGGCTTAGAATCATAGAATAGTTTGCGTTAGAAGGGAGCTTTGCAGATCATCTAGTCCAACCCCCCTGCAGTGAGCAGGGACATCTTCAACTAGATCAGGTTGCTCAGATCAGCTAGGTCGGGTTGCTTCTTAAAGAGGTCTGGATAATAGCTTACTCTGTCACTTCTTGATTTCCATACACACTGAAAATAAACTTTGAAAATATTTCCTACTTAATATTATGTATATGACTAAGAGTGTAGAAATTTAAGAATTGCAGTTGTCTTCAAGTACGTGTAAAAACAAAAGCAAAGCTAAATGTATGCCAGGGAGGAGTGGAGGTGAACATAATCAGATAAGAAAAGGTTTCTCTAAAAACTGAAATAAACCAATATATTGGAAACTGTGGTGTTTAAGAAAACTTCTGAAAATATATTAGTGAAATAGCATGTCTGTTGAAATTACTTTCTCAAGCTAGTTTCTATTAAAATGCAGCTTTTTTTTTCTGCTTTTGATTTCAATAAACACTAAAGATTTAGTTTGTATACAGTCATTACAGGAATACAAGCATCATATATAACCTAATAGGTTTTATTTTCTTTCCTAGGTGTCCCAGCATATTTTAAATTGGGAAGTGCTTCAATATTCCTTTCTTGGTTTAATCGTCTGCTTAACCGGGAAGATAACACGTAGTGGGGGATGTAAAAGCTACTGAGCAAAGGAAGAAATGTCCATTGAATGTCTTGCAATACCTGGCTCCAAGGAGGGACTCGCGTTCGTGGGGGACATGGGGTGCTCCTCGTGACCCCTCATTGGAGAGGCTATCGATGGCCAACAGCTCTGGGCATGAGCAAGCTCGTGCATCTGCAAGGTCATGTTCCTGGCAAGGTCTGGCGCTCTGTGCCTGTCTGCAGCATGGAAGGAGCCGATGGATGGAGATTTTCAACAGCCCAAGGCGTGCTGCGGCACGCGGCCGGAGCAGTGTGCTGGGGTGCATCAGCATCCTCCGAGCTTAATCTGGAAAGGGCACTTGGTTACTCTGTAATGCTCAGAAAGCAAACATCTCTCGGAGGAACAGACGGGGAAAGGGAACATACGTGGCCTGTTGATGAACAGAAAGCGACTGTGCATGGGCCTTTCTTCGGTGGATGTTGCTTGCACAGATGATGAAGAGGAAAAGGACAGAGTTGGTCCTTCCTGGCCCGTGCGGTGTGGGATGGTGTTGCTCTGTGCAGATTACACAAGAATACCAAATCTGCTGCCAGAGGACCACTGTCTGATGGGCTGGCCAAAGTTACGCTGGGAAGGCTTCTAAATGGGATGTATAATGGCAAAAAGTGTTCAACCCCATGGCAAAGAGGGAAAGATCGGTTCCTGGCTCCAGAAAGGCTGCTGTCCTCTGCTTCACTTCGTGCACCGTCTGAAAGGAGACAACTGCCACTGCGACTGGCATTGTGGTAAGGAGGTTTATTTTACTTTCTGACAAATGAAGTCTTTCAGTAATGTATAATCACTGCACAGCAGGAGAAGAGCACTGGCAGCACTTTCAGGCAACACCTCTCTACCCATGTGCTACTCGCGGGAAAACCTTCAGGGTTGTGCGGCTGGTGTAAACTACCGTTCCGTTATTGAATCTCTCTGGAAGCTCCAGCCCAGCCCAGGCTTTGGCGCAGCAGCTGCACAATGACCCCTGCTATAGACCAGTTTCACGCTGTGAACGGCGCTGTCTTCCATACAGTGCCTCCTGGTCTTCTTAAGGAGTTGCTCCTCCGTTTGCTAGTCCACTGAAAATACACCCTGAGGAAAGGTTGTGTTGCTCCTTGGTAGTCACACAGAATAATGTGTCCTCAGAAGAAACGGTCCCTTCGCATGAGTAGAAATGTGGTGATGCGGTTACATGGTAGGCCTTTCCTGTAGAAAAATGAAATTTGTCCTTTAAGACAATCATTATTTTTATTTTTTTTTCCTTTTAAGAAAAAGGAGCGGGAACAACTTGTCCCATAACAAAACTGTGAAAGAGGAACAAATATGTGGACAACTGGTATACTTTCATAGCGTGAATGAATGAGGTTTTTTATGGATTTTTTGGAACTGCCAAAAGGATTCTGAATTTTAATTAAAATATAGGTGTGGCAGGAAATCTCAGCCACGGGTTCTTTCGCCATAAGCATATCTGAGCCTGGTACACTTATAACAAACAACAGTTTGTGCATTATTGTTTTTCTTTGAGGAAGGGAAATATTGTGTGGCATTTTATGCCACTTATTTTAGATTGTTGTATGTTGAGGCAGGGGTTTTGCAACCTCTGTGTTTTATAGATATGTACAGTTAACTTCTTTGTTTCCATTGTTGAAATTTGTTATTTCCTGGGTTTGTGAGTTAAATCATTTTGGTAATATTTAGTAGCATGATATATTTATTCTAGTGTCTAACATTCCTATTTAGATGTTTTTCACTGTCCCCCAAGGTTTTGTACCCCATTTCATTACTATTCTTTCTTTGTCCACCAGCTAGTGCACCTGAGTATTTACCTCCAGATGGTTTGATTGCGCATTAATATAGAATGTTTCATCTACATAAAAGCTGTAGTTTTGTCTACCAGCTGAGTCAGTTATTTCATCAATATAGTCACCCTCTTAAACTCTGCAAATTTGTTGCGATCCTGGTTTTGGTTTTGTTGCATTGACTTCATTTGACCCACCATTTTAAGTGGAAATGAGTATTCTGATGCCAGCATAAAGAAATCTTGTTTAATATTTCTTGTTTGCCTGTACCTGACGTGGTGGGCTGCAGACCGGTCGGTGAGCCAGCTCTGGGCACATCATCTCCTCTGGCTTTCGTGCTCTCTCTTGCCACGTACATGAATTTCTCTTCTCCACCAGCACAGTAGTTTGTGGGTTTCTCAGTGATATGGTACTTTCTATTTGAATTTCACTAGTAAATATCTTCAGACTTCCACACCAATACATTACGATTCCTGTACTTCTGGTACATCATAACCTCTGGGAATTGTGAATGACACATCATTACTTTTGTACTAGAGGTGTTATTTCAAACCGCTATGACTAATTATTAACAAATGATGAGAATTTGAACATCAGTTCCCAGTTTTTGCTCTGGGCAAACCCACTTTTCATAAATCTTCTGTGGTTTGTTTCCTGGAGGGGGTCAAATGCTGCTGGCATTCGTCGTAGTTGCTCGTTCTTCTGCCTTTCCGTGTACACAGATGAGCCACAATCGGTTCTAGGATTTCAATTAAGTGTTGAAATCATGTCCCAGATTATTTAAAATAATAATTTTTACATTCTTTAAAATGGTTATTTTCTTGTTGATCTGTCAGACTCAAACATTTCAACCTTGTACACATACACAAGTAGAATATCTCTGCCTATACACCAAAAAATTATATTACTGCTGAAAGTTTACCATTGTCATCGTTGTCTGTGATTTATTCTTGACTAGACATAGTTCACCTATATATTGGAGTTTACTATTTATGGTCTAAGTTCGTCCTTCTATTGTGATGCTTTCCAAAAACACTAGTCATGAAAGCCAGTAAATCTTTCTTAGAGCCACACAGATTAAGTGAATGCTGAATTTGAATATCGCTTCTAATTTAAGTTCATAAATCTATAAAAAAGAAAGTTGCTGCTGGTTTTGACATCTTAGATTCTCAGACATACAAGTTTTGTTTATTTATTTTAAATCAAGATTTAATTTCTTTTTAGGCAAGCCCAGTTTTCTGTGACTTTGCATTTCAAGATTGAATTCTTGGTACCTAATAAAGGATAAGTTCATGTTGCTGTTTTTCTGTCAGTGCAGCACTAATAGAGTGTCTCTGGTTACTTAATTTCATAATGTTGGTAGGAGCATATTATCATTTAGACCTTTGTCTTTATGTCAAATGTGATTGAAATCAGTCAACCACTTTCAAAGCTGTTCACAGTAGATAGGCACGCAAATACAAACATATCTGCTGACATAGGCCTCATTTAAAAAAAAAATGCTAAAGCTTAAACAGGTTTATGCTTGATGTAAAACATTTTGCAGTGCTATGGTCAGGCATTTTATTGATATTTCAGTTTGAAAAATAGTAATTTTAAAAATTCTAGGTAAGTCAATAGAGATGTTCACTTTTAGCACAACAGTATCTGTCTCAGTCTTTTAAAGTTCCTCTGATTTTGAATTTAGATTTACTATTAAAAAATGTGCAAATGAGTCTGTTCCACTGGCAGGTGGATGGTGGTGAGGTGATGGTTGAGGTTTTTTGGAGTACCTAGAAATTATTATCTTTAACTGATGTTGAAAAGCTTCTCTTCAAAATTTAGCCTTTCAAACAGATTTATTGATCCGGATCACCTTCAGTAGTAGTCTCCATGTTACATTGGAACAAAATTTGTTAAGATTATGTCTTTTGAATCTCTCTGCATGAAGCGTATATTTATGTGTGCAAGCATGCAGATACCGACATATGAGTTATATATGAGAAATAAGAAGCACGTGTGCTGGCAAGGTATACTTTTTTGATGAATTAAGCTTATTTTGTAAGTCTACCATATCCTAGCAGGTTGTGGTTCATTTCTCGTGGTTATTTCAATTTATTTGACAGATACAGTGTCTTTTTAAAATGCCACACTGAGGATGGAGTGTGAATATTCAAAATATGAGCCATTCTGCCTGCTTGAGATTGGTGAGATAAATCATGTTTCGTAGTGGTTAGTTTGTGGCTCTGTTTGTTCTACTGTTACATCTCCTCTCATACAAATCCTTTAATATTCAAAAGGATAACTGGTCTCTGATAATGTGACCATGAAATTCCATTTCCGTTCTTGACCATAAGCATGGCCAAAGTTGACTTTATTTTCATTGTTTTATTCATGTGTTTTTCCTAATAATGTCATAACTCTATTCTTATTATTGAATCCAAATGGCGCAGGTGCATTTTCACTTAACAACACTGTCAGAAGCAGAGATTGATTTTTCAGGACGGTGATCAACCTTTCTGAAGGCTGGTTTATATCCACCACAGCCACTCCTCGCAGATTCTGAAACCCCTGTTGTTAGTCTAAAGAAATGACTGATATGCAAATATTGTTTCCTATAGAGTCCAGCAGTGCTGTGATTCAGGCATCAATTATGGAAGTGCTATAAGGCATTTCTTTGTACCATCGCTCAGAGATTTACAAAGTCACTATCTGGAGATTCCTCGGGTTTTTAATCTTAATACCTGGGGAGAAAACATGCAATACACACGGACTTCCAATCTGATATTTTATTAATGAGATTAAATGAGTAAGCTAAATTAGACATGTAAATCAAACAGAGAACAGAGTAGGATAATATGAAGTTGGCACATTAATCAATTTATCAGGTTGGTTTATTTGATATGCTGTGATCAGTGATCTTCACATCCAGTGTGCTGCATACCAAAAAAAAAAAAAAAATCCTCCCCCTCCCTTTAAAAACTCATTTCATACATATCACTTCTCCTTCTGCTACGGGATAACACACCTTGTGAATAAAGAAAGAGCATTATGGAAATCTACTTGATTTTAGGAAGCTTGATATTTTCCTGCAAAACATTTTTGTAAAGAAAGCTATTACAAAAGCTAAGGAGATAAAGCTGCTCTGGAATGGATGCACGATGGTTCAGAAAATCCTAGTCAGTGCAGTTACTGGTGGCCACTGTCAAAATGGCATGATGCACTGCCTACGTGCTGCACCTTCAGGGTCTAGCTTGCATTGGTACTGGTCTGAATTTTAGAAACACAGAACGGTGATGGCTCAGAGGAGCCTTTCCGGGGCGTCTAGTGCAACCTGCTGCTCAGAGCAGGCCAGATCGGAGGTTGGATCAGCTTGCTAAGGGTTATGGGCTTGCAGGGGTTTCAGTGGTAGAGTAAGATGTAGCCAAGCGACCCCGAGCTAGCAGGGGCAATAAGCACTGCCGAGCAGCTAGAGATGTTCCAGAAGACACCAACAAGAATGATTGGTGGGGTATGAGTGTAGATTGGAAGAATTTGGTTTGATTAGCTGAAAGAATTAAAGAATAATGCTTTTAGATGAGCAATTTGAATGTGACAAGGTCTCATATTTCCAGAGAACTAGCGTGTACTCTTTAGTGTGCTTTAAAAAGAAAAAACAAGAGATCCCATAATATCATACTGGAGATGACTGTGTCCCAAAGAAAAGTGTGTGAGTCATACTCTGGGACAGAAAATCTTTTTTTCTTTCTTTCTTTTGTTTTCTTGGTCATAAAATAGGGGGTGGGGCCCCCTTATTATAATAATAAGGGTAGGGTTGATTATTGTAATACTGGTGGAGGCTTTTTGCCCTGCCATCAGGTCCACAACAAGAGTGTTGATCATCAGGCAAGAAAAGGAGAGTGTCCTGACTTTTCCAATCCCTCCCGCTTCGCATATGCAGTCCCTGTCCTTCCACCCTGCGAGGCACACGAGCGTACGGCGCCTTTCTTCCAAGGTCGAAACATTTGCGTGAGATGTCAGAGGTTATTTAGACAAAATGCTTCCTGATGAATAAATGAAATGCTAACATGAAAGAATGATCTGGGCTGCTGAGCACGGATTCACAGACTGTCCACACTTGTTAAGTTTTGACACGTAGCACATCCTGTAATAGTGAGGGATCCCCATACAAGCCATTGTAAAATACGAATGTCTCGGTTAGGAAATGTGATTTAAAATCTGATCGTTTCAGTAATGACTATTCTGCACATCTCCAGTCTGAAAAATACCAAAGGAACAACTGCGGTTTGTTTCATAAGTTTGAAATACACTGCATATATAATACTTAGGCTCATAAAATGGTCTTGTATTTGCAGCAAGGATACTTGAAAAAATGTTCGGGCACTTCCTTAACACTAAAAAAGCATTTTTTTTATAAGCACTACACCACACTATTAAAGGAAGTGTCTTGACTTGTCTCGAGCATGGAGAGTTGCAAATTGTTGCATCACAAACTCCAGATTTCCTTCCTCTGCTCCACTTCCAGACCCAACAAGGAGGATATTTCCTCACTATAGAGCAGTAGCCACAAGAAGATGTTATTTCTAGTAAGGCAGGATGCTTGTGTCTTGTCACTTACCATTTTTTTCTGAAATTTATTTAAAGCTACCTCTTTGCATAGCAAACTCTGCTCTTTACCTTTGTGAATCAGAGTCCTGAACAATTAAAAAACCCCAACACTTTCCATGAGTGTTGCGAATCTGTGTCTTTGCAGAGTTCTTCAGTCTGAAGCTTCTTGTGGATGTTTTCAAACTGCACTCACTTGTATGTCTTAAAATAGGAAAATGTAGGCTGATCACAAGTTGACAGTATTATCTATGTATTTGGCATCAATATTAGTGAGCTTCTGTCATTTGGCAATTATTTCCATAGTATACCATATGGTGAAGAAAATGTTTTCATTCACCCACATATGACTAAAGTTTTATTGATAGCCCTGTACTGTGTACGATCTTATCCCACAGAGGGTTGGTTAAGCCAACCAAGAACCTGAAGACACACGTGCGCTTCTGTCAAGCAGAAGGGTCTGGATTTCAGAAGGAATTTCTTGCATAAGCATAGCATTTCCGTGCTTCTCTTGGGTTAAGAAAGCTGATTTATGAGACGCTGGGTCAGTACTGCTCTTCCTGCCGCCTCTGTAGATGCTAAAGAAGAAATTGTTCCACCCTTTTTTTTTTCCCCGCACTGTTGACTCTTCCTGCTCGAAGGATGGACATAAGATGGAAATGGCTCCCGCCTCGTGGCTTTCAGTGTGTGTCACTGCACGTGTAGCACGTCTGTCTTTCCACTGCGGTGGGGGGATGCAGCACACGTCAAGTCTTCTCAGACATGAGAGAATCCAGAGAAGTGACATTATGAATGCCTCGTGTCTGAGAAAGGTGTAATTAGAGCTTGTGTTTTATAAATAGGCACCCATGGATTCACTCCTCCTTTGAGAATTCTTTATTATATGCATTTTCTGATGTCTAATACGGGCTGAGCTTGTTCTGCAGCCTTGTTCTGTCAATTTAAAAACTCAAATAAGATGACGACTCAAATCTATGGAAATTAGAGTCCATTTGTTCTGGTGCTAATAGAACTACTGGCTTACAGCTCGTAGGTGCTACCTTAGATGATAGCACACCAGGATTCTTCTGATTTTTGAAGTATGAGAAATAATTTTGTAGAGTATTTTACTGAGCACTTCTGTACATAGTCACATAATAGACTATGCAGAAAATGGAAAATGCATTTTATGGAGATTTCAGCATTTGCTTTCAATCCTATTAGCAAAAAAAACCCACCATAGTGCCATGAATTCTGAAGTTATCTGTGAAAGAGATACTTATTTAAAAGGGAATTTCTGTTGATTTCTATACTTGACAAAATCACTCTCTCCATTTTTCATGTATGAGAGATTTAAAAAATAAAAAATAGATATTGGAAAGGAGACATACAAAAACTTGCATTTAAAAATGTGAAAGCGCTGTGTCTGTGTTTTCTGAGATTTATCCCTTCCTCGCCTGTCTCTGCAACCCCCCCCTTTTCAAAGGAAATTTTCAGGGGATGCATTTTGTGAAGCCTTTTCACACTGTAACTGATGATCCAGTGGGATTGATCTAGATGAGCTCTTCTACATAGCAATTCTGCAGAAACATCGGAAATTGCTCTTTGAGAACTAAAGCTGACAAATTCTTTGGGTGCCTTGGGTGGTTTGTTCACATTTTGGGCAACTTGAGACACGTTTTAAGAACATTGAGCAATGGCTGGATGCTTCTTGGAAGAGTTTGCACTACAGCATAGCAATAAGGTGTTGTCCTATTTATGTGATGTTTTTGCTACAGGAGAGAAAGGCAGAAAGCAGATATATTAGAGAATATTACCCAAGAATGTTAATTACCTGAGTATTCCTAAGTTAATAGAAATTTTTACTTTTTTTTTTCCTTCTTCTTAAAGATTTTAAATTAAAATTTAAAAACTAGTTTTACCTTCAGGAATGCTTTATTCATTACCTCTAACTTTCTACTGTTCTTTGACCATTGTAAAAATTTTAAAAATTCCAAAGTTTTTGTGAATTTGGATGCAAAACATGACTCTGAAAATTCAGTGTAGAGTTTTTTTGTTCTTTTTTTTTTTTTTTGTGTCCCATCCATGTCCTGTCATCCCATATGTCCTCCCCCCCTCCCCCCCCCCCCCCCCCCCAGTTTAAAATGCTTATTGTCTGTTTGGGAAGCAGAAACACAGTTTTTATTATCAGGGACAGTATCATGACAAACCTCAGGTTGCGATTCAGATGCTGTGGATGCTGCCAAAGTAATTTGACAACTAGGTGGAAATACTTGAACACTTTCAGAAATATATATCTCAAAAGCAAACAAATGTATATACGGAAATTGCCCATTTGATTCTCACAGAGCTCTGTAAAAAGATTTTGATTAGAGCCATTAACAAAATTACAGGACAGAATGCCTTCCATCACCGCAGCATGATTGTTTTAGAAGACAAGACATACCTTGAAACTGCTGCAGCCGTGGATGTTGTCAGGAACTGGAAATATGACATGCGTATTTCCAGCCAATGTTAAAACATGTAGAAATAGAGGCAGTTCCTTGACCAGGTCTAACGGAGGGGTAATTAGCAGTTGGTAAGCACTCTCCAAAGTATGTAGAAAAATGAAACTAACTCGAACTGGACATGACCAGGAATTAAACAGGACGTGACTAAAACTGAAGAGTTCATTGAAAACCAACTGTTGTGTCAGAGAGAGAGGTTTCCCTGAGCAGATTATTCCAGCAAAGCCCTGCGCCTGGATGCAGGCAGGGCAGGCAACGTGCCACGGTGCTCTGCCCGCAGGCTATCAACGACCCATGGGCATTGCCTGTTATCTCTTCCCGTGTCGAATGCTAGGTATGTGATGCAGATCAAAAGTACCAATTCTCTTGGCGTTTATTCTAGACATTCAACTTCCATATTTTGTTGCTAGCATGAAGGAATTGTAACAGGAGAGTTAAACACGCAGAAGGAAATGAAGCAAAAAGCCAAGTGTGAAGATTGTGAATCAGTCTTGAATATTTGTGCAAACTGCTAAATGAATACTTGCAAACAACAAATAAATTCAGGTTTTCTAAATGGCTCTAAACAAAAATATGCAGTTGAATCTCAAGAAATATCATATGGCCTTACCATTACGATGTTTGAAGTACCTAGCTCTTTCAGGTAAAACCAACATGCTAAAATAGCCAAGTGCAATTCATACTAAACTAGCTAATGTGAAGGATTTCTGTCTTCTCTCCATGGAAATAATTTTTCTATGTGATTACACATCTGGTGTGAGATTTTTTTCTTTTCTTTTTTTTTCCCCTGCAAGCTTCCTAGACTTGTGAAGAGGTGGGGAAGATTCAGATGAAAGAATTCAGTCTCTAGAGCAACGCTGATTGGCATAACTGCTATTGACTCCTGACCTGCTCTTTTTTCCATTGATCTGCAAACAGCATGAAAGCCAGGGATATGAATCTAAAAATGAACAAAACAAAATAAAAAGCTTCATCTTGGCTATTGTTGATTGAGATTTATATGATCTGGTGCGAAATTAATAGAATGTTATTGAGGAAAGGTCTTTTGTCCTTTTTATTCAAAGAGAAGCAAATTATTTGATTGTTAAGGTCAAGTAAAAACCACATCATATGACTCATTAAAGGTTACAGAGCTCTCCCTAAAATTAGATCTTGACTATTATATCACATATCTCTCTGGATGATCTGAGTACTTGATGTACCAGAACATTCAAATGGCTTCTTACGTGAGACAGCTGTGTGAAGTTTTTCACATGTAAAAACTGATTCCTGTTGATTACATATCTTCCTCCTCTTGATACCAACACGTTTGCAAAAGTTGCATCATGCCTTGGAAAGGTACTTCCCCCAAAGTCTAAGAAATAACACTGAAGATCACACACACATTCATAAATGTTTTGCCTCAAAAATTAATTGATTTGTCAAATGTCTGACCAGCTGTGATGGAAATATTTTGCATGTCTGTTACAGTAGGAACCACATTTCACTCTAGACTGCAAGTCTGCAAGACAAGAGACTGATCTGATGGATCTGAACCCTCCTTTTTTTTTTCCCCTTTTTTAAAAAAAAAAAAAAAAGAATGGCATTATCTAGTTTGGGTACATAGCATGGTTGAGATAAAAGGAAGAGCAGAAAGCCTTGAGAAACAGATGTGTGGGTTTTTGTTTGGTTTGTTTTGGTTTTTTAACTTCCCCTACCCAAAAAGTTTAACGTGAAAAATACTGAAGTGTGGATTGATTCAGGAAATAGTGGAAGGGTCTGTTTTTGCAGCAGAGAGGAAGGATTGCACTGCTTATTAGATTGGCTAAGCCAGTCTGCTGTTATCAGAGGGAAGATAAGGCAATTATCAGTTGTTCTGGCAAATGAAAAAAACATCCTGGGAAAAAGAAGGAAGATGAAGCCCTTGAGATGCTCTTCTCGGGGCAATGGAATGGAAGCCTTGCAAAGGAGAGGGCTATTTAATTGAATGCAACCTTGGAAGGAAAAAGTGTGGGGAAAAGTGATAGAAAGTTCTTCAGGACCCACTGAAGTATGACAGATGCCGGTGTGTTTGTCATCTGTGTCTTGTATACAAAGCCTTAATGAAAATTTGTCCGTACTTTACTCTTTTGTCTTGCTGCTGTTGTGACAAGGGTATGTTGATGCAGTGAGGTAAGCCTTACACACATGATTTGGGAGAGCATTTGGACATCTAAATGCAGGATCTCAGCTTAGAAGGCCAATGACTTAAAAAGGAGGCAAAGGTTTTGATGGCAATATCTGAGAAGCAGGGCATCCTCTCCTGAATAACAATGGTGATGGCAAATGGGTGACTGGCCTGGAGTCCTGAGACTGGGTGACAGGAGGCATTTTCTACTGAGGTCTTGTTAAAGAATTACTGCAGTACTGCTCGCTTCGTTTCCAGCTTTACAGACAGCATAAGTCTATGCAACAGCATGCTACAACAGTAGCCAGAAGAGCAGTTTGATGCATTAAGAGTGATAGAAGAAAAGTCCAATATGCCTGAGCATGTGAATGGGGAAGAAGAAAAGTCCAATATACCTGAGCATGTGAATGGGGAAGATACCATCCTAAGATCCAAAGCAGAGCCATGTGATATAGAATCATAGAATCATGAAGGTTGGAAAAGACCTCTGAGATCATTGAGTCCAACTGTCAACCCAACACCCCCATGCCCACTACACCATGTCCCTAAGCGCCTCATCTACACGTCTTTTGAATACCTCCAGGGATGGGGACTCCACCACTTCCCTGGGCAGCCTGTTCCAAGGCCTGATCACTCTTTCGGTAAAGAAATTTCTCCTAATGTCCAGACTAAACCTCCCTTGGTGCAACTTGAGGCCATTTCCTCTCGTCCTATCACTTGTTACTTGGGAGAAGAGACCGGCCCCCACCTCGCTACAACCTCCTTTCAGGTAGTTGTAGAGCGCGATGAGGTCTCCCCTCAGCCTCCTCTTCTCCAGACTGAACACCCCCAGTTCCCTCAGCCGCTCCCCATCAGACTTGTGCTCCAGGCCCTTCACCAGCTTCGTTGCCCTTCTCTGGATGTGCTCCAGCACCTCAATGTCCTTCTTGTAGTGAGGGGCCCAGAACTGAACACAGTATTCGAGGTGCGGCCTCACCAGTAATATGTTTGGCTGTGAGATAAACCACTTGCGTTCCAGTAATCCAACTGGCAGGGAATGCATCAAAGAGGTTGTAGAGTCTCCATCTCTGGAGATATTCAAAAGCCGACTAGACATGGTCTTGGGCAACCAGCTTTGGGTGGCCCTGTTTGAGCAGGGGGTTTGAATGAGATGACCTGTGGACGTCCCTGCCAACCTCAACCATACTGTGATTCCGGATAGCTATGCAGAAGACAGAAGATGGCTCTTGAAGCCGAGATATTGCCACAGGCGAAACATCAGAGAAAAAATTCAGACCAAAACCACTGGGTTGCTGAGGTTCCTCTGGGAACAAACATTCTGAGGATGTGGTGTTTGGAGAACCATTTTGACACTGCTGACAACAGAACTCAATGCATGATCGTAAAAGTGATATCCAAGAGCTACACAGACAGGACATTTACAACTGTTTGGCATGTCAAATTTTGGGGTCGCTAACTGCAGGAAGGATACGTGTCAGGAAAGGTCCTTGTCCTGGTTTCGGCTGGGATAGGGTTAAATGTCTTCCTAGTGCTGTGTTTTGGATTTAGTACGAGGAGAATGTTGATAACGCACTGATGTTTTCAGTTGTTGCTAAGTGCCCTCCTAGTCCAAGGACAGCTCCCGTGCCTACTGACTGAGCTAGGTACACAAGATGGGAGGGAACATAAGCAGGACAGCCAGCCCAGCTGGCCAATAGGGTATCCCATACCATGTGACGTCATGCTCAGTATATGAAGGGTAGGCGTGATCCAGGAAGTACCGATCGCTACTTGGTTATCGGTCAGCGCGGGTGGTGAGCAATTGCATTGTGCATCACTCATTTTGTATATTCTATCATTATTTATTATTATTCTCCCTTTTCTGTTCTATTAAACTGTCTTTATCTCAACCCACGAGTTTTTCTCACTCTTACCCTTCCGATTCTCTCCCCGTCCCGCTGGGAGGGTGGGGGGAGTGAGCGAGCGGCTGCGTGGTGTTTGGCTGCCTGCCAGGTTAAACCACGACAGTCCTTTTTGGCGCCCAACGTGGGGCTCGAAGGGTTGAGATAACGATAGATCTGACCAAAGTGTGTTAAGGCAAAATTGTTATAAGCATTCATTATATTGATTGGTCACAATGTTGATGTATTGGCTGTCAAAGTTGTGGGGCTGGCTCTTAATGTTGGGTCATGTAATACCTTGCTTGCAGTATGTGTTCCCTTTTGTGTTGTTTATCATCAGTCGGAACTGGGCCAAGATTATCATTTTGCTGCTGTTTTATGAGGTGATAACATCATTGGTCGTAAGTCTAACCTGGTATCTGTACTCGGTACTGCCGTCATTTCTGTACATCGGGAACCACCTCTTAGAAATTATTAGTAATTGCACTTTTTTCCCCTCGGAGAATGAATTTAAGGGGGAGACAGGATGGGACACTTTCTCCCACTTGTTCATCTTCCCTTCCATATTGTCAGAAACTCCTTTTTCTTCTATCCTCTTCACAAAGATGTCCACACTGTTCCCTGAGAATTTTGAATATCCTTGGGATGTAGGAGATTATTGTACATATTTGTATGTGGGATGGTAACAGTGCAAGCTATTAACAACTCCCTGTTAGGAAAAGCAACTGAGGCTTAGAGCTGGAGTCTGTCCTGTTGGCAAGCCCATTTCAAAACGCATGGTGTTGCCTCAGAAATATTCCTCACAATATTCTTGATGCTAGATGTTCAGCTTCTGCTTGCAGGAAGTTTCTACTGTCATGGACCCAATGGATGGGTATTGCAAACTACGGCAGTTGCATATATGCTAGCAGAGAGAATTGTCTCACTGCGGAGTTGTATTTAACATTAAAAAGGCATTACTGTATTATAGCGATAATACTGACGGCAAGTCTTCCACATCCAAGATTGTGTGCCAATCTCTCTCTCTCTTCCCCCTCTCGTTCCTTATCAAGGAAACTCTGTAGTATCGTGTGCTGCAGAAGTAGAGGAAGAATTCCCTTTTGTGTGCACTAGCATTTCTTTTGGCAGCTGGAAAGATCTAATGCAATGGGATGCAGTAAAGAAGCGTAAAGCTTACAGGAGAAGGAATACAGATTTATCAAAAGAGCAAACATTGGAAGTATCATGATTATTAAAGATTTTTAACTTGGAATGTTCTACGCTAAAATCCTTCTGATGCAAATTGTGAGTAGGAAAAAATGGTGCACCAGAAAAATCCGTACTCTGTGGCAGTTGGCGAAAGGGAAAGTACCGCAGGAAAATCAGCGCACGTTGTGCCACGGGCTGGCAGCGTGGGGTGGCAGAGCTGCTGTGCAGGAACAATTATAACATTGTATTGGCCAGATGTGTGTGAATTAGCGTAAAAATATTTTAAAATTGTCCTTAATGTCATAGCAGCCATGCAATTCCTGTTACATAACAGCCCATCGCTTATGCAACTTCTCTCGAACTGAACCGATGGGAGGAGAGTAATTCCTGTAGGAGATTCAGCCTGATCCCGGAGAGGTGCAACCTCGTGTCCTGCGGTGAACGGTTAGACTGGAAAGTGGGCGTTTGGGTAAATGAACCGAGCAAACAGAATTCCTCACTTAGTGGCGTTTGTCAGAGGCTGACAACGTTTTGAGCGTGTGTTTAACACGCTGGAGAGGACCACAGGAGGAAAAAAGGCTGCTAATGTTTGTGTGTCTATAGGGAAATAATAATGGCTTTTTGCTCCTTTTTTTCCTGCTATTGGTGAACGTCTCTAGCTATCCTGGTAGAATTTTAGGAAATGGAACTCCCCGAGTATCGGAGTGGCCGATCCTATATTCCAGAAAGGACTGGGCCGTTTCCCTGGAAATTTTAGCAGCTCCCGAGGGAGGAGGAAGCCTCACTGCGGAGCTGTTGGTGCCATTTCCAGCACTACCGCCTCAAAGCAGTATTTGACTTGCTGGCTTTTGGCAAAGTGGTACATTTTTATTGAATCTTCGGGGGGAGAGCGGGACCGAGGAGCGGTTTCTGATGAGATGTGGCACGCCGGCACGCTGCCAAAGCAGGCGACGCCAGGCCTGCGCGGCCCGCCGGTGCTGGATGGCGGGGGGGGCCTCTGCCAGCCGGGATGCCGAGGGGCGGGAAGCCTGGGAGGGGGGACGGGAGCGGCGGGGAGGGCGGCGCGCATCCCTCCGCCGCCGGGACGGTTGCCAGGGCGACGGCTGCGTGGCAACGGGCTGGCAGCGGGGACCGCCCGCCGCCGCTCCGCCGATCCGCCGCCGCGGCGCGCAGAGCGGGCGCGCTGCCCTCCTCGCTAGATGCTGCGGCGGCCGCCCGGGAGCAGCCACGCTCCGCTCTCGGCCACCGACCACCGCGGGCACCAGCCAGGGGCCGCCGCTACCGGGCGCAGCGCTCGGCCGCCGCCGGGCCCAGGGGCAGCGCGGAGCGGAGCGGCTGGGCGCGGAGATGGTGCCGCTGGTGCGGAGCGCCGGGGGCTCCCACCAGTGGCTGGCGATCGTGTTCCTCGGCCTTTGCTGTCTCCTGCCCCACGGGCGACTCGCCGCTCCGGGTGGAGACTTCTCCGGCGTGGACAATCTGGTGGTCAGGAAGGGGGACACGGCGGTGCTTAGGTACGAGGCGGCCGCGGCCGCGGTGGGGCGGGCGGGCTGGGGCGGGCCAGGGGCGCACGGAGCTCGGCCGGGGCAGAGCCGCTCGACCGGCCCCGCTGCCGCCGCAGCATCCCCGAGGGCGGTCTCTCTCTCTCCGCCGGGAGCCCCGACCGCCCCCGGGGATGCTGCGGCGGCGGGGAGGGTCCCGCTGCGTGCTGGAAGTCGTTTCCCGGTTTTTAAAAGGACGGTCCGTCGAGAGAAGTTTGGAAATGGGCTGCAGGGTGAAATGATGCGGTTTTGGCTTCTGGCATCAGTTTTGGGCTCTGCGGTCCGAGCATCGCTGGGCTGTAACACTGTGCTGAGGATTACGCCCTGCCAGAAGTCTTTGCCTTGTTATTTTTTACATTTTCATATTTTTCAACCGTTAACGTGGAAAGCTAGCTTTACATGAGGAGGTTACATGCTTACCGTAGCTCTGTTACTGCTTCTTCTAACGATCCTCACGCTCCCCGCGCTTACAGTATCTTCTCTTCAGTCCGGTTGACTGGAGCAAAATTTGTTTACCAGTAGTCCTACACCATACTTAATCTACTTGAATCCTTCTTTCTGATTTGAGCTCGTTAATCCTCTGGCTTGATTATTTTTTTCCCCCGATTCCAACTTTTTATTCACACATTGTACTTCTGTCGTGATACTGCTCTAGTTCAAGAAAAATACGTTTTCTCGTTATCTGGAATATGATTGCAGTGGGTTGAACCTCCTTGCTTGTGATAAATCTCCGATTCAATTGGCAATAGTTTTAAGCTATGAAGTATCTGGCTATACTATTTTTTGTTGGGGTGTCACTCACTTAGGTCTCCAGATTACAAAGTATTTTAACCATATGCATTTTTAATGATCCTACAATCTGCTGTAAAATACTGCATGAGATATTTTCATCAGGAATTTGGAATCGGTTCATAGCAAGTCAGCCTGCTTCTGGTGTAGTAGCTAGTGAAAATACAGTAGATGTCTATGTAGGGCAGCTGACAAGTATTTTTTATGTATACCTCGATTATACTCTGTATTTTGACGTGTCCTAAAGTCCTCGTGCTTTCTGCCTGCAGAATTGGAGAATCAAAGGAAATTAGAAAAAAGTCTGGTTTATTTGTACTGTTTCAGATTTAAAGGTTACAGAGAAGGTAACTTGGTGTGTTGGTGGCAGTTAAGACAGATACTCAGCCAGTACTAAACATTATTAGGATGTAAACAAATATATATTTAGAACTACCTTATTAAAAAATTGTGGAATTACTCTAAAGGTTATCTCTTGGTGGGTTTCAGTGGAATACATTCAGTTTTCTAGGCCTAAGATTGTGTTTGAAACTCAGTGTCTGTGCAGCTGGATAGGTTACATAAATGAAATTAGAGCTTTAAGATTAAAACATTACTTTTGTCTCACAAGGGAGGGAGACTGTCTGTTTTGTAAAGAGATGCTGCTAAAGGAAACATAAACATCACTACTGAAGTCTGGAACAAAGCAATTAGATGGTGAAATACCGTGTGTTATGTCTGTTTTTTCATTCTTCTTGCTCTATGATTAACTTCTTTCATTTCATATGCCTTTTGTAGGCTTTCTTTCAGATCAGAGTTTATTTTGTTTTCAGCTGGTATTGCAACTTGAAAGGCGAAATATAGGATCACTATACGAGAAAACACTTTCAAAAGAGTATGCAGAAAATGGGTAGAGCTGTTTATCTTGGGTCTTTCGCTGCACATCGTCACTGCATCTCCTGAATTTTTCCTCACTGTATATTTGTAACATAAATATATTTCAATCTACATTAAAATAATTGCTATTAGTATCCTAAGTATTGGAAGCTGGCTATTTATTTAAATGCAATCCCAGTGTGCTGGATAAAGCAATTTGGGCGTTAGAAAAGCAGTTTTTTCTTCCAGCTTGGTAGCCGTCTGAATTTGGCTGTTCTGTTACTGTACGTTGCAGCATCCAAAGTTGGCTGTGCGCTGTACTTCCCAGCCTCCTACGGCAAGATGGCCATCAGCTCCCTTCTGCTGGCACGTGTTGATTCACCTCCCAGCACCAGGCTGCTCCAGTTTTATCTGTTCTCCGGCAACGAGGGCTCCAAAAGTTACCTCCTTACTTTGTTACACAGACAGCACCGTGCCTAAAGCGTCTAGCATTCCTTTTTTTAATAATTAATGCTAGGATATGGGAGTAATTCCCATGACTTTGAGTCAGCGTTTTCTCGGCTGCAGGAAGATTAGGGTGATCTGTGCGATGCGCGTTTAGGTGGAGGCGTCCCCTAAAGCGAGGGCGTTGCGGGCGCTGCAGGCGCGCTGGCTCGGCACACACCCTGCGCCGGCTGCGGGGCTTTTGCTCAGCTGTGCAGCTTAATTACATATCGACCCACGTTTTGAGGTCTGCAAGAAGTGTGAATAAACGGGGTTACCTACGTTGAACTGAGGATAAACTTTTACTTGCCAGTCTCGTTTTGAGCTAAAATATTAGGGAAGGAAGCGCATAGCCTAGTTCAATGAATAAGGCGGCAGACTGAGTGAGCCAAGTTCCAGTCTCTGTTCTCACATTAAGTTTTCATTGTCTTCACTAAAGATGAGGAATAAAGCCTCCTTTAATTGCTGAGGTTTTCCAGTAAAAGCCTCTAAGTGTTAACACAAAGTAAAATAAGTAGTACAGCTCCCTCATTTTAAAATAGTTAATTCCTATGAAAGTGTAATTAATCAATTTAGCATCAGACGCATGCAGCGTTTTTCTAGTGCTGCAGGAGCAAAACTGCGAGCATCGCTCCCGGCCCGGTGCTCTTGCTTGGCCGGGCCCCCCGTTGCCCCTCGCCCTCGCTGCACCCCCCGTCCTCGCCGCCCGGACCACCGCGGGGCTGGGCCACGCTCCCCCGGTGCCCGGGCCGCGCTGGGATGCTCGTGGCTCTCCCACGGGCTCCCTGGCCAGTGCTCCCCAACGCATGGCACCCCGCGCTTTCACCTCCAGATGGACTGGCCGAACAGACAGTTTGCCAAGAATGTCTCTTGGCGCCTGTTTTGGTACAGACAACATCTTAGCAATTATTTTTTAAAGAATATCTCTTGTTAGCCAAGGTGTTCTTTCTGATGATGAGTTATTTCTGTAGTCTCAATAATTAAAACCAGGTATTTTTTCTTTGTTTTCAATCAATGATTGATCCATGCAGTCCCAACACTGTTTGTGTCTCTGTTTATTGAAGTTATAAGGAATTATATCAGTAATGCTGTTGTTTTGTATGGCAACATAATTTTGGGAAGCCACTTATTTTCAGAAGTATAATTCTGTCCTGCAATCTTTTCTATATTCTTCCCAGTCAAGAAGTTAAGATTTCATGAGAACACACGAGGAAGGAGAGAGCACGTTATAAAAACATTATTTTATTAAAAGAATAAACTGCTACATTGTAAACTGCTAGAAATACAGGAAACAGTTCTGTATTTTCAGAACTGGATTTCTCTAGCGACCCTTTTCAAGACCTCCCGTAAGGAGAGGGATCACCAAATGTTTGCAGCATATCCGTGACACCGACAGCAGAGGTGGCAATTTTGGAACAGGAGCGTTTTAAGAGAGGTGACGAATGCAGAGCCATTTGCTCGGAGCAGGCGTGGGTAACCCGTTTCTTCTCCCTCGCTGCCCGCGAGCAGAGCTTGTGCTAGAGGGTTGGATGCTCAGGGAATACGAAGGCCACCTCCGCGTGGGTGGGGGCTGCTCTGTCCCCTTCCCGCTGGCCGTGCGCGGGGAGGGCAGCCGGAGAGCTCGCCGCCGGGATTGCAGCAAGAGGCATTCCTGCTTCCGCGAGAAATAAAAGAGAATTTCTCTCTGACTTTCTGTGCTGATGCTTATCTGGGTTACGGCTGATTTGTGTGTGTGGCCCTCTTGGCTTTACATAGCCAAGAGAACAGGTATATGTTTCTTAACAATTCCTGCATACCTCATCTGCAATTTGTAAACAAAATCCCCTTGGATATCTAAATGTACAAATCCGAAGATGATCAAAATGGCTTTCTCTAGCAAGCAAAATTTTCTATCCTGCACTTTCTTTTCCTTAAAGCTCCTGGGTAATAAAAGCTAGCTTACCTGATAGTACTTTTACATTTTGTAATCACAGTAAATTACATTTTAGAAGTTGACACATTTTTAAAAAAAAGCAAAAGATTTTTTTACCACTATGTGATTATAGAGTAATTTATGAAATATATGCTCTGCAATATATAAAATAATGTGAATTCTTCACTGCAAAGGGTTAAACCTCAAGCTGGGATCCATTGCATTGAGGTTCCCAAAGGCTGCCAGTGAAGAGTAGGAGCAGTGGAAGCTGTAGAGCAGATAACCGTGTTGTGATTACTGAGTGGACGTCGGTTCTTGTAAATCTGGCTGGGAAAACCAGGGATCAGTTCCAGGCCAGCCTTGCCAACAGGTAGATTGACTTCATCCACATGTTTTTTGACTACAGTAGTCTCTTTTGGCCATCCCGTGTGAATTTCATCTGGGGTTTAGGGCAGCCAACAATCATCTGAGAAGGGTGATTATAGGAGAAAAGTTTTTTTCTTGGTCATAGGTCAGGAGGTTTGGGGTTTTTTGGTTTGTTTTCTAAATTTGAAATTCTTCACGTGTAGCCTGACTGCTTCTTCTGTCTCAGAGAGTTTCAGGTCGTGCGCAGTCAGGTCTCCCCTGCCTCGGAGACCTGAGGTAGTCATCAAACACTTCGTGTGGACCAACAGGTAACAGGACGGGCTGTGCTAAGCAGCTGCAGGTGAACACTGCCTAGGAGTATGTTCTACTGGTGTGGTTTTACTGGTATTAAAAGGTTTGGGCACGTGGTAGACAGCTGCTCCAAAACTACCCGTCTCTTTTGGTGGCTGCTTTTAGAGTTACTCAACTTCTTTTCCATAAGTTTTTCTGCTGGTGGAAGAAGTTGCTGTCTGGGGAGCGGGAAGAGCAGCTCCAGGCGTCCTCCGTGCCTCTTGCTGTCCTTGGCTGGGGGAGCCGCTGCCCCAAACGCAGCAAGCGTGACTTCTGCCTCCCCGAGAGGTGCCGCGCTGTTCGACTGTGACATCCCCGGGGTGGCACAGGAGGCACGCAAGGCAGCGCATCGGAAATGCTGTGCCTTGTGCGGCACTGATGACTCAGGGCTTCGCGGTGGCTCCCTCGAGCTTCGCAGAGATCACAGTTCTCACCGTCTATTGAAAACGGCTTTCCCAGCTGCGCGTCGTCTTCGTCACTCATATTGGAAAAAGGGATGCTCCCTGTTCTCCGCAACGGCTCTCCTCTGATGAATATTGACAGTTCAGGGGAGAGATGTCCACCTAACATTATTTTTCTAAACTAGGTCCCTTTAGGGGTATCATATGCAGGGTCTCCGAAATCAGAGTCTGATACGGGCATGAACTCTGCTTTGGCAGGAGAAGTTTGGCAGCAGCAGCCAAACCCACATCTCCTGCTTCTCTGGCTTTCAAAACATTTTGATTTTCAGATGGGACTTCCCCTTTCCCAGCAAAGTACATCAGTGCCTTACCATGGGCACAGGGGAGTCCTGGCCAAATTAAACCTTGCTGGGACCATTTCCAGTTCCTGCTTCTGCTTCCCCTGACTCCAGGCGCTTAAGAATGAAACTACAGCGTTATGGTCATCTTCATGGATTTTATTTTGGGGGGGCTCCTTGCCAACATTTCTCGAGCTATGAAATCCCATGGATTCCCAGATCAATGGTCCTGAGGAACATCCAGCTGCTCTGGTCAAAATTGCAGAAGGTGCCCTGTGTGGCTTGCGCGCCTGTGTCAAGCAGGTCAAGCGGGCTTCGACTCTGAAGCTGTTCAGGTCCTCAAGGGCATGTAGGTGCCTAATTCATATTTAAATTGCTGAGGAGAGCTAGTGACTTTGGGGGATTGGGACGAACTTGCCGGTTTTGCCTTCTCTTCCAAGAAGAGCTGCCCTTTCTAGCCAACAGTCTTTGCCAAAGGAGCAACAGTGGTCATGGGAAGGTGGTGACACATCTGCCAAACGTTCTCCGGTCATTGTCATTCGTATTACTGAGAATTGAGCATTTGGAATGAAAGTTTTGCAGTATGAATAGCAGGTGAATATCAAGTGTATATAGCATGTTTAAGTTTTAAGATACTATATATATTCCAGCATTACAGACCCTCTGATGCGTGTCCATACGCCAGTGTAGGATACAGTTGTGTGCACCCATGTATAAATGCAGATATGTCTATGGAGGGACGGGTGGTGTAATAAATACAAAATTTTCTTCTTTCCTTTATGATTTTAAAAGATACATTTCTTGACTTCCATACTCTTTTGGTATTCTTGTGCAGTTCAGGATCATAAATTATTTGGCTATGTGAAGCTTTGTTCCTGTCTCTCTGAAATGTGACTGTGGTACGTGTAGACATATATGCACACCCCCCCATAAAATTAAGTTGTTGTTTGGGTAAGACTTTCACGTTCCGAATCCCTGCCAATTATTAAACAAGCACATTATGGTGCTTGCCTCTTGTCTGTGCAGTAATAATAAATAGATTCAGAGTAAATTAAAATAATTTATCATTTTAAACGAGCATGAATGTTTCAGATGTGATGCAGAGGAACTAACAAAACAAGGAATCAGTAAGGAATGAAAAACAGAATTTGTTCCAAAGGGCTGTTCTGTTGAGGGAAAAAGAGAGACTTAAATTACTTTCTTCTTGTCATCTTGCATAAGAGTTGACTGTAGCCGATACCCTGGGGAAACAAGTCTCGGGGGTTCAGGCTGGCTCGTTTCACAGGCCGATCAGCGACATGCAGTGCTGGCTTACCACCGGCTCTCCTGGCAGAAACTTGACCCAGCGCTGTGCTTGGAAACTAAAATCTGTGCTGCGGCACCTCAAGGAATCAATCTGGAGACATTTCAGCTCTTTTTGAGGCTTGCGGAGATGGGGGGTACAGCGAGGCTTGCGCTCCGCTGGTGAAGGCGGGTCCCAGACTGGCACGTCCTGGCTTGGCCAGGCTGGGTTGGGAGCACTCACGCGCTGGCAGGCTATGGCCCAGGTTGTTCTTTCCCCTGACATGGCGTTGGCCCATGCCAGCTGCCGGTCCTGGTTTTGGCTGGGATAGGGTTAAATTTCTTCCTAGTGCTGTGTTTTGGATTCAGTATGAGAAGAATGTTGATAACGCACTGATGTTTTCAGTTGTTGCTAAGGACCCTGCTAGTGAAGGACTTTCAGCTTAAAAAAAAAAAAAGGCATTGGGAGGGGGCATAGCTGGAACAGCCGGCCCAGCTGGCCAGCAGAGTGTTCCATACCATGTGACATCATGCTCAGTATATGAACGGTAGGCGTGTTCCAGGAAGTACCGATCGCTACTTGGTTATCGGTCAGCACGGGTGGTGAGCAACTGCATTGTGCATCACTCATTTTGTATATTCTATCATTATCACATTCATATTCTTCATCATCATCATCATCATCATCATCATTATTATTATTATTATTATTTTCCCTTTTCTGTTCTATTAAACTGCCTTTACCTCAACCCACAATTTTTTCTCACTCTTACCCTTCCGATTCTCTCCCTGTCCCACTGGGAGGGGGGGAGTGAGTGAGCGGCTGGGTGGGGTTTGGCTGCCTGCCCGGTTAAACCATGACAGTCCCGTAGTATTTTAATATCACGGGCAAAAGCATCCTCTCTCGCACCCCTCCACAATGGGGCTGTCGCTCTTCGTGGCAGGGGACCGAGAAAGAATAGGTGACGCGCAGCATCCTCCCTGCTGCTCTAGCCGCTGGGCGGGCCACCGCCCCTTCGGATGCCCCGGTGCAGGGCGGGAGCGGCCTGAGGATGAACTACAATTCTTTTCAGAACTCGAGGGGTTCAAGCCAGCAGCTGCGTGAAGGCAAGGGCAGGTTAATCTGGCTGGCCACAGCTCTGGATAAATTCAGTGAGATTTTTGCAGGTGAGCGGTGGCGGTGGACTCGCCTGCGATGAGGTAACGCTGCACTAATCGATCAGGTTAATTGATCGCATCCATCCGCAGGCCGCTGGTACCAGGGCTGCCGGCTGCTTTACCTTGCTTCATCTGCGAGTCAAAATGATCCGCAAAGATGAGGTTGAAAGACAAACCTGTGTCTCCCCATGACATGCTGCTCCTCACGAGCAACACGGGGAGACGGGTTTGTTCCGTACCCCTCTGCTGAGGCACTGCCTCTTGGCAGAGGTGGGGGGTCAGTCTCTGGCTCTCTTTCAGCCTTTGAGCAGAGACGATCAGTACAAAACCCACGTACGGGCCAGAAAAGAAGCAGAGGAAGGAACTCCTCAAATTTGCAAAATTTCCATTTCCTCCAGCTCAACCGAGACGTCACTTCAAGGCTGATGCTAAATCAGTGACGTGCTTACTTGAGTTTGTCCCATCGGGGCACTGCCTGCTCTGCCTCTTGTCAGTACTTGTGCCCCCCTGCCCGGAGCGCGGGGCAGCAGCCCGAGCCCTCACCTCCGGGGCAGAGATGGGCAGGGGACAGGGGGACCCTCCGTGGGGCTGAATAGCTCTGCTGGGCTGCTGGGTGCGGGCGTACATCGCATAGGGTGCATTGCTGGGTGCGGGCGTACATCGCATAGGGTGCCTTACTGGGCTGCTGGGTTCAGGCGTGCCATTGCATAGGGTGCATTGCTGGGTGCAGGTGTGCCATCGCATAGGGTGCGTTGCTGGGTGCAGGTGCGCCATCGCATAGGGTGCATTGCTGGGTTCAGGCGTGCCATTGCATAGGGTGCATTGCTGGGCTGCTGGGTGCAGGTGCGCCATCGCATAGGGTGCATTGCTGGGTTCAGGTGTGCCATCGCATAGGGTGCGTTGCTGGGTGCAGGTGTGCCATCGCATAGGGTGCGTTGCTGGGTTCAGGCGTGCCATCGCATAGGGTGCGTTGCTGGGTGTAGGTGTGCCATCGCACAGGGTGCATTGCTGGGCTGCTGGGTATGGGCATGCCATCGCATAGGGTGCATTGCTGGGTGCAGGCATGCCATCGCATAGGGTGCGTTGCTGGGTGCAGGTGTGCCATCGCATAGGGTGCATTGCTGGGCTGCTGGGTGCAGGTGTGCCATTGCATAGGGTGCATTGCTGGGTTGCTGGGTGCAGGTGTGCCATCGCATAGGGTGTGTTGCTGGGTTCAGGCGTGCCATCGCATAGGGTGCGTTGCTGGGTGCAGGTGTGCCATCGCATAGGGTGCATTGCTGGGCTGCTGGGTGCAGGTGTGCCATCACATAGGGTGCATTGCTGGGTTCAGGCATGCCATTGCATAGGGTGCATTGCTGGGTGCAGGTGTGCCATTGCATAGGGTGCATTGCTGGGTGCAGGTGTGCCATCGCATAGGGTGCATTGCTGGGTGCAGGTGCGCCATCGCATAGGGTGCGTTGCTGGGTTCAGGCGTGCCATCGCATAGGGTGCGTTGCTGGGTGTAGGTGTGCCATCGCATAGGGTGCGTTGCTGGGCTGCTGGGTGCGGGCGTGCCGTCGCATAGGGTGCATTGCTGGGTGGCTGGTCATTCGCCCCTGTATGCAGCGTGGCAGAGCACAGCATAAGCAGACCCTCGCTCTTGGAGCTGGCTGAGGTTGCAGTGCTCTGGTGTTCCGCACAGGCGTACCAAATCCCACTCACCTTTACCCTACCATGTCAGAAACCATCAGGCTATCTTCTCTTTATTTTTTTCAAATATTTATTAAACTCGGCAGATAAAATATTTCTTCCTCTGACTGCATGCACAGTTTTTTCCCAGCATTTAAGCTGTCGGACCCCTAGAGCAGGCTGGATTCATTAGTGCACCTGTATTTGCATGTAGGTGCATATGTAAAATAGGCCCAATAAAATGTCCAGCCGTTGCAGTGGTGTTTCTTGGGACTCTTTCTGCAGTGCTTTCCATATAGGTAACAGCACATGGAGCCAGTCGATGCCTGCAGTAGCTCTAGCTGTAGCTCTGGGTTTGTACGGTGTGTTACTTATAACACCGGTAGAGATTTGGTGGTGACTTACACACGAGAATGGCCCACCAGTGAGTTCAATTCAAGTTTTGATTTTTATACCTGCAAAACTGTCAAAAAATGTAAGATGAAGTAGAATATGCTCTGTTTTATAACAGGAATACTGTCAATCTATTTTAAAAGATTTTCCCTTGGCAACGGCAGACAGTCTGGTGGTCAGACAGCCAAACAGCTATCATAGTCATGCATAATTAAAACAAAGAGAGAATCCAACTGTTAGCAGTAACAGTTTTGTCTTGGAAAAAATGTCATTAGCATACAATACTTCTTGCAGAAATCTCCAGTAATTTTTCTCATGCAAATATCAATGTAAATGAAGGAAACTCTATATATTTATGTATGTATGCTGCATTTTTTTCTATACGTATGTAAATATACAGGAATACGATAACTGTCCAGTTTAGTATAGCATCTGTGATATGCCTGCTAAATTTACATAATGCGATTCTATCAAAAGTAGGCAGGAGCCTTATTCCCTCTATAAAACATAGGCATACATAATTTACTGTACAGTTGTATGCCTTTGATATTTCACTGGCTTCATGTTAAAAATGTTTTTAAACTGGATACAATTCACTATCATAAAACAGCACTTGAGACTGAAGTCCACCGTTTCTGACCACCCGATTTTCACTTGACAAGAATGCTCCGGTTAAATTTATTCCAGGTATGGGGAAGACGATGCAGACCTTTGCCCTTTATTTCCTTGGAAAGGACTGACTGACAGGTTTGTTGTGTGGCACTGCACAACTGTTCAGGCTTGCTTTGGATGCCCTTGGGTATGGAGGAGATACGTTCCTTTAGATCACGGTCCCAGTAAGGAGCTCCAGAGCTACCGACGTCAGCGGAGAGCCAAGAGGTGCTGGAGTGCTCGCAGGCAGGTTAGCGGTAGGAACTGGTGGGAAGCAGGACCAAGTAAGAGTTATAAATAACCAGTTAAAGAAGAAAACAAGGCTTTGAAACCACACTCCCATTTCTTACTGACTGGAGAGGGGAGTATCTGTAAACCACAGGTCTAGAGGCACGCTCTAGCTTTGCTGCCGGCTACAGATTTAGTGTACTTAATTAAGGAAGAATGACACGGCGGACAGTTCTCTCCAAGGAAACATGATTGAAGAAGGGAAGGGAAAGTTTCAAATGGAGTTCTGGTTGATTTAGTGTGGTGAAGGTGTATGTGATTATGCAAAAATAAATAGCGGTTACATCCCGCCTCGCCCCAGCGGGGCTCGGGGAGGCTGGGCCGGGCGCCGGCAGAAGGACTGCCCTGACCCGCCGTGCAGACGGGCCCTTGCTGCGTGTCCAGGAGCGTGCACAGGGCGGAAGGAAGCTGGTGACGCAGAGTATTTATTTTGTAGCTTTTCTGATACGTGGTGAGAAACGGTACTTCATCCATCCATCCATCCATCCATCCATCTGCCTGCCTAGCAGCTATTGACTTACAGGAAAATCATTACTTTTTCTTCAGCACAGTAGTTGAATTTCTGACTAAAATAAGGCACACGTATTGTCCTGGTTTTGGCTGGGATGGAGTTAATTTTCTTCCTAGTAGCTGGTATAGTACTGTGGTTTGGATTTAGGATGAGAACAATGTTGATAACACTCTGATGTTTTAGTTGTTGCTAAGTAGTGCTTACCTAGTCAAGGACTTTTCAGCTTCCCATGCTCTGCCGGGTGCACAAGAAGGGGCACAGCCAGGACAGCTGACCCAACTGGCCAACGGGGTATTCCATACCATGTGACGTCATGCTCAGTATATAAATTAGGGGGATTTTTCCGGGGAGGAGCGATCACTGCTTGGGGACTGGCTGGGCATCGGTCGGCGGGTTGCATTGTGCATCACTCATTTTGTATATTCTATCATTATTATTATTATTATTATTATTATGCCCTCCTTTTCTGTTCTATTAAACTGTCTTTATCTCGATCCATGAATTTTCCTTTTTTTTTCCAATTCTCTTCCCCATCCCACTTGGGGGGAGTGAGCAAGCGGCTGTGTGGTGTTTGGCTGCCTGCCGGGTTAAATCACAACACATATGTATTTTTTTATAGACTCAGTGCTGGGGTTTTTCTTATATTAAAGCTGTCCATTTTATGTAGAAGTTGTAGAAGAACATTTAAAATAGAACAGAGTCGTTACTCCAGCGCGCTGGCTTGCCTCCTCAGCAGTACGTTCGGTGCCTGCTCTGGAAAGATGCTTCCTTGGGGTTTGGTTGTGGCTGCACACCGCGTGTGAGACAGTGATGCTCCTGGCAGCTATAGATAGCTCCAGCAGCCTCTGGGTTACGGTGAGGGTAGATGCCATGTGAAAACAGGGAAGTGTTGCAGAAGAAATTGTTTTGTGCTGCTGTGGAATAAAAAATTTGCTGGAGTAAATGAAGCAGTATTTTTCTAAATGATTTTTTCCCCTTTTTTCCCCTCTCTCTCTGCTTGGCCATGCTGTTGCCTAGAACTTTCTCTTCCACTTGGCTGTCTACCCTGTTGTAAAAAAATGGTCCATGTGCCAGTAGGCTTTGTATGTGGAAGAATAAAGTTCATTGGGACAGCTCAGTGTATTTAAAATCTGAGCAGGTAGTCCAGTACAGCCCTTGTGTGAAAACTCCAATCATTGTTTTAGCAGGTTTTAATAAGCTACCAGCTTAAGTGCTGAAAGATCTATGAGGAGATTTTACTTCCATTTTACTAGCTCTGGGTTTTAATAACACTGGTGGAAGGTTGCAGAGACAACATGTTAGAGCACTTCATTCACTTGGGATCAGGAGCACGGGAACAAGCGCTGCATCCTTGTTCTCTGCAATTTTTGGTTTGTTTTAATTTGGGAAAGTTTACTGTCTTCTTTCAAATAAGAGACCTGGTAGCAGCAGAAGCTCTCTCAGGAAGGGTGCGCCAGCCCAAAGGGTAATTGCCCTGAAGCAGCCAGTCCCGCTGCTTCACCATCCCCAGCACATGTGCTGGTCTGAACTTGGGGCAGCTCCTTCAGGGAGCCAGAAGGAGAGCAACGGCCTTCAAAAATAGTGCAGAGCTTTTTTAACTTTCAGGCGGGCTCTGACCAGGGCAGGCGGGTACCACCGCTCGTGTATGCGGCAGGAGCGTGGGTGGCTGGGCGGGCGCAGGGCACAGCGTCCCGGGGGCTGCCCAGCGCGGACGTTTGCAGAGCAAAGGCTGGCATTGCTGCAGGCGGGTGCCCAGGCGCCAAAATGCCTCCTCCAGACATTTTGGCATGTGTACCCAAAATTTTAGCCTGGACTCTTAAATGTTCATCAGAGGTGTAGTCGCTATGCATGTTGCATGAAGTTACGGAGGGGTCTGGTCTGAGGCGTTCAACTGGGCGGCTCTGGTCTCCTCATCTTCTGACGTTTCCTCATGGTCCCTTGCTAGTCTGGAAAGCTCTTCATAGCTATGAATTATCAGCTGGTGGGCACTCCGCCGCCGAAGGTGAAGCCCTGTGTAAAATAAGTAGTGTGTGATAATGAGATGTGGTGGCAGCCAGCAGGCAGAGCTACTGGGAGCAGGGTGCAAGGCGCTGGGTGGGATGCAGCCGTTAGGGGAAACGGTGCTTCCATGGGCTGGCTTCCTGATACCGAAATGCCAATTTACTAGTTTATAATTATCAGAAAGAAGTTTAATGGAGGAGGGTGTAACTTAACGCATTCTGTTTGCCGTTCTTTGTGACTGTGATGCTGCCCACTAGAAATGTTCAGCATGACACAGGAGCTCCAGACATAACCTTGTGTCCTGGTTTTGGCTGGGATAGAGTTAATTTTCTTCCCAGTAGCTGGTATAGTGCTGTGGTTTGGATTTAAGATGAGAATAGTGTTGGTAACACACCGATGTTTTAGTTGTTGCTGAGCAGTTCTTATACTAAGTCAAGGACTTTTCAGCTTCTCCTACTGCCCTGCCAGCGAGGAGGCTGGGGGTGCACAAGAAGTTGGGAGGGGACACAGCGGGACAGCTGACTCCAACTGACCAAAGGGATATTCCACACCATATGACGTCATGCTGAACAAAAAACTGGGGAGGTTGGCTGGGGGGCGGTGGCCGCTGCTCGGGAACTGGCTGGGCATCGGTCAGCGGGTGGTGAGCAATTGCATTGTGCATCACTTGTTTTGTATATGCTTTTATCATTATTATTATTATCCCTTCCTTTTTTGTCCTATTAAATTGTCTTTGTCTCAACCCACAAGTTTTACCTTTTTCCCAATTCTCTCCCCCATCCCACTGTTGGGGAGTGAGCGAACGGCTGTGTGGTGTTCACCTGCCCGCCGGGTTAAACCACAACACCTTAGCTTTCAGTAAATTGTGGTGTCACTTAATTTTAAAATAGAGCTGTAAATGCATGATGGAAAAATGAAAATGTTAAATATTGAAGCCCATACTTTTGGTAAGTGGTACATTGCAGTCTTGGGATAAACACATTTTATGTTTGTGACACAGTTCAAAATAAAGTCTATATTATTACTGATGTAATTTAATATCAGATCAGATTCTCTGTACCATGTGTTATAGAACAGCATGATGCTCAGAAGCTCCCATGATGGGCGGTGGGTGTGAGAGCTGGGGAGGGTGCCTGTGCGTGTGCTGAGCGCGAGGTTTTCGCTAAGAGCAGTACCGTGCTCGATAACGAATGGAAATAGTCATCAGGGCTGTGTTCTGCATTTTGGAACCACGGTACTTGCCTCAGCCCCTTCCCAGTGGAGGACAGGGATGGTTAATGCCTCCGCAGTTGCTGCTTCTGCTTTTCTAGCCCTGGACCTGCCAACACTGAGACTCCTCTGGGAGACCATGTGTCCGCGATGCATCTCCCGGGTCCGCGATGCATCCCCCAGCCAGTGTCCTGGCCCAGGGTCCTTTACATCAGTGGTACCTGGCTCCTGAGTTCTCTGGTGAGGCTTCAGAAAGGCATAGGTGAAGCAGACTGTGAAGTCCAAATTAATGGCCCATACTACACTGAAGACTCAGCGAGATGTGGAACTGCTAATTTTCTCCAAATTGGCTGAATAAAGGTCAAGAACTTGTTCCTGCCAGCAGGGGAGAGGAGGAGAATAACTCCCAGCCATGACCCGTGGGAGCATGAAGGAGAACAGCAGAGGTTCGTGCCTCGGAGGAAGGAAGAAAGGATGGATAATTTTCCATATAGCCTTTCTGCCAGTTCCAGCAAACCCAGAACCGAAATGAAGACGGCAGAAGTCAGCGATCACACCGAGCTGTTGAGTTATGCCATGAGTGGACAGCAGCATGCAGGGCTCTGATCCGTTCGGACTACTGAGTGCGTGTGGAAACATTGGCTTCTGCCAACGCAACGTTCACGACCGCCGCAAGAGCTGGAACAGCCTTTTGGTACCCCGTGCTTGGTGGCGGGACTGGTGCTTTGATGCTGAGAGGAAAACGTGGAGTTTAACCAAAGAGAAACATTTAAGTAACACAGCTTGCAAAGAGTTTTTTGGTTTTTTTTTTTAAATTCTAGAAGTTGTGTTGACTCATCTTTGTGTCTGTCCCTCAAATCATGCTTGTGTAAGCATTTCCTAATGATTTTTTGGTTTCTTGCACATAAGTGAAGGTAAAGTTAAGGGCTAGAAGAAGACTTGCCCTACCAGATTTTTAGATTCATAAGATGCTTTTAGCTTAATTATAACAGAAATTGGGAAACGGTCCTAAAAGAGGTTGAACAGTGTTAACACACTTCGAAATAAATTACAGGTGAGTTCGTCCCAGACTTTGAATGCTTAAAGTCTTTAAGAGATTGAATGCAAGTCTCAGTGAAATCCCAGAATAATTTGATATCCTGAGCTGAGGCAATAATAAGTTTCCAAAGGCGACGAGAAGAATGGATCTCTTGGCAAAAATAAACAGATAAATAAAAGCTCTGTCTTCTGTATTTGTCTACTGTGTCACAAAATCTGAAAGGCTGAGGTCTTTTCTGCAAGATAAATGAACCCAGCTTTATTGAAAGCATGATTTCAGATAGGTAACTCTATCAGGTCTAAAAAGCAATTATTTCAGTTATGCTGTTCCTAAAATTCATAATATAGCAGTTTTTAATGAGGACTTTGGATCAGATGAACTAAATTAGTTAAAAAATGAGCACAACTGTATATGTAGGTCTCAGAAAGGACTTGTATTATTAAATTGACTTATTTTAGGATCTGTGCTTATGAAGTATTGAGTTAGCTTAGTTATGTGCTGTAATAGATGTGATGAAAAATCTCATACCAGTGGGAGTTTAAAATGCAGTAGTTTTGCAGGTCTTGTGTGGCTTACAGAATGAAATAATACATAATAATGCAATAATTAAAATATTTCTTTGTATAATATTCATGCTAAATATTTTTTTTTGTAAATTTAATATGGTGGTATAAAATAGTATTTACAAAATTATAGGTTAATTCATTAAAAGTATGTATGCAATTATCTTGATGTGTTATGTCATAATTATCTTGAATTTATTGTAGGAATTAAATCAGTAAGCTAGCAAAATCATGTGCTTTAAATGTGTTATATAGAGAGAAGTGTTAAAGTATTTCACTGTCTAGCTACTACTTTAGGTCATCTCGATATAAGTTAAATTGTATTGGAGCACTTAAGGTGCACCTTTTATGATTGGACTCACCAGGCCACTTCTAACTTCTAATCACACTCCCACTTCAGCAGTGTAATTCTCTTATAATTTTTGTTCAAGACAGTTATTAAGTAATTCTAAAATTAAATATTAAAAATGTCATTGAAATGCTAATATAAACAGTGAAAAAAGAAGACTGATTAGTCTGAAGTTTTCTTTCAGGTGTTCAGGGTCTCTCATATCGCAGTTCTTGTTTTATGATGTGTAAATAGATTTTTAGTGCTGTGGGCAGTGATTGTAGGAAGCCACTGTGACCTTCAAAATCTTTCAAGTGTGCTATAACAACACGTGAAAGCTAACTTGCATACCTCTGCTATAGAAATTATCATTATATTCCTCTCCACAAAGAAAATCCCAAACTTTACCATACAAGTTACTTGAATTCTTCAGGAATTTTTTTTGTAAGGCATTTTAGGGTGTAAATTTACATAATGGCTTGAGAAACATAGTGTACACTGTCCAAATAATCCTGAAAAATTCTTCAGAAGCTGTTGGTGTGTTGAATTAACCATGCCCCATTACCTCTGGAAGTCCTTTAGGGGTGTTTCTGGGGAAGGAGGGGCCATGAAGAAACTGTTGAGTTGACAATTCAAGTAGAAATCAGAAGATGAGCATCCTGTCCCAACCCATACGAGACTATCACTCTCCAGGATTTTGGAAACACGCGGTGCTTATTAGAAAAATATGAAAACTTACCTACTAGCAAGACATTTACCTAGCACTCGCCCAGTCTTTCGTAGAGAGAGGCTGTTTGTTCTTTTTTTATTCGTTAACCTCGTGGCTAAAGAACCGCTGGGCTGGGGTTGCGGAGCGAGGGGCTGGAGCAGCTCCGGGCGGGAGCCACCCGGCAGCACCGGGTCCAGCTGCCGCCGGGACCCGCCGCCGGCTCCGCACCAGCGGCACTTCTCCTGGGCGGGTGGGCGACTTGGGGCCAGGTCCATCACTGTGGTTGTTTCTGGGTAATAGTTCAAACATACTCAATTAAGTATTTCACGTCCTCTGTATAAAGCAATGTCTCCAATTCTTATCATAGAATCATAGAATGGTTCGGGTTGGAAGGGACCTTAAAGATCACCTTGTTCCAACCCCCTGCGATGGCAGGGACACCTTCCACTAGACCAGGTTGCTCAAAGCCCCATCCAGCCTGGCCTTGAACACTTCCAGGGATGGGGATCCACAGCTTCTCCGGGCAACCTCTTCCAGTGCCTCACCGCCCTCATAGTGAAGAATATAGAATCATAGAAAGATCATCTGGAAGACTTTCTGACGGAGAGCTCTGTTTACTTTCTGCAGTATTCATGTATGAGACAATTTTGTGTATATATTTAGTTTTTTTAAAAAAGATGTGAAATTTGTGTTACTTCAGGGAAGGGATCAAAACAACAGCTTCCAACTTGCAGCAGTGGTCCAGCTGCTCCTCACCCCACAATCAAGATTGGATTGCAACTTCTGCTTTTGACAGAACTTTGATTCTCTGCCTGGCAGATCAAAAGAAGGGCACATATAGCTGAAAAGAATATTTACCGATGAGTAATCAATACACCAGACGCATTAAGTACTCTGGAAAGAGTAAGTCCCCAGTGCTGTGAAAGGTAACAGGCTTACGATGACCCAGTAGCCCATGCCTGCTGTGGTTAGTCCTTCCTCGCTCCTCTGCACGTCCATCACCGAGCCTTGCACCACCCCAGCGGCTCCGATGGGCGAGCGGGTCCCGGGGCTTCCCACCCGGACCCAGGGCATCATCCTGTGTCACCCAGCACGCACCAGCAAAGCCCCGTCGGGAAAACCGCACAAACAGGTTCCAGGATCACTGAGAGCAAACAATCCAGTGTATATTTTTCTCTGTAGTTGGTGAACTTTGCTCTTCTGTCCGTGACCTGCGAACAAGTGCGTAGCGAGATCAAAATCAGGTAAGAGGAGAGAAGATGATGGGAAAATGACCAGTGGTGAAGGAATAGGTCAGCAATTCACAGGTGCGGAGCTTTGGTCACATTCACAGGAGACCGGGTGATGAGTAAATATGTTATGAAAGTGGCCTAATTATGATGAGCAATTTTCCCCCCGGCTGGAACAATTGGACTAGAAAATTGTACTAGACTTTTCATTCTGAGACTATTACATAGCAGAGGAAGAGAGAGCGAATCTTTTGCCACGGCTACTTTTTTTTTTTTAATATAGAGTCTTGCACATGGCTGGAAATTAGTTTAAAATGAATTTAATTAATTGTATTTAATTTGTGACTTTTTTTTTACCTGCATAAACCTTCTTTACGTTACATTTCGGGTAGCATGAAGGTGCAAAAGATAAAACACAGCCTGCAAATTAAATTCAGGCCACCGGGTCATTTGGGTGGGCTGCAGCTCGGGGGTGCCCCAGGCTGGGGGGCCGCGCTGGGCTGAGCCTCCCGCCGGACCTTCTGGGGGAGCCGGGAGTGCAGCACCGCCCGGCTCTGCCTCTTGCAGTCCAGCTGTAACAGAAGATGGGGGGATTAGCACAAAGCAGAGGGGGGAGAAATTTTGCTTATATCCCCAATAAGAGGCGGAGCGGTCGATGCTGTCTGCAGCGAGCGCGAGGGCAGAGGAAGAGGAGGCGAGGCATCGCGAGCGCCCCTGAGCCTGTACATGAGTGTCTATGAGACGCCAAAAACTGTTCAAAAATTTAAAATTAAACTTGGGGCGCAGGTGTGGAGTGGAGAAGATCCGAGAGTCTTTAGCATAGATACGGTAGTTGAATTTTCTGATTTTTTTTTCAATGTAGAACTGCATGCTCCTGTCAGCAGATTGTGAAACCTGCAGCTTTCACCCAGGCGGCGATGGCCAGAGGGAGCGTGGCCAAAGCCGCGGTGCCGGTGCGGCCGAGTTAGGCAGCCTGGCGTGGTGACAGCCTGGTGACCGGGGTACGCTCCGGGTGCTGGCATCATTTCCTACAATTGCAGGATTGGTTTTGGATTTTTTTTCCTCTTCCTCTTTCATGTATTATATCCGAATATCTGATCGTGATTTTTTTTTTGTCTCTGTGACACATTTGTGCTTCATTCGTACTGATTTTATCAACAGGTAATGGATTTAAAATGCATCTTGGTTTGGGAGGCGTAAAGAGCACTTTCTGTGATATTCATCTCACTGCACGCAGTAGTTTTGTGTAAATATTTCAAGTTAACATGCATTCTTTGATAAATACCACTAAGGCTTAAGTGGTAATATAAATAATTAATATCTTAGGAGGCCTGGCCTTTCTAAATATAGGTAACTGGCATACCAGAGCAGTTTTACTACCTGCATGTTATTTTTTCCTGTACCTATGGCCTTCTCTCGCCAGCAGGTCACCTTTCCCTCCTACCATCTATTCTAGCATTAATGTTTACTGCAATGAGCTATTCATTTCCAGGGAACGCATTATTCTGTTTATGAAAATAGTAATAACCCTGAACACTGCACATGTATTTGGGACTTAATTCAAATAACTCTTGAAACATCACATTTCCAATGGACTATGCTAATTCCTGCTTTTTTTATATTAGCTGGGTAAAGAGAACAGTGAAGGAGAAGATTTTATATAATAAAATTTATTTTTAATTCAAATATGATACTTCTGGAATGTCTTGAAAAGCATACTTTTTAATATTTTAGACACATCCAAATACATTTTCTTTTTACAAGATTAACCAAGTGAAGGATCAGAAGGAATATTGTTTTGAAGTGTTCATGAAAATAATGCTTGTGTAGAAAAGTGGAATATAGCGTTAAGGGCGGTTCAGTGCATTTATCTCTGTGACCTGAGGAAGTCGTAACTCACAGAAGAGCCAAGTCAGTCCGGGAGCCAAGACCCAAGTACTAAGTGGAGGAGGGACTCAGATGGTCGTCCATGGAGCCTGAATGGTAATTTGATGTCAAATGTGTGGATAGTTGACCTGCTTATTAGAGCTGCAATAAATCGTGAGGAGAATCCACTGTCTCACGAAGATTACAGCTCACGATAAAATATTTTTGGGATGCAATGCTTAGAATTGTAAGTGCATAAACCAAAAGCAACCACCAAACAAAAGATAGGCATAAAGCTTCAGATGTTCACTAAATACCAGTATGTTTGAAATTCCTGTGATTCTTTTTGGGGAGGCAGGGGGGAAGTGGAATAAGCTTAGATTCTTAACATTTTTTTGCAAACCTTTTGAATTCTTAGATGGAAGATAATACATCGTAATAGTACAAAGTAATATTATTTTTTATAGTAGCAAATAATGTGCAGTATTTACTGTTGATCAAAGTTTTTGTTACCTAGAATACAGTTTCCGTGCAAATGTTTGCTGTCTTTGGAGGGGACTTGACACATTATTCATAAGGTAGAAGCAGATAAATTACAATATCCAAAGCACATCTGCTAGTAAAAAGTTTGACTGGCTGCAGGAGAAACAAATATATTCATAGCAGGATAAAGGATTCCTTTTTCTATTTAAGGATATTAATTTGACTACATAGGTATGCTGTTTAATAATATACATCTATGCCTCTGTGGTGGCAGAATCAAGAATGTTCTTTCCTTTGCTTCATTTGGATGAGAATCTTCATCTAAAATAACAGGAATTCAGTACACTGATTACTGAAGTTGCCAACCCTTTTATAAAGTTACAGCATCTTGTACATCAGTTAGCGTAATCAGTTGATAATAAAGAGCACCACTCAATTAACAAATAAGTGCTGTTGGCAGTACTGAAGTATAATTTTGGCCGTTTTTAATAGGTGACGCCTTTGTAGGGCTGGTTGTAGTTATTAGAAGATAATAAGTCTTGGGAAGGAACGGTATCAGGAATGTGCAGCTTGAGTGCCTGCCGCTGATTATTCACCGCTGGCGCGTGTCGAGCACCCGACCCGAGTGGCAGCGAGTGCCCTGGGCTGGCTGGGAGCCAAGCGCGGGGGCCGGGCTGACGTGCTGGTGCAAGGCGTGACATTTGGGGGCACTTTTCCTTCCTACAGCTTCATTTCCTGCAGAAAGGGACATTTCCTGTGTGTCTCTTCCTGTAAGAATCACGTGCTTCCGTAATTTTTTGTTGGTTGGTTGGTTTGGTTTGGTTTTGGGGGTTTTGGAGGGTTTTTTGTTTGCTTTTTCTTTGGGTTTGTGGGGTTTTTTGTCTGTTTGTTTGTTCTGGCAGCAGTGTATAATATTGCAGATTAAGAGTTATTTTTGAGAATATTTACTGTAGCTGACCCCCTGCCCCCGGCAGACCGATGTGGAGTTTCCCTGTCTAGCGAAGCTTTATGATACTGTATATCATAATACATACATATTGTATGTATGTGTAAATACTCCCTGGTACTGGGGGGAGCTGTACCTTTTAGTATTCATCTGTCTTTTACAAAAGGTAGTAGTTCCTGTAATGGTTCCAAAAACATTTTCACTAGCAACAAAGTTCTTTAAATAGTACTCACTGAGTGAAGCCGCTAATTTGCATGACAGCTTGATTAAACGTAACCTGATTCCACACTTAATTTATTTTGAAACTGTCCAACATTTTCATTCCATGCCATTAATTTTAAATTAGTAGACTAGCTTGATAAGATTATTTAAGAAAAAAGGTAATTTTATTATCTTCATTTGTGTAAGTTCAAATCCATACTGTAAAGTCGTCTGAAAGTGGTTATAAATAACAAAACTGTTTGCACCAGCATAAAGATCTATTGAGCCTGTTAGTGTGATGCATAATGAAATAAAGAATGAGGTCTTTTAATGATCATCTTTAACTTCAGCAAAAGTTGGGTTGCAAATTTGCCTCCATATTGCAATATATATTCCTGAATATGTTGGTTTTGGGAGAAATGAACCTGAAAAGATAATATTTAAGAGTGCATTTTACACAGCTCTTCAAGAGGACTCCATTTTCCACAGAAAGTGATTTTTCAGCCACAGGAAGTGCTTTTGGAGCTGGTTTTTAATTGCAAGCAAGAATTGTTTTGAACAATTAATGATACTGATACAAGTTAGTGTCTCTATGACACTATATGAAAAGCAAAAATGAAATATTCACAGTAAGAAACAAAGCCTGGTATTTGTTACTCTGTTTGCTGTCTTCCTAATACCAAGCTTTATGACGGCAAAGCAATTTGTGTCTGTTCTGCCTGAGGACTAGTGAAAACGCTGCCCTTCATCCTACTGTTTCCAGCTCGAGGTTTTCAAATATGCCTTCTCCTCTGCTGCCATGTGGGGTTTTTGCAGATGAAGAATACGCAGGTGCAACAGAGAGTGTCTCGGATACTCTGTCAGCGGTGCAGAACTTCCCTTTGCAGTGGATCTGCCAGAGAAATTGGCCACAGCTCTTTGCTTTCCATGACGCTGGGGGTGGGATGCATCACGTTCGTACCGAGTCCTGCAGAAAAGGGTCCGGGCAAAATCTTTTAAAATTTATTTCTACATTCATTTAATTAGCTTCTCTTTCCAGGGCAAGACTTGTGCAGCCGTTAACGGAATATTCCAGATTTCTTACGAAAATGGACCCAATAGTTTAGGTTATCTACCATCTGTTCTAAAAGGATGTTTCCATGAGTACGGCTGTGAATACTTTTCCTAGGTAAAGATTATATTAGACATCATAAAATACATTCTGATCACTGGTTAGAGTCCTATTGTCATTATTAGTGTCTCAGCACAAGAACAAGTAAGTCTTTGTTACAAATTATACCGTCAGAGTATTGGAAACAATAGAGAGGTTTCAGTTTGCAGTATGACTGAGGATATTTCTTATTTATTTCTTTCTTAGATCCATACTAAAATTGTTTTGATTATTCAGTGACTATATTAATTAATTTTAAAGGCTTTTTAAAAACTGTCTTTTAGTAATATCTTGATAATAATCTGAGTGCCATGGGAACCTACAGTTTATTTTCTAAAGTAATTTTAGCAATTAGGAGCCTAAGTATTTTTTATTTTCCTGTGTCTGAGTAATTTCTGAAAACAGGGAAAGAGGCTTTTGGAACTTGTAACCTGCTGATCAGTCAAATGTGCTGAGACTCTGGCATTGCCGTGGAGCTGTAGACGGAGCAGGAAGGAAGAACATCGCTCCCAAAGCCGGGGACGGCACGCCGGTTTCTGTCTTCATCCAGCTCACGTCTGAAGCTGTAGCAAGTTCAATTTCCAACGTGCAGGACATTTTTCCTGAAAGTATTTGTGAACATGCATGTATTCATTTACTTTTCAAACTGATCCTTGGGATTTTTAGTTACACAAAACATCTAAAAGATTTTTGCAGCGATGATTTTTAGATTAGTTAAATTAAACTTGATATGTCGAGTGCCGATTGTCGGCTTTGGTTTCTTTTTTCTGTGCATGGTAATTTTCTGTCAGAAACAATAAAAGTAGCAACAAAACATACAGACCAGATGTGCTATGAAATATGATTGATATTGGTGCTAATGTGTTATATGAAATATTTGATCAGGGTGGGTTCACCTTGCTTCACTGCTGGAGATTAATTAAATTTCCTAAATTAGGACCCTAATCTAGTGCTTTAGCTACTCTAAAAAAGAAAAAAAAGAGCAGGAAATGCTTTCAGAAACCTGAAATCTGACTGCCTGAAATCTGACTATGAATGTCTTGCAAGGCGTGGGATGGTCTGTATCATTAAACTAAAATAATTTGTAACCCAAGAAAGTTTTGTTAATTTATGGCCTCTGAGGTTGGTGGTCTAAACAAGATGAACCAATCCCAAACCCATAAAACCACTTTGGAGACAATCATATCCTCCTGGGGTGATGTATGGCAGACATGAAAATCTCAGATCCACGGAATATTATCTGGGCAAGTAGGTCAATATATTTCATGGTAACGTTAAACCTGAATATGTAGAGGAGAGGAGGAGTTTTGCCAAACATAGTCAGTTTTCATTTTTTATGATCTGTCATCCAGCTTTAATATCACTAGCTGCACTCATCTTGAAACCTTCTTCACTCGTGAGTCTCTGTCCTCTATTTTTTTAATTATTATGATTTTTTCCTTTTGAAGAGTCCTATTCCACCGTTTTTTTTTGCTATGTGGGCAGGCTTTGGATCCCCTCGGTTACTCCCTCATTTCCTATCTCTCTGCTCTCGAAGATTTAACTTGCTGCCTCCGTGAAGATGACACACAGATACATTTTCATTTCAGATTTGCATCCTAGATTTGCAAACTAAAATCTCCGCTTTAGCTTCTGAAATCTCCTTGTAGATACCTACCAAGGAGCTCAAGCATTACATTTGTTAAAGAAGATCGCATATCTTTCCTTTCTGCCTGCCTCCAATAAATGCCTTTTGAACTAACCATCCTGCTTGTAAACCGGCAGCCTGCTTGTCTGGTACCCCTCTCTTGGTTCTCCTGCCCATGCTCTAAACCTTGCTGATTCTTTCTGCAAAACATCCCTGTGAACTGCAAACTCCTATTCGGGCTTTTTCATCTTGATTAATGAATTATTTTTCCTTCTGATTTTAAGAAACACCATCTTGTATGGCGACATTTCTTCAGACCTCTGTGACAAATACTTTTTCAGACCATCCTCTTGGTATCCTGCTTCAGTTTCCTCTGGTTCCAGCTTCTCCATCTCGTCAGGGATAATGTATTTGTCTTAACATTCAGGTTATCAGGTAGTAACAACCAGCCATGAAAATGAATGTCTTTAATTTGGCCACTGCCCTGGCTGTGACAGTGACAAAGACAGCTCATTGCCCGTGCTGAGGAGCAGAGCACTCCATAGGTCTTCATTTGCAGCTCTGACTGCGAAGTTTACGATTACGGAATGGAAAACAATGAGGACAGAGAGGAGAACGTTTTACATTTGAATGAGAGGACCAAGACATGTGACACTAAATATACTTCTAAAAGATAATTTATTTCCTAAATCACTTTCACTTTTGAATTTGAATAGGCGTTATGGATGAAAACCACCTGCATTTAATCAGGAAGTGAGTGAGCGTTGAAGAAAATACTGTGGGCGTGCTAGTAAATATTTATTTGTGATAGATGTGCATAAGTGAAAGATAGAATTCAGCATTCACTAGGGCTGAATTCATCTCGTGATGTAATTTACAATTTCCAAATTTATGAATATATGTATGAATGGCTGAATATAGACTCGGCTGTGAATACTAGTGGTTGAAGGTCATGCCATATTTCACTGGAAAGCTAATTTTCCTGATGTATATAATAAGGTTTCACATCTGATCTTTATGTAATGATTACTGGAGCATTTTAGCATTCTATTATTGTGTAAATAAATGTAAGTATGTAAATATTTTTCTTACGCTTGATGAAGCAAGTACTGTTTCTGTTATATATCTGAAAGCAGAAGATGTAGCTGATCCCAGTGATGTTCATGTCTATGAAACCATAATAATGGCACAGGCTCGTGCCGGAAAAAAAGTTGCCTGTCTTTGCGTCATTGTTAACATTTTTCAATGACTCCTCTACTTGGGATTCGCTTGGGAATCATTAACTGCTTTCTGAGGCAGATGTTGTACACTTATCTATGAAGGGTGACCATCTGTGAGCCCGCAGATCTGGATGCTCCGAACCTTGGAGTGCGACAAGACTTGGTTGAGAAGCTCACCACTCCGTAGATGTTAATCCACAGTAATACACAATCTAAAATACTTCAGCGAAAAATCCAACAGATTGAAGTAGTTAACAAAACCAATTCAATAGGTTTTTTTCATTCTTTCGTCAGGAAGGAACTATTTCAAATCTATCACAATATTTTGAGATTTGTCTGAAAGGCTACACGTAATAAGCACTGCCTGTTACTGCTGTTTGATTTAGTATTGTAAAAACTCTTGTTTCTCAAAAAAAAAACAAAAGGCAAGCTGCAAGTTCAGTAAGGCTACGTTAAGTGGATTAAGATCTGGATAGTTAACAGACCTGAGAAAAATCATCAATGTGGAGTCAGCACCGAGTGTGGGTGGAAAGGGTATTTCTGGTGGGGTTTTTCAGTAGTGAGCAACGGGAGCAGTTCTGTTTGGTGTTTGCATGAATATTTTGAAATTTGATATAAAATTATTGATGATAAAATTTGAAAATGACAGAGTGATGAGTGGAATAGGATATAATGAAGAGGAAAGCTGCTCAAAGGGAACATCTCGGTAAGCTGGATCTATTCTAAAAATAGAGCTTATGTTGGGCCCGAATATAACACCATGGCAAAACCCACACGAACAGGATCCAGAGGTGTGCACATTTGGAGGAATGAATAGGAATACAAATGCCTTGCTGAGACAGGTGGTGAAATACGATGTATAGTTCTGGTGCATGTTTTCTCAAAGATGCTGAAATAACAGAAAGATGGCAGAAGAGAGAGAAAAATGTTATATAGGAAATAAAAAATATTTGCAGGGAGAAGCTTAAAGAACTCAGTCTAATTCGTTTAGCAGAATAGAAATAGGCAAACTCATTGTGTTGAAGAATGTTTTTATGTCAAAAAAACTCAGAAAATTCCATCTTGGCAAAAAAACCGTAATGAAAACTAATGACTAAAAGCTGAAACTGAAGAATTTCAACATAAATGCAAGGCAAGTGTTTTATAGGCAATTAACTACTGGAATCAGCTATCAAAGAAATAGAGGACTTCTCATCTATTGTGGCTGGTTGCCTCTCCAGAAGATACATTTAGGCCCTTTGGTGAGCTGAATAACGTCAGAAGGGTGGTTCTCTCCTTTGGGATAGTCATGGGAGATACTCCCTTTTACCCAGGCAGAAGGGTGAAGCGTTCTGTGGACCTCAGCTGCCCTCACGAGCACCACTGGGTATCCGTCAGAGCAGAGAACTACCATTTGCTCATTTGAAAATTTCCTGTATCTAAACCGGTTTTCAGAGTGTTACTGGGTGTCTCTGTGAAATTAATTCAGTTCTTTAAGATATATTAAATTAATACTTAATTTTAATGTTAAAAATCTAATTTCTTTAATGACCTACTGTTGTGTGTAGGAGTACGATTGAGAATATTTTAATGAAGGTTGTAAGCATGGAAAAAAATACAAAACACGCTCAAGAGATACTTGACCTTTGCCTTGTCTTCGTCACACCGGTGGCACAGGGTTGCAAAGTGCAACTGAACTGATTCGAGCTACCTGTGGAGGCAACCTAGTAAACTAAAAGCATTTCTGTGCCTTTTTTCCCCCACAGTTATTTAGCAAACAATTTATTCATGTGTCCTCTGTTCATAAACCCATAAATCTTTTCTATAAGTAAACAGTTCAATTTATCTTTAATAGTCAATTTTATCTTTAGATTGTGGAAGGCAGTACTTTTTAGAACCAGTGATTTCTGTCAGCAAAACAAATGATGCCTTTATATCCCTGTGTGATGGGTTCCTGCTTCATTCTGGAAAACCTGGCAGTGTGGACGTTTCCCTGCTCCACTGATACAGCGTTCCTGAAGAGTGTTTGTATAAATTATTTCACTGACAGCTTTCAATCCCGTAAGCATATTAAAATATTGCAAGTGAAAAAAAAAATGCCTGGAGCAGCAACCAATGCTCTGTTTTTATATTCTTTTTGGGCTCTTTTTTAGCTAGGCTTTGACTTTGTCACCTACCTGGGTAATGAACGCCGGGAGAGCCGGCTGCTGCCGCCGGTTAGCTGAGCGGGCTAATTGGAGGGGACTGCATGGGTGACAATTAGGAGGAAGAGCGGCAGAGCAGATCAATATCCTTGAGAGCAGACTTGCTGTCCTGTGGGAATCTGTGCCATAACAGGGCTGCCATCTCACAGAGAGATTAGGATACAGCCGATTGCTGTTGGTAATTTATTTGCTTTAACTTATATAACTATCAAGTATCAGATGTATAGTTCATACAATAAACTTCATTAAAGGTTCAAGTACCAAATTTTGACTGATAGTCTGCCAGCAGTTTCAAGATGCTACAGTGATTATGCATTTATATTATTTTCCTCCGTAAGCATCTAACATTTATATGCTGGATGTGCTGCTGGTATTATAATTATTGTGAAGGTGATTGTACGTCTGCTTCCTGAGCTTTGAGGATAAGCCGTATGCTGGGGTGAGACGGCACCTTCCCGTTTCCCAAGGGGGCTGAGAGGAGCCTCCTGGCCTGTGCCATCGCACCGGGCGCAGGGACGGATCCGGGGCAGGAGGAGGGGTCCCGGCCGGCAGCGCGGGTCAGTGCGGCGCCCGTGCCTGGGCAGGAGGGCTGCTGGTGCTGGTGCGGTGCGGTGCGTGGGGTGCAGTGCGGTGCATGGGGTGCGGTGCGTGGGGTGCGGTGCGTGGGGTGCAGTGCGGTGCGTGGGGTGCGGTACGGTGCATGGGGTGCGGTGCGTGGGGTGCGGTGCGTGGGGTGCAGTGCGTGGGGTGCGGTGCGTGGGGTGCAGTGCGGTGCGTGGGGTGCAGTGCGTGGGGTGCAGTGCGTGGGGTGCAGTGCGGTGCGTGGGGTGCGGTGCGGTGCATGGGGTGCGTGCAATGCGGTGGTGCGCTCGGCGCAGGGCGCCGCCGGCCAGCCCTGGCCCTGGGAAGAGGCGGCTGGCAGCCCCACCGCAGATGAAGCGTGCAGGTCCCTGTCCCTGGCTCTGGACCCCAGGGACCTCTTGCACTCGCTGCATGCAGCAGCTCCATGCTGTGCTCCTCTCCATCTTTTATCTTACAGAGAGGGAGCCTTTTGGCTTCTGCGTGAGATGTACCTATGTCTTTTCCCCCTGTTACGTGGCGCTAGCTACTTGGTACCCTTTTTCCCTGTGGTATCATCTCACGCTAGCTAACTGCAGTCCTTCATTGTGGTATCCAATATGTAGAATCAATCAGTTTGTGTAGAACCACTCACAGAGACTGCAGGAATACGCATCTTTCTGCTAACTCCACTGTGATGGATTCACTGCCTCTGAGGCTGTCAGAGATGTATATGAAGTTCTGTTTTTACTGACCTGGTCTTGTTAAAATGCTGGTCGAGAACCGGTTTTCATGGCTAGCAAATCGCTGCTGTGAAGATGAACTGGCTGGGCTGACGGAGGGCAGATCCTTCTGCAGTCTGGCACAGGGTGAGTCAGGTAAAACAGGCTTGAAGCTTTCTGCATATTTTCAGCATTAAAAATACTGCTAGAAGTTTTCAGAAAGTTTCAGCTAATATACCAAGAACTCTGTGGTGGTAGCGATAAATCACAGTGTGGGATCCTGACAGGCAACACTGGGGTATTTCGAGGGTGATACAATCTGCCTGCTTAACGGTTCCTAGCATTACCCAGGTTTAATGAAGATATCCTATAATCTTGAGGATCCAATTTACTAACTGTCACTGCTAATGTAATCTCTATAGAAGTAAAACTCCGGGTTTGACATTAACATGGACATAGACAGAATCCATTTCAGGTGAGCATAGAAATTCAGTCTGTGAGGTACCTGTGACTGTCACAGGTGAAAATATTTGCTAATGAAGTGTGTATGAGCCTTAGACAGGTAGAGAACTCCCTTAGTCTCTTAATTTACTTTGAATAATTCATTAGCTAGCACTCTTCACCCATGACAGTCATAGGTAAATCCCAGACTGGAGCTGCTAATTAAAGTTGCAAGATGAAGGGAAGCTACTAACGAGATGCTAGACAAGTCCTCGAACAATACAGAGGTAATTTTAAGCGCATAAAGTTTTATTGTTGGTTTTCACATGAGGATAAGACAATGCTGAAGAATTTCCACTTGTTACGACAAATAATTAGAAATGCGTGTGAGTGCAGGTGCGAGGCTGAATGAGGGGAGCATGCTTCCCCCGGAGCAGCAGGTACCTGTGGTGCGTGGATGGGTCCTTAGGGATCATTCAAAGTGTTGATATGAAAAATTGTTGAATATTTCACATTTAGCTTTTTAAAAAAAAAGATAAACAATGAATCTATGTGGATTTTATCAGACACATTTATGCATAAATATATCACTAAAATATGACCCATGTCTGCTTAACAAAAACTCATTACCTATGTGATGATCTGTACATGCGCTGTTGTCAAGTGGAACTAAATAGTGAGCTTATGGAATGAAAACGTATAGATACAGCTTTGGATAGCAGAAATTAATTTTTCTTGTTGTTTTCTTGTTCTTCTACATTGTGAAATTTAGAAATTTCCAGATTAATGTTTTGATGAAGAGTATAGAAGATTGCATCTGTGTTATTCCTGTTGTCTTGTTGGTTCAGTACACAGAAATGTCTGACGTTGCAATACATTTAAATATGTTTTAGTTAGGAATGAGATATCTAGAAATCTGTATGGGGATATGAGGAGGATAAAAACACACTTTTAATGATTATTTTCAATTTACAAAATACAGCACGCTATTCAGACAAAATCAAATGTGTTAAAGCAGTTTATCTTATTAAAGAAAATGTCTGATAGGGAAATCTGCATATCAGAGCTTCACCAAACTTGGGAAAAGTGTGTGTGTGGAGTGCCTTGCCTAAAGGGAAGATAAATATAGTCAGTTAGATGCGTTTGCTGACCCTGCTTACTGCGTGGCCGTGGCAGCAGCTCTGGCACTGCAAGCGGTGGGGCAGGGGTCTGCAGGGATCCTCTGCAGCCGAGCTGGTTTCAGTCGCTGCAGAAGCAGGTACTGGGTGGCACTTGGGTTATAACCTCAGGAGACTCCGTCTCTGACAGCAAAACCCACCGAAGGTGATCCCGGTCCCCCCCGTTCCTTCTCGCCCCACACAGCTTCTGCAGCCGCGTTGCGGTGTGAACTGGGAGCCTGTCTGGCGTTAGAGAAAGAGGAGCGGGTGACACCTTCCCTGCTAGGTTCTTCCTAAACTGGTTGTTCCTCTAATTCGCTGTTCAGCCATCCAAGACGTGATGGCTGGCTTGCAATAAAGCGAGAGCAGAGACAAAGCCTTGCAGTTCGTGCAAGGGCAGGACCGCATTCAGGTGCTGCTGTGGCCGAGGACTGCATTTCGAAACACCACGTGCGTTTGTAAGGGGAGGATCAAACAGTAACATGCTAGAAGAGCAGTATGTGAAGTGTTTGACACAGGAAAAGTGCAGTGGCAGTGGGAAGGATGTTAAGATTATCAAAAAATGCATCTTGTCTTGGTCAAATACTTGGGAAAGCAAACAGTTTTAAAGCGCTTCAGTTTACTGGCCGCAGCCAGTAAAAACCCTGTGTTTTGGGGGGGGAAAGAAACATAAACTACCATATAACTACACTTAGATCATACACATTAAAAAGTAAACCTCTTCATGAATTCTCTGTGATTTAGTGCATTCTTGGTTTGCGGCAGGGATCCTGGCTGGTTCTGTGGCAGCTCCTCGCTGAACATGCCCGTGCCATGCGCTGTCCCAGGCTATTACAGCTGAGGAGCAAATACCTCCCCGACGTGTTTTGCCGTCATCCAAAAGAGGTGGCCAACTGTCAGGCTCCTCCAGTTGCTAATGAAACTTGGGGTTTGGAGAAGTTGAGCAGATAATATATTTTCATCATTTTTCTGTGTGATACCAGAGAGTACGATTTTAAAATCAGCGTCTTGATGCTACGTAAGGTTTCAGTTTGGGGCTGTCTGCTGGTTCCTGTTCTGACAAGTTTGCAAGGGGGTCCAGGAAGGCTTCCTGCTCCGGAGCAGCACCCCGGTGCGCTGCGTGCAGGTGTTTGCTGAAGGTCTAAGGCAGCAGCATTCTTCCCAGCTGAACATGAATTTCTGATTTCTTTCTTGCAGCAGGTGATTTTGCACTGACTGAAAGTGCTTTTGACCAAAGCCAAGTTATGATTCATTTCCCATCTGTATTCAAGCAGGCTCTATTTTTATAAAAGAATGGGGTGACTACGGAGAATTTGCATGCTCTCCTGAGAGCGTTTCCAACTGCAGGTGACGGGGATGAAACACCACCACGTCTATCCAATGATAAGACAGTATCCATTTCCCTACATCAGAAGAATCAACAACACATCTAAAAACGTGAACAAACTACAGCATCTGCTAAAAAAAAGACAAAAATAAATCAAGGGTTTGATTTATACGGAATATTACTCAGGTGTTTCGGAGGATTTGTGCATGAGGGAGTTAAAAATGAGTTTGTTTTCTGCTGCAGTTTTTGCTATGCAGAAAGTTAGGAGAGAAATTCAGTGAATTAAAGAGGAAATGAGTAACAGTTGCTTCCTGAACAGTGTCAGCAATGCACAATACATTTGTGATCTGGATCTCTGCTGTCTGTGAGTGCCGAGCATCCACTCAGCTCTTACGTTTGACCTAGAAAACTTAAAAAAAAAGCTCCTGCTAGTCACAAAGATGGTGCACCATCTATCATTTTCATTCTGGTAGAGATTAAAGAGTTAAAAGCAATGAGTTAAATTTATTACTTTGGGGTTGGTTTGGTTGGTGTACCTGTAGCTGCGGCAGACTGTTGATCGACAGCAGGCGCATGCCCCACTACTTATTTATAAAGAGATCTTAGAGTTCAGTGAGACCACAGAGCAGCTTCTCCATCATGGAGATAAGTCTGTTTTTCATATGTCCTCCTACTGTTCTCCCACTTCCTCTGCAGAAAATACCCATTTTAAGACATTTCATGTTTTCCAGATTCAAATCATTGTCACACAGAGTATTCTAATAGCAAGAGCAAAGAAAGTTCAATGGTGTATTTTTATGCCTATAAAGAAGCTTAGAAAATTATAAAGTCTAGTTGTAATTATGAAATTATCCCTCCCAAAAGCAAAGGGAGCCAGATACCTCAGATGCTCTGAGTAAATGCTTACCTGTGCAAAGCCCTGTCATTGGTCTGAGTGCAGAACTATGAAATCAAACCCATTTATTTTGCACCAGTTTCCATGCCTAAGACCTGAAGTGGTAAAGAAGCAAACTTCCCCGCAGATCCCCTTTGGCTTGATGACTGAATTCCTTTTCAACAAAGAGACATGTTGTGGGAACGTTTAAATCATAGAATTGATAGCAGTTTGTTCAGGGTTTTTATAGCTTTCTTGGATCGCCTAAAAGATGCTGAAATATTTTCTTTCACTTCAATCTTACTTTGACTTTGAAGAGGATGAAATGTGGCTGTATGCTTCCGTTGTGACACTGTTTAAAAAGAATCTTTGTATGTAAAGTACTTAACATACAGGGAAGGGAGGAATAGTAAAAGGTTTATAAGCGTTTGATGGTTTGACGCTGCATGCTCTCCCGAGTCGGGATCAGAGCTGGTAGGAAGCAGCCTCGGGAGAATCTCTCATCCAGCCACCGCTCTCAGCAGAGCCGCTCGGCGTCCCCTTGCCACCGCCCCCGCGCCGGAGGGAAGGAGCCGCAGCAGGGCCAGCCTGCGTGCGGGGTCCTGGCCGCGGCTGCGGTACGAAAGGCCCAGTTCTCAGTCTCGGGAGATAAAGGCTTCGAGTTCAAACCCATATGGCATATTTAGCGTGTCTTACTCTGTAAGCTCGAAACACCTGGATGTTGAGTACAGTGGTGAGTGATTCCTTATGGCATCCCCTTGATGCTGATGGAATAACTATCGGTTTTCTCTTGTTAATGAAGAGGTTGACAAAGTCCGGGGGGATGAGGGGTGTTACTCTATTTCAAGCCTTGTTTTAATTCCTCTAGATCACTTATTTTCCAAAAGTAATATTTAGAAGGTGTATAAGCTCATTGCCTTTTCACCCTGCAGCCCTGCTTTCCATTTAAACGATGTCTCATCTGCTGAACCCCAGTATTAATGTCTAGTTCCACTTAAGTTGCACGAATTATGTTGTTAAACAGGGAAGTAATTCAAACAAAGGCGCAGCGCAGTGGTTCTTTATGGTACACCCAGGTGGTACAGACTGGCTTTAACCAAGCCCATCGCTTTTAAAAGCCAGCTTGTAACTTAGCAGTTTATGCCGTGCTGCCCCTGGCAGGCAGGGCTCGGGCTAGCAAACTTGGGAAAGATCTTGTGCAATGGCTTATTTCCTGTGAAAATGAGAAAACATTAACATTGCACCTTTGTAATAAAGTACATTGAATTGTAAATGAAAAGCACGTAGTTGTGATTTAAAATGCAAGCAGCTCCTGCAAATCAATACTAGCTATATAAAAAGAGTTCAAAATGATAATACAAATTAATTCTAGAGAGAAATATTCATAGTAGTCATGATACACTGATTTCTGCCAGTCACAGCTTGATTGCATTTACAGTTACATTTGTGGTACTCTTGATAAATCCATGATTGGAAGAAAATGCTCACATTTGAACCAAGTACATCTTTGAAAAAGCCTCAAGACAATGAAATACAAAGTCAACCCCCCGCCTTGCCTCGTCGCTCAGTTCCAGTTCTAGGGATGAGGGTTTGTCCGGACTTGGCCCAGCAGTGACTTTGCACTTGAGCAGCGCGCTTCAGCAAATCAATTCCTGTCCAGGGGGAGGGCTGGACCTCCAGCTTCATCTCCCCCAAGGCTTTTAGCCTCCTTTGACCTTGGCAATCCATAAGCGTCTGTTTCAGTTTCCCAGCAGTATATTAAAAAATAATAAAGTCAATAGTTGGAGCTGTCGGTGGGAAGGCATGCCGGTGCCGGGAGCAGAGCGGGCTCCTCCGGCCAGCGTCCTCGGCTGGGAGAAGAAGCAGGGCTGGGGCGGCGTCCCGGGGGCCGGGGTGCGGGCGGCAGCATCCCGCACGCTGCAGGGGGGACCAGACGCGTGGGAGAGCAGCTGCGGGAGTGCTTTGGCCTTCCATCTCCAGAGCTACACAAGCCATTTTTTCACCTGCCTGTGATGGCAATTTGTTTACCTGAAACTTCGTCAGAGAGAGGATCCTCTCCGTAGGGCTCCTAAATCTATTGCACTGGAAAGAGGGACAGCATATACGTTCCTTTTCCATGCCAAAATACAGTAAGGCAGCATTTTGACGTGCAGGCAATTTATGAGGCTGTCTCTGCAGTCTGAAAGAAGCAGGGCTGCTTGTTTTAGTCAGCTGGTTGCATTAAATTGTCACCCGTAAGAGCCTTTTAAGGACTGTGCAATCATTCTCATTTCTCCTTGGCACGGACTGGTTTGGTTCATGATCTGCTGCTCTCATGTGAAAAGGAATAGATCTCTGCCCCAGGTATCCCAAGAAGAAACAGTTTGCCGTCACCTGAAACGACGATCTTTCAGAGTGGGCCTCTCACTCTCCATGGGCTGCAACTCTCCTGTTTTTCTCCTATTACCTAGAAAAGGAGGTTCCTGCAGGTACTTGTGCATCCAGGGCCCGTGTTTTCTGCACGTCCCTTAGGACGGCTTCCCTGCCCGTGCATCGAGGAGAGGTAGTGCTTTCATCAGGTGCGGGTCCTCAGTTGTCACCAAACTGGCATTATTTATGGCAGAAGAAGGAACTTTTCACTTCCCTGCTCGCCGCTGGGATCCCTGTGCAAGTAAAGGCAGAGAGCCAGCCCGCGGGAGCCCTTCTGCCCGCTGCAGCCTGCGGAGCGGTGCCGGGGAGGAGGCGTTTTCTGACAGCTCAGTATTATGCAGTGTCTTCTTTTCTCACCATATTTGTTTCCCGTTGGTCTCAGAAGTTTGAGCTCTTCTGTGCGGAAGCTACTCTGGTCCTGAAGGTCCACTCACGTCAGCTGTCCGTGTACACGCGAATGGGCTGAGCTAGCGAATGGGTTTAGTTAGCTCTAAATTACCTTTAGAGTACAGAATAGATTTTAAACAACACAATTCCTTCTTTTCCTTTTTGTTTCTTTAAAGCAAACAAAGGATGTTTGGACAATGAATTAAATACTTGCAGAAACCTTAGAAAAGCGTATGAAAATTTGCAGATGTTTTCACATAAGAGCTTTTTTGATATATGTTTTGATATGTAGCACGTTACTAAATTTACACAGCAACCTTAAGTGATGTCTGAACCCAGGCTTCACTGCAAAACGTGTGCCTACTCCAGTACCTCTACAAAATTCAACCGCCAGTGAATATTTTATATCACATTCTTTTTTTATCACGTCCTTCTAAATTACTTCAGCTTGCATCCTTCTACGATCTCCATCTAGACCTGTGCTAACACGCTTTCATGTCCGTGTGTTTCTGAGGGGGTATTTTGCTTTCTTCTCGAGGTCAGCACGTGGGTGCAGTAGACCTTGGCTGTTACACAGGCTGGGGCATGGTGAGGTTCAGCATCCGCGCAACAGGAAAGCCGGGGAACGGCTTCCCCTGTGTAAGTGCTGCTAATGGTTTTAAAAAGATGAAGTTGGTATCTTCTCCTTCTCTTTCTTCTATTCTTCTTCTTAATATGAGGATTTTTATTTTGTTGATTCATAGGTTATCTAAATACGAATAGGTTCACATCAATCAGCACTGCTAGTACCACAAAATGAATATAAATGTTGTGTTCAGTACTTTCCTAAAAGAATGAATGCGTCTGAAATGTAAATCTGCATTCTGCAGTCTTTCCTCATGAATCCTTGAAGCCTAACTCTTTAGGGTTTTTTTTTAAACATTAATCAATTATTTTGCTCTAGCCCTCTAAATCGGTTTGTAAGAATTTATGTTATCTGTGGCATTATGTTAATTTCCAGCGGATGGTAACAATCAAGTATTATACAAAGCATAAAAGTTAGAAACGAGAAATCTTTGCTCGTTCCTCCAGATGAATGTTGGAAATGTATACAGTCTGTTAAGATTTTCTATTTATTCAGTGACCAAGCTTTAAATTGCACATGGCAATTACTCAGTCTTCTTCATACTAACATATTCTGGAGCACTGAGGGAAAATTATGGTGCACTCTTGATAGTTTTAGAAAATGAACTGAAGCAAAATCCAGTAGCATTTTACACCATGCGGAGGCTCCAGGGAGAAAAAGAGCCTGCATGCTGGTGCACGTACAAAAAAAAATGCATGCTGATTTGCAGCAGCTACCATTGTCATTAAGATATCAAAGGTGAAATTAAAAGTTTCCTACAATTCCTAGTTTTAAAAACAGAAGAAAATGACTCCTTGAACGTAAAAACCTTCCCCTACAAATCGAGGCCCCTAAGTGCTAATTCAAAAGAAAAAAACCAACTCCTAATTCCGGTTTGGTCCAAAGTAGCCCCAGATTTACCCACCTGCTGTGGTGTCAGTGGGAGATGTGCCTCGGGGACCGGTTGCGGCACAATCCCACGCTTTGTCATGGGGAACCGACCTGGCTTTGGTTTTGGGGGTCACACACGTGCCTGGGGTGCTGCTCTGGTGCAGGTTGGCCCCACCTGCCTGGGCAAAAACGTGGCCTTGAGTCCCCACACATCCTACGTTGTGTATTATTGTGCCAGGAGAGCTATTGAGTGATGAAAAATCATTTTGCTACAGCATCTTGTTTATTTTTTGCAACATCTTTACAAATATTTGTATTTAAAGCTTTCTCATTACAACTAATGACAAGTAATATGCACAAGGAATCATTAGCAGAAAATGCGATTATTGCATCTTACATTTAAAATGATTTAAATCAGTATTCTTGACAAATAAAGCAGCTGACCTTTTATTAAAAGGGATGATTGGTGTTAGTAATTAAAGTAAGACAGACTAAACATAATACATCTTCGAAGTATCCCTGTATAATTTGTCTTTTCTTGCCTCATTTGAAAATGTTTCTTGCTTTTTTGAGGTTGCTCCTCTAAGGATTCTGAGTAACTGAAATATTTTACTGCTTAGTGAATTGAAAAATAATTTCCTAACCTTAACCATAAAAATTCTTGGAGATATGTGGACTTCTTTACAACATGAGAAATCCACTTTGTTGCAGCACTTTTGTTATTTAAAAAGATTTCTTCCCTAGGTGGTGTTGGAAAGAAAAGTGATCGTAGATGGTATTCTAAAAGTCCAAGAGCTGACACACTAGACTTCCATTGCCGTAAAAAAGTGTATTTTCAGCTCTCTTGAGCTGTCCCTTCTCCCCAGGACACAGCAGCTGTGTCGTGTATGTGGGCAAGTGAGCAAGGTGAAGGTGGTGCTGCAGAAATCCCTGCTTCCAATCAAAGAAAAAGAAAATATGGCTGAATAAGCTGTGCGCAGTCTAGGACAAGGAGCTGTAGAGCTGATACTGTAACTTCAAGGATGTTTGCTCATTATAGTTACAAAGCTGTAATGTATCAAATACATTAATCAAATGTATTAATCAAATCGGCAGTTTGAAAATCTGGAGTGTTTTGACTTCCACTTCCAAAAGATGGAAAGTCACTATGATAGTTTTGTTTTTATGATATTTGTATGTAAACTTATTTTTCCCATTTAGTAATTTAAATTGTCGTAGGTAAAAGAAATCATTGATACACACTTACTTTACTGATTCTCAAATACACCTGAATGTGTTTGTGTTCATGAGTTAATTCATTTCTGCCATAGGCTTATGACTGTTATAAAATCAGTATTCCATAATCAAAGTCGTCTCCCTTTCTGAAGTTTAAGGTGGTGAAGTGCCATAGAAATCAGAGGGGACAGGATTCTAACATCTGATTTTATAAGTAGTGGATGTCTTTCTTACTTTCATTAGAAACCCATGCTCTTTCAGTCTTTAAAGAAAAAGGAAAATACAAGTTTTCCCCTCCTCCTTGTCATCCTTTCTGTGAATACACAAGAGCAGTATAATATATGTGCAGTACACATCAAAAAATGCCAAAATTTTTCCTACCTTCTTCAAGGAAAAAAAAAAGTTACAGCATTAATGCAGACCAGTAATTTTCTTCACATGTGAAAGAACTGAATATTTCATAGAATCATAGAATGGTTTGGGTTGGAAGGGACCTTAAAGATCATCTAGTTGCTCAAAGTCCCATCCAACCCAGCCTTGAACACTTCCAGGGATAGGGCATCCACAACTTCTCTGGGCAACCTGTTCCCACATAGTGAAGAATTTCTCCTTATATCTAATCTAAATCGACCCTCTTTCAGTGTAAAGCCATTACCCCTTGTCCTATCACTACATGCCCTGGTAAAAGGTCCCTCTCCAGCTTTCTTGCAGGCCCACTTCAGCTACTGGAAGGCTGCTCTAAGGTCTCCCCGGAGCCTTCTCTTCTCCAGGCTGAACAACCCCAACTCTCTCAGCCTGTCTTCATAGGAGAGGTGCTCCAGCCCTCTGATCATCTGCGTGGCCTCCTCTGGACCCGCTCCAACAGGTCCATGTCTTTCCTGTGCTGAGGGCTCCAGAGCTGGATGCAGTACTGCAGGGGGGGTCTCACCAGAGCAGAGTAGAGGAGGAGAGTCACCTCCCTCGACCTGCTGGCCACGCTGCTTTTGATGCAGCCCAGGATACGGTTGGCTTTCCGGGGTGTGAGCGCACACTGCTGGGTCATGTTGAGATTCTTCTCATCAACCAACACCCCCAAGTCCTTCTCCTCAGGGCTGCTCTCAATCCATTCTCTGCCCGGCCTGTATTTGTGCTTGGGATTGCCCCAGCCCATGTGCAGGACCTTGCACTTGGCCTTGTTGAACCTCATGAGGTTCGCACGGGCCCACCTCTTAAGCCTGTCCAGGTCCCTTTGGATGGCATCCCTTCCCTCCGGCGTGTTGACCGCACCACAAAGCTTGGAAACAAACTTGCTGAGGGTGCATTCAATCCCACTGTCCATGTCGCTGACCAAGATGTGTTTTGGCTGTCTGAAATTTCTGCTTCAATAACTTTCCCTGCTCTGATGATCAGGAAGGTAACATTGACAGTGATGAAATCGTGTATCACCAGGTAATCGCTGTAGTTCTGGTGTGTTTTTCCCAGGAATTTCGTGACACCCCTCTTGCCTCCACAATGGGCAGGAGATGGCCGTGTGTCTGCTGGCGTGTCTGATCAGCTCTGGACTTGTTCAGTAACCAGGGTCAGAGCAGCAGCCATGACTCCAGCTTGTTAGGTCTCTTCAACTACTCTGCCCTTCATAGATGAAGGCTGATCTCCAGTGGTGTCCTCCATTCTCTCCTTTCTGCCTTCACTTTCATAAAGAAAGAAGTGTAATTGTTCTGGGTGTTGATTTAGTCTATATGAAGGGGAAGTTGGACTAGATGAGCTCCCTTCCACCCTAAATTATTCAGTCGTCCTAACCCATACAGCTTTCTATTCCAGCAAACTCCAGCAAATTATTTAATTTCATTTTCATGCCGTAGATGCTTATCAAGGTGTTAGAGGTACGAATTCATATTCTGCTTTCATGCTGATGTCCAAGCCTGCTCAGGGTCAGTCACAACATCTGTATCGTTTTATCAACTGAGATTGAATGTTGTTGCTACCCTTGGTTAAGTGTTAAGATCCACAGTGCTTTTTTCCAAGAAATGTCCAGAAGACGTTGTTGAGTGCTCTGCCTTGCTGGAAGAGGCCAGACCTTACCATGGGCAGCAGGAGAGCTCCAGCTGGTGTCAGCAGAACTGGGATACGCTTCTCAGAGTTACTGTCAGTGGAAATATGAAGCAAGTCAAGAACAGGAAGAAAAACTTTTTTTTGTAACCACATTCAAAACAGCGCAATAAATTATTCAGGAGACTATAGAAGTTCAGTCATGAAAGGCTTTCAGAGAGTTGGTACATCTTTCAGAGATGCATTATGGTTGGTTTTGATTTTGGATAGGAAAACAGATCTCTGAGTTACCTCTTGAATTATTTCTGATGAGTTTTCACTCATTCTATGCATTAATATGAAAACAACATATGGTGCGCACCCTGTATTATGAGTGGCTTTCTATAAATTAAGATTGATTTTTATAGCCTTTGACCTATAGCTGTTAAAGCCCTAGTTCTCACTGACTTTCCTGTCTGTGGCCCTGCATAAAGCAGTAGTGGCCAGAGTTTAAGTTATTTCAGAGTGCCTAAAGATGAAGACAGATGCCTGAGCGACTTTTATGTCTTGTTTCAATGAGAATTAAGTCAATATAGCTGAGTAGCCAGTTCTTAAATTCCATGTTTGTCTTTAGGCACTTTAGGCGTCATTTTTAATCTTGCCACTAACATACTCTATGCCACAAAAATTTTCAGCAGTGAGACTAGCTGTTCTCTAACTTAAAACTTACTGAAATTTGTTCCTGTTTTCCTTGCCACCTGAATTTTCCATTTCCTTCATAGAAATTATGTTAGTAAATGTTGGTAATGTAAAGGAAAGTTTTGACTTGTATCAGAATTAAAGAGAACAGATTCAACCGATCCGTATCATCTGAGCTCAAAAGAAGGCTCCTTTTGTATTGTGTAGCCTTAGGGAACCAGTATGTCTAACTTTATATTTTCTTGGATTAATTTCTCAAACAATACTTGAAAGTCTGAAGCTTCGTGCATTCTTATTTAGGTTAGTAGCTTTTGACATGCACATAAACATTCATCAAATATCTTGCTCAGTCTAAGGTGATTGCATTGAATGAGGAACATAGGGTGAATAAATATTAAGAGCAGACTCTAAGGTAACTTGATATAGCTTCACTGATGCCAATGAAACACTGGCAATTTAGGAGATTTAGAGGGATAAGAAGTCTAAATCATAAAATAATGATATGGATGCACCCACAAATATGAGTAAATATAATTTCTGTTCAGGGAAGTCCTGCCTCACTGTATAACTACAGCTAAGTCAGACGCTCACACGTTAAGCGTTGTAAGGTGACACTGTGTGTGCCCGTTCCTAATCAAACTCAGAGACATAAATTCAGGTCCTTGGGCTTTCTGTGAGCGGATGGGAGGAGAAGGTGCCCAAGATGCAGTGCGGGAATTTGGTGTGCAGAGCCGAGAGATGCTCATCGCTTAGGCATCTGCTGACAGCTTGGCACAAGGTGGAGGAAGAGGTAGAGGTTCCATTGCAGTTTGGGGGTCTGGCGTCCCAAATTCACCCCCAAATACACACTCATTTATTTTTGTATAGTATGTTTTTAAATACTGCCATTTGAATTTGCTAGCATTTTTAAACCATGTTATCTGCATATAAATACAAGAGTGTGGCTAAGATGAAGGGTCCTCAGACACGTTCGCAAGTCTGAAAAAAGACACAGTTTTATTATTGCCTGTTAATATGTTCTATCTCTATGTAAAACCGAGATATTTGTGCGCTTCCTTACCTTTGATTACAACGTGAGGGCAAAGTTTCATTTGGAGATATTACCATGTTGTTTTGAGAGAATCAAAGACTAGCTAGGTTTGCAACGTTTTGGAAATCAAATTACTTCTCTCACCATATGAACAAAATTGTACTCTTCCTTCTCTTCTTCAAAAGACACATGTGATACGGAAAAAAAGTATAATGGAGTTAAAATTTTCACACTTAGTATTATGTATTACAGTTAGCAGCTGGTTTTGCTTATCAAAGTATACACCAAGCTTACCATTGCACTCTTAATGAGAAAAGCATTCATTTTGCTACGATGAGCTGTAACAGAGCATACATTTACAGTCCTAAAGGAGGATGCGGTTTTTGTCATGAACAAGAAAGGAAGATAGAGCGATATTAGGGCAGTGCATTATGTGTAAAGATACAGTTAGGTCTTGTGTGCTGTGTCTAATGCAGAAGTGCCCGGCTGTCTAACAAACTCTGTCCTGTAGACTAGGTTTCTCAAAACTGCTCGTTGGAGTGCCTAATTTTCAGGCATTTCAGTCCTGAACTGGGTCTTGTACTTAACTGTGAAATTTATCAATCAAGTACCACCGGATATTTTTATAATCTTTTATATGCTTCTCAACTGAATCCAGAGAGGAATTTTTTTTTTTAAATAATTTAGGTTCTTCATTCAGTTTCTGCTAAGTTTATCAACTTTGGGCATTTTCCTATAAGCAGATCTCCACTCTAAAATGCTGCAGTTCTGTTCAGCTGCTGCTCACCTTCTCTCTTTGTGCAGCATCTCCCTTGGGTGTGGATGCCTGTGGTGGATGGGGCTGTTGTAAGGACTCCCCATCAATGACTCATTGGATGGGAACGTTGAGCATTTCTGCTGTGCCAGTTCAACTCCTTCCTGAACAGAATTTGATAAGGAAAAGAAAATGTCATGTTTCACTGTAGCACAAAGGCTGCATTGACTGTCATTTGCAAAACAGTTCAGAAATGACTAGTAACTGTTAATTTTGGGTGACTAGCTGTACTTGTATAACCTCATGAACACACTAGGGAAACAAATCCCTCAATAAATGATCGAGCACTGGATTTTCTGCAGTGAAGGCCTCCTGTAAGCATTATGTGAGACCTTGCTTTGTTTTCTTCTTTATTTTTCCCCACTCAGACACAAATACTTATGATGAGTAAAGAGAGGACAGCAAGTGATAGCAAGACTATTAATGAGGAAACAGATTTACTTCTGTAACTCTCGCAGAAATGACAACAGAAACAGAGCAGAGGGGCCAAGGCAATCAACAAGGCAGGGCTGAAGTGGAACCACCTCGCACCTAGGCAAGTGCATGAGGAAATGTGGATGGGACAGCCCTGGAGAAAGGTCCCTTGGCCTTTCTGGGGAGTCGGCATGCTGGGTGCCTCTCCGAAATGCCTTGCCACTACCCTGCACAGCATGGGGATCAGTTAGGAGGAGCTGGAAGTCTATGCAGGTGGAGGGCTACAACTTCGCTGGGATCACAGAGGTGTGGTGGGACAGCTCTCACAACTGGGGTGCCACCATGGGGATCCTTCCCCTCTACCCAGCACTGGTGGGGCCACCCCTGGCGTGCTGGGTCCAGTGTGGGCTCCCCAGTACAAGAGAGACGTGGACATACTGCAGAGAGTCCAGCGAAGGGCCACCAAGACGCTGAAGGGACCGGAGCATCTCTGCCGTGAGGAGAGGCTGGGAGAGCTGGGGCTGCTCAGCCGGGAGCGGGGCAGGCGCGGGGGGATCTCACCCGTGCCTAGAGCAGGAGGGTGCCGAGGGGACGGAGCCAGGCTCTTCCCAGCGGTGCCCAGCGCCAGGACCAGCGGCCATGGGCACACACTGACAGGCAGGAGGGTCCCTCTGGACATCGGGAAGCACTTTTTCACTGTGAGGGTGACCGAGCACCTCCAGGGAGGTGGTGGAGTCTCCATCCTTGGAGATATTCAAAAGCTGTCTGGATGTGGTCCTGGGCCACTGGCTCTGGGTGGCCCTGCTTGAGCAGGGCGTTGGATCAGATGACCTCCAGAAGTCTTTTCCAACCTCAACCATTCTGTGATGCAGTGATTCTATGAAACTAAGCCTGTATTGAATTTCAATCCAGGTATTTTCTCTTTTTCCATTCATTGCTTACAAGTCACAAAGCTGCAAAAATAAAATATGCAAGACAATGTCTATCTTCACTTGCATTGCAGTCAATGAAACTGCAGGAGTTTAAAAGACAGCCTTTTGCTTATATAGCTGGATTTTATTTACAGAAAGCACAAAGACATGCATTATATATTATAGCAGGGCAGATTAGCCTTTTCCTGGGCAGAAATCTGGATAGTTTTCACCAAGTCCATCTGTATCAGAACTCAAATGAAAAAATGCAGTAAAACATACATGCTTGTGAAAGACATGTGCCATGAAGCTTGGAGCACGAACGAATGGCTTTTCTAGTTGTAGGAAATACTGTTTTTCCTCCCTCCATCTTAGCTCTCTGCCTCTTGCAACTTTTGTCTTTTCCCGTCACATGGTGTTCGCAGCGAGTGTGAATTCAGATGGTAAAACATGCTGTGAGACAGCCACAGTCTTTGTCTTTTTCAGCTGGCTGGAACAGGAGCATGCTCAGAGCGCGATTTATTTTTAGAGCGAGTTTTTAAAATAGTTTTTGTATTTTCAGACCTTCATCCATCTGATCCTTTTGGATTTGAGGTGTTGCCCATTTCGCGTTAGCAGGGCTGCAGCAGGGTGCCGGTGGGAGCGTTGTGCACGGGCAGGCATGATGTGGAGCCTGAGATAAGGTTTTTGGCTGACACGATGCTTTTTTCACTGTATCATTGCATCTTTTCCCTTTTCTTCACAAGCACAATTAGTAGATTTCCCAGAGCCTTTCAGATTATTAACATCGTTTGGATCAGTTTTCCTTTTCTAATTGTCAGTCTTAGTTTTCATACCTCCTACTTTGATCCAGGTTTTCACCTATTGCCTAGTCATTATTGAGAGATGACAACAAAAATGTCTTGTGTTACCTTCCTCCTCTCAGTGTGAGCTCTCTTTAGCGTTGAAGTATTATATAAAAATAAGGTAAGTTTTTGTAATTGGGCATCTTTGCTTTATGTGAGACATTTTTTTCCCTTAACAAGATTTGCTCTGCAGTTGTTAGGCATTTCTAGATCCTTTCTAGTTGAACTGGCAGAGTTTTCTAATAGTAACCTCTGGATACCAAAGCTGGTTGCTTCCTATGGCGTCACTTGTACAACCAAAATGAAGGGCAGAAATGCAGAATCTCATAACTTGTCAGTATTACTACATGTTTTAAAACTCTCTGAAGTTGAGTCATCTTGTATCAACATCACATTATTGCTCTGGGACTGCGAACTTCCATAACTAAGGCCGCTGGAAACGTTTATGGTCAGGGTTTGGTGGGATGCAGGTGGAGCTCACCTAAGAGCTTGCAGAATAAGCCTCTGAGATTAGGGCTGCTTGTCCTAGAGAAAATCTAAACGAATGCTACGACAGAGTCCTTGTTCCAGGAGGTTTGCAGCGCAAAGAAAAAGCCAGGGATACACCAGGGGTGAGAGGGGAAAGGAGAGGCGCAAGGGGTGAATTGGTTGCTCACGGTGATCAGAAGGTGGGAGGGAGAAGCCCTGAGCAGAGCTGACTGCAGAGGCCATGCAGCGGCCGTGGGGGCACAGCGGGTGGGCTGTGTCCTGCCCACGGCGGGATGCGGGGAGGGGGCAGCCGCAAGGGGCTGGGCTGAGCAGCTCCCTCTGGGTGGCCGTGGAAGGTGGCCACAGGGCTTAGGTTTCCCTTCTTCTTTGTTGTCACGCTCTTCAGTTCATCGAGATGCAGCGGTGCTCCCCAGTTGCTCATTTAACAAGAGCACAGCCGGCAAATTTCTGGAAGGAGAGGGGGTCGGACCGCAGCAAGGCCCTGCGCTAGACCCTCCCCTCCCACCGCCCGAAAGGCATGTCACAGGAACATTGATTATGTACAAATATGTGTATTTAGCTGCCATTTCTAGTTGCTTTCAGTGCTGGGATCCGTGGGGAAGGCAGGAGTGCAAACATTATTTGCTCTCCACAGGGTAAATACCTTTTGTGTTGCAGGCAGTGGTGGAAAGTTTGTGTGTGCATTGCACTTACCAGCGAGTGCTTAAATCATGAATGCTGTTAGATTGCTTCTAATTGCCTCGGAGATGCCGACTCGTCTCGTTACTGCCAGCTCCTGTTTCCATGGGAGACGGTGACTTCTGATCCCGAGAACTTGAGCTTAGACATATTAATGGTGTTTGGTTATCGTGCAGTAACAACTCCATTGACTCGCGCCGGCGCTGCCCGGGCGCGGAGCGGGTGCATGCGCCGGCCGGCGCCGGAGGCTCGGGGCCGTGCAGGACCCACACCGCCCTGGGACGGTGCTGCACCAGGAGATCGGCAACGGAAAAGGGAATATATGCCCTGCAAGAGCTAGGTTGCAGCATTTTTTGGAAAAAAATGTGGTTTTGTAATTTCCACAACAAAGCAACACAAATAGTTTTAAACTGTCAGCATTTTCCATGACCCTTTCCATAGTTACATTTGGATACTGTGTTTTCTTGGTAGTGGGTCCCAAACGTCACAAGCTTTCCCACACTACTGAGCTGCATTTTGTTTCCAGCACACTGTTAAATAAGCTTTTTTTGGCCCAGCAAAGGAGGTCTGCAGTTACCTGGCTGTCATGATGTGGTGGATTTGTCGAGTTTTAATGTACTGAAATTCAGGATTAAAAAGCACTCATAGAGCAGCTTTCCGTAAGGGATTTTTTCTCAACTAACAAATATTTTTGTATATTTTTAGGAGAAATTGAAATTTATCTTTTCTCTGTATTTTTTATTTTCTCCTTTGCTTAAAGCATGATTGTTTTTTAAAAACAAAATCCTTTCCCTAGTTGTTTTGGTTTTTTCCTGGTTGTTTTAATAAAAGCAAGTGAAAGAGATGTATTGAGCTTTCATTATTTGGGAAAGCAAAGCTCCTAATTCATGTGCATGTTTAACCAATGTCCTCCTTCGTAAGGTATGTGAACACCTTATCTATAATTGTTCCACTATAAGTAAAAGAAAGAAATCAAGGAAGAAACCAAACAGATCATAGGCAGTATTGTATGCAGCAGCTGTAGGAGCAGAAAACCTACGACGGTCCCAGCGGTACACGAACCCTTGGTCTCCGTGGGGCTCTCAGGCAGCAGCTGGTTTATAGCTGGGGTAGATGTCAGGCTTCAGGAATGGACCAGGGGAAGAGATTTTCTGTGTCAAACCACACTTCTTGGAGCTCGTATTGCAGATGATGGAATTGAAGTTATCCCCACATCCAGTGACAACGTTGCGGATAAAATTACCTTTTCTGGTTTCTAATAGCAGGCATTACGTTTTTGTTCTGACTTTGCGAGACTCCAGCATTGCTGAGAAATGGCGTGTGAACAGCCACCGGACGGTTCAGAATCGCCGCCCATCTCCCCTCTTTCATGGGCTGCTGGCTCCGAGTACGGCTCAGGAAGCAGTGCTTGGGGATCGCAGCTGCTGGGCGGGTGCCGCATGAAGACAAACCAGCCAGATTTCTGCTGATTTTTCTTATTCTTGGCAAACGCACTCAGCTGAGGGAATTTGAGGGAATTCTTTGACGATGCGTCTCGAAGGCTTTCTGGATCCTTCCCTCCCTCCTTCCTTTTTTTGCTGCCAGCAAAGGGAAGCCCAAGCCAAGTGGATGTTCATGGCCTTCATCATCCTGCCTGTTTGCTTTTTCATCATTAGGTGTTACAATTTTGTCATGGTTTAACCCCAGCTGGCAACCAAGCCCCACCCAGCCGCTCGCTCACTCCGCCCCGGTGGGATGGGGGAGAGAATCGGAAGGGTAAAAGTGAGAACACTCGTGGGCTGAGATAAAGACAGTTTAACAGGTAAAGCAAAAGCCGCGCACAAACAAAGCAAAACAAGGAATTCATTCACTGCTTCCCATCGGCAGGCGGGTGTTCAGCCATCCCCAGGACAGCAGGGCTCCATCACGCGTAGCGGTGACTTGAGAAGACAAACTCTGTACTCCAAGCGTCTCCCCCTTCCTTCTTCTTCCCCCAGCTCTATATGCTGAGCATGGTGCCATATGGTGTGGGATATCCCTTTGGTCATTGGGGTCAGCTGTCCCAGCCGTGTCCCCTCCCAGCTCCTTGTGCCCCCCAGCCTGCTCGCTGGTGGTGGGGGGTGAGGAGCAGAAGAGGCCTTGACTGTGTGTAAGCAGTAACTAAAACGTCCCTGTGTTACCAACACTGTTTTCAGCACAAATCCAAAACACAGTCCCATGCTAGCTACTGTGAAGAAAATTAACTCTATCCCAGCCGAAACCAGCACAAATTTCGAGGCCAAAACTGCTCCTGCCATTCCTAGTGCTGCTGGGTTTCCTCTAGTTACAAACTTGTCCCAGTGAAAAACTTCAGAAAAGTTTGAGCTTCCCAAGCAAGCCTGGAGACAGCTAGCAAGTAATTAGGCAGCTGGTGGTTTTACATGAACCGTGGCATAAGGTCAGGTGCATTTTGGTGGTTGTGACGGAGTTCCGCTTTGTGAGCCAGAACCTGATGGAATCTGACTATTGGTTTCAAATCACAAAGGAGAAGTATCTGCACAAACCCCTCCGACACCACGGCGCAGGCACGAGCGTGACTGCAGCCAGCGATGCGCCCGGCGCTGCTGTGGTGATGCACGGGGAGACGTGTGGTTCGCGTGTTTGCCCTTCGATATACACAGCAGGGAGGCCTTTATCAGATGAAGTCTGTACGAGCAAGAACAGAGATATCTAACAAATAAACCCCCAAACGTCTAAAAGCTAAATGTGTCACTGAGCTTTTCCATATGGTTGTTTTCTCCCACAAGTCTGGTATTTGACCCGTGGCTGTCAGAGTGCCCACGGCTTCACCGAGAGCGATGCTGCAGTGCTTGCTCTCCTGTCCTCATTTTTTAATCTTTGTAATGCGCCGTATCATTTCCAAAAGTATTTCCAAATCTGTTGCTGGAACAAAGTAAAGAACCATCCGAGCCCGATTTGCCTTTGCAAAATTTACCTTGCTGGCCCCCAGCACATTGGTCAGGGCAGCTGGATGCTGGCGTGGCGTCGGGCAGGGCAGCACGGGTGAAGCCACGGCCGCAGGGATGCCGCCTCGCTGCCGGCGGCGGCACGGCTCTCCGCAGGGCACCGCTGCCGTGCTGCCGGCCGGAGCCGAGCCCCGGGCACGGCTGTTGCGCCCTGCGGGGCCAAAGCCCGCGGGAACACTGCAGCTTCTCTTGCTGCTGGTTGGCGCCCTTGGGAGCCGGGTTTCTGGCTCCCAAACCACCCAGGAGAACGGCCGTGCCGTTGCCATCCAGCCTGGCATCAAGTAAAAGAGTTCCCTTGTTTCCACATGCACCCCAAATTAATTACAGCTTTGGGGAAACCATAGTGGAATGAAGGCGAGCAAGGAAAACATTTCTTTCTCTCCTCTTCTGTCTCAAAATATGTTTTTTTTATTTAACTTCCTTTCCCAGCTGAACACTTTAGGAAATTTAAAAGTATTTTCGATATGGTATTCTAGCGAGAAAAGTTATCACCAAATGGCCTGTTCTTTTAGCAGTAATATCGTTCATGCATCAGCACCTGCCCCTCCATCCGCGGTAGCAGCTGTTTGAGTTGAAAACAGGAATGAAACTTTGATGGTTTCTCACCCCGTGCTATTGCGCATGGCGCTAGCACAGCCGCTGCCGTCTGCCGTGGCGCTGGGGGGCAGCCCCGGGCACGGGGTGGCCTTCCAGAGATGGGATAGCCTGTTTGCCAGGGCTTTCAGCAGCTTTTGCTCAGAAAAAGTAAAGGCGGCTGATTTTTATGCAAAGATTCCGGAGCAAAATTTCTCTAAAATGAATGAACTACCAAGCTGCAATGGGATAATATCACAGAGGGTTTAACTCCGAGCTGCCGGCCTCATGCGGGATGCTGTGCAGGCGGTACCTGCTGGTTTTGTCTTCCGTCCACTGAGATGAGTGACGTGCACAAATCCCTCAGCTGCAGTGCAGTTCAAAACTCATGACATCCCGGTACTTAACAGGTTGCAGTTAGTGCTATCGAAGGACAGTTAAACGCTGCCCTAAATGGCCTTGCTACGTTGTTTTCCCTCCTAAAACCCCATAGGTTTATTCTGAAAGAACTCTGATGTACACAGATGTAGCCAAAGCGATTTTTCTTCATTAGGGTGAAACCTCATTCCTTTTCTGTTGCTTTTTCATGCTAGTTTTTATCACTTGCTTTGGGAAGATTCAATTATTTTATTCCTACTCCATTAAAAAATAAAACACTGGTGCAAGCTAAATATTGTTTTGAAAAATAAGGTGTGAGGAATTGACTGTGCACACTGGTGAAAAAAAATTGTATTTTATTGGAAAAATAATAAGTATGGATCGGTTCTGCTGTAAGGAGCAAGCTAGTCTTATTAAAACAACCTAACTATATATATAAAAAGGGCAAATATTTGTTGAAATGCTGCAAAGAGGAACTGGGCTTACATTGCCTATCACTGGCAAAATGTAATTTTTAAGGTTAATCTAAATTTTCTTTCTCTCTCTGAAAAATGTTTCGTATTCCTTGGAAGCTCTGTTGATCAAGGAACTCTACTTAGAGTTGAAAACCGTCTGAGCTGTTTTTACAAACGGATTTTGTAAATGACAGATGAAATTGGGATGTTGACTCCCTCCAGAGCCACCGTGTCAGCCCAACCGCACCGTTACAGATTTTCCTTCACTTCTGCATTTGCTCTCTTATTCATCTTGTGCTGGGGTGGGGGAGTGAACAAAATAAATGGTAGTAATCACTATAGTACACACTTTTCTATACATAGCAAAGAATTAAATCCAATTTGCTGACAAAGATTTTAATTTTTTTTTTTTTTTGACAAAGATTTTGCCCCTTTGCTGTGGGGGTGGGGCAGCAGCCCGAGCTCCCTGGGCCCTGTTTTTTAAATTATGGAGAAGTAGTCATTAAGAACAAGAAACGCCAGTCAACGTGTGTTAAGTTTCTCCGTTTCAGCGGTGCCCTGCTGACGTGCCGGAGGGTTCAGCCACGTTCCGTGCTCCGAGCAGCGGCAGGGAGCACCCCGTGGCAGGAGTTCTGCCGCCGCACGCCCGGCTGGGCATGGCGCTGCGCATCGCTCTCCGCATGCCCTGCTGGCAGTTGCAATACCGATGTGCTTATGAATGGGACACACAGCTCTTCTGGCAGTGTGCCTAACTCCCTCAGTATAAAATACAAGTTTTAAAAGCTAGTGGATTTGCCAAGTGTTAATTATTAAAAATGAAATCTGACTGGATTATTGACTAAGCCACCAGTTACTGATTTACTTGCTCTTGAAATAATTTCCTTTAAATAAATGGTGGTTTGGATGTATTCAATAAATTATTGTCCTTCATTGAACGGTATTGTTAATCTCCCATCACCATTTAAGTGTTAGAGTTTGCTATGAGCCATTCTGGTATTCAAGTTATTGTTCATGTAGTCAAATCTTCAAGCAGGATTTTCTGCTGTGAATACCCAATGTATATATTTATCAATATTTCTATAGTACTTGGCATTGAAGAACAAAAGCTTATTGCTGCATATCCTCCATGTCCTCCACAAATCCATGACTTGGTATCTTTTTGGAATGAAGTTGTTAGAAATTTGAGAGAATTAGAGAACATAGACAGAAAATCAGCCCTTGAGAGCTTCATACTTTCAGAATCTATGAAAGAAAAGAGAGAAGTTTGACAGTGAGGGATCAAATTTATTAGGCAGATATTAAAAGAAATTAAGACATCCTCCCTGACACAGAAAGGTGTCTGAAGTGTGAAACAGATTATCGGATGCAAGGTCTGAATCTGCCAAGCATTGATGATGGTATTAAGATACTGCCCATCTGAAAGTGAAAACACAACGTGGTGGTAAACCTCGATAGCTACAAGCCTAAATTTCCAATCCATGCTTGCACTGAATCCTCTTCAAATTGGATTCAATGTTTAGATTTGTCTTAAAATAGAGTATTTTGCCCTTTAAAGACAACCTCTGCTTGTCTAAGGAATATGGACTTTTTCTGTTCTTGCTATACTGTTTATACTATCCTTGTCTATGCAAAATATGGATAACCTACTCCATCTATCTCTATTTTACCTATGTGAAAGACATACAGCTGCTAATACAGAGATAGACCAATCTTCAATTTAGAAATGGTACTATATTGCCAAAAATGGGGAATGTGAATCCAGCAAAGTGACAGTTAAAATATTGTGCTGTATCTAGGGGAATTGCTTTATTGTTTCTGCATAGCTTATAACTATTTTTAGTGGAGTTACTGTAGTGTTGTATTTGAGGATTTGGCCCTATATAAGTTTGATTATGGCACTAAGATTATGATAATTAAAATACACTGGCTTATTCCTTTAATCTAGAAGATTAAAAAGATTTTTAAAACAGCAATAACTTTCTTGATAGACCATATTTTTTCATGCAAAGTAACTTTTTAGTATGTTTCCATGCTATACATTTGTAAACCTCAGATTCCTGAAGAAGTTAAATTCTGATGTTGATCTCATGTCAATATACTTAATGATACCTCTTACACTTCAGACACATTGCAAGACGTGGCTGAATGGAACCACGAAGTCTCAGAGCCATTTTTTACTCTAGGTCTTGACCATAGTTGTATGTTGTTCTTATTTGCATGTGCTCTGTTAAAAGCGAAATTAGAACTAATCAATACTTAGATACTTTCCAAAGGTCCACTGAATTTCTCATGTAAGACTAAAATACAATGTATGTGCTTTGAAGTGTTACATTTAACATCAGAAAAAGGAATTCTGGACTGGGAAATTTGTAATGATCAAGCAGCTCACTCAAATGTGACCTAAAATTTGCCTTATATAGTCTCAGAAAATTCTGTCCTTTTCATCCAGTTCCCCTTCTCTGCAATTACTTTTAAACATGGTTAGTGCAAAGATTTTCTATTCCAATCATTTAAACCACCATCATTAATGGAGAAAGCTCAGCCAGGATTCTTTTTTCATTATGCATTCCTTTAAAAAAAAAAAAAAAAGCTTTTTCTTCCCAAGTCAAAGTGTGTCTGTTACAAATTCATGGTATCTTTCCAGGTTGAAAGGCTTGTTCTTCCTGACAGGTGTCAGGTTCACTGGTGATGCAAATTAATATTAAAGGACAATAAATGAATGATAGAGGAAATCTTGAAAATCTCAAGCTAAGACACTCAGCTGTGGGCTTTTAATGCCTATAAAATATGAATTGCAACTAGGCAAATTATTGAAGGATTCAGAGCAGTGATATGTGAAGAGAAGAAGATCCAGCTGACAGGCTCATAGAAGACAGACCAAAGCATTTTAGATGCCACCTGGACATATAAACAGCTTCCATACAAGAGTGGTACTTGTGGTACTTGAGTAGTTTACTGTAAGAAATAAAATTTTAGTCGTTATTACTCAGTTATTACGTATTACACTTCACAGCTAAATTATTTTACAAATATGTACCTCTAAATGTTACTGTTCGAAAATACAACTTTTATCACAAAAAACATGGATGTGTATTTAGGACTGAAATTAAACAGAAAACTGTGCTAATTACCCAGGGCAATCTAGCATTTTGAGAGTGTTTCTGTTGCCCAAATAATTTTTAGCATTATTCTTTATATTTAACATTACATTTTCACTTCTTTAGCTGAATGGTTTCCTTTACTGTGCTGAGATAAGATAGTGCCACAGGTTTCAGATTCCCCCTTGACCTGCATGAGGATTTTCTGCTAGTTAGTCTCAGAGGAGAGTGCTCCCGCAGGAGCAGTCTTTTTCTGTGACGGCAATGTTTCCTTCGTGTGAAATGGTTCCCTCATGTAAGACGTCTGATGCATTATTGCTCCAAGAGTGTAATAAATGTAAAGGTTGAATCAGGCTGCATATACATGCAGGTTATAAATGTGACAGTAAGTGACTCTCCATGATGACTGTAAGACAAGACAGAAGAAAGTACTCATTACTGGTGGTTATTGTCCATGCTGAATTGCTGAGCTCTTATTTATATTTTCTGAAATGTTATTCCAAGGCGTGCTGAAGGCAGGAGCCACTCCCTCTGTGTGTGCCTGAAAGGTGTAAGCAGAATCGTAGGGCTCCCAGGTTTCTGCATGGGACATCAGGCAGAGAAATGCAGAAAGGGATTCTGAGTGGTGATGCACAATGTCTGATGCTGTTGGGATGCAGGATGCAGCCCGGAGGGGCTGGGCTCATTAGATGTGCACAGCTCACTCTATCGAAGCATACGTTTCTGCAGGACTTCCAGGCGTCTGGTCTTCTGCCTGCATCAGAAACTTTCAGACATCCACATAGTCAAATTGTGGGTTTGTTTTTGTTTATGCAAGGCAGATTTTTCCAAGTCGAAAAGGGAAATTTGTCCACGGAAATCCATATTTATGATGGTTTTAAGACATGCTCAAATATCCCAACAATTTCTTTTTTTATATGTTCGTAACGAGGACTGATGCTGTACAGACAGATCTTGTTCCTGGCCCCAGGCTGGTTTTAGAAGATTATCAGCCAGGAGTATTGATGGTGTTATTTGTGTAATGTCCATAACTGCTGGGCTTTTGGTTCAGTTTAGCAACAATGGTAACATACCCTATTAGATCTTTTACTGTTACCTGAATGCTGACAATTAAAGCACCTTAAAAAATGACATGTATCTGACTACATTTCCTGCTACGTCATCTCAGAAGAAAGAAGTGCAAGTCACAAGAGTGACATGGTCAACAGACTCTGTCATTTTTCACGAGAAGGGAAGCGTTCATCACCTAGTCTCATCAGACCTTGTGTCACGAATAACTTAAGAAGATCATCTTAAACTCAGATAATATTCCCTGTACGACCATATAATCTCACAAGTAGTGTTTGCTTGCACTGCCTCCACGCTGTCTCGCTTGTGTCTGTTCATATTGCTCTGTGCAGTTTCCCCAGGGTTTTTGTGGCACTGTCTTTTTTTGGGCTACAATCCTCAGTGTCCAGCACAGGGAAGCAAAGGTCGATTCAGGGAGTGCCGACAGCTTTTCTCCAGCCCTGCAATGACAGGGAGTTTCTGTGTTACGTGTTTCTTCCCTCCTCTGCCTGCCAAAGAGCAAGGACCGAACCAGCCCTACCTCTGCACGGTGCACAGCTTCAGGAGACCAGCTGGAGAAGCCCTGGTCCACCTTCCAGAAATAAATCTGAGAACCGCTGTGTTTATAATGTCTGCGTGAAATCCTCCTTCATGGGGAGGTGCAAAAGAGCTCCTTGACCTGGCGAGGAGGGTATCACAGGAATTACTGACTGGGGTGATTAAAACAGACATTTTCAAATTGGGAATTGAACAGACTTTTGAAATGGCGAAGGTAATTATACATGGAAACGAAGCTCCAGAGAAGTACAATCTCCATCTCTGATTGCCTGCAGTCCAAGTGTAGGTGCTTTTCTGAGCAGTATGGCACGAGTTCATAGAATCATGGAATCATTAAGGTTGGAAAAGATCTCTAAGATCATCGAGTGCAACCGTCAACCCAACACCACCATGCCCACTACACCATGTCCCTAAGCTCCACGAGTTACTTGAATTAGTGCAGGAAAGACTGGAATAAAGTCAGTGTCCTGGTTTGTAGGTTATGAGATATTGCCTGGAACGGCTTTGGTGGTAGTAGTTTAATGTACAGACTACCCCAGTGCTGGTAGCATACATATGTTCATGTTACAGTGGTCCTCGTATTCTCACCCGTAATTTTGCTGGATGCGGAGCCCAGGTGTGGCCGCAGGCTCGGGATCCCCGTCCCTGATAACGCTGGAAGGGCAGAGGGATGCTGCCCTAGTCCACTTTGACATGAGCTCTTTCACCATCACCTGCAAGGTGTCTCAGCTTTCTTGTGAGCTTTTTTGGCGTGTTTACACCTCTCTGGGTTCACAGCCCTTCTTTCAGGTAAACAAATGCGAGTATTTCCCATCGCTTGCCTGCTGTTCACCAGACTGATTCCTTGCATTATGCCAATAAAGTCAGTAGTTAAGGGTCTGTGTGCTGCAACAAAGCATGGAAACAGTGTGGGGAGCAAGAGTAAAGACTTGCGTTTAATAATTCGCTATAATTCACTCCTGGTATTAGGCTTAATTGTTCTTTAACTCTTTAATGCAGAGATGCTTTAAAAAGATGGCTCTATATCTCTTCCAAAGATGGCTTTGTATCTTTTACAAAGATGGCTGTCCAAAACCCATTCATAGAGGTAGTTGTTTAAGAGTCTTTATCTTGATTCATCCTGGTTTTTGTGAGGCACTGGCTTTTTTATGGTCCCATTCACCCTTTTTTTTGCTGTGAATTTTTAATTATTCCCTCAGTATCACTGGGAAAAGCTGTAATTGTCTGAGTATTGGTTATAAAGATTTACTTTTGTTGGAGTCCTGTGGTACTTTACTGCTATAAAATGCAGTATTGTCGAATAGCACAGGAAAATTTAGGTTGAGTAATTTTTTAGAATCAATAAATGCATACATGACTGCAGCTGGAGATATGTTTGAAGGCTTACATACCACATCCATCATTTATACTGAAACTCAGCCAGATATACAGAGCATTGTTATCGCAGCTCTCATTGTGGGGACTGGACTGCTCTTGCTTACAGAAAAGAAATTTATTGACGTCTTAGTCTGTATTGATTAAAGCACAGCCCTTCTTAGGGCATGCGTTTTCCTGTATTTAACAAGAAAATACTATGGATAGTAACCTGAAACAGTGGAGAGATTTATTTAAGCGACAGCCCTGGGCACCTTGCAAATTCATAGGTCCACAGTTAGCACACTTGCAGGTTTTCATTGAACTCGCACTATATGGGTGAGGTTAATAAATAATACACAACGGGAAAGGCCCCTGCTGCTGACAGGCTCTGTAACTTCTCCATGGCTATTCCCGTACTCTTCCCATACAACAGCTCCCTGTTACGGAGCAGCCCTGTGGGTGCTGTGAAACAGAATATTAGATTGGTGCATAAATTTCTGTTTCTGTTCTCCAAAAGTAATCAATTTTCAAGAAGTCAGTTTTTACACAGTATTACCTATGAGTGTTCTGTTTAGTTTTCCCTTATATATTTTTAATGGCATAACTCTTGAATTGCTTCTGGTCAATAACCCCTTTTCATTGTTGGTTATCTTTTACATGTAGTACAATGAATTAATTATAATGGGGAAAACAATCTTTCGAAATACAGTTTCTGTATGTGCTTCTCAAACATATCTGTTTAGTGAAACAAAATAAAATACAGTAAAATCTAGTATAAAACAAAATCAAATCTCCTTGAAAGGGTGCTTTGTTTCCTTGGAAGTTCAACATAAATATGTACACAACTAATCCCAAATGTCAAGAAAAAAACAAAAGTAAAAATTATTGCTATTCACCATAGCCCTCATTCTGCTTTAACAAAACGATACTGGCTGGACCATATTTTGTTTTGGCAATAGTAAAGGCCATGGTGGTGAAGTGAGGAGTGCTGCTGTGTGGGCTATCTTCTCGTTCTTCTGCTTGAGTAGACCTGGGTTAAGTTCCTGTTGCATGCAGAGTACTTCTAGGTATGTGGAAGTACGGTCCCATCGGGCAGGCAGTCGTTTGGTTCGGAAGGGCTTCCAAAAGACGTCTCAGGTCTGCCTGTTCGTCAGACCTCCTGGTACAAAATGAATTATTTTCTCATCCTTATAAGTTAATCGCACCCTATTTAATGCGCTTGAGATCTGGGCTGTGAGAGGTGAGAGATCAGGATATTTTATAAGCCGCGTTGCTTCAGCAGTAAACTTCAGCAGTCGCTGGGACGTCGGTACGGCTCCTGCCCAGGCTGCGGAGAAATGCAGATGTTTGGTCTCCACAGCTTTCTTTTCGGGTCCTTTTCTGAGCACCGCGTTCATGTTAAACTTTGAGACAATGAGAGCTAATGTTCATTCCTTTTCTGCGTTGGACAGACCCTTCAAAATGACACTGAAATTCTTCCTGAAGTGATGGCCTCGTATTTCATTACGTATGCAAATCAGGTAATTACTCGGTGGTGTGCTATTGCATGCACATTTTTGCATGGGTAATTCTGAAAATTGTGCCTCAGGTGTTAAATGTTAATCTTTTTCCACACATGCCACTCAATTATTTATTTTAATGCATTTTTTTTTCCACATAGAAATCCACGTATGCCTTCACACGAGCAAAAAATTACATCCCTTGAAAACTCAACACTGTGTTAGAAGATAATTGCAATTTTCCATAGGAGGGAAGAATAGTTATTTTTATTTTTATTTTTGATCCTTAGTTTGTTTTATAATAGGAGTAAGCTCTTTGTAGAATATTTGCAAAAAAAAATCTTTGAGATTGATTAAATGCCTTAGGTTCCTCTTGGCCATTAAGCAAACTTGGCAGCCATTTATTGCTTTGAACAGTGCAAGGCAGTAGAGATAATCCTTTAAATATAATAAGTCCCTTCAATATATTGAAGTATAAATACTAACATGGTGATTTAAACGTTACGTCTTTTAGTAATGACATAGTAATAATATACTGCTAGTAACCGATGCTCCTAGCTTTTAAATTTCTGACAAGCATAAATTGTTTACCATTTATGTGCAAACAATTTTTACTCAGAATAGATCTACCTTTTTACTTCTAGTTAGTTAAAAAAAAAAAAAGAAAGAAAGGAAAAAATGATTGGATAAAAGGAAAGAGGAAAAAACAAATCTGCTAGTATGGGCCTTCCTCCCCAAACCCCCAGGACAGCACATTTATTCAGATCACTGCAAATTTTCTTACGACATTGTTTCCGTCACCAGTTTCGGAGAACAGCCCTTTATTTTAAATACTGCAGAGTCTCTGGGATTAGTCATAATTTCCTTTCTGAGTGCAGAGTTGCAGCTCAGCAGCTGACTGGATTCTGGTCCCTTGGTAACGGCCAAGACCTCGAGTCCCACAATCAAAAGGTGCAAGAAACACCATTCAGCGAGCATGGCGTAACGAACAGAGCACCGTGATTCATGTGGATGAGTGGCATTTTGTGTTATATTGTACTGCGTTACAGCAAAATGCTACAAATATTTTGAAGTATGTGTGAGGCTGAATAGCAAACAAATTTAAATGCAAATATCCCCAGAAGCTGTTCCCATTGCGGTGAGACAGTGGACCACTTTCTCAGCTCCCCAGATACCTGCGCAGCATCTTACCTTCCTGCTGCAAACCGCCACGGACTGTCCAGTTTCTTTTTAATTGTAGACAAAAAAGACCTTTCTGGAACATGCACCAGAACTTATTTTTTACCAGAGCTTTGGATTTTTGTAGGACACTTGCTTACCCTGAAGATGTTTCCTTTCTAGTCTCTGTCTGTTTACTGATAGACCCAATTAGTCAGATTTCAATCACTGCAGAGCTCTCGGCTCCAGGTTTAATGATGGCTTTCTTTGAAGCTTGCGCTGTTACGTCTGAGACTCAGGCAACCGCTCTCTGTTGCCTGCTTGTGAGAGCTATACAAATTACTTTGTGCAAGTGTTTGTTCTCCGTGGTGCTTTATTTGACATCTGAAGGGTCCTGCTTCTTGTCCAAGGCAGTGGTGCAGGGGCTGGGGTCTTGGTGTGGGAGATCAGACCCTCCGATGGACTTCAGAGCAAAGGGTAGTTCAAGTTGTTATCAAAATTTTGCCCACTTCCGAAGCATCCTTCTGTATGGGCACAGGAGATCTCTGAGGGGAAAGCACCTTGCCATTGATGTTGTTGCAGAAGGGCACATTTCCTTCTCCTGATCAGGGGAATTGCTGCTCCCATGAAACCCCTGAGCCTGCAGGAGGGCTGGCGTGCTCTCCGCTCTCTGTGCTTCACCTCTCACCCCTGAGAGCGCAAGAAAGCCCCACAAGTGACAAGAAAGAGGGTGCGAGGATCCATTTTACGTAAATTCAGCCCGAAAGTTCACCGCTAACGGCTTGCAGTGGTCAGCCACGCCAGCGGAGCGTAACGGCCGAGGAGACTTTGCTGCGGGGCTGGGTGGGTTCGGCGCTGGCCGTCACTGCCAGTGCTGGGTTATCGCTTGTCCCGTAGCGGGGCTGGTCGCGGACTGAAGTCACTTGCAGGAGCACCAGCTGGGCGTGCTTGGCGGCCGAGAGCAGGCGGACGGGAGATGTCTGCCCAGAGCGGCAAGCCTGCAAGCCCTTCCCTCGGAGTAATGCACCTCGGATATCTTAGAAGGCACTATGACTTAAAATACGCAGGCTGAAGAATGAAACACTAAAAGAAAAAAGTAGCCTCCTCTGGTCCCATGTTGTGTAAACGTTGCAAACCGGGGTGGGCAAGCAGCGGGGTCTGCGTGAGAGCCCTGGCTCTGCAGGAGGCGGGCAGGGACGTTTCTGGGGAGGTGGTGGTCCCCGTCTGCGGCTCCGCACCCCTCGCTGGAGGCTGGAGCAGAGCTGCAGCCCCCGGGACCAGCCATGCACAACTTGTCGTGGGCTCTCGGGTAAGGTCACTCGTTCTAGGCACAGTTAAAATCCTTAATGTAATATTTAGACAGATAATCTGGACACTGCCAGGGATTAACTCTCCATTAACCGCCTCTGCCCTTGCGTCAGACGGGACTCCCTGACAACCTCTGCTTCCGCCACGGGTCCCTCCAGCAGCGTGAAAAGGGCTGCCTCTCTCGGCTTGCTTCTCATTGACTTGTGAGCGTATTTTGCCGTCGCGATGCCTCCTGAGCTGTACGTTACACATACCTTGGCTGGTGCCGCTTTCCAGCGCCAAGGGCGCGTGCAGCACCGCCGCGGTGCCGCCGGTGAGCGCCGTCTGCCTCCCCCGGGGAGACGCCCGTCGCCATCTGTCCAAAACACACCCCTCGCCCCTCCCTGCGTGTCATTTGCAGGGCTTTGTCTCGTGGCTCAGTCCATTTTTTCATACTGTATTTAATTTTGCCTTGACTTTTAAGGACCATAACAATCTTGATTATTTATGGTAGCAGACTGACTACCAGAACTGAACGTTTGAGATGTGCAGCAGTTTCAGTGCAGATACATTCCTGCTCTATACAGAGACAATTTTGCACACTTAACATAAAACTTTCATTAAATATTTATAAAGTTACCAATGAAATTCAAGTATGAGTAATAATAATCAGACTGGAAAAAATCGTAGCCCTGTGGCATAGATAAACTTACCTGTATTGAGCTAAACTTGAGAAGCAAGATATATCACAGGGATATTTTATTTCTTTGCGGTTACATATTGACAATTGTTGACATACAGGACAAAATTTTGCACGTTGCAGTTTAGTTTCACATACGGCAATCTGTGTTCCTCCCTGAAGCTTATTGTGGAAGCTGACGGATTTAATTGAAGACAAATACCACCTTCAGCGGGAACAGTAACAAGCTTTCTGTTTTCTGAAGACGTTGTGTTCAAGCTCCCGTTATTGTACGTCATCGTGGCACCACCGCAAGGTTTCAGGCAGCACAGGCCTTTTACAAGGATCCGTCAGCTTTTGAAGGTGATACGTATTCCCTCCTCTTCCCCCAAACCGGGGGTGGGTTGTCTGCACAGAGCTCCTCTCTGGTCCCGGGGACGGAGGGGCTCGGCCGCGTCCCCTTCTCCCTCTGAACGGGTGCAGGCACGCGGCGTGGGTTTGCAGCGGGAGGAAGGGTGGGCGGGATGGTGCGGACTGGGCAGTTTTCCAGCAGCAGTGTCTTCGCGGCGACTTGCCCGTGGCTTGCTTCTGTAAGGTTTAACATGGGAATAAGCTGTCCTTTTTATGTGATAAGTCTTTTTTTTTATGTGATAAGTTTTCATAATTCATTTTTTACTTATTATTTCATTGTCAAACACATTGTTCCCTTCAGAACTTAGTGGTGGCCACTGGCTGGAAGCCTGTGTATTATTTTGAAACTTTAGAGATAGAAAATGTATTGGTTCCAGGTCCAGAAAATTCATGAGAAACCTTAGAAGTTATTTGTCTGAGAAATTAAAGTCATCATCTGGAATGGACAATATTTACAGTATCCCTCTAGTTTTATTTCACAGCTTCAGTGTAAATCTTTACTTCCACATAAATTTATTATTTACCTTTGCCGCTGGAGACCTTGTCTCACGTTATTTATCATACATATTTGTATGATTATATTTCAACTTCAAATTATTACTGGCAGATACGACTATTTCTTGGCACCTCTCTATATTACACTTTGTACTCGGCAATTCATTTTTCCTGATCAAGTCAGTGTGTCAGACGTGCAGGTTTCATGATTTATTACTGTGCCTCAATACTTTTTGTCTTGAGTATCCAGCTGTTCTCCAGCTGTTATTTTAGCATGTGTCTTACTGTTAGAAGGTTTTAACTGTACTGTAAAAGCTGTAATGTAATTCATCTCCGTAATCCAATGTGATTATATTATGTACTGTAATCATTACTGGTAGTCTTTTTGCTCTTCTTTTTTGCTTTGAATATGTGTATAACCTATAGCAAATGACAAATATTTCTTGCTCTACTTAGTTCAAACATCAAAGAAAACTCTAATTGTAGCTCAGGTAGTTCGGAGGTCAAAACAAACAGTACTTAAATATATAGAAAACAGCAAGTAATAGCATTATGTGTGTCACAGGGGAAATTATGTTCATACATAGCACTAGTGCCTGTAAAGGTTTAACAGCAATTGTTTAAAGACATGTTAATTGTCAGATTAACATTATCAGATACGTTTATTTAAGTACGTGTGCTTAATTTGGGGTATAATTTTAAAATTTGGCTGTATCTTTAGTTGGTCACCCTAATTCAACTTGTGATACATTCAAGGAAATTCTTCCATAAGAGGAAGGGTATTTTTCCTCTCTCAAAATGTTTAATAATTCTGATTACATTATTTTATAGACAGTCAAATGCTGCCTAATTTGTGCCTTCAGTGAAAACATTGCATCAAACTAATTGCAGATGTCACTTTTGCTGCCATATTTGATCAAAAAGCTAATTTAGTTTTATCCAGGGGCTTTCTGTTCGTATATCCCCGTGATACTGTTTGGTGGTGTGGGGTTTTTTTAAGGACAGTGGACAGACTTTATGCAATGAGAGAAAAAAACCTGGTTTACAGTCAGAATGCTTGAGCACCGGAACAAGTTGCCCAGGGTGCAGTAACTCCATCTTTGGAGATATCGAAACGCAACTGGACACGGTCCTGAGCGACCTGCTCCGGCTGACCCTGCTTTGAGCAGGGCTTGGACTAGCAGATCTCCAGAGGTCTTTTCCAACTTCAGCTGCTCTCTGATAAAATGTGATAATGGTTTCTTACTAAGCAGTTTTATAGGAATTTTTTTATTATAAGAAGTACATTTTTCCATAATAGGTATGAAACCACATTTAAAGTTTTGCAACAGAAATGTTCTTCACTGACATTGTAAGGCATTAACAATTGAAAAAAATTTATAATAATTTTGAAAATTTGTAAGTCAAATTATTTCTGTTTGTCAGCTTTAATTTTGCATTGCTCTGCCGATGATGTCGCCTGCATTTCAATCCCTGACACTCTTTGTGGCTCAGTTTTGGTAGATGCATATGATGGTACTTGAGGGAAGGCATCTTTCTTCTTTCTGTCTCCCTAGAGGTAATTCCAGCTCCGTCATAGATCAGCTTTGGTGTTTGCCGTGACCGAAGCCACGACAGCATCCCTGCTCTGGGTGGTGGAGCACCTGCCTGCCAACAACTTTTTTACTGAAGATTTACTTTTTCAGCAATGTGACACAGCTGAGTTTGCTGACCCTCGGGTCGGACAGCACAGCTGAAATAGTCCAGAAGGGTGAGCTGGGAGCACCGGAGCTAGACACCAGTACCTGGAGGGGGTTTGATACCACTACAAAAACCTGGTGTTAGGTGAGGCATGCTTTGCTGGGTTAATTCTTGGTAAGTTATCCTTGGCACTGTTTACAGAATAAACGCATAAATACCAAAACTTCATTTTGCCTGCCTAGGACAGAATTGTTTAATGATTTTGGTACTTGGGTTACATACTGCATGTAGAAGGAGATTTATGTAAAGTTGTGTGTTCATTTTCGTAATTTTTTCTGTTCATAACAGTAATGCTAACTATTTTCAGCCATGCAGTCTTTAAAAAAATGACGCGAGGTTTTTCAGAGAGTTTCAGGTCTTTTTGTGGGCCAGTAGGTCTGCAACGGCGTGTCCGGCCGGGCAGGTGCCGGTCTAGCGGTAGTTTTTCACTTTTGTGTGGTCCCACCCTGGTCGCTCAGTGGGTGGGGAGCGATGTGAGCTGAGCCTCAGCCTGCGGCCGGACGGCTCGGCCCTTCTTAGTGACTTTTGTCCTTGAAGCGGGTGTAATTGCTTCACTTACGTTTTGGGAAACGGGCTCAAATGGAAATTCATTACATTTTCTATTAGGCATTAAATGGTGATCGTGTCCCTTTTTGCAGGTCATGCAGAACACTTCATATTTAAAAAAGGTGTTTTCTACAGACTGTCGTGTAAAGTTCCATCATCCTTCCAAAATATTTTCTTTAGAATGGTTGCTGCCGAAAGGTTTCTCTCTACAGCTAGCGCCCAGTCAAGTACTTACAAATCTCTTCTGCGTGGACAAGGATTCCCCCGTGCGTGGCGGTGGGGCTGGCGTGGAGGCCAAGCGGGGAGAGCTGTGCCGGTGCCTGGGGCGGGTCGGCCGCAGAGCCGGGCACGCCGGGGCGCGGTTTGGGGGAAGACGGGTTCGCCGAGTTGCGTCTGCTGGCACTGTCCTGAGGGCCCGGTCCACGGAGTCTGCTCTCAGAAGAGTCAGAGCTCCCTCTGCTTGCAGGCAATTCATCTATCGCCTTAATTGCATTTACCGTAGTATGTAAAGGCATTCCGTATAACGTATGTTTAGATCTGTATCTATTTCAAAGACGGTAACCCTGAATAAGAGTAAAAGCAGTGGGAAGCCAGGGTGCAGGTGACCTTTGGAACTGTATGTGAGTATGAAGGTTTCCAATATATATATTAAGGCTTCCAGTGAGTTTGAAAAAACAGAGGAAGGTACATATCTTTATCTGTATTGCGAATTAAGATTAATTTCTAGTTTGTAAAAAGGTAATGTATTACGTTGATCGATTTAAATTAGTAGGGGGGCCAATTTCTAGTCTAATGTTAATTAATGACTTTGGTGATACGGTGCTTGATATCAGCTCAGGATACTGTCCAAAATTCCCTAAGTTAGGGTTCTTCTCTTTACCTCAAAGTATAAGAGAGAAATATCATGTGGAGAAAACCTTGTTGTACCAGATTGGAACTGACTCGTGTATTAAACTTATAAGAGGAGTCTTTCTTCTGCTTTAATTGTACAAAGACAGTATGTCTGCAGTGCTGTCACATTGTGTTCAGCAAAATGACTTCTCTGGATTGCTATTCCAGTAAATCGGAAGTAATTGAGCAGGGATTATCCATGGCAGTGGAAACACAGCCATTTCCTTTGTTAAGCCAGCTCTACAAAGACTTTTTTTGTGAATAAGCATAAAGTTTTTTAAAAGGACTGGGACTAAAATCCGCAGCCTCTCTGCCAAGCACTCCAACTGCGTAGTTTTGCATGTGCCTGCAAAGGCCATTTCGTTGCAAATAGGGTCCTGAGGGATTGTTAGCTGGAGATGAAGGTTTCTCTGTATTCACCAGCTCTGGGATTTCCCATTTGCCAACACTACGAGGGCATTGTATTATAGATGAGAACAGCTTGCCGAGAGCTGTGGGTTCTTCTTGTCTGGAAACAGATGAAGTCAACATGTTCTGATAAATTTGCAACGATGTCTCAGAGCGGGTTTATTTCAAACACAGCGCTGCTTCCACGCAGAGTGGAATCTTTCTTTAATTATTACTTTCTTACTGCGGTAGAGAGATTTGTAAATGTGTTCTTGTGAGATTCTTCACAGCAACTTGTCGACATTTGAATTTTGAAACACTTTCCTGGGTGTGCGTGACAGCTTCAGCAAGTTACTAAAAAAGTGCACTTGTGTTCACAATAAGCAGCCAGTTTCTCTGTTTTGAGAAAGATTAAATAAAATCCTTATGATTATACCATTCTGTACTTCCCCACGCTAGGACTGTTTGGGGGTGGCAGCATCTCGAAAGATACAGGTCTGTAGAACACCAGTCATTCACTGGGAGAAAAAACATGTTATTACACACAAAACCAAAAAACCCCAAAACAAAAATAACCTAAAAAACCCCAACCCAAATCAAACCAAACAGCCAAAAAAAAAAAAGAGAGAGAGAGAGAGAGAAAAAAAGTATTCCAGGCACGTTTTCAGGCCTGGAGGGGGATGCAGCCCACCTCTGCTCTCCGCCACGCGTGCTGCGTTCCTGTGGCCTCTCTCCAAGAGGTTAACGTGGAGCTGGAATGGGACGAGCCGTGTTAAATTAGGATCATCTGAATCTTTATTTCACAGCATTAAAGTGTCCTGGAAAGTCTTTCAAACAGCACCTGGCACTTCATTTAAAGGATACTGCAGGGAATTTGGAAGCAAAATTGCATCTAAGTGTAGGTAAACTGTTGTCTATGGGGTAAATCTGCTGGGCTTGTCTCAGTTTGCTAGGCTGAGGACCTTATGTTCAGTGAGTAAGGAAAGAAACTGCAGTAAATAAATAAAATACTACCTGCACAAGGAAATTAAAAGTAAATTCATATTTCCAGGCTTAGGAAATAAATACTGTTGAGTTAAATGTATCCTTTATTTTCAAAATACACAGTAAGAATGTAAAATGCTGATGTACGGTTATGTAAAAGATTTGTGTGATCTGAATAGGTATTTTTTCCTAAAAGCTGAAACCAGCAGCCAACACACTGGTATTGAACTGAAGGGAAACGCCGTGAAGCGTCAGTAGGCAGGGCTTCCCTTTTCCATCGGAATTCAGGTCAGGACTCTGCAAAATAACGGGAATGGGGCACGGTCCAGCACTGCCGAGCACCGCGGGGTGGGAGAGCCGCGCCCCGGCCAAAGAAGGAGAGGGACTGCTGCAACTCATACCAAAATGTGGAGTGCCAATTTATATTCGTATTTATAATGGTTATTAATTGCTCAGTTTATAACCCAATTTACAAAATCTCAGTGGAGTGGTCAGCTTAATTAATCAGGTTATAACTGCTCTGCACTGAGAAAGATTAAAAAGGGAGAGAGATAGAGGAAAAGAAAAGAAAATTAACAGAAAGATAAGTCTTTCAAATGTTGCTGCCCGTAAGTATTTGAATATTCACGACACTGGTGGTGTGCAGCCGTGGTGAGCGAGGCTGTGAGAGGATGCTCGCAGGAGTGGCAGTATCTTCGTGAGACCTGCCAATAAACCTGCAAACAAGGGCAAGCTTCCCCAGCCATCATCCATTCCAGTTAGAAACAGATACCCATATCTGTATGATAAATTAATTAAATACGACTCTTTAGGGTAAAATATTACCTCTCCTTTCATCTCTGAGCGTTGAAAAATTAGTGTGGTCTGCTCCAACTAACGGGCTTTCCCAGTGCATGTGAGGAAGATTCAATAAACTGGAACCCTGGAAATTCATCCGGTCTTTGCTCTTCACAACTCCTGGCTCACGTGTGACTGCCCAGACGGAGCTGCCGCCGCCGCCGTCTGCCTACCTCCCCCTCCGAAGCCCCTTTGGGAAGTTTTCAGCGCAGGGCCGAGCAACCTTTGTTCCAGGGTGCTGAAGGAGCCTGATCTTGGCAGGGTTTTATTGCAGGCGGTTCCGCCAGGCCGGTCACGGGCTGTCAGCTAATGGGTCGTCGATAGGCTCTCCATTTCTCATTCACCAATCGCCCTGTTCGCGGAGGAAGCCTGCCTGCTGGAGGGCAGCTTGGGATGTGACACGAGCTCCGCCGTGTCCGTTGCCGCTTTGTTGGGTGACGGCCAGATATGCCTGCTATTATTGAATTATTTGCAGGCGGTAAACACTGCGTGCCTTCTAATTTCTGTAGTCTGTGTACCTGAGAGCTGCACTGTCTTTCTACATCCAGCTGTTGGTTCCTTCAGTCTAAAATACTTTTGCACACTGGTAGAAACAAGCTATTAGGTTTACCATTGGCTTTTTGCCATCATGCTAGAAGTGGCATACGTAATAGTAGAAAATAGAAGTCTGTTGGAAATGCTGTTTAATTTCCGACCACTCTGTTCTGACTTCTGTGTAGTGCATAGATGGTTATCCTTTGCTGTGGTGGATTACAAGAGGGCTTTACAAAGGCTTGCTCACCCAGAGCACCCCAGGCAGCTCTTCAGGGCAAAGCACAACTCCTTCAAGAACTTCATCATATTTAACTACTGAGGCCTTAAGTAAGAAAATCATATAATAACATGCAAGTGCCTGTAGCCTTTTTTGTAGCTATAGCGGCTTTTGACCTCGAGGGGCCTTTCTCCTTGTCATATAAGCTCGCTGTATTTTAAGGAGGGCTCCAAGACTTGCATATGGCAGGGCTGCGGGAAGACCGTAAGTGCATTATGCATGGTACTAACCTCCCAATGAACGACCTCGAGGGCACCATGCACCATCTGTACTTCCTCGGCAGACTAATGGAGATCTCGCCGATAATCATGAAGGATATCTGATGTGGATTGTTCTGCTGCTGCTTCCTTGCACTTCTCCTGAGCGCGTGGGTTTCTGCGCTCCAGGCGAGCTGTCAGTAGGTTTCAGAGTTGGCCGTAGCTGCCGATGGAGCGTGTGGCAGGTGTGGGCAGAGCGGGGACTTCCAGGCAAGTATGCTCAGTGGCCTGATGAGGAATAAGGTAAAATAACCTACCTAGAGCCATTGTTAGGTTACAAAGTCAAAATTGCTCATTGGATGTCAGTACATAGAGGAGCAGGAGCTAAGAGAATTACATTGCCTGCACTTTCAAAGAGTTTCTGGCCACTGGCTTTGCAGACTTTTCTGATCAGCTCCACATTTGTTGGTTTGCTCAGTTCATCCTCAAGGCTACTCCCAAGCTCGTCTCCTGCCAGGGAGTAGGAAGCCATGGTGCTGCTCATCCATGTAAAAGCAACCGGTATTCCTCTGTTTGGGAAAGAATGAGAGAAAATGTAATCTACACAGCCTTTGCTGTTCTCAGAAAATATATAATTCAGGAAACAATATAGTCCCACACTATAGCATTCACATTTTCAATATTTGTAGAAGAACTTAGAGAATTTGTTTCCTGTTGTGAAGTAAGGAATATATAAGCTAAGGCAGTGCCGCCTTAGGTTTCTACTGTTGAAATTGCAGTAAAAAATCAAAACAGAGAAGAAAACAACCAGAAAAGGAACTTCCATTAAGCCAACGTGGAACATTATCAATTTTCATTCTATTAACAGAAGTGTGCAGAAGTATAATGTTACACATAGAGTGAAAAAAAGTATTACATTTTCCTAAATATCCCATGTATTTAAACCCACACTTGCCAGCGTCCATTCAACCTCGTGAACAAACACAGTTTGAACTGAAGCTGAACCTAAAGGTATCGTGCCCTTAAGGCGATGTCCCATCCCTGGGGTCTGTCCCCCGGCTCGTCCCTGCACGAATCAGCACGTGCTGCTCTGGGGTCCCGTCACCCCAACTGCTTCTGAAAGGACTTTGCAGGCACCAGCCGCACTGGGGCACGGGCTTCCCACTGGGTAACGGGCGGCTCTGGCACTGGGCTGCGGGTTCACCTTCAGCAAACCTCCTCGGTAAATCATCCCTTAATTTTCCTCACCCATTAAACACAGTTTTCCAAGAGCATAGGAGAGTTGCAAGGAGAAATATTAATCGCTTGATATTTCTTGGATAAAAAGAGTTTTGGAAGGTTTTATTACATTTTACAATTATTTTTCAGCAAATTACCTAAATTTTTTCTACTTTCAATTCTTAAATATCTCTGCGTGCATTATATAGGATTCAACCATATTTATTGAAAGATATAGCCTTTGTGTTTATGACCCTTTTGTAGTTTAGCTTCATTTTTCAAAGGTAAAAATAGCAAACAGAGTATGCCCGGTATGCGTCTAATTTACAGGTGGTTTGTGTCCTCTGTACCTTCAGTCTGGTAAATCCATCCAGATTGCTGCTAGGGTTTTGGTTTCCACATCGCACTGCACAAATTTAGATGTATGGTGCTGAAAGAAGCGGCTATCATTTCTGATTTCCAAGCTTTACAAGAGTCATTTGTGAGATGCAAAAAATGAAATTGCACTGGGACCAAAAGTTCAGGAGCTCCTGAGAAGTAACTTGCTTTGGGTGACATGAGATACAGTTTTCTCCCATATCATACAAATTATGAAGGAAAAGAGATTGAACAATAAAACCCAGCAACAGCAAAGTCAGAAAAGTTTATTGTATCTATTGCTTCCACAGAAGTCAAAGCTTTACTTGCATAAAAGCAGTATATTCTGGATATAAATAGTATGCCCTGACAGTGATATGGTGTCTGCACAAATACAGAGTTTGATTATGGCACAATTTGTGTTCTGGATCTATAAACAGTCGCCCTGCCTGCATGCAACGGTGATAAAAAAATCAGTTTTCTATATATATATATATTTAAAATCCTGTTGGAAGATAAATCTGCTGTAAGGAAGCAAAAGGAAGGCTGTACCCTGCAGCTCCACTGGCCTCTTGCCCAATACACTTGGCAATGTCCCTGTGAGCTCGAGGCTCCGTGTGCTTTGCATGGTGGGGGAGCACCGGGCACCCATCGGGGCACTGGGCGCAGGAGGACTTTACCCCACTGTCCTGGTTTCAGCTGGGATAGAGTTATATTTCTTCCTAATGCTGTGTTTTGCATTTAGAATGAGAACAATGTTGATAACACACTGATGTTTCAGTTGTTGCTAGGTAGTGCTTACATGGTCAAGGACTTTTCAACTTCCCATGCTCTGCCAGGTGCACAAGAGGCTGGGAGGGAGCACAGCCGGGACAGCTGACCCAACTGGCCAACGGGGTATTCCATACCATGTGACGTCATGCTCAGTATATAAATAGGAGGCGTGGTCCAGGAAGTAGCGATCACTGTTTGGGCATCAGTTGGCAGGTGGTGAGCAATTGCATTGTGCATCACTCATTTTGTGCATTCTACCATTATTGTTATTATTGTTATTATTATTCTTATTATCATTTTCCCTTCCTTTTCTGTTCTATTAAACTGTCTTTGTCTCAATCCACGAATTTTACTTTTTTTTTCGATTCTCTCCCCCATCCCACTTGGGGGCGGGGGGGGGAGTGAGTGAGTGGCTGTGTGGTGTTTGGCTGCCTGCCGGGTTAAACCACAACACTGACTTGTCAAAAACTGCCTGATTTCTGTCTGATTTGTTGGAAGTATTTTAAAAAATAACAGGAGGTAAGGATTTTCTAACTATTTTTTAGTTTAATAACAAAAAGCACAGTTAAGAGTGGGCTCCTGAGCCCCTGTATCAAATATGTTTCTCTGGATCCGATTTCACCAGATTCCTTTCTTTGCAATAAAGGAGGAAAGTCCTGTGTCTGAGAGAGTTAATTTTTAAACGTAAGGGAGCAGTTTTGGGGAGCACTGTGTGGGTGGATGGCATCTTCTGGTGTCCATCGACCTGACCTGCTGTCCCTGCCTCACCCCGCCCTTACTGGAGAAGTCAGCCCACCTTGTATCTAGCATTGTTTTTTCTTCTGTTATTGGATATCATTTTAATAAAATATAATTTTGCATGAGTAGTGGTGGCCACTGGTATTTGCTGCACAAGCAAAGAAAGGTTTCCTGCAAAAATTTGAAACATGTCATCAACGTGCCATACCCCAAAGCTTTCTGAGGAGAAAAATCCCATTTTTATGATAGTTTAATTGTTCGCAGTCTGGTTGTTTGTGAAAAGGTAATTCGGCATCAAGAATGACTAATGCAAGCGAATTGCTGTGCTGAGCACAGAGCAGTTATTTACCATGGTTACCCTGGGAGATGAAGAAAGGTACAATTATTCTGAGAGGTGCTGTAGATCCTGTTTACTTTTTATTCGTACTGTCTTTCAAATGTGCTTTCGCCTATCTTTGTACAAACAAACAAAAAACCAATTAGGTGTATTTATCCAATTTTTTATTTATCCAATTTTGGAGCACAGCGTTTGTAATTAAAAAGCTTACTGCTGGCCCGGGGCTTGGCCGGGGAGGGGTGGCAGATGATGCCCGTGGCCGGTGTGATGTCCCACGGGAAAGCCGCCTTCTCCCCGGCTCGAGGTCTGCGTGAAAGCTCTTCTGGCGTGATCCCGCGTGTTCTGCTAAACTGAGGAGGACGCAGGTTCTGATCTGGTATCGCAGTCTGGTATCGCATATGTGGGTTCCCCCGAAACGCCGTGCATTTCAGTGGCAGGGGAACCCGTGGGGTGTTTGGCTGAGAGCATGCTTTGAAAAATAAAGCTATTGGGAAGGAAACACGTCTTCACACATTAATAAAAAAAAAAAGGCATAATGAATCAATTCCAAATTGCTGTTGTAAATGATCATAATATGTATTTTTGCTTGGACACTTTCTCAAATTATTCTGAGGTTTAGAGACCCCCAGCATGGGTTCTTGCATGCTTTCAGGTCTCCCTTTTCGTGTCCAGCTCTTCCCAATGGAGGCTTATTGTCTTCTGCTGAGAAGAACGGCATTTCTGCTTCTCAGCGAGGAGTTAACTGCAGCCGGGTGTTTCTCCTGTCTTTTGCCTGCCTCTCCCTCTCCTTTCTCTCTCCCTCCCCCTTTCCATTCCCTATGCCATTAAAATCTGCGGAGACCTGCCTGGGGCTCCTCGAGAAGAGCAGTCTGTCAGCTTCTGGGTGCTCACGGCTGCCGTGAGAGAGGCACGCAGGAATGCAAAAATCCCATACAAGCTCTCCTATGTGACCTCGGTACTGCTTGCCGTGGAACGTACAGCCTCCATTTTGGGCGAAGGCTTCATAGACTTTAACCTTCTTTCTCTTGCACCCTCGTTTAGGAGACGTGGGTTTGATCACTCTCACTAAGCTACAGAAATAAAAGGATGCTTTTTTCCCTGAAAGGGAAAACCATGTCACTGCATAGGAGCAGGTTAGTGGCAGAATTTCAAAGGAGCTGCTCTCTTTGGTGCCCCTTCTCGTTTGTCCTGAGCGTGTTATAGTCAGCAGAACAGAGAAAAGGAAGACGAATTTGTCAAGCAAGTGGAAGTTATTGGGTCCTGTCTTCTCTCCAGTCAACAGGAAGTCGATGGTTAATGCTCTAATTAAGTGCCAGTTATTATCCTTTGGTTTTTCGTAAATGCCTAGGCCATTCCTGTTACAAAGTGCTTTGAGACAGAATTAAGTAAAATAATAGAATGGGTTGTGACTTTTGCTTCGCTTTTATCTTTTAGAAGTCTTGTTTTAATATTTAACAATATTTTAATATTTAATATAACTGGAGCTTTTAGATAAGCTTGTTATTCTAGACCCTCTGGTGTGATGCTAAGAAGCCGCCCAGCTAATGGGATTATTAAAATGCTTGATACGTTGTTGTTTGGCTGTTAGTAATATACCTGTCTGTGCACAAAGCAAGTCAGACACAGCCAGGTGTCTGCTCTTGCTTCACAAAGTTCCGTTGTCAGCCACCCTTCAAAAAGTCTGGGCTTTTGACAAGAGTCGTTTAGCCAGTTATTCTAAATAAAGGTAGGGGATATTATTTTCTGACTCATCAAAGGCCAATGATGAAATACGCTTCCAGTTGCCCTGGAAGTAAAAACTGTAGCTACGTGTGGATATTGTCTGCCTGTAAAATGCTGAGGACTTGTTCTTCCAAATATTTCCTGGGCTATATTTCTTCCTGTGCAAAACTCAGGCCTGCATATGGAGTTCTACCATCTTTTCCTCCTTAGAAAAAAACCCCAAGCCACCCCCCAAATAACCAAATTTATGTGGCAAGAATAAATGAATTATTAGCAGCGTTATAGCCATGTTACTGTGGGTATTTGCTGGAGTCATGAGACACAGTTCTGCGGTACCAAACTACTCTCAGCTTAGGAGAAGCTTATCTCCAGCTGCTGGCTTTTTGCGGTGGTAAATTTATGGGTGAAAGTAAGTGTGCATCCAAGAAATGGAATTTAATGAAAATCTTCTCGGCTTTGTCTGTGCAATCCCTTCTGTCAGGTTGTGTTCACACCGATAGGCTTGGTTTGGTGCGTTGTGGATTTTGTGGGGCTTTTTGCAAGCCGGGAATTCGCACTCCTACCAACTGTTTTTCTCCGTCCTAGTGCACGGTGGTTTGTAAGTCTGTGCAGATACAGTGAGGAAAAAAAAAACCTCAAACGAAAACAAATAACGAAGCTCAACCCAGATTTCATGAAGGATCTATGCATTCCACAAATATTCTCACATTTTCATGTCATTGCAGTATTTAAGTCACTGAGGTATCAAGTATTTCTTCAGCTGTACGTTTGAAGGACAACGCATATTGGCAGGAAGTAGATTTTCGCAGAGCTATGCTCTGCTCTTCTGCCACCCATACTATCAGCGAAGCAAAACTGGGGATATCCCTCCCCGCACGGGCGGACGCAGACGCAGTCAGGGGCAGGACGCAGGGAGGGAACTTGCTTTTTCTCTCTCCGCACACTCCAGGCTGTTTCTGCCCTTCTTCCCCAGAGGATTGTCATGAGTTTCTGTCCTGGCTGCTCCACGGAATCCCCCATTCCCTTTTTCCTCTTGTGTTTCCAGAAGCTGCAGAGGAGTGAGTGATCTGACATATACTTTCTAAAGATTTCACCTTCAGGATTTAGAGTACATTTTTTGGTCCTATTATTTCATGTTTGGTGGAAACAAAAGATAAACAAGAGCCAATGTGAGCATATATTAAATAAGTATATATGGGGACACTTCCCAAATACCCATCAGAACATGTCCCATCAGTAGAGCATAGTGAAAGAATTGCATAGTGAAATTTCCACATTGGATGTATTTGCATCACTGCTTGCTGAAATTGAATTTGAGTGGCTGAGAACGTTTCTGCTTTTTACTGTGATAGAGCTCAACATTTGAAAAAATGTGATATAAAAGTCTTCGGACCGGTTAACGTATAAAAGATGCATTTTTCTCCTATGTCAAACCATCTTTGATTTGTCATAGCCTTTCTAATAAGCATTACTTTTTTCCATTAATTTATAGCTAGTGGAATTCATTCTTTCAAGTGGTGTTGGTCCTTACACTTCCTCCAGTCTACTATTAGCAAAGCCACGAGCCATTTAAATATAATTTACTATGAGAAACTCCAGGACCGATCTCCATCTGACATTTTCAGGCTTAACTCATTCTAAATAGTTTAAGCATATATTTTATTCCCCAGGTATGGAAAATAGAGAAAACTACAAAGAGTTGTTATTTAAAATACCATTGAAAAGAAAGCTAAAACAAAAGAAAAAAGTAATAGTTACTGTTCGTTTTTCGTAAATATTATGTGCATAGTAGCAAAATAAATCTTCCTTTTTAGATAGTTTGCTCTTCTGACTTAATATTATCAATACTATCTTGGAATAACATATACATGCACATAAAATATATACATAGGATAGTATAGTATATATAAACACGCACATATTTATGAATTTATGTAAGATACAGCTTTTAAAAAGAAATAATCTGAGCCTGTTTAAGCAAAAAGGAATGCTTTCCCACATACCTGTGTGCAGGCTGTCTTTAGGGAAGAGTACAGCACATATATTCCCCTTCGCTGAAGCTGGTCGAGCCCACATGCTGGAAGCAGAGCTCAGCATGGGCTGATTTTATCTTCCATGCAGCAGTAACTAGGTTGCTTCTAATCCCAAAGCTGGCACGCTCTCCGAACAGGACACGCGCTCTGCAGCGCATCGCATCCCGTACGGCGACTGACTCACGCTCTGAGAGGATACACGTATACCCGGGCAGGTTGTAAGAAGGCTGATGTCTAATGATGATGTTAAGGCAGCCGATTGTATCCAGACTCAGAAAAGAGCAACAACGACACTTCCCAGCGATTCTGGAAAAACAGCCTAAAGACCAAGAAGGTCCTTTTGCAGCTCTGTGGGGATCACCAGCTCGCCAGGAGTTTCCAGTGGCTAGGCATGCCAGCTTCAGGGGTGCTCGGGACTCTGGCAGATGTATAAAGGTGCCCTTCTTATCTGAAGAACTGTTTCCAAGATTTGAAAAATTCTTTATGAATCCATCCAGTTTTGCTAGAATTCCCCTTGTTTTGCATGTCTTACTGGTTTTAATTTTGATAAGTTTTTCTTTGTGAAAATTACAATCGTTAATGACTCTCCTATATCTTCTCAGGTTTTGGCATCAGATACAGACCGATAGTGGCTCCACCCCGTTGCTTTCCATTGCATACTCTCTTTGCTTCTCCTTTCCCAAATATTAAATGGTTTTCCTACTTGACTTGTAAAAAGCCATTCTTAAATCTCCCTTCCAGACAATAAAATTCTCTAATTAAAATAAAAGATCCGTGAGTAAAGGCTGAGCTAATATATGCTTAATGCATTGTTATATCATGCTTTGTCAAACATACTAGTAATTGCTCGTTTAATTTATTCATTTCAGCATTACTGATTTAAATATCTTTCTGGACTTTTTGGAGTCAGTTGTCATTTTTTTAAAGTCTGCTGGTTGCATATCAAAATGTCAGTTTATTATGCTCAATACATTATCTATGACTTCAGTTTCCTTAAAACCTCTAATTGATGTGACAGTTCTCACAAAAATTTAGTCCTGATCTGAGAATTATTTCAATCTTAATATGAAAAGGCAGCTCTTTTTGCCTAGGGGTTTTATTTATATGTCACCTTTGCATAATTGCAATGTCACGGGGACTCTTCCTCTCTCAGCTACTTCACTTTTCAAAGCGTTGTTGAAGATAGTCACAGCCTTTATAATATGAGGTCAAGTTGTGAAGTCCTTCAGATAACTTCTCCTGGCACGTCGTATCAAGTCATTTGCTTCTTTTGCTCATTATTTGTGTGCAAAGGAACATGAATCACCATACTGCAGAGTAACCTGGTCGTCTTCAACAGATCTTACTGCATCCAAAGAAGCTAATAAAGAGCTATATACGTTTGGACATGGGAGAGAGAAAGAATGAATGATTTGAATCCTCATGAAACCTGAAAGCAAACAGAATTGCACTGGCAACCATTGAGTAATAATGATTTGAAAAGCTTTAATTAAATATATAAATTGGAGAAAGATCTGCCTAGTGCTGGAAGAAGAATGTAGGCTACTGAACAAAGAATTAGCTCAAATGCCGAATCTTATCCCATCTTCAGAAAATACCTAGCAAAAGCCTAGTCCACAACAAAAGACTTTACATAAAACATTAAAATGTCTCTCTTACAGGAGACAAAAAAAAAGGACGAAATATTGGATTAAATGTCAATTTCTTAAAGGTCTTTGGACAAATCGATCATTGGAGACCAGTGAGGTCAATGTTAGGAGCCAATGATGAGGAGAGTTGGAAAGGAGGTTTATACCTACAGTCAATCTAAATTACATATTTTCGCATAAGGTTTTCATAAAGGGGTTTGATTATAAACTTCCAGCAATAGGTTACGGAAATTGTGTGTGTGTGTACATAGATGTGTTTATATACATATATATAAATATATACAGAAATTATATTTCCAGCCTATTTTTTTCTTTAAGTGGATCCGGGATACTTGGAGGTCTGTACGCAGAAGGTTTTGCTGTAAATGTCAATGCACCGAGTTGGAGAATATACAGAAAATTTAATCGCTTTTCTGTGTGTGGGGCAGCTCCAGAACACTTTCCCATCTGTGAATATTCATTATTTTCTTAGTCTCCTTTCTCCATTAATGGCCATCAATGAAGATCAAAAAAGAAGTGTCTAAATAGCATTCCCTTTGGCAACACAACCAATTCTTTCAATTGTTTCTCACCGGCCAGACTTCTATTCATTTTTGCTTTCCTCCAGGTTCTTTTTTGTTCATTGTCCTGATGCTCGAGCAGCGCAGGCGTGTGCTGGCTCACCGTCAGCCCACTGCAGCTGGGGGGTGGTTTCCAGCCCCTGCAGAGGTGCACATCTGCACGTAGTCTGCCTGGTCAGAAATTAAAGCCTTGATTTCCGAATAACCAAATTATTGAAACGTTTTGGCCTTTTTTTTATAATGAGGACTCAGACTGTCATATAGTCTTTGACTTCTCTTATGGTACATGCACGTACTGTAATACATGTATAACAAAAAAATCAGCAGGAACCTTCCCTCTCATTCTTAACAAAATAACAGCAAAACTGGACTGGACCTTAGTTCATAGGCAGTAGAAATGACACTCAAACCAAACCGCACTCTGGTTTACAAGGGGAAACCAGGAACATCTTCCAAACTTGTCTTGTTGGTGCTCCCACACTTGCTTAACGTAATTTTGGGGTTTGTGTGAACACGTACCACCTGCTTTCCTGTCCAGCCTGGCAAGTGTGGAATGGGGAGAGAGGGGTCAGTTTGGTGGATGTAAATTCAGAAAACTAGAGCAAGTGAAGGGCAGAAGACAGAAAAATATGGAGGAATAAACATGAACAGAGTTAAATGACAGTCAAAGGGAAGATACTTGTATCTCATCTTCATTTCTGTTAATCTATTTTTTTCCTCTGTAATTTATATAGTCTGTCTCTATAGCTTTACATTATTATTTAGATACTGATTTTAGCCTGTAGACTTACCTGCCTGAAGTTTTTGTATAGGTGTATGAAGCTGTGAACCAACCTTCAAAATACCTGATATTCAGTCATTAGGCATGGCTAAATATTTTAATATTTGGAACTAATTAACTCTTGAACAAGGGATTTTTTAATAGTGAATGTTGGTGGTTTACTCACTCTCCATTTTTCAAAATATTTTTTTTCAAAGTACCAAACAAGTCTGGATAAAACAGTTTCCAATAAAGACACATATGAGTAACAGTTTGGAAGACTGTCAATTTTGCTAAAATGCCATATGCCTAGTCTGCTGTTCTTTGTAATCCTCTCTAGCTTTTGTCAAAAATTATTTGAGCTGAGTGACCTTGTTTTGGATATTTACTGATGAATGGACTTGACTGTGTTTATAACTGGAGATGGTAGCAATCAGGAGAGAAACGATGGTCCGGTGCTGAAGATGCCATCCCAAGAATAAGTATTATTTCAAAAATGTTTATGGCAGAAAACCAAGAAAATTCGTATTAAAAGTAGTCTGTGGTGGTGAGAGAAGTACTTGAAATAAGCTTCACGTTAGGTTACCCTGCTTAAGAGCATCACGTTCCCTAGGTACTTAGAGAACAGCAACCTGCAGCGGTGCTACAAGAGAAGGAACAAGCCAGTATCTTGCCCTGCTGATCACCTGCTCCCTGCACTGACAAAAGGAGAGGTAACAGGAGATGTGATGAGACAATAGCTTTCTGGAGGAGGAACCACTCTGAGCCATCCCTTCACGGAGGCTAATGTGGTTGTGAGAAGTTGATGCTGATACCCTTATTCTTAACACAGGTAAAAATCCTTCTGCTTTTATCTGTGTTCCTTCCCTTTCTCTTCAGGCGAGGAAGCTGCAGCAAGGGCAGTCCCTGGGGCTTTCTCTTCTGCTGGGCTCTTCTGGTCTTTTAATGTAGACAGGCTGGAAGAAAGGAACATGAGATAATGACCAAATGTTACTAGGAACTCTGGTATTAGAGGAGGGTCTATGTATTAATGAAGTTAAAAAGAAAAATTGCTTCTAATTTTACCTATTTCTTGTAATACGTTTTTGTGTGATGTCAGGCTACGGACAAAGGCAAATCTCATCCAAAATGCTAAAATTTTATATGAAATCTGATAGAAAAGTTAAGAAGGGGTCACAGGCATATCTAAAAACAGATTGTCCCATGACTGCCTTTGGTTGGACTCCATTAACCTCAGCAATTTTAATTTCTTCTTTGAAATTTTCAATTCATTTCTAAGCTTTTTATCAGCAAGTATAGGCTTTTTAACGAAAGAAAACAGTAAGAATAGTGTAACTGTTATAACTAACAGTGGTAGAAGTAATATAATAAGTTTCAAAAAAACACAGGATAGAAATAAGGGAACCCCATAAAATACAGAAGGACATTCGCAGGTAAAAAAGGCAGGCGTCTCGTCAAGAAAGTGCAGAGTCTAATTGCTGTGGCTGTAACTCAGGCCGGTAAAGAGACTGTCCCTGTCAAGGTCACCGATATTTTGCTCTGAATGTCAGGCTTTGATTTATCTTCCACTGCAATATTACTTGAACCTGGGATTGTAAACAATAATTACATCCCGTCCTCTTGGCCAGTGTCACGGTACTCTATGCATATCAGCGTCTTGCAGATTCTTCAGCCATTTTTGATCCACCTCCCATAGCTTTTCATAGTGTGTTTTGTAATAAAAAATGATTGATACACTACCGTTGTACATTGTTTTTGGTTTTTATATCTTGGAGGTGGATTACATCCAAGGTCACCCAAGCAATGAAGACTTCATTCTGAGGGTATTTCCTTTTTCTGTTTCACCATTGGTCGTCTTAATCTGTTTTCTATTAAACCAAAGCATGCTTCCTCTATTGTTGCTTTTCTTTTGGTATAGGTATTAAAGTGCCGCTGGAAAAATAAGAACATTCAAATATCCACTTAGAAATGTGTACACTTTGTTTGTTCTCTCATCTGCAAACACAATATGTGTGTTATTTTTGTTCTAATTCTCACTTCACTTCTATTAAGGAACAATTTAAGTACTACCGCTTGATGTTGCTGCCAATTTTCATGGCATTGGAAAAAAACCAAACAGGTGCAAAACCTTAAAACAGAGAAAAATTGGATTTATCATCTGAACACGAAGCACCTGAAGAAAGATGCTTCTTAGAGCAATAATGTTTCTGTTGCTGCAGAAATGTGGCAAGCCCTAACCCATTAATATGGTGCTTCAGCAGTCTGAGATGCTCTGCTAACCTGCACCAATTGCTGGTAATTACTGTTCTTCTGATTCATTTACTGATATTGGATTTATAAGACAGATTGTCTTTGGTCCCCATAATGAATTGTAAAGTGATGCCAATGTCTTTTGGAAAAGATGTGAAGTTACTAATTATGTTTAGCCAGTGAATTGAAATTACTGGAGTGTCTGTTTGGGACCATTTTGGCAAGCTGCTTATTTGTAAGTAATGAGAAATGTGTATTACTGGAATTTCTCTTTTAAATTATTCCATTACAAAGAGAAGTTGTTATAGGATAAAGTTGTTGTTATGTAGGAAAAACATGAACATGACAGCAGTATTGCAAGCTTAGTGATTGGTATAGATTTGAGGAAATGATAAATGATAGGATGCAGAGTAGCAATTCAAACATTTGACAGTTTTTATAATAAAAAAGCAGTTCATCTTACATTGAAAGTCTCTGGTAAATTTTTTAAAAGTTCTGGAAGCAAGCCAGGCGGCGTCCTTAAAAAGGAGTGAAGTATCCAATTCGTTTGGGCGAGGACAGCCATGAAATAAAAGGCGGATGCTGAAAGGTCTGTAACACCACCTGCTGCAGATGACATTTTTGTAATGCGAGCACAGGGCGCGCTGGACTTGATGGACCTAGACGCAGATTGATGGGGAAAGGGCGCGGTATTCGGAGATGCAGACAAAGGGCTGCTGTAAGGGATATTTTAATTCCCACTGAAATTAATGTTGGCCAGTCTGGGTCCGTGCCCTGCCACGGAGACCATGACCATGCAATCCATCATGTCTTGCTGCAGCACAGGTCCAGGGTCTCACCGTGGCTGTTTGGGAGCCTTAGAGGAGCACTGCTGCTCCAGCACTGGGAGGAGATGGCCATCTTTCACCGACGACTCTCCCCCCTGGGTTTCGCCATCAGCCATAAAACTCTGTCATGGACTAGAGAAAAGGCTTGGATTTATTAAGTGGAGTGAGAGGCGTCTAAGCCGGTGTCGGCGGGACTGCAGAAGCAGCAGCCTGGAGGCAGCAGCCGCGGGGCTGGCAGAGCCTGGGGCAGCATCTTCCCGCGCCCCGCGCCTGGACCAGCCCGGGGGCGCAGCCGGGGCCGGGGCCGCGGGCAGGAGGGGTTTGTGGCAGCCTGAACCTCAGGCACTGGTTAGGGCACGCGCGGTTAGCGAGACTGGAACGAGGGCAGGGGAAGGCCAGGTGTGGATTCAGTCTTGCCCTGCTTTTCTGGATAAGTGAATGTTTGGGAGCGTGACCAAAACATTGTCAATATTTTTTGCTGCTGTTTCTATACTGAAAGGAAAATATTATACAAGTGCAGAAACATACTTCCATAAGTCATAACATGGTTTCCATAGCTATTTCGCAAGGTGTGTTTGGATTAAGCCATCCAATTCTGATCAAATAAAACCTGATGCAGTTTTGGTGAAATATATATGACTAGTGAATAACGTCTTACGTGCTCACGTGGAAAAGTTAATCTACAATCCATGGGTTTAAATCACCATGCCAAAGAGCTGAATAGATTGCAAGTTTTTAAACATTACAGCTTGCTCATGGATCATTTGTAACCACAGAATAGTTGTGGAATACATTCTCTGCTTTGAAGTATTTGCCTAGTTAGCCACAGAGTGACTGAAGTTTAGTATTTCAGATTAAACCACGCTGAGGAATTAAAGATTTGATCTAAAGCAATACGAAAAATCACGTTTATTTTGCCAGACTAGTTTTTAGTATCGTTAGCTAAATGGCTTTCCTTCAGTGTTACAGGTGGTCAAATACTGCACTAAGTGTTTCAAACTACTCATTTTTAAATTAATTGCTGTTGATTGAAAACATGTCTTTTTTGTATTACGCTAAACCAGCAAAAAACTGTGCAAGTCTAGTTAATGGAGAGCAAAGGTTGGGTTCATCATAGCTGTTCCGTCTGGAATTCATAATTATAGCATTAGGGTTATCTTCTCAGGGAACAAAACCGCCTCTGTGGCCAGAGTGCCCAGACGGAGCAGCCTGGCAATCGCAACAGTGACCACCTCTGACGTGAGTTACTCGGTTCTGGAGAGGCGATCGCTCCGCATCAGCCCTTCATGAGAGCTAACAGAGGTTTAACAAGTTAATCTTTTATACCCTTATTCTTAAAGTATGTCTAAGTCCTTTCTTTTGTCTTTGTACTGCATTTAGATAGATCTGATGGTTCAAAAATATCTGAAATTTCTTTCTTACAAAGGCACAAGACTTTTAGATTTTTTTATGTTCTTAGATGATTCCTTTAGAAATGTCATTCTCACCTTCAAGAGGTACAACGAATGGCATGTATATCTCAATTTAGGAAATAATCCTCAAAAAAGGAGAAAGGCAGACTGCAAAAAATAAGCTCACCTTGAACTTGCACAAGTTCTTACAAAAGAAGATGGCTGATTTGATTTTACACCAAACATGCCTTTAGTCTCCAGGTTGGAAGCACACAAAGGGTTGTTGGTGGATGGGCAGAAATCTACGTGATACTGGTGTTCCAGGTTGTAAAAGAACCGTGGGGATCGGTTCCAGGTTGTAAAAGAAAAGTGTTGAAAATATGATCGCCCAGGTCCTAGCAGAGGTATGGGTATGAGACCCTGGAAGCAGGCTTAGAGAAAAGGTAGCTGGAAAATAGGGGTTTAGATATTATTTGCTTTGGATATTATTTGATGACTGTTCTTTCCAGGAAAAAAACAGACAAAGAGAAAAACAACCCCTAAACTAGTAAGTGCAATGGTGCAATAGGAAACCAGATTCACCAAATTTGTAAGAATTTCATCTGTTTATATGGGGGCTGCAAGCCAACACAGTTATTTCCTTCAACACTGCACTGTACTGTTACAAGATCCTGGAAACATCAGTGTACAATTCATTAACAGCTGTGTAAATTTAGTGTGATTGCTTTTGTTTAATTTCAGTGAGAAAACATGCTCAGACCTGGCCCAAACATAGGGCAATTATGCTAATGACACACATTAGAAATTAATTTAAAACATAAATAATGTATTATTGACCATAAGATTGCACTCAAGCTTAGATTTGATTCCTTCTTCATCATTTTGCTGCCAGGGCAAATGAGCCTCGTGGGAAGTTTGATTTGGGTCCCTTTGGGATCCTGGACTCCAGCAGCAGAAATGAGTCAGGCTGCTCAACGCCAAGTTCCCATGCAACTTCATGCATGTTTTGAGTGACCTAAAGTTTTGGACAAATGCCTTGCCCTGCTTGCTAGCCTCAGCATGAAGTAACTGCAAAGGGATGCTGAGCTCCAACTCTGCTGTGGCATTTCCACACCTCTGTAGTGCAGTGGGTGCTTCCGAGCCAGGTTCAGTGACAAGCACCCTCAATCCCACGTCCTCTGGGCCCGTGCCCCCCAGGGCTGTCACAGGTGAAAGGGTTGAAGTTCTCTGATAACGCCTGGTCGATGCACCAGCTCCGTGTGTCAGCCTGATGAGCGGACGTCGAGACGCGGTGTCCTGGTTTTGGCTGGGATGGAGCTGATTTTCTTCCTATTAACTGGTACAGTGCTGTGTTTTGGATGTAGTGTGAGAATAATGTTGATGACACGCTGATGTTTTGGTTGTTGCTAGGTAGTGTTTACGCTAGTCAAGGACTTTTCATCTTCCCATGCCCTGCCAGATGTGCAGGGGGCTGGGAGGGAGCGTGGCCAGGGCGGCTGGCCCAGCTGGCCAATGGGCTATTCCATACCATATGACGTCATGCTCAGCATATAAGGCTGGGTGAAGAAGAAGGGGGGGGGGCGTTCAGAGCGATGGCGTGTGTCTTCCCAAGTAACGGTTACGCGTGATGGAGCCCTGCTTTCCTGGCGATGGCTGAACACCCGCCTGCCGATGGGAAGTGGTGAATGAATTCCTTGTTTTGCTTTGCTTGTGCACGCGGCTTTTGCTTTCCCTATTAAACTGTCTTTATCTCAGCCCACCAGTTTTCTCACTTTTACCCTTCTGATTCTCTCCCCCATCCCACCCGGCGGGGGGGTGAGCGAGCGGCTGCGTGGTATTTGGCTGCTGCCAGGTTAAACCACGACACGCGGGTGCAGCCAGGTGACAGACCCGGCACCCAGAGATGGGAATTGCAAATTTAGAATTGAGCTAATATCCAGACTTTTGAGAACCTGAAGTCTTGGGCTAAATACCAGGAGTTTGTAGGTTGAAGTTGCCTAACAGCCTTGCAAGAAGTTATTTCATCTTTATTATCAGCGGCTCAGTCATTTCCATTGCTTTCGATGGAAAGCGATGTTTCAGCACTCCCAGTCCCCATTTGGGGGTCAGACTGCTGTTTGTCCTGGGCATTGCTTGCAGACAAGAGTCTAACTCACAGGCAAGACCGCTCTCCTGCTCAGGCCGGCATCGCCCTCAGAAGGTAACGGCTGACGATGACCCTCGTCGCTGGCCAGTGCTCGTTGCCTCCCAGGCGGCCGAGCCAGCCTCCGATGCCGCGGCAGCGAACCCGGCCCCAGCTCACCGCCACTCGGCACGGCAGCCTGTCTTTCAGCTGACGAGGAAAGTGCAAGACCCTTTTTCTGCTTTCTTTTCTTTTCCTCTGGTGACAAGGCCAGATTCCCCACGTTTCCTTTGCTTGAGAGTATTAAAGCAGTACCAAAACCTAACAGGGGGCATGTGCTTAGCAGCTGGCAACTGGAAATGGTTTGCTCTGGAGCACACAAAACGTTGTTTTTCTGGGTAGGAATTGGTTTTTTAAGTAACTGATAGTGGAAAAGGTATTACGTTCACACACACGCACAGCTATTTTGTTTTGTGTAAAAATGTTTATTGGGTTGTATTTCGGCGTTTTCTGTCCTAAGGACAGCATACCTGCGGTGAGTTGCCTCATGATCCCTCCTCACTTAGCATTTATTCATTACTATTGATCACTTGCTGTAAATGAGATGATTAATTTGGCGCTCTTGCCCTGCTGCACAATGTGAGAAGGGCACATGAGGTGTTTTACTCTGCCGTGACAAGAAAGTTAAGTGTCCATTGTGCAGAGTCAAAAGTTTAAAAATGAAGGAGTGCGTTCCTTGGTTTTCAGGAAATAGGGAATTAAAATGAGCGTGTGGCAGTGTGCAATGCTTGCCCTCACTCCTATTGCAGTGTCGGCATGCCAGCGGCTCTTAGTCAACAACTTCACAGTACGTAATTTTCGATAATATTTTAGTTAAAGAACAATAAATTAGTCTTTATGTTTGATCTCAGGAGTGAGGAACAGCCAATTAATGGACAGGATTGTCAGTGTAATCCTCCCAGAACCGGTGCTTTGTTAGTTCCAAGCTAATGAACACAAAAAGTACATCCCTGGATGTACTTGTATTAAAAGTACATCCCTGGATGTACTTGTATATAAACATTGTATTGTTTATTAGAATTATTTTTTTTTTGCTAATAATTGTAATTATTTATCACAGCTGTTTACTTGTGCTATGTAGAAATGCACCGACAATCGACTAATTACTTCAGACCATCAGCCAGAAAGAGAAAGTGCTCAGGGCGGCTGGGTTCCCCTTTCCAGTAATCTGTGCAATTCTACTTCATTTCATAAAACGCCTGGCGGGTACCATGTGAGGGTGTACGATCGCGTGACGGAGTCCACGCTGAAGTGGTGCTTATAACTTAGTCCTGGTTTAGACACCTTTAATTTCAGAGTCTGTCGTGGTTTAACCTGGCAGGCAGCCAAATACCACGCAGCCGCTCGCTCACTCCCCCCGCTCCCCCAGTGGGACGGGGAGAGAATCGGAAGGGTAAGAGTGAGAAAAACTCGTGGGTTGAGATAAAGACAGTTTAATAGAACAGAAAAGGGAGAATAATGATAATAAATAATGATAGAATATACAAAATGAGTGATGCACAATGCAATTGCTCACCACCCACGCTGACCGATAACCAAGTAGCGATCGGTACTTCCTGGATCACGCCTACCGTTCATATACTGAGCATGATGTCACATGGTATGGAATACCCCATTGGCCAGCTGGGCTGGCTGTCCTGATTATGTTCCCTCCCATCTCGCGTACCTAGCTCAGTCAGTAGGCACGGGAGCTGTCCTTGGACTAGGAGGGCACTTAGCAACAACTGAAAACATCAGTGTGTTATCAACATTCTCCTCCTACTAAATCCAAAACACAGCACTAGGAAGAAATGTAACCCTATCCCTGCCGAAACTAGGACAGAGTCTTTTGAAGATGAAAGATCTCGGCTGTCTAATTCAGCATCGCCGGCTTTGCAAGGCTTCTCCCACTCCCCTGCATGAAGAAGCATCTCAGTTGACTTCGGGCAGGTCGTCACATCGGCGTTGCTGAGTCTTGTTAAACCCACCACGATGCTGAATATTCTGCCAGCAGTATTGGAAATATAAATTGCTAATTTGTATCATCAGAAGCACAGAATAAATCCAAGCTGTTGTCATTTCTGCCACGGTGGCTTCAGAGCAGAATTCACGTGATTTCTGTCAGAGACTTTCTTGGAACGAGAGTTCAGGTTTAGGTGTTACATTTCTGCATCTGAGGAATATTTCAACTTTTCTTGACTTTCTGAAACTTCTGCTAATAATCTGAAAAGACTTGCCAGACTTTTAAAATTGTTTGGTAATTTCTCCCTACCAAATTGCTCGCTAACAGTATGACCAGTTGAAAGAAAAAGATTAAATTGCACAAAGATAATTTTCAAAGGCGGTGATAATTTAGCCCATCTCTTCCAGGTCTGGCTGGAAATCAGATTGTCAGCTGCCATCAACATGCAAAGTCCTCAGGCTGTGAAGCTCATGTGCTGGAATTTGTGCATTTGAAATCAAAGCTTTGCAGTGCTAGAAATGTCATTCTAAACTCCTCTTTTTTGATATTTTCTTTAGGAAAGAATTCCATTCAAACAGAAATGTTCCAGAGAACAAAAATGAAATGTCATCTTTTATATCTCTTAAAGCCTTATATTGTGAGGATGTACTACAGTCAGTACAAGCCTTTAGACCACGAAAGTTTCTGCACGTCAAGAATTTTACCATGGAACATTGTATATTGTCTTCTGTAAATGTCACTCTTTGTGCACTCTTGCTGGACTGAAATTGGAAATACGAACTCGCATGAAAACGCCTGCATATTAATATTTCATTTGATGTTCGTAGTAATTATAATCAGGATTAATTCATTCAGTCTGAGAGCAGACACTATGCACTATGGGAATTCCGAATTATTGACTTTTGAGGGTGAGAATGAACGTAGCCATGCCATACTGCTTCAGTAAAATCCAGAAAGGGGGTGAAGGCGAGGAGGGACATCTCCAGTCCCAGTATCGGGAAGGACATTTCCAGTCCCAGTATCGGGAGGGACATCTCCAGCCCCAGTACGGGGACCACGCGCACTTCCAGTGCCGCTTCCCAGCACAGGGTGCATCCTCCTCCTCCCGCCCTCCGTTGCTTATTAGAGCAGTCTGGGCCTCGCCAGCTCTTCCCAGCCCTCCAGCCCTGCCTCCAAAACGGTCTGTCTCCGGCCCCGGGGGAGGGGGCAAGCAAAACCAGCTGGGCGCAGCCGCCTCCTCGGGCAGGGCAGGAGCCTCTGAAAATGTCTCGGCTCTCCAGAAAATGCCCTTTTCCATTGATTAGCTGGCGGCGGCTGGACTCCCAGCTTGGGCACACAAATGTAGATGTCTGGAATAGGTTATAAGAACATTGTCTTAGCAGGTGGGCACTTTGGAAAGAAATCAGGAAAATGTGGTATTGCACAAAACTCTTGCTGCTTGAGTCACGGCTGACGGGTTGCAACTTCACGGCTTTCTGTGAGTGTCTTGGGAAAAAAAGAAAGACTGAATATGAAATACAGCCATTACAAGAGAAATTCCAATTTTGCAAGGGCTGGAAAGCAGCATTAAGCTATAATTAAAAAGTTATTGGAAACCTCCAAAAGGCTCCAGTTCAATTTAATTAATGCAGCTCTTCCTCCATCAGAAATGCAGTAATCATTACAGTGGCATTTCAGAGGTTGCACAAATCTGGATTTTACCTATTTTGAATGCTAAATGTAATTATAATTTTCTCATATCCATCCCGCTTTTCTTAGCAGAAGTTAAAATTCTGCAAAACTGGACTTTATAGTGGGTTCAGCATTACTCGTTATTGCACTAGCCTAATGATGTCAAGGAAGAAATTTTTAAAGCATTATGCACAACAGTTCTGCTTGAAAACAGGAGACGACACAACTTGTGCGGGTCTGCATATGAATAAAAAAAAGAAAATGGGCTGTTGAAGCCAAGAATTAAAAACCACTGTTGATTAGCTTCATCATTAGCAATCAGTGTGTGTTACTTTTCTGTCAGACCTCTTTCTTCTACAGACTTTCAGAGACTGTTTAATAACTAGAAGAGCAAAGATGGAAAGAGTTTTGAAGGTCTATGGATAGAAGCACTGTAGTTTTCATGTTGCACATACTTTTCACGTTCACCTGTGATTCTCAAAGTGGTCCTTGAGCAAACTTAGCAGCTTCTTTATGCTTAAGCAAAGCAGTTTTTTTGGATGAGTGCATGAAATTCAGAAGGGCCGCAGTGGTCAGGCCAGAAGGCTGGGGAGCTCCCCCTTTTGGACAACAAGGTTTCACATCTCCTTTCTAAAGACACAAAGGTGAATTCTTATCGTATCACGGGCTGAAGATGGAGAATAGCATTCTAAAAAAAGCATGCAGGGCTAGCCTTTGAGATTTTGAACCCTTTGTATGCATAACTGCATTTCACTCTGCAGCTACAGACCCTGGTTAATTTGACACTAGATCCCAGCTTTCCCCAGTATAAACATAAGGAACCTCTCTGGCTACCCCGGATTCCTCCTGCGCAATCGCCCGAGGCACGGCCAGCTCATCCCACCGGTGCGGAGCTGTGCTTTGCGTCCCTCTTCCTCCCGGCGTGCGGCGGGGGGTGGTCGGAAGCATCACGCAGGGTACTTTGCAGACTTCCTCCAGGAGCATCTTCTGCCCTGTGGCACCGGCCCGCTGGGGTTCTTCTCCAGTGTTTGCATTAAGGTGTACCTATGACCTCCTTGCTGAGCCCACGCCGCAGGACTCCTACGTTAAGCTGAAGGAAAACAAGTCCACAATCAATCTAATGCTTCACTACGGCTGAATAGCGCAACATTAAAACGATATAGAAAGCTTTCATACAAAGGTTAGGTCTGTATTGTCTGAAACGCCTTTCCAGTCACTGTGAGATCTAAAATAATCCTTATTGTTTTCCTCTTCTAAAAAGACTAGCTTTTGATCTTTTCTATGCAGAAGGTCCAGTTAATACCCTTTGTATAGGACATTTGTTTGGTTGTTGGGAAAATTTCCCTGGTATATTATTTGTTAAATGTTTCAAAAACACCAGTTGTGGTTGTTCTAGCAATCTCTTTGCAAATCAATTGATTTTAACTGAGTTTATCTGGATTATAATAAAGTTACTCTGATCTGGGTCGTACACAGTTTGTGGTTTTACTTTGTATATCTTTCAAATCAATAATATATGCAATGCAAAGGTGGCAACATTCTCAATAATTAGGTGTCTTTTTAGTAGAACAGATATTACTTAAGACCAGCAAATTGATTCAATGGATTCACTCTCAGCCTAGGAAGTATTTTACCTTACTAGGGAAGTGTGGCATAATCCCATATACACTGAATTTAGTGAGAGCATTTTTTATTTATTTCTAATCAGTATTACATTGATGTTAGAAAAAAACCATCTAAAATAAAATTTTAAGTGCCAGATCTATGAAAAAGTAATTTTCACTTTATACTATTAATTTTTATATATGTATATATAAAAAATCAATGTAACTGTTTAGAAAATCAGACATAATATTGTGAGAACAAAAAACCAAATCAGAAATATAAACTTTTGTTTAGCTGAAATTGTCAGTAAATCTTAGAGAATAAAGTTGTTGGCCTTCTTTTTGCATTTGTATTTTTTTATAAACCCAGAAGACCTTATGGCATTTTCCTCCTACAGCTTTCCAAGTTACAAAACTGGAAATATGATCGTAACTTATAAATGGGGCAAAGTATAGCTGTTGTGATATGTTTATGCAAGCAATAGGTTTGCCAAGTAGCGTATATTTTGGATTTCACATCTTAATTTTTTAGCTTAGCACATGTCTCAGAGTCATATCCTACTGCTGGAATTTATAAATTAAAATAAAAGTATCCAATAGTCAATATGTTTTAATAAAAAATACTCACTTGCACAGGTAGCATTTCCTGGAACTGTAACTTTTCTTTCCTTATGCTACTCCTTTGCAGATTTTCTTTTTAAATGGGTACCTTTCGAATAGTTTGCATTCAGCTCTCCTCACTTTGGTCTAACACAGAGTGTCAGTAAGCCAGGGCTGATACTTGCTGTCATTTTATTCCTGTCTAGATTCTAAATTACAAGAAAAACACTTTTCCGTTCAGCATGATTTTTTAAATCTGGCAAAATAACCCTAGCTGTAATTTTTTTTCCTAAGTAAAAACATATCAGCATAATAGGAATTTGCAGTATGATCAGTCTGTACTAAATAGGTCGGTGTATCTCAATGCAATTAGGAAAAGATTTAAAACTTTGCAAAGGAATACTCTATCCCCAGCTAGCAGAAGTACAGCGCGAACTTTCTCCCCGAGCCCCCGCACGTGCGGGCACGTTCCCTCTCAGCAGTGAACAGATGGGAACGGAGCCAGCCCTGCGTCGGGGCCAGCAGAAGCTGCCGTAGCGGGTTGTGAAGGACCAGTCTGCAGTTCATCATCATCAAAGCCAGCGAAGCTATTGAAAGTGCCAGTTCAACGGTATCTTCCTATTGCAACACCAGACCGAAATTCCTTTCTTTAATAAGAAATGCAAACAGCATTTATTGTTACCGCAGAAAAAATATCAATAGGCAGCCCTCGGCTTATATTTCCCAACATAATAAAGATAGATGTACGTTGTTGTCAGCCTCCAGCTACTGGTATAGACTTTCCTAATTGGCAGACCTGAACTATTGGAAGTTCATCTGAGGTTAGTAACAGTCAGCAAAGGTTTTCCGTTTTTCCCAAGTATTGGTATTTTCCAAGCCTAGCACTGCTGGTATTTCCAGTATTCTTTACGAGTGTGTGTAATTAATTTATAAGTACTTTGGTGCTTCAGTGAAGGTTTTATTTCCTTTTGCGGTAAAACCCACTCCATTAGCAAGCGGAAGGTCTCTCTGCAGTAACTCGGAGAGGGGAGAAGAGCCCCGTGCCCGGCCGCGCCGGCGCTGGGCTGCTGCTGCAGAGGAGGTGCTGCCTTCGCCGCCGCGAAGGAAATGACATTTTCAAGATAAAAGTAGTAGGATAGAAGTGCTGCGTGACTGGTGATGAATGTTGTGCCAATAGTTGTATCCACGTCTTTGTGTTTAATAGGCTTTGATGGACTTTTCTTCCATTAATTTGTCTAATTGCTTTTCAAATCCATTTATGTGTTTGGCTCCCACGGCATCCTGTGGTAATGAGTTCCACAGTTTAATCATACACTGTGTGAAAAAATACTTTCTTTTCTTTGTTTCGCACCTACTGTCTAATTCTTTTCTGACAACCCTTTGTTCTTGCATTTTGAGAAACAACAAGTAATAGTTTGCCATTTTGCGCTTTTGCTGCCATACATGGTTTTCTATACGTCTGCTACGTATTGAACAGTGCTTTATTTTATCTTCCTTTGAATAGAACTTCCTCCTATTAGTTAACCATTCTTGTCGCATTTTTCATACCTTTTCTAGGTGTTCTAAGTCCTTTCTGAGATAGGATGCCGGACATGCAAACGGTGGCTCTCCCGGCGATTTTTATTGGCACAGTGACATTTTCCATTGCCATCAGCGCCTTTTTGTGTAATTCCTGCCCGTACCTTCGCTTTCCTTCTCCCCTCCTGAGCACTAAGCTGATGTTGAAAAGTACCCATAAAGACTCCATTGTCCAGGGGGGTTTGCTGAGCGCCACTGTCTAATTCAGTGACCTTTCGCTTTGCGTGTGTCGTTAGTGCTGGCTTGCTCAACCTGGCGTTACCTTGCATTTATCCATGACGGCAGTTTAAGTATTTCTGTAATACAGCCGGTGAAGTTTGCAGGCTTTTACCGGAATATCTATCTTGTTTCAAAAGGTTTAACTGGTTGCTGTTGAGCATGTATGTCTACCACTCTTGGGTCTGGCGCTTGCCCTGCTGCTGGGAGACGTCCTTCCCCTCAGCTCAGCGGTCACAGGTGATGTCCCCACGGCGGCCGGAGGGAAAGGGTGGACCTCCTGATCTCCGTTCTACTACATCTTCACTGCTCCGTGTCTTACTGGATAAACTGATCAGGCCTCTTCATCAGAGTACAGATCTGGTGGAAATACTCCCGCTGTCTGAATTTAGGCATAGAACTAGATTAGACATGTGTCCTGTAACTGGAGATAAGCAACGTCCAAAGCATGGAGAAGCATGGTCACAACGTGTGCAGTCTTTTTTCCCCAGCGTTACTGGGGTTTGCTGTGATATCCACAGGGAACTCACTCGGTCCTGAGGACCTAGCGAAGATGCTTTAGCGTTAAGTACACCGTATGTGAGCATAGGTCACCAGGAGGATGGCCGCGTCACCTGCTCCCAAACGAGCAAGCTCTTCACACCCGATTATGAATAATACTTTGTAATACTTCAAACTATGCGGGGTTTCAAATCAATAATGGAAGAATGTCTTTTCAGTACGTGTATGGAAGGAAAATAGTGGGACTGTGATATCAGGGGCACAGGAAGGGGGTCCCGCGCTGGCGGGCAGCGGTGGGCTCTGCTCTGCGCTCCCTCGGGGGGTCCCCATCCCTCCCTCCCGCACAGCTCCACTCCTCTGCTCCGCTCCTCCTCCTCTGTCGGCACGGCGTGTCTTTGGGTTTGCTTCCTTCTGTGAGGAGGGTTATTGATAAATTGTGTGATGGTCGGTCACGGCTTCACAGCGAGCTGCCTTGTTGTGGCTTGATGGCTGAAATTAAACGAATCCTCATCCTGTGCGCTGTGTGCCGAGTGCAAGCAGCAGGTTCAGCTGTGAGAGCGTGCGCAATGTAACAGTACGTTTTTCCTAGATAAATACAATCCTGCATGTTCATCGGTACAAATCCACCCCTTTTCCTATGTTTATCAGGTGATTTACTTCCTGCAGGTATCATTGATGAAACAGGACCTAAGGGAAGAAAGAAAGAAACTGGTAGTCTGTGAGTGTCAGTTTAGGGGAAAAGCTCAAAGGGAAAGATTGGGGGAGAAAACGAGCTGGAGGGTACCAGGGGGTGCCCAGGGATGCTGGGCTGGTGGGGAGCAGCCCCTGCAGCCCGCCGGCACGGCCAGCCCGTGCCCCGCTGCTGCAGCAGCCGTGGCCTCCCTCGGTTACATCCCTCGGAAGGAGGATAGGATCACTCTGGAACGCACCTCCATGGAATGAGATCGTAATCCTTCAGTTAGGCAGTTCTTCAGCAGGGAGGTGAAACTATCTCATATTTTTTTTTAGAAACAGGGAAAACAAATCATAGGAATGATTATTTGCTAACATAATAAATTCTGTCTGTGTTCATATATATACATACATCTATATACCCACACAGATAAAATAATAGCTATCTATTGTAAGAAATACAAGTAATGCAAAATCTTTAACCGAAATTAATCCTTTCTGATGACCAAGAAATGAAGATCAGGTCACCTGAAATAATGGGATTTCTGCCAAAGCCCTTTAAATGCAATGTGTTGTGCCTAATGCACAGGCAGGGTCAGTATGTGGCTCTTAGACAGTAAGTGCTAAGAGGTAAGAGATACCTCTTACAACTGATAAATATTGAATTGATTGTAATGAGATTCATAATGAAGTAATTGGCGGTTTTCTTCTTTCCCATCACTGCTTAGGTCAAAAGTACTTTGGAGAGTCTCCTGTCCATTTTCTCGGGTTAACAGATGGAGTGGAAAACCAGAAGTCTCAAAGCATGGGCTCTGAGACTCTGTGTCCAGTTAAAATACTTCGGCATGATGAACTTCAGAGTCCTTCTTTACTTTTTCAAGAAATGTCAACATTTCTATGTATTTGGAAACTAAGTTACTTCTTTAATTTGATGAACTTTCTGCATAATAATTGTGAGTTTGGTTGAAAATTCTCATCAGTTTAATGACTCACCAAGAAGGATGCGGTTATCTTAGGAAACTACGTAACCTGTTATTTTAACTCAAGGATGCCTTTTAGCTGATTTGTTCCTATACCTGTTTTCTCTTACGCATCTATTACATCTTCATATGCTCCAGCTAATCTAAAAGAAACCATAAAGATGGCTAAGATTCCTGTTTGTGCTTTGACTACAAAGGGAAGTGGGATGAAATCGGACTGTGTCTGTCCCCGGGTGCACGTGCTCCACCTGCCCTCCTTCTCCCTGTCCTTTCAGCCGCGGGGTGCAGCGGAGCTGCCGGGAGGGAGGCTCTGGAAGGGCGGCTGTGAGGGTTGTGCACAGCCTCCTTTATCCCATTTTTTAATTCTTTCATGAGCTGGAGCACGTCTCAGTTTCACAGCACCACCGTAGATGTCTCCTGTTCTGCAGGGCTGCTGTAAGCAAAGAGTTAACTGCATTAACTCCTATTCCTAACTAGATAACTGTAAATAAAAAGTTTATCAAAACTGACTGTAAATGATGCAAATCTCTCATTAAATGTTCCCAGACTAGCAGCAATACGTAGGTTTACCTCATAAAGGTTAGAGGCTAAGTTAGAGGGTAATTGTGTTTTGCATCCAAATGTAATAAGCTTCTACCGTTGGGGAGGGTGCAGACTGCTGAGCTCTTTGGAAAAGGCAACTGTTTTTAGTGGAAATGCTTGGATTTACCTATACATCCTATCAGATAACCTTAGTTTAAAGCTTGAACTTTTTATCTTGTTACCCAACTGGTATCATGAAATATGGCAAACGACAGCCCCACTGTGAGTGCTGATGGCTGGAGGCTGCAAGACACTTCTGACATCTGCACCACTAAAAAACCTACTTTATTTTGTCTTTCCCCTCTATTTTTATTTTCTGGTTTTCATAGTTCTTGTCATTCGAGTTAAACCTCAGACAGCAAACTTTGAGAGAGAAAAGGAGGCAGGACAAGGCAATAGTACTCAGAACTAACTTTTTCTTCCCATCCTTTCTTCTCGCGATGTTACAGAGAGGAGGTGGCAGGCGTACAGGTAATTTCTAACTCTCTGCCTTGAAATCTGAAGTTTCAAAAGGATGTTGGGATTGTTAAGGCTCATATAGTAAAAAATAATTAGTAACGTAAAACCCATTCTATAACCTACTCATTATAGGGTAAAATCTTTTTGCCTTATACCTGCAGAGGGACAGGGTATCCTTCTGCACTGCCTCTAATCTCTATTTTAATCCTTCGCTTCAGTTTGATCCCAATGAGATTAGAGATTTAAAATGATTCAGCATTACATTATTTATCATAGAAGACAACTTCTGTAACCATGGTTTCATTTGCGTGCCTTTTTCACAAGAAGAGGAGCTTTCTTTTCAATAGGGATAAATATATTTGTCAGGAAATTCTGATAAAGCCTGAATCTCTTCTTGTTTGTGTTAGCGTAAAACCAACGTAAATCCATTAACAAAACCAACAGACTTTTTGTATTCCAGTGTCATTTTGAAGCACTGTTTGGTCCATAATGAAGGCTGAGAAGTATTATTCAGAGGCTTGTTACAAAAATAGCATATCCAATGTCACTGCGGGGTTTAGATGTTTAGTATCATTTCTCAAGACAATTGAGCAGTGTGCGGAGACGTGCTGAACTTTGGAAATATTTTCACGAAATGCAAGCCTCGAGTACCAAATGCAGATGAGGGTAGGAGTGTGGCTTTGGCAGGCTGATGGCCAGAGGGCTGGGCTTCAGGAGGGAGTGCCCTGGCCCCGCTCCTGGGAGCATGCAGCATCTTCTGCTTTGGGGCCTTTCTAGGAGATGGGGAAGACGTCACCCGGTACAAAGGCATCATAAGCTGCCCTTCAGTGATGAAAGTGGCTTACAATCCAAGTAGGTGGGTTTACCCAGGACTGAAAGGCCAGCAGAAGCACACAGAAGCGAAGAATACCATTTTCAAAAAGTCCCATTGACTGAAAAGGGAAATGCATCAGCGCATGAAAATTTTCTCTGTCAACGCCAGGAAGCGAAGCGAGCCTCGTGCTTCGTGTGCCTGACTGCCCGCTCCAGGCTGCCTGTGCAGCTACCGCGCTGACGGAAATCAGTGCCACCGTGCCTTTTGTAGGGACGGTACTTTGCTCTTCATCTCTTGTTCTTCTGTGTGAATGGAATTGCCATTTTCACATTTAATGCATATTTTTACAACCAGAAAAGCACTTCTGGTCATTTCAGAATAACTTTGTTTTGCTTTGCTATTGCAGAGAAGAAAAACATTGCAACTTCTTCCTTTCTAAATTTAAGATCAAGTCATAGTGAAATTGTCTTTTATATTGTTTTCAGCTGTTTACATACAGTCTATATAGCATAGCATAAGTTTATCAGCTTGGGAAGCAGGAGGGAGAACACAGAACACATTTATCTTGCAGAATTTAGACCAGCAAACTGAAGAAGCTATTTCAACCATACAGGAGAAGGTTTCAAAGCACTGTAGAAGATAGGCGAGCAATTATTTTCCAGTACAGGCACAAGTGCTCCATCCCATCAGATTATGTGAGACAAGCAGAACCTGCCACGGGCTTGTAAAAGCTTAGCTAAGCTTGTTAAGGATAACGCCTTTGCCAAAATCTTAAGTAAATATAGTTGGAAGCTGCACAGCTCAGCGAAGACAGCATCGAGTAAAAGCTCCCCGGCTGCTCTGCTCCGTAGCCCCTGTGCAAACAAGGGCTCCCTGATGCTATGAACCTCGTAAGCCTCTGCACATCTCCAAAAGGCAATTCTGCCTGATCTGTGAAGTGCCCATTTGATTTGTATTGTTTTGATAACTAAGTTTTAATACGTGAATTTGCTGAAAGGGAAAAATATATTTTTTCTGTGTTGGAGTAATCTTAATCTTTGACAGTGGCTTCCCATGGATGATAATAGATCATTAACTCAAACTTGGGTGTTTCCCTTAATATTCCAGAGCTTTCAGGTGCGCTAGCTGCAGTTGGAGCCTGCTCTAGTAATAAGAAATATGACTGGTTTAAGAGACATTAGTAGTATATACATTTTCAATTAGTGAAAGAAATAGTTTAAAAAAATGGTTAAAATGGCAAAAAACCCCAACCCAACCAAAAAAAAAAAGTCCACCCAAATATACCTAATACCTTTGTGTGTTACCATGACACTCTTATCTGTATACTTGAAAAGAAAGAAGAAACATGGATTAACTGAAGAGAAGTTAAGATAGGGCAAAAATATTAATAATAAGCTGGAAGATTTAAAGTTCTTGAACTTAGTCTTTACCCTTAAACAAAAAAAAAAAAAAAAAAAATCTGTCTTGGTGTGTTGGCAAAATTCTGTCTTGAGTGGGAGACGTGGACCTCTAAGTGTTTGGCTGGCACAGGCACCAGGAGAGAGAAGTAGTTGGGACGTAGCGTCCGTTCATACTGTAATGGATACTGCACACTTTATTGTCACACTGCAAATATTAAATGATAAATTACACCCTTGTAATAATAGAATGGAAAATTGAGGATAATGTGTAGGGCATTGAAGCTCCTGGAAGGAGTGGGTAAAGCCAGGGGGGTTTCCTGCAGGCTCCTCCTGTTGTCGGTGTCGGCGAGGCACGGGTGGGAAAACGGGTGGGTCTTTTGTGGGTGTGTTGTGTGAGCTCTTCCCAAAGTTGTTTTGGGCTCCCTGAAGAGCACAGTCTCTAATGCAAGGGATTGTAAGACATAGATGAGGTAAAAGCAGAGAGCAGGCAGTGAGATCGTGTGCGTTGATCTTCGTTAAGAATTAGTGGTTTATGAGGTGGTCACTTCTAGTTACTGAGAAATTTTCAGCAGAGCTGGGAACAAACTCTAGCATGCCATATGCTATAGGGGCCATACCTACCCTGTCGGAGATTAATTTGATTACCTAATCTAATCAAGTTGTTTGCATAGCTGCCTAATTTCTATTATTCTATTAGCATTAGAAAAAGAGAATAAATATGCATAAATAAAAAATTATGTTCAAGTAAAATGAAGCCAGCGACTATTCTTTCCCAGTGATCAAAACCAATTACAGAGTTACGGTCACATGTGTTGCTGTTTTTCCATGCAGGAACTATCTAAAATACCTTTAAAATCTATTTCAATTCCAGTTCATGTATTATATTAATTCATTATAAAGTCTTTTAATTAATTCACTTTATCCTTAAAGGCTTATGATGTTACAATTTTAATTAAATTTCATTTCATACATTACATTCATTAATATATTCCTTTAAAAGCATTTATAATTCATTGTCTTTATCCTTTTTACAATTAAAAATGTTACTGTAGTTTGTATCTCAAAAATAAGCAGCAGCTGCCTCTCCAAGCAACACTAAAAAGACACTGAAAAACCTCCAACCTTATCTCACATTTCTTTTTACTCCTCGTATCCTAATCCGTGCTTCCAGAGTTGTCAGTGACTCAACAAAAGAGCCTCTTCATGGCAGGCAGCATCCCTGACCTTGCTGATTCTTCCCATTACCATGAGCGGCAGTACATTCGGTGAAGCCGTCAGTAGTCATGCAGCGATGGGAGGCTCGTGTCTTTTCCACGTAAAGAATTTATTTAGAGGATTACTTCAAAAGTCTGCTTTTTTCTGAAACAGTAGTGACTATTTTTGAACCAGGTATGTTCATGGGAAGTTCTGCTATGTTTGGGATACCTGTACATTTGGTCAGGTCCTTACTAGGACTCTATTTGCATTATTAATGTGTTTTTAACAACTGATGTATAAAGAGCAAGCTGAGAATATTTAGCACAATTACCATTCAAATGAGAGTTACAAAATTTCAGCATCTGGTAGTATTGCCAATGGCCAGCTAAAGACCTCCCACTAAGGCAAATCTGTGCAGACAACCAGAATTCTTTAGGTGGAAAATTAAGTAGGAAGGAAAGAAAGGATGTGCAACTCTTATGTTGGGTGTAGAAACAAATATCAGAAAGAAAGGATGTGCAAGTCTCATGTTGGGTATAGAAACAAATACCAGAATTTACAGATAAATTTAAATACAGAAGACTCTATGGCCAGATAAAAATATTCTGGTTTTAATTCAGAATTTCAGGTTCAAAGAAAAAAGGAAACCAACACACTTAGTTTAGTTTGTCTAAGGGGTGCATAAAATCTCTGTACGTGTGTTGCCTGTAGATTAGTTATGCCGAGATGGAAAGGCTGATTGACATCTTTGGAAAACAAAGGAAGTATGAACTACAGGACACAATTAATACCTCCAAATTCCATTTGAGGCTGCCTCTGTACACCAGTTTTACTGAGGGAATGTGGAGTTACAGACCAGGTCACGGTGCAACGTTATGGCCGGGGTTCTCACTGGCGGTGGGGTACTGGCATGCGAAGCACAAGGCACCACTACTCAGATTTGCCCTCAGAAGCACAATCAGGACTTGTACCTTTGTACCCCTGTACTGGAGGGGTAAGTGGGCAAGCTGGGTTTCCCAAGCCTTTGGAGGAGCGGTTCTGGTCTGCGCTCCCCGTCGCTGGCAGCCCCTCTCCGCCCCTCTCCCCAGGGCTCAGGCAGCGGCCGGGGTTCCCGCGCTGGGTTCCCCATCCTGCAGGATCCTGTCCGGAGCGGGGACCCCGCTCCCTGCCTAGGGATGTAAACTGCCTCTGCTCTGCCACAGCCAGCAGTCTCCGTCGCCACTGCAGGATTTTCACTTAGCCTTTCCTTTCCCACCAGTTCGTTCGTTTCTGATGGTCTAGGGTGAGGTTCTGTGTTGACAGGTGGGGATTAGTCTTGATTAATCTTTATGTCTCTCACGATGTTTAAAATCTCATGATCCCACTCCACGTCTCGCTGCTGTGAAGGTACAAAGCTGGGCATTTCTGTGGCTTGCAGCGGCTCTCGCCAAACCACTCAGCTGCAGAGCCAAGGGACGCGGGCGCGTTGGACATTACCCTGAAGAAGGAGGCAGACACTGGTCTTGGTGATGGGAAAGTGGGACAGAGGGGTGCACGATTCTCAAATGTCCCTGGGAAAATATATTCAGCAAACGGAACCATTTTAAGGTAATCCTCTTTTAAAAAATATTCACTTTCTCGTCACTTCTGATTATCTCGGCATATTAAGAAATGTTGATGTCGTGTCAGACACACACGTTGCCTTAGGTTGCAGTGCTGAAAGCCTAAGAAGATAATTGAATTCCAACAGTGACATCAATTTGATCAGTGCTCTAAATGGACATTCAAATTAGCATCTTTCCTAACATAGAATAATTATGCCAGAAATTAGAGATGAGATGCTGGCAAGTATTTGCATCATATTTTCATATGATCATAAAGGGCATAGCTTTTCTAATGCTAATACTCTACCTTGTTGAGTTTGTAAAGGTTTTGTTTCTTACAAGTTTCGGGTATCAATGTCCACACACCCTGGCTGTGAATGCTCAGCAGGTCCCAACTGAGTATCAAGTAGCACCACTCCACTCCATCGGCGGTGGGAGCACTATGCTGGTTTACACCACTGAGAATCTGTTTTCTGTTTTCTTACGTTTCCACCTTTTATTTCTGAAAAGCCACAAGAGCTTCATAAGCTATTTTTCTTTCACATATCTATCTAGGTAACACTTTCATCATTGCACTTTAGGATATAATTTCTGTGTTTCCCTCTGTGTTCACATAACTGCAGAGGAGGACCTGCACCCCGGTATAGTGTAGGTACTCCTAGCGTATGCTCATGATTGCCCTGATCTGGGTCTGGTTGATGCTGAGGACCACCGCAGTCAGCATCAGAATTCAAGCAGACACGGACGATCTGGTCTTCAACACATCTGTGTTCCTGTGTTCCTGTCCCCGGGGGAGTGGCGTACAACGAGCAGGTTTAGTTTTCGACAGCAGCAGGTTGCAGCTATGTCAGACAGCACGCGTGGTCTGCTGCTCCTCTTCATGGGCCTGTAGGGTCTGTGATATTTAGGGACGGCAGTTACACTAAAACCTTTCCAGAGAGAAAAACAGGCACCCACACTCACCCACTGACCATGAAGAAGTCATCGCAAACACAGTCTAATCTTTTATTGTAGAATTGCAATCAATACTGAATAACAAGTAGTTTTGATTTGTGTTAATGTTGGTAAATTCTTCAATGTTAGAGTAGTAAAAATGCTATTAAATAGGTTAATGTGTTTGCTTGTCCTGTAATAAGATGTTTTAGCAAATAAGTGGTTGCAGTAGCAACAAAGTAAATTTATTTGTTGTATATCTCCAACTGCCTTGTGCCTCTTAGTGTTCTGTACTCTACTCAGAACTGATAAACATCTATTCCTTACTTACGTTGGCCTTTCAGCATTATTATGCCTGTAAAATTTGAGGCTAATTTTGTTAGTTAGCCCTCTTCCTTCTCCTTTGCAGTTAGATACTTGGAGCTAAGGGATCTATTTTTACAGAAAGAAATTCATAAAACTAAAAAGTAAAAAGAGATCAGAATTTTGAATGTCAAAATTCCATATACCCAAAATACATAGTCTTTGTTTCTTATATTTATAGCTGTGAACATGTGATAGTGGCTGTGAAAGGAAGTGGATTTTGAGGTATAATAAGGCTAGCACTGTGTGGTTCTTGATGAAAGTAAAAAGTTACAATTGTGGTGGCAATAACTTTTTTTTATTTTACTTTGTTTTGAGTCGATGATATTGGACAAGTCTGATTGACTTCATCTGCTTCTGAGAAGTGTAATAATCCCATGAAAATTCATTGGCTGGCATGTCTTATTGGTATTATGTAATAGAATATATGAATAAAATTATGTAGTGAACTATAGGAATAAATATAGGAAAAATGTGGCTCTGTCCTCATAGATACCATCAGGAGAGCAGTGACAGATCACGGAAAGCTCTAGCTGCGTCTGCAGCTCTGAGGACATTTCATTAACCTGCAGCGTTGCCAGAGGTGCCGACGCTCCTTGTTGTTGGGCAGTGCTGGGGTTGCCCTCAGCTCATAAAAATAACGGCCACTTCTGGGAAATAATGATCCTTACTTTTTTGGACAAATCATTTGTTTGTCTTTCATGCTTGATGTTTTAAAACATTGTTTACCTTTTCACAGCCCGCTAATTTTCCTTTGTTCAAGAACTGAGGCACTTTCAAGCTCTGCAAATATTTTATTAGTGTGCCTAATGTTCATCTGATTTGAATATGAAAGTAGGCTGAAGGATATTCAGTAAAATGTATGATTACAGGAGAAAAGCAGTGCATCCTATGCTATTGCAGATTTGCTCTGTAATAGAGTAATAACTAAATCAGTGACATTTTTTAGACTTAACCCTTCAGGAAAGAATGTTTCTCCGCCTTGGTGCTCTACTCCTCCATCGTTCAGCCTCTGCTTGGTAAAAACCCAGTCTAAGTCTTTGTTGTTTCGGGGTTGCTGCACTACCTTCAAACTATCGAAAATAATCATCTTCCTTTTTTAAACTTTGTTATTGCTCAAATTCATTCATTGTTAATGTTAACAATAATCTCTTGGGTGACAGCAGGAGCAAAGGGTGCATTCCTGGAGGTCCCACGGCACCGTGAGCCAGGAGCTGCCTCGCGGCTGAGGCTGGAGCTCTCGGAGCATGGGGGAAGGCGGCAGCCCGGGTCAGCCCCCCCCAGCACGCCCTGTCCTCCGGCCCCCTCAAGTGCGTTGTGTCCTTAATGCTGTGCCTTACCATGTGGTTTAACTGGGTGCTTCTGTGCATCAGTGCAAATATTTCGTATTTCACACTGCAAAGCGAAGCTGTATGACTTTAGTCCAAGGTGGCCCACCAGTACCTTGCTCTTGAAGCCAGACATTCAAAAGGAAAATTTGAAAAGGTCTATATTGTTAAGGTCAGCTAAGGAAAACCTCTCCCTTTCTTTAAAATGGGATTGCAATTCAGCTGTTCCTACATATCTACTTAGAGAAAATGTCCACTAAAATGTGATATCACCTTACTGGTGATGTCTGTGCTTTTGTTTAAATGGGGGAGTGATGTGTGGTCATGAGCACTGGCCGCTGCCTGCACTGTTGGGCTCAGCTTCACTTACTTGCATAATTGCTATTCACGTAACTAATTCCACAAATCCAATGATACTTCTTATAAAAATGGGCAACTCACATAAACAGGATTGTGTGGCGTAGGCTCCCTGCTGCAAATCGTGTAAGTGGAGAACGTGGAGGAGGTTGTCTTCTCAGACTGTAGAGTGTTTGCTGGAAGATTGATAGACTTCATGTTTCTGAGTTAATTCCTTTTGTAGCAAAGCAGGATTGGATTGTTTTACTATAACTCTCAAGTGGCAAATTATTTCAACGACTCCATGAGCAACCACATTTGCACAGTCTGATTGGCTACCCTAAAGGCAGAACCAATTTAATTATGCTAGTATGCTAATACGCACAGAAATCCAAACTCACCTTTCAAGATATCAGAGTACGTAATCCTTTTAAAGCAATGAGGTCGATATGGTCAGATTTTATGTTAAAAGTGATAGGGGACAGGTCTGTAATTGTCAGATTTAGCAAGATAGCAACATTCAGATGTTTCCTAATAGTGATGAAGCATTTCATGTGACAATAAATACCGTGCTGAGTATAGCAATCACCATGATGGAGTGTAGTGTGGCTCTGGAAACTTTCCAGAAGATCAGGTTTTGCATCATTATGTGCAAATCCTAGTAACCTAGGGAAAATGATCCGAAAATCTGTTCATTAGAAATTCAGTATAAAAACATCTTGCTTGCATTGCTAATAAAATGTACCTGTGAATTTACACTTTTTCCTGGAGTGTGTATTTTATAGCTTAAAATATTTTGGTAGCTTTGTGGCACATCTTGCTGAGAGGTGTTATTTTATGTCACAATATTCTGGTCAAAAGGAAGATTTGCTCCTAAGATTGAATAAAGAACTATGAGTGCACTAGTGATGAGAACTCACTTCAATTGTTTAACAGTTTTATTTAAAATAAAATTGATCATTATAATTTCTTATTGTATACAGGTGCTTAAGAGTCTTGAGTGTTCATTGAAAAATTGCTTAGCTATTAATTTTGAAATTTAAGTGCATGGACAGGATTACCCCATTGCCTTTGACAAACATGCACACATATGACCCCCCCTGCAATTAGTGCTTTTGCCTATTGAGATTTGAAGACAGACCATAAGCATTGAGATGTTGTTGTGGTTTAATCTGGCAGGCAGCCAAATACCACGCAGCCACTCGCTCACTCCCCGCCCCCAGTGGGATGGGGAGAGAATCGGAAGGATAAGAGTGAGAGAACTCGTGGGTTGAGATAAAGATGGTTTAATGGAACAGAAAGGGGAAAATAATAATGGTAATGATAGAATATACAAAATGAGTGATGCACAATGCAGTTGCTCACCACCCGCGCTGACCGATAACCAAGTAGCGATTGCTACTTCCTGGATCATGCCTACCGTTCATATACTGAGCATGATGTCACATGGTATGGAACAGCCTGTTGGCCAGCTGGGCTGGCTGTCCTGCCTGTGCTCCCTCCCAATGCTTGTTTTGTTTTTTTTTTTTAAGCTGAAAGTCCTTGACTAGCAGGGTCCTTAGCAACAACTGAAAACATCAGTGTGTTATCAACATTCTTCTCATATTGAATCCAAAACACAGCACTAGGAAGAAATTTAACCCTATCCCAGCCGAAACCAGGACAGTTGTCTGTATTTAAATGCACCGCTATGGAAGGAGTGGCTGGTCTATGTTCGCGTTACAACTACCTATTTCTTGTGTAAGCTCAAATCGTTGTGCCTTTGTTCTGCTGGTAGTGAGAGGACAGGAGAAGCCATAAAGTGAAGTTGCCATGTCATGAAGTAAGTGTCGCATTTCTCAGTAAACCCGAACACCCACTAAACCACAATGGCCCTTATTAAATTCTGCTCTGTATAGAGTAATGTTTTATTATAATTTTTATTTTCACATGAAGCATTTTAAGAAAATAATGGGAACTATCCTAGGGCACACTTAGAGGTTTGAAACTTCAAGCAAACAGTTCAGAACTGCCTTTGTGAAGCCCGTTCTGAAGTTCATGGTGTTGCCCGTGGCAGTGCCCTGGGTGGACAGACACCTCCTCAGCTTAGCTGTTGCCCTGCTCGGAGACTGTCTCAGCTTCTCTCCCCAAAAAGTGGACGTGGTGACACTCACCTCCTTTGCAAGCTGCCAACCTCTCTATAGGGAAAATGCTGTGGTTTAGGTTATTGTTAACAATAACAACAGCGTGCCGCAAAGTGGTGCTCGTGCACATTCAGCATTCCTATGCTGTTCCCTGTGCTGGAAATGTGACCTTGAGCTGCCTCTGTGATCCCTCCTAATGGAAACTATTCAACTATTCCAGTGTTTTTAATTTTTTTGTTTCCATGTTTTTTTTTTTAAATCTTCTGCTTTCCCTTCCTATATTCCCCTTGCATACCTGCAGTCAGCTGGTGAGCAGAGTCAGGTGTGGTATTCTGCGGGGTAGGAGTGGATCTTGAAAGAAGCTGTAGCACCCATGAAAACGTCCCTTTTCAAGTACCGCGTCACTGCTTAATAGTTAACATCTGGAAGATGAGACGCAGCCCCGCTGGGTTCCTGCCTTCCATGAAATCCTGTCTGACACGTCCCTGTTTTATCTTCGTTATCCCTCTGCTAATCTTTCTCCATGCTGCTCATGGAGTGTCACCCGCTCGTTTGCCCGCTGAGCGGCATTTCTGTTTGAAGACCCCAGAAAACGGCCGTGGGTGTTTTCTGTAATCTCAGCGCTTTTCCTCCCCCCGCTTCCCCGTGAACATCATCACTCCCACTGGCGTACTCTCACAGATGTACTGTGCACACCAATATTTCCTTCAGCTCTTAGATTATTTCTCGTCCCTTCTTCTCTGCGGCGTCTGAATTCTTATCAGCACCTGCTGAGCCAAGGTTGGTGTTTGCCGAGTTGATCCAGATCACCTGAAGGGGATTTGTGATATAGTAGTTGAACTTACTGGTAGAAAATTGCATCTCTTTACCTCCTTTGTTTTCCTTTTAAAATCCACTGTTTTGCAAGATGTGTGACACATCTTCCGTTGTTTTATCTATCTGCTTTTAGTGTACTTAGGAAAGACTTATCGTAATTGTTATCCCAAATTTGGCGTTGAAGTAATTATAATAAACCCATCTCTACCAGATCCTCCCCACCCTCATTAAAGATGACTCTTCCTCAAAGGATCCAAGGGAGAAGAGTCAGAGACATCAAGTACTAGGAGATTTCTTCTGTGCAAACATCACACCATGGCAAATGCCGGCACCAGTAGACCTTGCAAGAAGCCCTGCTGAAGACATGCGCCTAACAAATGCGTCTTTGTGGGAAAGGTGTGAGCTTGGTCTGTGAGCTCTTTTAGATCCCAGACCCCTTAGAAGAGAGCTTTTGGTTTTACAACGATGCTCTGACCAGAATTGAATTGGCATTCATTGCTGAAGGGTTGGTATAATGATGTCGTCTCTCTGCACATGCTAAAAGATTAGATAAGTACAAGCAGTCCGCGAGCGGAGGAGCAGATTGCAGAAGACTGTCTTTCAAAGTGACAAGGTTATTGATGACTTTGAGCGAGTCCAGATGTCAAAGAAAAGCAGCCAGTCTCTTGATTACTTGAACATGAAAAACATACTTCTGCCAACTGCAGCTAGATGCAATTCCATAATTGGAGACTAACCTTAAATAAATATTTCCATATTTATTCTTATCATCATCCCTGGGGACGAGTGTATCAGCCAACGGAGGTGTCACTTGCTGTTCGTCAGTGGTGGGTGGTCTGTCCATTGCTGAGAAGACTAGATGTGGGAGCAAACACATTTTGTATGATTGAACCTAATTCTTTGCTGCCAGAGCAAACCATACTGCAGAATCCTTTTCTAAAACAGGTCAAATTTGCATTTTTTTCTCTTGTTTGCAAGCAGATGCAGAACTTTACTCCCTGCACTGGCTGGATACTTTTCACCTGAATTTGTAGTGTCTTCACTGGAAGCAGTGCAAGCTGCACTGGTGCTATTTACTCTCATTTGTTTTCATAAACCTAACCTAGCCCTGGGCCCCGGGCTTTCAGTGCACCGCGTTTTCCAAAACTGTCTTGCATTATGTGGCTCTCTTTTTCTTCAAAACAGCTAATTTTTCCTTGCTGTGGAAACCTGTGATAACATAGCGTGTAAGAAAAATTCTCAGAACAAGCTGTGTACAAAGAAGAGCGGATAGAAATAATGTTATTTTTCTTAGCTTAGTAATTTTCGGTATGGCGCTGTGTGTCCGTATATTTAGTGAGCCCATCTGTAGTACCTCATGGGCATTTTGGCTGAATAAGGAATGCAGGCTTTGGGTATCTTATCTACCTTCATTTTTAGCCTGGTACGAGTGAGTTCAGCGTCTCTAGGGTTTTTTCTCCCCGCCCCGATTTTGTTTTGTTTTGTTCTTTGTTTTAACTATCGTCAAACCCCCAGTTTTATAACACTTTTCCCCCGTCTTTTTTGTTATTTTCTCCTTTGCTGCATTAAGATGCAATTATGTACTTTAGTTAATTGCCTGTTACTTAATGTCAAAATGCATAATGTGTCTGAAACGTCCTCTATTTTTCTCTGTCAAAATCATATGTAGCACAGGAAAAAATGCAAGCTATTAAGGTTATGTCTTGTCAAGAAATTACCTAAAAAGCTAATTTGTTCCTGATGGAACATATATCACACTTTCGGGTACAGTGTTATGATTATAGGCATTTAAAATGCATAAACTATTTCTATTACATATTCTTAGTTCTTGCGGGATTTTATGTGTGGGACTTATTTACTCAGAATTATAAATTCACATTTGGTTTGGCACATACTTAGGGGCTGATAAAGCTGGAAACCTTTTTACAGACTAATGTAACTGGACAGCAGCAAGTGCCAAAAAGCATTAGGAAAATGGAAATCGGTTCTGTTTCACAGCTGAATTTACCCTTTTATAGACACTGAATGTGTTTGAATATTTTATTTCAAATCTGTGTGAGGTAGGTGGAAAAAGGTTTAAACTAACAAATGACATAATTAATGGCAGATATAATAATGGTACACCTGGTTGAAACATATTTTCTTCTAAAAAAAAGAGTTTTTCTCAGTACACATTGGAAGACTGTTTTTTATTTAAGAGCTCTTAAGTCATGTGATGTTTAGCACATAAAAATTTATTCTAAAAGGAAATTATGAAAGATGTAGACTCAGCATTTGGGTGAGGCAATGCTGGAAAGAGTGGCCCTGGAGCAGTTTGACATGGACTATTGTGCCAAGAATGCAGGAAGATTAGTTTCGTGCTTAGCTGGAAAAATATTAGTTTTTCGTTTAAATAAACTCTGTGTCATAGTCCAGGTAACAGGAGGCCAATTAAAGGCTGTGCAGAAAAAAAACCAAAACTTAATTCTGTTATTTTCCTCACTTTTGGAAACTTTAATAATGCACCCAAAATATTTCCGTGGGAGAACTCAACACCTAGGCTGACTATCTCAAACAGCCGGTTGGGGAGCTCCTGCTCTCACAGTGGGGCTCACCTGTGCTACGGTTCGGGGAAAAACATCAGAGACAGGTGAAAAAGCATCACTGGGAGCTGCGCACCCGCTGGTCCTCCAGCGCACCGGGGGAGGCTGGTGGGGTTTGCTCAAGCTTCCCGTTCCAGCACCCTCATGTGGACGATGACATTCATACCGGTGACGTGCCCGAGCTGCCTCTTAGACAGTTTATTGCGTGGATGGGTCCTGCCCAGTGTGCTGGTGCGGGGTGGGGAGAGGTGCTGCGGGGCTGCTTTTGAGAAGGACCAAAAGCTTCTGCCTCCATGGGTTGGAGTTTGATGGCAACATGTGGGACTTTGGAAACAGGAGAATTCCCATTTCTGGCAGTTTACTCCCTACCAGCTGTAAAATCTGAGTCTCAGAAAGACAGTAGGGTTGGCAACAGGTAGGTTTTGTTATGTTATTTTACTTTGTTTCTTATAGAAAGAGTAGTCCCTCATAGAAAGTCTGTTTAATTCTGTGGCTTAATCAAAAATTATAGGAAACCTTCAGAATTTGGCATTCCACAGCTTTTTCCATCTGAATTACTAGTTCATGAAAATTTTAATGAGCAACCTACCTAAAAACATAAACCAAATTAAAAGCATGCAGGGAGTATATTGTGCTTCATACCTCCATCCATTCAGCTGTACAATATTTGCTAATTTTGATAATGTCTGGCAGACATTATTTTCTTATCAGAAAATAATAATAAAGTGTAGTTTTGTCTATAGCTTTCTGTTACATCCACTAGGTAAAGGAATGATTGAAATTACAGCTAAGTAGTAACGTGAGAAAAAATGCTAAAAATATTCACAGGTCTTGCAATTTGCCTCCTCCACTTGGCTTCCTCTCAGCAAATGTGCCAGCAGGACTGTTTCTGTCCCCTCTTTATTTTCATGATCTCTAACCGCAAGGAGAAACCATCCGTGCAGGGTATGACAAATCTCTGCTCTGCAGGGACGCGTTTCAAGGCTGGCGTGGCGTGGGCGCAGCGCTCCAGATCTGCAGCAGCCTCCTGGCTGTGGAAGGTTCAGGAGGTCCTGGGATCCCTCGAAATCCCCTGCAAAGCACTTGGCCAACCCACTCCACCGCGGGACAGGGTCAGCCCACCACGGGCTCCGGCTCCTGTCCTGAACCGTCCTGTTTCATGATCACTCTTTACAGCGAGATATTGGCCAGTTAACTTCCTCTGAAGCCCACATCTGGGCCAAGTTTAGGCAGACGATGACTCCATGTCCATTGGAATAAAGGTCAACCATGAAATAAATAAAACACAACTTCAATTTCTTCAATTTTGTAGCATTTTTCAATCCTACAAACCCACAAAACATTATTTAATGAGACCAACACATGCACTCTGTCATAGACAGGCAAGTAGGATTTAGTTAAAATGATCCGAAAATGAGAAAACCTGACAGCCTACTTCTCCAGTGCTGGTGGCTCTCCCCGCCGTCCCCGCGGCTGTCTTCTCTCTTTTCCCTGTCTTACTTATTTCTCTTTCAGGCTTGGCATGCCCCCAGAGTGTGTTTGCAGTTCTCTGCCTACCTTTCCTCTATTTCACTTGAGCTCTCATCTCTTCCTCCACGGCTTATTTTCTATTTCCAAGTTCTTTTTCTTCCTGTCTGTTTTACTTTCTCATTAAACTTGTCTTGGCTCTCTCCAGACTGACCCGGCATGTTTGGTTGGCAGGGTACATTTCACTATGCTGCTTTTCGTCTGCTTGAAGTACAAAAATATTGATATTTACAGAGCTTGTTGTAAAAATCAATATTGCACTAGGCAGAGCAGAACAGCTGCTGTGTTGTAAAGCCGGTCCTGTCAGCCTCAAAAACTGATAGGGTTTTAAGAAATCAGGAAAAGAGTGAGCAAACCTATGTTTATGAGAGTTTGGTCTGAAAGCACTGCGGTGGCATGATGCGATTTCTTGTCTTGCTTGCAAAGAGGCATGTTTATGATGAAAAAAAAACCATTCTGCAAGCATCATTTCTGGCTACTGCGGTAGTACTGGTACACGTCCCCTTCAGCTCAAACTTCCTCAGTATCTGTGCTCTTGAAATTGTGGATGTTAACTGCCTGGTAATTCAGACAGGAGAAAATACTAGTAAATTAATTAGCTCATAGGTAAAGCTGGTAGTAGCTACTTCTTTGCTTCAGAGAATAAAGATTTTCACTTTTACTGTTTTGAAAGCAGGAGTACTGGCTCTTACAGAGCACATCTGGACCATGGACTATCAATAGTCCAAAGGATTATTAGTGCTATCAACAGGATAATACTAACAGCTTGGAAACCGCTGGCTAAAATAATTCAAAGTGACTTTTGGCCAAACAGAGCAAGTCCACGACTGGGAGCTGCTGCTCAGTTCCTCGGGCAGTGCCAAGCCCTTTCTGCGGCTGCTGCCTTCGACAGTCGTGAAGTTCACCCTTTGCACCTTGGAGTACCCTGGGGATGACAAAGAAACCGAACCCGTTCACAACAAATAACCTAGATTTTTCCGGTTGCACACAAGCTGCCTTTTCAATGTGAAAGGAGAGAGACAAATCCTTTTTGCAAGTGGTACCCAGTTCAGACAGGAGTTTGAGCGTTCGCTTGGCCCCACGCAGCTGAACAGTCTCTAAACCAAACTACGTGTAATTAAGTACCTTAATGAAATGTAGTATTGAGACTGAGATGATTTCACATAATTTTGAAATATTAAATAGCTTAAAAATTAATCGGGGGGGGGGGCTTTTTTTCCTCGAAGCAGCATTTCTTAAGCAATTTTCTAACTTCAGGACTGTGTTTTCCAAATGTTCTTTTTACATGCCAGAGGAAAAAAGCCAGTAGTAAACAAACCCGGGAATTGATACTAATGCAAATTCCTCACGAATTTTACAACCTCGTGAACCTCTTAGCTCTTAAAAGCCTTTGGAAGCTTCTTCATCCTGGTTTTATTTGGCAAACTGTAATCAATTGCATCTCATGAATTTCTATTTTCCTAAGCACTAGCTTGCTGCCCACCAATGTAATTATACTAACTTCCTCTCCTTTGGAATTTGAAGACTTTATCCATCGTTTCTCTTCCTTGAAAAATGTTTTGAGGTTTTCAATAGAATATGTGTTTTCATCTTTAAGCTTAAGTTTGGTCAAAACAATTAAAAAATTGTATTTCTTCCCCTTCTGTATTATTAATAATTATGTAATTTTCCATTTTCTCTAGTAGCTTTTGTGTCATTTAGTGAGGAAATGAGTTTAGGTTTTATTTCTAAATATCATTCAATAAAACTTAGGAAGTCGATTCTAACGAAACACAGGAGGGTCCCTCTGAGCAACAGGAAACCCTTTTTCACTGTGAGGGTGACCAAGCGCTGGCACGGGTCGCCCAGGGAGGTGGTGGAGTCTCCATCCTTGGGGGTGTTCAGAACCCAACCCGACACGGTCCTGGGCCGCCTGCTCTAGGGGACTGGACCAGATGAGCTCCAGAGGTCCCTCCACCCTCAACCGTCTGTGATGCAGTGAAAAATCTTTACAAGTTTTTTAGTTCTTGAGGATATCAGCAGTGGATGAGAGCAGAGCCCCGATAATAGAAGTTAGTAGAACCTTGATTACTAACTTCAGTCATGTTGATTTTTCCAATTTATTTTAACCAAAGGGTTTATGACAGGAGCTAAGAATTTACACGGACAATGATTCATTTGTTTTTCATCCACATGGGAAAAGGTTAATTGTTGATGAAACTTGCTTTTTTTTCCCCATTCATATCCTAGAATTTCAAAGGGGAGTGAGAGCCTGGCCTCTGAGCAAATCCTTAATAATTACTAGTATCGCAGTATATACAAAATTCAACCTTCATAATTTGCTAAATAAGTCCGTATGTCTCCACTTGAAGCTGCCTTAGGGAAGCTTGAACTAAGACATTATTTTTTTCTTAATTTTTCTGAAATACTATCTTCAGGGATAGGTACTTCTTGCTCATTTGAGACACTTTATGAAAATTAGATGAAAGTGCTCTAGCCATGCTTTCCAGTCTACATTATGAAAATATGATTTATATAGAACCGTTCCCTTAGGAATCAAGTCTTTAAAGTAATAGAAACTTTTTTAGCATTTTACCTTTCTAGACACACCGTCACCTTGTGGTTGGATCTCATTAACACAGGAGCCTCTCTGAGATATTTCACTAATTCCCTTGATTAATATCTATAAAATTTGTTTGCAACTGTAAAATATTTGCTGCAAATTCTAAGCACTTCAAAAAATCTTAAATATTCACCAGTACGTGCTACCCTATTCTCTATGAAGCCTCCACAACTGGGATTTTTAAATTCTGAAGCAACTTAAATGTCTAAAGTCTGATTAATTCCTCTCTATCTAAGGGATACACTCGGTAGCGGGCATATTACTGTCAAGGAGCTCTGTGTTTGGTACTTAAAAGCAAGATTTGTTACGTCCTTAGCTACACTTCCAAAATTAAGTGGTGACAGTAGAGCCTGGCTAGCTCAGAAGTGCAGCAGGAACTACCAGCTCCATCAATAAATGCAAGGCTGGTACAAGAATGAATGAGACGTGCCTCCACATAGTACACAGATCTTTGTTTAATGGGATGTATGAAGGGCCAAGGCAAAGCTTCTCTTTTCCAGATCAGGATTAAGGTGAGGATTCTTGGTGGACTTCTGGAGCACATAATATGAATAATAATTATGAATTCTAAATGTCCTTAAATTAAAGAAAGAACAGTTAAAATGTAGATAATAGTTAAGCGCTATAAAAATACTACCATATGTTTGGAAATGGTTTCTGTGATATGTTCATATTTTCTCCTTTCTATTTGGATCTATTCTATCTGCTTTATTCTTTTTTCTGATAAATGACCATGCTGTATATGATGGAGCTGTCTAATAACTGTAATGCATTACTCCAGTGATTTCCATTCATCGGTCACTCAATATTGTTGGTGAAGGATTGCTTGGATTTTTATAGTCCTAAGTACTTGCGAGGAATCGAGTCATTTTGAAATCATCATGGAGTTACAATTCCTGTTGTGCGGAAGTAAGAAGTGCAGGTTAGGTATGAGACACAGTAAGGTTATCTACAGCAAAAGGAATTTAGGAGGTTTTGGTTTGTTTTCTTTCTTTTCCTCTGTTGATCTTTGAGTCTTGAGATAGAAGATGGAAGCGTCATCTCTTTGTGTCCACTAACATGACCTTTGGCCACTAGCCATGATATCTTCTGATATCTTCCTTATACATCGCGTAGGAATCCAGTAACATAACGTGAGAAGGGAAGGACATTTAAATTATCACCTCTCCTATTTCAGAAAATATGTGCTTGGAAGAAGAAATCCGGTAGTAAACATACAGAGATGCAGCACTGGCTGTCGAGTGTGGAGCGGTACTTTCAAGAAGGCTGTGGGCATATGTCACTACAACAGCCTTGTTGGGTGGTAGACGGACGTATGACTTTGAGTGTACTTTATGAAAAGAAGACTTGCAAGGTCCAACTGGACAAGTGCCAGAGTAAGCTGGCCCAGTGTTGAAGTCACCCCTGCTCTGGGCAGGAGGGTGCTCTGGGGAGCTCCAGTCCCCTCCAGCCCGCGTCACCCTCTGGCTCCGGGACTTCTGTGATTCTGTGCAATAGGAGCTCTCCATTGAATACGTGCTGTCCGTAGGGCTGCTTCAGGCAGATGCCTGCAACGAAAGGAGGTTGCTCATGCAGGCAAAATTCTGTTCTCTCCCTCTCACTTGGGGTTGCCCACTCTTCCTCGTGCCTTACGTTGTGCAGCACGAGCGCTGCTCTGCTTCAGCTGGCCCTGCAGTGAGCCGCGGGCAGGCCACCAGCACACCCTTTGCTCCTTGCCAGTGGTCACCACCTCCTTTTTAACTTTAGACGCGCCCTTAGAGCTCCCTGCAGCCATCCTTTGCCTTCGCCCCATGGCCCATCCCCTAAGTTTGGAGTGCCAGGAAAGGCAGCGCCTCTTACCTTTTTAGAGCAATTTAACGTAGCTGCTGTGAGGAGCTGAGTGGCTCTCAGCCACGGAGCTGCCAAGTCTGATGGGCTGGCATGGCCGAGGGAGCGAAATGGCACTTGCTTGCAAAAACAGTTTAAATTGTGAACTGGCAGAGTTCTCTGCAGAAAACTCCTGGAAATGGAGAATTCATTGGCATGAAAGAGCTTTTAATTTGTGAGAAAGGCAGGTAAATACTACTATTTTAGTGGAAATGGGTGACAGGAGGAAATGAAGTTTTCTGACAGTTCAGGTAAAGAAGTTTGACATTTGTACGGTTTTATGCAGAGAAAAGTTTGTGATGTGCTGGTGCTATTTGAGAATTTGTTGAATTGCATTTTTAATTATTTGTCAAGGGCACCTAGAGTCTTGGAAATGTATTATTTTATGTTTTATAGGTTGAAATCTAAATAAATAAATGTGGTTGAGAGCTCAAATGACTGTCTGCACAGTGTGCAACAGCAGTTAAAATGCTTTGGTGCATTAAAAGTATGGAATATATTACAGCAGCATATTGAACAATGGTACATCTCATCTGGAGCGACGCATTCAATTTTGTTTGCCTACCCTAAGCTATAATTAAGATTGACAAGGTTATCCAGAGAAGGAGAATAAATATTACAGGAATTTTAGATATGCTGACACATGACTAAAGAACTATAAGAAATTAAATTTCTGGACAACAAATATGAACACAATTAAGACAAGGCTGCTTCAGAAAATGTAGGGAATATTGGTGAAGAAATACTTGGACTGTAAGCTCTTCAGCTGATTTTTGCGCCAGTTTGGCGGGGTCTTCGTCGCGCTGGTTCAGAGGCTGCTGCAGCAGAGCAGGGTCCTGAGGAGCGGCCCCAGTGCAGATAACAATAGCGGCAATAATGGAACTGGTGGCAACTGGGACGGGAGAGCAGATGGACAAGTGCTACAAATAGGTTGTAGAAGGGCTGGATTTTTTTATTTGTTGCTCTCAGCAAGCAAGAACACTTTTCAGTCCAAAATATTACCATTATAAATATTACTATTATAAAGACTTCCGGTGTTTGCAGCTGCCTCCCTGCCCGCCTTGCTGGCCAGGCGCTGGGCCACTGCACTGCGATGTGTATGCGGAAGCGTGTCCCGCAGCCCCTTGCCAGCCCTGCTGGCACCACGGTCACGCAGGCGCAGTGACCCATCGCTGTGGGATAAAGTATTCTCCAGCTGCAGCGATTTCAATCTCTGCTGCTCTGATACTCTCAGCAGAGCAATGTGCTTCTATTATTTTTTTGCATTAGTCGCCTCTGCAACCATGCTAGGGATTCCTCAAACTCCTGCGGCAGGTTTTCCCAGGTGCACGCACATGGGCTGATGCTGCTCAGCCTTTTAGGCAGCGGCCAGCACTCAGATGGATGTGGAAATGTAGCTCCCCATATAACTACAGCTTTTCTTTTTCCCACCTGCTCCTACTTCTCCTACTTGTCTCTCGAGCTTATCTGCTGCTGCTTTTTTTTCGAACATAGCCAGCATCACAGACTAAATCTTTCATTCCTCTTTTCCCCTGGGGCTAACCACCTACATCCTATTTTAAGATCTATTTTCAGCTCACTCTAGCAATTAACATGCGATATTGCAATAAGTCTGGGCAGCAAAATTATTGGGTCATTTCACTGAAATGTCCATTATAGATAAATATGTAATCAGGCATCTGTGGCAGTGCATGAAGTCAGCCCTCCATTATCCTCCAGTACATGGGTAGCCATAACCGCACTTCTATACACACAAACAGAATTTGTATTAAAAATACTGGAAATAATTAAGTCAAATTCTTCCCTGCATATAAACACAGGGCATTCACTGGAGTTAATTTGAGCTGGGTGTGTGTAACAGTTAAATGCTAGGTCATTATTTTTCACAATGGTCTGCAAATACGTAATTTATGTGCGATTATGTACGTAAATCCTCTATCTTCTACTAACAAAAACAACAAACATGCTTACTGTTAAAAACTATGAGGATCCAATTCTGCACTCTTTCTGCAAGTGATGCCATCCCTTTAAATTGATAATGTAAATCTTCGTGATCAGGCCCATTGATTTTATTCCCACAATATGCGTAAATTTATTGTCAGCATGTGTCAGCGCCCCATCACCACTTACACTTCCCTCCCACCCAACATGTGCGGTGGGCTGGATGGTTGTCACTTGGGCAGTTAAAGCAGGAGGGCGTGCGGTGAGGTGCAATCCTCTCCGGCCGGGTCCCTGGGCTGGAGCAGCCTCCCCAGGACCGCGCCAGCCTCCGCCTTCCTCAGCACAGCCGCTCCTGGAGGGTGAGCATCCTGTCGGGATGCAGCATGGGCTCCCTGAAACACAGGGCTGCCGCTCCGCCTGGCGTGCTTTGGGTCCGCTCCTCTTATTCATCACTTTTCGACGAGCTCTTCCCTGTAAGGGAACCAGGGGCTTTGGGGAAATGGCACTGACTGACACTTTTGCCCGGAGAAGTCAAGCAAGCTCTGAAGTTTGCAGGATAGCAGTCTTTTTTGGTTAATCAGATTTTATATAATATTTATTACTTTATATATAGAAAAACACAACCTTATTACAGGTACCTCTATATCATCACAGTGAAATTAATAAAGATCTTGATCCCTGAAAAATGCCAGTTGTCTAGCAGAGCACCATCCTAAAAATGTGTATAGCTAAATGAAAATAAATTGTGTATACAGTAGTAGCAGGTGGGTTTGGCCCATTTTCTTGATGTTTTCTTATCCTTCTAGGCAAAAAAATGTACAGTATTCAGGATATGACTACCCATAGCTTCAGTCCCGTACAAGTTGAAGATAACTATGGCAGCTTTTAAGTCGCCAGCTTAGCCAGCGGTGGCAGGTGAGCTGTGGGCGCTTGGAGCTCTGCCCGGGCGAATTAACTCTGTTTCAGAAAAAGGATGATTTTCCCCAGGGGGTTGTGCAGTGCCATGCCCAGCACAGCCGCCGTCCCAGTTTAACGCTCCCTCGGGTGCCGCGACGCTGGGGCAGGAACGCAGACCTCCCCCACTCACTTCTCTGTTCATACACTCTTTCTTAATAAGCCAGGAAATCTCAGTTAATTATCTCTCCTATGTTATAAATCAGACTAAGTTATGGATGTTTATCTAGTTGTCTTAAAAAAGAAATTGTATTTTAAAATTTTGTGATGAAGATGTGACTTTAAGATATGGAAAAAAGGTTCATGTCTGTGTGTGTTCTTTATGGAAATGTTTTTTATTCTGGAGTTGCAGATATTGCTTATGAGAGACGAGCTGATTAATCTCGGTTGTGTGTGGCTCTCAAAGATTAATAGCCTCATTCTGATTCATGCTATTTATGGTGCAGCTCAAATGTTTGGGTTTTTTTAAATACTGAAAAGATGTAGAGCAAATGTCTTCCAACCATCCCAGCTCACCTCCTAGATTGACTGTGTTCCACCTGTTCTTGGAATAGTTGCTTAAAAACATTTATTGATTTCTAGTGCACTCAGCAACAGCGCTAATAGCACCAAGGTGCATAGGCAGATGTGTAGGCATCTGCCTTTTTCCTTTGCTTTTTTTATGCCATTGCTAGAGTAAGGTCTTTGACCCTAGTTCTTATATAAAAATATGTTTGCTTATAATATACCGCTTCTAATACGTTGCTTGTAATAGGGTAAAGTCTTTGTTCCTATTCAGTACTTGTGGAAGCAAAACCGTTAGCTGATGTGAGTCTCCTGGAGGACGAGTGATGGGGGAATAACGTTGGTGCTTCTCCCTCGTCCGTGTGTACCTGAGCACAGCCAGTCCTCAATGGCTCTGTGTCCGAGTAACTGCGTGTTATCATAACGCCGCTGCGTTAATGAAACCAACACAAAAAAGGAAGCTCAGAAATCTAAAAATGGCTCAAAGTGGGCGAGCAGCTGAAACCTCTCTCAGCTCTCTGGCAAGCAGCAGTTAAAGTATTTGCCTGCGAGGGAGCAGGAAAGGTGGATTAGCAATCGTAGGAAATGTAGTCGTTTTTAATGGAGTCACTCTTTGCAAATGTCATGGGGGGTTCCACCTGTAGTTTCAGTTATTTCTGCCCAACACATGGTCAGGTTTGGGTTGGTTTGTTTGTCTGTTTGCTTGATTTCTTTTCTTTCCCAGCACTCTGAATTCAGCTTACCTCTGAGAGTCAAGCTGAATTCTTTCCAGTTACATTTAATAATAAAAAAAAAGTAGCTGGTTTTTATGCTCTGCAGGGCTATAACCCACTGGCGTTCAGCAAACCCTTCGGTTCATGCTCCGGGTGTAACAGAGCTGTGCTTGCTGACCGCCTCTTGCCTCCCGGCTCAGGGAATTGGAGAAGGAAACATGTTTTTGCCATTAGTTTAAATAAACACTGATAAATAGATGTGTTTGCATGTGTGGGATGAATTATTAACCAAGGTAACGTTGCTGCACAGTTCTTTTCAGAGCAGTATTCCCTTTTCCCATCCGAGGTGTCCAAGCCCAGCAAGAACAGACCAGGCTGGGGGGGTTTAGAGGGTAGCAGGCGTTGCAGACACGCAATCCTGATTACGAGCTGCCTTGCCTTCCCTTCCACCCTGACCGCATTTTGCTGGCAGCGCCCTTGCGGGCTGTAAAACCCCAGCCCCCGCAGCGTGCTGCTGGGCTACCCGGGCTGCGTTTGGGACGAAGCGCGGCGTTAACCTCTGCTGGGAGCGGGCGGGGGAAGCAGCGCGCCGCGCCGGTGCTGGGGGGGCCGGGGCAGCGGCACCGCACAGCCGGGGGGTACCTCACTCATCCCGTCAGCTCCTTCTCGCGGTGTTGTTCAGCAACTACCTTTCCATCACCCACAATATATTACCCTTTGTGCCTTGGCCGTGATTGACTTTAGCCTTAATTTAAACACCTTGCTGGAAAGGCATATGGATCATAAACGTTTCTATATAATGATTATATAGTATGGATATACAGAACATATAGTGACATAGTCACCTAATTAGTTATCATTTTGTATATGCATATACATCATGATACGGTTGTATAAACTGGAGAGTCGTGCAGTGATTGCACAGCGGATCATATTATTTTGTTTTGCATAACGCCATATTGCTTGGAGTGGAGAAGGGCAGGAATCAGGAGGTGCAATTATTCAGCTAACCAGCCTAATTATTTACTGTGGATTTTTTCTGTGCGACCCAAGCACCTCCCAATATTGGTGAATGCAAACGCTCGCGTCACCTGCGAGGAACTGGCTGTCCCCCTCGACACGAGGGAGAGGGGGTGCAGAGGGCTGCCCCCCACCGCTCAGCCCTCCTCAGCTCGCCAGGACGCTCAGCATCTTCTTCGTTGGTCCCAAATGCCCTTCACGGGGAAAGGGGCTGAACTTGCATGGGGGGAATATATGCCCAATGTGATTGTAAATACTTTTAATACCGTTCCTTTAGCTATGGTTTATAAAACAAATGTGCACTCATCCTTCCATCATTCTCTTGCCAACAATTATTTTACTTGTCAAAACTGCATCATAAGACATCATTTAATCTAAAAATATACGGAGAAAAGTTTGCAGCTATTCTATCTAAAAAAATGAATTTTAATGTGCATTGTATGTTTTCCAGTGTGATTACCTCACCTGTTAATACACTCAGCATCTTAATGTACCTCATACAGAGGTTATCAATAATTGATTCCTTTTATAAAAGTCTATTTGTTCTGATGTGAAATTGTTAACTTTCAAAAGATGTGATTCTATCTTTCCATCTCTTTTACAAATAAAATGAACAGGCAACATATTTTGAACATGAATAAGAAGGCTGGATATTTTTTTCAAAGGGAAAACATAAAAGGAAAAGAAAAAAGCAATTCCCACCAGTTGTTACTATTAAAAAGCTTGTTTATAGGTGAGGTGCTAAAGGACACTACTCAAGAACAGTTCCTTGTTACACACAGGTTATGCAAACGTTGTCAGGCTATGTCAAACTTTGCCTTAGAGCGGTCGTGCACACTAAAGTCACCTCTGAAGAGATTCAAATGGCACAAACGGATTTCCCAGTAATTAGAAAAATAGTTGCATATAGGTAGTCAGTGAATGTTTCTTTGGGTAGGTTGTTCATCTTCCTCTGTGTGCACTATCACTTATTTCTTCAGAAAACAACCTGTGCTGAGAAATGCCATTTTTCTGCACCCAATAAAGGGTACATTTAATTTAGCTGAAATGATGTGAAAACTGAAAATTCTCGTCTAGGCTCCCTTTCCCACAAAAGGTCAGACCAGGTGACCGTTTGAGGTCCCTTCCGACCTGGGCTGTTCTATGCTTCTATGCAATGACTTCCAGCGTCACTATTTAAACTGGCTGGGGACCATGTTGTAAGACAGGCTCAGCCCAAGGACCTGATCCTGCACCTAGGCGTCAGGCGGTTCGGGTGACGCGTTTGGCTCTCCCTGTCGGCAAGGTGTGTAGATCTGGGGTGAAATCCTGTCCTTGCTGAAGTCAACTGGAGCCTACGAAGACGGGAAGAAAGATTGCGTCTTTTGTTATTTCCCTTCCAGCAGAGAAGCAGTGTGAGCCTGGTTTTCCCACGGGCAGGACCTCCAGAGGGGGCCGATGCGATCCTGCCCGCGCCAGCCTTTGTCGGGGTTTCGGTACCAGGTGAACAACTCCGGACTTAAACTAATTGTCACTCACATCTGCTAAAATCGTTTGCTCTAAACTGCATCGCCATCTCAAAGACGGGATTTGAACAGAGTCAGCGCAAAGTGACGATGTGCTGCGTCTGCCAGCTCACGTGTCTGACGGGTCAGCGTGGGGCACCCGGCACGGGCAAGGCGGGTCTCGTGCCGCTTCCTCAAAGCCACTCGAATGTAGTTTCCACTTCATTCTTTTTACGTTACAAATAAGAATCCACAGCAACGATTAGGAGCAGACAAAAACTTGTCTACGTGCTCGTTCAGTGGATGTGCTCTAGGACCGGCTCCGCAATACAGTGGCGGATAGTGGGAGATTTTGCAGTAAAATCAGCATGTCCGAATCAATAGCTGTGATTATCCCGCAGTAACTGCGCTTAATGGTCGTGGGCCGTGTTCTTGAGACTGGATTACGGAGGCAAGCGTGTGAGCGTCTGCTGCGAGAAGATAAAGAGCAGCAGTTGAGTGGAGATGGCGGTTTTGCTAAGTAATCGACTTCCTTGGCTGCCTTCTGTAAAAAGCTGAATTCCTCTGGTAAAATTCTTTTCACAAGGAGTGAGTCAAGTGGAAATACAGCATGAGAAATGAGAATAGGCTTCTAAGGTGCTCAAAAAAATGCTCATCCTATTAGCAGTCCAGGGACAAAAAATAACAAGTCTAGGCACAACATTTGAAGATGTATAATGTATTTAAGGCATCTTCTCAGATTTATAATAACTCATTCGTGTCTTAAACTCGGTCTGGTTTAAAAGACGCCCACAGGCCAGTTCTTATCATCTGTCTTTGTGAGAGTGCGGAACTTCACATTGCTGTTAGTCTTGCTTTGCTGTCCGTGTTGGTCAGGTATGGCATCCTGCATCTGCATATGGCAACATATCTATCTCGGTCTCAGCCCAGAGACGCTGAAAATGCTGCTTTTACTGAGATAATTAAAACACACAGTATTGTCCTTACATTTTGCACCACCAAGTTAAGCATAGGAAGACACTGTTTCAGATTATAGATGGTTTTCTTCTATAAAAACTAGAAAACTAAGCACCACATGAACCAAGAACTCAGTCAGGTTTATTATCTTCCAGTGATTTCAAAGTCTTTCTGTTGTAATTTGCCTTTCTAAAAGCAAACCCTTTATCTGAATCTTTTCCGTTATCTTGCATGGCGAGACTTATTTAAATCTTGAATGTGAGTAATATGGAAGGGATTGGATCCAGGATATATCCTTCAAATGGTGGAGATTCAGAATATATCAAATGAGGTATGAATTCCTGAAATTCTTTGGAATGCCACTGCAGTGAAGTATGTCCTTTACCTGCCTTTTCCTGGCTTCACCATTGGTATGGGTGCATAAGCAGAGAGACCAGGACCACCAAGAGGGATCTGTCAGATGCAGGACGCCTTGGAGTGGTTCTCTAAAATTATTCCACTGGATGCTATTACAAAATGCTTGAGACCTCAATGCATTGCATAAGATGCGAAGGTTTCCACCCCGTGGCAATGTATAGTACAGCTGAGGGCCACCGTGGAGCAACCCCTTTGCATTTCACTGGAGATGTGCAGATCTTGATCCTGGAAAGCTCCGGTGGGGACCGGGTGGATTTTACAGTCCATTCAAGCGATAACACAGCCCAGCATCAGCAGAATGATGATTTCCTGAGCTGTGAGTTCTTTTCCCAAGGTATGGCTCATTTTCTTGCTGCACAAGCACCATATAAGCAGCATGAGGAAAAGCTATCGCAGGGGAAGGAGGGACCCCTCTCTGGTGGGGTCTTGCTGTGATGGTGGGGTGGCCCGGAGCGGCTGCACCATGCCGAGATCTCCCCCCGGGGAGATGTTTACTAATATTATTAATAACGTATGAGTAGTGGTACTATGGAGCAAGCAGCTGTGAGGCTCATCCAGAAATCTGGCTATTGCTGGCAACTGCATCCTGGGACATCTGTGCGCCAAGTTCATGTATTTACATGAGCCAGCGCAGCTCCATCTATAACTGTTTCTTCCTCTTTTAAATAAAGAGGTCATTCTTATTTCTCCTGAAAGATTCATTATAGTGAAGGACTGCAGCACACTTAAATTTACCTTTTTTTTTTATTTATTACTAATATTCCAAACAGTAGTATATCAGCAAACTAAATGTTCTAGGAGATAAGCACAGACAAAATCATGTATCAGCCCTAGTAGAAGTCATATGAATTTCTTTATTAGTTTGGGTGGACAATTCTATTTCAAGAAAGCCTTTGAGATTTTTAAATTTTATTTTCATTCTGCAGAGGGATGAAGATAACTTCTCAAATATTTTCACAAAAACGGAATTGTTGAAATGGCCTTGTCTGCCAGCTGCACTTTCCTAAAGGTATTATATACCGGCCTGGATCGTGGTACACCTCCGTGTAATCTCTGTTCTGCCTGACAAAGAGCGAAGATCTCGGTCATAGATCATTCCGAGTTTGGAGTCGGAACTAAACCTGGGTCTAAGCTAATGTCAGAAACTTCAGAGAAATGGGAGGCTTCTCTTGCTCTGCCTTTTGGCTTATTTTCATCGTGATGAAAAAAGCAACGGTGGCTGGGCACACGAAGCACGCTGCCAGGCTGCAGAGAAATTGCTGCAAGGAAATGTGTTATTTGTAAAAATGCCAAAATACATTACAGAATGCCAGAATATTTTCATTCGGATTTTTTTTTATAAGTTTTAACATATTTGCTTTGTTTTAAAAAGCAAGGGAGTACTCAACTCCTTCCAAATGCAGAAAAACTGACGTTGCACGGTTTGCTGGCTGAGGCAGGGTACGAGTTAGCCGCTGAAGGACGGAAGGGGAATAGCACTGACATCAAAGGGGCAAACCCTGGGCGGCTTGGGGGGGCAGGGCTCGGAGGCAGCCGCTCAGCGACACAACCGTCCCGGGGCGGCGGGGGTGCGCGGGGTGCAGGGCGTGCTGCGGCTCGGCCCTGAGCCCCGCTTGGCCGTGGATCGGCCGATCAGCAATCGCTTTGTGCTCTCAAGTCGCATAAACGTGTTTGATTTTTGCTGGGTTTCTGTTTGGGTTTTTTACATGCATTTTCTTTCTCTGAAATGCTAACAGTTATTCCTGTCTTTAGCGTGCAAAGAAAAGCAAATCAAAATAAACCCAAGTTATATGTATGGGGCTCTAAGCAGTAGCCGCACTGGCAGAAATATTTGAGGCGGTGCTCATGAAATGGTTCTCCACGGGGAAGAGGAGGCTGGACCCAGTTGGCCTCTACTGCAGTCCGTGAAAAAGCTCATTCACACCAGCAGGTGCAGGTTTGATCTTTCTCCATCCGCGTCGTCATCCTCAGTGTTTACTGGTTTGTGCCGGGTGGCTGTGGGAGGGGGCGAGCCCCCAGAAACGCAGAGCTCCCCCCGCCGACGACGCTGCCACCTTCGCTCCTCTGCCATCAGAGGGGAGGGAGGAGCCCCAGAGGGGTATTGCTATTTTTTGTTGTCAAGTGAAAGCGTTTTCTGAGGGTGACTGTTGCAGAGGAAGAAGAGATTCAAAACCGCATTCTGAACGGGGTTTTGCAAGGCATGCAGGGCAGCCCTTCCGCAGGGCCGCGCAGGGCAGGGCGGCTGCGGGGTGCGCGGTCTCTGCCAGGTTTGCTGCCTGCTGCGCGCCAGCTCTCGCTGCTGCCAGGGCTGATCCTAACCAGCCCCACAGAAAGAGCTCTTTACTTTGGGCTGCACCTTATTTATACCGTAAAGGAGCATTGTTGCTTTTAGTTATTTTGTGTGTGTGTGATGCTTTTCCATGAGAAACGATGTAAAGGTTTGTTTTCCTGGTGAGAATACTCCAACAGTGCATCTTCTGCAAGTGGTGGCAAAACAGTGTGCGGATACCCATGGATGCAGATGTTTGGGTGGGACTTTTATTTTCTTTGTTTTGCTTTGTTTTGTTTTCACCAAGCCTTAAAATGTTTTTGTATAAGAGTCTGGTTAAACTGCAGGCTAATAACTTAGTTGTCTTGGGTAGACGTGCAGGTACCTCTGTGGCTGGTTATTTATTTATAAACTTGCCATCTCTGCTATAAAAAGATTTGTAATACCCCAATAATAAATGCACTCATCACGACATCTTCTGTAATCACTACAGTTCCTGAGCTGCTATTTGGCACTCATTAGCTGAAACTCCCATTCACCTATAATTTATGAGAAGCATACAATTATGTGTTATCGCTACTTCAAGTGATTACTACACTGTATGTTTTTAAGATAATGGCATGAAACACTCCGTGATGAATTATGCCTCTCTAGGTAGCTTTTCTTCTGTCATTAACTCTATTATTTTACTTAAACCAACCTGGAGAGACTTGCGTCGCAGGGTTGGTATTACCTTCTCAGAGAAGAGTCCCGGGTCAATATTGATCCCATAAAGGACATGACACAGCACACAATTATCTCCCGCCTTGTGTGTCCTATCTACTCCGAGTGTGGATGTTATTATAAGGAAATCCTAAAATCCAACTTGTTTTCTCTTGGAAAGAATGTTTTTTTCATTTTGCCTTGTTAGTGAAAAAAGCTCGTTCAGGAAGAACGTGTGAAACATAAAACCTGACTATTAAGAAGTCCGGGGAGGCCGGGCAGCTGCAGCCTGCGTCCCTGCTCTGCCCGGAGAAGGGAGAGGTGAAGTTACCGCAGCTCCGCTGTGGAGCAGGAGCACCCGCGCCTTTGCTCGTAGACCTTTTTTTCTCCCGACGTTTGATGCCTTTTATACTTACCAGCTGGGCAGGTAGAGGCGTTGATTCTGCAGGCAGACATCAGAACATGTCCCGACGTTAGGAGGCGATGCCTAGTGAGCAGGTTCGCCGTTCTGCGTGGGGCCAGTGGCCAGCCGGGCGGCGGCAGGGAGACCGCCGCGTCGGGACGGGAGCCGAGGCAGCCAAGGCAGGCAGGACAGCCTCCTCGCCAGCCGAAGGGCATCTCGAGCCCTGCCAAGCTGCTGGCAATGGGGTCTCTGGGCAGCGCGACGTGGAGAATCACCCAGCAGAGCACGGGTCTAGGGGTTTTCGTACGTTTTTCTTTTATCGCATATTTTAAATGACTGTTAAATAGCGTTTGCCCTTTGTCCAAATCGCACCTGCCCTTTGGTTTAGTCCTCTCAAACATCACGGAGGTAAGCGCAGAAAAGCAAGCGGAGCAAGTGTATATCGAGGAGGTCCCTGCGCGTTTCCTTGCCCCGCCGCACGCCTATCTACCGGAGATCTCCCGCGGGATCCCCTGGCGACCCCGGGTCCTTCTCCTGGGCTGGGAGCTCAGACTCGGGCGGGTATTTGCAGTCGGTGTGGCGACGCTCCAGTTTTCCCCTAGACGAAGCTGGCAGGGGCGGCTCTCCGCTCCCCGGGCAAAGTCCTGTCTCACGCTGGGATGTGCTGCAGCTGGTGTGAGCCCCGCATCGCCGTGAGGCTCTGTTCATTATCAAATTACGGCATTTATGTGGATGTTTGGAATAACAGCCATCCGACGCTCATTATTTAATCCTGAGTGCGCGTTACTGTAATAGTCTCCCGTTGTAAGCCCTCATTTTTTTGTCAGAGCTTATTGTCTCAGCGAAGAAACCTTTGTTTCATTTTAGCGTTAAAAATAAAGACTAATGTAACTGTTCTGAAACTGAAATAAATGCAGTTAATTAGTATCATGGCTGTTTTAATTCAGTTATGTATTTCTGGGTGCTAAAATCCTCCCATAACATGCTGTGATATTGCAAATTTGGAAAGTAACACAGTATGTTCACGGACCCGACGTTTTTTCATTCTCTAGATATGATCCTTTGCCCTGCCATGGTCTCAGACCTTATGTTGCTTTTTATTCCTCCAATTTGTGTTTCAGTGTCGTGTGGCAAAAAAGCAGGGGGAAAAAAATTGCCATCTGGGTTGGCTTTCACCATCAGAAGAAACAGCTGACTTATCTATTCCTATAAAATAAACAGGATTGGCTCTCAAATTTTCAAAGACCCCTCTCCCTTAAGAAAAGTGCAAATAATAAAGACAAAACCATGCCGTGAATTGTTTCCGTACTTTTCTGCATTGGCAATTTCTTCTTCATAATCTCTGGAAGTCGGTGTTTGTATATCATAAATCTTTAGGAGTTAATAAATATCAAATGCAGCAGCCAGCCCTTTTTAGTATTACAAATAATACGATTAAGCTGGGAGTTACTCTGAAAATGAAACCAAGACTATCAGAACAAATAATATTGTGTGATATTGTTTCTGAGCCTTCAAAGAGAAAATAGTATGTGCTTCCATGAAATGATTAATAACTAATAATTCTTAGCTTTACACTGTACTGTTTTGTTCATTTTGATATGACAATATATCTGTGAAAAGGGGTGGGGATATTTTTGCATAAATAAAAACAACAAATGCATTTATTGCAGTTGTGATACTAACAGTTTCTCTGTCCTTGCCATGGAAAAAAGCCACTTCTTCGTGGCAGGAGGGAAAGACAATTATGGTCATGGCTGGTGGTTATGATGAACGGCAGAGGCCAGGAAACCCCTGCGGAAGCGGTCTTTCGCCTGGCTTGGATGGATTGGCAGGTACTGAGGTTGAAACCCATACCGATTAAAATTCAAATAACATCAGCTGTAGAGCGAATTACATTTAAAATCTTGCAGAAGTAGAAGAGTAAACACTTTTGTTATTAATTACTAATATTCTATGATTTTCCATTTAAAATGTTTCAGATTTAGGGATTAATCCATGTTTTATTCCAGACAGATTTCCTGGAATATCTTAAAGCATCTCAAGGCAGACGAGTTTATAAAGCCAAGAAGCTGGAGACGTGTAATGAAGAAGCTATGTTCTGCTTTCTCTCCCAGTCGTTTTGTCCTGCTTTCTCTCTCTGCCTTGTCTTTTGTTTCACCCGCAGGCTGGCAGGTACCTGGCATCTTTGTCATGGCCAGCTACAGAGCAGAAAATCTGATGAGTTCTCATGGTTAAGAAACTATACGTCAATTGTCTGGAGCGGTGGAAGCGGCATAGGAGCAGAGCAGGGAGGTTAATTATGCTAATTACTCATGAAAATTCAGGTAGCACGTATCCCCATTTATTTCAGGCAGTTTGCCAGATAAAAAGCTCATACTGTTATCTGCTCCTTTTGGAAAAGTCCACGGGTCAGCAAATATTTAAAGAGTTATCTTGGTTTCTCCCTAAGTTTGCAGATCTCCAGTTCTGAGCTGCTATTTTAGAAAGCAATATAATGGACTGCTGGGAATCGCAGAAAATAGAGGGTAGTAGGTTTGGAAGAACGTCTTTATTTAAAGGAGGTAATTACGAATAAGTGTATTGATATGGTGCTAAATGAATTATTTGACTGCAAACACCGGGTGAAACGTCTCGGGCATGTCTAGTCAGTTCAGGTTGGAAGGGGAGGAGGCGCTAGGACGTCGTCAGCTCCGTTGCTGTCAGTGCAGCGGATCAGCCTGCTGTTTGCCCGAAGATGCCTTGGAGCAGAGGCTGCGGGAGGGACGAGGCGAGGCTGGAGCCTCGGGCATCCCCCCGCCCTGTGCTGGTAAGAGCCAGGAAGGTTTTCCTGGAGGGATCCCCCCCGGTGGCTTTCCCCTGCCAGAGCCGCTGCGGAGGGACCGGTCTCCTGTGGCATCTCCTTCCTGGCGCTTGGAGGGAGACTGGCTTTGCAGACTCCATCCTCTGGAGGGGAGACACGCTGAACCTGAAGGGAACCTGAAGGAAAACTTGCTCTAACAAAGGATTTGGTACCAACTGCAGTTTATGGGGCTTAAAAAGCAGAGCACATGCAGAGCAAAGATCAAAGGAAAAAGGCTCATTTGTGCATGTTAACTCCTCAATGTATAATCAGAGCTCCTTCTGCCACTGAGATGAAAAGACAAAGAACAACGGAGACGTTGGGACTTGCTGGTGGCGGAGCAGGAAATCTGGTACCGGGGTGGGAGGAAGGAGGAAGGGTTTGGCAGGCAGGCAGATGAAGGGCTGGCAGGAGCAGAAGCTGTGGTGGACATGACGGCGTGGTGGGGCTGGGGCACGTGTGGAGAGGAGGCAGGGTGCTGGGGACGGGGTTCCTGGGGGAACAAAGCAGAGTTTGCAGAGTTTGCAGGCCCTACATTAAATGCTGCAAAGTTCACGAATGTTTGCTGTCAACTGGTGGTTGCGTAGAGAGAAAGAAACTGCAATCTATGTTCGATCCATTAGCACCACTTTTCTTTAATCCCGACTCGCCTGGTGCCGTTTCAGAAAGGCAGCACACGAGCACTCACAGTGGGTTTGGAATTTGCTGTGACAGGAGAGGGCAGGCGGCTCAGCACCGGGGGTGAGTTGGGGGTGGAAAGGTGCACGTTCCTATAAAGAAACCTCATCCCATCTCAGCTGAGTGCTGCTGCCATTCTTTAAGCAGAAAGCTTTTTTAAAGGTAGATCTAAGGACTTCGACATACAACAGAGATGCCAGGCAAAGCAAAGCCGGTTATTAATTTTAGGTCTCTTTTGGCTGCTGTGAGACAGAGTTTTGGGGTTCTATTTTTAAACTCTGTTTTAAAACAACTGCTTGTCTCCCTTCTTCTACATAATTCCTCTTTATCGACTTTCCAGAAACGGTCTGTGCAGATTTCTGTCCCACTCACGACAGAACAGTCTCCCTCTGCAGGATAATTTAACATTTGCATGTTTCATAAATACTGTTGCTTCTTGGGGGGAAAAAAAGAAGCCTTCCTACGACGAAGATTTTTAAACTCTATTAAGTCCTTCTTGTTATTAATATCCTGTATGCCCTGCTTCCTGGGTGCAATCCCTCTGTGATATTTAATGCTTGCTGCACTTCAGAGAGAACTTGGCTCCAGCGGTTGCAGCTGGGCACTGGCCAAGGCTTCTCCCCAAGCAACCTCCCGCTCCCCCTGTTCACCCTTCCAGGCCCGGCAGCGGGTGGCACGGGTTAAGTCCCTGAGAAAATGGTGATGTTGGGGTGCGGCATCTTCACCCTCCGGATGCGCTGAGCTTGTGCTGGCGCACGCGCTGTTGGGGGCAACTGGGGGGGATCTCGAGCTTCGGGCACGGAGGCAGCCGCGGCGTGGCGTGCACCAGCCCGGTCACCGGCGTCAGCTCCCTGGTGTTCTGTAAATAAAATTTAAGACTGTTCTGTAAATAAAATTTTAAAAAAAGCTGTGATGATAATGAGCAGCTGCACAGTTTTTTTATGTAGAATTCCATGCTTTGAGCTATAGTAGACATGAGAAAACTGATTTTGATCACAAAAGTAAAAGGATCACCTATAATGGCACCTGAGTTATTTTTATTGTTCAGAGGAGTTTCCTTAGTGTAACAAAATTTTAAGATGTTATTCATAAGAATCCACTGAGAACCCAGAGACGATGTTTGTCAGATCATCACTAAAGGGACTTTGCAAAAGATCTTAGCAGGTTTCTGGTGTGATTTTCTGGTTCTGGAGCTTGGATGTATCATTTAATGTTCTGAGCTTCTGGGTGTTTTTCTAGGCTGAACCCTGACCTTCATGTTTCTCTCTCCCCTTGCTGCTTAGCTCAAAGCCAATCTCCTTTAAAGCAGAAAAATTTTAGCAACACTGTTTTTTGCAAAGGTTTTCTATGTTCTGAGGAAAGTGGCTATAACTCAATGCCAAAACCAATTTCACTGGAAAAAAAGATGCTGCAGTAAGCAATAACAACTCTGTAAAGTGCTTCACATCTGCTTTGGTGAACGCTCACCCACTGCAGGGCGATGGAAAGGGGATGCTGCCATCCCTTGTGGGCGCTACCGTCAGCTCCTCCAGCACCCAAAGCACCAGTTATATAAAACCGTAAAAATTTTCAAGTCACATTCTTCTAGGTTTTCAAGGAAAAGAAAGAATTCCAGGGCTTCCTGTAAATGAGGTGGAACTTTTAAACCAAACTGCAACAGGATTACTGGTTTTAGAGACACAGCCTACACAGAAATGAGTCATGTTCTGACCTGCAATATGTGTCTTAGCATTTAGGGGATGTGTTTTACGGAGGAAGCATCTCACAGTACGTCGCTTGGTCTCCTCTAAGTCGGAGACGCGTTTCGGATGGCTCTGCAGCTGGGCGCTGCAGTAGCCCCCCGGGTGGCATTTCCCGGCCGGCCGGCTTTCCCGCGGCGCCCAGCGCTCACCTCCCACGTCCCGCCCGGGGAGGGAGCGGAGCAGAAACGGGAGGTGGGAGCACTGAACGGGGGCCCACGGGGCTGAATGGGTGTGTTCAAGGGGTTGCATGGGTTGAATTTACCCACAGGCTTATACGACAGTTTTTAACTTAACTTTTAGCTTTGCAATCCGGGTCAAGTAAGCAGTGGCAGAAGAAGGGAGGATAACGGTAGCCTTTGGTCCTACCTGAATGAAGATTTTTTTTCGTTCTGCCCAAGTACTATCCAGGTGTAACCCCGGAGAGCGTATTGAAGGCTGTTTGGAGATAGGCATATGTCAAACATTCATGTGATATATGGAACACGGGAAAGCTTTGTGTGCGACCCCGTGCAGTTTGCGTCAAGGGCAGCGAGGTGGGAGCTCCAACCCTGGCCGCACTACGAAGGCTCCTGTGAAAGAAGACTCTGTGCAGTTTTAATTAAGCAACTGAGAAGAACTGTTTTTTACAGAGATTAATAGGTCTATTTTTTAATTATGGGGAAATAATAGACTAGAGAGCTAGGAAAATGGGAGGTATCAAAAAGAGAGGATTAACAACTTTAAGGAAGCTGGGTGAGACTATATTTTTCTGTACTTACAAATTACAGAAGATCATCCCCATTAATAATGATGGGAAAAATAATAAAATATCTTCAGCCGTATATGATTTAGCATTAAAATTTATTTTTTATGCTTGTTGAGTAGAGAATTTCTGATTACAATCATCAGTTAAAAAACAAATTGTTCTTTTTTCCAATCTTCCAAGTTTAAAAATAGAAGAATTATCTTCTGACGTCAGCTATAGTTTAATCAATACTTTTCCAAGCAGTGTAAAGGTAAAAAGAGAAAAAGTCGCTTTTATTGAATGATTGTTATGCTTTCTTTAATTGTGCTACAGTGTTATTATTAACTTCTAAAAATAATTGGTCCTATGCATAGATTTTTAAAATTATATTGCAGAAAATGCTGCCATGATGTGCAGGAAGATTAAAATTAAAATTTAAGGAAAGAGAGGAAAGGGGGAAGAGAGGGAAGGCCACTAATATTTGCAGTTGCTACTGGTTGTCATCTTTTCAATAAATTATTTCCCATACTTTACTGTAAAAAATGTTTTAGTGTTGGACTTTACTAAACATCAGCATGCTTTGGCTTGAATTGCCCACCGGTGATCGGCGATGATCGACCGCGGTCCTGGCAGGAGCAACTGTGCACCTTCAGTGATGTGATCCCATGGGGATTTGCGTGGGCTGATCTAGAACCGTGCATTGATCTGGTGTCATTATTCAATGTATTGATGGCACTTAGAACTAGGAGAAGTTGAAGAAGAGTTGGGCGCTTAGCTTGAGGCTCAGACTCACCCTGAGGGAACTGACGTGGAAGGCTGCCAGCTCTTCATAGGTTCACCTGAAATCAAAACTCTGCTCAAACTCATGTCTCAGGTTTGCTGAAAACTTGTATTTAAGTTCCCTGAAATGTTTGGAAGACTTAATGGGCAAATCGTTCCAGAGTGCAAACCCAAATTTTAAGTTTTTAGTAAAACATAGCTTGGCAACTCCTGATTTAGGATTTGTAACATGTTTTGCTGAACTAGACTGATGCAGTCTGAAGGAAATAGAGGTTTTCATGGAGGACTTTGGTTAGCATTGTCCTGTGCACCCCAGGCGCAGAGCGTGGGCGTTGCACCGCCCGGCTGAGCTGCACCCCGGCACGTGCTCGGCGAGGGGCAGCCAGGGCACGCGGACCTGTTCAGCTGGGTTCCCGGTACTTCTCACTGGTTTCCTTTGCAAGGTCTTGTCTCCTCAGAGCTGCCTTTCCTCCCCGGTCCTCACTCACGAGATGCCTGGGTGTCGCCGAGCGTGCCCCGATCTCTGCCGGCGCAGGGGCGTGGAGAGGGGTAGGGACGGGGAGAGCGTGCACGTGCAGCGAGGCAATTCGTCTTCTTGTAGGAGCTGAACCATCGCAGGGTTTCAGTCAAAAGAGCCAATGTGTTTCCAGATATGTGCATGTTCGTGTGTCCTGGTTTTGGCTGGGATGGAGCTGATTTTCTTCCTATTAACTGGTACAGTGCTGTGTTTTGGATGTAGTGTGAGAATAATGTTGATGACACACTGATGTTTTGGTTGTTGCTAGGTATTGTTTACACTAGTCAAGGACTTTTCATCTTCCCATGCCCTGCCAGATGTGCAGGGGGCTGGGAGGGAGCGTGGCCAGGGCGGCTGGCCCAGCTGGCCAATGGGCTATTCCATTCCATATGACGTCATGCTCAGCATATAAGGCTGGGTGAAGAAGAAGGAGGGGGGGGCGTTCGGAGTGATGGCGTGTGTCTTCCCAAGTCACCGTTACGCGTGATGGAGCCCTGCTTTCCTGGCGATGGCTGAACACCCGCCTGCCGATGGGAAGTGGTGAATGAATTCCTTGTTTTGCTTTGCTTGTGCACGCGGCTTTTGCTTTCCCTATTAAACTGCCTTTATCTCAGCCCACCAGTTTTTCTCACTCTTACCCTTCCGATTCTCTCCCCGTCCCGCTGGGGGTGGGGGGAGTGAGTGAACGGCTGCGTGGTATTTGGCTGCTGCCAGGTTAAACCACGACATCGTGCAATGAAAATCACACAGAGTTATCACTTATTATCTGCAGCTTAAAAAATAATGTTAAAATACCGTTCTTAGCTAAAATGAAGAAGTGCATCCAGAGATCAAGCGTGTGAGAAATGCAGAGGTTGTGTACGAGGTCGGCTCTGGTATTGCAGTCTGAGTCCATGCGCACCGGTCGGATCCCATGGCCTCGCTTGAGGGCGGTATTTTTGTTGATCTCGGTGTTTATTCTTTGCAAATGTTCATCCATATAAAATTGGTTGGTTATATCACACAAAACATACGTGGAAAGACTGCTCTTTCATAGGAAATTATAAAGGTATGGGGAGAAAAAAAGACCAAGCCTTCATTTAAACGGGAAAAAATCCTTATTTGTCCTTATTTCTGATCCTCTGCAATAACTACAGTGCAGAATCATTGCCTCCAATGGCCAGGAACACACGTAGGTGAATGCGTAGTCCAAGTTGCCTGCAGAATACTTTTCAACGGTAACTGTGTTTTCAGAAATAAAAAGGGATTAAATTTGTTAGATTAGAAAACATTTCTGAGATGAATCATTTGGCTTTTCCAACCTTAATGATTCTATGATTCTATGATTGCTTCTTCCATGGAGTAAATATGCACTTTGTCCATTGCATCTTGCGTGCGTAGTGGGAAAATACAGTATGTTGGCTGCTATTTAATTTGAAGGCTATCCTGTGCAAAATATTTCAGCCAAATTCTGCAACATTTTCCAAACACTTCACTCCCACAGTGTTAGGAAACTTGCATGGGTTTTGAATAAATGTAGAGAAAAGACTGCTTTGGGGTGTGGAAGGAACTTGTCTGAGGTAAAATATTTAACCTGTTTTCAAAGAACTTTATTTGGAATATCATTTTTAGTTTGAAGCCAATGTTATTCTACAATACAACATGCTTAGTCAGGGTCTGAACAAAAAAATGAAATGTTTTCTCCTAGTTACATTTTTAGAAACACCTTTTGTGATTTTGTTTTCATCAAACTTGAAAATCTCCCTGAACGAGTAAAAATCTGTTCTATTTTTAGTCCTTGGTTTTCATGTTTTATACGGCAGTTGTATACTGCATACTTTTTGTTAATTAGCGGGGTATAAAAGAAAGTTGATTTTAGCAGGTTTTCATCTCTATCCTTGATACCCATGCACCTAGAAATTAATAAAGCAAAATTTCTTATTTGTTTTAGAAAGTTATTTTAAGAAAATACCTTTGTACCTCAAGTAAAACAGCAAGAGGTCTCATGTTCCTTTCTGCACTGCTGTATCTTGCCTTTTCTCAGCAGGAAAGTCTTGATATCAAAAGGGCTGTGTTTATATGAGAAGTTTTTGGGAACCTTTGGGGCTTTCGGAGCAGGCACCGTGTGGAGGCTGCGAGGATGCTTGGGAGCTGCAGCGGCGGCAGCCCCGAGCACTGCCCTTCTCAGCGTGGTTTTCACTTTGCATCTGATGAGAATTCCACTTTTGTCTTTAACTAATAACAAAAAATTTCAACTTTTATTATCTCTTTTTTTTTTTTTAAAGCAAGGCTGACTTTTTCCTTACAAGCTGCACAGAGAGCAAGGCATTTGTAAAGCGAGGCTGGTTTTCTCTCTTGTGGGAAGAAGCCATAGTGCTAACACTTTCTTGCATGTTTTTGGATGTGTGCATGTGTATAAACAACGAGGGAGTTAAGTAAAATGGTAAATGGTCACTGAAACTACAGGCTACTTTCAAAAATACTCTTTATAACTGACTGTATCCAGCTGCTGCAGAAATACCAGTAGAAAAGAAACGCATTGTAGAAAAACGTCAGTGAATCTGAGGTTTCTCTGCTTCTCCCCAGTCTTCTGTTCATTAGAATCAATTTGAAAATGTTCATAAGACTTTGAAAGGAGCTCCTTGCCTTCTCCGAATGGGACCAGACCCTACAAAGCTCCTCCTGCAGGGATTCACAGACATCTGCTGTGCTCTCCATCCTCAAAGTGATACTTCCCCGTGACATCCCAATTCTCTGCTATATAAACTGTGATTTTTTATGCCGTTCGTACGCAGCTTCTTTCAGAACCCTTTCAGATTTCATGTTGAGATCATTAATTAAATGAATGAATAGTTATTTTCATGATTCATTTCTGAAGAATTTCAGCCTGATGCTTCTAGTTTCTTATTCCTAAAGGGAATGTCATTTTTCCCCTTAAACAATACCACCATATGCTTAAGCTACAAAATCGCCATTTTCTCCCACCTAACAGTTTCCATAGTTGCTCTATTTTAATGTTTTATCAAAGAGATGAGATCTATTGCATTCTCTTCTTCTGTTGGATTTCCTTCATGTAAAAAACCTCTTTATCAAATAAAGATGTCCCATTAGTCTGTTGCACTTTGTATTACTTTCCTTCAACTTTTAAAGTTGTTTTAAAGCTTTAAATTTTATTGTAGGCATGGTGGTTAGCCTAAAATTAGCGTGATTCACTTTCCTCCTTTCCTTAAATGTAGATAATACATTTATGATTTTCCAGTCACATAGCATCACTTTCAGGTTGTTTAACCGCCCCCCATGCTCCTGGATTTGCAGTTTCATGCTCTCAAACGTGACTCCGTTAAGGTTTTTCTCAGCCCTTGACTCCATTAGCTGCTCTGCCTTTTCCTGCACGCTGGATGTCACCTTCTTTATGGAAAACTGGAATATAGTGCTCGTGTAGTTTTTGAGCCATAGTTAAACATCCTTAACCTCACTACAGACAGGCTCAGTCTTTTTCATGAGCTCATAGAAATAAAGTTCCTTCTGCATGCTTTCTCCGTCCTTTTATCCCCTCACTTCTCAGCCACCGAGAGGGACTCTCCCTGCTGGCCGTTCCTCCTGGACACCCTCCTCCCAGCCCAGTTTTCCCATGCTCTCTACCCAAGCTATCACCGTTTTCTTTTGCTCAGGTCTCATCTCCTGTCTCCAGCCCTCCTCTTTTTAGGACAAACATTTCCTTGTCTATGGCAAGGTGATACTTGAAGTATCTCCAGTGTTTGCATTCTCCTTGTATCCTCATACTTCACACAGTCCTGTGCTCTGCTGGTGTTTACCGGTTTTCTTCCCATCATTATGTTTTCTTTCCTCACTTGCTGCTGTTTCATGTGTTTTCCTGGCTGCTCACAAAAGCCGTCATTCTGGCTGAAGCTCAAGAGAGCATCCCTAGGCTGCCTTGCCTGGGCATGGCTTTCACTGTCAAACACTGCGAAGCAGAAGATGGAGTGCGTTGTCCAAGCATCAGTTGACCACACAGTCAAAATGCCCGTGGGATTGAGGAGCGATCTTTACTGTCCTTTCTCTCTCCTGCTCTTCCACGTGTCCCCAGTGTCACTCCCCTCTTTCCAGATGACAGAAAAGTTTGATGGCTACTCCAAAGCCATTGGTTGCATTAAAAATTAGAGCACCTCCTGGGACAATTTTTATCCTACCAGCCTGCCTGCCACTGGCCGCTCCTTTACCTCTACCAGCGGCAGAGGTTCCCCAGCTCCGGTACAGCTTTGCACCCCCTGGCATCACCCCCGTCCCCCCGGCCACGGCTCTGCCCGTCCGAGGTTCGGGAGCGCCGCGCGCTCACACCAGTGCCGGCTCGCCTCTGCGGGGATCCCGCCCCAAGAAACGTCTGCTTTCCTTCGTATTTAATTAATTGTGCCCAGAAGTACTGTCAACGTTATTCACCAGCTTCTTGCCGTGTTTTCCACAAAGTTTTAGTACTTGCGCTTGGTGCCGTGCTATTCTTAGGACCTGTCAGCAACATTTAATGGGATCCTTCGCAGCGCAGTTCTCCTCGTCTCGGTGTGCAAGTGAGCAACTTAAGATGGAAAGCTGTTTTAGAGAGAAATTACAAATGTTTCCTAATACGCAATACAAAATATTGACAACAGCAGCATATTGCAGTGCCTCATTACTTTAGTAGAAGGTTATACTTCTGTTACGCCTGGGTGGCTTTTTTTTTGGTTGCATATCTACAGAAAAGATTTTCAATTAACATTGACCTTTAATACTCTGACTGGTTTTTGAATCTACAGATGGTGAAACGGACTACAAATTAGATTTTGCAATATACCTTGTTCTTTGTATTTCTCAACTGATTAGCTTCAGACAGTTTGCAGTACCTACACTGGTGTGCTCAGCTCGCAATTCCCTCGCAGTCGCCGGTGCCATGTTCAACCCCCCGAGATATTGTGTAGAAATGCTGTCAGACTCTTCAGATATACGTGTTTTCATTCTCCAGCTGTACTTTTTACTCATTTTAAAAAAAAACCAGAGTCTTTACTTTATGGAGGAATATTTTTGAACTAAAATTTAGAAGGAAAGGTATCTGTCTGGGGTACATCTGCTTCTGATTGTAGGGGTGTTCTTACTCACCAAGCTCCGATTAATGTGACTATTATACCCTGAAAAGCGCTATTTTTAGTTATTGTTCTAATAGTAATAATTGTGAAATAATAATTGTGAAAAAGCTAAAGTATGGCATAATAAACAAATCACATTCATTTGAGTCACTACCATACCAAAGATGTTTTAAAAAATATTTAGTGGAACTATGCTTTATATTTATTGTTGTTGTCAGCAGGGAAATCCATGCTAATTGAATATATGTTTGCTTTAAACGAGATGTCTTGAATATGATTAGCAATGACAAACCTAATAACCTTTTGAAAAGAAAAAAATATTGTTTTGGATTCTAAGATGTCATTATAGTTTTTGGTGGAAAAAGTCTCTTGGTTCCTTAACTGAGCAAGCAGAAGTTTATTGTGTCTTAGGAAAGGACAGTAATTTTGCACAGGCGCACGTGCCTACTCCTGATCCTTACGGGCTGAAACTGGAGCTGAAAGGGCTGCTCCGATGAAGTCGTTGAGTCCAGTTCAGAAATAAACTGAGACTTTCTACCTACTGCTCCACTGAACACTCACAGCAGGAAAATCAGAAGGGAAGAACATAGCAGAAAAATATATTTATGTTTATTGTGTGTTTTTAAGATAGGCTTTTGGTTTTATGATGATTTGTGAATTAAAAAACGACTCATGTTTTGAGGTTCAACTCTAATATATTATAGCTGTATTCAGTCTAAAAATCAATAGCAAGTTAATGGTATTTAAAAGCTCCTATGTTTTCATACTTACGGTTTCACCTTTTTTTCCCAGGTGTTACTTGGAAGATGGAGCTTCAAAAGGTGCCTGGCTGAATCGGTCGAGTATTATTTTTGCTGGAAGTGATAAGTGGTCAGTAGATCCACGAGTTTCAATCGCCACAGCAAACAGAAGAGAATACAGCCTGCAGATACAGGACGTAGACGTGACAGATGACGGTCCATACACTTGTTCTGTGCAAACTCAACACAACCCTAGAACGATGCAGGTGCACTTAACTGTACAAGGTATGTGCTTAAACCAATTGCAAATCATTATTGGAGATGTACTAGAAAAAACTAGTTTATAGATGGGAAACGTCAGCTAAGCACATTTTAAAGCTTTTTTTTTTCTTTCTTTCTTTCTTTTTTGTTGGCTGTATGTAGCCATAGACTGTGCCATTGGCCCTAGCCCCCTGCAAATAGATAATTAGCTCAGAAGGGTCTCCAACTTGCCAAAATCAGGTTTAAATCTTCATTCCTGCTCTGCTGACTATTGAACAAGATGTAAAAATATAACAGGAAAATACCAGTACAATAGTCGAGGTATAGCTCCCTGCAGCGGTACTCTGCAGGCATCTCTCAGTTTGGTATAGGTCTCCTGCCTGGCTCAAAACTTGGTTGTTTTGCATGGTATTCAGCCTAGTCACCATGTAAAGGTGCATAATCAGGTGCTGAGTTCACAGAAGGTTTACAGCCTTGGCATTTTGACATTAATACCAAATATTGCCAGAAACAGCCTCGTTTCCTTTATGATGTCAAGACGTGTTCAGAAATAGCCAGTGCCACTACTGCAGCACGCTGTGGAAGGGTCGTGGCGGACCAGGACCCGACTGTCCTTGGGGACGGAACAAGGCCACAAGACGTGCTTTGGTGATCATGTAATAAAAATATTAAATAAAGGACGACTGGTGGATGCAGTGAGACAGACGCCAGAGCACAACCCGCCACGCAGAGTTCGCAGGTGGCACGGCCACCAGCTGCGCCGGCACCCCCACAGCCCGGCTCCGGCTTTCCTACAGGACTGTTTTGATGAGAGTTTTAAAGGAGGAAAACGAATTGGCTCCTTCAGAGGCCGTTCCTCGAGGGCAGCCTGGGAGAAAGCACAAAACTGCTTCATCCCGCGGTGCTCCTGCATCGACGGGCAGGGCGGCAGGTCGCTCCTCGGAAGGCTCGTCCTCTTCCCGGGGCAGCTCAGCTGCAAGGAAGGATCCTCCAGGGCGTTTTATACCCCATCAGCAGCCCACAGCCCCGAAGGTCACCTTTCTGTTCCCACGGCACTCAGCTTACCTGCCCGCATGGATGTGTCCTACCCCCCTGAAGCTTTATGTATGAAGCTTTCTGTAAATTTTACTGGCATTTAAAAGATGCAATATTTCATTTGAGCACCTCAAGTGTCTTCTCTGGTGTGTGCCATCACAAGCATTGTTATAAAAACAAGAATTAACTCATTGGCTTAAAAAAAAGAAAATTAGAATGAATAAAGCAATTTTTTTCAAAAATAGAAATTCTATTAGGTTTAGGAATTTAATAGAAATTCATTAAAACCAAAACAAACAAGTGAAGACAAAATAAGCTGATTCTGCATTAAAATCCATGGGTTTTGTTTCTTCCAGACCAGTTTTCTCACAGAAATACTAAGATGCCAATGTTGTTAATAAGAACAGTCCATTCATTTCCGTGAGACAGTTTTCTAAGTGCTGGAGAACAACAGTGTCAGTTTTACACGCGTGGAGGTAATATTTATTGTATTGTTCCAGGGTGAACAATTCTTAGTTTTGATTGTCTTTATAATAGTTAATGCCCTCATGCAAGGGGCTAAAAAAAAAAAGTCAATTGCACGTATAAAACATATAAACAGGAGCTTAAAATTAATTAGGCTAACTACAAGTATATAGAGAAATAATAACTCAATACTTTAAAATATGCATAATTATTAAGCAATTGCATTTATATCTTCAGAAATGCAAAGTATAACCTAAGGCTTTAACTTATTAGTCTTTGGTGTAATCGTCATTAACATTTTCTTTTGCATTTTTATGAGTAATAAAGCAATGAATGTAAAACAGAAGAATTTAAATGGCAATCTCTATTAATCCATATGGCACACCAAAATCCCTTACAAATAACGTGTATGAAATGCTTCTCAAACTAATTATCCTTAACCACTGGACCCTTAGACCCCGGTGGTTTGTAAGAATGTTAGACTGTAGCTCTGTAAGAGCTAAGTGTATTTGTTGCATAAAGAACATTACTTCATCAGTACAGCCCAAAAGCCATCACTTAGTCATTTTTAAACCTTCCTCAGAGGCGGCTGTTGCGTGAAGACCCATAAACGTACAGTTTACGTGGGGGGTTCTTCATGGATTGCAGAAGTGTTTGAACGCTATCGGATTGGGAAGCTGGAATGAAGAAGCTGTGACAGTATCAATAATTATTTCAGTAGTATATATGTATATTCAGTTACTCCAATGTTATTTCAGTTATATTTTACGTAGGAAGTAGGGACCAGCTCCATGAAGCACAGCCAGAACACGTGAGCCATTTTCAAGATAAAGTTAAAAAAATCACTCTCCCTGTATTTTTTCCTGTGTAGTTCTCTCAGCCCGAAGGGAAAGCTGCCGAGCAACCTGCTTGTAGGGAGAGGTCCTGCATCTGCTGAGCGGCAGAGCGGGATCACCATCCCCTCTCGGCGATGATTGTGGCCATTTCTTTCCATTCCAGCTCATGTCTTTATGTACCTATTACTATAGATATTAATAATTATCAGCCGTGCAATGGATGCTCAGTGGATCGGATGTGAGTCACACCAATCGCTCATCCCACATGGGTGGGATCCCACCTTGAATCAACACTGGGTTTTGCACGGTGGTTTAGAGAGATCTGCACCACGCTTCCTACTGCCGATACCTGTCCAGTGGGCCTGAATGGGACTTGTGCAGGTACGCACTTCTAATCAGGTCGCTTCGCACTTACACTGCTAATAAAGCCATCGCTTCACCTTCCGTGTGCTGAGACTCGGGAGGTAAGGATGCGAGATTCATGCAGCCTTTGAGATGAGATTGACCTGTCTGCAAGTAACCCGGACCGTAGAGGAAACATCAAACAGCTAATTGGTGCTGCAAGCTTGTATGTCCTTTCCTGATGAATAGGGTTCATAGGGATGGTATAATAACATTTTATGGAAGCAGTTTTATGTTTCCTTTTAATATTGTTCATGGCTTTGTATTTCAAGATTAGAAACAGCTTCTGCTATTGGGAGAAATAAATGAAGGGAAAAGCAGATCTTTTGCCAAAGTAGAATCATTCAGTCAAAGGGCTGGGTTTCCTTTTACATTGTGAATAAACGATCAGCAGCAGACCTAGAGCAGCACATGAAATAACAGGAGAAAAAGAAAATTCAAAAGCAAAGTCTCAGCCCTTTAAAATTCCTCTGCCCTACAGGCTGTATTCTGTCAAGTAACGTTGAAAGATATTCTCCTGCCGAAAACAGCAGAGCTGGAAGAGCCAGGGGTGTGTGCACTGTGTCACAAATTAGATGAATAAAGACTTATGTCTGATCATAAGCTCCCAAATAGGTTCAAACTCCAGATTGCAAAATTATTTGCTGTGAAACTCCACTTTAAAAGCCGTATAAATCCAATTCTCTCTTTTTTTTCTCTTTTTTATTTTGGTGTGTGTGTGAGGTCTTTCTATACACGCAGATCCAGTAGCTGTCATTTTGAATATCTTCTTCTCTGCTATTTGGGCTGACAATTTCTGAACATATTCATGTAAGTCTTTCAGAGAATAAATACATTTTAGTGGGTTAAAGGTGCCTTAATTTCTGAGAGTAAAACATAGAAATGTAACATGATCAGTAAGTAACCAAGGCTGAAGGGCAGCAGCAGCCTCTCCGTCACTGTCCCACACGCGGATACAGGGAGCAGCGAGACCTAGTGGGGTTTGGCCACGGTCAGCCAGGAATCTCTGGCAGAGCTTGAAGTTGAGATTCAGTCTCCCAAATCTCTGCTCAACGCCTTAACGAGACTATCAAGTCCAGTCTAGACCACTGTTGCTTATTACATCGTTACACCTTTTTGTACCAAGAAAATTAAACAAGATAGTTAGTAAGAAAAAAGCCTAATGTGTCTTTAGCCCACATTTACATCAGTGGAAAAAAAAAATCACATGAAAGAGAGGAAGATAATCCAGTCAACTTTATTTCAGTGACCTTATTAAAAAGAAGTAAGAATTATGAAATAATTAATTAAAAGTTTAGAAGGTAGGAGTTTGTAATCAACTCAGTCTACCTCAGTGCCAGATGCTTGAACTGTAAAGTCATGAACTGCAGATGATTTAAACATCAGATGTTTGCCACAGCAAAGTAAAAAAATGAAATACTTCTTACCACACTATATTGCTCGTAATTTTTCTAGCAAAAGGTTGCAATGTCTGCCATTTCTAATCCGATATTTATTCTACCAAAGTTTAAATTGCATCCTCCAAGCTGTGTTTCCCTTTCAATTTGCAAAAATATTAAGACATGTTTACCAATGTCCTTGAGAATTAATTTTGCCGCGGGGCAGAGTGACGGGTCACAGCCCCAAGTCTCCGGTTCTCTCCGTGTGCAGGACGCAGTAACGATGCTATTGCCCCGTCTGGGGAAAGGGCAGGTCAGGCTTCTCGTTTGTGACTCCAGGGAGATAGAGGCCAAACAGGGTGTTCAGAAGGACCTCAGCTGCCCAGGGAGGGCTACCAGGACGATTAGGAGAATAAAGAACACATCTGAAAGAGATTGCTTTTTTTAACCCAGTGAAGTGAGGGCTCGGGGAGAATTTTGTTGTGCTTTATTAACACACTTGGTCTGGCTCCCAGGAAGGGAGAACAAACATCCCGGCTAAGGGAGAGCACTTGGACAAGACTAGGCAAATATAACCTAGCCATGTGTGAATTTTAATGTGAGATGAGGGGAAGGTGCTGGTCCCCATCGCGTTGTGGATGGGCTGTCCAGGGTTCGGGACGGCGGTTCCCGCGGGGGCTGGCGGGGCAGGGGTGGCCGTGATGTTGGTGAGCGAGGTTTGTGACCCTGCCGACGGGATTAAGGATCTGACAGCTGGGTTTGTCTCCTTGAACGTGAACGAGGAGCCTGGGATGCTCCTGGTGACAGCAGTGCCAGGATCCGCTGGCACAGTCTGGATCAAGGGGTGTTTTTCAAGGCTGTATTTTGGTCTGTCATGGATGCACAGCTCGAACAGGTCCGTGGTTTAGGCTTTGAGGTGTAGATAACAGGTCTCACTCCCTTTGCCACCCGCTGTCTCCAATGCGCATGGTCTCTGCTGCACCCTCTGCCTTCCCCGTCCCGCAGGAGCCCGGTTCCCGGTTACACCAGTGCCTTCCATCAGGACCAAATGCTGATACCAGGGAATCCGTGACACAAAAGCTTTCTTACATTAGTTACTTGACATCTTGATTTTATTTTAATCTAGCCTGTGCTGGGCACGTTTGGGGCTCCTCCGGGGCAGACCCTGGGCATGTGAGACACGGCACTTGCTCCTGTTCTGCCCTCTCTGCATCGTCTCGTTCTGTACGTAATCTGCACATGACACGGTGTGCATGTAAATAATTCAGTTATCTATGTAAATGCGATTTATAGATTCAGTCAGAAACCACAACCTATGTTTTTTCTTTAAACATGTATGATATTTCCAAAGTAATACTCAAGGCCCTTTTTCTGTTTAATAAGCCTCCTTAATGTCCCCTAAATATTAATGTATTGATTTAGTCTTTGCAATGTTTGCAAAGTCTAATTTGTTTCCTCAATCAGGCCAAAAGGGACTTGCATTTGGAGCTAACGAGATAAATCTTACCCAAATATATTTAAAATGGGGCAAAATAAATATGCAAAAGACTTCTAAAATCATATAACAACTACTTTCTAGCTAAAACTGACAATCCATTACTCTCTTGAATTGCTAGCTCTCAAGTAGGATGTCAGTTTTCGTTATAAAATTAACTCGCTAGTGCCAGCCACTGTTATCATCTTGTCCCTGCTCAGGACAAGAAGAAAAAGACTTTGAAAAATTGTTCCAGAGGTGGAGGCGGCTGAGTGAGATTTGCTCAATGACAGAGGCCCCCCAGTCGAACGAACCACCCGCTCCAGCAAACAGCGTACTTGGACTTTCCGTTACCGAGGGCTGCATCCACAATCAGTAATGCATCCTTAACGACTGAGCAGAATGTTTTCTCCAGGATTTGTATTTTTTATCCATTCTTTAAATTCCTCCCACATTTGTACCTCTCACAGATTCCAATGAGCTGCAGGGGCTCTCTCTCTCTAAAATATGTATGAATGGCTTTTACCCTTCTTTAAAAGACTTAAATCATGGAAAATGTTTGCATTAGCAGGTGATCTCATTTACAAGGATGTAAATCAGGAATACTTTATCTGAAGTAGAACAGGGCTGTACTAGTCTGAAACTCATAATTCTGCAGTGTTGGAGGTGCTTTACAGTCATGGCTGCAACTGAATTTCCATTAGAAGCCTGAAATTTCCATCGTCTGAAATCTGTAGGCGAAGGATGATCTACACAAAATAATCACTTGCTCTCTGGTCCAAAGTATATATTTTTTTTTATATATATATATGTATGTATATTATATTTCACTCAAGAAAGAGTCAACACTCATTGCAAGACTCACTTGGAAGACTAAAATTGAAATGCTGTTTTTTCTATTGTACTGCCTCAGAAATACAATTGTCATCTGAAAATAGAGTGCGGCAATGCAGAGATTTTAATTCCAATTACTTTATCCAAATGTAATTTCATTTGAACAGATCCTCCAAAATGTTATTTTGTAACTGTAACGAACTGCAGGAGTACTATTTTAAAGACACAAAATTTGGCTTATAACACTTCTAAGGGTTTGGTTACATCTAAGTCCATACCTGGTTTAGCGGTGGACTTGGCAGTGCTAGGTTCACGGTTGGACTTGGTGATCTTAAAGGTCTTTTCCAACCTAAACCACTCTACGATTCTGTGTTCTTCTGCCTGCCCTTGCTGCGGGCTCTCTGATTCCCGCTCTGAATGCCTCTTCGCCGTCCTGTTGATCCAGTTAAAGGCAATTGGGCTGGCCTGGGAAACTGAGATAGTCATTATTTTGTTATTCATTGCCATCATTTCCACATTGCAAGTGGTTTTGGAACTCTCTACTCTGAGTAAGCAGTATAATATTTTACTGAGCTTTCTGTTGCCTGTCGCAGTGAACACTGTGATTACTGTGATTTACCTAATTTTTTTTTTCATTGGATTTGCTGTTATTTCAACTTCTGTTGTTTCAGACTGTCAGTTGTCAGGAGAAAAAAGGTATCCCATGCTTAAAAGTTTAATTTTTTCCTTGGAATGATGTTAACGAAGAGAGTTAAATAGCATTGGAGTGTGTTGGAGAACAATCTCTGCAACTCTTACTCAGAGTGTCGTATTTCCATCATCTAGATTTGAAAGAGGATGTAAAAAATATCCCACCTGATGCAGGGTAGGTCTAGAACATGCTGGTTTTATCTTGCAAAAAGGGTTTTAATCTAAATATTTAGTGAAGTCTTGCTGAGAAGGTGCAAAACCACTGATTATCCTCAAATGAATTCCCAACATTTTTTAAAATCCTTACCTTCTCTTTTTCTAAGATTGAGGAGAAAACACCTCAAAAGTATTTTAGGGTCAAAACTTTGGCACAGTAAGATTTTTAGTAAATTCTTCCTCACTATATTCTAATTAATGCAATCAAAACGTGCCATATCAGGAATTCTATTCATTGTAATCAATGAAAACATAGATCTGTGTATGAAAACCATTTCTATAAAAACAGGATGGAAGGAAACTGGAACATAAAACAAAAGGACACATCAAACGTTCTTAAGCGGTGGCTGATGCGCAGCGGCACGGCTGTGTCCCTGCATCGCGTGAGCGAAAGCAGCCCGTCTGCTGTACGTCTGCGTGGAAGACTGAGGTCAGCATCTTGCTTTTAGCCTGATTAAAACTAATAACATCTGACATACTAAATATCCTGGCTGAAATACTATAATCTGATAAAAACCTTTTGTCAAGTCCAGTTAATGTTTAAAAAGTGAGACAAATGGAAACTGCGCTGAATTTACAGGTTTCCCTGTAAAAAGAGTGAAACTTTCCCTGCAGCATCCCTTGTCTGCTGATGCTGCTGAAGACACGGCATCATAACTGTGTCTGTCTGTGCTTTTAGAATCAATCACTTATTTGAAGTAATAAGTATCTTAGCCAAGGCTCCAGGGTGCCAGCGGTAATTAATTTGGCCATATATACAATTAAATGGCACCTCAATAGCATTAGAATTTGTTCTGTGGGAATTTCGATGCCTGACTCGCCGTCCTTCCACCTCTGCATCGCCAGCAAAAAGCCTCCAGCCCTCCGCCCTCGGGCGCAGGAGCTGTGCGCTGTGCCCCACGCTCACCGTCCTGCTGCTCCCTCAGCTGCGACTTATTTTCGCTTTGATTTGGTGTTGGGTGCTGATACTGAATATGGGAAAGTAATGCACTGGTTACTGCAAGGGATGACGGAGATCCATGGACCTTTGTGGAATTGCCCGTCTCCTCGGCTCTGGCACGAGAAAGGTGACTTTATAGAGAGGAATTTAAGGAGCTGGGAAAGCGTTAGAAATATTTATTGATGCCAAGTTTCCTTTTTAAAGAGGTGATGAACAATGAGCCTAGTAGGGAATCTGAGCTATCAGCGAGTGCCATCCTTGGCAAAGCTGAAGATGAAACTTGTCTTGGGCAAGCCAGTGTCATTGCAGCCACTGCTCATCTCTGGATATTTGTTTTCTGTCGTTATTGACAGGGGAAAAGGAGCAATGCTTTGAACATAAACATTTAGTAATTAAAGAATACTTTTTAGGGCAACTGTTTTAGACATTTGAATAATTTCTCAGGGAAAAGAAAGGGAGACATAACTTTCATGAACTTCTTAAAACAGAGAGAAGAGCATCATGGAAACTTCAGGACAGAACCAGTTTGGTGTGTCCCGTTGTGTGACATGACCTGGCTTGGTTAACAGCGAAGACTTTGAGAATTACACATTCCTTTGCCACAATAATGAAATTCCAAATGACTTTTAAACTGCTTATCTGGCTATATTGCAGGTTAAGTAACTGTAATCATAAACACTGGAAATATTGTTCCAAGTATCAGTACAGGCATTTCTAAGTATATGAAGATAATAAAAATAACTCTAACTATAAAAACAATAAATATACTTATAACTCTTCACCTTTTGAAATTATTAAAAAATAAGTGCAAGTTTTCACAAACACATTATTTTATTGAAATGGGAGGTGGAATTAGAATGATGTCCTGCAAACTGGGAGCGAGCGAGCCTCGCTTCCCTTGTGGTTTTGCTTCTGCATCTTTGCCCAGCCCGTGTGATCTGGTTTCCTGGAGGTGTGGGGATCATAGTCACCTGCCTGTAAAGGATAATGCCAGCCAAGCTAAATTCACTGATGTCCACAAAGTGCTTTAAAAATGCTCGAGCTGGAAATAGTTTGTGTTACTACAACATGCTGCATTCTGAGAACAAACAGAAAAAGTAGATAGAGTTACTTATAAGTCACAGTGACATGATACTCTCCAAGAAAATTTGCAATAACCAACATGCAATTCTTAGGCATTTTGTGGCTCGAAAGTTTTAACAACTTGGGAAATAGCTTCTGCACGTTGGCGATGGCTGTTGCTGTGTACCAGATGTCTCTGTGCTGGCAGGCACGGCGGCACTGAAGCAGGAGGATGGAGCTGCACTAATGCCTTCCTCCCCTGCATCTCTCTTCGCCTCTTGCCTTCCACCCCCAGTTCTGTTTCCCATTTTTTACTGCAGACCTAGAGAGGTGGGTTGGAAATGGGGTAAAAATAAAGAAGCTGGCAGTAGTTTCTCCGATGGAAACACTGCTAGAACAATGCAATGCGACAGCAATAATACCCGATTTTTTTGCCACTCCATCATCGAAGAGAGGACCGTTTGCTACCGGCTGTAGGTTCCCGTACTCCCAGCTCATGGTGCTTTTTGCTGGACGTTGTGACCTTTCTGAATTTGCTTGCAATTCATTCTGAATTTAGTCTCGTGCACTGTAGCAGTCAGAAATAGTGGAAACTTATTCATACAAGGAATAGTTCATTTATATTAGCTATAGACTAGAATCAATGCATTGTCAATAAGTCAATAATGACTGTCCTTTCATAATTGTATTCTTTTTAAACTTGAATTAAATTTGTATAACTATTGCTAAATAGAGGAACGTATTACCTTCCATTTTACAAGTGAGGACCCTGGCAGACTTGAGAGGATAAAATCAGACTTATTTCACAGTCTGAAATTGCCCTTCTGATGTTCAGCAATATGAAAATCCAGCCAGTAAGGCATTAGCGGAGAGAAATAAAACTGTTGGATGGTTTCACCCACCTTTATTTTGATGTGAAATGTTCACAATCATATAGCAGATAACTGGCAGGAATAGAATAGACTTTGGAGTTCTTGTCTGCTTATACTGGCTATCCGTAATGTATATACCAGGGTGCACAAGCACATAATGTGCATGTGTATATGCAAGTGCCTTGTTGTATATATTCGTATTATGGGTCAAACTGTGCCATAATTCAGTATGAATATGCGGAATGTGGAGGCTGAATATGGAGAGGTATTTCGTAGACCTGCCTTTTCTTACAGATGACAGCATTCTGTAATGGCACAGAAGCACTATGTTAGCAGTATAGATCTGTAACAGAACAACTATTTTTAACAAAGATTTGGATCTGTTCACCACTGTCCTTATATTTTTTGAAGGTAATTCTGCACATATATTGAACTTTACCTAACAGGTAAAAACTCTGTGCCATAAACTCAACCAGTTGTAAATGTCAATATTACGTACTTAAAAAACCTGAAAACGTTGAAATTAGCGTATAGAATTTTGAAACCCTATTAAGCATTAGAGTTATTGGAATGATTAGATAGTTACAGTGTGAAATGTAAAAGTGTGAAATGTCATTTGGGCTCTTCAGAAACCTGTTAACAAACCTGTTCTAGATTTTCCTTTCTATGAAACTTAAACAACCAAACTGTCTTCTTTTAGTAACAGAAATGTAATTAGTCTCTAACATTTTATTCTTCCATGCACAGTCTTTGCCTATATATTTTACTTTGCTTCTGTTTCTATGCACTCCTACAGAAGTAGAATTATGTATGCTAACATTTTAAATGGTATTAAAGCAAGGAAAACAAAGGCTGCATGTGACAGAAAAATGGGACTGGGCAATCCGCTTGCTTTTGGGGGAACAGTGTCCCTCAATCCTGTGATGGTCTAAGCCGCTTCTGATGATTCCTGCCTTCTGGTTACATAGGGGCTTCATAGGCACAGACTCTCTCAAATCCACTATGGCAGCGCCATGCTGCCGCTTGTTAAGGGAATACGTTATGTATTGCATACTGTCCTATGTGCTTTGTACCACGTGCTCTAAGGAGAAAGCCAGGCACATCTCCCTCAGTCCTGGGTAAATTTGGGCAAGTCGTATGCAATACATAGAGAAACTCTGGGGAGTCTGGTTTGCGGTGATCACAAGTGTAAGCCAGGCGAAAAGGGTCCGCCACCCCAAAACGCAAATTCAAAACGTTGTGTGATTCATCCTGTAACTTTCTGGATTGTTCAGGGTGCCTTGATGACGTATTAGCAAAGCTCTTACTTTTAATGAGTTAGATTTGCATTAGCAGCGTTATGTTTTAAACCGGACTGTTATTTAAAAGTACCAATGTCAGCCTTTTCATGTCTGCTTTCTTTCAGTAGCACCAAGCCAGATTTTACTGTTTGAAAAATATTTCTTTATCCCCTCCCACCTCTCCTCCCATCCCAGTGTGGCATTGGGAGCTTGATGCTCTCCAGGGGAGAAAGCCCAGCCCAGCCTTTCCTGGCCCGTGCCGTGGAGGACAGGGACCTCGGGGCCGGGTGCTGCCCTCCTCCCTTCCCATCATCACCACTCGCTGGAGGCAGAAGCCCACCGGCGGCTGAGCAGACCCAGCTGCCGGGCGCGGGTGTGCAGTGTCGCGGGTGCTGAACGACCCAGGCCAACCGTTGTGTCAGCCCTGCGTGCCAGCGGGCGTAAATCCTCCAAGAGGCTGTTTGTCTCCAAAGTATAAGTAAGATGCTTGGCTGTTTGTCTCCAAAGTATAAGTAAGATGCTTGTCCTGGTTTCGGCTGGGAGACACAATACTGCTTTTCCATACAGTGTGAACCCAAACATGGGGTCTTATTTCACTTTCATGCCTATGCTCGAACATAGTCTCACCCTGGAAAAGGGTGAGAAGAAAGCAGAAACCCAACCAAGCCTCGCGCCTCGCTGTCCATCTCCTTCTGCTCCCGCTGGAAGTTTTTAAAGCCTGTGTTACTAGTTTTGATTACACAAAAATCAGCCCACTTTCAGGTCACTTGCAGTGTTTTCTGGCTGGGGTAAGGACGGACTGGCCCAATAAATGAAAACGAGAGCAGCAAGACAGAAAATGTAAGGTTATTTGGCTTTTTTATCCTTCATCACTGGGCAAAGATGTTTATTTTCATAGGTGAGAGAAGGTGTTGGGAGAAGTCAGTGGAAAAATGTCAGTTCTCATCAGTGGAGGCTAAATCAAGTCCACAGTTCACCAAATGTAATGACATGCGAAACAGGGTGGTTAAATGTAAGTTTAAAGTATCAAAAAAGAAGAGGAAAATTTCTATCCAATAAAAGGAAATCATATTAGGCAATATTTTGTGTTGCTTTTTAACCACTAAGGGAAAGATTTGTATCTGCATGATGGATCTCCGTTGCTGGTCCACCGATTCTGTGGTTTTGGGACCGTCCCTCAGCATGAATGTCCCCAAAACGAATGTCCCATTCAAGCATCCCATTCTGCCCGCATTTTTTTATCCCACAGAATAGAAGGAAGGGGAAAAAAGTCCACTCCAGGCTGAAATCGCAACTTAATTGGTCTTGGGTTTTTGTTTTGTTGCTCGTGTTTAAAAAGAGAGAAATCCTGAGCGCTGGTGTAGTCGGTAAGAGGCGCAGGGCCCTGGGGGAAGCCAAGCTGGGACACGTTAAAGCGGTTCTCAAAACAGGAGTTGAGAGTTAATAGAGAAACAAGGCAGTTCTGCTCCACGTTAAATTTCATTATAAATATTTGGTGACAGCTAATGCAGAAGATTTTTTATACTTTTAGTAGGCAGTTGACAGACATTTTTTAATAAAATAAAAAGCATTTTAAGTGCACAAGGAAGATAGAGGGGACATATTCCTGGTTACTGCATTTTCATTTACAGCATCTCCTTTGTCACTGAAGTTGTCCCAGGATGAAGCATAAAGGACTGGTGATTGAAAAGCTAGACACAAAAGCAAATGAAGTAAAATTAAATGAGAAGGAAAATGTAAGGAACATTCCCCATATGTCTTTTTACCAGTAAGAAATGGCTAAATATAATAATGAAATACAAAATGGCATTAATGCAGAGCATGTCCTTTTTTGGGGGTTTGTTTTAAATGCTTTGCTATGTATTTTTCTGTGTGTGTCTTCCCACACTTTTTTTTTTCTTTGAAGAAGCATCAGCTGTAGGAGTGAAACTAGGCCAAGCACAAGTAGAAATTAAGTTGGAGTTACAAACAGAGAGAGTAGTAAACTTTGGAGGACTTTGATAGAATACTTGCAATAAAACGAGCTGTATGCTTCATGCTACATTTCCATATTTAATGCTGGAGAAGCTGATAGCATAGAGAATTTGTTTTGTCTTTTATTTCCTTATATGATGCATAATACTTAAATCTGCATTACATGCTGCTGCTCTGCTTCTAGTCGTAGTCTGCTCTGAAGAAATTGTGAAGTAAGCTTGTATACCTGCTTTTAAATTAATGACATCCTTGAGAGATGGCATTATTATCCAGAACAGTGCAAAGGACTGTGATTTATATCCTTTGTAGCTAGCTCTGCTTTAGCAAAAGCTGATGTATGACCTCTTAGCATGCTAGACTATTTCATAAAGCTGACTAAATTATACATAGGCAGAAACATTCTACCTCCAGTGACCAGTCCATTAACAAAAATCCATAAACAGGAAGGAGTAGAAAGATCTCATTAGGAAAACCAGATGAAAGAGAGAAATACACGAACTTGAAGTACTTTAACAACCAGAGACTCCCTCAGAGAAAGTGAATATTCAGTCTAAAAAGAGGAGTTCCCTTTGCCTCAGAAACAGCCATGGGTTGTACTGGAAAACATGCAGCAGTTTTCTAGAAATACACAGGACTCTCAATCCACGCTCTTTTATAGTTTACCAACTGGGTGAATATATGCACACACAAAATACTAACTGAAGATGGGACCTTTTTTCCATTCATACCAGGGGCAGTATCTCTAGATATTTATGGAAGAATGTATTTGCAAGAGAATCACTCTTGAAATAAATACATGTATTCACTGTACTTTTCCTTGTAAGGTTTTTATATTGAGACTCTCTTTTCTATCACTGATGCACAAGGGTAATTCCCATTCATAGTGAAGCCCATGAGGATAAAAAATATGCAACTGAGCATCTCACAAAGATAACAGTCCATTGCCAAGGGTTTTACTGTATCTGGGTCCTCTTTCACTTTGATATGTCTTCTACTGAGTTATGGCAAACTTCATCTGCATTGCATAGCTGATTTAATTAAATGAAAAATAAGAATTGTGTATTAGCTCTTTAAATCCCACCTCCAGTCTATGAAGATACGATTCTTCCCTTTGAATTTATTAGATGGTATATCTTGTCTTGTTTTTATGAGCTGGGAACTTGCAGAAGAAAAACATTTTGTACTATGAGTTGTGTTGGATTCATGGTTATGGGAGAATTACCAAGAATGAACAAGTATGGGATGGATTTATTAAAGAAGTTCCTTCTCATATGCTGTATTCTTTTTGGAATCCTCTACATCTTAATTTTGATTTTGTAGCTTAAGAGAGGGTAAGAGAGGATGGTGACAATATTTGATATTCGCAAGCAGCAAAATCCACCAGTTGGAAAGTACAAAATCAAATGCATTTATTTGAAAAGAATTCATAGTGCTAGTTTAGGAAATCTTCTGGAAAGGCTGAAAACAACTGAAAAGTAAAGTCGGAGATTCATACCATAATATTGAATTGTAAGAAATTTCAAAGCAAGCTTTAAAGGATATGGATTAAATGTTTCCTGCCTGGAAAATCCCCACTTGAAAAAGTTCATCTTTGATTGTACAGCTTTCATAAAGATGTAAAGAAAACTTTTTCGGTTGTTATATATCAAAACATTCTAGGACAGCAAATGCAGAGGTTACCTAACCTGAGGCATCTGGCAAGGATGCAGGGCTGCATTCTCCATAGGGGAAATAACGATGCTGCTGTTCCCCATTTTAGCATTTGAGATACCTTCATACTGAGGTTTAATTTAGGAGGCTTTAGTTTTCTAAATTGGGCCTTCAAAAGGGGAAGCTGCAGGGGCAGACTGTGTCCCTGAGCATCCCCCTCCTCTCCCACCTCCCCTGCCTCCCCCCCCGGGTCGGGCGCTCGGCTCTCTTCATCATCTTCATGATGAATGAATATGAGTTACTCTGCAGTAGCTTATAGGAATATATCTGAGTAGCAGTTATACGAATGATGAATTATTTCAAGGAAATGTCTCATACGTGGGGCATGTCTTAGTGTTTAGGTAACGCGGGAGTCATTAGGTGTAGAATAGTGGCCAGAATGTCTTATTTCTGGTGACTGACCTGGTGTAATCAATTAGCTGCAAATTTGATCTGGAAATTGCCCACATGTGGTATATGAAGCAATAATTACAATATCATTAACAAGTTGTAAAAAACACTTCAGTGGTGACTGAAAGTGTGATTTAATTTGAAATCCCTTAACAGAAAGAACAAAGGAAAAAAATTTTTAATGTGTAACTACATATTAACATCTGTTAATACTTGGTTTTCATTATATCCCACCCAGTAGGCATGAGCAACCAGAACCTACAGAGTGGGTCTCGTGGGTCAGAAGTCATTGGTCTTCAACAAGCAGAATCATGATTTATTGTCTAATGGTTTATTAATATCACTGGACTAGGTTCGATTAGCCCTTGTTTTGTAAGTAAAACTGAAAAAATAAATCACCCAAGTATTTTTCATTTTGATGGCATGGCTTTAAGCAATTCTTGGAGCTGTCCTAGAACTATGCTCCTCTCTTCAGTTTTAGAAAACTGAAGGGAAGGTAATCCAAATTATTCTTCTCTTTTCTATTTGATAATTACAACAATGATTCAGATTTTTAGGATATATTAACTAAGAAAATATTCTGGGGTTTCCCGCCAGGAGATGTGGTTATGCCAAAGGCCAGTACATCTAAGTCTTCATCTAGTGCAAGGTATTGAGTCCAGTCTGCAAAGACATAAACCATCTCACACAAGGAACTGAGTGAATGAATTTCAGAAAAATAGCTCAACGCGCCCCAAACATCACCACACTCGAACACAGCTGCAGACTCACAGGATAAACTAAATTAGAATACTGTTTGTAGCAAACAGTAAATCGAAGCCCTCTTTGAGGCAATTAGCAAAATCAGAGCATCCTTTGAAGCAAACAGGCATGAAAATGCTGTTCTTGCACTGATTTTTCAAATGCTTAATTTTGCGACTTTCTTCAGTGTCTTACAGTTTGTTCAAAGGGCAGCAGAACTGAATATCCTATACAACAATGAGTTTCATGAGTTGGTGGTGGCTTGGGTTTTTCTATGAACCATTCACCCAGCTATACAAGCAGATTTTCAGTTACAGCAGTGACGAATGAGAATTATTAAAATAACCCCCAGTTATGGGTGAGTTGTAATTGCAGCCCCAGACACCCTTTTGGATTTCCACCTTACCTCCAGCGAGGAGTGATGATGACCCGTGGAAGTCACCATGGGGAGCGGGGAGGAACTGCTAACCAGGAGTAAAGGGGGGAAAGGCAGAAGGATAAAACATGTTCATCCCTCAACACTTTAGTAGAACATTTTGGTTTTTACAGGGTTTATCTTCACATCAGACAGTGCTCAGGATTTGAATATACCTAAGGATTTTATCTTCCTGTATCCTGCACGACTAAGAGATATGTTGTTTCCTTTAAAGAACATACATATAACACTAACTGTTCATTTATAGGAACAAATCTTTCACAGGAATGTTCTGAAGAGTTTCCTTAAAGGAACCATATAATGAAAACTGTATGACTTAAATTACTGGGGCTGTATTTCTTGCATATTATAATTTATGAAGCAGTAACAAGGATAATAAATGGTACAAGATCTTTTGCACCATACAAGAAAACTCTATAGCAACATGAAAAGCATATAGCATTGATTCTTAATACAATCCTATAATATGACTCTAACTTCTGTTATATCTACTTATCACAGATCTTTTATCCTAGCTATTCAGATAAAAGCTTAGGAATTTTAGCAAACAGAATAGCCTAGCCCCATGGGCAAATTTTGAAAACTCTGCTCAAGGAGATGCATATACAAAATCTATTCATTTACTATATTTTGGCATTCTTTTTTTCCATGTGATGTTTTGAACATTTATCCCTTCAGGATAATATTTAAAAGGAAAGAATTAATCAAAAATCTCACAGGAGAGATGTAAACTTGAATTTGAGCGCCCAGATTTGAATGGATAAAATGGCACTTCAGGAGTTAGATAAAACAGGCGCATTCATAAGCCTGTGATTTTCAAACCTTCCTCAAGGCCAGCAGTGCTGAAGACATTATAGTGCAACAAAATAAATAATTAAATCTTTGCTTATTTGTAAGGCTTTATAATACTAAAGGCTAAAGTATAGAATTGTAGGATACTTATTCTATTGTCCCCAGCAGATTACTCGTTTTGTTGTCTTTAGGATTCAGAAATGTTCTTATTTTATTTAGACTAAAATTTTAATCATCCCCACTTTGCATTTAAAATATGATATTATTTCCCCTTCTACCATCTGTAAGAGAAAACTGGAAAATTTCCTTAATAGTTAGCAGATTTGCTTTGTTAGGTAAAATAGATCCTTGGCAAAAAAATTGTAATTAACATAACAGTTCCATTATACAATAATAGGGTTGTGTTAGAAAAAAAATCTTTCTGTTTGAAATACTTCAAAGGAAAGCCATTGTTTTGTTTTGATAGTGAATTGAATGTAGCTAGCATGCTAAAATACTTGGCCCATAAATATTCCAAAATCTCTCTATGTGATCACAGCACTCGCTAGGTGTAGCGTGCCTCTCCGCCTGTTTACAGGTAATGCCCTGGCTTTTGCAGTTTAAAAGTATTTGCCATAAGTCTCTTTCCAGATTATAACCTCTCTTTAAGTTAAACCATTTTCTGCAGAGAGACCTCTGTATCACTAAAATGTAAACATCACATTAAATAATACGGCTCTAATTGCTTCTGCCTTTCGGACTTCTCTGCTGACTTTCAGAATGCTGATAAGAAGGTGTCCAACTGAATCAGTCTATTCCAGTGAGAGTTATTTTACATATAAGACTGCTAAAATATTGTCCTCAACAGCTTATTCTCTTTATTGTGAAAAAGATTGAATAGAATTGAGGAACAGGATCAGTACATATTACAATTAATATTTAATACAGTAATATCGACATTATTAAACTATAATATAATTAATACAGATATTCAATGACAGTCAGTTGAAAAATGCCAACAATTCTAAGTTTATAATAATTGCTCTCTATCACACATACAATCTTTAAGTGCTACGGTAGTTTACTTCCTGGCATTGTATTTAACTCTAAAGCTTTGTAAGGTGCTGATTTTCTTCTAATTCACTGTGGACTGTACAATTTGCTTAGACAAATACACTCCTTCTCACTGTGACTCAAAAACCAGGAATATTGGAGACTGCAAATTTCATTTATTTCTCATATCAGACTTCCCCAGCTTATAGAATCGTGGTTTAAAATAAAAATGAATACATGTGGTATATATCTGATATCTAACAAGCTTTCCTCCCAAAACCAGCGTTGTAGATTAAATGATTTTAAAAGATTAAATGTCTGTCTCTGGTAGACTACAGGGAATATTGTAATAATGTTGGTGAAAAAAACATGGGTGTGTCTTTTACCCCAAATTAGGGAGATGGAAAGATAAGAACTAAGTTTGGGCTTCACACAAATATGATTAAGCCAGGAAGGTTTCACCCTCAGACCTTCGGTCCTTTTTGTCAAGAATAATGCAGTTTTAAAGCAGTTTCTGAAATCCTGATCCCATTTAAGTCAGTGTCAAGATTTAAAAGCCATCATCTGAACAGGATCTTACTTATCATTTACTTATCACGCGATATAGCCCGAGGGGTGTATCAGGGATAACAGACCCCTAAATGATACACATGAGCAAATAATTAGAATAACTCTTTAGAAATCAGTGTCTCATGCCTTCAGCTTTTCAGCTGTCCTTTTCTAAAGAGCCTTTTTTTGAGCTAAACAGGATTCTGTAACCTGGAAAAGAAACACAGGGTTTTGGGTTAGATTGAACAAAACATTCATACTTCCCCATGGAAATTTTGTTGGTTTTCATTTCAGTCCTCAAACCCAAAACTTTCCTTTCTCAGTTCTATGTGAACTGAATTTTTTTTTTCAAACTTAGGGATTCAGCTACTCATTAAAAAAAAAAATCCATTATTCATCCAGACTTACCGTATGAGTTTCCAGATCTATAATCCTCAGGTAGGATTCAAGTGAGATAAAATGTGATCACGGTGTAAATTCTTAGCCTGCTTTGCGTTTTGACATTGCATATTTTAAATAAAAATGTACAGAAAAGTTAAATTAAAGCAGTAAAATGCATCCAATATAACATTGTGGTTAAATTTTCAGCAGGTTCCTTGACTACATCTGAAGTATTTGAATGCACATTGAGCCCAAAATAAATAACACAGGTGTAAACACTGGTTTTGCATCTCTGCATTCACCCATGCATGCACCCATTTTATAATTATGTACAGCAGGGATGTTTATACATATAAGTCTGATTCCAGCAAGCAGATGCAAAAATATTTAATTTTATAATAGAATTTCTGTCATAATTTTTTCCAAGGCGTTTCCACGTGTGCAGATTTCAGAGGACTCTGCTTTATGCTTCACAGTCGTGGTTTGCCCTGTTTGTCGGAGGAGTTGCCCCATTTCTGATCATCTCTCCAAAACACATCTGTTCGGTTCCTCTCATCTGACTCTTCCTTTCTAATTTCCATGTCTAATAGCGACGGAGGCGCTCCGGGAAGTGTGTGCCCAGCAGATTGCTGCACTTCACCGGTGTTTGAAAGCTCTTGGAGCAACCTCCAGAAGCACGCTGCCTGTCGTGTTTTATTGCTTCATTTTCCAGACTTCTTTAAATCCCATTCCAGCCATAGAGCATGAGCTATGGTGAATTATTTCCTTCATAACTCTACTTAGAATAGATACACAGAGTCTGTTATGAACAAGAAGTAATTTCTTATTCCAAGTTTCCATTAATTCATGTAAACAAGCAGTTAACTACTAACTTTCTGTGTGGAAATACTCCTCCCTCATCACAAAAGGCAAGATTTTCTTTCCCAGTCCCTGGGGCTCTCCGAAGGAGCTTTTTACACCCAGCGACAGCTCAGCAAGTAGAATTTGCATTTTACATTAAAAAGGCATAATGCAAGAGGAAGCTACCTCCCTCCCCGGGGTGATAAATGGAAAAGCCATATGAACTGACGTGGGGAACAACTTAACCAGAGGGAAAATGATGATGTTTCCTTCCTAAGACAGGCCAGCTGCTGTTTGGTTTGAAATTCAAGTGTTTCCCTCTTCTTTTGTGGTCCGGTATGATGGGAAACCATATCCGATACACGTTCCTGGCATCTATGAGATCTTGTGGAAATGATGATTTATGTGCTGCATGTTTTTAACTTCTTCATAAATGCATTTTGATCGGCTTTATTATTTGGGGGGATTTTTTTTTTATAACGTCATAGTAACATGAAAAAAGTAAATAATAAAACTATCTGCCTTTCTCTATGTTATGTATTAGTTCATGTATTTCCTCAAAAATTTTTTTCTCCAATAATCAGTTTTGGTCCTTTAAAGTCACCTTTTCTGTCTTTCCACTCTTTATCGCTGATGTTAGAAACCAAATCGCTTCATTATTACTTTACCTCTCTTTCTCCATTTGACTGAGCTAAGCTTTCCCTGGGCCATCCTCACTGGCACATATTGGTGTCTGATCCTGTATTTCTTAGCACTGATCTCATCAGTAACATAGCGGTATTTACTCATCCAAAGCTTTCTCTGGCCACAACTAGAGACTTTTGTCATTTTGCCATGTGCTAATTTGGAAACACCACTCATAATCCCTCATAATTCTCTGGCTAGAAGAGTAATCCATTTATCTGGTCTTTGCGTCTCCTCCCCCTGCAAACGTGGCTCCCCCTTGGTGTTAGGTGTGAGCCCAGCGTCTTCCCTGCCACAACACTGGCTATCAGCCCAACTTACTGCATTTACGACTGGCCTCTAGACTCAGCAGTATCAGAACTTGGCCACCTCATCATACACTCAAAAATCAAGTATTGATTTATTCCTGGGTCCTCACAGGAAGCTACGCAGAGCCCTAGTGAGGTCAACTGATTTCTTCATGTGCCTCATTTAGCACAGACCCTTTGAGCCAGGGCAAGGGACTTAAAACTGTGGTTAACGTATTATCTTTTTTAGCCGTGATCCCATACTCTTTTCTAAATGAGTTTTAAAAATTAATTTGGTCACAAATAAAAAGTTCCCTAACTAATTCACAATTTTATAATACAATCTTATCTGCTCCTAAACTGCATGGATATGTATGGATAAAAAGACCTCAACTGGTGAAGTGCTTTTAATTCTGTCAGTCTTTAGTATTTCCAGCATGGAGAAATTCATTAACATGGAGTCCCAAAACTAATATTTCACAGGATGCTCTTAATAACCTCGGTTGCTATGCCGTGGAAAGAATAAAACCAACGTTGAGTAAATCCTCAAACCCCACATTGCAAATACCTATTTCATCCTGACAGAAATATCTATTGATGATAAAGTTTTATCATGAGGCTTTCACATTGCAAAGGCACCTTTTAAGAGCTGGAAAAGTCTTGCTATGGCTCATCCTTGACTAAAATTGAAAATTATAGCAATCTCTTGACTCTGAAATGTTCTATCTCTGCAAGGCACTAGTATCTCCACTGCTAATTTTTATTTTCACAGGAGCAGGCATGTTGATGGGTAGGAGAAACAAGAGGTTTGCCCATTTGCCCACTCCGTGTTGTTTATCTTTTTCTTGAAAAAAGATGAATGGCTTAGACATGGGTAAACTGGGTGTCATGAATGGCTACAAGGATTTCATGCTGCACACGCCCATGATTTCCCTTGAAAATACCATTGAGTGAGAAGTTTTCCAGGCAGTACTTTCAAGGCTGTAGAACATCAGCAAATATTTTCTGACTGCATGCTACCATGTGTGTGCCCACATCAATTCCTCCAGCTCCAGTATTCTTCTTGCTCCCAGTGCTCGCTTTCTTCTGGCCCTTCCACACACCAGCTGTCCTGGGTGACCCTGCTGTGAGCAGGGCTCGGACCAGACCACCTCCAAATGTGCTTTCTCTGCTCTTAGGCTTTCCTCCTCCTCCCCTACGGGTACTTCACTGACTCCTGCCAGCGTCCCTTTTCTCTGCGTGGGTGCCCGCAGGCTCTGTTACAGTGTCCAGAGCAGAGGGCAAATGCAGGCTGATCTTGCAGCAGAGCACGGAGTGCGTGACCCAGGTTCATGCTGGTCATCTCCTGAGAGTCCGAAGCGAGGTCTCTGGATGTTCTTGTTTGAATGTCGAGGACTTGCTCCAGTGCCGGTCTGCTCGCATATTCAGTGTAAACTTGTGATGGGCGCAAGCACGCTGGTGGAGAGCAGTGTCGAGTTGGTAACGGCAAGGGTACTTTAAGATTGTTTTCCAGTTTCCCGTCTTTTCTCAGTCAAGTTTACGTATTTCCCAGCCTGGGCGAGTCAGGCACATGGTAGTGGAGAGCCGTGTCGGCACACCTCCCAAGACTGTATGTGCCTTCCTTTCTGCCTTTGACAAAAAGCTAGCCTGAAAAAAAGAAAAACCCAGCCCCCAAAACCCGCTTTCCCAGTTCTCAAACCCCTGCTAAGCCCCACGCTGGGGTTGTTTCCAGGGAGGTGTGAGGCAGCAGATCGGTGTGCCCGGCTGGGTCCGACCAGGCGCCCCAAACGGCTCTCAGGACTTTTCCTGTGGCTCTCTCCTTACAGAAATACGCTGATCTCCTGATGGAAATACTGGCCAAATAGGGTAGCCAAGGACATCTATGGAGTTTAACCATTTCCACTGATGCTTCTGCCATTCTGCCACTGTGCCTTCTCCCAAAGGGAAACCGGCGTTGCCTTCACCATTGGCTATGCCAACAGAATATGATTCTTTGAAGTACTGTAAATTAATCTAGATGCTCGTTCACACTGAGAATTGGTTATTTATTTATGAATGTGATATGTCACATAGTTACCGAGCATGGACAAGTTACTGCTGTAATTTTAACCTAGGATGGAAAGTGGTGCTCTGTATTATCAAAGCAAAGTCATTAGCTGGACGTTGAAATCCTAATTAAACAGGATTTTGAGTACTCGGCTCTGGAAGTCCATATTAATTGGAGTAAACTGCCTACTTTGAATGGTTGTGATCCTTGTGATACTTTTGCATAGTAGGACAGATTTGATTTATTTGTTGTTATTGGAGTCTTTAATAATCAGTGTAATTTACAGGGGTAAGTGCATAGAATTCTTTTACATTTTTCATTTTTATTTATGTAAGCAGAGACATTCAGGGTGGTAATCGTGTATTGTAACATAGTGTCTATGTCACTGTAACAGTGGAAACGGAAATGGAATCTCTTGCTGTGTTTCCATGGCTGAAATTATGGTAAAATTTTCACTTAGACCTTTCTTAGTCAAATTAAATACCCTATCAGGGAACTGGCATTCATTTGGCTTTGAGTGCTTGCTGGCCCAGAGATTACACTTGAGGCAATACTGTAGGACTTTATTGTAAATGCCATTATTAGGACAATGCCCTTTTGAAAGTGCTGCTTCTGTTAATGAAAGGGCACGGGGTGATCCTGTCATCATCTCAAGGTTATGCTGGGCTGAGCATGTTCGTAAAGCAGAAAAACTCACTGCATTTTTCTCAGAAGAAATCTTCTAGTTTATAGGTAATACAGCAAAGGGTAAGAGGCTCAGTACATGAGAACCACAAATGTCGTATAGAGCAGTTCTGTAACCGTTTCAGAAATAAAACCTCACCTACCTCTGTTTAGGTTGAACAAACATTAGTGTTGTTGGCTGAAGCCTCTGTGGTCATTTGGAGTTGGAATAGTTCTAGCTATACGGTCAAAATGCGTATTTGTTGTTGATACTGTTTTCAAAAGTCGCATCAAAATAATATTAAAGTTGCAAAGTTAGGAACCTGGAGCAAACTTATTTTTCCTTTTTTGTGCATAAATGTAAAAATAGTCTCGAACCCCGCGGTAACAGCCGGCGCTGTGAGCAGGAGCCTGCTCTGGGCAGGGTGGCGCAGGGGTTCACGTCTGCCGGTCCTCCCTGGCCTCTCCCGCAGCAGATGGACACTGAAATTCGGGTAGAAGATGCTGCCTGCACTGTCTCTGGTCGGGTATCGAAAACTGTTGGGCAGGTAACAGTTTGACTGTAATTTGGTGTTAACTGTCTGTAAAATGCGAATATTAATAATCCCATTAATCCCATTAATCCCCATTAATACTAATGCTTCCTGTGTTGTTGGAACGTCATGAAGATTAAATCATACCACTCGCAACACATTTACGTGTGATGGGGGCAGTTCTGCAGAAACTCAAGAGAAGAAATTAATAATGTGGAAAGCAATTCCAAGTTTAAGTGTTAGATAATTATTACTAATTTCTAGGCTACATAGTGAGAACAAAAATAAATACTGAATAAATACCTACCAACGGACTTAGTTCAGGGAACAAGCCTTTATTCATTTGAATTGAGTCCATTCATTCGAAACTTGCTCAGTGTTTATTAGCATTCAGCATAACTAGAGAACCGTTTTCCTGAGTAAAAATAGTATGTGATGGGATAACGAGAGCATCCCTCGGTGTACAGAAACATGCGAATGTGCCAGGGTGGTACTCGTGATCTAACGGGTCCCAGAGCTGCAGGAAGAAATGTGTGAGAGTTCTGCCCCGGGGGTTACCTCCCTGGTGGGTGCCCCATCCTTCCTCTCACCCTCCACTGCTGCACCCTCCTCCTCCTCCATCCATGGAGACTGGAGCCCAAAGCAAAGCAGATCTTCCCCCCGCTGGTCCACGTGTGCAGAGACCAGACCTCCCTCTGACCCGCTTCCATCAGGGAGCTGGAGAGCATCACTCAGGAGGGGCAGTCAAAACAGGGAAAGATCAAATTAAACGCTGAGATGCATCACACAAGCGGGTATAATCATCCTCGAACTTTCGAGACTTCAAAAGCAGTCTCTGAATCCTGACAAGTTGTTTGGGAAATCTGGGGGGAAGATGAAACCCAGTATTTAGTTTTAAAAAAGCAATCAACAGAAAACCCCAGAAAATATAAAAAAGTGAGCTTAACTTTTGACCTGAAAAAAATCTGGAATTAACACATTAAAAAAAGGGACTCTCACAAACAATCAAATGGTAATAGATGATAAATGAGCAACATTAATTTTTAAGGCAGGCACTATGAAAGACCAGTCTAATTTCCTTCTCTGAGAAGGTTACTCGTCTCCCAGGAAAGGTCAGGAGCAGATGGGAATCGCATCTTGACGTTAGAGTGATGTTCACACAGTCAGTCCTGGCTTTCTCATCCAAAAATTAAAGAAAGACAGCCCAGATCAAATTGCTGTAAGGTGAGTACACAGCTTGTTAAAAATAATACTGAAGGAATGATTGTCAGTGATTCCCTGTCTAGTGGGAAGGACGTATCGAATGGATCTGTCGTGATTCCAGAAGGATTTAAGATGGATTTCAATAGATGAATTAGGTGATATACTAGAGAATACATCTATATAATTTGCAGTGACATCAAAGTGCAAGTACTTGTGACAACAGGCTTCAAACTCAAAATGACGGATTTCAAAAATGGTCTGGACTCAATAAGATGAAATTTAATAAGGACAGTGCAAGGCAGCAGTCTTAGGGAGAAATCAAATACACAAATGAGTGAAAACTACGTAGGCAGCAGTGCTTCGGAAGAGTTATAGCGGGCCAGGCATTAAGTCCGAGACAACACCACAAATACTGCAGGAAAAGGGCAGATGTCATCTGCAGTCGTTGGAAGTGGTTTGTACCTGTTCTGCTTTATCTGTCCATGACGCAGTCTCAGCTGGATTGGGATGTCCAATTTGGGGAAGAATAATTTTTAAAAAGTTTTAGACAAGGTAGAGAAAGTTCAAAGGAGAATAAAAACTAAATGCTTAAAAATAAATAATAGTAGGAAATATAACACCCAACAAAAATGTGGAAGATTTCATACCTGTAGACAGGGGATTCTAGCAGGTTAAAACAAATCTTCAAATTCTTGCACAGTTGTTACGAAGAGGGCACAAAGGGCAGGACAAGCGTTCAGGAAAACCTCCCAGCGAGGAGGTTCAGATAGGAGGAAATTTCCCGTTCTGTGGGCAGACAGGAGCCAGAGCAGGGCGCCTGGGGAGATCTCTGCCATAAGCTACCAAGCCAAGGTGAGACTGACACATGTCAGAGATGTCTCCAGTACTCTTGATCTTCTCTCGGAGCAAAGGCTTGAAGTCATTGATTGATTCCATTCCTTTCAGCCCCATTTTTAAGATTTCGTTTGACAAAGTACAGAAGTTTTCCCTAAGCACCACTGGCCCACGCCACTTTTCAAGTCACCCTGACCCTTGAAAGATTCGACTTTCACCTCCCCAGAGTTAACACTTGACAGCATCTTTGAAGTGCTATGACTATGGATGCGGTGTTTGTTATCACCAGGTGAGGTACATCAGCTCTGCGGGCAGCGGGATTCAGCTGCTTCGATGTGGAAATCACATCAGTGGTGGTCCCGAGGGGTCACGGGGACTGCCTGGTCCCTTCCGCGGGGCTCTCCGGTGCGGAGGGAGATGTGGGTGAAGGGAAGGGGAAGATGATGCCGTCCGAGCGGGTGGCCACGGGGGCAATCGAGCTGCATGTTCACGTCGTAACGGGTGAGAGTGGACACGTACTGAGGAGTAAAGGAGAATGGATTGTTTTTCAGATAAGAACATGCTTAAAATGCAAAGTAAGCAGAGACATATGGTTGGGATTCAAAGAAGGGGGGAGTGATTCAATCAGAGAACTGTCAAGGGAAATTATTTTAATAACTATATTGGGAATACAATGTAAATCTGTCATCCAGCCTTATTGGAGAAAAATCGAACTCGTAAAATTCTCCAAAAGAAAAAATGCACAGTTGCCAGAAAGCGTCTTGAATAATTACAGATCCTTCATGTAGTTCATGTGATAGCAAGAGTGGCAACAAGTATATTATTGTTTATCTGCCAAAAACTTCGAATATTCTCATTTTGCCTGTAAGGATTACTGATGGTGTTTACCTCTAATTTTCTATTCTAGAATTTTTTTCTTAGTATGTTGCATAAAATATTTCAGTGAAAAGCTCTATGCCCACTTATGTTTTAATTCATCTTTAAATTCTATGCGTACCCAATTTCAGCATTTTACCTGTTTCGCGCTTCTCTATGTCCTCTGTTTCTGTTTATACGTACATATATAAATGTGCACAGCAACATCAGCAGTCTACAGCCTGCACACCCCAAATAAGCAGCCTCTCCATTTCGCTAAGACTGAGCACAACTGTTGCTTTGTCAATAATGATATGGAATGGGAAATGTAAGTTTACTCTGAACTATTACATTACATTGCTTTTCTGGCTTGACCAAACTATGATTTTCTCTCTGTTGGTTTTAAACTGAACCTTGTAGTATTTAGCTTATTGTCTGAAAAGAAAAGAGGAATAGTGGGGTTTTAAGGGAATAATATGTGTATGTCCTCATATAATAGCTAGCAACTTATTGACACCTTCTGGAGAAATGAAGACAGTGTAGCTTTTATCTAACGGCATAGGAAGAAAGAAAGGATTTAGAATATTTTTGGCAGACTACAATGACGAGAAAACAGGCTGCTTGCAGGTAACATGTTAAGCCATCATACTTGCCCGTTAATTACAGGGAAGGGACCGGAGGACAGCAGCCCGAGGCAGCGGGCACCGCGCTGGCTGACGTAGAGCAGTCGCAGGTCGGATCCGACTCAGCTGGCTTCGGGTTGGAAGGGAACTGCTTGTTCAAAGCCTTGGAAGGTGTAGGTGTTTAATGGTACTTCACAGATGGAAAAGATCTGTATGCAGATCTATTTATGCATTTTTTGCTTGTATATTATTGTCCTCTTCCAGTCTAAGTCTGATTCATCACAGAGAGAGGTCTTGAGAAAGCTCCCATGGGTCATGAGATTTCTGAAGGGTTCTGTTTTATGCAAACTTATTCAGATTGTATTTTAGCTGACAAATGTTTATCCTGTCCCACCCAGTTGTTCCTTTCTTACCCTATGTAAATAATTTTCTTCTTGTCTTTTCTTAGTGATCATTCCCCTGAAATGCTGGCATATAAAATAAATACGGGGGAGTCATTTTTTTAACTAGATTGAATGTTGTATTATTTTGACCTTTGACCATTTTCATATTTTTAATCAGTCTTCTTTTTGGGGGTACCTATTTTCTGTAACAATATACCATTAAAATCACATTATATTCCAGGCGTGGAGATAGTAAATGTTTGAATTCACTAAATTGGAAAGGATCTTCAAGAATAACCTTTGTGTATTATTTACATTTTTAATGAATTGCAATAACTTCATTAATCAAACAATATCACCGCTACTGTGTATAAGACTTTTGCATTGATTATCTGAGATAATGCTTCCCAGAATCCCTCCCAAGATTATATTTAGCTCTTACAGAGAAGTTGCACAGGCATGACACGAGTCTCCAGTGCCAGACAGAGGGTTGGGGGTTTGGGGATGTGTGGGCGGATCTGAAGCAGAGAAGAATCCCTCTCAGAATCAATATGAAAAGTAAATTTGACATAATTTGCCTAGGAAATAATTAAATAAATCACCTATTTAGTGGTCTGTAAAATACACAGAAAGAATCCCTGATTTTTCAGATCACTTTCATATCAGTGTGTGCTAAATTAGCTTAAATAATGCAACTAAAATAGAATATCGTCTGTGGCTCAGACCTTTTACTTAGACAGCAATCAGTCACCAACTGGGAAAACTTTAGTTTTAGCCAGTAGGTTATTGCTTTTTCTTTTTTTCTTTTTTTACATTTACATGATTAAATCCTTAGCAGCGGTTTGACTGAAGAGCGTTGCTTACTGAAAGGAGTCTGTGACATGTCTGAAAGCTTTTCCGGGAAGTGAGAAAAACAATGTGTGAAAGAGGGAAGGTGGGAGTCCTGCTCTGCACCTTCTGTATGCCCGAGGGACATCCACCGTGACAGTTCGCCTTCTCTTGAAGAAGAGAAGACCATGAAGACCTAATCCCACAGACACAAATCTCATCCCCATTTGCACAGAAAGAGTTTCCACATAAAATCATTCTTTTTCTATCCATACTCTGACAGTCTTTATTTTGGACGAGGGATTCTCTCTGAAGCTGGAAAGCGTCCCACTCGCACCTGCACAAGGCACACTATGCCGATTTATGGGATATGATTGCTTCGAGGACTTTTTGGCTTGCAAAAACATGTTTGTCTAATTTCCTTTTATCTCAGTTTTTCAGACCAGAAGGACATAACACCGCATCATCCCGTTACGGGGCTATTAGTAGCAGGAATCAGTAAGGGTTTTTGGTAAATCAAGTGCTTTGCTTTCATTTTAACCAGTTTCAGTTGTGCTTAAAAAAGTTAAGAAGAATAATTAGATAACCAACAAAAGAGTATCTAATTACTCCTAGCTGGCTAAGTACAGCTGAAATTGCGGTTAAAAACCCAAATGTGCTAGAGTTAAAGTAAAAAGTATTCAGCCAAAATCAACGTCCCTTACGCAGGCACGACCAACCGAGTGAACATTTGACCAGGCTTGGCGGAGGCTGGACGAGCCGGGCTGCAGTCGCTGGAGCACTGGGTGCTTGGAGTCGGCACCCCGGATGGGGCTTATCCTTCAGGATCGATGCTCAGCGACTAGACTAGGATGGCGTTGCTCCTAGCCCTTGTTCCCCTTGCTGGAAACCAAAGACCCGTCGAAGGGGAGATGTGCTGTTTGGGGACCCAGCGATCTGGCGATGTCAATGCGCCTGGGAACGGCTTTCCACTTAAGGGAAAAAGATGGAAAGCTTTGAAAGAAAAATAAAATATTGCTAGATTTATGGTTGAGTAAGGTTTTTCTGATTTAAAACTAGATTTTTGCAAATCAATTAACAGAAATGGCAATTTTATTTTCTACATTTCTTCTGCTTTACAAAGCATCAAACTGCTGATAACAAATCCATCTCGAGGCAAAGAATATAGCTTTTCTATTTCTGTATTTTCTCAGTGATAAATTGAGTACAGTAATGAAAAAGTGTAGGAGAGTGATGAAAGGGCTGCAGAGAGAACAAGCGCTCGTCCTTTCCCTTCTCTCTGCATTTACCAAGTGAACAATATGAGTCACAGAAAATAGGGAAAATCTATGGCATCAGAAATTGAAGAATGATTATCTGCAGAAAGTCTGCTTCTTCATTGATGGAAAAATGGTTGCATGACAAAATAACTGTGGGTAAGAGATGAAGACCCTTCGATTTGCTTGGAAAAAAGAAAGCTGTCATGTTCATCTTTCAAAGAACTTTCAGCATCATAACAAATTTTGCCCATCAGCCTTCATTCAGAGCGCATCCTTCCCGCTTCGCAGAGCAGGCTCTGGTTGCGAGGTGAAACTTTGGGGCCGCTCTGGCCTCCCCTCCTGCGGTAACCCCTTTGGGGCTTAGGCCAACGTGCGTGTTCCAGAAGCCTGGAACACATCTCCATCCCTCCTCGGAGAGGCGGTGGTTTGTTTCCAGTTTGGGGCCAACCTCTCTCATACAGGATATATATATTATTTTGCTGAGTGCTTTTCCTTTCAGTCTTTGAAGAATGTGGTGGACCATAAGCACCAGAGGTATCAGCGTAACAGTGCAGAAACTGAAAATCACCGTTAGTATTCATAACAGAAAAAATCCACCTGATATTTTAGCCTAATTTTTGTTAAACTTTCTAAATTTTACTAAAACATATATGAAAAAAAAATTTACTTCAGGTAGTTCTTAGTTAAATGTTTGGATATTCTAAGTGAAAACCAATCACAGTCTTATGATTGATACCCAGTTGGTAAAGATTTTCTTAATCTTTTATGCTCAATAACTTTAGTAATAAATTTAGCCTTTTTGTAATGGCTTCCATTACTTGAAGTTTTATGCAGTGGCACCCTCTGAATTTATAAATGTATTCCGATGTTGTGGGTGGCTTCTTGGCTTGTCCTCCAAGTGTGATGGAAGCAGCCCCCCCTGCCGCCTGCCTCTGCTCACCCGCGGCTCCACCGTTGCCGGGGCCGCCGCTCGCAAAACCTGGGTGAGAGCCTGAGCCTTCAAGAACCGGCGCATGGTGAGCACATAGCCGAAAGCCACAATGTATTTTTGGTTTAGTGATGCAGAGAAAACTCCTTGCTTCGATGAATCAATAGCAAAACTCTCACTGACTTCAGCAAACCTCTTCAGTATAAATTCACTTTTCGTTCAATTCCCATATTCGAGGCACGGCTCCTTTTAAGCTGGTTTTGACAAATCCGAATAGATTTACTTATTTGAGATATTGCTGCTGAAGATAAATAAACTATTTTAATGTGACCTTCCCAGAGTCCAAGGCCCGTCAGTGCAGAGCGCCGTCGTTAGCAGCTCGGCAGGGAGCGGCGGGACGTGCGGCTGGCGCGGCTGCCGCCGCTGACGTCTTCCCGAGTCTCTCACGCCTTCGTAAACTTTTCCTGAGGTCACCATAGATCGTTACCTTCCAGAAGTGACGCTGCCACAAGTAGAGCAGGTAAAGGCCAACATTTCTGTGCTGAAACGAACGATTTAGGAGAAGCCTTGTAGATGTGAATCCGGCTGTGTCAGCCGTTAACCAGCCAGCGTCCGCTTCCAGGAAACCTTCCTGCCCCCGTCACTCCAGGGTGCTGTTGGTAGAAATACGATAGATACAACAGATAGAATACTTGCTTACGCTTTTTAAATTTGATTTTCCTTCCAGTTCTGCATTAGCAGGTTCCTGTGGCAATGTGGGTCTTTTTTCTGTAACTTAAGACTGATATTCAAGTTGGTCCAAAATAAATTGATCACTGATAACAGATAATACGTGACAATAAATTTCTAGGTAAAACATAAAGGATATTACACTAGTTTATACAAATTGTGGTTATACTGCTAATGATAGGTAAGAGGAAAAGAGATTAATCAAAAACTTACAAAAGTACTACTTTTATGAGGTTTTCCTCACGCTTTGGCATGAATTATTTCCCATGAATTGGAAATAAATGATGAACCAAGGTATAGCCATTTTTCTTCACAGCCCACCCATAATTTGTTTTATCAGAACCAGTGTGCCAATGCTGCTTCTGCGTACATGACAAAGTGTGTTTAATAAGCAAGAGGTGAGGACCTTTAGGCAATGCTCTTCAATCACACTGCTCTTAAGGAACTAATCATGTAAATGTAAAAAAGAAAAAAAAAAATTCTTAGTTTTCCCAGTTGGTGACTGATTGCCACGTAAATGAAGATTTGTGCCACACCAGCACAGGCTGTTGCCTGCTTCTTTATATTATTTGCTCTACTGATTTAAAAACGGTATTAACTATACTCTAAAAATCATATGTGTTTTGGGAGTATTTTACAACTCACTAAATATTGAGCTCATCTTATTATTTTATTTTGTCAAACATGGAAAAATCTGTGTGTTATCTTTGTGCAATATTTGATTACAATGGGGGGGCTTCAGCTGGACAAAAAAAATGATGCTACATAGAGAGTCATCTAGAGGGTTACCTGCGTTTTTATGCATTCATAAACAGTTAAATTGACCGTGGTGGGTGCAGGCAGGGAGGGAGGTGCCTGGACTTTTCACATTATTTCTGCTGGGCTGCGCTGAGCTGCTGCAGGCAACGAGCTGCTGCCGCCTACACCGTCTTGTGAGACCGTCCCACGATCTCAGGTCATGCATTTCACCAGGGTTAACAATCTGCGAGCTGTTACACTTGAAACGCGTGTCCGAAACGCTCCAGAAAATGCAAACACCTTCTCTTCCTTCCATTAACTCTTCTCAGCAGCCGTAACGAGGTGAGAGACCATGGGCCAAGACTGGCGCAGTAATACGATTCGTAGGCATTGATGTTTAGGAGCGGAGAGATGTTGCTGGCACGTGGGCCAGCTGGTAGATGAATATGGCTTGAAAAATTCTGAACTTTTATTTTTCTGTAACTTGCAGTTTCCACTTGTCCTGGCTTTCAAGGAATTTCCTTCCCCCAAAAAACCCCTCATTTGCCCTTACCTCAAGCTGGGAATTTGGGATGGGATTTCATCCATGAAGGGTTTCTTCTCTGAAACCCAGACCCTTTAAAATGCAGCAATTTAAATTTTCTTTTAAACTCAACAAACCGCATACAAATTTAAATCTTTGCTGTTGATTTACTCTTCCTCATCTACTCCTGTTTGACAACCTTGATGTTAGTGGCTACCGTTTCCCGGGACGTGCCCTTCGTCGCCTTCATGGCCCTTCCCTGGACTCGCTCCGCTCTCTCCCTGCTTCCCTTCCCCAGGGGGACCCAGCCCCGGACCCAGCACTCCAGGCGCGTCTCACCAGGGCTGAGCAGAGGAGGATATAAGAACATTTCTTGTGTGGCAACTCCAATGCCTTCTGGGGGGAAAAAAAAAAAGTATATAAAAGTGGAGCAAGGGGTTTTTTAAGTGTTGAGAGATGATTATACAACTCTAAAAAGCACAATTATCTTTTTTATGATAGATACTGTGGCGCAATATGTGCAACTATAAAAACGATGTTGTTGGAAAAAAAATTTTTGCGATGTTTACGGTTGTTTTTTATTTTAAAATAAGGTATTTTAGATGTGGCATTCAGAGGTGTTTAGGGGATCAAAATTGTTTACAGGTCTGAGGATGAAAACAGTGTACATGTTTGCCAGAGAGGTGGAGGATTTATGTACATATAAATAATTTAAAAATCTTGACAAAATTGAGGGCGTTTGAAAACAGATGCTTCTTGGAGCATCTGAAGCATGTTGATTTATGATAACTTATGAATTTTGCATTGTAATACTGTGACTTTCGTTCACTGACCACTTGACTGACAGTAGTCTGTGCGAAGTCCAGCCTTTAAGGGGATTCTTTGCAATCCTGCCATTTTTGGTTTGGGGTCACACATATTTGGCATCGTCTGCTTTCTATATAAAGCCTCTGGTTGGAGGGTGTCCTCTCCCAAACCCACGAAGCAGGCTTGGATTTATAGCTGGGCTGGGGGTCAAGAGCACGCGCTGAAGCTCCACGGGCACATGCAGAGACCTCACGGGCTAATTAGCCGCTGCGCTGTACAGCAGCATTAGCTGCTGCGTGGGATATCAGCCAGCGTAATCTCCTAGAAATAAGTTACATCTGTTTCTGCTAATTAATACACCTCAGTAGTCACAGTGGTTTGCGTTTGGCAATATTACTACTTTTTTGTTGCTTGGTGATGGTTATTGATGAGCTCTGCAGATGGTCGAACGGCCTCTTGAAGACCCTGCTAGCTGTTAATGCAGTCCCCCTCTTTTCAGTCACATACGGTTCAAACGTATTACTTATTCCTAATAACCACATTTCAACCTGGGATTTTTTTTTTTCATAAAAACTTTCCTTTGATTAACTGTCCTTTTTTTTTTTCCTCTTTTTTTTTCCACATTTGAGCGTTACGGTTGTCTGGTTATTCAGTCGAACGTTGCTTCATCCTTCTGACTAAAATGGGAAGAATAAGAGAAGGAAAAAGTAGGAAATTAGGGTTTTCTTACAAGAAATCTTCATGCCAGTGCATATGCTAAAATTTATGAAAACTTTTGGAAAACAGAATCATTTGTAAAGCGGAAGGTTTTCCAGATGCTGGGGGGTCTGATGATTGCAAACTGGAAAGTCGTATAGATTCTCAATTAGTGGCAAATGGAGTTCATCACTGGTTTTAATAACCCTCATAAGCACATTTTAATTTTTCTATGTATATGTCATAAAAACTAATTATTACGTCCAAGCCATAAAAAGAACAATAATCCATTCTTATGTCATGTTAGTGATTTCTAGATATTATACAAGTTAATGAAATCAATATGCATATTAGGAAAGCAAAGCAATAAATTATTCTGACTGCGGAGTGAAATCAATGTTTCACCTTATTTTTTTCAGTATCTTCAGCAGACAGCTCAGGTCGCGAAGGTCCCTAACCTGTCACGCCAGCAATGCGGGGTTCAGCGGTGCAGCTGACCATAACCCCTGGGAGAGATGCAGCTCCCTTGTCTGCAGCGGGCCAGCTGCCCCGTTGCCAAAGGGCTGAGAAGCAGATGTACCGCTGGCCCTGGCTGCGTTGGCCACCTCAGGGGACACGTTTCTTGTTGCAGCCAGGTCTGTCCCCTGCTCCCATCCCTGCCACGCCGGGAGTGCATGGGGAACCGAGCCAGGGACCTGCTGCGTGTGCTTGTGGAATGAATTCCTGCAGATTATGAGCCCAAGTCAAACCCGATCTCTGTTTATCTCTGATAAACATCTCAAAAAAAAACACCCCATGCATGTATTTTGAATTTTCACAGCTAAATTTAGAATTTTTTTGAAATTTTAAAAGGTAGATGTACAGAAAATATTGCAAAATCTGTGTATACATGGAAGAAAATTGTATATTCAAAGATGGGCTCTAGGAAGTCTGGAGATAGCCACGCTGCTCTGCGCCCTTCCCCAAGGGGTGGTGGGTGCTGGTGGGAGCAGGAGCGTGGTGTCCCCACCACCTCCGCCGGGGACCTGCTGCCTGCGCTGCCGTTGCCTGCAGCGCCCGCCGTGCCCCGCATGGGATTCATCAGGCTGGTGGGATCAGAGGGTCATCTGCTCCCAAAGGCCAGAGAGGAACATCCGACTGGGAAATTAAAACGCAGGGAGCCTGAGAAGACAATAATCCCCTCCTCCGCTGAGCTCCTTTTTGAGATTTCGGCTGCGAGTGCAGCTCAGCTAGTGTTCCCTGACTACTAATGGCAACAAATTACATCGAGATAGCGGATTTTGTTATCACCAAGGAGTCCCCAGTGCTTTACAAGCTGGTTTGTACATCGCAAACCATCATTCCTCCCGAGGATGGCAGCGAGGTCTCGGCAGCTCCGAGCAGCATCACGCCGTGCAGGCAGGGGGGCACCCGAAACGGTGGGTGGCACCGGGGTGGGGGGACAAGGACAAAGCCCGCTTTGAGTGCAAAAACCCGTCTGGGCAGTGCTCTGCAGTCCACAGCAGCTTTTGCGAAGGCGGCTGTGGGGTCCTGCAGGACGGCAGATGCCGAGCGCCTCCGTTGCATTTGTGCCCGAGGCCCCGAGGTTCGGACCGCGGGTTGTTATCACCTCTGAGCTGTTGGGAGCTGCTTCGCACCGCGATGCGCTGGTTCCAACGCATTGTACTTTAGTGGCACCAGGGTGGAATACAGTTATGATTGTTATTATTAACGTTATCGTTATTATTGCTTTTATAGTAGCTCGCTATTAAGGCTTGTCTGAACTTCATTCTCATCCCATTTGTTTTAATTGCTGTTGGAAACAGAAGCAAATTTATTTCTCTCTGTTATAAACAGTCCAAGGAAAATAAACCCGTTGCTGTGTCCCTCACGCCACCCTCTATTGGTATGCACTTCTCATAAAGGTGATTCATTCATTTAATGCTGTAGTAGATATAAGCTTCAGTAAATATTTAAACAAAGCACTGCAAATCAACGAGATAAAGAACTTTTTTATGTTCCCTGTTTTTTTTTCTCTCCTATGATGTTGACAAATTACTTATTAAAGCAGAGTACGGTAACTATTCTCAACAAAGAATTGGAGAAAGGAAATAATGGAAAATGCTGAAATTTTCCTATTATTGGTCATTTACAGAAACCTTTTAGAGAATGCATTCATCCAGGCACATGAAGGAAGGGGATGGTGGAGATTTAAAACTGAGTAAGGAGGGGTTTGCACATTAGGATCATACCATAACACTGGGGATGTCTCATTGCCTGCATGACTGCCTGTGAGGTTGAATTATCATTTGCTCCTCCGTGTTCCTCTTTTGCTGCGTATTTTTCTCTCAACTAATCAAAACTTAAGTAAGCAATGTAATAGCCTGCTTTCTGGACAGAAAATGAAGCTTCACTGAAATGTAAATCTTTTCCAGAATGTTTAGCATCACTTTAAATTTCATCAGGAAACCAAAAAATAATCATTCAATTTTTCTCATTTGTTTTAGAAAACAAAAATCTTTGGCTTTGATTTTGATTTATTTTGACTCCCAGAAAATGATCGAAGGCTAAAGTGCATTTAATATTTGATGTGACAGGGGCAACTCTTTAAGTTTGAAATTTGCAAACGGGGAATTGGTCCCAAATCACTCAAAATACTTCATTGGAAAAGCAGGCCATCAGGTGGGTTATAGCAGATCAGCTCTGCAGCCTCGCAGTTGCTCGCCCCAAGTGACTTAGCAAAGACTCTTCAGCCGCTCCGGGGACCCGCAGGGTTTCCTGCCGTTGCAGAAACGCACGGTGCCTTCGCCAGCGTCTGGCAGCATCAGGGGTCCTGTGCCGTGCTGCGTCTGACGTGAGCGCCCGGGCGCCCGCCGTACACTGCACGGTTGCACTTACAGCCCCGTTCGGGGGGATTCCACCCCCGGGGCAATGCCCCCGGCTCCTCGCTCGGTCCCTTCGCCCCCTGTCCCCGCGGTAGGGCGGTTTGATAAAACTACAGAAAGCAGAAGTTTAGTTTTTACTGCCTTCTCTATTTAGTTTCTACAAGCAGTCTGTGTATCTTGTCCTAAATGGGAAGGTATTCATTTAAAAGCGTTTTAAGAAAAAATGTCAGATGAGTGTAAAGTGCTTTTCATTTTGGACCCTTGTAAAAAGTTTACTCGGGAGTTTCATTCGTCTTTCATCCTTGCTTGTTGTCTTGTTTCTTATGCATTTCTTTAATCCATATACTGCATAAATGTTTATTCATCGCTACATTTAATTTTTTTTCTGACCTTCACAGTTGCCATGTGGGATGGGTGAAAGACTGTAGTTGTTGAAATGGAGAGTAGCTCTGCAATGGATTTAATCTGCACTCGAAGCTCAGCACAGCAGATATTAAAAGCTAAATCTGCTCGTAGATCAGAGTCTTTAGAGGTATCATAAGAAGTATGTACACGAAATAAACAATTTTTAATTCTTATTAAATATTAACTTGCCATTCTGATCATGCATATATATTCTAGTCGTAATTAATAAATTCCACAGATTTTGATGATCTGAATGTAATGTTCTCTGGCAGTCAGTAAATAGCAGAAAAATTAGCAGCATACCAACATACCAAAAATCATTATTTGTCTCAAACTGTGAGGTTCCAGAAATACTTAGTATAAAAACCAATTTCTATCGTGGAAAAGAAGATCCTCCTAGGAAATCATTGATGAAAATAAAATCTGCGATTTTTCATGAGTACCAGCTCATATTGTATCATTTATGTAATTTTACAGAATTACGTTATACATCAGGACTGCACTTCTGTGCTTACTTGTGTGTTACCTCAGTTAATGTATGGCTTGTATTCATTTAATGTCTGTTTCTATTTTGGAAACGCATAGATGATGCAACCTGCTCAGTGTCATTGTAGTAAGACTTACAGACACCTTCTACTAGATTTTATTTAATTTCCCCACTATAAAACCTAGATTAAAGAAGAGCCCAGTCAATTAGAAAATGAACAAAACACGTACTTAAGAGAAAATCACTCAATCTGTGCAAGTCTGGAAAATTCTCCAACTTCTACCACATCCCAGTTCAAATCTTCCCTTAGAAAGGCTGCAAAATTCCTGATGATAATCCTCAAAAAGAAACAAAAGCGTGCACACTTCTCCTGGACCAGACTTTCCAGTCTTTAGCAAAATCTGGAGAGGGTTTGTCCACCGGAGTGTCGCGTCCCTCGAGGCACGGACGACGGGCTCTGTGTTCTGTACAACGCTGAGTACAGAAGATCACTGGGTATAAAAACAGGGCTCAAACGCTGCTGCAGTCACAGAGCTTCCCACCTGCACTTTCTTCTCTTTTCCGTATTTAAAGCCCCGTTGTAGTTCTGTAATAGATCACCTGCGAGGGCACGGGGAAAAAAGAGTTCACTGCGATACAGACACAACCGATAACGTCGGAGAGGAGAGTGCTGTAGGCAGGGCCAGGCAACCGGCGATTCCATCAGCGGTCCCTGGGGCGCTGCCGTGAGCGGCGGTGGCCTTCCAGCGGGTGCCCTGTGCCTGCCACGCTCTCGGTCGTGGAGCGTGACTTTGGGGAGCGATCATTACACCAGAGACATTCTGCCTCCCTAGTAAAAATGCAGTAGACCTTACATGTTTATAACCGTAGTCTCATATACAGCATAAACGCTATTATAAAATATTATAAAATTTAAAAATTATATACAGCCCTTGCGTATTTTGGATGTAATGGATGGGGGCATGAAGCACTACCAGCAAGTTCTGGGTGCAGTCACGTCCCGTAGGCTCCGAACGGCTGCAGGAAGAGAATTGGTGGTGTTGATTTGCCCTTTGGTGAAAACGTCTGACTCTGGGATTTATGGGAAAGGGTAGGAAATATTATTTAAAGGAGCAAATTCCTTCCGTGTGCATGGGAATGCCAAAAGCTGTTGTATCCTGTCCGTGCCGATTGCTGCAGGCAGCGGTATCGGAAAATCTGTAAAACAGAAGAAACCTGCCAGGGCTGGGCCGTGAGGGCGTTGCATTGCCCCCCGCCCCTGCGGACCCCACGGGGGGGCTGCTGCCTGCGGGGGGGACCAGGTCCCGCCAGGGAGGCCAGTGGTCCGCCGAAACCCCCGTGCTCAATGTTTGGGTGCACTTGAGGGGAGGGTTTTGCCTTCGGAGGTTTGTATGGCTTTTAGAAATACGGGTTTGATTGAAGGTTAATGCCTCTGCAGCAGCGAAGGCTGAATGACAGCAGACCAAGGCACTCCGTGACACGCTGCTTCGCCGCGAGCGTCCCCTGCACCGCGCGCCCTCGCTGCCCCCCGCTGCACCTGGGACCCTAAACAGCATCTTTTGTGCTCAAACACCGCAGCTAAGTAGAGCTGCAGCGCGTACCGCAGGAGGGCTCTGCGGTGTGGTGAGCGGTGTTTTGCAAACTCCTGCGCACGTTTCGCAGTTAGAAATGCATAAGCATTTGCACAGATGGATTAGTCAACAAACTAATTCCGGACCAAAAGAAACGGTCAGTTAAGCTGCTGAAAGCAGCATCTTCTCTCCCCCGCTCTGTGTTTATTGCTTAATTATGAAATTATAATTAGGAAAAAAATCAAATTATCATTGCAGTCAGAGAGGTGGGGGGTGCAGGCCAGCATTTGGATGAAGAACTGAAGGGTATTGGGGATTCTGGAAAAGAGGCTATATAACACTTCTCTTTCACCAAAAAAGTCACTCTTTAATGAAAAGCAAGCATACGAAGCTTCAGCTAAGGCAATATGAGCACAAAAGCTGTACTTGCAACACCTGGGGGGGATGAAGCAGGTGATTCCTTAGATTCTGGTGGTAAAATCTCTCTTGCCAAACTCCCAGACGTAACACTTCTGTACTTATAATGCAATTCCTCTCACAGTTTTTATATGGGATTGGCTATATTCTATGTATGAGATGGGATTGATTACATTATAATCTGAAAATGGAGCAGGGTACCATGTTATGTAATAAATGTTACTATAAAAAATGTAGTTCGTAACTTGTCGTCACCTTTAACTGGGTAACCTTTCTGAAGAAACAGAGCTGTATGTCCAGCCACATATGTTGTAATCTTGATACTACATAGACTTTGATTGGATGTTTCAGTGGGGGGAACAGTAAGGCAGGCAGCACATATTTTAAGAAACAAGATGGATTCACTGATGCTGAGGCCCCAGATTTTTTACCTGATAATTCTAAATTGTCATGAAAATAAGACATCTCTCCCCACGTTCAAAAAGCAACAGCAGCTCAAAAGGCAGCTCTACCCCACAGTCATTCCCACCACACTAGTAAGCTTTATTATGTTGCGTCATTTATGTACACATGAATGTAACTGAGAATATAATTGCAGTGCTTGAAAATGAGAAATGAGACTCTGCAATGGACAATGTCAATCCCCTGCAAAATATGGCACATGTAATTCTGGGCTCCAGGAAGAAGTAGGAGCTAAAATACATTGTCAGCCAGAGACTCAATTCTTATTAGCATCAATCAGTCAGGCTTCAGGGATAGCAGATCTGGTCAGACAAAGCAGCTCCTCCAAACAGCCAGTGAAAAAGGGTCAGCCACTGGTGGGGAAGTTTGGCTTGGGAGCCTTAACAGAGCTGCCATAAGGTATAACGGAGGATGCCGCGAGATGAGCAGGCAGGTCCCTTCCGCAGCAGAGCCCCGGGGACGCCGCCGTTCTCCCTCCTCCAGCTGGGGAACACCAGTTTTTACCTACAAGATGTGCAATTTTAAAGAGGAAATTGAGAGGAGGTTCCCCTGGTACTGCTCAGGAGAGAAGCACAGGTGGACGTGCGATGGGACCAACAGGAGCCTCCAGGTATTCACGTTATTCTGGTAGCGTAGGTAACTGCTATTTTAACCACGCAAGAGATCCGTGCAGCAAGCCCTCCTCATCCCTTCAGTGCCTCCTGCCCCCTCCCTCCCGCCACAGCTGGCCACAGCAGGAGCTGAAGGGATAATAGGAATAATAGTCAGGGTGATAATAACTGCACAGGGAAAGAGGAAATAAAGCCGAGATAAAGTAGTGGGTTTAAATCTGTACACGGCGTTGGTAAGACTCGTGCTAGGCTATTATGCCTCGTTCCACTGTTCACATTTCAGGATGATTCAGATATTCCTCAAAAGGGAGAAACAAATATTATCTAGGAAGCCTTACAAAAATTAAGCTTGTGGTGCTCAAACCATCTGCAGAGAAAGATGAAGAGGTGATTTATCACGTTGTACAGGTCCTTAGTCATAGGAAAGATACTTGATAGTAAGGGGGATGTTCAGTCTTGCAGACAAAAACATAATAAGATCCGATTTCTGAAAGCTGAATTTAGTGGAATGCAATTTTGAACTAAGATGCTATTTCCTGGCAGCAAGAGGGTATTTAACCGCTGAAAGTGCTTCCCAGACGTGGCAGTGTGAGCATCACCTGGAATTGCCAGGATAAGACTAGACAGCTTTCTAAAACATAGACTTTAGTCAGGCTTCTGGGAAAATTTCTAGAGCCTGTGACTATCTGAGTTCAGACTAAATTATCCTATGGCACCTTTGGCTATATATATTCCACAAATCTGTTAAGACGGTTGAATTTCATTCGTATCAAATTCTGCGCTCCATAACCACGGCTTACATGTAGAATCACTGAGGAAAGATTTTCAGATTGTGTGCCATGAGAATATATGGTTTTGTCAAAATTAAAATATTTGACAAAATACTGTGGATTTGGGGTTTGAACACGGTAGGCAAAACCTACAACAAAGGCGGCGAGGCTGACAGCCAAAGTTAATGGCTATCCTAAAACAAGGAGGAGGGGGAAAGAGCTGGATCTGCAGGAGGAAATCCAGGGCTGGGAGCCTGAGCATTAGGGAAAATACGCTGCTTTTTGTGAGAAGAGGACACTTGAAAAGGAGGTGAGTGATAAAGAGCAAATAAAACCTTATGAGGAAAGGCAGAGGAGGACAAAGACAACGCTTGCATTAAGCAGCAGAGAAAAGAGTAGACCGTGTTGGTCTTTGTCTTGGAAAAGAAATTTTGTTCGTCTCTGTGAACCGAATGAAATCCTATTACTTCAATTCTAGATTCCTGCCTATGGCAGGACTGCCAGCGTATTTTCTTTGGAAATTTGTATTTTGGGAGATTTGATTACAATTGCTTATATGATCCAGCTTTTCTGCTGGTATTCACTCCGTATGCCACCCTGCTCACAGGACCGACAGCAGTCGTGCTGAAGGTCCAGCAGCAGAGCATGCCAAGAGCTCCTCATTCCCGCTGAAATTAATGCTATCATGTTTCTAATCTGTTTGTATCAGTCACACTAAATCAATATACTGAACAACGAGCGGATATTTCATCCACCCATTTTCTGGTGACGGATGCAGGCAGGAGACTGGACTAAACCGAATCCTGACCCTGGCACAGCCTGAGCACCAGGAGACCTCCTTTAACTTGCTGTTCTGGCCGCCCAGGTGCCTTCGTGGCAGCACAGCATGCTCCAGCCACGGCCTCTACCTTTAGTGACAAGTTTAAGGCAAACAAAAGTCACCTGGATAAATAGTGTTAGGTATCAGGTGTGAAAAATCCCTCTACGGTACTGCTTCAATAATGCCAGAACATGAGCAAATCTCTCTCTTTTTCTGCCTTCAAAGGTGCAGAACTTTGAGTAAGTTGTTTAATGCTGTTGGATATCTTACACCGTAACCTTTACTTAATCTGGAACATATTTCCACAGTTCCAAATAGATATTGCGTCAGTCAATATATTTACTGCGTCAGTCATATATTTACTTGTGAGAAGAACTGTTTTGAGTTATTTGTTTCCTTCTCTTGACTTTCTGGAAGTATGCTCTTTCTTGAAGGATAAAGAAATAAGTAGCTCAGATTTAGGAAGATATTTTTAAAATATTGTAGACTGACTGAAGTCACTGCGTTTGCCTCATTACTCATGATCTCCTGCTCTCAGGTGGATTTCTACATTTCAGATAGGATGACCCCTCACTGGCTGTCTTTAGGAAGTAGATTTATTTTTCATACGCTGTACACAGAAATAAGAATTCCTTTCAACGTTTTGTCTGTTGCCAAGCTGAAATGTTAATTGGGCTGGGTCGGGGGGTGGGGGAGACCTGTGTTAACGCCCCATTTCAGGGTGGAGGGGACCCCGAGGAAGGGTCATGCCATGGCAGAGCTGGCGTGGGGTGGGCGTGTGGGTGGTGGCTGTTCCCCTGCTCCTTTAGGACAGGAGAGACTTCTGCAGAAGGAAGTTGAGTAACGGGTTCTTTGCAGAGATCTGCAAAGAAATCTGATTAATAATTTATCCCTTTACGTGGAAATAACCCTTCTGTATGTTTCGGCTCCTGAAAACGGGCTGTAATGACTGCATGCTTTTTTCAGGTCATCAGGTGACGTAGGGAAGAGTGGGTTATCACCTTTGTGAGTTAGACTGGGGCAAATTCAGAAGTTTGTGTCTGTGTAAACCTGCTTGAACTTCAAAGGCGGGAAATGCCGAACTTCACTGCTTTAGGAACGAGGGAAAGTTCAGCCTTCCCCAGACCTTCGTTTTCCATAAAGACAATGTTTCTCTGCTAATTACAAATACTCTACACAGACTTTTAATTTTCTTTGCTCGCAAATGCATAGCCACAAGCAAGCACGGAGAATTTCCAGCTTTTTGAAGTCTGTCTGACCCCAACTCATTTCTATGACTGAAATACTTCCACTGGACCAAGGAAAGGGCAGGAGAACATTCGCAGGTGGAGATCCCAAAGCACGCAGAACCAGTCTGTGCATATGAAAAAGCTCTGTACTTTTTAAAGTACATTGAAAAGATGCTAACAATGTATTCCAGGTTGCTGAAGTGGTTGGGAAGGTTTATGTATGGGTTCAGTTGGGGGGATTTTGGCTGTGACAAATTGGAGCAAACCAGTGAGACAAGACTGTGGCATTCAGGAGAGCAAAGCTCCAGTTAGACAGAGACTTTGGTTAGGAAAATGGAAGATCATAAACTTTTTTTTTCTCATTTTACTGCTACCCATTTACCTCGCAGAGCACTTTGATTTTAAAGCAGTTCTTACAGAAGGCTCTGAAACACCCACATGTAAGATCTGTATCTTTTACAGATACTTGTACAAAATTTGTTATTTATCACAGAGAATAGTGCTTTTCAGAAACATCAATAGGGTATGCCTTGTTACCATATTGATTTGATTTCTATATCAAACGTAGTAATACGACATGTAAAGAAATACATATTTCTTTAGAAAGAAATATTCATTCTGAAATCCAGAATTCCTGCCTTCATTGCTGGGACCCTGAGTTCCTTTCCTCCCCGTGTAACGTTACAAGAAGTAAAGCATTCCCTCAAGGGTAGGCCATTTAATGCTTTCCATCATTTTCCATCCATGTGGAACACTGTTCTCTTATGCCCAGATGTATAAATAGTACAGAAAATGGACTTTAGTGAAGAATTCTGCTGATGAAATGAAAGAAAAAAATCTAGCTTATTTTTTCTTAGCCATGTTGCTGCTGCAAGCCTAAAAGCAATACAAAGCAACAGAAATAAATGTATTTAGTCTTCCCCATGAACAGATACGACTCACCAAGTACACACAGACTAGATGTAACAGGCATCATTATTGTTAAAAGTACAAGAAAAATTTAATTTCATCTTCTTTTCAAACTGTCTCGAGCAAGCTCAACCTTCTCTTAAACAAGAGCATCCGTCAGTAGCAGTTTACTGGGAACTCGGTAACAATTCCCGCTGTGCACAAAATAGAGGAAACTGCTGCTTTCTTATTTGTAGCATTTTGAATCCATGGCTGAGCTTCTGCAAACGTGGTGGAAATAGCTGTGGTCACACCTAAACAAGGTTTTTGCATAGTTATATTTCAACAACTGCATGTATTTTTGTCAGTAATGGCACTATGGGTATCCCAGCTCTCCTCGGCTATCCGTGCTCTGGTGGAATTGCACTGATTCAGCAGCTCTCCATTACAACGTTCTCCTTGTTTCATTCCAGTTTCTCCGAAGATATTTCGTATTTCGAGTGACATCGTTGTGAACGAAGGAAGCAATGTTACCCTGGTGTGCCTGGCCACGGGGAAGCCGGAGCCTTCCATTTCTTGGAGACACATCTCTCCGTCTGGTAAGCACAAATACCTGTCACCGGCCGCTTTCTGCAACGTTTCACCAGTAACAGCCTTTGCCTTTTCAGTTTTCAGAAGTGTGACAGCATCACTTTTGTATGCCTTAAAAAGTGCGTGCCTAACTAGACTTTTAGAAAATAAAAGCTTCTTCAGATTTCAACTGAGATCAGTGAAAACTATAATACTACTGTAACATAGGAATGTAGAAATAAAGGCACCCTAAATGAGTATTTTTTTAAGCTCATTTCAACAAGCTGCAGACATTCATCAAATAATTCCAATTAAAAGCAAAACAAGGAAATAATCAAGAACACACAGGGCTCTCTAGAAGCAGGAGTGAAAGTTAAAAACATTGACACATCATGCAATAGATTTAATTTAATGTAACTACCATTGAACCGTTATTCCATGACACAGCATAGCTTATTAGAATAGTTTTGTAGAACAAATTAAATTATATGTATGAAAAATTGCAAGGAAAATGGCATCTAAATGCACAGTTTCTATTTAATATTTCCATTTATACTTTTAATTCCTCTTAACATATTTAAAGGAAAACTTTTAGCTAACATTACAGGCATCTCTACACTGGTTGACTTGGTGCAGAGCCACCTGGTCTCGCGCTGGTTCTTCTATAGGGACTCTACAACAATAACTGATTTTGCAGTGAAGGTCTTTCTGTTTGCTCACACAACTTTTATGAAATCCATGTAATTGCAGGGAAGAACAGTTTCATGGACTGTCACAGCTTACCGCAGTGTCTCATAATCCTGAGTAACAGTTTGCTTTACAAAGCAAGGTCTGAAAAAAAACCAAAAACTTTTGACCTTTAAGACAATGACAATGAATTCTGCTTGAAGTGTCCATCAAGGGACTAGGGAAAAAAATTCAGTTGTAGCAAAAAATGGATTTTAACTAAATGTCAAATAAAATTTTATTGGAAACCGTGGCGATACGTTACGGTAATAGCTTAAAGCATTAGATTGTCTACAGAAAGGAGCTGTTACAATTTTCCTGGAGACGAAAAAAGCAGAAAAGGAGAATTAGTGCACTCAGGCTGGAGAAGGGGTCTGAGGAGGAATTAGATCCTCCTCATGTTGAATACAGACAAAACTAGCGGATGTAATAACACGGGCTTTCGGTGAAACCACTGATTTTGTATCTTGACCAAAGGACTGAGATGAGGACTGAGAGGAAAAATGTGATCATTCAGCCACAGACCCATTACACTTACCACAATGAGAGCTGGAAACGACATTTGAGGAAAAGACCAATCAAAGATACCGCGGTACAGGGAGAGGCAATCAAAGTGCTGGGGGTGCGACGATGCTGTGCTCTTACCAAGAGGCAGGCGCAGCACGCAGCGGGCAGACAGGTATGTTTTCTCACTGCTGAAGACTTACGGGCAGGCAGTTACAGCCTGTGCTTTGTTTCCCTTCCCTTGCCCAATACCTGCTTCGTTCTCCTCAGCCCTTCTTGGAAGCCCGTAGGAGACAGCAACCTGCATTTACCAAATGCTCGCTGTTTCATCCTTTCTGCTGGAGCGTCTCGACCAAGTAGTTGGCAGGTAATCCTGCAAATCCTATACCACTTCTCCTTTTAGGATTTTCTTTGGGGAAGGGAGGTGTGTTGAATTGGTTTTGCCACATGCCTTACTCTCTCACCAGGAAGCGATAGGTTAGAGGAAACACAAACAGGGGCTTGACAAATTTGGTACTTAAAAAAAAAAGGAAAATCACGGAATTGAACCACAGACTGGCTGAGGTGGGCAGGTGGAGATCTCTGGTCCAGACTCTGCTCAAGCAGGGGCAGCCGGAGCGGGCTGCTCAGGACGTGTCCAGTCGGGTTTGAATATCTCCAAGGATGGAGATGCCACAGCGTCTCTGGGCAACCTGTGCCAGTGTTTGATCAGCCTTACTTTTAGAAAGCTTTTTTCATCTCTAGGTGGAATTTCTTCTGTTTCAATGCGAGCCCATTGCCTCTTGTCCTGTCACTGGCACCTCTGAGGAGAGTCTGGATCCATCTCCTTTACACCCCCATCAGGTATAGGACCCCCGGAGCCCCCTCCTCCCCGGGCTGAGACCCCACCTCCCTCGGCGGCTCCCCAGTTCAGATGCTCCGGCCCCTTCGTCACCCTCATGGACTCGTTCCAGGATCTCCATGTCTCTCTTGTCCGGGGGGGACCCTCAGGAACATACACGTATAATTCATCGTAAAAACAGCGGGATATGCCCCTACGGCAGGCTTGCTGCCTGGGCTGGCACTGGGAGCGTCTCCTCACGGCATGGCTGCCTTACTTCACCTCCAGAAGCATTTAAACTGGCGCTCATGAACGGCTCAATATTGTTTATGGGCAAAGAGGGGGTACACCTGATACAATAACAATAAATGCTTGGTTTATATATATATAATTGAAGTCTTAACAGTCTGACTCAGGAATCGTTATTAGCCTAGACCTAACATTCCCTGCTCATGGCAGCGGGGTTGGACTAGATGATCTTTCCAACCCAAACCATTCTATGATTCTATGACTTACCCAAAAAGAAAGAACAATAATGCCGTTAAAGTTGTTGTAGACACACTTTTCCTGGTGATTCGCACGCCCTTCCCTGCCCCGCGGGGGCTGAAGGTCGGTGGCTTCATTCTGGTGGGCGACTGTTACGGCGAGTTGTGAGCGTCCAGGATCTCTCGGGGGGAGGAATACAGCGTTCATGTTGGTGGTTTCTTCTTCCTCCCTTCAAGATCTGTTCGGGGTCATTTTTAAATGTTTGCTATCATGCTTTTACACCTTTGCTCTTTCTTCATTGCTCTGCAGCTCCACATTACATCCTAAGGTCCTGTTTGCGGTGCCTTCTACGCATGTCCGATATCATTCCTTTGTTTTCCGACACCCCTAAACCCCACTTTGTCCAGCTCCAAATCTGCATTTCTTTAACTGACCATGGGTGACCCCCCCCCAGCCATGGGGTCTCCTGCAGCAGCCCCTGCCCGTCTCTGCCCACCCCGTGCCTGCCCTCCTCTGCGCCCTGTCCCACGACCCCCCCTCTCAAGCCCCTGCTCCCACACCAGCCTGTGTTTCTCTGCGTTGCATCATTGTGTAAGAGTCATAAAAACCTCATTACACATAGAATAACTGCTCGCTACTGCCGGCTGGGTAAAACTATGGTCACACCATGGCAATGCAAAGGTAAAACAGATTAGCCAGGGGCGTGCTCAGCTGGAGGGAATGCTGCTCCAGCTCAACCAGGCACGACAAAGCTGCCGGACAAGTCCAGGCAGAGATGCTCTGACAAGCCTCAGTGCTGAGGCCTTGCAAACTCATTGCAAACGCTGCATTACAGGGCTGCATCGTTACAAAACACGTTTAATCCGAGAGGTGAGCACCGATGCGGCCGCTGCAGAGCTCTAGGACGTGCCTTGGTGTCCCCTGGTCGATCAATGGACAGAACTCTGTCCGGAGTGGGAGAACACAGGATCCAAATAACTTATTGCTCAAAAATCTTGTAAAATGGGATGGAAGCAAACATATAATTTACAGAATATGTTCTACCCGCTAGTCTACCAAACGAAGAAGAATTTTTCCATTTCAGTGACCCTGTACCACTTTTGTGCTCAGGTGTGTGTTCTGGTGTACAGACAGTTATAAATGGCACTCAGATCCCACTAAGTATCAGTCTGGCAAACAAGAAGCCTGGATTTATTAGAAAACAAAATGCAGGAGAGTTGAAAACACCAGATTTCTGTAACGGTTTATACTCTGTCTGCAGCAAATTACTTTTATCTAAACATAAGCTTCACCCGCACTTTATAATTTCTACCAGTTTTTTCCTGTAATTCCCAGTGGCACTAATGAGGCTTACATGCAAGCATCACATCTAGAATACAACACTAAATTATATTAACAAATCATATTTAGAATATCCTGAAATTGTTTGTCAAAGCTGCTACTAAAAGATAAGAAATTGAAATCTCTGAATACAAATGATTCAATGTAGACTAATTCCAAAATATTATCATGATTTGCATCAATGCAGCCTTTACTTGGGTAAGGTCGGATACAATTTTTTTGAACAAGAGGTAAAATGAACCTTTCGTAGGAATAAAAATAAAATGTATTTAGAGGTGATTTTTAACTTAGTACATAAATTATTGGCCTGGAATCTTTATTGTGCATGTTTATTTGCAGTCATTATGCAAATGCATTCGTTATATAAATATTCATTGTACAAACCCATTATGTAAATCCACAAAATCTACACATTCAGCATAACACTGTAAGGAACATGGGGCTGTAGTTTGTAATCTGAAAATCTTGTATTGTTGAAATGTCACCTGAATAAATTGCAGGTATTACTTATTTTGTTCTGACATTTAAGAGCAAAGTGCAGCATCAATAGTTTAAGAATGAAACCAGAATTTTAAAGAACCAAGCTCTGCTGACACATAACTCCAGCTTTTAACACTTGTTTGCCATGAGCAGTAACAACAAAAGCCATTCAGAAATCTTTTGATAAAATGTTTCTGCTTTGCAAAACTCGGGTGCTGTATGTCAGAACTCTTTTCCGCTTTGGTTTTGACAAACTCTCCAAAGGAGAGCTCTCCCAGCCGCAGAGGGGCCGATGGCCCGGGGTGCTCGGGCGGTGGCCGGCGGAGCGGCCGCGGTCAGACGGCTGTGCCGAGCGGGGGCCAGCAGCAGAAGCACGCACCGGCTCAGCACTTTGCTGCTTAGGCCAGGCTTGCTGGGAAAGCCTGAGATTTCCTGGGTTTATCTAAATGCAAAATAGGTTAAAGTCCATAGTTTCAAAAAGTCTTCTGGAAAAAGCAAAACTTTTTTTACCTAACTCCCTTAAAGCAAAATGACACTTCTTGCAAGTTCACACCATAGTCTAATGTTCAGGGTATAGGGGTTTTTCGTTTGTTTATATTTGAACTAAGCAAGTGGAGAGACGTGGGGTATCTTTCCACATCCCAGCAGGCTGTTTTGGCAGTCGCCACTACAGCACGTGCACGGAGGCACCGCAGCGGCTGCTCTCTCTCGTGGGAAGGAGGCAGTGAGAGCTAGCAGAGCTAGCAGAGCTAGCAGAGCAGATGGGACGATGGGCCAGACGTGTACGGTTATGTTTTGCCAAACTAGCTTGAAATCTGGGTGGATGCTGGGGGAAACAAGGTGCTTCAAATGAAGCACAGCGGCATTTAGGCAACAGTGACCATGATGGGTCTATACCAAATGTATAAGAGAGAGGGGGGAATAGAAAGATTGCAAGAGTAGCCTCACCTTTGGCTTTGTTTAGTGCTTGACTTCGCCATCGTAATATTTAGCACAAGTGTTGTTAGATGAGGTTCCACATGTTTCAAACAAATACTTTCACTCTAGTCGGTTGTCTTGGCATCGTGTTGCTGCCCCGAGGACTCACACGCAAGGCTGGGCTCCGCACATACGCTCTGGACCACCAAGCGTGGTGCAAGAAGTGAGGGCAACCAAGAGGTTCACCTCAGAAGTGCCCTCCTGGTCCAAACTAAAATGCTGATATGGACGCGCCCAAAGTGCATGAACTCCATCCCCTCAAATGAAGGAAACCTGGTGGATGCTCTCCTCTTCCAGTTCTTCCCTGCTCTCTTGCCCTTTTCTCACAGTTTTTCCCCCATCGCTTCCAGTCTAGTTTCTAGTTATTTTCCTAAAGCATAAGGATAAACTGGTTGTATGTAAATGCATGAGTTTGGGACAGCAGATTTTCAGAAATTATGAGTTTAGCTGAATGAAGACAGATTTTCCCATGTGGAGTGGAAGGCAAATCCCTAGCACCAGGACACTCTTGTGGCTCATTCAGTCCTGATTCCAGAGAATGGTGACACTGAAGTGTTTCCAAAATAACCCAACAACCCTCCCCAAAACCCTGTAGGAACTGTTTAGCACATGCAAAATAACAGATTTTTCACTAACACTGAGGAAAGCTCCACTTATCCAGAAATTAGCCTGACTTTAGATTGGAACGTACTCGCATGATGACTCCTCTCCTTCTCTAACACATTTCATTTGCCGCCGGGGCGTGTGTGCATGGGTGCGATATGACTGAACTGAATCTAATGCCCGTCCTGTTGTTTCTGGACAGCCCTAAAGCTGTGAAGATGTATTGCATTAATGTATCATCATAGCAATGGCGTTCTGACGATATATTAGTGTAATACATCTTCAGAGCACTCAAACGATAGGGCTGTCTGGGAAGAATGAGCCTGAGAGCCGATTCAATTCAATTACAGGACAAAAGGCAGTGCCAGTCCCTGAGCAGGCAGAGCGTATTCCTGCAAGACCCTTCCTGAAGCAGACCGCTACAGAAAGCTGGTACTGGGGAGGGAGAAGCAAGGAGGCTTTTTTAAAACTTCTAGCTAAATCCTAAGAAACAAACAAAGCTTGATATGAGCAAGCCAGTGTCAAACACTTTGTTCCACTTGCACTTCTGCTAGAGAACCACCAGATGTTATCCACACGTGAGAGAAATAAGAAGTATTTTGTTGAAGTGCAGGTACTCTGAGCCTGGATTTTCAGGCTGAAAATACTTAACTGACATGAATTATTATCAGATTTCCAGGGCTTTGTGTGTGTACAAAGTGTGAGCTCATCTTTTAAAATGCTCCGTCTCTTGCTTGAAACTGGTTTTAACTGAAAGTTTTAGAAACAAAAGTTTCTGGCTTGTGCCTTTTGTCTTACCAAATTCATAGAATTGAATCATAGAACCAAATTCTAAAAATCAAGCAGGTATCATTGCTGGGGAGGGTTATTTCATACCACTGATTCCCTCTAACATATCTGCAATTATGCATTATGTCATTTTTGATCTACGAGAAGCCGCTCTCCTCCACCCTCCGCTTAGCTGCTCCCTTGCACAGTGAAGCTACTCCCAGCACTAATCAAGTTGTGTGAAGGATCTCGTTATGGAACCACATTTTCCCAACTTTGTAATTCAAAGTCCAATTAGCAGGTACTTCAAACAGCCTGACAATACTGCCATCCAAAAAGACCTCTTTTGCTCAAGCTGCTTTGTCCCGGATAGCTTAAAACCAGTGATTATTGTTTCCTGGTTCATGGGTTTGGGTTTGCAATGCCTGGAGTCGCTGCTCCGTTGCCTCCCTCTCCAAGTGATCCCATCTCACCTCCCCAGCTCTTGGTAAGAGCCCCACAGCTAATGAAGGGTTTTCTCACATGGAGCTATCACTTCGTCAAGGTGATGTCCTGCACGAGACGAACCTTTGAGGCAGAGCCGGTGATGTGCTCACGGGCTGCAGGGTGGAGTGGGGTCCTGCCCCACGCGAGACGTGGTGTCCTGAGTGGCAATGACGTGCAGGCACATTTCCTAAATAGAGGTAGATTTATTGCTGCGTTAGACCAAAACCAAAGCTAGTTCCCTTTAGGTGTCTAAGAAGCAGAATGTAAAATAATTCAGAGAGTTAACCTGATCAGCAATGACAGTGATATGCCTCCCTTATGCCATCATTACTCATCTTGCAGGCAACAGCTTCATTAGGACGCTAGCGCTGTGCTCCTCGGTCAGGTGAAGCATTACCGGGCTGAGCCGAGACATCTGTTCCGTGCAACCGAGCTGGAAGTGTTTGGAGACGAGCCAGGAAACCTTCAGGGACGATCCAGGCAGGGACGCTCAGCAGTGATGGGCTAAGATTGACCGCGATCAGGGAGGTTTTCCGTGTGTGGTGGAGGAGAGGAGGTGAGCAGGAGAGTCCTGCACAGAGCTGTCTGCTCCTCTTCCGCTCCACTTAGCCCCTGGCATCTGCCGGCGATGTCTGTCCCGGCTCCGGGAGGAGGGAAGGACAGGGCTGTGCTCTCAGCTGTCCTGAGCCACCAGAGAAACCTGCAAATTGCCTCTGGGCTGTGTGTAGTACGTGTTGGCACCAGCTGGTTTCGGAAGTAATGCCCTCGATGCCAGCATATTATGCTGACAAAGATAACTTTAATTTAGGGCTCAGATGCCTTGGGGTTTCACAAAGCTTTCGCGCCCTGCTCCTAGACTGGGTTTATGGAGAACACCCCTTCTTTTTCTGCCTTGATGTCAACTCCTCATTCTGAGCTGTCTGAGGAAGGCGCTCGGCGCTCAGCTCCGTGTTGCAGTGCTTTGCACAAGCCTGTTGTGCAGGGATGCCTGCTTCTCCAAGTCAGCAGCTCTGGCCGGGGCCCCCCGGGGCCAGGAAATCTTCCAGTCTGGTGGCCTGACATGGTCCCCTGTTAGCACCGAAGGCGCAGCACCGGGGCTTTGGGCTGCTGCTCATGCCAGCGGGGGCTGGGCGCCTGAGCAGTTAGTTTCGGTCGCAGAAATTCGTGCTATTCACCCAGTATAGGATGAGATGATGCAACGCACCTCTCTTGACATGCAAAGCTAGTTGGGTGTTGAACATCCTAAATGCAACGACTTGCAGTGCTGCCTCCTCCCGAGGGCTTCCTCAGCTGCAGACGTGCTGCAAGGAGCTGCTCCTGTGCACGGCTGAGCCAGACCTCCCTGGAGAACTCCCAAAGCGTCCCTGGGACGCGGGACGGCCCGTGGGGGACCCACGGTCTTTCATCAGCTCTTACGTGAGAAAAACTATGTGCATGGGACAGCTAAATATCACACCGACGGGCATGTGGGGATTGCATAGATGGAGTGGTCCATCTTACAACCGACTGGGGACTTGAAGTTTTGTGATTAATATTTTATATGAATTTAATGGCCTGGCTTGTGATTCTGAAGCGAAGTTTTTTAGCTGGTAAAGGCATCGCATGTCATTAAATCAATGGTTCCCTGATACCAAACACCCAGCTGGCAGCTTCCCAAGAACTCAGGGGGGAATGGTGTGGACCTCTAGGCAGAGTAAATGAGGGGATTAATTAACAGTTTAAAGACAGCAGTGCAAACACCAGTACTCGATATAAACTGCTTGTTGTGATTCTTTCCTTTGCCTTTGGATAAACAAAAAATAAGGAACCTCCAAAATCACACCTCCCCCATACAAAAGACCGTGTCTTTTGGTTTCAGGTTACGGGACTTTTGGCTTTATTTTTTAACGCTACTTGTAAGTACCGTTCTTGGGAGATTTAGTATTAGGATCCAATTAAGTGACATTCAGTATCACGATCCACTGCTCTGGGGTCAAGTGACATTACACTGTCAGTGGTCAGGGGGGTTCTGAGGAAGACTTCTCAGAAAAATGTCATTTTTATCAGGCCCACTCCAGAAGTTTGAGCATCCCTTCAGGAACAATTAAAGGTATTCATAGAAATCCTCATGTCTTCTTAAAATTTTTAAACAGACTGAAAAAAAATTCTTGTTAAAATACAGTTGTCAGGAGAAGAATATTCAAACTAAAATGGTCAAATAATTGGGTCTTTGTGAAGGAACTGAGAAACGAGAGTAAGATTACAATCTTAGCGAAATACGGTGGTTCAAACTAAAACCGTACAAAAACATTGCACAGAAAGAAGAATGAATTTTCTGATGATTTTATAACAAATGGAAAGTATTTCTCACTTTTCAATAAAAGTAGATGAACTCATTAATAAATCATAAAATGCTATGAAAATTAGAATTTTAATACATGCTTAGTTTATTCCCCCAGATATTAGTTCATTTTTATTTGAGAAATACTGCACTTTTGAGTGAGCAATTTATGAATCACAGAAGATATTTCAGTGAAACAAAATCTTTAATGTTCAAAACCAAACCAAGCAACTGTAGATTTCACCCTCTTTCCCCTTCCTCTGGTATAGTGTCCCTCGTGGCTATTTTGGGAGATGCTGGTCTTTTGAAGAGAGCGTGCCCATTTTGGGGCTTGCACTAATTTTTAGAGAAAAGTAACACGATCTCAAAAATCCAACGAGGTGCTCCTTTTTTCTATTTTACTCTTCAAATACTCGGTTAATTTTTTTTTTTTTTTTAATTTTTGTTACTATTATTTCTATCTTGCCCCACCTTAATGGTGGGTGTTGGTACCGAGGTGGTGGCAGGAGGTGACAAGGGTGCTCCAGCCTCTGGGGACGTCCCCGCGGGAGGGCTGCGGGCAGGAAACCCAGGCTGGGCGGGCTGGTGGAGGCAGACGCTGCGGGGAGGTGACAGCGAGCGAACAGCAGATGCCACATTCATCCCGACCATACCTGCAGTACTTGCTGGTTTATTTCCCAGAATCATTTCTTCTGGGCAGTTTTATAAATAAATCACATTTTAAACATATTAAGAATTCTTTTTTAAATGCACGTTTAAAAAAAAAATGGTGTCGCTTTTGAGGCATATGAAGAAATATGGAAAAAACAGTCATTAATGATTCATTTAACTCTAGTCATGCCTCCAGTTTCAACAAACTGCAGACAGAAAAGTCATATAAAATGGAAGGGATCAAGAAATGTATTCGAGCCAAATAGATAGATAATCAGTAGATAAATAATAGGCTGTGCATCATTTGCAGTGCATCACTTTGATATAGCAGCAGGAGGAAGGAATGTTACAAAGCCATCAGACATGAGAAAAGCTGTGACCGCCGTCCTTTACCCCAGGGTGAACGCTTGGGGGGCACCGTCCGGGCTCCTCCTGCCCCCCATCCCGCTTGCTCCCCAGCCCGGGCTCCCGCACCCTCCGGCTGACCGACGGACGGACCAAGTCTCTTCCGAAAGCTGCCACAGGTGTGGGGCTTTATTGGGAATAATTATCCCCTTCCCAAGAGCCAAATCCCCACATTAAGTGCTATGAATTATAAATAAGCTCAAGTGAGATTTGATCGTGTAGCTTTCTTATTAAAAAGATGGTTGCCCTGCTCTTCCCTACATGGTTTTAATTTTTTGTTGTGCAGAGAAAGTTTTTTTAGGCTGTTTTCAGATGGAAGATGTTCATGTTCAGCTATTTGCTGCAGAAGACCCAGCCGCCTCCGTGTTAGAGGATCTCTTGCAAACCCCTCTCCTGCCAAAGGGTGCTTTGCATGTCGCGATACAGAGAGATGATCTGACTGTTATGGGTTGTGGTCTTCCAGGGAAAAAACATGGCATTTGCAGCAGGCTGCGCTTACACCTCTGCCTTCTGCAGGCAGCACAGGGTTTTGAGCAGATCCACAAAAATCAGGGTGCAGTCTGATATACATGAAACTAAATATCCAGAAGACACAACATGCAGACAAACGTACTATCTCAAGTGGTTTTTTTCTTTCCAAAGTAACATCTGGTTGACCATATCTTCTCCTCGAGTATTAAAATGGAGCTGGCTCTCCTTTATATCAATACTCAGCTGTTAAGGCAGACAAGCCAGTCCATATTCTGGAGTATGAGCCGACCATGTGTTCCCCGCATGAAGTCTGCAAAGAGAAAATCCAGACTTGCTCTAAAACATCATAACCCCACGAATCTCAGCCTCACAGTGCAGCACGGCAGCGGTTCTGCGCAGAGACAGAAACTGTGGTAACTTTAGAGAACGAGGAAGACTAAATGTGACGACTTCTCTTGTTGGACCAACCTCTACCCTCTACACACAACATCTCGTGATAACTGGCTGAGATTTACATTGCTGACACTCTGAGCATGCACACAGCCAGCTCCCCAAATGCTTCTCTCCGTACCTATATATTTCAACATACAGAAGTAACCTTGTTTGTCTCCACCTCTGAAACTTTCAACTTTGTGTTCACATCTCTTTTATCCACTTGCCTTTCTTACAAAATTGCTCTACTTGCTTTTCTTGTTTCATGTCGTCAGCTGGGAGATCTCCTCCAGCCCTCAATTTATCTGTCAGTTATGGGGTTTTTCTTCTTTACATTTTATCTGATTTTTCTTCTCAAACGTGGAGCATGGCTTCTCTAAAGATAAATGGCCTTAAGTGATCAATGTTTAAATGGTCCCTAATGTGATAGGGCCATTCTCCTAACAGACAGCGAGCTCTTCAGATTACCTGCAGTTCCTTGGAGAGGACTATACACTATCCAATTATAGCATTTGGTGTAACTTTAAACCCAGAATCCATAATGAGTAGTAGAAATGGCTTCAGACAATTTTTCTGGTTGAATTCAATTGTTCAGACTTTGTATTGTTCTCAGCATCCCACAGCAACTCATCTCCAGGTGCCTCCTTGCGCCTTTGATCCTGTATCTCTCCCCAGCCTCTGAGATCAAGAAGGACCTTATGGATTACGGGCTACTTAAAGCATCTGGTGATAATCAGATGGCATCATGATGGCATCGTCACTGGAGACCACCTTCTGTTCTCTCATACTGAGCCCAGTCCTCATCATTGAGGCAGTACACGTGAGGATGAGCCCATGCTGGGGTCTTCCCCCCCCCTCTCTTTTGGAGACAGTTCTCTAGGCTCGAGCAGTCTCTCACGTGCACCTCTGACGTGTCCTGAGTCCGTGACAAACCAGGGCTGGCGTCAGCTCGGCCTCGTGCTCCCCACCCTCCCAGTCCTATGAGGGTCTTCACCCTCCGCTGGAGGATGAGGTGTCTCAAAGATTGGGTCATAAAAGCCAGTCCTGAGCACTGAAGAGGTTTTACACTTCATAAACTGGGGCTGTATTGTAGTTATTTAATATCCTAGTGAATAAGGAAAAAAAAAATCCCCCTTGGCTCAGATGAAGTCCTCAGAGTTTTTCTGGACTTGCACCAGATTCTTCCTCTTACTGACTTATGTTTAACACCAGGGGAGGAAAATGCTACCCTTGCAAAACTCATCCGTCCAAACCTTTGAGAACTGGTCCATATGGCAATGTGTATGTGTGCTACACCTGATGCCAGATACCATATGCGTGGCAAGAAAACAGAGTTTTAATTGTGTACTCTCCTGAGGAATAACAAGTGTGAGGATTTATCAGGCATCATATCACATGGCAGCAGCAGAAAACAGGCATTCAAGCTTAGTTTCACAGGCAGTTCCCTTCCCGGCTCGAGAACCTGGTCTTATAACCTAAGATATCCAGAGCAGATTACTTACATATCATTATGTGTATCAGTAAGTCTAGTTAAGAGATCTTCTGAAAAACCCATCAGGAACGGCCTTGGACACAAGGCACTCTCATGTTTGTGTTTCTTTTACTTCAACTAACAGTTTTTTCCCATCTTTGATCAAAGATCTTGGCTGACACAACCCCAGGCTGATGGTCTAATGAACCTTCCAGATTTCTTTTTCTCTGATACCAAGTCTGATAAGTCTTTTGGCTCTACGCCAGGAAAGCCAGCCAGCCATGTTCCTGACATCTTGATATCCACAAAATGCCCGTGGTCTGCAGAAGGACAGAGCAAGGTGTGCTTACCCCGGGCTGTAAGGCACCACAGAAAAAAACAGTGAGAAAAATGAGTTGTCTGCTGAAACTCCTCTTCATTCACCAATGTCTTCACACACAGTTTTTTCTCCCCACTGCTTATGAATATCGTTTTTTGAGCTGAATGTGCATGCGATGTAACATAAATATGCTTACATATACTTATGCATATATCTTTCACATAACACGATTTAAGTGCTCCCACACAGCCGTGGGAAATCTCTAGAACTAAAAGCAAGCTGAAGAAGATGAAATACTGTGCAGACGAATAGGAAAGATGAAACGCGGTATCTATGTATTTTCTAAGAAAAATATTTATCTCTAATATTTACTAAAAGGTCTCTTATGTGATCTGGATGCAAAATTTCTGGGGACATGAGGGTTTAAAAATGACTTAATTTTAATACTTTCAAGTGTGTATGTGCATGGCATAAAATACATGGGGTTTACAGCGCTATAAAAATGCATGCCTACTTCGCAGCATAAATTAGGTTAATAGCTCAGCGTAAGATCCCTATAAATACAAGGGTTATGAAAAGTGCTGATGGGCATTTTTGCAAATCATTCCAATAGGAATTACTGTGGGAACTCCCACTAAGTTTCCACCCAGCAGCGCTGATGCATTTGAGCTGTAGCAATTTGTTGTGCTGCCCTCCCAGCCCACACAGCCCCCCGAGGCTGGCTGGTGTCAGCACCTGGACACCCCCTTGCTTTCCCTGCAGATGTGGGCATTTTCCAGCCGGACGGATGACTGCTTGCCAGACCTGAGAACTGGTGTTGCTTACGCCGCAGCAGAACTGTGCCAATACGTAAACGTGTCACTTCTGTCCGTGCGGAGTGGCGGCTGCGTTGACCCCGGCTGAGGCTGAACACTACCCCAGCCGAGTGGCAAAGCGAGTGCCAGGAGCACAGCCGCAATCCAGGAATTGTTAAGAAAGCAAAAGCTGGGAGGCAAGAAACTAGGTTATCGCCTGGTGTGTTGTGTTTACATTAAAACAAAAGTTTAAAGTGGAGAATGTTTGGTTTTAGCTTAACTCCAAAACACAAATAACTTCTTATGAAACTCCAGGTACTTGGAGATCTTGTTTGTTCTTTTTTCCAAATTGATGTTGGGAATTGGGATAGGATACGTCATAAATTATTGCCAGGACTCAGTGTACAATGTTTTGGTGCATACCATATATCCAGGGAAGTTCTGACCTTGGAGAGCATTACAATCTCATAACTTAATAGTACTTTTTAACCTGACACACGGGAGAATTTTGCATTTTATATAATTTTCTTGGTATTAGAAACAAAGCAAAAGTCTTGTTGGAAGGTCTCTCCTCTGGCCGGGCAGACCTCCCGTGCAGGCAGGGGCTTTGCATCCTTCACTGCTGTTCAAAGCAGTAGGAAGTAAAATTTTCCTAGAAATTGATTCAACCTGGCCAAAGGGGAGCAGGACGACGGCCACGATGTGAACAGTAACAGCCGGTTTGTTTGTGGAAGGGTTTTTTTCATGATTTATTCCTACGAACCACACGAAAGAGAAAAAAAGCATTCTCATGCAATTTCTCACATCCCATAAATTATTTCATTGCATTTTATGAATGTTCAGTTCAATTCACAATCATTTTCCAATTTCAGTCTTATCTTTCTACTTTACATAACCACTGCTTACTCGGGCTCTTTCCCGTGACAGGCATGGTATATTGTGCTTATTAATGAGTGCCATCTTGCTAAGCAATGCACTGTTATAATTGATGTTTTGAACCTTGCACACTTCAAAACATTAATCCATGAACAGATAAGCAAATGAAATTCACTGCTGTGGTGGACATGGCCATAATACTTCTACTTAGTTCTCACTACCCGGTTCAGATTTTTGTCATTGCTCCGTAAGTTGCAAAGTTAATAACAGTCAATTAAAAGCCTGTCTGTCTGGGAAAACACTTTCAGCAAGTCTTTTTAACCTTTAGGCCTATAATTTCCAGTGTCTGTAGTCATGACTGCTATGATGTATTGTTTTAAGATAAAAATTATATTTAACATTTTTTGGTTTATTATTTGGTGAACGCCTTGTGAGGAATCTAAAACAATTAATTTGCTCCCCACCTACAGCGCACTGCTCAAAAGACATAGAAAGATGCACTTTGAACGAGGCAGCAGTTTCTGTCTGAGGGATATCAAAGTGCTCGCTCGCTGCAAGGCGGGAACCACAGGAGGGAAAAGCTGGGAGATGCTGGGATTTAGAAAACTACAAAAATGTCTGTGTCTGCTATGACTCTACGTCAAGTGGACATAAATTAGCTTTTGAATCATGTAACTGTTCTTGCTGTCTACAATAATTAATGGTTTCCGATATAACAACCAAGGAGTTACAGTTACAGTTCGGTCTCCATGCTGTTTTACATGGGGTAGACCTCTGCCTATTTTCAGTAGTGCTCACACGGATTGTCCTTATTTCTGTGCAACAAGGCAAACACTGAGGATCTTATTTATTGGGTTTGGGTCCTTTGGGAGAGGAGTGCTATTATGTAATTTTTAATTAATATGATGAAATGTTTATTAGGGCACAACATGTAAGCACTGAGTGGTGTGGTGAGCAAGCCTGAAAGGGCTTTTTCCCTGGAGGTGGGATGGGGGATGACCCACCCATTCTGCACCCACGGGCACCCGTTAGAGGGGATTGGCCGCTGGTTCCCTCCAGGACTTTGGGAACGCTCGGGGTGCAGGGGGCCTGAGCCCTCCAGCTGATGAGGTTTATCATCCTTACGTATATCCAGCTGGTTGATGTATAGCTCCAAGATCAAATGGCTGTTAAAAAGTGAGGGCACCTGTGATGGAAAGCTGGTGCTGGGGCCACCGGCGCGGGGGTGGATCCCCTGCTCCAGGACTGGGCTGCTTGTCCCTTTAGCTTGCCCCTGTCTCTGGCTTTGCTCCTGATTGCTGTAGGGGGGCAGATGTCCACCCAGGTGCAAACCATGAGCCCTAATGGATCTGAAACTCTTAAGGCAAGGTTTCGACTGAGGACTCTGCCTTATATTCTGTGAAGCCCCTCAGGTACAGAGCTGCATTAGCAAATTGCTCTCATGGATCTGGAGGCTGCTGAGCTCGACCTTGGGGCATGGTCAGGAGAGGACCCTTGGCCAACCCCAGGAGCTCGGGGGGGGTTGCAGCCCGCATTGGAGCTGGAGTTCCTGAGGGAAAGCTGCAGCGGCTGCCCAGCTCCCCTCGGGCATGTGTTATCTGCAGCACCCAGTAAAACCCTCCAGCTGCTGTTCAGGTGTTGGTGAAGCTTCAGGTGTTTTGTGCTCAGCTTCCAGTAATTTCGTTCTCTGATTATTTCATTTCAGCAAAACCCTTTGAGAGCGGACAGTACCTGGACATCTATGGAATTACAAGAGACCAGGCTGGGGAATATGAATGCAGTGCAGAAAATGATGTCTCAGTCCCAGATGTGAGAAAAGTAAAAGTCACAGTAAACTGTAAGTCGTGTTGTTTCTTAATCACTAAATCCAATGGAGAAGAGGGATGCGGCTGAGAAGAAAAGTCCAATGCAGAGAACTGCTGCTCGTGGTGAAATGGCAGTGTGTTTGGGCTTTGTATTACAGTAGCAAAATGACCTGTGCTATTTGATGTGCGAGTTAATCTCATTTTCCCTTCCTTCGGTGAGACTAAGGTTCAAATCCTCCTTTTGTTTGCCAGCGGACAGCAGTGCTGGCGTGCTGTCACAGGCTTTGTAGCAGGTGCTCTCGCTGGGCTGTGGTGCTGAGACTCAGGTTTTGGAGTAATTTTTTGAGTAATTATCTGAGTAACTTCTGAGGACTGCGGTGGTGGTTGGGCTGAAGTGTTTCTGATTTAATTTGCCACAGTTGTGCAATAACATAAGGAGATGAGTAACTTTTTGAAATTCTGCCTGAGTCATGAGATGGCGATCGATCTCTGTGGAAATTTGAAGTACTCCCGCTGGAGGCAGCAAGTTGTTTTGTGCAGCTTTCCTGGTGTGAAGGCAAGGAGGACTTTGCTGCTGCGCAGCTCTGCCGGAGCGATCTCGGTGGATGGTGGAACCACCGAGGTGGCCCGTTACCTGCCCCTGCAGCCTGTCAGCTCTGACCTTCCGGGATTTTCACACCGAGGAGGCGTTTCTGACTTGGGACTGAATTTGGTTTAGCAGTTGGTATGACATGAAACATTCAGAACAGTGTTCTTTTCCCCCCCAACATGTAAAAAAATGGAAAGAAAACAGGAATAATTGCTCTCATTCATTCTAACTATGAGGTTTTTTAGGTTAAGTGCAATTACCTAGCTTTGTAATTTGTAACAGTTTCTGGTTTAAAAATTGCTGTGGTATCTTTACTGACCACAGTTTTCTGAGATCTCAGCTTTGTGTCTCCCTCCACAGCTCTTGTCCCTGTCGATATGCTGTAGGCAGCAAAGCCCCTCGTCCCCCGGGCGCTGGAGGTGGGAGCGGGGAGGTGGGTTGTTGCAGGCAGGTCGCGGATGGGGCTAGCCGCGCTATCTGGGCATTTATGGGGTGTTTTTATTATGTATCTCCTCATTTACATGTCATCAGGGTACTTGTAGTTCATGATGTCCTGGAACATGGTGGATCAATGCACTGATGCTTATAGAATAGCTCGATCATGCGCTGGATCATGCAGCTTCTGTACTGCTTGGTCATCTAGGCTAGCGGTGCTGGGCACAGATCCTGCTTTCCCTCTGCTGCTGAGGCTTCTGCAGGGAGGCTCTGGTGTAATGTGCTGTGACCATCAGCCCTTGCTTTACAAGCCACAAGGACAGACTTCAACTGCAGAGCAGCTCGAGGTGGCTCATGCAGAGCCCGTCGCCGATCTCGCTGCTGCTTTGCCCTCGTTGATGTGTTTCCACCTACATCAGCTTTGCTGAATTCCTGAAAGCAGGCAGTGCCCTAAAAACTAGGGGCTATCTGGGAGGAAAAATCACAAGGGATGGTGTCCTATGGAACAAGTGACCATTATTTTTTGTGCAGTATGTTGTTACTGGAAGATTGTCACTGAGAGAAGTTGTGCAGATACCTGCATAGGTGTGCCCTGGGTCTTTTGGAGTGACACCTTCCATGCGAGCTGTACTCAAAAGTTTTGTGGTGTTAGATAAATAACTTGCAATGGGGACCAGAAGGAATGATGAGCTCAGGCTAGTTTTAGCAAAACAAATATTGCATCTGTGTTATTTCATATGATGGGGATTTTAATAAGGGTGAAACTAGCTGTCTCGGGAGCTTTCTATGCGTTCATAGAATGGGAAAAGTTGATAAGCCTGTTTAGTGGTTGTTTTGGTGTTTGCGGGTTTCTTTATTTAAAAAAAAAAAAAGAAAAAGCACAGAGGAGATGGTAAACTCACGGAATCTCTCTTGCCTGAGCCAGGATCTAGACTTGCATCAGTCCTAGTTCAGATAGAAGCATCAGCTTGCTGGCCAAAGCCAAATCTCAAGCTTAAATGCAAGCTTGTTGGTGCCTGCTCTGCACCCCCGTTCGTGTCAAAGCTGGAACTACTTCTGACCTCAGTTTATTGTTTTCTTAACGTGAGTTTTGAGTCTGTCAGATGTCTTTGTGGGTGGGAAAGATCAGCTCTGACAGTGTTGGGAAGGTAAAGCTGAGCAGTGGTGGTTTGTTCCTGCACCAGCCATGGCCCTTCCAGCCAGCGCTGTGGGTCTGCGTGGGGAGCACAGGTCTCGCTGCGGCAGCTGGGAGCGGGGCCGAGGACTCCCATGTGGCCAGCAGCAGAGGCTGGGTTGCTGGTGGGATGGGATTTGTGCTCCCTGAACTCCGAGCCAAGGGGATAATGGGAGGAACAGTCTGTCTGTGTCGAAGGATGTGCAGGCTCAGGAGGTCGTGCTCCTCCTTGGTGCATACCACAAGCAAGAGGTGCTCAGGTTTGACTGCAGCACGCAGTGGAGGCTACCTCTGTCTGCAGTCAGAAACATGTTACGGTAAATCAACCAACAAGCTCGGTAAATACTTGAATAAAGTGTCCAAGCTAACCCTTGTCCCGATTCAGCTACCTGGGCTAAGCTGGAAGTGTCCTTGGCTGTAGTGTGGGTGCACGTGGCACTGTGCCAGATCCAGGCAAACTTCTAAGTCTGCACTGGGGACATGCAGTATGCCCCAGACATGTATTTTTTTCTAATATCTCTTACAAATAAAGAATAAAATGGAGGGGGGGGTGTGGAATAAGATTGAAGCAATGTAAAAGTAGGATCTGGCTACAGCATGAAACAGTCTGTGTATGTGAGTGATTTGTCGTAGTCAGCTAATTGCTAATGCACTTCTGCTTGGATTTGTACGTTGTCCTCTAGCCAGCTAAGCACAATGCAAAAGCACTGCGAACATCTGCTGCCTGCTGATGATGCTCATCTGTTCTGACCAGGCAGAAAAACGGCTCATGGCGTTCCGGAGGGGGTCGTGCCGGAGGTGGCCGATGCTGGGGGAGCTGGCCCTGCCGTCGTCGGCCCCGTGGGCGCGTTGTTTGCGGCGGGTGGGACGTGCTGCGGTGGCCGATGGTGCTGGGGCGAGCTTCGCTTCCCAGCACCTCGACATGGGCAGCCCCGTTCGAAAAGGGATGTTGTGCGCATCAAACCAACAGAATGATGCCCGTTTGCTGTCTGAGCTGGCCTGGGAGGGCAGCTTTCCGTCAGTAAAAGCTGAATATTTCATTTAGGAGAGCTGTGGTTTGTCTACTAGTCACTATTTCCAAGAAATGTCTATCAAATTTATTTTAAAGTTTTAAATCTGGAAAGATCTTAACAAGAGAAATATAAAAGAAGAGAGGAAGCCTTCAGGTGCTTTTGTTACCCTGGGCTGGGCAGAGATTCCTCAGTTGAATGTTCTTCAGTCCTGTTTCCTTTTAAGAAAATACCTGTTTGTTTGTCTAACAAACTAGTGAAGAGCAAGGCTTTCTCCCTCCACACCCCAAAAAATCCCATTCCTTTATTTTCTCTGGTTTTGCAAACTTTTTTAATTCTCCTGCTAACGCCCTGCCACGTGGGCTCAGCACCAGCTCCGCAGCCGCTGCTGCTCCTCACCCACCCCGGTGTTATTCGCTGATCGTACTTCGGCACAGGGGTGTTGTGCCCATCTGCAGGTGCCTCCACCGCCTGTTCAATTCCACTTACTCGAGATTCAGTTCCTCAGCGAGCGTCACTGGAGCCGCGACCAGCACTCCAAGCTCCCCTCCTTCAGTCTTACAGGGATCCTGTAATTTCACAAAATGTCTATCGCCTCTCCCACCCGTAGTGCTTACGATAGAAAATACTCTTGGACGTAACCTGTGTGGCTTATGCTCCACCTCCTGCTCTTGCACCCCTGCGGTCTGACAGGTATGGACAGCCCTGTGCTGCAGAAGCATCACTTCATCTGAGTCGGAGCGACCCCTTTCATCTCTGTGCCCCTCCACCGTGCCTCGTGCGGCGGCGTCTTGACGTACGATCTCCAGCGCACAGAACAATGATGGTACAGCACTACATTTGCATGAATATGATTGCTTAACCGCTGCTGCTGACAGTTTTTAATACTGTTTCCCTGTTATTAAAAGGAACGTTCTTTACTGCAGACCTGATAACTGTAGAATAAATCAAGGTTTTAGTGTGCCCAGTTAATAGAATGTATCAATGAGCCCTGAGCGGTTACGGTGGATATAAGCATAATTTTGAATATGGATATTCATCGCATATAGCGGTTGTTCAGTCATCCAAGCATGTACAAGAAAATTACCAGGTTTAAATTACTTTCTGAATTTCAACTTTCTTGGCTGGGCAACTTCCAACCATACATAAACAACCAGCTTGCTATCTGCCTTACAGCACATAAATTATAAACCTAATGACTTCACAGGGTTTTTTTTCTTTGTACTGCTTCGTATTGCATAATCTACATTTTCTACTTAATTTATGACTATCCCCCATAATTTCCCTTTTAAAAATGGTGGCCTGAGAATTTGTGGTGCATTTGTCTGCATGAATTCTGAGAGGAGGGGGAAGAAAGAAAAAATGAGGGGGGGGGGGGGGGGGGCAAGAAAAAAGAAACTGAGGCTGCTAGTTTATGAAGAAGGAATACTATACCAAATCAAGTTAAAATAGATAAGATATAATCCAATCTCATTTCACAAGTAAATCTTATTAGCATTTTCCATTACATTTTATAAAGCAAATGCTGATTTATAGGTGATTATATTGAACCCTACTTTGAACGAACCAGTGTCTGGATTAGCAAGACTTCAATAAGTCATCTGAAAGCTGGTCTGAAACTGTACATATGGTACTGTAGCTTCGCTGACTCTCTTCGGGTTTATTAGTGCCATACTTAAAAATATTAAAGGCAGTTGCTAAATGTGAGAATCTCCAGAAGTGTTGAGGCCATGCTGAAGAGTGATGAAGAGTGAGATGTGTGCATCATGAAACCGGCATTTATTTTAATTTATGTAAAATTGTCAGCTACCTAAATAAGTAGCGAATGTGGACTTTTAAAGTGGACCTGTATTGCAGTATTCCTTTATTCCGATAATATACACTAAGGGTCTGGTTTTCTGTAATTGTATCCTGAACAGCTCTGTTAAAGCTGGATCTTGCAGACTTTACTGAACTAAGATCCGGTGACTTTGGAGAAGAAAAAAAGCCATTCAGTTGAAATTAAAAGACAATAACTTAATTTCAGCCTTTATGAACCCTATCATGCTGCAAATTGAAGGCCAGATTCATCGGTGCTTACCAGGGAGGCGAAAATTACAGTTCCTGTGCTGAGGAAGCCCAGCTGGCACTGGGAAGCACTGGTGAGGTCTGGTCCTGTTGGGTCTGTTGGTTTGGCTGTCTTAGGGTCTTCCTGGCAGCACAGGAGGGAGGACAGGTCTTCATTTCTGAGCCAGGACACCCAAGTAGTTTTTCTGGCACAAGTCGCTTTGAAGGAAATGATGCATAGCGCAGCCTGGGCTCAACCTGCAGCAGCTCTCCTGCCTCCGATGTGCTGCGGTCTGGAGAAGAGAAAGCTCATCTGCCAAATTTTGTGGACAGTAAATGCAAACGATATAAAGATAACTCAAAATATTCTAGATGTTGAGCCACATCTGCTTGCAACAGCATCTCTTTGTACAGATATTTTCCATTAGATCTTGAAAATATTGAAAAAGGAAAATGGAAGTGAATAGACTGTATGATAACCTGTAAAAACTGTATTAATCTTGTAAGTTGTGCCTCGAATCAGTGTTGCCAATAGATGTTTGCCGAGTACCTCCATAAGGCATCTCCAGTGATGGCAGCTCTATGGGCAACATACTCTACTCTACTCAATCACAGCCCTTGACTGAAGATTTTTCACAGTGTCTGAAGTGAACCTTCCTTGAAGAATTACAACCTCCTTCCTCACCTGTCCTCTGAGGAACGGAGAACAGATCAGTCTCATCTTTTGATCTCTTTGAAGGCAGCGGACTTGTGCTCCTCATGTTTACCTCCTTAGGTTCACCAGCCCTGATTGATCTCATCTTTATTCTTGGGTCATGTTTTCTAAGGGAGTGACTAAATGTTTCTTTTCTGTAGATCAGTTGGTGCTAGGGAAGGGCTTTCTTGAATAAGGTATTTAAAACTTGAGCTAGCATGCCGGGTGAGGTGTTGGATTGCCAGGGGTGATGCCTGTCTGTGTATCTGGCTAGGGCATTTGCCTTCCCTGTCACAACAGGACACTTCAGGGGGTTTTACCCCCCGACAGCCCCAGTCGCTCTCTGCAGAACGGCTGTCTTGCCTCCTCACCGTATTCATCCAGCTGATGAATCCTAAGTGTTGAACTTAGGATTCCTGTTTGGTGTTGTCCAGTTTTCAGGTTCAATTTATCAGGGTTGTTTCAGGGTTCTCATCTTTGATAATGGTGTTAATGAAACCCCCCACCAGTAGCAGGCCCAGGACTGATGTCCAGCTGAGCAGACAGGACAGCAGACCCATGGGCACAGCCTTCCAGACAACGTGCGCCCATGTGAAGGCAGCGGTTAGCCAAGCCCAGCTTGCTCGTGCACGGGAGACATGGTCAAATGCTTGCCGCAGTTACGCTATGGCATCCTCTGCCGTTCCCTGCAGGAACCCATGACCTGACACAATCTATTCTTAACAAACCTGTTAGCGATTGCTCATCTTCTTGTTATCTTCAGGTGCCTTCACATCTTTGATTGCTTGAACAGCATTTTTATGGGGATTGGAGGCAAATGGACTGGCTTGTAATTGCCTGGTTCCTGTTGCACTCCCCTTTTCTGAAAAGGCTTCATGGAGGCTGTGTTAGGCACTTGCCCCGCACCTCAGAAATAACATCGTAGCTCTGCATTTGCTTCATCCAGCTCTTGAATATGTTTTTGAAGTTTATTAGGCCAATTGGTTTTGTATCAGTTTGGATTATTCAAGTACTCACTGTGTTATTCTTTCCCTGTCTTAACCTGAAATAGAAAACAATTAATTGTGGTATTGAGTTGGTCATATTCTGTGTTTGGAACGATTCTGCCTCCTTTACCCTTTCCTTTTTATGCATGTGCTCATGATCTTTAGTAAATCATTGGAGTTGGTTGGTTTGGGGGTTGTTTTTGTTTTTCCCCCCTCCTTTCATCAAGTTTTCCTCTGCCTCTGGACGGCGGGCGCGTGCCCAGCGCAGGCACTGCATCACCTGGGCTGCGGAGGTCCTGTTCCATCCAGAGCAGAGGGACCCTGGGCTGCTGCCCGCCCTCCCAGCTCCGGCATCCGAGTTCTGCTGCCGGTTTTCAGCCGGAGCAGTGTCAGTCATGCGGGGTTGGGTTTTCAGGGAGCAGCGAGCTGGTTACGAACGGTGTCTGCTGTACAGATTTTGTGCCCCCCTCCTGCTGTGATGGTTTCATAAGACATTTTATGTTGTGAGGAGGTTTTTTTTTTATAGGAGGAATGTGTGAGTTTCTTGTATGAATTTTAAGTAATGTGTTTGTTTTTTGCTTGGACAGGTTAGGGTTTTTGCAGAACAGCTTATCTCATTAGCATTTCTTAGAAGTCTGCCTTACTGTTGCTATGGCACTTTGCATAATATTATGCATAATACTCTGATTTTACTTTGAAATCAGACATACTGTACAAGCCACTCTAACCTAATTATATCTGTAACCTTAAACCTACTGGGGAAAAACATTATAGGACTTCAGTGTTTGCTGGGGCTCCTAATACCTGGGCACGTTGCTGTGACTTTATTTTCCCAGAAAGTGTCTTGCTGTGAACTGTTGCTGACCTACGAAAAACATTTGCTTGGCAAGGTTTTTTATTTTGGGTTCAACATGAAAATTTCCCTCAATCAAGGTGAGGTGAATGCTTTATTAAATAAAAAGGCAACACCCAAATTTGTTCTGAAGGTCTCGGTTCTCCTTTGCTTTGGTACTAAGTATAAAATTACTCAGAGTGATTTGCAGTTTCAATTTCTATGCTCTTCTAATGTAAGAGAGGGCAGGAGGGGGGCTTCTGTTTAAGCATAAATAAATAACTTTGCTTTTATCCATTTTTAATAGCTACAGATGTGCAGCTTCATATTTATATCCCTGACTAAATTTAGGACTTGGGGGCTATGGTCAGCATTGGCTTTAGGAGATCAAGAGTCATTTTGTTGGAGAAACCAGTGAGTCTACATAAATGTATTTTGAGCCATAAGTGCAACTTCATTTTTTTTTTCTTAAAACAACATGGACAACGTATTGAACAGTTGTACGTGTTTGTGTGCGTCTTTGTTTTTGTGATGTTGTTTGCTTGTTAGCCAGCCTGAGAAGGAACAGTCTTCTTGTCAGTTGTACCAGAAGTTTACAATAGCGACTGCAGTCAAGGGTGCTGCATTTCACAGCCTTAAGAGACCCGAAACTTAACCAGAAATGGTTCCTCTCTGTGAGGACACTTCCATCCAATGACAAAGTTTTTTTCTTTTAAACCAGCTAAAACCAGTTCTCTGAAAGAACGAAACTGTGGAGGAGAAGCTATGGCTTTTCTTTACGGTGTCACTTGTATCAATTAAATTCGGTCATGTCAACTCTTCAAAGAGAATCGCACCCACATGAGATGAAATCATATGTTCATATTTGACCATGGAACAGGAAGACCTTATCTGGGTGTTGCAGTGGTTGATATTATCCATCTGGCTGAAATTCACACATTTAAAACTGCATCATGTAGGTCAGTCTCTCTTTAATCACGAAGTATTTCCCGATACCATAACGTCGGAGAGCAATTTGCAGGTACTGAGCAGCCACAATTCCCACCGACTGTTTTGAGAGAGACATGTGCGCGGAGCCTTGGAAGATTGAACTTTGCAGTACCCTTCTGAAATATCAAAATTACACTCTGAAAAGCTAAAAGCACCCCGGAGTGCGGTTTCACTGGCTTCTGTGAAACATGTTTTCCTAATTCTCAGGTTACCTTTCAAAAATGGGATTCTGACTTCGCAGTCACACTGGGGACTCCTGGAAATCTGGCTGCTGGTTCATATTTGATTCTGTTAATGGATCACTGGGGCTCATTGCAGCGTGAGCTTTCCAGAATGCGACTCCACGCTCCGTTCAAGCCTTCTTGGTCTTGGACGTGCAGGCAAGGGTAATGCTGGGGCACACCATGGACTCGCATGGTGGGTCGGAGTCTGCAAGAGTAAGAGATAACCCTGGCCAGGCGTAAGCTGTGTTCAAAGCATGACTTCAGGCTGCCTTGCTTTCTATAATTTTTCTGGTTTCTTTGGGAGGAAGGCTGCATGGATTGGTCCCCCTTTTGTCCTGCCTGCCACAGACCTGGGGGATGGATGGTGTTCTCCCTTCACTTTTTTCATCTGAAAAGCTGTTGCAAAAGATCAAAGTTAGAGTTGTGCTAACATTTTGAATGGTGAGAATAGTGCTGCTCCACGATGTGCTGTTGGGGGACCGTGGGCTAACTTCTCGAAGGACATGTTAGCAGTCTGCAAAGCAGGCAGGTCAGGAGTGACGCAGGTGTGGAGGTTCATGTATTAGTCCATCAAGACCATCTCTTGACTTGGTTTTCCTGTTACTGTTAAATATTAACCTAATTCAAAAAGTCGGATTCTTTGTGTTGTACAGATGTTCTAGTTCAGTAGTTATAACTTTGACATCTGAGCTACTATTTCAATTAAAAAGACGTGGGAAGGCCTTCAGAGGAAAGATGGAGAGGATGTCTTTCCTGCAGTGCATAATACACAGCTGAGAGCAGAGAAATGATGGTGTGATTAGTTTCTGTATTGGTGGGTCAAATATATGAGAATACAAAGCCACCCACTCTAGCTAAAAGAGATTAGATGCTAGCACAGCTGAGATGAAAACTTTGATCATGGTTAAAGTCAATAATAGCAGAGCTTGTCTTTGGGTCCAGCCTTCCAGACGAGGAGCGGCTAGCAAAATATTTCAGGTGAAACTAGTGCAAATAAGAACAGAAGTTTTTTTGCAGAAGATAAAGATCTTTGAAGAACTTTTGAAGATAAAGATCTTTGAAGAAATTTGCTATCCTGTAAAATGGAGTTTTTGATCATGCACAATGTAATCAGAGTTGGGATTTTCTTATTTTTATTTTTTTTTTGTTATTTTTGGCCAACTTTAGGACTAAATTCTTTTTACTTAATTTGCAAGCTATTCTCATCACTGAGATCCCTTGTATGAGTTATATGATGTCCTATCTCACAGTAACACTTAATGAAAAACAACTTATACCAATTCAATAAAAACTGGTAATATATTTAAAACCACCTCAAACTGGTGGGGAGGGGAAAGAATATAGTGGATTTGAAGAAAATATTTCTCCTCACTGGTGGGGAAAGAAGCCTTTTATGAAAGTAATGTTTGTCATTTTATGTCCTTCAGGTATTTTTATTAACATTTCAGAAGTCAGATTAAAACAATATAGTTCAAGTTTCTGACTCGAGTGCAATTTGGCTCCTAAATTAACATTGATTTCTTTCTGCGGTGTAATAGTTTACTATTAGGTTCTGCAAACCACTGCACAGTTACTGCATATGTCTGAAAAACGTTGCTCATATTGAAGCGTGACAAAATTGATTATAATGCTCCTTCATGTAGATGGCATTCTGCTGCCACAGCACATGATCAAGGGCTTTGGCAACATGAAAGGAGGTCTTGTATTTGAAGAAGTTAGAGTATTAGTACTCAAGATACCCCTCCAACAGATAAGGAGTACACTTTTCATCATCTTAAAGAAAATCTCTGCCTAACTCTGCCAAGTGATTTTTTCTTTTTTTTTTTTTTTTGCAAAGCAATTTTTGTGGGGAGTGGGGGGCTGCATCCTGTGTTTGCCAGTGGTGCAGTGCGGATGTTTAAGGACAGCAGCCTGTCGAGTGAGCTGCCTCTTCCCTCCATAAAGATCTCAGGTTGACCATGGCATGTGAAGCTGTAGAACAAGGATGCAGCTTGGCTCCTTCAGTGGAAGAGGAGATGCTGCTCCAGTGTAACACCAGTATTGCTGCTGTAATGGCCCAGCTTTCAGATGCAAAGGCAAATTAAAAGTTTAAAACACTGAAAAACACCTCATATTCTCCCTTCACTATGTGAAGAGTATCTCCAACACCAATCTGTGAACACATTGAAGAGTTAGAGAGCTATTAAAGCATGTGCAAACAAATCCTTTTTCAAGTACTGTTTTCTTGGGAAGCAGCGTGTCTGATCTAGCTATTAAAAGATTGTTTCTATTACTCAAATCTGGATTTTATTGTTTCAGAAACCTATGGGTGCTGATTATTTGTCATTTCTGCAGTGGTTAATTCTGAGGACTGCCATGATTACCCATTTGAAACTAATCTCTGTTCCTTGTCCCCAGAAAAACAAGTCCTTGAAATAAAAATAACTGTACTAATTTGCACATATTTACACTCTGCCAGTAGTTACAGGTCCGCATATTGTATAATTATGGTATACCAGTAAATGCTGTTCATTATGTTTATGCATCTCTGGGAGACTGTGTTGTAACAAATAATAGAGCATCCATGACAAGCTCTCCTAACATAGGTGAAAAATATTGTCAACGTATTGTCAACGCTATGTTGTTGATGGTTGTTGCAAAGGCACAATGTAAAGGCTTCAGGCCATTGTTGGTGAAAGTGGGGGGACCAGCTGATGAATTAGTGGATGAAAAAAATTAATGAAGTTTTTTTTAATAGCTTTTGTGTTCTTTTGCACTTGTACTGTCATTTTAAAGTCAAAATAAGGTTGCAGTAGGATTCTGGACACCTCTGTGCATCCACCCCTGGTGAAGCTGCCTTTCCCACAGCTCTTTCTCCTGGCATCAGCAGGAGCCGGAGCGTGCTCCTCTCTGGGGCTGGCTCCCCAGGGTGCGGGGCTGGCTCCCCGGAGGGTCAGCATGCAGCTCGCTGTCGCCTCCGGAGGTGCTAAAATTTCACATCCGCAGGTGGGATCTTCACCCCTCAAGCTTGTTGGGGTGCAAAGCGAGGAAGTGTTTGTAGTGACTGGGGAAGAGCACTCCGGGGACGTCAGTCCTGCCCAAGTGAGCGCTTTCTCCCAGCTCTGAACCACTGCTGGCTCTTCAGCCTCCAGGTGATCCCACTTTAAATACCAGCTAAAATACAGTTCGGGAAAATTGAAGTCTTAATAGACTTCATCTCTAAAGAGCTTATGCCTTTTGAGAAGCAATTTGAAGTATACAGCAGGCTGAGTTAGACTCCAAACTAGAGCCAAAATTAATGGAGAGCTCTTCAGCTTCCAGGAGCGTTCACTTGCCCAGATTGCTCTTCAGTAAAAACAATTGCTTAAAATATTTCTCATTATAGTCAACATGTTTTAAAGCAATATTTCTCCTAGCAATTGTAGTCTTCCTTGTTGCTGTTGGTCTAAGACTTAGTCTTCCCTCTCCCTTGCAAGCGCAGTGCCTTTGAGGTGACAGTCTAAAGGGGTTTTGAGTGCAGTGACACCAACTGGGGTCATGAAGAGACAAGTCTGAACAGTGTGTCAGTCTTGCAAAACTCTCCATCCCCTCATTTTTTTTTTAATTATTTTTTCCATCAGCCGTCATTGCTGCTTTGAAATGGTTCTGCAAAAGCAATCTGTTTAGCATAACTTGTGAGTGTATGGGTACGGCCGTGATGCCACGCAGCGATGGTCTCCGTTGGCTCCTACCCTGACTACACTCGGCATTTCAACGAGACATCCAGTCCCTGATAAGACTGTAATGATATTGTTACAACTTGTTTGTCCCCTGGTGAGATTGCTAAATTAGGTTTTAATAACTTCTGCAATTTGCCTGGTATTAGCAAGTGTGTGGTGTAGGCACTGGATCTGAGCTAGGGGAGCTTTGAGAAGTAATATTTCTGCTTTTATAGTTTAAAACAAAGCACTGCAGTTGACACAAAAGAAGGGAAAAATTGCCAACATAATTCTTCAGGCATTATAATTCATAAAGCTGGTTCTCTTCATATTTTCTGCCTCTTCTCAAATAAAAACAAACTGGTTTGAGGCTGATGTGACCTTTTTTGGACCTTAGAGTTGTAGAGCAAACATGAGCTCCTGCGACGAAAGCTCTGATGCCTTGCAGCCATGGCTGCACTCACTCATGCTGCTTCCCAAAGACAAGTAACATTACGGACCATATTGCCTCAGTTGCTTTGATATCTGTTGCACACTGTGCACAAAGATCGCGGCAGTCATTTCTAGACTGAAAGAATTCAGTTCACAAATTCAGAAAAATTCACTTCAAAGTGCACTCTCTCCAGTGTATTTTGAACAAAATTCTGTTTAATATCAAATGTCTCAAAATTCAGGTGCTCACTGCTTCTGCACCTGGTATTATTAATGGCAAAAGAGAATCTCAAGAAAAAGAGCAAATCGGGAATTATCTTTCAATGCAGCAATTAAATGTTTAAGTGGGGAAATCCCAGTGTTCCAGACTTCTCATGTAAAGTCAGGTCTGCATCCAAGTGTTGACTTGCGATCTATTGTCTCTTCTTGAGAAATATGTGACATTCTTTGGAAATGAGCAGTTGTAACAAGAATATAAATTATCATCAGGGACAAACATTTTTTGCCTTTGGTCTTCCTCAACACAGCACCAAGCATGCTTTGTTTTAAGCAATAAAAGGTGACATCCTTTGTACCCAGTTCATTGGCTTTTATCTGTTGAAATACCACAAAACTGAGGCAGAAGAAGTTACTTTATATGGACAATCTTATAAATACAGACGGGGGAAGAGAGAGACAGAGCCCCCTGAGATGCATTTCTTTCAATACAATACCTCCTTTACCACAGCCAGCTAATTTTTGGTGCCGTAAGTATGCAGATCACACGTGTTTAGTGAAGAGTCCGGGGTACTGCAGACGCTCGCGGAAGCCTGCGCTGTGCTTGCAGTGGTGGTGGTGGTTTTGCACAGGTATTTCGAGCGTGCTGCAGAAAACCAACGCTCCCTGTCCCGTGGAGCTGCCAGTCGACACCATTGACGCAGATGCAGCATATTAGAGAAAAGTAACACGTGACTCAAAGAGAATGGATTCTTTTTTGAGTTAATATGGATATATCTCCTCCAGCAGGTCCCCGCTTTGGGCTAGCAGGAGGTCTGGGAAGCCCCTCTCGGAGTTGCACTGAGTTTTATTTCTATAATTTTTTTTCTAAACTTTGTTTTCCATTACACAAGCTTTTCCTGAGAGCGTTTGAAAGCAACTAGTGTTTCCGTGGCTTTGTTGCTTTTAGTTAGAAAAAAAACTTTGGACTTGACTCTGTGTGCGTGTGTGCTTGTCACAATCAGTATGGATTGTCCTGTTTCTATCAACTTGCATCTGCAGCAGATTACTGGGGAGGGGGGAGAAACCAAAAAACCCTTTATGTAAACTTCACTTCTTTTTAATATAGAGCAATAGCTTCTAGACCTTTTATGGCTCTTTCTCATTCTTCATGAGATACATATGTATATCAGCTATAACACACTGTCAGCGAACAGTGGTTTTCAATCAAAAAGACTGTCAGTAAAGCTGATTCACTAACAAGAAAGCTGTCAAGCTGTGACAGCTGCTGTCTTTGCAACCCCAAACAATCTGTTCAGTGCTAACTCTGACTTATGCTTCCATTTATTATACAGTAGTAATGAGTTCTGTCCTTAGAAATATCATTTCGGTGAGTACACCTAGCTACTTTGTTATGTATGTAGAATATATCAAATCAGATCCAAGGTGTACATGGTAAGTTTTCTGCAAAAAAGTTCTACTGCTGTCTTTTGAATTATTTTTTTTTTATTCCAAATCCAGTTTCAGTACTTACCTCATTTTTGTACTTAGGCATGAACCTGGAGGTTTCATTACTATTGTAAGCTGAGAAAAGTATAATTTCTTTTTTTCCCATTGTGTTGAAAAATGGCATATAACCTTAAACACAACACTAGTATCTACAGAAATGAGTAAAGGAATTTGCCGTTATAGGAACTGTTCTGATGCTTAATAATCCCAGTATCTTGGAGACCGCAAAAATTCAACCCAGAGGAGGAACTGACGAGTCAGGCTGATGCTGCTGTCCAGATGCAGATGCCGGTGTTCAAAGTGTCAACCTTTTCTTTTAAAATAAAAAAAGAGAAAGAGCACCTTGACAATCTCCTTAAGCAATCTCTTCCAGCAACAGCTTACCAGACCTAAATCTTCCTTGCTTCAATTTTGGTTGATTATTGCTTGCCTGGCCCTTAAAGGAGATAGGGAAGAACCGATTCCTTTTTTTTTCTGTCTTGCATATTTAGTGATGCAATGTATCCCTAGTAAATCGTCTTTTCCAGTTCTGCTAATCCCAATTTCTTCTGCTTTTCCGAACTTTCGGTACTTAGGCTGAGACCACACTAGTGCTCCATAAAGCAGGTGGTTTGCACTAGATAAGGAGTCTGTTGAGCATCTCTGGGAGGTACTGGCCTCTCTTCCCAGCCCTGCACGTGGCCAGATGCCTCCTCCTGCCTTTCTGCTCCATCTCAGGAGAAGGGAAGGTTGGTCACCTGCAGGTCACCCGGACTGCATACCAAGAGTGGACAAATAAAGCTGAACCTACAGTAGACAGAGAACAGTCTTCTATAAGTTAATTGTCTCAAGTCATCAGATGAGGATAACAAACTTCATCAAAGGTCTACATGAAGCAAACGATGAGGAAACTGTTATTTCTGAGACCCGAGAAAGGCTGGGTGAGGTCCTGGGGACCGAGGCCCCGGGTGCCTGTTGTTCAGAGGGGATCAGCAGTCGCCTGGCATGTCTCCAGTCCCCAGACACATGCTGGAACTGTAACAAGATGTGCTCGTATCTGGGAGGTAACCTGAGGAGGGTAGCAGCTACCATGGATTCATCAACGACAAATCACTTGTCTCACTAATTCCCATTTGTCACTGGGGAAGGCAGAAGATGTCATGTGTTGACGTTCATAAGCTTTTGACATGTGGCACTTACAGGTGCAAGTGTGAGAAACATGGATGAGAAAAAATGACAGTTTTCTAAATAATTTTGCATCCTCACCATGGACACCAAAAGACTCTTTGCCAGGCCAAAGGGATGTGGGTCCCCAGGGTGTGTTCTGGGTCCAGCGTTCAGGTTTTTGATTAGCGATCGTGTTGCGTTTTCGGGTAGGGTCAAGCTGCAAGGGCGGTGGTACAGAAACGCACCACCGCAAGTGTTTCGGTGGTCTGGGCGCTGCACAGGGGTAGTACTGAGCAGCAGGGTAACTTCTTTCTTTAATACTGATAACGTATGTCTGGCATGGTTTCTGATTGCCCTCGATATCTCATGTCTGCCTTATCTGCTTTTGTGCTTTGGCTTCCTGGATGTGCCGCAGTGGGGCTCGAGCAGGTCTCTTGCTGCATTTCTGACCTGCTCTGAGACGTTTTGCATTTTTGTTCCAAACTGTCTTTCCTTGGAAAACTACCAGCTTGCTTTAATTCACTTTCTCCTCAGCTTTACTGCCAAAAGATCTACTTAATAATTCCTGGAATTTGTTGAAGTCCATTGCTTTTATCTTCCTTAGAGGGAGAGAAGTAGCAAAGTAAAAGTGCTCATGTTTGTTTGCACCCAGGCTCCCAGCCAACTCTTCCTTCTGGATTGGCATCAGATGTATGAAAGCATCCCCTTTCCCCCTCCTCGTTCCCTAGTACCACTCCGGGATGCCGACACTCATTTTTCCCCTTTCACCTCCACACACACGTTTGAATAAATTGCTGAGATAAAGGAACCGCAGCGGAGTGTGAGGCCACGTTGATTGCGCGGAAGCTTTTCCAGTAGGAACTGCCGAGGGAGGGAGGTTGCTGATGCGAGTGCCTGGCGGGGCAGCTGGTGAGCCCGGCTCGGGTGGGACCCCCGGCTCCCCCGGGCAAGCAGACAGGACAGCACATCATCCTTCTTCCCCCCGCGTCCTGCCATGTTGGAGCTCCTCTCCCATATGGAAGCATCCCTTTCCAAGCTGCCTCCAGTCCTCCAGCATTACCCAGAGATGTACATTTGCTCCTGTACACGGGGCACTGCAATATTTAAGAGCAAGCTTGCGTGGAGTAAAATATCTTGATCTTTCCCACTCCTTAAGCCTCACAGTTGTTAGTTGGGGAGACGCTGCCCTGCCTTTCAGCACAAAGCTCCCCACGGCTGGGCTTTCCTCGCTGCCCGCCTGGGGCCGCGTAGTACCCCTCAACACGTGGAGAAACGTAACTTAATAGAGCGAATGCAAAAGGGGAATGAAAATCAGACCAGCGTGCATGCCGTGTGGGAAAAGCTAACCCCAGCCATTCCTGAGACTCCTTCTCCTGGGGGAGATGCTCTCGTGAATTCCAGAGAGATGCCCTTCACCTTGAAGTCCCCCAGCCAGCACTTGCAAATGACCCATTAGGGGTGTCGTGCTCTGTTCTATGTTGCTCAGGCTCTGCAACACTTTGCTCAGGCTCTGCCACCTCTCCTCTAGCAGGAGATCCGCACCCCGTTACGGACCCACGCACCACCTCCCGTCGGTGCCGCCGTGCCCGGGTGTCACCTCCATCCCAGATAACACGATTCCCCCCCTTTACAGTGGGTGCAGTGCCAGGACTCAGAAGTTGTGCCTCTCAATCTCCCTACGTACCACACTGAAAGTTTTAAACCCTTTTCTAACAGATCCCCTTCATATATTTCAAAAAAGACCATCGGCGGTTCTGCTGGGTCCTGTCAATACCATATTTTATGCCATGAGACATGAAAGTTTGTTCTTTCGACTCAGGTAGTTACAGCTGCTCGGCCATTCTTTGCTGATGAGAAAGTCTCGATGACAACTTTTCCCTCAAATTACAGCAGCAAGAGCAATAGCGTATAAAAAGAGGGATTACATGACAAGAGCTGCCTTTGTTATACGAGTGCTCTTTCAAGTTGTGGGGTTTTTTACTTTTTTTGTTTTGAAAACTGTGAAATTCTCTTTTATTGCAGATCTTTCTGGGCCTCATCCAAAGCCCACTGAAGTCAATATAAAGACTTTGACTTTAGTTAAATTTGAATCAAGCTGCACTGGCCAATGAAAGATTAAAACCGACTCCACCATATCAAACAACGCCAAACACTGAACATTTATATCCCTATTTATGTTTTATGCATCTGTTCCTTCTAAATTACCAACAAGTCTTCTATGCAAATGCAGGATTTGTTTCACGTTTGTTCATCGTGTTCCAATTACGCCCGCAGAAAGGGCGAGTGCGATGCCGTTGGACAACTGCAGATAGGAGATGCTCCTGACCCGGCTGCCCTGATGTACGTTATGAGGTCCCCGCCTGCGGGAAGTGCATGGACCTGAGGTTGTTTGTTCGTATTGTGAATTCCTGTACGGTGGCAGGACTTGTTCTATCAAATGGGACGTAGCTATTTGCAAAAAGCTGGGGAGCCGCACGGGCCGGGCTGGGCGGCAGGGGCTAAGGAGAGCAGGGGAGCATCCCCCGCCGGGCCGGCGCCCCGCTGGCAGCGCAGGGGCTGTTTCCATCCAGGTCTGCGGCCGAAGGGGGTTTGATGTGACACTGCCAATGCTCATGCGAAGGTATTTGTCTGCCTAGTAGCCGCGGGACCCAGGCTGCCTCAGCGGGGACGCGGGGCAGGTGCCAGCGCGTGCCTGGAGCTGCCCCCCGGGTGCTGTCACCCGCGGCGCCAGCAAAGGGGCTTGTGTTCCCACACTGCGGCAGCTCCTTCACCGGGGATAAAAATACAGCTACAGAGCTAGCTGAAAGGGAATACGGTTAGAAAAATGCTTTGCTGGAAAATAGAAGGATTAAATAGATGAAGCGGGAAAACAAAATCAGAAACAGACAGAAACAGAAAACCAAAGCAGTCCTTCCACCTGCGCGCTAACTTGCGTTTTCTTATGTAGCTCCCCAGAGGTCTTTGTTTGCTTTGCTGCTTTGGGGAGGTTTTGTTAAGTTTCTTCCTCTTCTTTCTTGTCACCCAAATACTTGTAAGACACATTGTTAAGAACTCCTGTCTGCTGGCCTATTATTTATTAAGTATTATTTCGTGTTGCTGATATTTTTTTTTTCTCCCACATAACAATTACTTGCGGGCTTTAAGCTTTCCTCTCAACTTAACACTGGGAGGTTTTATATTCAAAAACATAAATTGCACGGCAGCCAGTGATTTTGATGGTCTGTTATAATGCAGTCCATTAGGTGCAGCTGAGGGAGATGCACATTGTGGGAAATTCTGATGCACCCTGCGACATGCCAAATTACGCGCAGGGCATGCTTGAGAATCCGCTCGTTTTCTGACAGCTAGTGCAAGGCATTTACACAATTGCTTAATTAATCAACATTTAAAGAATACTGGTTTGCAAAGTTAAATCCTGAACAGGAAAGGGAAAAGCACAAAAGAGACGTTGGGTTACATCTAGAAATGCAGGAGTTGAACTGGATTCTTACTGATACCTTGTATGTTTGCATCTAAAATTTATGTATTGGTACACATCAAGATCCCACTGAATTCAGTGCTTCTTGATAAGTCATCAAGAGGAGAAGGAAAAAACAAGCTGATCAGTTGTTTAGCCCAGTGACTGTTGAAGGCATGTCTCTCAAATGCGCCCACACTCTGGAGAAGTCTCTGATATGAAGAGGCATTTATTAAACCACTCCATTAATTTGGGAATAGGTAGGGTTGCCACTCTGAATAAGTTAGGAAAATTAAATAAACTAGACTATTGGAAGACCATCTTAGTTATATAAAGTACGAGTAATACTGTTTCATGTGTAAAGATTTGTTACTTTATTGGTAGAACACTGTGTGTATATATATAAATGAATATATTTGAATATTGCTCGTATCCGTTTTTCTGCGGCAGAAAACAGATCTCAGAAAACCTGTTCTCTTACCTGAAAGTCTTTATCTTAACACACTGGAGAGCAATTTCACTAACAAAAGACTATGTTAGGATGCCAAATTAAAATCTGATGAAAACTGGGCAAATAAAAGTCTTTTTTGACATTTACAATTAATGCCACAAAAATGTTAGTTTAATCAGACAATATGGTTAATCACAAAGGTGAAATTGGAAGTTGCCAGCCCTGAATGCTAGTGTAAAAGTTAATAAATTCAGCTCATAATCATTATGCACATGCTAGTTATAATAATTTACTGTCCATACCAAATCTTTATAAGCATTGTAATTAAATATAAAATGCACATTAGAATTATAATGAGTAATTAGGGCAACATAACTAATATGCATAAAAGTCCCGAAGCTCATTAAAATGTTAAAAGATGAAACCTGTCTAGCTGGAGTTTTTTTGCATACTTTCTGTGCCTGCCTGAATGCCAGTGTATTGCGTGCATTGTTTTAACTGCTCCTTTAGACATTTAAAAGCAAAATGAAAATATTTGGGTAGGAAACCAGATTCAGCAGTACTTTGCATCATTTCTGGATGGAACATAAGTTGCAAAATTTGGTTTCCCAGCAGAAACACCTGACTCATGCGAACATGTTGGTGATATCAGATGAGCAGAAACTGCGCAGAAAATAATTATAGAGCTCTTTTAGCACAGGAGTGGGAGGCGAAGATGATAGTTTCCGCATCTTTCTCATTAACACACTGGGAGAGAGATGGAGTGCAGTGAGTACTCAGCATCATCACGTGAGACTTTAATAGGGGCATTTATTGAAACTTCAGTTGTTTCACTAAAATTAAAGGGGACGTGCACTCATCGGAGTGTGTGTACGCACTCGATGTAATGCTCATCTATCCTGAAATCTCTACCAGGTCCCCCCAGGCTCACACACTGAACCGAGCGAATTGCCTCAGGAACTCTCGTATTCGGTTGCGGGACAGGAAGAACTCAACCTCACATCAGTGTTCTTGCTGATGCTATGTGGCGCTCCTCTCCTGCGTGGTGCTTTTTTCTGTTGCTCCTGAATAAGACGGGAAGTAGGCAGTTGTGCTTTTCCCACGCTGCTTTAGCAATAACGGACATAACCTGAACTCAGGACGGGGCTCGGTGGTGCAGAGGCACGTTGCGCTTCGCTGGGTGGGACTTGGGTGACTCCCATGAAATGACACCGAACCCGCAGCGAGCGGCTGCGGCGTCTTGCATCGCCTCCTGGTTCGTGTCGGGTCCAGTCCTCCTCCCTCACGTGCTTCTCATGGCAAATGCCTCCGGTGGGGATACATAAATACGTATTCTGTGGGGATAATAACTACGTATTTTGGGTCAAGAACAGCCTTACCTCCTGAGCCCGTTTCATGTAGGGACAAATGCGAAAGCACATCAGTAAAACCCCAGTTAAGCCGAGTCTCTGAGCACCCACTCGAAAAAGCCTTTCCCAGCAAAGCACTTACACATATTTGAGAAACTGATATTAAGCAAGTTCCAGTAATTTATTTTCAAGTCAGAAATGAAGCGTTTATTTTAAGTGCTCTGCTCCGCAGGGATGAACTGTGGGAGAGGATTGATCAAGGATCCACCGTGGGGAGAGTAAACCTACAAATATGAGTCACAAAAGCCCAGTACTGCTGACAGATATATATGATCACATTTTTTCTTTGTTATTTTATATAACCCTTATTTAGTAGATATAAAAATGACAAATACATTTAAAATTATTGGTGTCACACCAGGTTTTCTTGTTAACATCACTGTTACATTTTACTGCAGTATCCTCTGTCAGACCATGAGCTTTTCTATTATATTCCCCTCCTTGGGAGCTCTCTGTGGCTGTCAACCCCTTCCTTCCTCCTGCAGGCTCAAGGGCTTCACTCTCTACTGATGCTCTATACCTTTGAGACAAGTTGTTATCTTCTTGCTCACTTGTGTGTTTATTATTGTTTATAATGAAGTGCTCCGCACGCACTCAGAAGCACATCTGCTTCTGCAACACAACTGGAATCTCCTCCGACGTAACTTGTGGAGGTGAAAGCCTGGCAAAGCCTTCAGTTGCGGAGGCTGCGGAGTTTGAGGGAAGGTTTGCTGGAGCCTTGCCTACCCCGTGCCTCCCTTCAGCCTCGGATTCTTTTAGGTTGAATCTTTAAACAAAATTTCTCTTATTTTTCCACTATTTTTCCATCTGTAACTAGTTTATTTTAAATGTGTTTATTGAAGCTGCTGTTTCTTTTTATCTTTTTAGTCTTTCATCAGGTCTTTAAGCTTGTGTCCATCTGTATTTATTCCTTACGTTCTATCGCCCACTCAGGACTTTTGCTAGCATCTGTCTGATCAATCAGCTGAATAGAGCAGGATTGCATTGGTAATGATACTAAACGATTTTCTGTAATAGTTTAAGTCATCGTTATTAAACTCCTGAATGAAAACATTTTCCTAGATGGCCAATATTTATCCTTGCTATCGATTCCCTAAGCAGCTGTAAAAACCTGACCGGGGCGGTGGGTGACATGGGGGATTACCTGCCGCGTTCGTGGGCAGCGATGCTGGTACGGCTGGTAGTGGTCCTAATGGCCTTGCAGGGGTTTTGGAAGGCATCTAATTGCCGTTGGGATTGAGCGGGATTTACACCATCCCCCTCCGTAACCTAAGAGGGTCAGGTGCCCCCGGTCCCTGCACGGGGCAGGGAGTGCGCTGGAAGCCCCCCCGTGCTGCTCATAACGCCCTATAAAAGGGTGTCAGCAGAGGGTCGGCAAGTTTAGTGGCAATACAAACGAAAATAAGGCAAGCTGTAAAGAGCTGCAGAAGGATCTGATGAGGTGGAAGTGATCAGGCAGAGGTATAATCGGCGCTGCGAAATGCGGGGACCGGTCACAGGGGGGAGGAAGGGGGGGGAACCATCGCCGCCTGTGTTTTGGGAATTTTCTAAATTCTTGGGGTGCTCCCTGGAAGGAAAAATCGTGTTATTTTCTGTGTGTTTGCTATAACCTGTCCAAAGGCCTGCCCGCAGCCCCGGCTGGAGGCGGGGTGTTGTCAGCCTCCACCCCGCTCTTCTCCCGGGTGGCCGGGCTGGTCTTGCACATCCCCGCTGTACCGGGCAACGCTGGGGTCGGGGAGATTGATCACCAAAAACCAGTGTGCATTGGGTAACTGTGATGGCAGAATTGAATCGAACCTGGTGAGCACCTGTTAACATAATACATGAGCTTTCCTCTTGCTAAATTATATGTATTTAGATCGATACAGCATTCCTTCGGATTGTTATAACCTCAACATCTTTTACGTGCAGCCCCAGCAGCATAGGAACGCAGACAAGTGCAGCGTAACTGCCAGCAATAAGATCAAATCGCAAATGTTTTCTCAAAAATGAGTCTTTGCTGACTACATGGAAAAACGTTAAAAAAATATATGAAATAGTGGAGGCCCCAGAATCTCTTCCCACGTCTTTGTCTCTTTCCTTCCCAAAAGAAACCTCGGCAACCCGCAGCAGCAGGTATTTAGGTGTGTCGTTTCATCTGGAGTGGTTCAGTCTCCCACACCGATGGGAGCAGGAGGGGCTGATGGATTTTTGGCTCAGCACATTACTAATCAGTGCACTAGAAATGTGCCTGCATCACGTAGTTTCTCTTTATACTGAAAACAAGAAAATAACCTGATGATGAAAAATCCAAGAGAACGGTGACTCTGAGCTGTCTGCAGTTTGTGCTTTCATACCAGTATTAACTGGGGATTTTCTAGAGCAGAGAATATTGATTTTTATTTTTATTCTGAACAAACAGAAGCTGAAATCCTTCTGAAAGGGAGATCTAAGAAAACTTCCTTTTCAGAGGTTTTTCAGTGTTTTCCAAACAGAACTCTGCCTCACTGGACAACAAAGCCCGGAATCGTGATTTGTAGCTGGGATCCAACCGGCACCCCCTTCCCAGCTGCACCGGCAGTGCGGTGCCTGGGGCTCCTGCCTGAAAAAGCATTGGCAAGCTGTTTTCATAGATCATTTAATTTTAAAATTTATTACCAGTGATGTTCTGCATTTATTTAAAAAACAAACAACCAAACCAAACCAAACAAAAATGCCCCCAAACCCACAAAACACCCAGCAAAAGGTGGGCAGGCCACACTGAGACACGTGAAGGTGGTACTTTTTGCAAAAAGTTTTTTACACGACTCAGGCCTTTGCTGGTCTTTTATTTGCTCTTTCTGCTTAACTCATGAGAATTAAGTATTGTCCGTGTAGTGTGCACACAGTGTGGTACATTAATTTCGAACTCGGTTTTTTGCTAATAATCCTACTCACTCTGAATTAGAAAAAACCCAAATATTTCCACTCCCTTTGTATAATGCAGAAAAAATGTTTGCCTCTTACTACAAAGTTTTCCAAGGAGCCGCTGCGCGATGATGTGGAGCAGGGGCTGGATAAAGGACTGTTTCCTGCTATTTAAGGGCTTGCAGACGCCGTGGAACCCGTCGGGTGGTCGCGGCTCTTCTCTTGCACAGGACAAAACCCATGGTCATGACAGATCTTCCCAGTGTGCTTCAGCACCTGAAAGACAAAACCCACAGTCACTGAAATCTTCCCAGCGTCTTTCAGTGGTGATGGAAATACCCGAGATGTCAATAGTTTAAACTCAACTTTCAGTTCATGAAAGCTTGCCCAGTGTAGGGATCCAGTGCGTTATCCCAGTTCCTCTCCCAGAATTTCTCTCTGGTGTCCCCAAAACCAGATTATATCTACTTACGCCTGCCATGTTCAGTTTACTCCAGGTGCAGCAAATCTCCATCCCTGCCACGGGCAGGTGTCCCGGCACTGCCAGGGGACTGCCCCGCGGAGCAGGCAGGACCCGAGGTTGTCTCAATGCGCAGGAGAAGGGTGGTAAAAATTACAGCTGGTCAGCACAGGAGAAGCGTGGGGTAGCATCCACGCGCAGGTGGGGACTTGCACAAACCCAAGACGGGCAATCGGGCTTATGCCACAGAAACCCCGAGGGGCAATGGGGAAGAAACGCCACGTTAAGTCAGCAACGGCAGGACGTCATCGCCTGTAGGAAAGCGTCACGGGCAGACCATGCGGAGCCACCGCCCTGTTCCACTTGGCAGCATCTCTCTCCCTGGCAGTACTGCATCTCGTGTTGGGCACACTCAGGCGACGTGTGGGTGAACTGGAGGACTTCCAGCACCACAAAAAACAAGCATGTTTTTGGGGAAATATGATGTCTGAAATGGGAGATAGAACTGAGTTACTTTGAGGCTGAGTTTGTTTAGATAAATGAGGACTGAGAGAATGAGCGCACAAGTCTTTGAATGGGTAAAAGTTTTTGTCAAAGAGAAATTTAGCCCTGCTCTTCATATGGCTGGGGACAAAACAAGTAACGGTCTAAAACTGCAGCAAGGTGCGTACCTGTAACCGTGCAGATAAGTAAGTGCCGGTGCGTCGCCATCCAGGCAGGCTGTCGATCTCTCTGGAGCTTTGAAACCTCAGGGTGGAGGGGTCCATCGGGACCACCCGGGTCAGGCTGGCCCCGCTTCGGGCAGGCGGGTGGACCAGGTCCCCCCAGCAACCCAGAACCACAACGTCAGACAGGCACGGGTAAAGGGGGAAGCGGGCTGGTATTCCTCTGAAGGCCGGGGTCTGGGCTCGGTGCCCTGCAGCCGGGAGCCCCAGGACCTGCCAGCTCAGGGTAGTGCTCCCCAGCCATGGTCACACATGAACTGGTGGGGGAGAAATGTCCTAGGGGTTATGTTGCAGCGTTCACGTCTTTCATGCGACTTGAGGGAAGCAGTGGAAACACTGGCAGGCAGTCCCCATCCCAGGAGGGGTGGAAACCATGCGTGAGAGGTAGATCTCCTGGTCATAGACCAGCTTTCAGCAACCTCCGTTGACCACGTGCAGTAGACGTTCATTTTCTTCTGTCAGCCAGGTGATGCTTTTGTATGGTTTATCTTGCACAAGTTTTGCTTTTGTGTGGTTCATCTTGCACAATTTTAGTATTATTCTTTTGAATGCTTCAGAAGCAGAAGCTGATCCACGAGCTTTGTGGTGCTCTGAGTAGCTGCTGGTAACACATGGTGCTGTAGGAGCAGAGGCAAAATGTAACCGGTTCACAGCTCTTCATGTGATCAGTCTCACTCAAAGATATTTTTTAAAAGTCTTGGCTGCACAAACTGTTTCATTTCTCAGGAAGGAGTAAGCTTTTTATCTCCCTGTTATTTTTATGGAGTAACAAATAAAATCAGATTTTTTTCTGATGCAGATTATGGAGAAGTAGTCATGCAAATTGGTTATATGTTTATTATCCACTTGAAATTTTAATGTTACCGGTTGAAAGTTAATGAATTTATGGATTGGTTTGATGTAATCTTTGGGAAGAGAAGGCTGAAGGCAGAGGGTGTGTTTGCCAGCTCTGGGAAATTGTAGTCTGTCTGTCTGCCTGACTTGGGGTAGGACGTGAGCGATGGGCGAGAGAGAACCCGTTCTCTGTTTAATCCCACCCGAAATGTCCTCACACGGTTTTGTTAAACGTCGAGACTTGCGTACAAGCGCTAAGAGCGCGCGTTTGCTTTCCCTGGGCTGTGGCAGCTGGATCCCTGCGCGAGGTCCTGCTCGAGGTCCTGGAAAAGCAGGCGCTGGTGAAGGACGGGTGCGCGGTGAGATGGGCGGTGGAGCTGGCCCGCCCGCGCCGGGAACCTGGCTGTCACTCTGCTCTTTCGTGGCTCTGGCGCTGCTTTAGCGGGGCCGGTTCCCGTAAAAGATTATGGTCTCTTAACGTGGGGCGCTGAGCGATGGGCGAGATGGTGAAAGGAGCAGACGAGAGGCAGTCAGAATTTTACATGTACATAAACACCTTAAAGCAACATCTGGAAAACTGCTTGGGAAAAAATAAACAGATTTTTATTTATAAGTTCTGTGTTTTGGTTTTTATAGCGTTTTTATGATGCACATAAATTATTGTTTAAAAACAGAAAATGTAAAAGAAATTCCAGGGAGAAGGCAGTTGTTGTTCAGCCTTTCCTTTGATATTCTCTTTCCTGAGGAATTTGTTGTGTTTTATTTTCAGCTTACAATTGCCTTTTGCTGGCAACTGGAAAAACTGACAATCGCTTTTTATCTTTATTTGTATCTGTAATTCTAAGGTTAAAATGTTTATTGCTATTTACAATGTTTACTATTTAAAAAGACAAAATATATTTACTGAAACAACTCTATATCCAGTGTGATACTGGAAAAGTCATGTTGGTATATGGTATTTATGGTTGGCTTATAATTGTGAAGGTAAGTTGTTCTTTTCATACGCAAAACAAAGGCCATTTGAGCCTATGCGGTTTATGGGGCATGTGCAGAAGACATGATGCAGAAGATTAGGGGTGCTGGCCATGTTCTCTTTGCTTTGGACCCTGCACCCCAGGCACTGCCGTACCCCTCCCCCGCTGCAGGGAGTCCCCCCGGCCGAGCCCAGCGGGACCCCGCAGCCTCCCAGCCAGCACCGGTGCTGGGGCTTCGTGTGCTTTTTTCTGATTCTCAGGTTTTAAATACGTCTTGTACGACACTAACGCTTATAAATAGTTATACTTTGCGTGGAGTAACTGCTTTTTTGAGTATGGGATTGATATTTCTCCATGTCTCAGTTGTGTTTCTTACACCAGATACACAGATCTGTATCAGAATCTGCTGTGTGGGATAATTTTTACACTGCTGGAAGAAAACGTGATTGAATGTGAATCAAGCTGGAAAACATGCGCCAGGCTGAGAGTAACGTAAAGCTGGAGAGAAGTGGCGTTAAACAATCTGCGTATCTAGATGCAAATATCCATTTTACAATTCTTTTTTTTCAGTTGCCCCCACAATTCAGGAACTTAAATCCAGCGGTGTGATGCTTGGAGGGAACGGACTGATACGGTGCGAAGGTGCAGGAGTTCCTGCCCCGGTCTTTGAGTGGTACAAAGGAGAGAGGAAGTAAGTAGCCGGCGCTCGCCCACCCGCTCGCGCTGCTGGGGACGCTGCCCGCCCGCGGGGACCCGGGTGGAAGAGAGGAACCGCCGGGCTGGGTTTGTCCCCCGCGATGACAAGTCCAGCAGGCTGTCCTGAAATTAATGCCGAGCTTTAAACAGTGGGTGCTTGGAGGTGTCGGCTACCAACAGCCGTTCTGCGCGGCTTTTGGGGGAGTTTCTCGGTTTCCTTGTGGTTGTAGTTTCTCAAAAATGAGGCGTAATCAGGCTGTCTGTGGCTGGGCTGTGATAGTGGTAGTTCCAATAATGAGCCTAACATTTAAACATGCTTTAGTAATTACAGCCTTTTAAGTATAATACCCAGAAAAAGTCTACTAAAAACTCCACTAAAAGGATCGTTTCTCTTTTTAAAATTCATCTGCATAGGTTTCCCACTGGGGGTTTTGGGGGTGGGAAGGTTGGATCATGAATAAGACACTCAACCAAACCTTAACGTGTATGTATTTTCACCCAGCTGTGCCAGTAGTGGTCTAGACCACAGGGTTATAGTCCCCAGGCTCGAGCAGAGCTGCTGCACCTCACAGCACCCAGGGGGGGTCAGGGCAGCGCTCTCTCTCTGCTCGAACCCTAAAAACTGGCCGCCTGCTTTGGCTTTGGTTACAGTCAGCTTCACTTTCAGGTCGTTAGCGCTACGTAATGATAACAGGCATCTCTGCAGGGTCATCATTCTTTTCAAAAGCAGCTCATTAAACGGGTAGATATTTTTCTTTTCGAATAGGAAATTTTGTTTTACAGCTCTTAGCTTACCTAAGAGCTTGTTTCTGTGAAGTGCACATATTGGTGCAAAAGCAAGTGGATATTGTCCCTTGTAAGCGACTGTCCATATGCACCTTCTAGCTTCTGGAATTTCCTGGCTTCCAAGTGCTGGATTTCTCAGCACGAACATCCCATTAAACCTGGGAGTTGACATGAGAATATTAATGACCATTTTTCACAGTAAGCCATCTGTCAGCTCATTCCTCACTGGCCAGCTGCTCCCCTTTAGGAGCATTAGCTGCTCATCTTCCTTCGCGAGTTTTCAGAGCAGTCGTAACTATTGCACTTTGACCATACCCTAAAGCATTTTCTGAAACAATATAATCGATCTTTACTATATATAACAGTAAATGTTTTTCTTCTGTTGGCAAAATTCATCTGCATCCTATTTCCAAAGATGCATATTATATTGTACACGTTTGGGGGGAGCTGCAGCAGAAACATATTTTATGTAGAAAGTATTGTAGCACAGGTTTTAGCACTCTGCATTCAACTAGCCATTTCCAGCACGATAATCACCTTTCTATTTATAACACTGACCAATTCCTTTCTTCATGAGTGCATTCAGTGCCACGTCAGCAGCAAGAAAGACTAAGCAGAGCATTTCAGGATGCCAAAGTTGTGCCTTCTGTTTTCTGTTTCACCTGAGGCTTGCTATAATCAGCACGAAATGTACTGTCCTGTTGTGTCTTACTGCTCAAATATTACGTTAAATCTAATGATCCATCCTTTCTTGTTAAAATGCTGTTGACAGATATGCTAGACATATATGACTACAAAGGTATTGGGAATCTCTGAACCTCCCTTGCAGGGAAGAGGAAAATACATACATGTTGGTTTTTTCTCCAGTAGGTGCCCTTTACCTCTGGATGATGGAAAGCCAGCACAGAATGAGCCTTGGACAGTTCAGTCGTCGCTTTAACGCAAAACTGAGAAGAGTCAGCTTTCATAGGTGGTTCAGAGTAGCATGTGTATTATCCTGCAGATAATTTGCAGGCATACTACAAGACTAAATTTATACACTGGGAGTGCACACCCTGTTATATTTTCTGCTAATAGAAGAGAGAGAATCCCATTTTCATCAGTCTTGGATTGGGACCTTTTTTTTTTTTTGTGAATCTGGATGAATCTTTCAATAAATGAGCAGTGAGAGTTAGATCTGAAACCCCAAGTATATGTTCAGTGTCTGAAACAAGCCTTTTGGGTCTGTAAACTATATTGTTAATGTAAATCCAAACCCACAGTTTCCAGACTCCAGGGATCATTTCCTCATAAAATAGCCATTAAAACTAACATAAAAGCAGTCGCAGACTGGACTTTGAGGCCACGAGAGAGCGTGCAGGACTACCTATCACCGAGCTCACAAGAGTTGCTCTTCGGTAACTTCCCCTAAGCGCTGGCTGTGCCGCGTTCCCGGGCAGGGAGCGGGCCGGGAGAAGAGCTCCGCTCTCCTGTTGTAGCTGGGGAAAGGCGAGGAGGGGTCTCATGGACAGGCTTCAGACCATTTAGCCCTTTATCTGCCACAAGCGGTGCCTCGAGCTCCACGCGGGAGCGCAGACCCCGAGGCGGGGCACCCCGAGGCGGCGGGGGCGGGGGGTGAGCTGGGAAGGGACTGGAAATTTGGGGGAAAAGTTAGTAAAAGCATCTTAAAATTATAAAAGCCTGTGGCTTCTAAAACTGTACAACGATTCCCTGTGGAGAGGAGAATGGCTTTGCTGCGCTGACTCCCAGTTTCTGAAATTCACAACTGTTGAATTATGTTATGTTATAGAGTTACGCGGAAATGAGATCTCAGACATTAAACAGCCACAGGGAAGAAGCCCAAAAGTCACCTATCTAAAAATATTAATTCCCTTATCTTTGACAAAGCAAACAAGACTTACATTTGAAATAAAAAAACTCATTATAATGGCTTAATATATTATAATAGCATGAAGGTATTCAAATATGAAACCCCTCGGGGCTGGCACTGATGCATGATCTTCTTTGGATGCGTAGGCATAATCTCTGGAATAAGAAGGAGATGACTCTTCCCTTTATATCTAGCGGTACAAAGCAGTAAGGTGAAGAAATGTGTAGGGTGGCTGCACACAACTTAAAATGCCGTTCCAGCCTGAGAAGTAACTTGGTAAAACCCAGGCGAGTAAAAAACGCCGTGTTCAGCCAATAAGCTAAGCAGAGCGGCACACGGGAGTAATTAATTTAAAAGTAAAAGCATCTGGTTCTTACAACTGCAAATGGAAATCCTCAAAACTGCTGAGTTTATGCTAACTAATGCCGACTCCTCGGTCCGTTAATTACCTGGCTTATTGATATGCATATGTAGCCGATTCCATGTACTCCACTTCCAGTTCTGGCCCGCGGTGTCAGCCACTTCCTAGCAGGGACGCGGAGGGAAGGTGACGCCGTCCAGCAGCGGAGGGAGGGGAAGGGGGGCGAGAGGAGGAGGGGAAGGGAAGGGGTCTGAGCTGGCACCCGCAGCGCTCGCCCTTTCGGCAGCCTGGGGAAGGCAGCAGACCACATCAAGCAGACACAGTTAATTTTTTGGTAGGAGTGTGGCCTCTGACGGGGCACGGGGACGGCAGAAATCCCAACACCCCACTGTTTTCCCAACAAAAAAAAGGAGTTAAACCTTCCGGCTGTAAAATAGAGATGCTGTAGTTCAAACTGCAGTTATGGGCCAAAAGGATGGAGGTGGTAGGAATAAGCCGTAGGTGGAAGCGGAGCGATCGCTCCAGCACCCCGAGGTCCCCCGGGAGAGGGGACGGGGGGCTTCAAGCCCCGAAGGTCAGCGGGGAGGGAAGGCGGCCGTGGCCGCAGCTCGTGCCCTCCCTGCTGGGGAAGGGGCGTCCCGAGGAGCGCGTCTGACCCGGGGCGGGAGGCAGCGACGGGGCGTGCTGCCGAGCACCACGGGCACGCTGGTAACGCTGCCGCCGGCTGCGGGGCGCGGGCACGGGAGCCTCGTGGCAGGGTGTGTTTTGGAGCGGAGGAGGCTCGTGGGTTTTTCTGCAGGAGGGGCGGAGAGAGGAGGGACCGACGTTGGCGGTTTTAGGAGGAGAACGTCCATGTGCAGAAGCACGTGCATGGGTTGAAAGGACAAACTTCTGCCTTTCACAAGTCTGGAGAAAAGGTGAATCTTCTAACTGCAATGTTCACCCCAAACCAGGCATTTCGATCCCATTTTTTCATGTTTCTCGCAAAACCATGTGTGTCCGTGGGATGTGCTATGTCCTCTCCCGACGACGGGCTGCGCAGAGCAGACCAGCGTCCTGTACAGCAGCACGAACCGCGCAGGGGAGAGGAACCCTGCAGGGCAGCAGCGTACAGTGATCAAATGGGAACAGAGGCGCTCGTGAAACGATGAGGAGAGTTCAATCCACAATATGCAGAAGCGCAATTAATGATAGACTTGAAATGTTTTTAGACAGAATGCCAAAAGATTGCATTCATTCCCAGGATGTGTGATTATATCTTTCAATATATCAAACAAAAGTTGTATACTTAATCTGGAACATTGCTCCTTATGTGAAATATAAGGAATTATGGGTAATCAACTGTGACTTGTATTTTAATAACGTGGTTACCCTTCTCATCTCCCTGTTTGATCAGACGTGGTTTACCTACAACAGCAACATTTAAATTGGTCGCCTTTCTTTGCCCCAGTGCAGCAGCGGTGCTTCTGACACGGCTCTGGAAGCAACACCAGAAGACCTGCACAGCGCCTATGAAATTTGGGGTGGGAAGCTCAAAGCCAGGGAAACAGACCCGGGTGGAAAGAGCCCTGGTTTGGCTTTTTCCCGTGCTTTGTTACCTGGATTCTGTTCAGGTTGCTGTCTCAGGATGCAGTGCTGCTGTAGCACATCTTTCCTAATTGCAAGTCCAATTTGTAGCTGTAGAGACCTGTAAAATAAACCGTGGTCTCAATCCTACACAGTCGCATTTCAGCTACCTAATCCTCACCTGCCATCAGCTGGAGGTGTGTAAGGACACAAGCAATCTCCACAGTCTGAAAAAAACACTCTCTGAAGGACTTGCCATAATACTTTCCTGCCCCAAATAGGGTATTTAAATTTTTGGTTATGTTTGCCCGATTTAAAATCTAAGCTCTCCACCTGAGAGTTTATATCCCATCCTATGGCCAGGCAGGCAGGGCCGCGGGCATCAGCCTTTAGTTTCTTTCGACGGTAGGACGCAGAGGCAGAAACTGTTCCCTCCAGCACCCCATGGCTCCAGTGTCGCCCATGGCCTCCCCGACCTGCTGCTATGATAATTTCGCTCGACAGACTACATCGGCAGCTTGCAAACAGCTTACTGTGCTACCAGTTATGTCTGTAATAAAGAAAAAAAAAAGAAAGAAAAAAAAAAAGAAACGTATTGTTTATGGTATATGAGTTACAGAAATTTTCTTTTTGCTTTCTAGACTGATCAATGGTCAACAAGGAATTACTATTAAAAATTATAGTACAAGATCACTTCTTACTGTTACCAATGTGACAGAAGAGCATTTTGGCAACTATACATGTGTCGCTGCCAACAAGCTAGGGACGACCAATGCCAGCCTGCCTCTCAACCGTAAGTAACGTGGACACGTGGCAAATGTTCATGGTTGTTTGTTTCCACATACATGGATTCAAAAGCCAAAAAATAGTGGTATGCTTTTTTCCCCCGGTTTCTTCACAAGGCATATAAATACCATCGTGTTCCTCAATACTGGGAAATAACGCACCTGGTTATTTATTCCATGCTGCAGAAGGGGTTTCTGTTCTGAAAGTGATGGCACACTTTGGGGGCATCAATGAGTTATGAATCCACAAAAAACCCAAACTAAACCCAACCCACTGTCATGGTACAGAGGCAGAATTAGCATGACAAAATCTTTCTGTTCAGAATAGCAGTAACAGATCGCTAAGGTGCCACTGTAAACAAAGTTAAAAAAGTTTTCAGCTGGTTTCAAGGGATATACTGAGCTGACTAACTGGGGTGTGCAGCCCCTGCTCGCAGGTCAGCTTGTCGGTCGCTGGCCTCTGCTACAGAGAAGTTGCGGAGGACTTGAAGTTAAACCTTTTGAAAAAGACAATAAGCATTGTAATCGGCAAAGCAAAGCATTGAGATTTTCAGCATGACAGTTGTCTAAAATGGGTCTCAAATGTCCTGCTTGAAAGATATTCTTATCTTTGAATTTCTAGTATTTCACATTTGTTGAGTATCTAGCCATCTGTTAGTGGCATCTGAAGATGTTCGTAGTTGAACTTTGGTGCTAAGCTGTTCTAACAGTGATAAAACTGAAAGACAAAACTTAAAATGTATCCTACATGCTTTTCTCTACATAAAGATATTCCTTATTGAGTGGAAATGTAGATTTTCAGTTGCTTAAATCCTAGGGTTATTGCCTTCTAGCCATGAAACTTCCTTCTGAATATACTTCCTATATGATATGTATTGTCAGGATCTTCTAAATTACTGCAGAAGAGACGTAATAAGCAGAAAATAGCATGAAGCCTTTGCTGCCATTTTATTTAATATTTGAGAAATTGCTCACAAAGCGGAAACAACATTACACTTATTTTAAAAAGAAAATGCAAGAAGTGAAAACAAAGGAATATTATGCCAGAAGCAGATAGTATTTGGTGTATTTGCAATTCAGAGAAGGTAAAATGAAAGTTTGGTTTAATTTTCAACAGAGCAGAGCTGAATCTGTCTCTTAGTTGCTGCCAGGATTTTATCAGTTTTAAATTGTTGAGGTACCATGTAGCCACCCTTAAAAAGCACTTTGAGATGCAGAGGTTTAAAATGTCTTGTAAGTACCAAGCACATTGTTACAAATCATAAAAATAGATGTTCTCCATCACGAAAGAGACGGGATGTGTGAAGCAGAACAGTCTGAGAGAAAATCCTGAAATCTGGGTCTGATCCTAACCTCATGGAATGAAATATGGGGGTGATGTTAGCTCAGAGGTTTGACTGAAAGACCAAGATGAAACGTCTTATTTTACACTGTGATTTTTTTAATCTAGTCAAAACAAGGAGAGGTGTCCAAAAGGTGGTGATCTAGATTTCAGTTGGGAATGCAGATCATTTTTCCTTGCTCATAGTTTGCATTAATGTTATCTAGAAAGAGTATCACTTAAAAAAAAAAAATTAAAAAAAATAATCACAAGGTAGCAACTTATTAAGTATGGACTCCTTAATCCTTCAGAGAGGATTTTCTCTTGTGAAATGCTACTTACATTTTATTTTGTTGGCAATGATAGCTGAACATATGCACTGGTTCAGGTATGTGTGGGGGAAGTGTTAGCAGTTAATTGTTGGTTGCAACATTTGATATAGGGTTAAGTATAATTCCATCATCATGTTACTTGACAAATGTTAAAAATTAGATGTTGATGTCTTATTTCAGCGTGTATTTTAAACTGTTAATTGCATTGGTGCAATACAGTCTGAGGTGCGGAGCAGCTGGACTAGCATCATTAGCGCAGCTGCCGGTAACGGCCGCGATTCGGGAGCCCCGCCGCATGCCCCGCTGCGTTCCCATGCGAGACCACAACGGGCGCGCAAAGACACGGGGGTTTTATCAAAACACTGTCACAACGCACAGCTACAGTGGGAGCGCTTCAAATCCTGAGCGTGGAAGCCTGCACACCTCCACTGTGAGGTATTGGCACCTTGCCCAATATCGCTAAGTAATTGCTAATTGGCTGTTTCTGTCTGCTGTTGGGTTTGGGTTTTTTTTAAGAAAAATGTTTATAGCAGAGTTAGAAAATCTGTATTTTCTTTCTTTGTACATCCCCATGTAATATATAAATGACATCATAGCTGTGCACAGCTGGGAGCCTTTCTCGAGGACACAGCTAATCATATGCACCATTATTGGTGTCTGCATCCTATGCAGATATAAAACTTAAGGATACCAGAAAAAGGATTATTTCTTCTACAACCAAGAGGGCTCTGGCTTCCTCTGATCCATAAAGGCAACCTTGAGCTAAGAAAAAGTCATAAAGCGGGTGAAGGGATGTCGGGACAAGGTAAAAGCTGACTTTGTGTGGCTGCGGACATGGGCTGAGCGAAGGAGACGGTAGATTAATGGAGCTGCACCTGATGGTGCCTGTGGGATGGATGGGGCAGGAGGAGAACTTGACTGGGGTATGGCTGCTCACCCATGGCCAGAGGACAGAGCTGGGACACCCAGCAGAAGGTCACCCAGAGCCATTTCTGTCCCAGGGACAGATAGCCAGATCAGTTTGCAGAAGAACCTCATGTCTGGGGAGTTATGAACATCCCAGATCCCATGAACATAATGAAATTTATCATATCCCTAACTGAAGACTTGTTGGCCATGTCTAAGATCTAGCTATTAATAATAAATTCAGCAGCTGTAAAATAGAAAGACTGAGCCTTGTGGGAAAAATACAGAGAAGCAGTGGTTCCAATAAATTAATAATGAATGGCAATTTGCTAATTTTTCATGGCTAAGTCCTCTGTATCATCCAAACATGTTGTTTTTCGTGGGTAAGTGTATGAATTACGTGATCCTCCCAGAGCACCCGCATGAGGAGTGTTTGTTGGACAGTCCCATCCTGCCATCTATGGGCCTAGTTGATCAGATGTTCAGCACTGCCTATGCCGGCTTTTCCCAGAATTTCTGGTACGTAAGAAGAAGAAGAATGTAGTACTTTCCTGTAAATAAAGCATGGATTTGCTGATTCATTAAACCCAGGAGATGAGACGTTACGGTGTGTACCCAGGGTAAGCGGTTCCATCTACAGGAGCGAGGAGCCAACAGGGAATGGAATAGCCCTTTTTTAATTAAGCAGATTTTGCTTTTAAATTAGCGCAATCTTAATTCAAAACAAAAGGCATTTTCCTACAAACAAATTTGCAAGGCTATTGCGAGGGGAGGGAGTTATCATTAACCATTGGCACCAAGGTAGGTTTATGCAACCATTTTTCTCAAGCAGCCAAAACTGAGATGGTCTCTATTGCTGCTAAAGCAGCAACATCCTTACTGAAATGTCTCTTGTCCTTGCGGTCTCCTGGCCAGAAGCTGCAGCTGGTGGTGGATTTCTTTTTCTTATCAAAGCTGAGGCGTGGCAGAAGGTCTTTCCTACCTTTCATGGATGAGGATAAAGGTGGAGCCGTTGCTCAGCCCCTGCTCCCTGCAGCGGGACGTGGGGTGAGATGCCACCACCACAAGCCCTTGATGAGCTGCTGGAGATCCTGGGCCAGGCTCGGGGCTCAGCTCTGCTCCGTGGCGCCGGAGATCCAGGCTGCATAAGTCAGGTTGTAGGGTGCATCGTTTCAGTATCCTGCCTCGGTCAGGGGTGCAACGCCAACCCCACGCCTCTGCAAGCCTGTCCTCATCTCCTCTCTCCTCCGCCTGAGCACTTGTTAAATTAGGGCAGGAAACTCAGTGGTTGTTGAAATCCTGCATTTTTAATCTGCATGTAGATTTAATCTATACATCTGCAGAAACTATAAATCTACTTAAGAGACTGTTCACAGAGGCATTAAATTCACTGCTACATGTGTGATCTGTGTGTCCCCTGAAGATGTCATCCACAAAGGTGTGGATTCATGTAAGCCATCACCTCACAGAAGATGAAAATAATCATTAGTTTCTCCAGCAGATATGTGTGTGTTTATTCTTAAGTAAAGGTATTATTTTTATTTTCTACAGAGCACCTCTTATACATTCCCTAGTATTTTTAGGAATGCTATAAATAACTTCTCTGGTAAGTGGTACCTTTCTTAAGAAAACTTGCAATACAGAGGAAGCATCCTTGTCCATTACTAACAGCTGCCAAAGAAATGACTTCCTTTAGATGGCGGGTTATCTGATCCACAGGTGCTACTGATGTTCAGGTTCATACAGAAATCCTAGATATATTGTCAGTCATTTTTCAAAAACGTAAATAATTGTGAAGAGCTGCAGAAAAGGTCAGTAGTGGCACTTGGAAGGAGAAGGAGCATAGCAAGGTGTGTGAGAGATGCGGTAGTATTTTCTGTGCTAATTTAATTGCTGCAGCTAAACAGAACTACTTTATTGAGCAAGCATCCAACTGTGAACTTACGGTTAGTGCAACATGCTTATAATCTTGTCTCAAACATTTCTACATGCTAGGAAGCGCCAGACCGTGCCCTCAATTTATACGTGTTGATTGCATTGTGTCCTGGTTCCTTCATAAAGATTCCCAATTAAACTGCTGTATTAATATTTTTAATACATTGGGTTTCACGTCTGAAATGCAAAAAGAAAAATTAATATTCTTCCAAAAATTTAAATTGACTCATTGTAAATTGCACATAACATGTAATAATATGCATGTTCCTCAGTGGCACTGTGTACGATTGGCGTAGTGTTGGCTATGTCTACTGGAACATCAAAGACCCAGAGGTACTGAGGGTATCTGCAGAGTGGTATAATGGCCTTGCTATGTCACATCTTCTAAATAAGGGGACCGGCAACCATTCTGCATGGTCACTTCCTGCTGTGCCAAGTCATGAAAATCGAAGAAAAACTAGGCTTCAGGGGGCTTCAGAGATCATCTCAGTCATCTGACCGAGGGCAGGCTGACGATGCCAGTCGTTGCTCCTGGCAGCTGTTGGACCTGCTCCCCTCAATCCATAGTGACCCATCGTGGTCAGGTTGTAGCCATGCTTCTTTCTCGCGTTAGCAACTCTTCGTTCGTATTTAAACCAGACGTTTTCTTACTGCAGCTGCGGCCTGTTCCCACCCGTCATAGTCACCAGGGGAAAAGAGAGAGCAGGGTTTCTCAGAAGAAATGAGATCTGGGCAGAGGGAGGGAAGGGCAGTGCCATGGTAAAATAATTGTCTCCAAGTTCATAAAAGCTTCTCCTGAAATGACCCAAAATTAGTAACTTTACGGACTGATAAACACAAGCGTTTGCACTGCTATTGTCAATAACAGTGGTGACGGGTGCCCAAGCTTGCTGCTGGGACAGGGACATCACCATTTTGCAACGGTAACGTAACCTTGTCTGATGCCTGGGCTGCAGTCATATTCCTGAAGTGACTCTTCTTAACCCTTAAAGGTTTCTGTAAGCCCTTATTCCTCCAGCTTTAGCAAGCTTTAGTTTCTTTTCCTTTTTTTTTCTTTTTCCTTTTTTTCTTTTTTTTTTTCCCTGAAGACATCCGGGAGCTGGGATGTGAACCTCCCAAACTCAGCCTCCCTGGAGCCGTATTTAGAGCGAAGGGGCCGTGCGAGGCAGCTGTGCTGCAGGGGCCCGCCGGCAGCGGCTGCACGGCTCGGGTTGGCGGTGCAGCGGGTCCCTCTGTGGGGCACTCGCTTCGACGGCTGCAGCCCAAGACCTCCTTCAGGATGAGCGTTTGTTATTCTGCCTGGAATAAAATTCTCCTGATGCAGACAAGGTCTGGGCTGCATGGCTGGCCATGCTCACCTCTCGCTGGCCCGGACCTCCGGACCTCCGCGGGAGCTGTCCCGTGCCATCCAGGCTGTGTGCGGGTCCTGCAGGGCTGGCGCTGCTGCAGTGGTCCTTGTTATCAGTAATTTAGCTTTTAGTGATCGCGCAAAGACTGCTTGGGGCGTCTTCTGTTCGTATAGTTTGGTGTCACTGTTAAACTCAGCAGTTTCATTTCATTGACTGAGAAATCGTATTTTAGTGTATTTGGATATGTGACAGGTTGCTGCTAAGTTTTAGCTCGGTAGCTTTGCCTGGCCTACCAAATTTGACATTTCTAGAAAGAAATTTATTCTCCAGGGAAATTCCCTTTGTGTCCACAGTTTCAGCTATTGTCCAATTACCTAAGAAAGATTTTACTATTTTATCTCTCAAATACTGGCCTGCAAAGCAAATCAAACTTAAATGTGCATAGTTCTGTGTTATGTTGCAGCTGCGGGCTGGTCTGCACCAAAAGAAAAAAAAATTATATAGATATATCTATTTACATCTAAATTTTTAAATGAAAATTCCTGCACTCATTAGGAGCCTTTTCAAAGGCTGCTGCAGTCAGTCAAAAGACATTTATTGATTTAATCGGGTTTGGATCAAGCCGAAAGTCTCCTGTAGACATCACTGAGCAGAGAACTGGTGCCATGGACCTAATTTTTCACTGGAGGCATCGTGTCCAGCCCTGCCCCCGGGGGTGCAGTCATTGCCCTGATCTGCTCATCCAGCTCCTGCTGAGTGTGCAGGGAAGGTCTCTTCCTCCACGTCTCAGGAGGGGTGATGGACAGCGAGCAGATCTGAAATCCATTCTGGGAACTTCCAATTCATTTGTAACGGGGTGGTCACAGTCTGAGCCGTCGTGCTTTCTTATGGCTTCTGACCTGCTGCAAGGGACATCCAGGTCCACACCTGTAGGGCTTCACGATATACCCTTTATAAGGCCAAGCCAAATCTTTGCGTGATGCATTGTCCCATCTGGAAGCTCATAACGTCTGTGGTGTACCTCTTCTGTTACAGGCTGAAGGTGATTTTGCTTTTTCTTTTCCCCCGTCTGTGTGAGCTCTGTCTTCACTGGTGGTTCTTCTGGTCTAAGTCCTCAGTTTTGCTTACCACAGCCAAGTTGGCCTAATAGGACCAGCTGCTACAGGAGAGGTGATCCATCACGGAAGGGACCTGTCCTGGGGATGGAGACTGGCACAGATACCCAGCTCCTGATCAGCGTGTTGGAACTCAGAGAATTAGAGAGGCAGGGTTATAAACCTGGGAGTCGGTTCCTCGGGGACCTTTCTCAAAGATCAAGGTGTATTCATCCAGGGCATTTTAATTGAGTGATCATGTTCCCAATGGAAAACAACTGTCTCAAAACTTTCAACCATCGCCGCTGGGATTCATAGGCAAGGTAAAAACCTTTCTTCTCTCCCCGCTCTCGCACCGGCTGAAACGCAGACGTACAATGCAGCTGAACAGCGCACAAGTAGAACAGGGAGTTTTCTTTACATCACAAGTACACCTGGGGGACTAATTTCATGAGACATTGCTGAGACATGGAGCCCGGCAGAGCGAAAAACTCACCACCTTAAATTCATATATTCAAACAGAATACGATAAATGGCCAAATCCTCCATTTATGTAAGTCGTAATAATTCTGTTAGATGTTGGGTTTGAGATCCTTCCATATGGATGCTTGCTGCTCCAGGTAACAATTACTGAGAGTTAAGGAGAAATTTCCTCTAAATCCATTTTCCAGCTTGAGCTTTATTCTGAGTTATATGACAATAAGTGACTGAGATGGGACGAGGTAGAAATAACCTGTCTGAGCAAGGCCAATAACATGTGTTTCTCCTTGACATTTAGAAGAAACTTTAAAAGCCTGAGAGTGTATCTGTGTTTGAGGGGAAAAGGAACCAAACAAAAACCCCAGTGATCTTTGCTATGGCTCCTTACCGAAGTTGCCTTTCTGTTATGTTTTGTTACATTTGTGTTTATAGTCTCAAATTGTGCAATTATAACCATAGCTAACAATGTTTAGACACATATTCTTACTGAACTGGATAAATCAGAGAGGTTGAAACATGTCTAGAAGCGTGTCTAAGTGTTCATCTTAGGTATCAGTTAATTATGATGATTAAAACGTTCAAGGTCATCTGTGGAACTTATTTACAGCATGCGGCTGAAGGCAGCGGCTGCCCGTGCCCCGACCGGGGTGAGGAGCACCGATGGTCAGAGCTCTTCTTGAACTTGTGTTTCTTTTCAAGAGGTAGAAAACCTTGAAGTAAATTAACTTTTTAGAAAAATTGTAAATCCAACGAATACTACGTGTAACAAATGGGATGAAAACTAGAAGTGCCATAATGTAATGATATAAACATATTTTACAACTCAATCTGGAATACAGACTTCAGCCTTGGCCTCAAAAATTTTGCAGAAATGGGGGGGGGAGATTCATAAAGGGGTGATAGGAAACAAAGGATGAAAAGATTTCCCATGTCAAGAGATTAACGATGATTACTGTCTATCTTCTGAAGGAAAGGAGGCTTATTGAAATATTGGCTAGTCTAGAGAAAGTGTATTAGGAAGTTTTCTCATAAAACAAGCCCAAGAGAGCTTTCACTTATACTAATCAGTGGCAAATTTTAAACTTAATGCAAAGCACTTCTCCATTAAAACATTAACGGTAGAACTTATTTTCATAACAAGTTGTTGAGACCAAAGCTCATGGGGCTTTAAAAAGGAATTAGCTATTGATCAAGGATATCAAGAATTTTCATTAAAATCATAGAATAGATTTTAAAGCCAAGACTTCAGTATTTAAGCGAATAGTCCAACAGGTTGGAAAATGCCATGACTGAGATAATGTACCAAATGAATTCTAGGTTATTTAACAAAAGCAGTTGCTTGAAACCAAACAATGTTTAGCTGAAAAAAATGTGTGCTTCTATCGTGTCAAGTGTCCTTCAATTTAGAGATTACTAGAAGAAATAGAGATAGAGATGATCTCCACAGCTTCTATTTACATTTTCCTGAGAGCTGCTACATGTTCCTAAGCATCTGAACAGTTTGTGAACTGAAGAAAATCAGAAGGAAAAAAAAATATTCTTTTTTTTTCCTGCAGGAAAGCTAAAAATAGATTCAGGGATTTAAAACTGTGAATTTTTTCAATGAGCCCACACTATAACAACTAATGAACCTCTGTGCTGAATCACATAAGTAACAAAATGCTGAGGTATTTCAATAAGCATCTAAATTAATGTTATCCATATTTCCACCTATAGGTTTATATGTTGACATTTTGATTGGTTTTTAAATAATAAATTGAGTGGAAAAGCTCAGTCTTCTCAGAGCTTTTCCAAACCTCAGGCAAAAAACATTGGCATCAGATGCTTAGATATTGCTTGCAGTATTAGAAACATTTAGTGAAAAAGACCTATGATGAATTTTTCAGAAAAGTACTTTTTTCCCAAACATATTATCACAAGTAACAAAGCTGATTCTTTGACTATAACGTTCTGCTATGAAGCATCAACAACAGTAATCTGAATTTTGCTGTGCAGTAAGGTGCTGTTACTGTTATAGAACTTCTTTTATAAATTGACCTGTAAAAAGATACTCAGATTTTTAGACTACGCAATATTTAGATTTCACGAACTTTATTCAAAGATAAAACACAAACGTGAGAACTTGATCATTTAAATTCTGTTAATTTACTCAGTCAAAATACTATTCCGAGAGAAAGAACAAACATTTCATATTAAATTATTGGGGATGTGAGGGAGAAAGCAACAAATCTCATGAAGCAACCACACCATAAACTTACGCACACCACAATATAGCAGTGATGTACAGCTTTTATTTATTTAGCCAATAAAATGCACATCTGGTACCAGCCCCTTTTCTTTCCTAACGCTATTGCTGAGCTTTCCACAATGCTGCAAGTATATGAGAAAATGTCTGTTGGGCTGGAGAAACTAACTTTGGAGTAAGGATCCAACAATGTCTTATCTAAATCAGTAGAGACACTAACGCTTTTACAGCTAAAGGTAGCTCTACGCAGTTCTTGCCCTTCTTCAGCAAGGTGCATTTCTTCATCTTCTTCACCTTTCTTCTCAACCTAGAGTTGAGTTTAAAAAATAGATTCCTGCTGTTATCAGAGCAGTATATTGTATAAAGTATGTCAGTTTTAAAACAGTACTTTTAATTAATGACTAAGTGGTTGACATTTTGAGGCAAAATAGCACTTTTTGCAAAATAACAAAATGCTTCCCCTGAAAGCAGATTTCTAAATTAGGATGCAATGTGAAAAAAGGGTTAAAGTTTCCCTGCACTACTTGTCACCATCCTGTCTGAATTTCAGTATGTCACCCATCAGACGCATGGTTCTCCTACCAAAGAAATTTTGCAGCCAGTCAATTTTTGTTTGCAAATGGAAGGCTTATTCTTGACCTTTCGGCATTTACTCTCAACCAGCAGTTGCTGAAACTGCTCCTGGGCTCTGTAAATATTGTTCCACAGTTCAGTGTGCAACCTGAGCGGATAGATCGTCGTGTCCAGGACATGCAAGTGTCAATGCAAGTGAGAAAGGTAGTTCAGCTCTTACAGTCTTTGTTAGTAGTTGTTATATAAAATACCTACAAAATTTGCATTACTTTAAATAAAATTCCCAGTCCAGGGACTGGAACCATCACTCTCCCATTTATAAAAAGTTTTTCCCAGAGTGCCTGGGACTTTTCTTGAACATAAAAATACTTTCACACATTTTCTCTTAGCACATCTGTAGTTCCTGACACTCTCGCTTTGGAAGGAGGGGAGCGAGGAGGAGTGTGGCGTGTCTGACCTCATGCCCCTGGTCTGACGCCAGCCTGAGCTGCAGCCGCGCAGCCGCCCCGGCAGAGCGGAGCAGGAAGGAGCTGTGGCTGGAGCTCGTTACTGAGCTGCTAATGACTCTTAATTTTTGCTCAGTTTGCCCCGGGTTTTGGAATGGGCGCCTGGCTGTGATGCTGCAAGTGATGACAGAGTGAAAGGAAATCGCCCTTGAATAAACATTTGCGCAATACCCGTCGAGCAAAGCAAAGGCTGGGAGAGGGTTGTTTCTACACGTAAATTAACGCAATAAAGCGCTGCTTGGGAAAATAACTGCTTAGGCTAAGGGATGAAGCTGGTCCAAAAATTGAATGGGTACGAATTTGTCATGCATAAATCCAGGCTGAGAGAGGAGGATTTCTAACCCTTAGAACAGCTGGGTTCTGCAACAGTCTTCAACAGAGAGCAGTGGGGCAAGCAACCAAAAACCAAAATGATTTCAACAGCGAAGCTTAGTGAGTTTATCAGAAGGATTTGTCCTCAGTGCTAAAGAAATGAACCGAAAGCCTCAGGTCTGCTCCATACAAAAAAAAGTCAAGAAGAAGACGCAGCTCTTGGGTACAATTCTCTTTCCACTCTTCCAGTGAACACCTTACTGCAAAGCTAAACAAAACCCAGTTTCACCCAGGGATTTAGTGCTGCTTTCATTTTATTGTCCTGTTTAACAAGTGGGCTATGTGGTTGGCATCCAAAAGAATGGAGAAGATATTTCTGTTTACAGAAATAATATGTTTAGGGTTTGCATGCTAATGGTATGTTTATAATATGCTAATAGTAGTTCATCTGTGCAATGAGGTTCTAAGCTGCAGCATGACGCTTCCCTTGGTGAGTTGTGCTGATTCTGCATGAGAAGCAGCAGCAGCAGAGCAGGTCTACCTCTGACCTTGGCAGGGAGTCGTCCTTGGTTTGGGTGTAATCTTCTGAGGCAGGATCCTGATCTGTAAATGACAGGTAATCTAGTATTTTAAATTTCACCACCTTGACCAGGAAAAAGTTATCGGGTCTGACAACAGCTATCACAGTCTGATATATCTAAATGCCTTGCTGGAGATGATAAGTGAATCCTTTGAGAAGCACATGTTGTTTATTTTAAACCATCGATGCGTGTGCTTGGATCCTCTGCTTTCTTGTAGGCTATTTGCAGCAGACTTCTGTTCCCCGAGCTCAGCTTCTAATAGCTCCCCAGGCAATAAATGCATTTCCTTCCTCTGAGTGTTTGCACGATGACTTGTTCTATAGATTAGCCAGGCACTGCTCGTCTCATGTTCTACCTATTTTCTAGTACCAAATGAAAAACAGTTGTACTTCTCTATGACTCATTTGTAGCTGGAATAATCCACATTAATGTTCACCGCTGTATTCCTCTCTTTTTTTCTCTGACTTGTAGCATTATGTGGCTCTCTATTTCTCTTGGAAAGTTTGAAGTCAAATCTTATCATGTGCTCCTTCTTAAACTCGGGATAGAGATGTGCAGCCATACCTCCAGTGTAATTAAGTCTCCTTTTACAGAAATTGTAGATGTTTTATGAGTTTCATCATGACATTGGCGCATTTCACCATGTAATTTATAGAGATTTGTAATGATTCATTTGATAAGCATTGTCTGTGGATTTCAGTTCATCAGGGATCAGTAGAACTATAATTATGCAGTAATTATTAAATAACTTATTCACAAATTGCTGTGCCAGTGCAAGCAAATATCAGCGCAATTGAACAGCATCTAGTTCTTCTAGGCGTGTGTTATATACGTACGAGGATTGCAGAGATGGGGTGTTTACTCTAAACATGTAGTAGTGCATAGATCAGGCAATATAAATGAGTCTATAAATGAGAATGAGACTTCTATTCTGGAAAGAGTTGTCTGCGCCTGTGTTCCCCGAGCTGCAAGCAGCAGGAGAAGACTTTCACCTGGGAAACCCTAGGGGAGGTTAACCTGGGGTGGTCAGGTCAGGAACCCAGGTTCCCCTGGTCAGGGGGAACATCTCTAAGGGCTGACCCAGGGCGCGAAGGACCCTGGTTGCACAGGTTCTATCTATGGCCTATAGAGCCTATACATCGACTACAGACGTTAGCAATTTGGTTAGGTACCTGAAGTTAGTACGCACTCTTCCCAGTCAGCTGCCTGGGTCCGAGCTGCTGCCCTGCTGTAACTCAGGCAGACTCCCGTTTTCTGGTAGTGGGGATGACGGGTTGCTCAGCCGCCTGCGCTGTGGGGACGATTCCTCAGCCCAGGCTGCCCTGTGCCCCTGGGACGGGGAGCTCCCGGCCCCAGGTCTCTGCTCGGAGTCAGTGAGGGCAGAACGGGCAGAAGCGTGGTTCCTGTGTACCAGGACTTGCATCCTTACAGGTGGACTCCCTGTCTGACCCCACGTTAACAATATTTATTCAGAAATCGTGCTCTGCTCCAGTGAAACGAACTATTCACGTTAGCCAAAACATAAATGCGTGATGCAATTTTAGTACGTGTATGGCTGAGCGACACCTCTGACGGGCATTTCTGCATGTGCAGAGCTTTATAAAAAAAGGATAGGTATAATTTAGTGTGGCAAGATATCCCATGGAAAAAAACGGGGAAAAAATAGAATTACTCCTGCTGGTTACAGAGCACAACGTTTTATAGTTTTTCTAGCCCACAAATCTTTTATACAGCCCAGATCACATGTGCTCTGTGTCAGAGCAAATGCTGCCGGGCATATTGATCAAAGGTCTTAAATATTGAGGTCAGCTGTCTCTCCTATAGATTGCATATAGCTTCCACTGCGTGCCAGAAAAAAACAAGTCTGCCTCTTTTCAATTCCGGGTAAGGTGCAGTCAGCCAGCAGCAGAAGCATTTTTATACGTCTTGGTCTTTCCAAGAGAAGCCGAAGCCTGGCTTAACGATATGCTCCAGCCTTGCGCGGGATGAATGAAAACACGCTGGCGCTGGCAGAGGGTTCAGCTGGGCTGCGGGGCTGGGTAGGAGAGGAAGATGTCTCCCAGAAGATTCCCCTGCATGCAGGCTATTTTTATTGGAGTTGTGCATCTTCAGAAGTGGGAGAAAATGAACAAACCTGCCTATTATCATGAACCTGGCAGAAGCATTTGTTTAAAAGTATTAGCAGTTGCAGGCATACTGCTATACACACAGGAAGGAGGTAGTGCCGTGGCACGCGTCGTATTGCATCTCTAATGTATATTTTGCCTTATTTACTTCCAGAAATACAGCAACAGTTGTGCAGATTTAAAGAATGACCTCTGAGAACACGAATATAGTTATTGGAAGTCAGAGCAATGCTAATCATATGTTTCTGAACAGCAAAAATGCTAACAGAATTCTAGATCTACATTATTCATGAGCTTCCTATTTATACATATGAATGAAAGACCAAGCTAAAAAGATGCAGACTACTTTGTCACTTTTTCTTCATTTTGTTATGGTCTCAGCAGCTGTAAAAATCATTAAAGCAGCAGTTTTCTCTGGAAAAATCTGAAATAGGAAATAAGGACTAATGAGCAAATATTGTTTATCCTTTATGATACTATAACTTGAGCAACTAAATACAAACATTATATTTCATGTAACTTTTGTAATATAGACATAATCAAAATGTTGATAGGAACTGGAAATTCAATAGGTTTATTTGCTTCACCCTGGTTTTGTTGCCTAAGGCACGGACAGCACACAGGTGCCGTGGCACCAGGAGAGCGGCAGACTCATTAGCAGCCTCATTAGACCTTTGACATCAACAGAAGGTCACATTCCGTGTAGCACCCCTGACAATTGGTTTGTCTGTCTTTTCTGTTTCTTTGTCCATTTTGCAATTCGGTTCTGCAGCGCGGTTCTATAAACTTGGTTAGAAGAGCACCAGGCTGGGAAGGGTCGACTGAGCATTTAGAGATCAATTTCAGAAAACTCCTAAAATGTTCTTTTTTTCCCTTCCATGAATAGAGCCATTCCTTTCCCTCCATTCATTTTAATTAAAAACATGCAATTTATTTTAAGGCTTTTTCTTTTATGAGAATCTCCATGACGGGTTACTAGGCGCTGATTGATCGCCCCTCGACAGTTGACCCCGCGTGTCGCATGGAGGGGACCGTGGCTGATGCTTACGTTTATGGATTGATGGGCAAACCACAACATACAAGTTGAAATGGGTGCTCAGGCAGCACAGGGCCAGGTTAGATTACAACAGGAAGCTTTCAAAAAATTTCCCTTTACTGATCGTGGTTAAAACAACGGCTTCTTCTTTTCCTTTTTGGCAGACAGTCTGCCGTGGGTCTGGCTGCAGCCGCTCGTTGAGAAATTGAGATGCGTCACGTGTGCAGGGGAAGGGAATTTCATAAACCGTGTCCTCAATAGTGCTTTTCTGACAAAAGTTATAGGAAAAAAATTGTAAACCATGTGGAAGACTTCATAAATGCCGGTCCTCAACAGAGATTGCAAATTGATTGTGCCTTTTATTGTGTTTTATTTCTGATAATACTCGTCAGTGTCTTGTAACTGGATACACGGCTGAGAGAAACGCTTTTCAATTTGACATCAAACGAGCCCTATTGGCGTATCTTCTTAGAATGCAAAAGTCTGAGGTTTTCTTCCTTTGCGAAAATTATTGTTATATTTCATAAACCGCAATGGCTGTCCCTAGGCTAGAAACGCGATGCTTTAGAAATCTTTCTCTGCATCTGAAGGGGCCTCAGTTTCTCTGGAAAAAAAAACATCCTTACGCGGCTTTTCATAGAGAAAGCAGCGTGTTCCTAACGCTGGGGTGGCCAGACCGTTTTGGTCTCTGTTTTGGCATTTCGCAGAAGCGCAGAGCTCCTCGCTGACCGGCAGCTGCTGGCTCCTTTCCCTTCTCTTTAAATCCAGAGCATCACTTCTCTCTCGGGTGACGTATTTGCTGCTATGCGTCCCTTCCACACCCGGAGACGGCCCTACGCACCCCGGGCGTGCGGGGGACTCTACTTCGCCACCTCCAGACTACCCGTAACCATATTTTCTTTGCAATTAATGAATGAATACTTTTTGCTATCCTGACCTAAGTGACCCTTCGCGTGGCTTGTTTTACATTTTTCTCTTAGGCTTGCTTTGCAGGAGTTTCTTCAGCCGCACGTTGCATGGGACTGTCGAAGGCTGCAAGTGCTGAGGTCCATCCTAACGATTTCATTGTTAAAATTTATTTTTCAAATCTGAAAAATTTCATTATTCATTTATTCAAATTTTTTTCTGTGCCTTGAAATTTGTTGTGCTTTACTTTTTCATTTTTGAATAGTTTAGTGCTTGTAAATACTAGTGCAAAGATGTACTAGTGATGGGACCTTGAACTAGTGGGTATATTTTTGTGATACTCAAAAAGCAGACTGCAATATGAACGGGTGCTTTTGCCAAAATCCCTTTGCTCAGGATAAATTTCCCTGATTTATTCATTTCCTCAAAATACAGGCATTCTTGTGAAAGCAAAGCCTTGACCTATACCAACCTGTTATAGATGTGAAATTGTGGTGATAGCGGGGAAGGGAACAGCATACTCTTACTGGCAAGAATATCAAACGCGTGACCTTTATTTTAAATATTATTTTGAATGTTTTTAATGGAAATATAATTTTTGCTTGCTAGTGGTTCACACACACACCCCCCAATTAAATTAAATTAAAAACAATTTTTTTTCACACTATAAAATAGTTCATCCTACATAAAATATGATGATTCATTCCGGAACTTACTAAAAATTAAATCAATGAAAAAACTTTATAATAGACTCCAGAGTTAAAACAATGTGTTATTTTAGTATCTATTTTTGATTTTTCATAAGAAAATCAAATTCCATTAGAATTTTAAGTGAAACTTGAAATTCATCCCATTTTTGTGTGCCAGCTAAGAACACGTGTGGTGCTCAGGCCTGGTACTCCACAGAAATGGCTTTCAGTGAGTGCTCTTAAAACTTAACTTTCGTTGGACTTCTTTTACAAGAGTACACTAAAAGGTGTCATTAACGTGGTTTTCTACAGGCTTAAAAATATTTGAATATTTATTGGAAAACGCCTGCTATCAAGCAAAACCAAAGTGCTGCAGGTGTAGAGCAGTGAGGATTGCTGAAGGATGGAGTGAGTAAACTACCTGGCAATTTCAGGTCTCAAACTTCAAGTTAATAATGTTTTTTTTTTTTCAATGTCTTATAGACATTGAGCTATTAAATACTTATCATCCTGTTAGAAAAGAACAAACCATTTAAATAAAATAAACCATTACTAGGCAATTAAGGTGTAATAACTTGAACCTCTAGAAGAGCTCAAATTGTAATTGCAAAATATTAATGGTCAGTAAAAGACACAGAATAAATGAAGGTCATGTCTCTACCCAATCCACTTACAGTTTCCATCCAAAAGATTTACTATTAAATACGTTTTTCCATTTACCATTGTACTCAGTCTCTGGCTTACCTAGACTTAAAGACCTCTATTTCAAAATAAATCATTAATCTTTAACAAAGCCTATAAAGCCCACGGGAGATTACATTAAATAAGCCTGGTTAATTATCAAAGGTCATAAATGAAAATAGTTATGAGGGGTTTTTTTAATTAATCAATGTGTTAGTATTTAATTGCCAGTTGTATTTTGGACCAGTTATTGATTTCTCCAATACATGGGAAGTCTAAATATTATTACAGCAAAATCCAACAATTTTACTGATGCAGAGTGAAATGAAGCAAGCTTTTTGTAATCTCCTGTTATGAAATGCTCTCCTTATGATCTGTAAGCGTGCTAGTCTTTGACACTTTCTCAGATCTAGAAATTGCATTCTCATTAGATAAGATGTTACTGACATTGAGTAAGCACCTACCCCCACACTATAATAAAATATCTCATAAAGTTGTGCTTTCTCTTACACAGTGTATGTAAATGCCATTCTATATTAAATATGAATATCTAATCATACCATTTCAAATAATTTGTATTTATCTTAAGAAAACTCATGGGATTTTAAACTGAATATAAATAGGGAAACTGTTTAGAGCGTTGATGATTAATATCTAGACTGCAAAATACTAGTATAAGCTAGCATAACGTTAGAAAGAAAAAACTAGAATATGTGACAATGCTGTGGTTTTGTCAAATTAGGTGTGTATCTTTTCTGGATTGTGTATCTGACTTCTCCGTCTTCCTGAGAAAATACTGTTGAGCAGAATGGATTTCTATGCTCTCGTGTGCGTCATATCCTAAAACGGGATTTCAAGAAACAAAAGTTTTTAGCTAAAGGCAACCTGAGTTTGTTCCAGCAGTTATGGCACACTTGGGATCAAAATACCCGAAGAACGGCAGAAACCGGTCACAATGTTGAGGGCTACAGAAAACAATTAAAACATTTCATAGGTTCTGTTCGTCATAGTTATTGTAAAATAACTATGGTTAGACTCTCTGTCTCCGTAATAGTGAAGAATACAAAGAATTAAATTATAGCTCAGACTTGTATAGCATTGCTTTTTATTCTGGAAAACAGAATTTGAGCGTGGCATATGACTTTACTCATAATAAAGAGTATTTTTCATTTTTAAAAACTGGTATCCTCCTAAGAGTATCAATTGTGCCAAGCGAAACAGTTTCATTTTGGACCAACTGCAGAGTGATAAAATAAGCTATCTTTGCAACAAAAAATTGGGTTCATAGCTTTAACTCGAGACTTCTTCTGTAATGGTCCCAGTGATGGGCTGGTGCTGAGCTCGTGCTGGGAGGGGGCTCCGGAGAACTGGAAAAGAGCATCGCCATTTTTATATTGCTGAAGAATTATCCTTCCCTAATGGATCAAAATGGTCTTTACGGTGGCATTAACATCCCCTGTGAGCGACAGACAAGCGTTGTTCGCTGGCTCCAGCGTCAGCAGAAATGTGCTCCCACATCTGCGGCAGGAGTGCAGGGGAAGGCGGCGGCCGCGCGTCGGGGCCGGGATGCTGGTGAGTAGGAGTGGAACGGTTCAGCCCCGGCTGTTCCCTGTCTTAATGCGGAGCAGTATTGGACAGGTTCGGTGTCGATGAAAGCCTGTGTTTTGTGATTTGTGGTTTTTAAAGACCTTGATTTGCAGAGGATGTCCTTACGGTCTTCCTACACTGGGAAAAAAAAAATATATTCTATTTTAGATATTGTTAATATGAAATTAATTACAACAGTTAGAGCAGAACCGTGCTTCTGAAGTGATACCCACAGGCACACTTTGTTTTGTGTTACCTTGAAGATCATTTTTCCAGGGGAAAAAACTTCTCAACAGACTAAGAATGCCAAGTGCTGAGTCCAGTTGCTTGACGTGTCTTGTCATTTCAAATTTATTATTAGAAGAATTAGTAAATTTGCTGTATAAAATGCAGAGACAAAACCAGCAGATGAAGACTGAGGGGTTTGGCAAGGTACCAGAAATGGGAAAGCTGTCAAAAGTTGTGTGTGGTGTTTATAGATAATGTACAGAAAGCTGACGTGGGGGCGCGGGGGAAGGAAGGGGAATGGGAATAAATAACGAGCACTCTTCTCTCCTTTGTGTTTGTGCCAGGGCAAGGCATGGAAAAAAGAGAGAGGAGACCAGCGTGCATCTGGCCTGGTCCCATGGCGTTCCAGATTTCTCCAGACTTCACCTTTTTTGTATCTTCACCATTGCCTTTCCCTTCTTGGATTTAATAAATCTTGAATAAAAGTCCTCCCAGTGCGTGAGCTACGGCTCCAAAGGGGCTGCGTTAGAGACCCTCACCCGCAGCCTGGTCTGTGGCTGTGCGAATAATAGATTAACCAGCAACACCAAAGAGGTCTCAGTTACTACGTCTTCGTTAAACACTGTGAGCAATTTTTGGTTTTGCCAAATTTCTTTTAGGTAAATTTTATCTTAAACTTGCAATGTAGGAAAACTTGCAGTATTTGCAGTATTTGCAGAGATTTTGGTAGTTTTTCTCTTCTGTCCTTCATCAGCAGACGCCTCTGTACGAGACTGCAATGTTTTGTAACTGGAAGCATCATGCACCAGTTTGAGATCTGTTACATTTCTGAACCCTTTCCACAGACTGCAGTTTAATATTGGAATCGTTCGTGTTACTGAAGTAGTAAATTCCACAGGAGAAACTGTATTCGGAAAATACCGATCATACTCTTCTTTGTGAGATGCCATAACAATTACGTTTCACTGTAATTACACTGAGCTATGCGCTGTCCCAAGTGGCTGATGAACTCACGTCTGTGAGCAGTGGGCAGGGAAACGTGGCTTCGTTAGCAGCCAAGAGTGAGGGGCTAGTCGTGCTCATGAGAAAGGACGTTTGAAGTGAAGTACGCCAGTGTGAGTAGCAACGATGCATCCGTCACTATAACGCCTGTGCATTTTTAAATGGAAAGATATGAGAAATTTCCGGCACGTGTACCGTGGGCAATTCTGTGTCTGCTTTTGGTTGCTGGTGGGTTTGGGAGACGGGAAGAGGAGGTGGGGTGCTTGCTTGGGGGGTTGGTACCGTTTTTATCTGAGAGTCAGAGGCTCGTAGGCTGGTTTTCTGCAGGCAACAGGCTGAAACAACGTATTGTTTACTTTTGCTGAGGTTTTCGTATTCTCTTGGGGAAAAAAAGGTTGGTTTATGCTATTAAGACTCTGGGACTGGGAGGACGCCTGGGTCAGTGAATCTAATCCCCTCATACCGCAGGCTGCTCCGTCGTGTAATCCCCATAAACTAATTGAGTTTCCTTCTCGAAGGAGTTGGTTTTCCTTCGCACGGGCTCTGACGAGGAGGCAGCGTGAGGACAGCAAGACTATAAAGGCTGCAGAGCCACTTCAGATTTCTGAGTGCATTCGCACTCGGTTTATACCCATTTGTTCATGCAAACAGGGGCTGATGAATTACTCGGTTCCTTAATCATATACTAGGAAATTTTCTAGGCAAATAATTACAAGTAATTGGCCTCTAGTAAACTAACAGCCAGGTTTTATTTACTTGCTTATTTTTACCTGCCTATATCCTTTAATAGCTCCTTCCACCTCATATTTTTCTAAAGCCTTGAATGCCATGCAGTTGTAGTCGTGTGTGCTTACCCTCCCTGCACATACCTTTAATTCTCAGCCCTGCTGTACCTGCTGTCCTCCCCTCCCCATTAATTCACTGTTGTTTTGATAATTTTATGTGCAAGCGTGTTTAAATCCCTCTGACCTGAGTAGCCTGAGCTGATTGAATTTTGCTTTAACTTTGGTCTGGCAATTTCCATTTCCATTTTGTTATTCAGAATGCCATCTTTTAAGCTTTTGCTAAAACTGAAGCAAAAAAATTATTTTTAGGTCCATGCTTAATTTCTCTACCCTACCTTTGTGAACAGAGGTGCTTTCATTTTTCTTAAGGTACCTATGGGGCTAAGCAGCGTTTTGCAGCAGGTTTGCTGTGGTTTCCCTTCCAAGGGGCCGTTCAGCTGGGCATCTGGGCAACTCCCACTTCATCCCTGCCCGGCTGGGCTTCCCAGACGTTGCTTCTTTATGGCCAATTCCTTTTGTTCCTTATAATTTTCCTCCTTGTGCTGTGTAGCCTTTCATGGGGTGGTTTCCCATTTTGTTAAGAGGTTTTCTCTGCAAGCTTTTTTCTGCCTGGGATCAGAAAGGAATTTCTAGATACTATCTCCTTCCTTTTGGTAAAAGGCAACGTTAACTGTCCTTGACATTAAACTGCACCTCCTTGTCCCAGCTGTCTTTAGTAGCTTATATTCTCCGAAGATTTCTCTTTTGAGGATTAGAGTTGTAGTTGCAAGTCTGTGGGGTTTATTCTTCCACTTTATTTAAACTCACTCAACTGCTGATTCTCTAACGCCAGATTATTTCCAGCAGTCGGGTACGCTCACCACTGCTAACCAAAACTGATTTTAAAAGAACATTACATTTTATTTCTTCCTGTGACAATGTGGAGCAGATACCAGCACACCTTATCCCACATTTCCCCTTCTTTCACCTCTGCGAAGCTGGGCTGTTACATCGGGACCTGTAGGTGCATTTCTCTCTTTAAAAACTCCCTAGTTGTCTTTATCAAAATCTGACTTTGCAGATAAAAAGGTTTCCTTGAAGATTCTCCTTCCCAAGAAGACTTTTCTCAACCTTTCTCAAAGTAATATTAACCCAGACAGTTTGTTTTACCCACGTATCATCTCTTATTTCTCTGTACTCCACCACAACGCTGGCGCAGGACGCAGCGCTCTTCATGGAGCGCTTTCCACCCCGTTCCACCCCCACTCCACCACGCTGCTGCTCTGCATTGCGCTGCGTTTGGGCACGCTTGCCCCCTTCCAGGACTCTTTGCATTGCTTACAGGCAGTTTTGTTATTTGTCCCTGGCCCTGTTCAGTGTCAGGCTGTGATCTGTACACCCCTCCTCCTGACAGCATCTCTTAGCCAACCGCTGTTCTCAGCAGCTTTCATACTTCTTCCATGCACTTAATCCGTCTGCCGTCAAATACTTTATTTGCTGTCCTGTCTACGTTTAGTTTGTTTTCTTTCTCCTCCTATGCAGAGTTGCAAAGATCTCTTGAGCTTCTCCCAACCGTCCCCCTTTTTCTTCTTGAAGCTGCCCCAGTCAGGGATGCAGCCTCGACCCCGGCGGGTGGCTGTCACCGTCCTCGGGTGTACCGACCCTGCTCCAAAAGTCACTTCATGACTTCCACAGATCTGCAGTGCGCGGCAGCACCTCTACAATGACAGGACAGGGGCTTCTAACTCCAGACCATCGCTGTGAAGTTCTGCTTTCATGGTGACATCTCTGGCAGCATCCCCAAGCATTCACCCTATGGTCGGTAGGGTATTTGTAAAGAGAGCTGAACCTTAAAAGGCAGTAAAAGGTATGTTTGTACACACTTTAGAAAAAATTAAACTGTCTTCTTTCATCAGCTTTTCCCAAAGTGTGCTACTCTGTTTTGGCTGAATCTGTTCCGGCCCGTCTTCCCAGAGGAGTCTGGGTTCCCGGAGGGGCTGAGCTCTGCCTCCACAGCATGGTCGTTGCAGAAGCCCTGATTGAGCATCCCTGGAGCCTCACGGCACAGGAGAGATGCCCACCACGAGTTTTGACCTTCACTCTTGCACGTCCACCGGGTGTTTGAAGTTGATGGTGGGAATTTGCCCCATTATCCCAAACTGGCAGCAGCAGTCGGTCTGCAAGTGCAGCCACGGGACTGAAAAGCAAGCAGCCTTCCCAACCTGGCAGTGAGGACAAAGACAGTTGCAGACTGGCAAGTAATATTAAGTGGTTTTGGGCGTTAGTATGTTTAGACCTTGACAGAAATTACCAGTTCTCCGTGTATGTTTAGCAGCCAGTGATGCTATGCCAGTACCCCTATGCCCAGGATGCTCCTGTTTCTATCTTTTGGGTCCCAGCTTGAATGAAATCTCTGCTTTAAAATAACGAGGTGCTGTTGGCTCACACCTGCCTCACCAGAATAGGCAATTCTGAAGATAACAGCCAGGACCCTGCACGCAGCAATTCAGGTGGCACCAAGTCTGTAAAGGGCAAACAAGGAGGTCGTGTGAACACATCGCTTTTCCTCTGGTTTATGACACAAATCTAGAAAGCTCTGCTCAAGGAGAATTCTCCACTGAAGTCACAGAAATGGCACAGAATATCATGTTTTTCCATTATACTTTCATGGTTTTTTTCCACAAGCACCCTTGAAAATTTGAGCAGTCCTGATATTGTAGGATTGGGGTCCCAGCAAAATGAAGTACAGATACTACCACTATTTCCTACACATCCCTGCCTCCCAGTGTTACTAAGAAGTCATTAATATATTTTAATTTTAATGAACCAGCCTAGCGTGCTTATAGGGAAACCAGCTGGTTTTGTTTTCTCTCCATAGACCTGAACAATTTCATGAATAAAGATTTGCAAAGAGTTTTAGAACTCAAAACTAGAAATATATCCATCTCTCCAATTCCTTGATCTAATTATTATTTAAAAAATGAAATTTTTGCAAGAATAATACATGATATTACTGCTTTTGCTTCCAGCCTCAGTGATGCTATGAATTTGTGGCTTTATGCTACCTTAAGCACCTACAACTAAGTCTAGATCCAATGTTTCCAAAAGAGGCACAATCCTAGTAAAATCCCCGCTGGTTTGGGTATGGTATTTTGCCTTTTGACGAAAAATTGTACTCACTGAGTATGTTAATTTACTTGATTGTTGCAAAGAATGTTGTTATTCTGCAGCAAGAGGAACCTTCTCCTTTATAGGAAGCCATAGCAACAAGAAGGATTGACTCCTAAATTCACAAGAAAAAGATCCTGTTATTTTAGGGTAGCCAGAAAAATAACTTTTGTCATCATTGTACGATGCATTTGAGGCAAAGGTGATAATTATACATGAGAAGCAGGTTCTAATTTCTCAGAACATAAAGATTTGGAAGAAATTAAAGACCACTAAATCAAATTATTATAAAACTCATAAAACAGTCATTAAAATACAAAATCAAGGGATTCTTGATAATTCTTTGTTTTTTCTGAGTCTCTTGTTTTAACACGATTTTCTTTTCTCCTGCTAAAATCATGTTTGCTCTATGCAGGAGTACAACCTTATTTCAGAGAGGACTGGTTTTTTTAGACACTGGAAAAATTTTGTCATATTGCATTTCCCTTTTTCCTCCCTTAAAGCACGAGCAGTGCTCCTTGGCTGGGGATATGCCCCGACAGCCGCGGCAGGCTCTACCCTGCAGGCTCTCACAGGTTCCCCAGGCAAGGAGACATCAGCCAGGACCTTCACTGTGCCTCTCTCCTAAGAAAGCAGAATTGGTGTCTTAAGCAAATTGATTCAAAACCCACAAATACATCGCTATGGCTATTGCACCGTTTCCTAATCCATGCCAATGTAACAAAGCCCGTGTTTTTTTAAAAATTAGGTATTGCTGAAATCAATTTAGTTCATCAGTCTTCACTGTGTGATCGTTATTTCTCTAGCTTTCTGTAATTTTGCTTTACATCTGTGAAACATACTGGGAAAAAACCCTGTTTGCACCGCAGTCAGTTAAGCAGAAACCTTCATCTGAAGCACACCACAATCCTCTACCATCATTTATGTCCTTCATCGACTTTGCGTCAGCCTTGCTGGAAGCAGCCAGCTCCTGCTGTCCTGCAGCCCAGCACCACGGCAGGGCGTGCAAACTGCACGTCCCCCGGGACGCTCCCGGCCGGAGCAGGATGGAGAGCACCCTCGCCTCCACCTCTCCTTTCCCACTGCCCCACTTGCCGTGGTGGGAAGCTGTGAGGGACGTCTGGGACTGACCGACAGACCTGTCTGGCCGCAGCTCTTCCTCTCTCCATTGCCGCAGACATAAACTGCCCCTGTACAGGGCTAGGAAACCTCGACACTAGACTTTAAACCCTTTTTATGCTAAAGACTGCTCAAGATGTCGCCAACATTCATGGCTTTTAAATTTCAAATAAAATTGTAAAGTTGGAGTAATACAGTTGAAATTCCATTTTATTTTAAAAACGTGATTTGAATTTATCAGCGACAAGATGTCAAATAAATATTTTTAAGATTGGAAATATTCATCTGTATTAGCAGAATTCTTAGCATCCGTAATTTGGTAAAGAAACCTCATAACTTTTTGTTTGGGAAAATATTTGTCTGTTATTTCACTCAGAATCATTTTTGCATCATATTAACCTGAAAAGTAATTGTAGGGGAAAAAATGCAAAATTGGACGCGAATGGAGAGTGTGTTCAGCTATTACCTGCACATCCATTGTTGTCAACTCGCTCGCATATTTTTTCATTAGTTTCTTGTTATAGTCAAGATATGGTCAATGATCTTTTGAGCTTGGTAATTTTGTTAAATCTTTTTTATTAAGCGTATTGAATTGCTACATTGAGATGGTATCTTGCTTCTGTGCAAGATTGATTGGGACTGGTATTTGATTTTGCATAGCACTATTCAAAGCTAATAAAAAGACACAGAACAATGAATTCTAAAGTAAAATTATAGTGAAAAGCCACAGGTGATTTTTTCATTAGTCTGAATGCTGGAGAATTGTGCTCTTCTCTTAACTTTTTCTGTTGTTTGTATTGGTTGCCCCAGGTGAAGTAAACATCTTCAAAATATGTTTGATGTTTCTGATAAATGTTTTCTTTTGGAAAGACTTCAATAATTAAAAAGACACACATTTTTTAACGTTCACTAAAGCACAAAAATTTACTTAAAAACATTCTTTGTTCAAAATTGTTACCTTGACTTACATTTGTCATAAGAAATCATCTTCAATGAAGTGAGCAAAAACCCCTTTTTCTAGGCAGGTTTCAGCAATTCCCAGGAGAAATGACTTTGAGCTTGAGAACTCCAAGGGTGGCTTTGCCAAGGTGGCAGGCAATAATATTTCCATAGTGTGATGGTCCTGATGTTGTATACTGGTGACACATGAATGACGTAGCTGGGAAAAGAAAGACGCCGATGTATAGTTCGTAGGCACAGAAGTCTGGTCGACTGCATGTTTGTCGCAGGCCTGTGATGGCCAGCCCAATCTTTAAATAAAATTGTCGTGTCTGTTGCATGACTGTTTTCTGTCTCATTCTGTATTTGTACTTCCATGTGTGATTAACTCCCAAATGTTCTCTTTTTTTTTCCTTTTCCCTTTTTGTAGAAATTAATGAGCCTACTACCTCTAGTCCTGTCTCAAGCCCAGGTCAGTATCCACATACATTCACGAAGTATGTTTGGGTACTTTTTCTCAGGGACTCATGACCGGTGCATTGCATATCAATAACTGGAATTGATAACGGGCAGCTTTGTTGTGGTAGTGCTGGACTGTCTCCTTCCCGTCTTTGTGCATTCATTGGTTTGTCTTCCCTCCAGGCGTCATATGTTGTCCTCTTCTTAAATTGCCCCTTTTGAGAGACCCCCTCCCCACATCTCTGTTTTTGTCCCATTCGTTCTCTGTCTCAGGGTGATGCAGTGGATGTACGCAGGGCAATGACTCTGTTTTCTCTTTGTGATGACCTGACTCTTCTCTGGTGTTGCTGTAAACATGAACGTTGGTTTGAGGCTTACAAATTTCTTGCTGTCTCATCACTGAATGACCCATAGGATGGATCTAAGAGCCTGTTGTGAGGTCCTCCTCATTTTAGGGTGCCAGAAGGTGTTCCTGGAGAGCTGAAAAGCCTGCCCTTGTGCTTGGCAGGTGGCAAGAGGTCCTGGCCATTCGTGGTGATTCCCTGTTTTCTCAGGGGTTTCCCATTGCTGCTCCCCAGCAGGACACCCTCGGTGGGGCTGGTCAGCCCGGCGCAGGCTATCAAACCGGGGCTGCCCTGCCCAGAGCTTGTTGAAAGATGGCCTTAGGGCAGCCTGTGACAATATTCCCCACCACTCTCCAAAGGGTTTGGAAGGGGTAGGTCATGAGCCTCGCGTATCCTGCTCTAGCTCCCATTGTTCTACATTAAACACCTTCCCCGGGAGGCAGTTGCAGTGTCAGACCCAACAGGTTGATGTTATTTCCATGTGCATAATATGGTAAGATGTGCAATGCCCAGGTCTCCGCCAAGGAGGAGTCTCGGAAGCATTGTCAGGATCATCTGGGAGATGATGAGAGAGATCCTAGAATTTTCCTCCAGCAAAACCTACACATGAAGTATACTTTTCTTTCCAAATTAGGACAAAAAGATCAGAAAGACTACGCTAGAAAGCCATAGCGATTGAGGTAATCTACTCCCCAGTTAAAAACAGAGAGTCACAAAAGAAAAACTAGGCAGCAGGCTGATCCACCCACCTTAAAACTTACAGGAGTAGAAAGACAAGTGTATGAATCTTCGGTGCTTTTAATTAAAGGGCTTAGGAAGGGCAATCGCTGGTGTCCTCTGCAGAGACGCTCGCTGTGCACAGGCGCTGCCTGTCTGCCTTCCCACATGCTCTTCTTCAGCACCGACTTTTCCAGAGCACTCTGTCTCTTTTATGTGCAGAGGATCTACTGTGTCTGCAGGGCAAAGCCGCTCACCAAAGCGACTGAGCAGTTTACGCATGACCACCGTTCATCACAGAACACAGCAGCAGGAGTAGGAGGGGAGGGATGGACTTAACCTGCAAAGAGCCGAAGTGTTTGCAATAAAAGTTCCTATCCTTGTGATTTTTCACAGTTGCTTTGGACTACCAAGCAATTGAAAATAAGCTAAGAAATTATTTTTATAGCTAACAGAAGCCAGGAAGAAAAGAGTCGCGGATGATATGGCAATCGTGCAAAGTTGTGGTAGGAGAACCTCAGTCTATGTGTCGTTTAACGCTGGGTTTTGTAGTTGGTTGAAAAGCCCCCTTAGCCTGATGCTGTTCCAAGCTCTGTTCAAGGAACGATGGTTTCTCTGTATGGTTACGGTTGGAACGGACTCTAGTAACATTTTGGTTTTTGATCTCCATAGGCAAGCACTACAACACAGAAGCACGGTCTTTTCTCACTTTAAAAAATTGATGTTCAAGTAATATAGCTTCGAGATGTGTTTGAAATCTTGCTGTCTGCAGAAATTTACAACAAATGAGCAAAATTATATGTATTTTTTGGGAGCAGGATGGAGATGGGGGAATGGAAACGAATAGCATCCTTTTATAACAATCCATGCCTTAATTCTGAGAGCACAGTGTTAAATACAGAGGTCTTTTTCCAAAGTACAGTATGAAATTGAGAATATGAAAGCCTCTGAACACAACAGAGGAAAAATTTAGAAGAAGCTAAAGTTGCAATAGGTATGAAACTACATGAGTCAATCCAACTTTAAATGACTGAGGAAAGGACTCTAGGTCATTTTGCAGATGAAAAACAACATCTGTTCCCTTAAAAGACAACAGGAAGAGGTTTTTTTAAAGAAAAGCTCTCAAAATTGATAAAAATTTGGGATTGAGTTCTTCCTCCTGGAAATCAGCACTGGTGTCAGCAGCAGCATTGCCATTGAAATGTTCCATTTGCCTTACATAATTAAATAACGCTGTGATAGTCCCTCTACTTTTCTAATTTTAGTCTGGTAAATAGCTAGATAATACCATCACTATTGCTACGAAGTTATACAGCTGCAGAGGCAATTAAAAAGTTTCCAGAGTGTCAGAAACCGGGTCCCTCATGTGCTGCGGTATCAGCAGAGAAGACGGTAGGTTGGGCTGGGAGATTGTGGCAGGAAACCGGGTTTATTTGTCTGTAGCTGCTTATGACAGGAAAATAAGATTTGTGACTTTGTTTAAAGTCAGCCCGGGAGGTTTTAGCCAGCTGCGCCCGTTGGATCTCTGTCCGTCTGCCCTGCTTTCCCTCATGCAGTGACAGGAACACAAAACGTGGATAAACCTGTAGAAACTCATTTTTCCGTGTGTCTTGCATCAGTCAGAATACAGAGCATCAGCCTACTTCTTACTTAATCTAGGCTTTGCAGGCGGTTGGTTAATTACTACTGTCATTTACAACTTCACTTCATTACAGCTTCAACGGATGTTTGTCCTGGAGAAGGTTTTGCTGCTGGAAGGAGACAGATCCTCCTCCAGTGTTTCAATAACAAGCCAAAGGTTATGAAAAAAACCCAAACTGAGTCAATATTTAACTGCAGATAGATGAGGGAGAATTGCAGGCCAAGGATCTCCCATAAATCAAGGTAAATGACTGATGAGATGTTCAACGTTATCAGCACCGGTAGAGTTTTCCAGGATCTTTCTTAAAGCCCAAACTAGGAAGTTACTTTTTGTAGAAAGTGAAGAATCTGTAGTAATCCTGAAGATCTTGAAACCACCTTCTGTTGAGATTTTAGTCCAGCTCTGAATACACAGTAATTATCCTATTCTCAAAACATCTTTGAAAAATATTTTTCATTGTTACTAGTGTGTACAAGTATATGCATATGTATTTTTGTATATGGAAGGAGTAATATAAAAGGAAAATATCACTGGCATCTTAAGATGCTTAAGCCTGGACTTGCCACTGCCTCTGACTCCTACAGGTCACTGTTGTGCAAACTCTGTCAGCGTTGTAATTGGTACATTCAAAAGACCTTTCATCTCACCAGTTTTCCTTCTCATATTCAGTATAATTACTCTAACGAACTGCTCTGACCTTCCATTGTTAAAAATTATGAGATGCATGCATAAAATTTCAGCACAGAAGTTTTGTGACATTTTCCAGATGTTCGTAAGCCATGTGACAACATCCCCAAAGTGTCTTTCAATGATTACCTATAAAAAACATTTTGATTTAAAAAAAAAATCCTTAAGGACTCCTTACAGTTCCAAACAACAGGTGACAAACCATTTAAAAAATTTACATGCAAAACCAACACCGTGTTTGAGAACCGTAGTGATATACTTGGGCATTCCTCTGCTGGAGCCCCTTTTTACATTTGGGAGTTTACTTTCTCAATTTTAAGCGACAACGCTTAAAGCATGTAGAATTAACTGCAAAAGTGAAAAAATCTGGGCCACCGTTGGTATCTATTTTGTCAGCCATTGCCAGGAGCTGTAGTTACTTACAAATCTTTCATCCTTTAGCGTAATTAGTTCACAGGTGGTGTCTTGAAAAGCCTTTGAAGATGCTGCTGAATTCTTAATGCTGACTAAATAAGTAACAGTGACAGGTCAGAGAGAATAACTGAAGAATCTTCTTTAATTAATGATTTCACATGTTGTAAGGCACTTTTATAAAAATTGCTGTTGGAGAGAGAAGGACTTTAACTTATTTAATTTTCTCAGGAACAAAAGCATATATTTAAATGAGCACTCTGGGCAGGTTGGACAACTCCTTGAACTTCAGTTACTTCTCCCTAATTACTGCATATCTAGTACGTTTTAGTATGCTAGAATACCAAATAATACCTAATCTCAAGCAGACTTTATTTGTTTGATACGAAACATGTCAACCCCCCATTTTTCCTCTTCTTATGCAGTTGCAATTCCCATTTTAATCAATAGATGATCTGCATAAGGAAAATCTGCAGGGCTGGACTCTGAATCTCAGAATTTATGGCATTCTTTCTTGCCATTAATTTTGTCTTTACGTGATGAAAGCACCATGTGTCTTAAACTAGGGATTTTTGCATGTGGGCAGGAGACACAGTGGTACAGCAAATCCTGGAGTAGAGATGAACCCTGAGGCACAAGAGAACGATCAGTCTTGAGAAACAGCCGGTCGTTCATCTTCATCAGCCAACACTCCAAATATTTTCTTTCTCTTCCCAGTTTGTGGGATTTCTTCCAAAAACTAAACAAGTATGACAAGATGATCAAGATCCAGGATAACAGATCCTGGATCATTGCAAGTTTAACTTCTAAAATACATTAGAAACAGATGTCTGTTTGTTGGCCTCTCACTGCCTCCCACCCTGGGAAGGAAGGCAGGGTCTCCCAGACCGCCCTCCATCTCCTTCATTTGACGGCTGAATCACCCTCCAACACCCAGTAGAAGAACACCATAAGTTCTTTTGTCCCAGTTGCCAGACATAAAAGCATATATAAGGTTACTAAGAGTTGCTGTGAGTAGGTAAGCATCAAACAGGTAAACAATCTCCAAAGAAAATAGATCAATGTATCAATCTTATCTGTTCATTATTTTAAAGCTTTACATTCGTCATGTATTATGGACATTTCTGTTGCATTTCAGAACTCCAGGCAGATGTGAAATTCCAGCACAGTTCCCTCTGCTGGAAAAAAATCATTTACATATTCACCCAGCATTACGCATCTGCACACTTTATCTAGTATGTAATGTGTTGCAGTAGGAACATGCAGCAGGTTCTTAAACCAGGAACGCTTAGAATTATATACCGGCTCCACTATGGCAGAGAACTGCCTTTCAAGTATTATATTCATCTGCTGTTAGAAACGGGTGAACTTTACATTTCTAAATCATTCTGTGAAAGCTGCATCCTCAAAGCAAGATCTGTGGAATTAGGTAAACGTTTCTGTTTAAGTAAAATGCATGTTTCAAATAACTCACAGTGTGTGCTCAGTGACATTCTGCAGTATTTAAAGACTGCATCATTTCAGAAGACTGTTTGAACACAGTAAATCCTAAGTATATTATTCACTGCTTGCTGAATAGATGCATCATTTAATATCAAAAGAGCTACTTTCTATCCGCTGAAAAATAGGATTAGAAATATGTCATTTTTAGTCCATTGATTCTTTCTCTCTAAACCAGTATGTAAAATGCAAGAATATTTTTTCTGATATTGTATTGCCTACATGCCTTCCGTCATGGGGGATTTTAATATTAATGAGTTTTTCCACAAATCTGAGACGCCCACTTAAGAGGGGAAGATGCTCTGACATTCACCGATTTGTTTAACCAACAAAATCCAGGGTCTGACACAGAAATGAGAATGCCCAAATATTTCAGTTTATAATACATTGATCATTTTGCTGAAATTTCACATTTTAACCAAGAAGTGCTCTTGAGAAATGCCAGGAAAGCAGTGCAGGGACATCTGTGAAATAATTTCTGTTGTTTATGAAAAGGTTAGAGGATGTGGAAGGTGGGCAGAGATGCTCAGCTTACTAGCTGTTGCTGCTTTGGTGTTGACCCTTTCTCCTGCCCGAGTGTTTCTGAAGCCGAGTGACGAGCCGCGTCTCGCAGGCTTGGTTGGCAGCCTGAGCCCAAGGCTCCTCCGCGTTTCTGGGGGATGCTCATGGCTGCACGTGAGTCCTGGGCTCCAAGGGATCGGTGTCGTTGGCATTGGTGCTTTATCGTTATACGTAGTCAGTTATGGTATTGTAAATGGCATCAGCATTTGTCGTGTGTAAGTGTATACTGTGTAGGAACTACAGCATGGGAACCAGCACACCTCTGAGAAAAGCTCTTTCCACGGGGAAAGCTCTTTTCAGCACAGCACTAACTTCCCACATTAATGCGATCTTAAAAAGATAGATATTGTTCTTTATAGCTCTGGCATCTGTTTATTAAATATCAATATAGATAAAACGTGTGACCATCTCAGTCCGCGTCCTTGAGACATCCCCCCATCTCAGTCAGGCAGTGGTACCCGATGCCGTACGGGCGGCGGGGGAAGCCTGGCCGGGGATGGACTCCCCGGGACGGTGCCGAGGCGCGTGGCTGGACATGGCTGCTCTGAAGGCAGGCTGGGGGTAGCAATCCATATATCTAAATTGTGTTCTTCGTCTACAGACGTGATTTAGGTTTATGCTCCCAAAGAATGCCGGGAAACCAGATGTTTGCATATCTAGCTTGTAACACAGCGAGTGTGACTCCATTCAGGTCAATCTGAAATGTGACCCCAGCCGCGTATTATTGTGCTCGTGCAGCAGCGTAGCGTGTCGCGTGTGCAGGCAGCTCTGCGGTCCTGCACCAGCTCCGAAAGGGCAAGAAAAACGCACAGTGCAAATCTTCCAGCTTGCAACACTGCAAGACATGGTAAAGCTGCTCTAAAAGACCCTGCGTATAAGGACATGTTCTGATTGAGAAAAGAGAAGCAGGAGGTTCCAGAATGTGATTCATTAGCACGAAGAGAGCAGTCTTTGTTTTTATTTATCACATAAGGGTATGTTTCATGTGAAGGTTTTATCAGCCAGAATTGGCTGACTACAGTAATTCTTACAGGAATAAATATGCATATATCCATCTAGATGAGATGTGTAGCCATGTGCAGAGATTTAAAATGTATATATAACTATGTATCTATAACTTCAGGGAGGGTCCCAACTCTTCACAGAATATAAAAGAGCCTACAGCTACAGCTGGTTGGAAAGGATCTGAGAAACTTGGGTTGTTAAGGGAGGGCAGGCTTGGGGGAATAGGGGACTTGTCAGAAAATGCCTATTTGAAATCTCCATGAATATGTCAGTTTTAAAGAAATTCAAATAAAAGCCTGTTGAGTTTTGAGTGGAAAAAAAATACTGGCTTCCTTCCAGGCTACCCGTCTCATTCCAGGCAACACTTCTCTTCTCGTCTTTTCACTGTCTGAATTTCTCACCAAATGGAAATCTCAGTTTCTTGCCAGCTGCATCGAGAGTATCTATGCAACATCGACATTTTGATGCCGTTGCCAGCAATATCTCCAGCTAGGGATGAAAACCGACATCCAGAGATAATACAGGATCAGCCATTTCCTTATTCTGAACCTAATGTTTAAAGGCATATCTTTGCATCTTTATCTTCCCTGACTAAACACCAATCACAAGGCTCAGCCTACCAAACTGGTTTTTAAACTGGTTTTGGTCCTTCGTGAAGCTTTCCAGATGAGCTTTTAAACATGCCATCAGGCAACCCAAGAAAGACTCTATGATGTGTTTTTCTTCCAATAGTCTCTTCTGTGTTAAAGAAAAGAGAACAAAAAACCGTAGGTAAAAACGTGATGGTTGGGCCAAGCCCATGTCTTTCAAAGAGTGTGGTCATAAAAGGTTTACACAGCAGCTCTGAGCAATGAAACAAATATTGCTTTATCACGAGTTGTCACTGCTCCCAGGAGCGGTGCCGTCTTGGTTTTATCCTGCTTTTGTGCAGGACTATACAATTATTGAGGATGGACCTTCCTCAGAATAGGAAATGCTTTTGAAGGCACGAACACACCCGCGAGGGCAGCGGAGCAGTCCCCGAACATTCAGGGTGGCTTAAACGGACTTTGACTATGAGCAGACAGAGGTTGTTCTCTTGTGGAGTTGAGAGTGATGAATAAAACAAAGATGGTTCGCTCAGAGCTGGACCAGAGCTCAGAGTCTAGGCTCTATACTTTATATTATAGACTCAAGCCACTTGCACAGTGTCCTGCTACACCGTGACCTTTGCTTTCTTCCAGGCCCAGCTGCTAATGAGGAGTTATGACCCGAATACCAAAATCTGAAAATAAACAATCGCTTGTCGAGGATATAGGGCAATCCTCAGTCTGAGTGTGGCAGTACCAGAAGTTTGTACCTCTGAGCAGCAAGTCTTCATACGAACCTCACACCTATTTGGGATACACTATATAGGTGGAAGGAAACAAATTAAGAGCTCAGGCCCAATTTACTGTATGCTACTCCATTAATCCAGTAAGGTTTATAAGGAAAATTCACTTTGTAGTTATTCCTGTGCTTTGGCACCTGTTCCTGTACATGATTTTCATTAAGTCCAGATTTTAACTGAGCCTCTGAATTTTACCATGCCACAAAAAACTGTGGAGCCTTCTGGTTAAAGTTTTAAAGGTGGTTTACATTAAGATGAAAGTTTTGAGACATATTTTACCATTTTTCAAGTGCTGAGTCAGGCATTTTCATAAGGAAAAGCTGTTGGCATTAGGCAGCAGAAGACTAACCCAATGGATGAGTGGCAGCCTGCTCCCTCCCACCCACCCGCCTCCGTATTGTACCACATCATGATTGGTGATGTTGGGTGACGCCAGGGTATTCAGTGACGCCTGTCGTTCCAAACACCGAGACGAAATGATTGACCTCGGCGTCTTTTGCACATCCTTTTCATTTTCGAGGTACAAGACTCAGCTTGCATTTCTTTCTCAATCATATTCCACAACGGCAGGGATGCATCTCTCTGACTGTGAAAAAAAAATGGATAGAACTTATCCTTCTTAATATCTCTGATTGCAACAGAAATGATTGCCTACCATTCAGCCTCCTTATTCAACAAGCGCAGTGTATAAAACTGCACTGAATGAGTTTTCTGCCAAACTGAGGCAATTCAGGGAACAACTGGGTTTTGAAAGCTCAAGAGCATGTTCACTTGAATGAACGGGGTATGGATTTTATAATAGGAAAACAGCGAGTAATTCAAATAGTCTGCAGTAAATTGTCAAAGCAAAGCACTCTGGTTATAGAGTCATTTCAGGAATAAGCAATGGCTGCGGTGTTGTTTGTAAGGTTTCCATACCTATAGTCTCCTATGCCCCCCAATGTACAGTCCCATTTAGTGTTTCATTTTAAACAAAGAAGGAGCTGCGTTTTGCAAAGCGGTAGAAATCCTCAGCCTGTTAAATGCAGACTATCACTATCCAGGTCTCATTCAGTTATTCAGAAAGTTCCTTTTCTAGAAACTTGAAGGATTTTAGTACTTAAGGGTTATACACAGTACAAACTAGGAAAAAAATTAATTCGTTTTGGAGCAAAATGTATCTTTCTCCCACGTGTCTCAACGACTATCAGAGGTGGTTTTAAAGGCATCCAAGGCCACCTCTGTCTTCCCAAAAGCACAGCTCTTTAGACAGGCATGACACAGGGTATACACTCAAAACAAAGCACCCTTAATTCCCAGGGAGGTTAGAAAAAGGGAAAGGTTTCATCACTGACTGCCAAACTTTACCTGCTACCTGGAGGGGAACATATATCATTTCCCCTTCTGTTACTATTTTTTTTTTAATATGACATCCGTAACTACTTTGAACGTTGCTAACATTCCTGCCAAGTGCCACGTACTGTTTTCTGTCTTGGCTTTCTAAGTCCTGATTTTGAGCCAAAATCAATGGCAGAAAGAAATTGCCCATTGCCCGGCTGGGAAACGTTTCTGAGTCTGTGTGTGCTGCTTTCTCATGAACAGAGGGACACACACGATGTCGAGTTTATCTGATTGCAACCCGCAAATATAGCACTACGCTAAGAAGAGCTGAGCCGCAGCTCACCTACAAGGTGATCGCTGAGAATACAAAAGGACCTTTTTTTGGTGCTTTTTGTTTTCTGTTTCCAAGTGCACTTTAATGGTGAGTGTAGTGTATTTCTACTGAAAAGACCAAATTCCTGACTTCACGAGGGTGATGAGAAAGGGGATGGGAAATAACACGCAGAAGAGACTTTGTGCAGCTGTCCTCAGCCACCCAACAACTGGCAGCTGGCGGCAGGGTCAGGACGCAATTGCAGTCGAGGGGCCCTTGGCAGCGCGAGCTCGCACAGCAGAGTGCCGTGCTTGAGCATCTTCCCTGAGTGGTCTCTCTCACCTTCTTGCACATATTGCTTAGAAAATACCTCTGTTGAAGTTAACTCTTTTTTCACCAGCACGTTTCCTTGCAGCCACTCCTCCCGTCAGCACCAGGCACCACTGCTTTCTTTTTTTTTTTTTTTGCTATCTGCACCCAAATATTGTACTAATTGTAGAGATTTTCAAAGCCATGAGTCTTAACAGGAGTTTCATGCCTAAAGCTCCCAGTGAGCTTTGAAAAACCTCAACTGTTGGGTTTTTTTTTTCTCTTCTGCGTAACAACATATGCAAAGCTGAGCCATAATGTCTCCAAAATCCTCTGGATTAAGTTGAAAAGCAGGTGGGGAAGGCTGGTGCACGAAAAGCCTCCTGATGCAAAATCCTCCACCGGCTGTAAAAGCTGCAGAGGAGAAGCAGTGTCAGCCGGGGCGGGTGGGGGCTCTGCAAAGGGGCCCCCACCAGCCCCGCGGTTGGGGGAGCCCCAGCAGAAAGCCAACCCAAAGCCGCTCCGGAGGCGAGGGGTTTCATTCCCCCTCGCACACGCAGGAGGGAGCTGCAAAAGCTCAGAGTCCTCCCGACGGCCACGCCAGCTCCTGCTGCAATCCTTCATCAGAAAAGCCCCAAATAATTCATCATAGGGAAGAGCGAATAAAGATAAATTGAAGGGCATATTCTAACACGATACACTTGGTTAAAGGGTGGAAATCTGAAAGTACTTTGGGAAAAAGGAAATCTGCACATTAGTGAAAAGTAACAAATACTTAATTAGATTATATGCGCTTTCTGTATATTTTGTGGCTGGACTTTCCATGATGTTTGTTAAGTTCTCTTAGCTCACAAATGGTGGACCCCAGAATTAAAGCAACAGCTTTAAAGCAACAGCTTGTGTCCCTGCACAAGCAAGAGGCCCTCTGCCTTGAAGGATTAAGCCTTGTCACAGATAGAGGAGGATGTATATGAAATTCATATGCTTCCATCAGTGTTGTATGCACATGCAGAAGACCTATTTAAATCCATTGAAGTGAGGACTAGTCACACAGAAAGGGGGGTAAGAGCTATACAGTCACAAAAACCAACTAAAATAAACCATAATTTCTAGGGTCAACAGATTTACAGGGTTTATAAGCTTCTCTTCACTTTCTCCTAGAGTCAACATCTTGCAAGTAAGGATAACTGTAGGCACAGAAAAGATACTTGGGTAGCTGAGTAAGAAGAGCTACAGGTGTCATTTGTACATAAGAAAGGAAAAAGTAAGTTGTTGGAGGGAAAAATTCTGTTTTGCTAAGTGCTGCTGGGAAAAGGGATTGTTATACTCAGAAAGCTAAGCATATGTTAATGATGAAAGGGAGAAACTATTTTTATAATTTGCATGATGGACTTGTTCATAGCAAGCACAGTCTGTTTCACGGAGCCTCACGTACTGCACAACAGCCAAATTATCTTAATGGGGGGCGAGGTGACAGAGGAGATGGATGCCTTCCCCTTGAGTCATTCTCTGATAAAGACACATTGCTTAGCTGCAAGATGACAAACTATATGTTCAAAGTGACAAATCATTTAATTAAAATTTACAAGCGGTTAAATACTGTTTGACCCAAGTGGAGGCAGTTATCATGAATCAATTTTGGAGGAGGAACTCGACTTTTCAGCAAATCGATAGCTCACAGCTACAGTACCTGGACATCGCCGCATTTCTTATGTGTGGAGAGCCCTTTTGCTGGCTGCTGTAGAGTCCTGTTCAGAAAAGATCTCAATCAAGTTGAAAAGTAGTAACAATTTTACTTAGGCAGTGTTTGAACACTCTCAAGTTTCATGAATAGTTAATGTCACGTCAAGTGTTCAAGAAAAATGCTCTTGTATCTTAAGAGCAAATAGCTTAGATTTTGATGAGTTATGTTTTTTCATTGCACATACAGGCCAGTGGAAATTGCAATCATCTTTCATGAAAAGGCTCAGCAGTTTTTATTATAGGAAAGTAAGGGTGGCCATTGCATTTACTAACTAATGTAGTAAATGTAAAATTGCCAGGGTAACACGCTTTTTTATTTATGCTGCTGAGCACATAATGTGCTGGTACTTTCATAAAAATATATATTAGAGGAATTTCACATGCCAGCAAGCTGTAGATCTCTTTTATGTATATGACTTATCCAGTGTCCTTCTATTTAAGACGTACCCCATTACAAAGAACAAGATTAAGCAGTATTGACATACACGACAAACTCGAGAGATAATACCAGTCTAGTCAGTTATAATTCAAGGTGGCATCATACTTTAACTCTTCTGGAATTAGTAAACAGTTCGACTTTGTTCTTTATTTCATCCATCACCTTATTATAATAAAAGCAGTATTGATGATTAATTGATTGTCTATTAGCGTGGTTCAGCAGTAGACTTCCACGGATTCCTTTCTTTTTAATATACCTATAAAACCAGAGCAGTATATACACTATGCAGAAATATGACCAAGAGAAACCCCAAAGAAATGCTTAAGAAAATCAGCAGAATAGCTGAATGAAAAACACATCTTTAGAAATCATCTGACAGCCACCTCACTGGAAGATTTGTTTAAAGGTTGTCAGCTCCTCCAGCAAAAAAGTTCCTTTCTCGTACACAGTCACCAAAAAAAGGCAAGAAATCATGTACTAACCTGCTTAACTCAATATCCTTTGTCAAGATCGGAAGAATGATGTTGAAACTGTCCAGAAACTGTAAAGTTCAGTGTAAAAAATTATCATCCACAATGCTATATGACATTGCCTCAATGTAGCAGAACCAACAAAATCTTCATGATATATGAGAACTATCAAAGGTTGCCTCTGAATACATAGATTTAATACGCTACTTAATTCAAGAGCTTATTTACAATGTCACACTTCATTTTGAGGAAAATGATTCTGACAACCAATCATTTAAAATATAGAAAGAATGTTTTACAAAAGGTCAGAAGTACAAATATTTTACATATTAACTACTAATAAATTCACTTCCTCTAAAAGTTAGAGGGATCAGCAAATGTCTTCGAAGCTATTTACAATATTTCAGCACAAGACCCAACCTCTAATTACCAATGTAAGTTGTAAATAATTGTCAAGTATGCAGATGAGCCAAAAATTCTATCAAATTAAAGTAATTAGCTCCCAAGTCAAATTTTTCTGTCGCATTAAAATGCTTTTCCTTTTCTCAAATGTGACACTTACAAATGAGGGCAACATTGTCAGAGAAGCAGTTATTGTAGGCTGCCAAAATTATGTGCATAAGTACCTGAAGGCACACGCCACACATATTACTTTCAAAACAACCTGTTTTTCTCAGCAATTGACTTTATAACTCCATAGTTTTGTTAGAGCATCACAGTTCCGAATTGGGCAAATTTATCAAACTTGAACCCTTGCAGGCAACTCAAAAGTTGCACACTTTGTATGGAAATCTGAGCATGGTTATCTGTCATGGAGAGCCACGGTTCTTGGCTCCTCTTGGTTCTTCTTCACTGAAGAACCTTTCCAGACCGCGTGGTTTGGGATACAGATGAGAATTGGGTCCCCCAAGTTACATACTACAACACAGGGATGGAGGAATGGGAATGGGCAGTGGCTTGCTTGTTCCAGTACTTTCCTTACTGCCTTTCTAGTCTTCTTCTCAATGTCCTCTTAACCAAAGCTGTGTTCACCATGTCCAGTGGAAGATCATGACCCATTCTCCTCTGTTTAATTTTGGACTACCATGCAGAACCCAACGTCAGCCTGTTCTAGGCTTGATGTCTTTACAGGCATCTATAGATGGATGTCTTGATAGAATATTTTCTCTAGGCTGTTTCTTTCTCTTTTTTTCCTTGCAATGACCACAGGGTCAGGCCCCCCAGCATGCATCACGAGATGGAAGAGGCTGGTTACATGGAACAGCCCATCTATTTAAGCAAAAAGCTGCAACACCGTGTTATTTATTGCAACACCATGTTATCTATCAGACAGGTTACACAGATGTTATAATTTTTATTTCAGTACCATGCAATTGTTTTCCAGCCTACTAAGCACAGTATTAATGGAAACATCTGCAATTAGGCTAGCGCTGGGGGTTTCAGCGGCAAGGGGGTTTTTGGTTTTGGTTTTTGCCTAGAGGTGCTTACAGACAGATTGCATTTCTGAAGCCAACCTTGTAGCTTTGCCTGCATAATGGAGCTGGGGGGACAGCAGTATGATAATCTCGCTTGACTTTTAGAATTTTGAGTTGGAATTTTCACCATTTCATGGACTATTTTTATTAAACAGGCCTTATTTTGCTAATGAAATCCTAGATAGTGTTTCTAGCTCATTAATACATAGTAGGAGATCATATAACTCTGACTATCAAGCTATGCTAGGTATGCATTTATTCAACTTTTCTCATATATGCTCCAAAGAGGCAGAGTGGATCTGATTCCAGAAAGCAGTCTTTGCTTGGCCTTTGGGCTAAGTAATAACTTTTATTTGAAGGCAAAGTTATTTGAGTCACTGAAGATAACCTTACCAAAGAGATTACTGCTGCAATAAAACACGAAATAATATTCCAAAAAATCTTTACTTTTTTTTAATAATCCTTGGGTAAATTATTTTTAGCACATCTAAAGAAGGAGAGGAAAGCTTGGCAAACTCAAAGAAAATGGAAATCAGGTTTTATTTCAAGCCATAGAAACAACAGTGCCCTTTAACTTATCAATAGTCCTAATGTGGGAACACCAGTGATAATTATAGCCCTTCAGGGTCTGATCCCACAAAGAAATTCGTTAAAACTACAAGTTTATGTAAATTATTTGAATCTGTTGTTGTTCCTATCATGCAAAAAGAAAGAAGAGAAAGAGGATGGAGACTAGAAGTAGGTGCTTAGTCTAACGAAGTGAAACCACATGCGAGTTGCGCGTGTGGAAACAGGGCAGTGAGATCCAGGAGGAGACAGAGCTCATCCAAAGATAAATTTATCCTGGGAATAAGAAAATTCCTACCCATTCAGAAGTGCAGCTGTAGAGAAACCTTCCACTGATTGCTCCCAGTGGAAGACAAGTAACTGCTTTTAAGATAGATCTTAAGATATTTATGAGGGAAATCACAAGGCACGATGCAACAGCAGAGCTGGGTTGGATAAGCCAAGAGGCATATGCTAATTATAGGTTCTACAGCTGCATTCGTTTTTCTACGAGAGTTAAAGATCTGTTTAAAGTTTTCTGTGCAGTTTGCATACAACGGGCATGTCCTTAAGCCATCGGAGAGAACTCAGACCCAATTTCTGGGAGAGGGAAATGGAGCTGCAGCCTGTGCTAAGAACTGGGGAGTTTCCTCCAAGATCTGCAGGCTGAGGTGACTGATCTTGGTCTCTGCCATGAGCCACTCTCCCTTTCCTCCTGTGGAACCTGTTATATGTCTGGTTCCAGAACGAAATTAAATGTTTCAGTCACTGCTAATTATGATGCATTGCTGGATTATTATTTTCTAAAGGTCCGAAGAGAACATCTAGAAAGGTCTCTTCCCACAGGCAAGAGAGGTGGTGTCTACTGTTATTTTTGACAGATATTTGTACATACTGCTCTTAAAACTCTGCAGATTCCTCATCCTTTCCGTGCAACCCAGGGTTAAGCTTGCCTTCATAGCTATTCTGGGTCCTACCTGCTGCAGGTCAGACCTGTTGATCTTGTCCTACCTGCTACAGCCACAAGCAGATCATTCCCTTACCTTCTCCAGGGCAATCCTTATGTGTATCCCACGGTTGTTAGTAGGGCTCCCTCTCCCCCTTGGGTTTTGAACTGTCCTGCTGTTCCAAGCTTTCCTCCTAGGTGAGATGTCCTCGTTGTTCTTCTCTGGGCTGTGTGCGGTCAGTCTCTGCATCTCCCCAGGTGTCCCATCCGCGCCAGACACAGCCCTCCCCTGCTGAGGAGAGCACCAGCACTGCGTCCTAGCCTGCACTTCTGTTTACACACCCCAGAAACACACATCTCCTTCCAGAGCCAGATAGCGTGGGTGATCCACTGTAATCACAGGTGCTTTTCCGAGGAATGGTCACAGAGTCAGTTCTTGTTCTTCCAGTACACGTGCAGCTGGCTATTTTTGTTAAAGAGCAGAATTTTTTTGGCCTTATTGAATTGATTTTTTTTTTCTGGTCAAAAGATTTCTGTTAGTCACTAAGTTTATTTTTAATTGTAATCTGCCCTCTGAAATGCTTGCAGCTCCTTCTCATCCAGCTTTGAGGTGCTTGCATTGAAACCCCAAGTCGGGTCACCTTGGGAGGTCCCGGTATTGCTGGTCAGCGCTAGAAGAGTTGGGGGAGGTGGTTTGGGATTGTCGGTGACTCGGTGCACGCTGCCGTTTGTTGTGAACAGCTATGTTCAGGCTCAGCCTGCCTTGGCGGACAGCGAGATGTCTGTTCCGTGCCATCGATTACCTGCTCTGCTTTACGCTCCGGACAAGGCGCTTGGCTGGTTTCTCCTGTCTCCTTTACCGGCTAAAGGCAGGGATCAGGTGGTGATCCAGTTAAGCACAGGGTTCATCCCAGGACTGGGGCTGGTATCTCCTCCGTCTCTTAAAAGTCGTCTCAGACCTCTGAGGCTGGTACGCACCCGCAGTTCTGAAGTTCCTGGAAGATACTTTATTTGTTCCAATATGACTGCACTTCTCATCTGTACAAAGAAATCTGAGATAACTTGGGTATAAAGGATGATATATAAAGCCAAATTTTATTCTATTCCCTCACAGTAATTTTCCTCATAAGTACTCCTTGGGATTATGAAATATTCCTTGCAGTAGAAACCAGGTATGTCAGGGCTGTACTGTTTTACCCTGTTAAACACTAAGGCACTCTGTGTTCCGTGCCTGCTTCATTTATCCTATTAATGTATTAGCAGGATTCTTTTCCTTTGCATTATTTAATGGAAGGGGGTTTTTATTTGATGTGATAAGTTTATCTGTGTCTAAATGAAATCCCATTAAAGATATACCATACAACAATGCATAAGGGTTTAAAATTGTTTTTGTTTTTGCAGCTGCAACAAAAGCATGTCTGCACTATCTGAAAGATTAAAGTGAGCCTGCTTTGTCTGAGCACCACTATTTTTCCGATTTTATGATACCCAGAGACATTTGCTTGAAGAAATAGCTTGATAGACAGCAGCATGTGGGGAATCTATTATTTACACTGATTATCCACAAAACAGGCTTTTGTGTTAGGGCTGCTATTGTTAAAGAGTTTCTCTAAATCACCACTACCATTTTTCATGCATTACCTGAATCCATTGTAAACACAGAAATATGGAGTAAGAAAACGGGCGCGTGCCTGGCTCCCACCGAAAAGCCCACACTTACAAACACTACTGAGTAAGAACACAGCAAGACCATTAATTAGAGTGAGCAATAACTACAGGGATTTTTAGGTACCACTGCGTGATAATTGCCTGTAAATGGGGACTTTTCTATTGGCAACCGTATGCTAAAATTTCAAATGCAAGTTTGGAAACAAATCACACCTAGGTAATAAAGTTGTAACAATACCTTTTCATTGTGGAAACAGTAGCAATATAAAGTGCTTACGTTCAAATGTATTCAAATGCAGTAGTTTGGGTTGTATCACGATTTTTAGCGATTCAACGGTGTACATATACTGAATGAATAAAAATGTTAATAGCTTCTGTAGGTCTCTAACTACCACATCACTAATAATTAGATGCGGAACTCCTTCAAAAAGCGCACATTGACACTGAGGACCACAGCGATTCCTTTGAGACGTGAAGTGAAACTGTCCAAAATCAAGGTTTTTGAGTTATCAGGATCTTGTGCCTAGGCGTAAGATATCCCATGTGCCTCCCCTCTTGGAGAGGATTTTTTTTCTGATATCTTAAATATTCTTCAACAATAGCATCCATTTAATTAGAATTAAAAGGTTATCTTACCCTCTTTCAATTAAGTTACCCAAATTTTGCCAATCCATCTGTAACTTTACATATGATCAAATCACCATTTATAAGTTTGAAAAATCAGAGATGTTTGTTTCTCTAAAATAACACCCCTTTTTTTTTTACATTAAATATTTTGCTGTGAACAATAACCATCAGATTTAAACCTGGATTTCTCTGAGAAGAGTCAATGACAATTTGGAAAATAAAACATTAGATTTTGGAAGCTGACAGGAAGGAGGAATGAGTTTTAGAAAAAAAATACAATGTTAGTGTTCCATTTGTTAGCACAGCTTTTGAAAGCTGTTCATCGGAGAGAGGGTGCTGAGGGGTGGTTGACCCAGGCAGGTCTCAAGGCAATGACACTGGGGAAAAGCAAACAGGAGACAGCAAAAATCTTAAAGGTAACTCGATTCAACAACCCCTTGGCACCATCATCGCCCCCGGAGCGTGGCCGCTCCTTGCTGCTGCCCACCAAAGCTCTTCCCAGCCCAGGACCGCATTTCCAAATGCAACTCTGCAGAATTGATGGCTGGATCTTTAACGGCATCCTCTTCAGCCTGAGCATGGGATGCTCTCCTTAGAAAAGAGAGCGATGCTGTTTGCAAGGTAACACATTGCTGGTGAGTCAGCCTGGGGGGGCGGGGGTGCTTCCATATACATACTATATATTGAGATGCCTGCACTAAGTACTTTCGAGAAGTTGCTGACTTTGGCAATGCTTTGTTCCAGAGAGTTATTTGAGAACAGAAATAAAGACACTTTAAAACCTTTTGCACATAGCTAACAACCTCCGTCAGTTATGGTCTGGCTTTCTCTATAAGCTTAATGAAATGCAGCTGTTAAGTGTTCACTAAGTAGGTCTAGTTTGAACAACTGCAAAATGTGTCTGGCATGCCCCATCACATTAATAAGCAAGCAAAAATCATCTTGCTTAAAATTTACATTACTGTGTGTATTTTTAGCTTGTTTCAAATTAGTACTTCGCTGTTTGTAATATTTAGCATGAGTTATTTGTCGGAGTGTGAGTGGGTGGAACGGGAAGGGCGACTCTGACTATTGCGGAGGGCAGGGAGGGAAGCGTCTCTCTTCCGCTGCCTCCTTGGACGTCTGTTTCCACAGCCAGGGAACCCAAATTCCCAGGCAAAGATCCGCTCAGTTCGGAAATTGCATGCTGGGTGGCTGACCATGGGTGGTTATCATGTTTTGATTGCTTGACTTTCTTTTTAGTCCTGCAAATATCCCATTTTATATTTTAACTCAGCCAGAATCAATGTAAAGAACCAGTCTCAAATTAGATACAGAGCATATCACAACTGGGGTCTTTATGACTGAAACAAGAAATGCTTCTTTCTTATTTTTTGTGCATACACAGAGATACGTGCAAACACACACAGGGATAACATTTCACTTTAAAACATTGCTGGTGGCATACCTATCTCAAGTATTTAAAATAGAAGCTTTAATATTTTAGTGCAACAAATAGTTGGGTTTTGCTTCTGCAGTTATAGCAATAACCTTTTATTCTCTGTATTCCTATTTTAAGACTCAAAAAATGCTACATTATTCATTTAAATTAGAAATAAGAAACAAATCAGCATCAGCCATTCATTTTACAGTTTCTGCATCTCACAGCAGCCATGTGTGAATGCCAATGAACAGACCTGACAATACCCCTCTCTCATCCATTCCATTGATCTACTGGGGGGGCTCACCTTCCGAATCTTCCTGCCAACACTCACGTTTCAGAGAATGACAAAGCCGCTCTTTTAAGAACCTCGCAGGTTTTGGCTATATCCTCTACAGCTCTGTCTTAGAATAAGCTGAAGAAGTTGCATAAAACCATCCAGGCAGAGTTAGCTCATGGGCAACTTTTGCAATATTTCCTGTCTCCTTTCTCAAGGATTTTCAGATATATTTGTCTCGGTAGTGCTGAGCGACTCCTGGTTAGAAGATATACAAAAGCAAAATTCTACCCGAAATTTCACCCATGCGACCCAGAGAATGGCTGCACGGGCATTAACAGAGTAAAATTTGGTTGTTCCCTATACTATATTTGATGTAGATGATGCTGTATGGAGGTGGTATCCCCCAGCACATTCCTCCCTTGTTCCCAGCATAACCCTTGTCTTTATGGTCTCGTGAGCAAGGACTGGGGAGACAAACGAGCACTGCGCACAGGCAAGGACACGTCCAGTGGTGTTGAGCTGCCTCGTCTAACAGTTTGTCATACTCATGCCCCGTGAGCCATCACATAAAATGTGTTCCACTTCTCCGAAAGCCGGGGCTGCATAGCTCTCCACTGATTTCTTCACTGGCATAAGCAAAACATTTTGACCATACCTCATTTATATAATAATCTCTTGCAAATGTATGCCTTTATTTAAAATATACGCATTTTGCATTTCAAATGAGTTCTGGGGATGCTGGTATGGGCAGTGCTGTACGTTTTTCTCTCATTAAAAGGAATTTCAGTGATTCATACCTGTGTCAGAGGAACATCAGACTGGAGAGGACCTTCTGAGTCACCACGTCCAGCTCCAGCTACCACAGACATGGTCCAAACGCATTTCAACATTACTTAAATTATCAGCATTTTCCAAGTGTTATTATCATGGTCAAAGCTCTGTTTAATCAAAGTCTCCATCTGGCACACACTTCAAAAGGGCCTCCTCGCTCAGATTTATCTATTTAACTTCACTAGCGAATTTTCCATCACTGTAAATTTCCTGTCTCGGGCACTTAGCCTTGAGGATGATTGCATTTGCATAAGACTAAACAAATCGGTGTCTTCGCTGATTCATTTTTACACAAGATTTTAAGGTTTTGTTCCCCCAAGGTCAAGCTTTCTACAATCTTGCCCGGCTGCCGAGGCACAGAGCGAGGTTGCTCTTCTTGACAAACCTTCCTTTGGTCAAAACACTCGTAAGCCTGTTCCAGCGCTCTCCAAGCAGATTACCTCTCCTATCACAAGCCATTGCTTTCTAATTCAGTCTTTTATAGACTGTCGACCTGCTCCTCCAAAGCCATAAATCCTCAACTAACTTCAAGTGTAACAATATTTAGAGATGTTATCTGTAGGACTCAACTGAGCCTTCAGAGTCCCATTATCTTACAATCTTTTCTTTTAAAAAAACATTTTTGACAGCCCAGTCTTTTTCATCTTTTTTTTCTTACTGCTTTGACCTTGAGTTAGTTTATTCCTTCCTTCTCTGCATATTTTAAATGTTGCACAAAAACCTATTTATTAAGGCTTTCCTATAATAAATCATTAACCTGAATATAGTTAAATGAAATGCTTATTAACATCTCTCTGCATAATCCATTTAACAGAATTAGTCTTGCTTATTCAGACAACCTAAAGAGGTCCGTGCTTTTGTCTACAAGGCATCAGCATTAAAGCTTATAATTATTTCTGGTTAATGCAGTCCTTGGTGTTAGGAAATGTTGGTTTGCATGTTTCAGCATAGTACTTTTCCTAATCTCTTGTATTAATTAGAGATAGTGATATATTACTTTGTTCCTTTCTATTCACCACCAGGAGAGATGTCTGAATATAATCCTATCTGTGCTAAGAGTGTGCTTAAATATTTTCACAACTGTTAACTGTTATAAAACATTAGGATTATGTAGAATAATCACTAAATTAGAAAAAAGGAGAGCTTGGTAAGAGCACGCGGACTTCAGAGGCATGCACACAGGGACCCTGGCCAGCAGTCCTGCTCCGACAGCGGTGGAGGACACGGCGAGTGCTGACCTTAGCAGGGGTTTCTCCTCCTGCAGGACTGTGACACCACGCAAATGACTCCCAGGAAAGATGCTAGATGCGGTCTTGTCAAAAGTGAGAAATGGACCCGCTTTTATCGATAACTACTAACACAGGGAGTTACAAAGCAAAGGGGGGAACGGGAGCAGAAACTTCCTCAACGGGTCTCTCTCCCTGCTGCAACAAGAGCAACGGCTCGCACAGATCTACCGATAATTTTCCTGTATTAAGGGAGATGAGACGAGCCTGATAATGCTTATGAGGACACGGTGCAATACGCGCACACAAAATCCGTTTCTGTCGCCTAGTGCTTGTCTGCCGATACTGAGGGCAGGTGACGACTGCAACTGCCAAGGAGCACGCGGCGCCCCGCAGAGCTCCGCGGGGGAAGAACCGTCTCCTGGGAGGTGGCATGCACAGGGACTGCCGAACCCACCGGCTCCCTTCAAGCCCTTCAGCGGCGCCGGGGCGTGCGCGGCTGGCTCAGCACCCTGCCCTGCCTCACCAGACCGGGCGCCGCGGGCAAGGAGTCTCTCCCCCAGAAATTTTACAGCCGGTTCCTCTAGTCATACGTGGACGGCAACCAACACCTGGAGGTAAACACGGTGACACCAGACATCGCTAGTGGGACCGTCAGCACCAGTAACCCTGCTCCCAGGCGCAGGGCTTCACTTCTCCATTAGCAAGAAAGTAAATGATTATCCCTCAATACTGAGGCTGATATATTTTGAAGTTATTGCGTCTTCTAAATCCTAGGTCATTTTATATTTCAAGCATCAGACTTTTCATCAAGCTCATTTTCATCTTCTTCTAGATGGAAATTCACTGTCTTTTAAGGTACCACTACCACGGCTCTGAACTGAATTTGCACGGCCAGATCAGCACAAGGGGAGCCAAACAATTTGACCTTGGTTTCTACTTCAGATATTTACCAAAACATTGCTCTGGATGAGAATCTTTAGCCAGATAAATACCTCTCTGCAGGCCAACCACTGTTCTCCTTCCCCTCTCTGTGTACCAAAAGCTTCACATGCTGCAAAGTCAGTTATAAACAGGGTGCTGCGTTACAGTGGTGGTGATCGGCGTTATGGAAGTGTCCAGGATAGCTGCAGACGTAATCAGGGAGTCAAAAAATTCATGCTTTTATTTAATACCTAATCATACATATCTCCACCATTATCTCGCTCTACAAATATTAAGACTGCAAGTGTGTATGTCCGAATAAAACAATGACATTCAATGCTAAGATCTTAGTGGGGAAAAAAAAGCAGCTGTGAGTTTTATGCTATTTTCAAACATGTAAACCTTTTCATTCATTCCTAAACTGAGGAATGACATAGCGAACCTTCAAAAAACCCCTATGAAAATTAACCAGTCCGAGTACAAATGACCTTGCCTAGCATTACACAGCAATGCAATGAAAGCAACGACTACTTAGTGCTTATAAAAAATAATTATTTGTTCTAGATTAATGACTAAGCAGACCATACTAAGAATCTTTAAATTTTAAAAGTAAGTTTGTTTACTTTTTAAAGTTTGTAAAAGACCACAAAAGATGTACAGAATTTTATTAATATTTGGGAACAAAATTTTCTTTTGCCAGCAAAGCGATCAGGTAGCCATAGGAAAAGTTAATCAAAATACTGAGGTGAAAAAGAAAAGGACTGCAGAAGCTTATTAATCTTTAAAAATTTTGAAGAGCCAAGCGTGACATTTTAAACTGTATGCCGTCCAGTAGACTTACCGTGACTGATGTGATTGATGCAACCCATTTGCCACTAACAATGAGAGAGGGACATCTGCTTATAAACTCACTTTGGAGACTAGAAACACTTGGAGATTTCCAGAAGTCAAATTAAAGTTAAGAGGCATAAAGATCTGGCAAGCCTTTCCCAATCAATGAGTCACCATCCGTCCTACCGGAGGCAGCCGGGCGTTCCCCAGCCGAACGCACAGGCAGCGCCCTGCCCGTTTCTGCCAGCCGAGCTGCCCGAAGGGTGCTCTAACTCGGGCTGCTAATTACGAAAGCAGACTATTAAAGCAAGCCGAAGAGCAGTCAGGCTTTTTCCACCGACAGATGAATTAAAGGGTCGAAGAAGCACACCACGATGCACATGCTGAACCGCCGGTCCTGTGCAGGCATATGGCAAATGTTTTCCAGCTACTGGTTCCAGTTTGAATTAAAATAGCATGGCTTTTTAAACCTGCAGTATACGGTTCCAAAAAAGCTCTTTAAAGCCAGTTTCTGATCAGTTTGCCTGTTGGAACGCCGTGCATTTTGGGGACATTTCCACAATGACAGCAATGTCTTTGTTCGGGGGGACTCTTGGGGCCATGTGGACGCAATGTGAATACCTCCAGGTTTATTTCGGTTTTCTATAGCAAATGTCACTGCAGGTCTCAGTAAGGGAAACTGTACCCAGCAGGTACTAATCAGCAGACCCTAATGCCAGCAGGCTCGCACCCGTTTGCCGTCTTGGAAGGAATCTGAGGAAACGGAACAGGTATTAGAGGGGCTGGAGAATAATTTTAAATTTCAGCTCAAGCTCTTTCAGAGCATCAGTCCCAGTGAACCTGGAAGCCATGCAGCACAGCTGGATTTCATTCTTTATTGTAATGCCAAAGACAGGTTTAAAGAAACTCGGAGAGCTTATTGAATGGGTTTTTTAACTGAAATCTTGTTTGTCAGACCCAGCCATAGCATCAACACCCTTGCTCCTCGGGGGGTGAGGTGTGAGACCAGTTGGGGTTGAAGAGGGCTAATGTATTGCCCATGGATCAGCAAAATCAGCCCCTGCCAAACCCTGTTTGGCATCCCTGTACCACGGGAACTCAGCCCTCGGGGCAGTTTATTCAAACCCAGCAGAGTCCAGCCACTTAAACTGGTCCAGATTTGCTTCTCCTTCAGGTTTCTTTCACATCAAATTCTTCTGGTTAGCCAGCTTTGGGAACCATAACTCTTTTCTATTATCTACCCAAGTCTATGTATTTTCCCCCCGTTAATTCACCTAGTACCTTTGTGCTGAAACAATCCAGATATGATTTAATAAGCTTTAGAAAGATAGTAGTGGTTCATACGCAGGAAATCAGATTTACATAATTTTCCACTCGCTTTTATAGCCACCGTAGTTCAAATTATCTTTACGTTGGGGAAACTCTTTTAATATGATAAAATGAAATACCACCTACGCTATGCTTCAGCTTGCTAGCCTGGTTTTTGTAATAAATTAAATGTTGATTTGCCATACTGACTTATCACAGAAAGTTCCTTTTTAATGAGAAGAGAAGAGAGCACCCTGTCCTGCAGTTAGTCATGGTTATAAGTCACTAAACTAAGCTTCAAAATCAAGCTCCGTCTTGTAAATTTTTTTTATTACCTGAACCTTTCTGCATGGGGAGGAAATGAATGATTTTTGGTTTTATCACATACTCTGCGCCTAATAAAATGTCATACATTGAAAATGGACCTGGTAGCACATAGCTCAGGTTTCTGTATAGCAAGCAAAGGGATGTTTATGTTTCAGTGTTCGGACTGAACAAGACTTGAAACTCAGGAGACTGCATCCTGCAAAAGCAAACCTCCTCCCTGCACACACCGCCAAGCGAGGTCCTGCTCTCCTCCCTGGGCTCCATCCTGCCCGCGACCCTCCTGGGCACCCGGGCAGCACGGCTCATGTCTACCATCAGCGATGCTTTATTTCTCCTCCTCTTCTCTGCCCAAAAGGGAAGCACGTGAGGATTTGGTCAAGTTTGCTTACTCCGAAGCCCTGCGTGCACCGTGCCCTGGCGTCTCCCTGCCAGAGGTGGACTTGGCACTGGCGAGGGGCAGCGGTGCTGTCGGAGGTGGCTCGCTCCGCGGCCAGGCAGTGGGACAAGCTTTGCCTTGGCCCCAGGGAAACTGTCTTCTGCACCGTCGGTACCTGTTCTGTGTAGCCATCTCCCATATACCTGCAGAGTAGAGCTGTTGGCTGAAGTCTCCTCTTCAGACCATCTCTTGGTGTTCTTGGTCCAGACAGCCCAGTGCCTTGAGGACACCTCGGGACGGCAATGTAATGGGGTGAAAGGAGAGATCCTACAGAAGGGGCAGGATCCTCCACGTGATATCCAACCCCCCACCAACCCCAGGCTCCGAGGCGACCTCTCCTCTTTGTTCACACATGGCTCACGTGTTTTTCAAAGTAACCATGTTAGTGGTTTCTCCCTTTTGCAGCCAAGCCTTTGGGTTGAGCATCCCCAGCTCACCCAAGATGGGTCATCAGGAATGAGCTTGGAAATTTCTGTTCCCCTCCTGCTTTTCCGACTCCTCTGTCCTCTGCAAAGAAAAGGCCTTGAGCACCAGGATGTGGGCACCAAGCTGGCTCAGTCTTGCTCAGCATCCACCAGATGATCTCCATCCATGTTTCTGGCAGATACTGGGTCAGTCTACTCAAAAAAGCAAATTCTGCAACTTGTATCTAAATAAAGTGCCATTGACATAAGCCATGCCTGCTTGTAGAAATGGCACGCGATACAAGACTTGCACAGATATGTTTTAGAATAATCTATATTATATTCATATAGTCTGGAAAGCAAAACCTTTGATACCAGTGTTCAACCAAAGAGCACAGGATGCTGTGTACGGCTGTAAGAGGTTGGGGTTTCATGCATCATATAAAAGAAAAATATTTGATTTGAGAGAAATTTCATACAGAAATCTGCCAGCCAAAGTGAGCCTACGGTGTTTATGTAGCAGTCGAACATCCCAATAGCATCATCCTGATAGCTTCGGCTCGGAGCAGGGTGAGGTAACAGGTCCTTTTCCTTCCTCCTGCCTGTGGCTTTTCAAGAACAAAATGGTCGGCTGCTGCCCGGGTCCGCCCCCGCGCCGCGGGCGGAATAGCCAGCAGATGCTCACGATTGTCTCCTCACTTGTTTCTCGACACTGTTTTCTTATATTTTAGCTCTTTTTTGCATTTACTGTAATATTTACTTAGGAATCTGAGAAAGGCTTTGTATTAAAGCAAGTAAATACAATTTCTTCAAGGAGACTGAAAATAAATATGAATCTCTTTGGCTAAGCAAAATTGTCAAACTTTGGTTTCTAAAGTCAGGCAGAAAATGAGTTGTTTTCGAACAGAGCTAAATATATTCACCTCTCATTGATTTCAGTGGAGATCTTAATGCTCAGTAACTTAAAAACAGATAAATTATTCAGATGTTTAAACATGAAGCGCTCATCTGATGTTAAGTACTCACATTTTTAAATGCTTGCCTTAATAATGATTTATCCTCTTTAAAACAAAAAGTAACATTCACTGAGCGGTGCAGCAGGAGGGCTTGGCTTCCTTCGCAGCATTTTCTCCGGTTTTCAGACGAATGCTTTTGCTGTCCTAGTAGTAATCTTAGAAGAATCAATGAAAATGAAGAATGTGGGGGTCTAAGAGTGGAAATTTTCACTTAACCCCTTTTTCTTCTCTTTGCAGCTCCCAGTACAGCCCAGTATGGGATCACCGGTGATGCCGAAGTCCTCTTCTCCTGCTGGTACCTTGTGTTGACACTGTCCTCCCTCACCAGCATATTCTACCTGAAGAACATCATTCTGCACTAAGTGTAAAGACCCATAAAAGGCTTTTAAGGATTCTCTGAAAGTGCTGATGACTGGATCCAATCTGGTAGAGTTTGTTAAAAGCAGCGTGGGATATAATCAGCAGTGCTTACATGGGGATGATCGCCTTCTGTAGAATTGCTCATTATGTAAATACTTTAATTCTACTCCTTTTTTTGATTAGCTGCATTACCTTGTGAAGCAGTACACATTGTCCTTTTTTAAGACGTGAAAGCTCTGAAATTACTTTTAGAGGATATTAATTGTGATTTCATGTTTGTAATCTACAAGTTTTCAAAAGCATTCAGTCATGGTCTGCTGAGTTGCAGACCGTAGTTTACAAAAAAAAAAAATATTGCAGTAAAAATGTGCTTCTTTAAGGCTGCAATACAAATATTCAGTTCCCTTCTTAAATAGCATTCTATCTACATTTACACAGAAACATTTTTTCTTTTTTGATAAAAAAAATGAAATAATATTGCCTTCAAAATATTTCTTCAAAATATTACACATATCTAGATTTTCTTCTAGCATGATATTCAGGTTTCAAGAATGAGCCTTGTATTATAACTGCATTGTGCAGTACTGCTTTCCGTTTTCTTTCCTTTTTCCTGCAAATTCAGCATGGGTGTGCCTTCATAAAACACTACTTTCCTCTTCCTCTCCAACAAATCTGGAATGTGTTCTGGGAAATGCTAAAGCATCCTTTTGAGCATAACAAATCTCCAGCTGAGGACAAAGGTGCTATTGGCTAAAAGGAGAACCTCCTCTCCCATCTCCAGGGGGTCATCGGACTGCTTCAGACTTAATGTTTTTAGGCAATCAGTCAAGGATAGCACCAACTCCTTTGTACGTTTTCCAGCTACCACCACTAACCAGTAGGCGATCTCCGTAAAAACGAGTTTTCCCATTACAAAACAGAACGCAAATTATTTTGAGACTTCTTTTAAATGTAGGAACGTTTCCCTTAGTCATTCTAAATCAAAATTCCTAAATGGCTGTAAATGTGAGAAGCTGAATAGTCCCTTTTGTATTACTGGCAAAAACTATGTGAATTGGTATTTTTCTTGCACTTAATTTTGTACTGGTTTGGCTAATTTAGCAATGATAAAGGATGCTTTTAAATATTAGATATCTGAAAATACATGAATATCACGCAGAATTTTATATATATACATATATATATAAAATACGTATATATATTTAAATGAGGTTGCTCCAATAACTGTACTGAAGTGCATGTTGCCGACCATGACAGAATCATCTTTACAGACAGGACTTCATTACCGATGTACTAAAATCTTACCACAGCAGTTAAGTCCTCATACACGACTTCCTAGTCCTGCAGTCTATCAGGATCACACTCTCCTTTCACTCAGTGAAGGATCAAGTTTCAAAATAGCATATAATGCTACTAACCCTTTTTTAAGCAGCCCCCGACAGCATTAACACAAAATGTGGCTCAGAGTTTACAGCTGAATTTAAAAATGCCATCTGTGTGAATTGCTGGGACGTGACTATGGCCAACAGCCCTTGAAGGCAAGATCTCCTGTGACCCCAGTAGATCTTGACTTGCTCACAAAACAACTATTGATGACAAGAATAATAAAACCATTACTGACGTTGTTATTCCCCTATTTGTATACGAACTCCAGTAGGCGACACAATTATTATACTACTTTTTTTTCTCCTAACAATAGGGTTTTGTAGCGAGCAATTCCAGATGAGCACTGTGCATACTCAGCAGTTCCAAATTCAGGTTACAGATACCCCACGTTTCGAAAAGGCAGACTCTGAGTTTCGCTAGTCTCGATACGTACTGTCCCACGCTAATGTGTAGACAGAATATGCAGTGAATCTGTTGTAGTTACTGATAAAGGGCATAAACAGAAATGTGTTGACTCCAAAAGACGGCAATAAAATGTCCTGGGTCACTCTGCATATGTTCGGTGACAGACCGTACTATTCCTATCGTATTATCTACAGCTGTGTGCTAAGCAGTTACTATTTTCAGAAATGTGGCATTTTTTAAAACCTTGAATAGCATGACAAAATTCATTCTTTAAGGAAATAGTATAAAACCAATTCAAATTATACTATACACAGTCCTGATATTCTGATCTCTCTTGTATTGCAGCTTTAAAGTGCTATATTTTAGAACCCATTCGCTAGAAACAGTGGTGCTGCAGGAAGTATCATGTCAGTACAGTTTTATGAAGTTTTATGAAGAAAGGAAAAAGGGTACGCGTAGCCCAACTCATAAGCCTCGTCTCACGTAAAATTGAGAGATGTTTCTATACTGTGGCTGGACCAAATTATATATTTCGATGATATATTTCATTTCAGTGATTCCTGATAGCTGGATCCTGATATTCCCAGCAACAGAATAGAATGAACAGCAGCTTTGTTAAATAAGAAAAAAAACCACATTAAGTATTGACTGTTTGCATTCGTACCAGGTAGAGCCACTGGATAACACGGACAAGATATTCAGTCCCACCTCTAAATTTGGGGGGACATAATTATTGTCAAGTCAAAAAAGAGAAAAAAACCCCACAAACATTTCTTGGTGCCAACGGCGTTTCCTTAGCTGAAATAGGTATGTCATGTCCGTCAGACCTGCGTGTTCAGCAGTGGAGGTGTGTGTGTGTGTGTGTGCGTGTGTGCAAAGCGCAGCGCGAGGCCGGGACCGCAGAGGCTGCCGCGTGCCCTCGGTGTCCGTAGGGTCGGTCTGCTGACGGCTGCTCACGAGACTCTGCCCGCTCAGCCCCCCGCTCCTACAGAGAGATACAGCCGTGCTTAACTGTATGCACCGATTAATTCCACAGACATACTACATAGAGTCAAACGACCTAAATTTTTGCAGGATTGGAGCTGTAGGCGGTGTTGATCAAATAAAGAAACTTGGTTCTTGGTGAATCTGTTCCATGCGGTAAACTGGTAATTGTACAGATTGGGACTTATTGGGGCGTTCTTCCAAAACGGACGGTGCAGACTGCTGCAAATTGAACACAACATTTTACAAAATCTACCCACCCTTTAATTTGCGGGTGGAATTTGCTTTAGGCAACTGTTTGAAGGTATGTTCTATGCTTCTTCAAAGGATTAACCCATACTGTTCATGTCTGTCGGGCAAATATTATTATATTTATTCCCACCTTTCAAACGTGAAAAATAAATGGCTTAGCTCCAAGCAGTAGAACTGAATACTTATATCAAGATTGCTGTCCACATTGGAAACCCCAAAGTCTGTAACACCGTAAGTTCCTACTTGTGCAATAACTCAGGTCTGCAATTACCATTGCATCGGTGGCATACATGGAAGCAATGATGCTCTAATTATACCGTTGCTGATCGTGATATTATACTAATACTGAATTAAAGGATGTCTCACAACTTCTTGAACAAATGCAGTTTCTCAAGGGTTTCTAACTTGGCAGGAAATGTATCCTTCATAGCTAGACAGCTTTTTTTAAACTTTTCAATAGATGTATTTTTTTTAGAAACTATGCTGTTTTGAAGATACAGGAGTGTTAAAAACCATCACCAGTAAAAGCTGCTTTTTTGCACATTTTCAGAGCTAGCGTTCTAGACAAACAATGGTAAATGCTATGCCTACCAAAATCTCCGCTTAGTCCACAGAACTGTGTTATAAAGAATGTGTATACCAAAATATGTATTTACATGGATAAACAATATGCCTTAAAGACTGAATATGCATTTACTTCTAAGACTGGATCAGACTTGTGCCCAGTTGGAGGTAAATAATCCATATTTCATAGCCTGCCATGGAAGGTTTTGTTTCTTTGGAGAAAAAAGAAAGAGAAAAAAAAAGCTTTTAAAAGAATCTTAAATAATTTTAAAATTCTTGCATAAACGGACATACATGAGGAAGTTTAGGAAAAGGATAAATTTTAGCCTGACGCTTTAGCACCGGCAACGCGTCGCCTCGCTCGCGGGGTTTGCCGCGGGGGCTGGCAGCGCCGCGGTGCTGCCAAAGGCTCGTCACCTCCCTTCCACGTCCCCTTGTACGCTTAACCCCCTCGGGGGCCCCGCGCCAGGGCAGAGCGAGGTGCCTGGGTGCCCCCTGCTCCCGCAGCGCTGCGGGAAGAGGGGCCACGCACCCACACCCCCCCGGCCACGCTACAGCTTGCAACACACAATTCTTTAAAACAAGAAAATAGTGGGGGGAAAAAAATCTTAAAAAAACAGGAATTAAAAATTCTCCATTCAGCCTTAATATTGAGAGTAGACAAACAAGTATTGACATCCAAGGGAGGAATTCACTTTCAATTTGACCGACCTTAAGCACCGCCGTTGCAGGTGCAGGGATGCTGCAAACACGCTCCGTTTGGCTTGGCTCCGCTTCTCAGTCCTGTTTTATGTTTCTCTGCTGAGCATGGAGGGCAAGGGAGGGAATTTATTCTGTGATCGGAAAAGTCCGTGACATATCTGAAAACAGCCAGGTCAAGGCAATGGCACAAGGGTCTCAGGATAATTTGGAAGGGATTCTCAAGAAATCCTGCTCCAAAAATTTTGTATCAGCAAGGGCGGGGAGATTTTTACCAGGACACCTTCAGTGCTGAGCACATACCTATTCGTTCCTACTGCTTTCTGCCCACTTCATGCCTAATTCATGAAGAGCTCAAAGGTTCCTTTATATTAGAAAATTCCCGTGTTAAAAAATGTAGAGATGAGCATATTTGCCACCTCCCATAAACTCAGTTTTCAGTCATTCATATTTTAAGGCATATTAAGCTTTCCCGACGCTTGGTAGGGTGTAAATCTGTGTCATAGGACAAGCTGTGGGGCCAATTCCCATCTTTCTCCGGCTGCTTCGTTCTCTTCTCCAACGAAGCTGTGGCGAGGCCGTCAGGTCTCTGCACGGGAGGGCTCCCGCGCCGGGGGAGCTGCTGCATAATGCATAATGGTCATCAGCCGCTCCGCATCACCGACACGCTGATGTCTCCCTGAGGGTTTGCTTTAATTTATGCCACCAGCCATCCTGGTGCCTGGAGAAATGCAGGAGGGACCTTTTCCTTTGCTCTCGCTCCAGACTCGGTTCTCCCACGCGATGAACTTTAAACCTGACCGCAAACAGCAATGAAAAATAGCACAGCTGAAAGTCATTTTCCTTGCAGTCCCTTTCATTGCCTCAGCCCCCGGGGCAGCTGGACAGCAGGTAAACCTTAGCCCCCATTAGCAGAATAAATCACATTTCTGCAGCGAGCCAGAATTTAAAGACGGGGGAGGAGGAGACGGCACAGTGCTGCTCTGGCCACTACAGCCACAGGAATTTCCCCTCTTATCTGCCAAATATGAAAGTACTCATTATTCCTCCACTACCCTTTTTTTTACGCTGCCAGATAAAAAAATGCCTGTAATGATAATTTGGTATTTAGAGGGCAAAATCTGTTCTCTCCTAATGCACATCCATCCTTCTCTTCGTTATTTTTCAGCCAAAACCAAAACACAATTCGCACATTACACGATGCGATTTATGCGCAATAACACCAGCTTTTCCACTTATCAAAACCATTATAGTCATAAGCACATAACTCCCATTAACCTCGACGACAGTGACTTAAATGTGAACCACAAGTGAGAATAAACCTTAAAGATGTGCTTGAGCAGCAGCAGCCCTGTTTTCTGGTAGGTGTCTAATGGTGAGGTGGCAGGGCCATTCCTTCCCTCCCCCTGCCTTATTTCCTTTTCTTATATGAAAAGAGACTTTCCTCTTCTACCGGGCGGTTAATTTAGGCTGGGAGGTGCAGCCATTTAGATGTGCTTAACATTTTCGACGTGTCACTTCAGGTAGTGATACTTCATCAGGCGCGGGAGAGGCGAAGCATCCCGGGGAGCCGCAGCGAGCCGGGCTGGCTGCTCCCACTTCATGCTAATGAGGCAGTTTCTTGCAGGAATTTCGGCTCTGTAGAAGCTGCAGGAGGTAGCATGGTTCATTAGGCTATGAAAGCTTTAAAATGTTAAAGGAACTGGTTTTCCTCTCTCATTTAAGCGAATTGCTAAAAGCACTGGGTTGTTCTTCCACAGAACTTGGAATTCACTGTTTTCTTCATTAACCTTGACCTTTTTACATTTATTACGATAAGGAAAAAGAAAAGTTAACTTTGGAGTAAGCTACTGCAAATTCACTTTCCCCCAAGCTTTTAAAATTAGAGAGCCTGGCAGTTCGGGCCAGGGGAGCAATGGATCTCGTTTGCCACTGTTTTCTGTATAAAGAGGATTTAATGTTCGTTTGCCAAAAATTAAGGACTGTAAGTCCCTATGAACCATTTCTAAATCACTTTTAGCAAGCGAGGTGCACGTATCCTTCCTGCCTGTGTGTTTGTCAGTAGCAGAAAGACAAATGGGGTGATGGGTCGGGACACCTTCCCGGGAGCTGCTCCCCGCAGCCTCGGCCGCCGGGGCGTCGAGCCGCTTTGCTGGGGCCAGGCAAGGGTTCCCGAATTGCTCTCAGTGAGCTGGAAAACAAGCTAGCGAGGCAGCCACGTGGAGTTGGAGGCAATTCAGAGCTAAATTAAACAACGCGCTCGACACAGTCTTTGGAAGTTTAGTTCTGGGATGTTTGCGTCAGCCTCGTGCTTTAGCCATCGGTGAGCAACAAGCCCGATTCAGGGCAGTGGTCATTCCGCCCACCCTCCTCCAGGTATCCCTGGAAAAGCGAACAGGTAGCACCCTGCTCTGCTACTTGTGCATCTTCTGGTTTTGTCAGGGGTTTTTTTCTTATTGATTTACTTGCAAGGCTGCCAACTCTGCTCTTACAGCCCGCAGCAGCTGTCCAAGAGGGAGGAGATGCTCGGCACCCGGTTTCAGGCTCCGCTGTGAGCAGAGGGCTGCTCTCCCCAGGCATCGGCGCACGCTTGGCACCGTCTCCCCTCCCTGGGGCTGGCACACCGCTGGCCCCACCTCTTGGTCCCCTTCTCTCCCCAGCCACGGGGAAGGGGAAGGCAGGGGAGCTCAGGCTGAGCTCCTAACCCACAAAATGAACCTTAAAAGAAGCGTCAGACAAACAGTCAGCTGAGGAGACAAGGATGGGGTGTTACGCCTTGCGCACTGAGGTCTAAGCTCCCACCTTCTTCTCTAACAGGGCTCTGATTTCAACTTAAACAAACCTGAAAGCTCCGTCGTGTTTTTCCGACTCAACAAAACTTTCCTCCCCAAGCTGCTGCCGTCCTCGAGCGTGGGGTACACTGCTAGGGTCTTTCCGTGCAGGCACAGCTTTATGGAGAGGCAGCAGAGCAGAAATGTCTGAATGCCAGTTTGCCTCCCCGGCTGATGAAACACGTCATGGAAAAGATAGCTGAGTTTTTACAGTATATTCATTTTTGTCATGGGAGTTTCGATAAGTGTCTCGCTCTTTGTTTCAGTGCCTTAACCACCTTTTTGCAAAAGGCCACAATGTAAGGGAGTACATTTAAAAAGTTAATTTCCCAAAGTTAATCACCCTTAGTAACTCGGCTCCCCCGCACGGTCGCTCCCATGTCAGATGTGCCACCGGCTCCTCAGGAAGCGAGACGGCGGCAGCGCCAGTCAAGAGGCACTGATGAGCGCTTCTGGCGTGGCATTTCCCTCCAGAAGATTTCAGATAAGACACTTAGTTCTTCTGAAAAAAATTCAGCTAAGGGCTTTGACCTTATATTTGAATACAGAATTAGCACTCTGGTAAAGGTTAATGAACAGAAGAAGGGAGTAGAGAATTTTTGACCGAAATACTTCGATTTAGACACATGCAGGTCTCCGGGCAGGTCTGCTGCTGCAGAAGGACCTGGTCCCCTCAGCCCCAGCGCTGCGGTCACCGGGAAAACCTGCTCAGAACGGGGAAAGACGAGGAGGAGGAGGAGGAGGAGGAGGAGGAGGAGGAGGAGGAGGAGGAGGCGGAGGAGGAGGAGGAGGAGGCGGAGGAGGAGGAGGAGGAGGAGGAGGAGGGGCTGCTGGTGCTTGGCATCCAAAGCCACGAGCTTGGCGTGCAAAGCCACGCCAGTGATGAGGCATTAGGCTCAACCAGCTCCAAGGCTAAAAGATGGAAACCGGCTCCCCCGGCGGCAGGGCTTGTTCTGGCTTTCCTCCTGGAGGGGGGAAGGGGACGGGGTTTTACTGCAGGTTTCGCATGCGGCTGGCTTGGCTTGGTTCTCAGCCGAGTCCCCTAAGGAGAGCACAGGAGCTTCCTTTGAGTGTTTAAAGTGTGTTCATTTTTCTGACAAACTGTGATCTTGAAATACAATTTTTTTCTTTGCTTCCTCATTAAGTTGATGCTGGTGAAAAGTAATTATTTTACCATATGGTGAAATGTGCAATTATTACTGTTAGGCTCTTCAGCTTAGACTAGCCCCTTCATGAGTGCTGACAACCAGGGATTTGGCCAATTCGGGTAAAAAACAAACCCGCCTGCCCCCCTACCTCAACACTTTCCCCATTTCTAATTCCTCTCCCACACAAAAATCATGACACCATTGCTGCAAATGGCAAATAATAATGGTAAATACTGGGATGGAGTCTTAAAATGAATTACAAGAATGAGGGTTATTATAATCTAATAATCACTTTAAATTATCATGTTCATGACTTTTATCACTGAAGGCATTTTACCTAAATTTAAAGCTCACACTATTAGCAAAATCTAGTGAAAAGTGCTTTAACATTCCAATAAATTAAAAATATTTTGTAACGAAATCCCTTCCCACCTTCCAGGCTGAGGCAGAAAAGCCAAACCGAAGCACACCCCGCCGCTCCCGGTGCGGGCGGTGGGGGAGCGGGGCAGGGACCTTTCCGCGGCTGTTTCCGCTGCGCAGAGCTATTCAGTACCATAGTCAGTAATACAGCGCCAGCGCCTTTGGAAGGGTTAATAGGGATGAAACAAGTATAGGAAAAAAACCCCACAGAGTCATTGGTATTTGTTAAATGTAAAGAGAACCATCTGAAAGCAAAAGCCCAGCCTCATGGAGGAAGTGAGCCAAATCTGTGTGTAATTACCCTTCTACTATTCAAAATATTGTTATTAAAATAACTCTCCACTCAAATTCCAGCGCAGCTATCACACCCAATGTAGAAGACTCACAAAGAATGTATATTTGGTCTACAGCAGAACATTTGCACTCCTCTGTGTGACAACAGCAGCTCCCCTGTCACCAGGCACAGCCGTGGTGAGGTCCCATTTCGGAGGCTGGTGGGGCAGCTCTGTCCCTGTCCCTGCGCCTGCTCTGTGCCACCAGGCACGGGGGACACCAGTTTCTCTGCAAAACCCCATCCCTTGGCAGAGCTTAGGCGTGAGCATTGGCAACCGAGGGGCAAAGAGCCGCACCGCATCTCAAGGAAGGCTCAGCCTGCACCGCAGGGAGCCTCGAAAATGAGCCCAAGGAAAAATGCTGCCTGCCGACTGGGAAGGGCTGGGATTGCCCATGCGGCTCAGCTTCTGCCCTCCCCCGTTGTCACCGGTGTCTTCCCCTTTTTTTCCCCCTCCAGGATAAATTCCCAGGAATAACGTCCTGTTATAGGTAGTAACATCCAAATGCCATATCCATGGTTAAGGATAGGTATCCCGTGCCACTGGAGGCTGGAAATATATCTGATGAATTTGCGTGTCCCTCAGACTGATGGGCTGAAGCCCATCGGTTGCCCCTTCTGCCAGCACAGGGCTCTGCAGCAGCACGGTGTCCCTGCAAACACATCTTGTCTTGTCACCAACCTTCTCAAAGAGGTGGGGGTGACTGCTCTCCAACACGCAGCACCCAACTCTAAGTCAATAATATATGCAAATGCACTTAGCAAAGCACTCCCACAGATGTTCTTAATTAAACCAACCTAACCCAAGCCCACATAAAGTAATAACCCCAAAACCTGCCTTCCCGCTCTCATATGTTCTGAATCACTGCTGCAGAATACTACAGGAATATTACTCTTATAAGAGTGAACAATTTGCTAAATAAGCCACCTGTTACATAAACACTCCCACTCTCCAAATATTGTTGCTTTGTTTTCCAGACTATGCACAATCTGGATTTATTTTAGATGAAAAAAGATAATCACTAGAGTAAAAAAAACCCAACCGTATTTTGACTATTTGAAACTATCCATCTTGTGTGCACATCTGCTCCTTTGCAAGCTGGCAGGGCTCTTACATTAAAAGAGAGTCATAGTTACTTATTCAGCTGGGAGCTAATGAATTTCCATCATCAGACCTCGGCAGTCTTCACTTTTTTAACTTCTTCAAGCCTTGAATTGTTCCTTATTCACCTAGCTCCACTTTCTATGAGGTGTTATCTTCTCATAGGGACAAATCCCGATCCAAGACTGTTCTCGCAAAGTTGACACAGGAGCAAGAACAGAGTTCGCCTCAAGTTTCATTATACAATCACTTTTTCATGCTTTAAAAGCCAAGTCCACCGCTATCCCACCTCACGCCTGTCTGTACAGGAACACCCTGCTGCACACATCTAACGCACTCAGTTCAGTCTTTAGGACCCCCCTTTCCCCACCCACCACAGCCCCTGGAAAACACCAGATTAGTTCTACAGGATGGACATCCCCTCAAAAAAAAAAAAAAAACACACCAAAAGAAGAATAGAATAGAATAGAATAGAATAGAATAGAACAGAACAGAACAGAACAGAACAGAACAGAACAGAATAGAATAGAATAGAATAGAATAGAATAGAATAGAATAGAACAGAACAGAACAGAACAGAATAGAATAGAATAGAATAGAATAGAATAGAATATTTCACTTGGAAGGGACCTACCACGATCATCTAGTCCAACTGCAAGAAGATGTTAAATAGCTAACACTGCCATTTAAGATCATATCTGGCCTCTTTTCTCCATTGTAATGAATAAGCTGATATTACAATCATAACAGATCATATCTCTGAGCCCTTCTATGGTGTGTCTTTTCTTAGAGATAGGGTCCCCAACAACACTCACAACACTCCCGCCAGACATTTCCCCAGGCTTCATCAATAAATGTGTGGGCCAGAGAGAACGCTTAAAATCTATTGCTAATGCCAAGGACCCGTTACAAGCAGCCACATACATCCTCTGAGTGTGTGTGTGCAGACATTTACCAGGGATTTAAAATGGCTTTAGTGATTTTGTGTCCTCATATCTGAAAATAATATCTTGTTGTCACAAATAATTACGCAGTACAGTCGGAAGTTTGGAGATCAGTGGTGACATCCTCACCCATGCCAAGTTATTCTTGCACATAAAGTCCGGTTAACTTGGTGAGACTACTTGAACATGCTATTATACTTTGTGAATAATGGTACATGATATCAGACCCATGGAAATCTAACTGATTGGCAGTAAAAGCTGGGTAGGTGATCGTCTAAGTGCATAAAATGTGGCCATAAAGATGCAGTGGCATTATGAGTTCATATAAAATTGCAGGCACAAAACTGGACAAAACTGCTTTTCAAAATCAGCCCCATTATATCCTGTTCTCTTTCACAGAGAGCCTTTGTGATAATAATTTTGCATGCTGCTATTTTGCATGTTCACACATACTTTCTTGCTCTTTGACACTCGGCACCTAGCAACTTGGCTGCATCACCTTTAGCTGATATTTTTCCCATGCCTTCTGAATAAGGCAGCAGCAAAATCCTCCATGCAAGTCTCATACTTTGTCCTTGAAAAGAACCCTTTTTTTTTCCCAAGACAAATTCAGTTTTCATCCAGCTACAGGCTTGCCTGTATCTTTTAAACACTTGTGATTTTCTTCCAAGTGCTTTTATGCATCTTGACTCTAATGTAGGTTCTTAGAAAATTTCACAAACTCTGTATTACTCATTTCACTTTACATGCGGCTCAGAAATTAATGGTGTCTGTTAATTAGGCAGCTAAACCCCCCAAAAAATTAAAAAAAATTGTAATGCTTCTCATTTGAAGGCACTGTGCTGTAAAACACGTTAAAGAGATTTTAATAACTAAGAGAGGCTTTAATTAGAGCTGACATATGAACTGAGCAAGGCTACAACGCCCAATATATACACATACATATAATACGTATGTGTGTGAAGGGTTGTTTTCACAATACTCTGGAATTCATACACGAATTAGCCTTGCGAGTGAACAGAAACAAATGGCACCTTGCTCCCTTGTGCAGGAGGACACAGGCACAGCCCCTGCCCCAGGCAGCTCCCCGGGACCCACCACCGCTGGCTAACTAGCTGGTGTTGCACGGGAGAGACCTGTTTGGCATCGGATCAGTAAACGAACCATGCAAGGATAACGTGTTCATTCTTCACCCGCAAAGCATCCGAATAACACAGACTTCTGTCCAATTTACTGCCCAGATCTCTGTGTCTTTTGTATTCTGTGAAGTCCCAAAGAAAACGCTGTGAGTGCTTCCTCAGCATCACATCTAATTGAAAAATGGTGCAGAGCCTGGGATACAGCGCAGTCCTGGTGCTGCTTGATGGATGAGAGTGATGCAGAAGACCCAGAACAGTCTGCCGCTTTGGAGGGACTGTGGTCTTTGATAATTAGCAGAAAGAAAAGAAAAAATATTTTGCATACCTGAATCTACGTTATTTTAACAAGACTAGTGCAAAAAGAACATGTTTATTTGGAAATATTGCAATGGCCCACACGTCCATAGGAAAAGAAGAAGAGAGAGTTGCGTCCTTTTAAGATAGACCCTTTCCTGACCTCTCCATCTCAGCCTGCTCCGTAAAGAAATCCAGGACTCATTTCATTCGAAGAATAGACTTTAAATTTCTGTACTCATGTCAGGGTAGCATTAAATATTAAAGCAAGATATTAAAATTTCAAAGAACCTAAATTAAACCTGAAGTATTCAAAATACGTGTTCCTGAATATTTAATACTAAAGATTTCGTAATTAACTTTAGAAATCTCCCACATTAAGAAAACGAGGAGCTGCCTAAAAAAATGTGACCATCACAGTGACCTTCCAGACGCTCTCAGTCCACAGAAAGACGCAGGTTTTCTTTGGCCCCGTTCTCCGTTTTCGCCCCGTAGGGTCCCCTCCCATCGCCCTCCACCACCGCTCGGGCTGGGGACTGCCTGGCTGGGGCTGGAGGACCACGCGGTGCCTCCTCTGCCACATGCCACTGGCAACCGGGGCCCTCTGGGGTTAAACTGATTCAGTTTCTTTCCTCCTCGACTGTTGAAAGGAGTTTCTTGGGATCCGTGACATCCTTGCGGCTTCCTGCAGAAGCCTTGCAGCCCTCCGTCGCCTCCCCGCGGGGACACAGCTGCCCCCTCCCACAGGCAATCGGTGGACCTGCGCGCAGGACCAAAAGGGCCGTGACTAACTGGAGCAGTTCCTCGACTTGAGATTTAAGAAGTTATTTACTGTGCTTTTCACTTCGAATCTACTATGAAAGACACATGGATTTACTAGGGAGGAGAAGCAAAACAAACCAAAACTAAATTGAGTTTGCATGCCTCCGTAAGCAGGTTTTCCTCCATCATTCGTAAAGACAGGCTGACTTCTGAGGAGCAGATACAGGTGGCTGTCCTGTTAGTGTCCTCCAGAGATCTTCCAGCTGGACCATGCTCAGTTTCCCACCATCACAAAATTGTTTGTAACTTGCCTGTCCGCTAATACTTATAACATCTGATCCTATATGCATATAAAGATGTGGGAGAATGGTCCGTACCGGCACAGGATCTGGCCCAACATTTCAGTGTAATTGGGGAGAAAAAAAAAATTAAAAACAGATAATATAACAATTCAAATGAGGATGTCTGAGCTTGGGAAATTATTCTGTACTAAAATGGTCTGAGCAGATGTAAAAAAATAGCAATTAGGAGAGAAAAGAGGTCCTCTTGGTTTAGCTCTAAAATCAGTGCAGCAGCAGCAGCCGCCTGCCTCTCTTCCCTCGCATCCCCCCTCCTCCGGCCAGCCCTCCCCCTCCCCTCCCCTCCCCAGAGGGGCTCTCCGCACCCTCTCCCTTGGTCGGCACACTGGGCTGCGGAGAGAAACGGCCACGTGAAGCCGCATCCTCGGGCTTGGCAATGAGCAGAAGCGCCCCAAGGCAGCAGTGCCCACGCAGTGGCCCATCACCACGCTGTCCCTCAGCAGTGTCCTCCCACCGGTGGGAAGGGCAGGTCCCGCACCCCTCAGCTGCGGGGACCACTACCTCATGGTTTTCACCCCAGCCAGGTGGGGCAAGGGACTCTTAGAGCCCTCGGTGCGCAAAATGGATTGGTGGTGATGGTGGTGATGGTGATGGTGGTGGTGGTGATGGTGGTGGTGGTGGTGGTGATGGTGGTGGTGATGGCAATGGTGGGGACCTGGCCAGAGCCAGTGGGATGGGGAACGGCTCGGTCTCCTCTCCTGACCGAGAGCAACTCCTCCATGGGGCAGCCGGCTGTGGATTTCAGAACAGCTCATTAATTAAGCCGAGTCCCGAGTCAGCCGGGAGCTGCCAGGGCTCCTTTGCCCAGCTGACTCCATGCCCAGGGCCAGGGCGTTAGGGCGTTTTTTCCTCCCTTAGCCAGAGTTCTCCGGGCTGTGAAACAGCTCTAGTTATAATGCGCTTCGTAGAGATTTAAAGTGTTAAATAAGCATTACAATTTATTATTCTAATGACTCCATCCCACATGCATTTTTATAAATGGAAAGTTCCTTTAAATCGACGCTATGCCAAATTTTTAGCTCTCAGAGAATTTGAGCACAGCAGGTAAGGCCAGTGATGTACAGCACAGCTTGTAGGCAGCAGAAGTCTCTCGGTACTGTCACAGGTAGCCAGCTGATAGTCTGTTTGTTAGGGCTGTGCACTAAGCCCGAGCTACTGTTTAAAACGGCATAACTCATCGTACACAATTAGCAACGCTCTTCCAGGAGACTGCTCCCTGCCTTACGAGCACTCTGTGCTGCCTCCACATCTACAGATAAGGGCGATCCTACAACTGAAGCCTATTATATCTGTGGAAATCAAATAGAGATTGGTTTAAATAGAATATAAAAAGTTGGTCATTGCCTTCAATCACTCTGAAGAGGTTTAAATGCCTTCCCAAAGTAGAATATTGGTCTACAATAACGGGCAGAAGAAAAATAGCAGATTCAATGGTACAGACTGTAATTTAACATTCACAATTTGTCTAATCAAAGTAAACATGCCTTTTTATATCCACATACAAAATCACTGAATTAATACGGTAAAGGGAAAGAAAGTCATCAACTTTGTCAATGGTGACACAAAATAATTACCAGCCTTCAGAAGTTAACAAGTATAACGCTGCAAATTACCGGGGCTTGAATTACTTGTGCTGCAGCTCCGGGGATACCCGGGAGCATCCCCAGGCCCGGGGAGAGGCGAGCACCTCTGCCCGCCTTCGTGCCACCTCTCGAACAGTGCCTCGAGGCCACGGCTGCAATTCCAGTTACCGCTCCCAGACCTTCTCTAACACGCTTGCTCTCACAAAATGTCTCGTGGCTCCCGCAGAAAAGGCTTAGCCAAGGCAAAAGCAGGAGGAGGAGTGCCGGAGCTGGGGAAGGGGGAGCAGGCTTGTACGGTCAGGGCATGCTGCGCCTTGCAGGCTGTTATTTTTTATGATGTCTGCTAATTTGCAGGACTCATTTTTAGAGCTTCGCTCAGTAACGTACAATAGACGTCGCAACATTCAGTTCAGCAAAACATCAGCTTATGGATGGAGGGGAAGAGAAGGGGGTTGAAGAGATAAAACCATATACTGACAAAACAATAAAAGAAAAATCAATCTTTATGACAGATGAGCGAGTGAGATTTACAGTGTAATCAGAAAGCACAAAGAGATTCATGCTTTGCCGGGAAGGGTATCCAGGCAGTATTATTCTATAGATGGAAACACAATCGCGCTTGCAGGATCTGTTTACTTATTTCTGAGCAAATCTTCCAGCACGTTTGTTGAAGTGGGTAGCTAAAATGCACAGATCTTAGCACTCCATCTGTATTGCTGTGCCTCTCCTTTCACCGAGCGCCTGAACTTCTCAATCCTTTGGCTTTTTTGATGTGATCAGCCAGCACAGAACATGCACTCAGAAAATTGCTGGAGATAAGACACAGCTCCAGAGAAAGAGGCAGTGCCACGCAGTCCCCGCTCCCGCCGTCGGAGCAGCAATTAGAATAACCATCAAGGCAGATCTGCTCTGAGAATGAGCTTCTGGCTATCAAGTGACTGTATTAATTTCTGTTCAGTTTTCTGTAATGGCCTTTACATATGGTCAAAATGACCAGCCATCTAAGGCTTAAAGACATACTGATCTGTGAATTGAATACCATGTAAAGCTTAGTACATATTTCGACTGGAACCAGTTTAGATCGCTTGGCATTTTTCATCTGAAAAGCAAGAATCACACAGCAAGACCCTCAGGTGATTTAATCATCCATTTACTCCAGTGGAAAAACAAACTCTTTTTTTTTTTTTTTTTCTTTTTCTCTAAAGTCTCTTCTCTCCTGTGATGGCTATCCATTCCTCCTCCTCAACAAAATCAATGGTGATCATTTACAACGGGTGAATCTAATTGTCTCTGCGTATCCCAACCCATGGACAGGGTCCGCAGCACTTCAAAAGCCTGGGCTTGGACAACACAAGTTCACAAGATCCGTTGTGGGGTTGGATAAGCTATTGTAGGAAGTGCGAGCAGGCCTTTTCCCAGGGCATTGTTTAGTTTTGTTGCTGTCTCTTACTTCGCATCGTTTTAAACTGAGGCCAAGCAAGGCAGAACAGCAGCTCCTGTTGGCTTCTGCCTTTCACTTTGGGGAGGTACAGCAGACCGGGCAGGGCTGTTTTCCTAATGATGCAGCAAATGTTGATTAAATGGAGAAATTAGTTCAGCCACAATTCAGAACAATTCCTGAAGACAGCCTTTCAGGACGTCAGGTTTCTCAGGGAGATGCGGCTATCCCCCTCGCTACCTAGGGACCTCGGCACCCTCGAGGCTGAGCGTTTTGGTGGAGCAGGGACATGAAAGCTTTGCTTGGTCGCGGTTGTATTCCCCCGAGATGTGGTCTCCTGCCTGGCTGTAGCATCCCCTGTGCTGTTGCTCATGGCTCCTTGCTCCACCAGAAACGTTGACCAGGCAGCCCAGGCACTGCTGACCAATACCTGGACAAACCCAGAGCAGAGCTCCCCAGCTCTGACCCGGGGAAGGGAGACTTCTCCTCTGCCTCCATCCACTCTGTCTTCAGATTTCCTCAGCACCAACTGCAGTGCCTCCTACACCTACAAATCAAATCCATTTCACACACCTCCCCCTCACTCCCAACCCTTAAATCAGGGTCAGCAGGAGAAGATGACAGTGGAGAACATGAACCAGCTCAAGCTGGGAGTTTTCAGCAGTGGAGCAGATTTACCACGAACCCACAGCCGCTTTGCATCCTCCCACAAGCTGCCAGGTTATCGCCATGCGGGATTCGGTACCTTCCCCAAGCTCCACAGCTTGCTTCATCTCTCCTTGGTCCCACAGAAAACGCTGGCGTTACAGCCCCAACAGCACCTGCCGGACCACCTTTGCCCACCACACTAAACTATTCTTTATGGCTTTTCTTTGTTGTTGTTGCTGTCATGCCACCTGGGCGAAACTCACAGTCACCTCAGGATTTGTGGCAAAACCAACAAGATCAAAATTCGTAGTGAGATCTGCAAAGACCAGCTCAGGCTCAGCCAGGAGAAAACGTGGTGCAGAAGCTTTTTTTCCCAACATCTCCTAAAAGATCTCAGAGGCAGGTTTCAAGAGCAGACCTACAGGGAATTTGCAAACCCCCACACACGTCCCCTGGCAACATCCAACTGCAAAACAAGGCACAAGGGCAAAACACATGGGCCAGTCTGCGGCATACATGTGGGTTTGCATAACCTACAGACACAGTCACCCGGTCAATAATTTAAAGAGTAACTGAGGTAGAGCACCACAGAAGAGCAGGCTGGTGGTGAATCTTCCAGACCATTCCCAGTTGGTCACTAATACCATCACCACAGATCCTTGGCTTTCATATAATGATACAAATTCTATGAATGTTAACAAAATAATTAGTTTGCGTAGCACTATGACAATGCACAGCACTGGGATAAAAGTGACTATGATAGCCGATACGCTATTTACATACTGTGGGGAATTAATTCATCTTTCACACAGGTCTGCGCCATGACAGCAACAAATCAGTTGTCTGATAAAGGCAGCGTCGCTAAAAAATTATATGATCTTTTGCCCCACTGACTCAGTCAAGAGAATGACACAGGCTGGAAAACGCATCGCACATTCTTGGTCTCCATCCCCCTTTGCTCCTCCAAAGCCCTGGTTAGTGCCTGCAGTGCTGCCTTTAGAAAGGATCAGGGCAGACATCAGAGCAGAGAAAAACCCTGAAGGCATCAGGTTTATGCCACACTGCTACAGGTAACAGATGACTGAATATAATCCTTAATTTTCCTAAGATAGTTTCAAAACAATGAGTTTATCATTTGCAAGCCAAGCCATTTGTTTATGCCCTTTTCTCCTTCATTCTCAGATGGTGGGCAACCATGGCTTTATTGTGCATAAAGTTCTTTTGCTAATATTCATCCATAATCATCAACAAAATAAGTTAATATATGTAGGTGACTATAATGACAGTAAACGCTGTGTAGGAGGCATAATATATGCTTCATTGTCAATGCTTGCATGCTGAATTAAATACCTATTCTGGTCAAATGCTAATACATTCTATGAGCACTTTTCCATAAACAGATTTTTAAAATGCGGTAGAATAAAAAGGTGATATGAATAATATATTGAAATAATCCGATAGGTGCGAGTTTAAGAACCAGTGTTTTTCTGTAGCGTGTTTCTTGCTATTGGCACTGAAATGATCTGCATGAAAAAAATATTCAGGACAGTATCACTGCCGCCCTAAATAAGGTACGCCCGTCAGGACTAAAGCAGTGTCGACCCTCATTTGTAAACGAAGTAGTCTTTTTTAAATGGACGTTGCCACAGCCAGCTGCCCTGGTGGAGCCAGAGTCGTGTAACGTATTACACTTTGACTTCTGAGGCAAAATTAGGTGAAGTACGGAACAGGTAGGATTTAACTTTCTGCAGATCCTTAGCATTTAAAGCAGCTTAGAGCTCAGCAGCACTTCCGTCTCAAAAACAGCCTTAAAATCAACGGCAGCCTCCGTGCCTAACTGCATTCTGTGTGGCGGGTGCTATACTGGTGTTCAGTGGCAGAGCATGGGGCAAAAACATGACTGCAATAACGTGGTTCATAAGGCAGACAAAAACATAGCAGCTGTAAAGACTTTGGGTTTGAACCTTCAGCAGCAGCAGCGAGGGGTCACGCCGGGGAAAGGCTGCTAGCTTCAGTGGACATGGAGCAGCCAGTGCCTTCTGGTCGCAGCCTGGAGTCACGCTTCTGCTTGCCCAAGCAGTGCAGAAGAGATGTGGTTGTCTCCACAAATTATATGCAATGGCCAAGCGCTTTGAAAGCACTTACCCCCTTGAATCATAGAATTGTTTAGGTTGGAAAAGACCTTTAAGATCATCGAGTCCAACCGTTAACCCAGCACTGCCAAGTCCACCACTACACCATGCCCCTAAGCACCACATCTACACGTCTTTTGAATACCTCCAGGGATGGGGACTCCACCACTTCCCTGGGCAGCCTGTTCCAGTGCTTGACAACCCTTTTGGTGAAGAAATATTTCCTAATGTCCAATCTAAACCTCCCCTGGCGCAACTTGAGGCCATTTCCTCTCGTCCTATCGCTGTCACTTGGGAGAAGAGACCAACCCCCACCTCGCTACAACCTCCTTCCAGGTAGTTGTAGAGCGCGATGAGGTCTCCCCTCACCTCCTCTTCTCCAGACTAAACACCCCCAGCTCCCTCAGCCGCTCCCCATCAGACTTGTGCTCCAGGCCCTTCACCAGCTTCGTTGCCCTCCTCTGGACACGCTCCATGTCCTTCTTGTGGTGAGGGGCCCAAAACTGAACACAGGATTCGAGGTGCGGCCTCACCAGTGCCCAGTACAGGGGCACGATCACCTCCCTGCTCCTGCTGGCCACACTATTCCTGATACAGGCCAGGATGCCGTTGGCCTTCTTGGCCACCTGGGCACACTGCCGGCTCATGTTCAGCCGGCTGTCGACCAGCACCCCCAGGTCCTTTTCCTCCGGGCAGCTTTCCAGCCACTCTTCCCCAAGCCTGCAGTGTTGCCTGGGGTTGTTGTGGCCCAGGTGCAGGACCTGGCACTTGGCCTTGGTGAACCTCATACAGTTTGCTTCAGCCCATCGATCCAGGGCAACCCTGTGTCAGAACCGGGGAGACAGGGCAGGGGCGGTGGAGCAGGTTCTGCCTCCTTAGCCCCCAGAGACAAGCACAGCCAGGCACACACACCGGGGACTGGGCTGCCCTCATCCTTCTGACTTTCCTTGGGATGAGTTTCCCATCTTCCTGAGACATAGGCCAACGTTTGAGAAGCAAACAGGAAAGAAAAAATTAAGGCAGAGTGCAAAACAATGCCGCGATGCTGCGCAAAGGCAAAGGGACCACTCCGTCTCAGTTCACCGGGCTGCCTGGTACCAACAAAAGATGCCCATGCAGACTGCCAGAGCATCGTCTGAGGCGAGGGAGAGGCGGTTTGCCTTGGAGCAGTGCTAGTGAAGACCCCACCAGACATGCTTCACACCTTTTTCTGTCTGCAGGAGCAACGTGTCCCTCTCATCTGTCACCGGCCCGCTGGCCACCGCTCGCTTCCGCCAAGCGCGCCGGCACTCCGGGTGCCTTCACGTGTCCCAGCCGTCCTCGCTCTGGGCTGGCTTTAGCCGCTAGTGTTTTAACTGGGGTTGAGGGAAACCTTTAGCAGAGCTAATGGTAGTTCTTCCAGCATGACCGCTTTCTCTCCAGGCAGAAGAATGCCGGGTGTGGGACCGACAGCCACACGAACCATGCCACAGACTGGTCGCCTTGGCTATTTATTCAGTTCTTTTAGATCAGCGGTTGCAAGATAGATTGCTTCTCATTATAGACTCAGGCTTTTCAATTAAAAGGTATAAAGCACTGAACTGGGAGTGTATGTATTCCGTACAATCAAACTCGGTTCCCCGTGCAATAAAACGTTAGCAGGGTTAGCTTGGTTCAGCCAAATGTTTCTGGGGTTCCTGTACGGCACGGCCCCGTGCAGCACTGCACGGCTTAACAGGACACTGCAGCGCAGAGCAGGGCTGAGCGTGCCCCTCGGGTTTAATAAGTCGTTGATAGCTTGTAACTATTGATTATTCCTCTTCCCTGATAGACTTTTGATTTTTCTCTCCTGTTTTACATTGCAGTAATTGGGAAGCCTAGGGATACAATACCACATTGAGCCCTGAGCAAAAATGCCCCAGGTACTAGTGCACTAATAGTGCTTATATTTTAATCACTCTACTAATACAGGGAGGATTTTAAAGAGCAGTAAACAGCAGTACCCTGAATAACGCCTTGGTTCAGCGCCATCTGTTCTTCATTCCACAAATATATTTTCCTGGGTGATCCAACGCAAAAGGCTTAGTACATTATCATATGATAAGACAATTTAAAAGAATAAATAAGTCCTGCAACACAAAGCCTGGTATTAAAAAGCCAACCTGACAATAATGTCTGAATGATACTACATATATTAGAGCTAAAAATAGATTAGAAAAACAAAAGTACATCCAGACAAGTAATGAAAGCATGTTTTTAAGGTGATTTATTAGGAACTATGAAGCAGTCCTGGCTTTGTGCTGAGCTGTGAACAGTGAAATTGGAATAAGTAAAATAATCTCATTGCATGAATAACTTGCTCTAAAACCACACGTATATGTAATATGCTCACTGGCTGCCAAATGAGGACCATGATTTAAAGGATAGATTTTGTTTAACATCTTTATCTATCCAGAAAACGAAATGAGTCAAGACACAGACCCTGACCCTACAAACGTGAAGGGAGAGGAGGGGTTCTGCTCCGGGCCCCGGGCACGGTGCTCCAAGAGGCAGCGTCCCCTTCGCAGGGCAGGAGTGGCCACCCTGATCTGGAGCAGAGGTGACGACATTGCTGGGGGTACAACGGCAGTGGCAGGGAAGATGTTTCTGGAGGGTGAAATTATAAATCAGAACTTTCTACCACGTGAAACAGATGATATTTGCGCAACTGAGGGAATAAAGCTCCATTTTTCATCCTTCTCCTTTCAAGTAGATCCCTGCCTGCCGCACCACAGAGAGCCAAATTGCGTCTTAGCAATCTGTAGCTTCAGCAGCTGTCAGTGGAGTTGCTTTATGCAACAAAAGGACCTGGCTCATTGGTTTGAAATAAAATAAAATAAAATAAAATAAGTAAAATAAAATAAACCAAACCAAACTAAACTATACTAAACAAAACAAAAACCCCTTCTCTGCCCAAGATCAGTTTTAATGTCCCGGTGGATTTCCACAGATCACATGGCTAATGCCGAAATAATGACACTTTGGAGTATTTCAAGAGTGCTTACTCTTAATTATAGGCTTTTGCTTTACTTGCAAAGTATGCCATGCTTAATGACATGTCTTTCTAATATGTCTTGGTCAGAAAAATGAACCAAATGCTAATCTGCTAGACCTAAAACTTAATGTTTTGCTGGAGGAATTCAGAAACAGAAAGCAACCACAGTGTAGGTCTACTTCTTGGCTGGGGCACTGAGGTCCCTCACAGCCCAGAGACTCAGCCGGGCACAGGAGCCGAGTAAATAACGTGAGCTGGCGATGGCCCTGAATTTCCTCACTTGTTTCAGAACTTCCTTCCAATCTAATGTCAATACTTAATGTTTGAACTCGGATGGGCTGGTTTGCCAATTATCATCAGTGTCTCTTGTGAAGCAGCTTACCGAGGCTTTTAAAGCTCAATTACAAGCGTGTTTCAGCAGACAGGATGCCTGCTACATTTTTATATGCTGAAAATAAATACATAAAATATGACAAAGTAAGCCTTTCATTAGTAACATACTTTTAGGGAAGAGTATAAAACATCCATTAGAAATCCTGTTAACAGCATTGGTCATTATGACAAGAGGGAAAACAGCTTTCCTAGGGATTTGATTTCTTTTTTTTTCTTCATAATGGGTACTACTCTTTCACCATCACCAGCAGACAATGTTGTCTATTAACATTTACTTAGCAGTTATCGTTTTTATATTTCTTCATAACCATAGCAATTCAAATAATGTTGCTCCACTTTTCTATCTTTCCTTTGATAAATATGGATAACGATCTGGCACCAAAAAAGCTCCTGCTTTCCATGAGACTGCAAAAGTTGCCAGGTAGGGTAACTTGGCTAATTCAATCCTGTACCATATTCAGGAAAAGCTGTGTTTAAGCATCATCAAACCGGGTTTTGCAAAATAGATGTTTCTCAATTTTTTGTCAACAACAGAATTTGTATTTTGAGGTATTTTGAGAACCTCATGTAGATGGGATCCCCAATGTGTTTTCACAGTGTAGCTCCTCCCCAAGAATAATACAACTGTGCCTACAGCAGACTCAGCTGAGCATGGTTTTTTATAATACGGTTTCATTCTTTAAGGACAGAGCTGAAAGACAAAAGTTGTATTACAGAAGGCTCAAGTATATCCATTTAATACTTACATATTGTATTTAATTTACCCACTGTATGCAGTGCAAGATCAATTACAGTGAAACACCAGATTTAAATGTGATGTCAATCCAACTACGCTATTGCAGTTTGATCTGACCTCTCTGGACCAGGGTCAAACTGTATTAGAAGGGAATGAAGCAAGAACCAGCCTAGACATTTCCAATTAAAACTAGAGTAGCAAATTATTAAAAAGGGTCTGAATTATTTTCAGCTGTGCCAAACAAACAGCAGATAGGAAGAGTTCCATAAGAGACAGACTAGAGCTCATTTCTAGGACAAGAGGAATGAATTATGAACACTTGTGGACACAGCAAAGCTACTATAACCCACTTACTCTTTTCTTTCTTACAGAGCGGGTCTAATATATTATAATATGGTATATTTTGTATTACACCCAGGAAGCAGAGCATTGTCATATCTATTAAACGTATTTGCATAAGGGGTTAGGATATGAAGCCCATATTCAAAACCTAATCTCCCTGTTAGCTTCTAAAAGCTTAAAAAAGCTTGACCGATAAACCCAATCATAGCTATCAAGCACCAGCTCTTGATTACATGGCTCGAAAAACAAGATCAAAGCAAATGTACAAGCAAAGTTCCTGTGTTGTTAATGCCTCTCTTTCAAAAAATTCATCCAGCCGATAGCGGAATTGACACAGGTTGCAAAGCTAAAGCCCATTTTAAGCCACGCGCACGAGCTCCATCGCTGCAGTACGTTCTCACGCAGTACGCCTACAGTAAGTAACTGCTTACCATGGCAAGTCCGGATTTCTAAGCTAGTGAATGGGTATCTTATATATGCTGACTTTGGTCTTCTGTCTCCTGAGTCCCACACACCTGTGGCCTTTGTTTTGCCAGGTTTGATACGTTTGACCTTTACACGGCATGAGTTTGCTATTTAATTATAAGATGGTACTAGCTGGACTGCAAAATGGAATCGCTCAGTAGTAAACCCTGCATGTAATGTAACGCTGCACGCTGTGAGATCTGGCAAGTATTACACAGCAGGGCTCCTCTTGCATTTGGGAAATCACTCAGCAGAATTACAGCTTTTGATGGCAAAGCTACTTACAGGCAAATAAGGTCAAAAAAGCATTAAGGAGCATGAAGGGAAAGCCTAGCATTATTCACCGGCTCAGAACATAAAGCTTCCATGTCAACTGCTAGCGGTTAAAGTAAACATTTGTACAATCCTTCACCTACGTAAATCTAACCAATGCTAGTTATTATTGCTGGTTTGTAAAGCGATGACTTCTCTGCGAACAACGAAGGATGAAAGGGCAGGTGGGACGCGGTGCCCTCTCGCGTGACACCTTCCCTCTGCGGCTAAAGAAGCGGCATTGCTATTTCACCCGTGCAGGGATGTACGGACTGTAGATTCCCGTTTTCACCACCTAATCCTTGCAGGCAAATGAGAGAGTTTTCTGGTGTTCATATTTGACAGGCCGTGGTGATAGTCCCTGGCACACTGACAGAGGGAGTCTTTAGCTTTCCTGCTAATGCAGCGTAGCCGGTGACATTCCCAGGTGGAAGAATCTGAGTAAATGTGAATTGAAATAGTGTTTATTAAAATGAGCCTTAAAAAAAAGAAAAAACACGTGGAAAGAATTCAGTATGGGGATAGTCTGACCCCTTTGTTTTTTCATGGGACCCCATTACATCATGCTGCCTTTGAAAACCTGAGAGGGGGGTCCGTTTTACCTAAAGTTGATGAATGGAAACAAATGTTTTTCCATTCGTTTTAATATCTTAAATGTTAAAAAAAACTTTTTGCAAAAGACCAGTATTCTTTTTATTGTAAAATAAACTATTGAGGTGAATCCTCAGTGTTATTTAGCAAGTATAAAACTATTCTTTCAAAAAGGATGTTTTAAATGGAACTTGCCAGGTTTGACATTTATGATGTAAGAAATAATGACCCACAATAACAAAATGCTCTTATTAAAATAAATACAAAATCAAAAAGCTTTAATGAAAGTACAGATCCCTTGATCCTAAGACAAAAAGGAAGGAAGATCCAACTTTTGGGAGCTTACATGTGAAATCATGATCCATATGGCAAAGGCGTTCTAGAAAGCATCATCACGTTATTTCCTTAGTACAGCTTTTCTTCCGCAGATCTGTATATAACGTACATAGTCTCTGGATTTTCCGTGAGAAAGCAAATTTTGCCTTTATCGTGCCGATGCTGACTTCCCCACGACAAATTTTGTCACCTTTGAGCTAGGCATGTGTTTTTGTGCAGCGGGCCTTTTTACCTGGCAGCATTCTCCTGGTACCCAGCGGGCAGGGTTATTCTGCAGAGCTGCTCCACCGCCCCTGCACGCGCAGAGGAGCTATACACAATGGATTTACAATACTTGCCACATTCTGCTATGGCTTCAGCTTTGCAGTCAAGTAACCTTGGTGGTTTAAATGAAGTAAACCGTGCTGAGATGAGGATAACAGAAAGTGGAGGTTGGCCCAGTGTATTTACTTATGAATCTCCATAATGCATTCATGGTAAATATTGGACTTCCCTACTCATTTCCACTCTACAGAAAGTGAGGTAGAACCATTACATTAAAATATGTAAAAGAACAAAAGTCAACCTACAAACGGAGGTGTTTGACTCTCATTCAGGGGCACAGTAAAATAGACAAGTTAATACTAAGCAATTATAAAATGTTTCCGACAGTCGACCTTACTGAGTGAAAGACGCACTAGTAATCCAAAGAAAGCAAGCGTGCACTGCATGTTCATATACTCAGACACAAGACATGAACACAAGAAACTACAGATATGATTATAGGTATAAAAGCTATCCCATACACACACCTTAACTGTAAAAGAAATCATCCTTTCTATATAGTGCCCCAAACCTCAGTTTAATTTAGATTAAGTAAGTTTGTTCTGATATTATTAATGACCAGACTGAACAAAAATCAGCCATGACAACCTACTTTTAATGAATTTCAGAACTGTAAACATTTAGCTGAGGTATTGGCAAGTGTCAGCAAATAATGCTGTACTTTATTCTAGGACAAATAAAGTAGCATATAGATAAAAGAAAAGCCAACTTCTGCCCTTATTTGCGCACTGGCAGCTTTCTCACAAATAAATTGTTGCCTAAATTACACAGTAAATCTAAGAATAATGCCGAGCGCAACTTGGAAGTGCTTCTGCAAAACGTGCCATTCACATAATTTCAGAGCCAGTTTTCACATTATGGACGATACCCATCACACCTTTATCTGTCTTCTGCTGATGAAATTTCTGCTTTGAGCCCAATGTACAGTATCTGTGTCAAAAGATCAGATATTGTATTTGTTTGTTTTCTAGCTTGCTTATAGCTGATAACAGTATAAGCCAAGCGAATCCAAGGAAATATAATTCATCACAGTACACTGGTCACCCTTGCCCTGCTGCAAAAATACATTCCCACGGCTAGTGTGAATCCAACTGCATCAAATTCCGCTTAAACATCATCAATCAGCAGCACAGAAAGCACTTTCCTAAAGCTCCCACAGGGCTGATTGAGTGAAACCAGGCTGCCTGCGTTGGCTCAGGCAGCGACCAGGTCAGAGCATTTCTCAGCTACCAGCCCCAACGCCAAGAGCACGTTCCTGGTGCGCCCATTCATCTCTTAGCCTGACAGGGTCACCATGTGGCTCCTCGGTTGCAGGAAGGATTTCGTCCCACAGCAGCGTCGCAGCACTGCGGTGCGAGGCTGCAGGTAATGCAAAGACGCTGCGTTTCCTCCCTCTGAGTGACCATCAGCCACAGAAAAGATAAAGCCATCTTAATACGGTAAATGCACGAATAATGGGAGATGATTGAATTACTCTTCCCTACATCGACAGTGCTTCTGTTAGGGATTGTACTTTATTCCAGAATCAGGTTGCAGATTGTACATTGTGTCACAATTAGAAAAGGATACTTATAGATATATATATATTACTCTTTTTTATTCATTTCTAAATAAACCATCTCAAGATGACAGGATATGGTGAGGATTTTCGTTTTTAAACAGTGGTTTACAGTAACTAAATTAAACGGATGCCTTATTTACGAGGATTGAAGGATTTTTTTGAAGAGAAACAATCCCCTATCCAAAGGTACCTGAAGAAATCCTGGCAGGGGATGTTCTCCCCAGCATGAGCTAAGGTAGGAAGGGTGTTTCTGTGTAAAGCCGGCCTGGCAGCAGGACGGGAACAACCTGTGCAAAAAGAGAAACCGATGTCTGAAAGGCGCCTTGAGGTACCAGGCTTGGGTGGACGTGCCCCGGACCCTAGCGCGAGCCCGACTCCTCCGAAACCCCGGGCACGCCAGCCGCGGCCGCGCTGGGGCAGCTCAGCACCCCCGCGTCCCGCGGGAGCCGCGGGGCTGGGCACCGGGAAGCGGCCGGTGCCTTTCGGGAGGCACTCAAGCCAAGAAAGAACATCACAAGAACGATGCTACAGTACCTAGAGTACCCGCCTCGGTAACTGGGCAGATCTTCCTATTTGCAATTAAAGAAAAAGCCTCTTAAAAGAATACGGAAACTTTTTTCCAAAGCCACTCGGTAACTTCCTTGTAACCTTACTGCTGTACAATAGGTAGGGAGAAAATGGCTTTTCCATAACTCATTCGTTAGGTTAACAACAGAACTTCTCCCAGGATTAAAATATAGCGACATTTTCTTTTTCTATGTTTTTTTAATTAGTTTAACCTGAAGTTAACAGAGTCCCTAATTCTTCCGAATCTCAGCAACAGCCTGTAGGGATGAGTGTATTTATTTCCTGCATCTGTTCTCCAAATTAAATCAGAAAATGATTATGAAAGACCGGTTCTTGGTAGTCCCCGGGGAAGCTCTTGTGGAAACCTTACATTACAGCGATGCTTGCTGCCAGTGATCTCTGTATTGCAGCATGGCTGGAGTTCTTCTTCACTGAACTTTTCTTCCCTCCTTTTATATTGTACTAATCGTAAGGGAAATATAACACCACTGCAGGGTTAAAATCTGGCTCCACTGAAGTCGATGGCAAGACTTCCATTTGTTTCAAGGGATGGAGGATTGCATTTCAGATGTTTATTATGCTGTCAGAAGACGGAGCAGACTGTGTGTCTGCGAGGCACACGAGGTATCAAATGATCAGCCATGGTGTTATACTGCAAAATCATTTGCGTTTGCTCCGGCATTAGGAACGTCATTCGAGGGTTTTTTAATTGCAGATGTGAACACAAAGGAAGAGTCAGTGTGCCATTAATACAAAGTCGATGTTTAACACTCACTGCAAAGTACCGTGTGGAACTAGGATCAAATCTGACAAGTCCAAACTTTAAACGATGTACAGCATTTTATGATGCATGTAGTATTTTTAGTAGCAACAGACTATGACATTTGAGGGCTGCAGCCTAGTAGGATATACCAGTGTTTCTCGCTTCTATGTAATATTTTGTATGGGTTTAGAGAAGATGGCCTCTGTTGTGCATTGTTTGTGAAATGTTTCTTATCCCAGAGAGGTGTATGATGTAAAATACGTCAGTGAAAAGTGTATATTTTATGTGAGAGGAAAATACATTTTAATAAAGGTAAAGCTTTGTTAGCTGTAAAAATGGCAACTGTTCAAGTGTACAGTAACTTCTTACTAATGTATGAAAATCTGTGATATTTTTGATTTGATTGTATTTGTATTGCCCAAATAAAACATTTTGGCTGTATTGTTAACTAACTGTTACTTATTTTTTAAGGGGGAAAGTGCACTTACTTCTCAAGAATGCACTTCATTCAGAAAAAGAAAAGGAATTACTGAATTTTCTGGATGGTGCCTGTTGCCCAGTTGCGCTGAGTGAAAGTCCTTCTTGTATTGTAACATCCAAAATGAATTTCTGGATGTGTTTTTCTGCACATTGCTCTTTAATGGTAAGAAAGAAATAATTCTTCAGCACAGGCTTTCAACAGAGAGCCATTGGTAGAATAAGGCTAAGAGTCCTCAGAGGACTCTGTGAAGGGACCCCTGCAGAGGCAGAACTTGAGATGAGATGCAATATATATGGTGATGGTGGCATTTAAGCCATCATGGCCTTTTTCTCTTACTTTTTTTTTCTTTAAAGGAAGATATAATTTAAAAAGATTCAGCTAGAAGTCCAGGCAGCAAAAGTCAGCTGTATCCAAACCTAAAACCGTGAAAATGTCCATGCCAGGAAAGAAAAAAACAAAGGAGGTAGCATTATCTTATTAGCATATATGAAAACTAAGCCCCTTTCAAAAGCATAAACGAAAATCTGATGCATCGCCTCTCTAGCATGTCTATTTGGGTGCAAGTTTAATGCTGGGGTTTCATTTGTCTGCCCGTGTCCTTGCAAACTTGAGTAGGGCGAAGGGAAGGAACAAAATGAGCTGTATCAATGAAATGCTCTTGTTGTATGTCGGGATGTGTAGCAATAAAACTGTTCTACGTTTTTCAGCATCCTGAAAAAGCAACTGTGAACTGAACCTGTGACATGGCTGTTGATGAGGATAAAGGTACACCAGCAAAGGCAGAGGGAAATGTTTAGCAGCGCACAGCAGTACAAGCACTGTCCGGAGAAAGGGAGCAGGCAGGTATAAAGAGTATAAAGAACTGCTACTACTGAGCCAACCAGGTAGCTCGCACTGGCAGCTAGGCCAGCGAGCAAACATAACTTGATAAAAGCTCAGAAGAAAACAAGCTAACCTGAGATTGCCTGGTTATCAGTAAATCATAACAAGAGGGTTCTGAGAGGCAGTGGGAGATCGAGGCAAGAGAGGCCACAAGCTGAGGAAGACGGGACCCCGTGAGATTCAAAGCAGCTCTTTCCAAACGAAACTGAGCTGAAGAAGTGTCTCCTCTGGTAACTACCAGACAGTGAACTGCAATCGTTTACACAAAGATTTTTTTTTGAAGCATCAACTACATCAACCATGTTTCCTAGCCAACCCTGCCAAGACAATACTCATGCTTTAAATGTTTCTGTGGAAGTAGAGTAATAATATAATAATAGGCCTTATAAAGCCACTTTCATTTCAAAAGGATCTAAAAACATTTTAGAAACATTTGCACGCTCAAGAATTGTTCCTCCTGACACTGAACTGTAGCTGCCTGTGGGGTGAAACACGGTGATCGGGGAAGAGCACAGAGCACACAGTGGCAGTTCAGAAGATGAGATGAAGAATATCGTAACAACTGCATGCTGCTTTGGTAAGAGCTTATGGCAGGGATGTGGGAATGAGGTCGCACACTGAGATCTGTAAGACCCCAGGAGATGCGGAGCAGCTGCATCCCAAATGAGTCTGGCTTGATAAATTGATAGTTCAGAGGGAATTGAGGCAGGCTGAATATAAAAACTCACAGGAATTAGCACAGGATCTGAAGATCCTGATGTTACACTTTCCCAAGCAGTTGTACCTTTGATAGACCGCACAATACATCATAGCATTAATTATGTCCAGAAAATGCTACACAAAAGTTGTGAGCGTTACTTTCTGCAGCATCTTCGGTCTTCCCATTGAAGGCTGTGGGGTTCCTGCATCAAGTCTGGCGACAGCACAGCTCCAAATACGATGACTCTCCCACTGTCTTAAAAAGATTTGTCAAAAGCTGAGTGAGATATTAATCATGGTGATGCCAGTGGGCGTTTCCTTAAAATTTTCTTGATCTGCTGAAAAGAATCTTCTCTGTATCAAATTGCATGGTTTCTGCCTGGGCAAAGTCACCAAGTTAGAGGTGTGTATATTAGCTGAGGTTATGCGTAATAGCCAAGGGTTGGTATTAGCAGACAATTTAGGTACCCACTGGGCTCTTGCTCACCCGCCCTGAATTCCCGCTGAAGACAGCAGGAGTTGATTCAGTCCCTGCTGAGTGTGGCCACTACCAAAAGCAGAACTAAGCTTTAGAAGAGGATTTAAAAAAAGTAAGGCCAGGGGTACATTTTCAAAGCAGGAGAGGCAGCCCCTTAAGTGCAGAGCTACTAATGGCACTTCAGAGCATATAACTTCGAGAGTCTCTCTTGAAAACACGCGCAGCCCCGCGTGCCCACTGCAGAACCCCCTCCCGCCCTGCCGCCAGCCGGCGGGTCCCACACGGTCGGTCCGAGCGGACGCTCTGCAGTTTGACAGCTTCCCCACAGGACAAGAGCATCCTTGCCACTGCAGTGCCAGCTCATATTCGTGTGTTACACATACAAATGTATGGGAGCATTATTGCTAAGTGTTGGGGAAACGAATTGCATTGAGTACTGAACCTTACAACACTCCTAGTACATCACAGCATTCCCAAGAACTAATTTCGTTCTGTCTTCAGGTTAATGAGTTGAAAACAAAAATATATGGTCTCAGGCAACAACAACAACAAAAATATTTATCTAAAACCACAATCTTTCCACTTGTTGGGTTTATTTTACTCTTTTTACAATGCTGATGTGTAATGTCAGGCTGCTTATTTCAGGGAGAAGCACAAGGTTTATTTTTTCGGATCTGAATCGGATGATGTTTTCATTTAATTCTGCTTGTTTTTCCCAGAGTGCATTCACCCTTACCTGCTGAATGGAGTCTTCTCAACTATGGAAAGGGAAAACAAATTGAATTTTAATCAGAGGGTTTCTATTCTGATCACTGCTGTTCTACTTTCACTTTATAGTTACCAATAAAATGTTAAAGAGAGTATCACCGATGGATTTATTTTGATTGATTGCATCTGCCCACTCTCTTGCATTTTAAGGTACCTCATTACTGTACGTTCAAGAATTTCATTTCTTAGCATGTGTAATAAGCCTTAAACTTTAGATAGCTAATTGGTTCAGCTGGCATTTCTGTGCCTTAGCTGAAAAGAAGCACAAAAAAAGAAGAATATTAATAGTTCCTACTTTGTAAAGATAAGGTTAGCAGCCAGTTTATACTTGAATTAATATGTGGAAAACAAAGAATGCTGTCTTAAAACAGAGATTACCATCAGATTAAAGACTTGCAATCTTTTTTTTTTTGTATCCCACACACATTTAGCTATTCGTGTCCCTTATAGAATCTTTACCTCTGACCTTGCACATCGTGAGAAAAAGACAACAACTTGTACGTTAAATTCTGTAGGAGTGAAAAATGTACAAGAACACTTTAAACAGCATCTTTTACTAGAGGATCCTCTCTAACAATTATCCTCAAAAAAAGCAAAATTCATTGTTAATTTCTCTCGCCAAAGATATTTGCAAATGGAGAAAGAATGAGGCAGCGTGGGTTCTGATGTTCCAAGGATTTTAGCGGCGATACCTAAAATATAGTAGTTTGAATACCGTGGTCTACAAGTGACTTAAAAGTTGGTAATATGCCACCAAAACATAACAGAAATTTTTGCTGTAAGATACTTTTAGGCATTTTTTGCTTCTTGCAGGTAGTGTTCAAATGAGCACTGGCCTGGAGTCAGCAGCTCTTCCTGCTAGTTCTCCACACACCGGGAATTTCGGCCTGGGTACGCAGTCAGAAATACTGCTGCCCCTGATCCGGTTACTGATAACCTAAACGGCGCTGTGTAGGAGGAGGGAGCGTGTGCGGACGGGCAGAAGTCTGTCTCCTGGTATTCACGCACCATCTTACAAGGGAGACCAAGGGACAGATACAGACCTGTCGATCCCACACAGTAGATGTACGAATCCTGTATCTGCCCGCTCTCTGATGCTTCCGTGTCATGCCACAGGCAACCTACACATTCCCAAACCCACGTTTTCCCTTTTCCTCCCCGGACACTCTGCCAGATACAGATGATGAAGCCTGCTGACAAGTTTTATCCAGCACGTGGACTCAGAAAGCAGGAGGCGTCGGCTGTGCACCATTCCCTCGCTACAGCTGCAGCCAGACGTCAGGTAGCCCAGGTGAAAGGCAATGTACACCCCTCTGCCTGACCGGACACGGGGGAGGACACTCTCCCAAAACACCACCCGGGTCAGGTTTGGGCTAAAACAAAATTCCCACCCCCACGCCCCAGAAAAACAAACCAACCCTGTCTCTGCTGCCGATTCCTGTCCCGGCAAAAGGAACCACACGGGCAGCACTCCGAGGGCACTGTGCCACAGGCGTGCCACCGCCTGCTGACAGCCAGGAGAGTTTTCTGCCAGGAGGCCTGGAGCACCTGCAAGGAGCTGAGATTTTGGGGAGGGTTTTTCTTTTCCTATTAGAGGTAAGAAAATATTATTATCTGGATCAAAGAGGAGCAACGACCCACACTGAGCTATGACCAGCTTGGGTGGCTGAGGCCAGTCCTCCACACCCCAACACCTCGCGCACGAGGCAGCATCGGGAGCTTGCTGGTCAGGCCACCAGGGAAAAGCTTCCGTTAGATTCGTTTCTAACAAACTACCCCTCTGGAAAATGTGTTTTCTTGCTTTTCCTACCTGGAAATGCCAACTAGGATTTTTAATGGGATATCAGACTTGCTTGAACAAATGCAGGCTTCATTAGTTGTTCTTTTTTCCCAGTGATAGGCAGTGGTAAATCCCACACTAGACTTTTGTGACTGTGTCTGATAAATGTTGCCTAGAGCCCTAGCGCTATCTTTTAATAAGCACAAATCTTGCTGCTACACTGTTTTCTTGTTCTTTCTTCCAAAAAAGAAATATCTGCTGATGTCTTATGCCTCCCCCCATCTCTCCTTTGTTGGTAGAAAGGCTCATTTTTCTAAGATACCTGAGCTGAACGGATATTATTTTCTATGCTTTAAAAAAAGGAACCAAAACAACACAAAACAAACTCTGTCTTTATTAGCTGACTCGCTTCTTAAGACACCATAATGACAGTAACTGTTTGTAATACTGGTATAGCCCAGAAACCCTGCTATCAACACAATAGGCATTAAATGTTGCTTTGTGGTGTCTGTGGATCATTATACCTTCTTGCATGCTGCAGGGTAGAAGTTACTGATGATTTCTGTCTACCACCTAACGTCAGAGATCACCTCTTGAAAGCGTATTTCTTTCTCTAGTGCTCTCTAGTTTTATGGACTGATACACACTGGGAAAGTTCCAGAGGGCAAATCTGCAACATTGCACCACTTCACAAGTGAAAAAAATGTGCTTTTCCCCCTTCCTGCTACGGAAGTGTTAGAGAACTCTCTTTTAAAATTGTGAGCTCTCCAGAGCAGGTTTATAGGACAAAGACAAGAAGGCTGAAAGGTCTTATTTACTGCAAATAGTCTTCTGGGTCTGTCTTGCAAAGAACATGAATTTTTTGTACATTTACGTCACCTCAGAACACAAGACAGAAATAAAACTTCGGAGAAAAGTGGTGAGTCCCATCCCTGTAGGCAGCGTTAGCGAGACAGTCCTTACAGTAAGTTGGGCACGCTCCTTGCCTTTTGCTGGCCCTCTCTCTTTGGCTTTTCAGTGGCACTCCGTTATCCGCAGCGGCAGTGCAAGGCTTACAAGTTCAGCTTTTCCTTGGCTGGGAGAAAAAGCAGGCGAGCATATCTCCGAATGTCACTTACTCGTGGCACTAAAATGAAGCATCTGTCAAATTAGACGGTACAAGGATGGCCCTTGCTACGATGTAAATTATCACCACTTGGCATGTGAGTTGACACCTGCCCGGGAGGAGGAAGGAGGCCCCGGGACCGCCTGCAGCCTACGGCAGCACTGGCATCCGCAGCACAAGCAAGACCCCGCGGAGGTCTCTGCTGCACGGCGAGTCCCTCTGGGCTGATTAGGAATGACACCCGCGGCACCTGGGTATGTGCCTACACAGCCAAGCTTTTCCGAATATGGGTAACAACCCCATACATAGATTCTTCAGCTTATGGGTTAGCACTGACTAAACAGAAAAGCAAACGATCCAGCTATCTGGGAATATCTAAGGAAAATGACTTTACCAACGGATTAGCTTTTGTACCTCCATATTGACATTTTGTCCTTCGTACTGGCACTGCCAGATGTCAGCAGGTATTTCGGTGAAGTGAAGTGTCAGGCGATGACGCATGGCCCCGCACCCCACAAAGCGGGTAAATACGCCCCGAGGAGGTGAAAGTTAACTCGCCATGCTAACATTTGCATCTCATTTGCAGCTGCCCTAGGTATCGCTGCACAGCCCTACACCATGCTATGCAGCCATGTCCCTGACCTTCTCCAAGGCTCCTTCTGCCGCTCATGGGGTTTGTGCTGGCAGAGGCAGCAGGAACCAGCCACCATTGACCTTCACAGGTACCAGTGCCTCTGCATTGAATTATAGGTACGGTCACGCACTTTTGCCACCTGATTTCCTAGTGAAGGCTGGTGATGCCATCAGAGCGGGCGCATGTGCCTGTCTTCACGCAACGAGTGAATGCTCTGACTGGTTTCAGTGAGCTGCAGCAGAGGTTGGAGCCTCCCGCCACGGCCGCCACAGCCTGCCAACATGGCGGCCCCGCGCCCCTCAGACGGCCAGCGCGCCGTCCTGCCCAGCCACCGGGGAACGGCCACCGTTGACCAATCCCAGGCCCTACCTGGCCACCCGTCATAGAATCATAGAATCATTAAGGTTGGAAAAGACCTCTAAGATCATCAAGTCCAACCGTCAGCCCAGTACCCCCATGCCCACTACACCATGTCCCTAGGCGCCTCATCTACACGTCTTTTAAATACCTCCAGGGATGGTGACTCCACCACTTCCCTGGGCAGCCTGTGCCAAGGCCTGACCACTCTTTCAGTAAAGAAATTTCTCCTAATGTCCAGTCTAAACCTCCCCTGGCGCAACTTGAGGCCATTTCCTCTCGTCCTATCGCTGTTACTTGGCAGAAGAGACCAACACCCACCTCGCTACAACCTCCTTTCAGGTAGTTGTAGAGCGCAATGAGGTCTCCCCTCAGCCTCCTCTTCTCCAGGCTGAACACCCCAGTTCCTCAGCCGCTCCCGATCAGACTTGTGCTCCAGGTTCGTTGCCCTCCTCTGGACACGCTCCAGCACCTCCATGTCCTTCTTGTGGTGAGGGGCCCAGAACTGAACACAGGATTCGAGGCGCGAATCCAAACGGACGCCACGTCCACCCAATCCGAACGCACGCGGGGTGCTGCGGCCACCCAGTCGGAGTAGGCGTTGCTGCCTGGGAGGCGGCGCAGGGGCGGCTCCCTCGCGGGCCGAGGTGGGGAGGAAAATCCTCCTCTCCTCAGCTCTCGGTAGGTTTGCAGGTGGGGATTTTACACCGGCGCCATTCAAATACCGTGAGAGTTTTTGCTGTCTGCTGTGACCACCACTTCCATTTCACCTTTGCTTCACAGCCTATAGAGAACCTCAGAGGGTGACAGATGCAACGCGGCTGCGATAAACAGCGTGTCACACTGATGTGACTATCGTGATTCGTGCAACAGGGTCGTTTTATAACGGATCTTAATTCGTTATCATTATTTTTAAGACTAAAACAAGACTATTACCAAGTAATCTGACTATTACTCGTTGATAGTCTCTGAGAAATCTTTTTCACTTGCTAGGTTGAGGAACCTGAAAGAAAGGCCGTGTTTCAGATACGGTGAGCTGAGGTAAACGTACTCTGCGGCCGCTCAGCACCCCTGGGAGACAGCAGGGTGAGTCAGGCTCGAGCACCCTCCGAGCAGCCTGCCCGCTCCCCCGAGGGGCCTAGTGCTCACCTGCGCCGCTTCTTGACAAAAGCACTTTTTAGTCACTTACCCGTCCCACGTTAGTAATTATTCATAGCAACCGCTCAGCTGAAGTCGGTAGGACTACAAAAGCTGTAGGTGTTCACCACATCTGTCTTAAAGGAAGTAACATTTGGAAGAAAGAAATGCATCCTCACAGCGGCTTCGGTTGTCTCGTATCCTCCACGAACCTACTTTATGCTCTTTCTTGGTTTTTATAAAATGTTTTTGATTTTGAACTTATAAAAGTTCAAACACAAGGTCATCCAAGCAGCTGTCTCTTTATAAATGTCTTCTCTGGATGCACTGTAGCAAAAGCTATCTCCAGTGAAATCTAATTTAACACATTAATGTGGATCCATAAAACAAAGTCACACCTTGTGCAAGCAAAGTTATTTATGGCACTGGAATCTCACTGATTACAGCAATAAATAATACAGTATGTATCACCGGGAAATAATATAAAATCAGTTAATCCGCAGGAGCAATGAAGAGAACTGGAACAATTCTGCTATTACTCTAATGCAGTAATTTCCTAACGGCAGCCTTCACAGTTTCACTTTTCAAAGCATTAAGTCTCTACTCATTTGATAATAATTTGGGGAAGATTCCCTTCTGCTGTTTATCATGCGAGTGAAGCTGCCCCTTGCTAGCTCAAGCCAACGGGATTATAACTCTTCAATAGTCCCACCATGACACTAGCAAGATTTCAGCTTAATCCAGGGCCACAGTTCAGCCAGGACCAACTGCTTCAATTTCTCTTGCAGTTTACTTAGGCTTAACACTGGCAAAGTGCCACAGCCTCGCTGCCTGAACCTGATTACACCACTTCCACAGCACTACGCTGAAAGCTCTCCCTTACATGACTGCTTTACATAACACAGGCATAAATCAGGAGGAACAAAACCGCTATTGCTTAAGAAGAAAAAAAAAAACCTCTCAGAGTGCTTGCTGGCCAGCTCATTTATCTCCACTGCAGCTACCGACATCTTCCTAAATGGGAGAGGAAAAAGTCTCAAAATACATATTTATATCATTTCTGGTCCCAGGCATAACTGGAGCAGGTCCTCCATCTCTCCCCACCTCTTGTCACTTGTATAGGGTCCAGGCTGTTTCCCCTAATTTAAGGCTGGATTATGACACTGATGCAGGCAGGTTTTGGATTATCAGTACCCTGGAAAAAACCCGCAAAACGTTATGCTCAACGTGCTAATTACTTTCCCAGGATCTGTAATGCGTAGGTGAACAGTTCCCCCTGCTGCACTGAGCTATGCTTATGTCTCCTCTAACCAAACACTTCTCCTGTTTAATAGGCTATCCAGTAGAAGTACTGGTCTGGGAATGTCTTTGCATTAACTTATGGCAGTCTGCTCTAAAGATACAGCTGTACCTAGTGACATTTAGGTAGTCAAGGGGATAGTCTCCTTGCATTTATTCCCTTCAGTCCTGCATCGCTAGGCTAAGACCAAACATGATCTGGAAGATAATATATAGCATGCTGGTATTCCGTGTATCTTGCCAGGAACCATCACATTTAAAAATAGTCTCCAATGTTTTAGGAATCTGTTCAGTGAATACTAAATTCAGAATTTCTAGAAGTAGCTTTTGTGCTCACACTGAGAGGTGAACTTAGCAACATGAAAAGATGTGGCTGCAGCTGTTCTTTTCAGGTTCTGGAGTATCTGCCTCAAACTCAGATCAGTTTAGGAGCTCAAATGTGCAGCACCTGAGTTTGGAAGATTTTCCCAATTGTCAAGCTCAGAATAATAGTACAACTGTTTCTAGTACAGGGTACCTTGTTACTTCAAAATATTCTGTATATTCACAGCAAACTGTGTGATTGTGAAAAGAGCTGCGGGACTCAAGTTACAAGTGAGCTGTAGGGACGAAAATCAAGTTTGCTCTTCAGGTATAATTGCGATACAGCTGGTTATCAGGGCTGCACCTGCACGCACATCCAGTGCTCTGCAGTCATCAGGTGGTCCAGGAACTCCCCAGCCAGGCATCTGCACTGTGTCCAAGTTTTTGTGCAACATGATGAAGGGCAATGAGGAGGTAAAGGTAGACTTTCCTCATCTCCTGGTACTTTGAATGCTCTTCTGATGCTCTCCTGACTCTTCTGTTGTTCCTCTCTAATTTCAATGGCCATCTCTCACTTGTATTCCCTTGGAGGCAAAACACCAAGGAGAATGATGTTTTGGGGTGGGCTCATGCAGTTATTTCTTTTTTAATGTGCAAGTACAAATTCAGTGGAGATATTAAGCAGATGTATAAACAACGGCACCCATTTTACACAGATGCGGGCAGTTTTGGCACTCTGTTTTACTAGAGCAGTTAACATTTGTAGTGATAGAAAACAGAGAGCTCTGTTTGCATTTGAAGATGGTTCATAATTCCTCTTTAAACAGTAAGGCTACATAAGGGCTTTTCTAATGACAGATTTTCTTAGTAAATCATATTTCTTTTGTTTTCACTCTGAGGGCCACTATCATCAGGGGCTTCATGGACAGGATTTGCTTTAGCCATCCTGATAAAGCTCCATACAGCAATAAATGCATTTCTTGCAAATAACCAACCGATCTGAACTGTTCAGAAAGCAAAACTCTTCATGAACTGGAAACATATAACCCAAAATATTCACCAACATTTGCTAGTAGAATAATCAGACACTTACCAGTAGTTTCAGAAAACTGACTGTTGCTCTCTCAAGTTCTCCTCCTTTTGACCTTCAGAACTCCCAGTGTCAAAACCAATCCTCACTATTACCAGCATCTTCCTATTCACCTGTATCATTTGCAACTGCCTGGAGCTTCTAATTTGTCTGATTGTCCTCAGCTGAAGAAAAAAAACAACAAACAAACAACAACAAAAAACCCCAACCAGCTACTAAAAGCCCCTTTTGATACCAGCCTGCCTGTTCATCCCTCAGAGGTTTTTAGGCATCTTCTCAAATACTTGTATTCCATTTAAGGAACATTCAGAGGGGAGGGCTGAGGGCCTATCCATCAGGATGATGGTAACTTGATTTTCCTCACCTGCTGAAAGAAGCTGGAACAGGTAAGCGAAAAGGCCCCCCATTGCAAGCTTTGGGTTCAGCAGAGGATTCGCCCTGCTGAGAAGGCCTCACGTTGATCAGATCCTTGTGCTTTCACCACCTTTCCTGCCCTTTGGTGTCCCCACGTTGTGCTTGCTGTGGTCCGTGCGTTCCCTCAGCTCTAACAGCTAGCTTCCAGTATGGAATACAGCCACTCTGCTCCAGCAGAAATGTGAAGAGAGCATGTTTGATCTCAAAAGGTGAAAGTTCTATTAGCCAAATAAAAATGTATTGTTTAGAAAAAGCTTTGAGAACTTCAAGGAGAAAAATAACTGAAATCTTGTTCCTTCTCTCTCCCACTGTGGATTAAGTTTTATGGTCTGTAAATTGTCTAAGAATCAGCCAAAATAAAAATGCAGCTATTTCTGTTTGTATGGAACTGAAGATAAGGGGAACGTGTGGAAAGCAGAAGGGATTGTATGCTATGTTATGAGAGCTACCTGAACTTATAAAAGGAATGCATCTTAGTCAAACTTTGTAAGGAAATGGAGTTGTCGGATGCACACTCCCAGGCAACATGAGAATGAACGTGCCTGCCGCACGCCTGGGTGTGCTTCCGAGCCCGCAAAGGCACAAGCAGAAGCGTAATTTGTTAGCGGTTTGCATGCTGATTTCAAACGGGCTACACTAGGTGCTACTCCAGAATCACATTAAACCAGCATTGACACTGAGAGAAACCTCCTTCCTTTCTTCCAGCACCAGATATTTGTTGCTGCTCTGTTTCTTACTTGTGGTATAACCATTTCTCTGGCTATCGAGGGAATTAACCTGGAGAACTAATCCAGGTTAAAACTAACCCTTTTTTTTCTTGGTAGTTTTAACCAGTTCCAATTGCTCAATCCAGTTTAGTGCTACCAAAATACTGGTCTGTATTTGCATGATCAGAATTTGTCTTTTGCAACCTAAAGTAATGGAAATGCTTCAATAATGATTAACAATACCTTTCTTGAGATGTTTCTCAGGGAGTGAAATTTCAAGGGTGGAGGAATATGACAGATGTTTGACTTCATAGCCGATTCTCAGGCTTCATCAGAGGTTTCAGGTGGGGCTGCCATCATTAAGGAACCTACAAACTCTAGAATCCTTCTGAAAATGCAGAGCAAACTTTGCTTTCTATTAAATAAATTTAAATGCACATTTACATGATTAAAGGTTGGCAGTGGAGTCAAAAAGAAAGTTCACTGTCACCTGAAAGTATTTTAGGAGGAGACAAAAGCTGGATTCAGAGCTCATGCACACATTCGTAACCCCATGCCGTTGATTAAAAACCATCTCAAAGCTGTTTCTTGGAATCATGAAGATTTATGTGATCAGAGCTCTGTTTACCTGCAACCCAAGATGAGAGCAGCAAGAAGCAGTCTCAGACTGATAAAGACTATGACTGGCTCTCGTCAGGAAATGTCTCCCACAATTAAGAATGCACATTTTATGCCTGGTTCATAATTTTGGAGGATTGTTTTAATGCACAGGTATATGCTTGTCCTCCAATTATTTTTTCTTCCTTTTTTTAATCAATATATTTCACTTTAATGACCCGAAATTCCTGTTTTTTTCTTTAAAAAACAGCCTTACACAGACATGCTGGATTCTGAGTGAAACTGATAAAACCACAGAAATTCAGAGATAATGGTAAAATTTGCCTTATGTATTTTTATTCTTCTCCCTCTGCCAAGTTTGAAATGCAAATTATGGGAACCTGCACAGTGTAGCGCTTAAAGATAAACAAATGCAGTTTCAAGTCAAAAATCTCATAAGAGACAAAACACACTACAAGGATTCCCGGGCTCAGTCTTGAGCTCTGAAATGCCACAGAAGGCACGGCTCTTACATTTTGTCCAGAATGTGACATGTCAGAACAATCTATGCAGCAAATTAATGCAAATACTCGCTATGTGACATTTATCTAAAGTGCCCAGTTGCTAACTGGCACTTTTTCCCCCTTATTATTTTCTATATTCAGCATTAATAGAATTCCCAATGTTTTTGGTATTAGGCATCTCATTTTATTTCAGCCACCAGCCTAGGAATTTCCATTAGTGATTTTTTTTTTCAAGATTCCATATGCCGAAAGGTTAAAGGTGAAATGAAAGCCATCACCTTGCTTTTCAAACCACATCCTCTGCTTCACGAGAGGCCAGAGGAATTGCCTGGCTTGTCTGGGTCTACCTCTTTCAGCAGAATCTTGAGAAAGGTTGAAATTTTTCTCATTCCAAAACTTGGAACTGTTTTCTTCAGAGGAGTAATTCAAACTTTTTTATCTGTTGCTGAGTTCTCCGAACAATTTGCTGAATTCAAGTGTAAGGGAGAGGGAAAGTTCAGGAAATTGCTACAGAGAATGCCTGCTGCAACGAGCAGGTCTCACCTGGCAGAGTCACGATTGCAAAGCGTAGGTCATTTTGTCCCTCTCCTGGCACATTCATGTCCTAAGACCACGACAACCTTGAGCGTGGCCTAGGATCACTTGGAAGTCATGGCCTCACCGAGCCTGCTCTGGCAATCCCTCTGTCAGGGAGGTGCTGCTCTCACCAGGGAAATGTGCCGAGGATTTGCATGGCTCCATCCATCTTCTCCCTGCTCAGCACCACCTACTCTGTCAGAGTCCCAAGTAGAGTTTCGGCTTTTCTCTACAATGAAAGTCGCTGATATTGCCCACCCTTCCCTCTCTCACATCATCTGACGTTTGTAGCAAGCTGGCCAGAAAGCTGCTCGGCTGGCCAGAAAGCTGCTCGGTTGGCCAGAAAGCTGGTCGTGAACTGGCGAGCGTAACCCAGCTCTTTTCCGAGGCCGTGCCCGCGCTGCACTCGGGAGGGGGGGTTGCAGCATATGCGGAGACAGCAACAAAGCTGGTGCAGCAAAAGCTTGTCCTGGTGCTTGGTGGATGAAGTCTGTGCTGCTTCTGGCTTTGCTAACTGCAAGTGAGCTAACTGCGAGTGCAGGTACCTCCCGTATTTGCGTTTCGGAGGATGGGCATACACAGCACCGTGATGCCTTTGAGAGCAGCTATATATCATGAGCTGAAAGTGTTCTGAAGTTGGCTTTTACATACAGAGCTGCCTGTGAATAGTCTGTGGGAGACATGCAAAGTGGAGCCTTTGGTTTAGGTATAGCTGCTATACAGTGCATAAAGTCAATAATCTTGACAATGTACTTTAGCCTTGCTTTTGTCTTCTTTCTCTCAGGTGTTTGTATTGCCCTAAGGGCCCTCTTGTCTGGGTGGGTTTTTTTGCAAGTACACAGGCTGTAAGTGTGTGTTTGCATTTTCAGAATGTTAATAGAACAGGTCAGGGACAATTGGTTTCATTAGATTACTGTATCTGAACAGCTACGTGATGCCTATTGGACTTGCTTTCTTTTTTTCCTGTGTTATATTTAGCTGTGACCTTGAATTTTTTTTTCTTTTGTTCATTTGTTCCAGAAAAGGATTTTCTCTCGCTCCCTATCTTGACAATGACTAGAAATGGATTTTTTTTTTCAAACTCATACAGAGCATAGTACATTTCCTAACAAAATGTTATGAGCGTACAGCACTGGGCTGTCCATCAGAGAATGTTATCCTCTTTCTCATACTGGCTACCTAATATTCACTTTTTCCTTTAGACGGACTGGTCCTTGAACATGATTTCGTGTTAAACAGGGTTGCTCTAAAAAGCCACAACTGAGAAAATACAGAGTGTTGCCTTTTCCATTACTGACTTTGCTTTGTATTTTGCATTCTTTTTGTTAAGGACTCGGTAAGTGCAGCAAGAAGACAGACTTGTAGGGTCCCAGGCCTCAGCCATGAGACTGGTCCACATCTGCACAGTGCAGTCAGGGACCGTAAGTCTGCCGAGGACTTGAAAGAGGCTATCAATCACCTCCAGGAGCACGGGGTGGGCAGCGGCAGCTGTCCCTGCACCGTTGTGCCACCTGCCGAGAGGCTAAAACACTTCTTAACTTTGTAGTGTCATCTTCAGATAGCAGCTATGACATAGAAAATAAAATGTTTACTCGGTGTCCAGCTTCGCTCCTCAGACTTGCCCTGAAAGGTGCCTTCTTCCGCGAGGCGCTCCAAGGCTGGCATCTGCTGAAGTCCTACCAGGCTGAGCAGGCTGCGAGGGTTTTCTGCTCCCACCTGCTGTGTATTGGGTCAGACTCCAGAAATTCAGTCTCCAAACACAGGAGAGCCCAGAGACAGTGGTCGGGGCCCAGAGCTCTTGCTGCTCTGCATCCCACCTCCCCACTGGCGAGGGAGCAGTTTTCACCCTCCGCTCCCCACTCACCTTCCCCGCTGACCTCCCCAACCACCGTTCTTGCACTGCAGAGAAAGATGGTTCCCAAGCTCTGCACCGCCTTCCTGACCCAGGGGCATAAATGAACACAATATATTTTCTTGATTGAATAAACTCCAGAATTTTTATTTGAGTGAATGGGCTTAGTGCTTGCATCAATGATTATGGTTCATAAAATTAACGTCCAGTATTTTATTTCCACTAACGTAAATAAGAAATCATGTAAGGCATCCCAGAAGACATGGTGAGAGCTTGACCATAATCTGCCAGTCTAGTCTGCTTGGGAAAACGCAGAGCAGACCCCAGATGTGACTGTATACGACAGTGGTTGTTCTTTGCTCCATGGAGAAGTGAGCCTGTTAGCCTGTTGCTGGTCCTTCTTCAGCATCGTGGCAGCTAATACTCAGTCTGCTAATATTCAAGGTCTACTTGAACAAGTAAATTCAGGTGCTGGAAATAATCTGACTGTGGAGGCAAAAGCTCCATACAGGTTACATTTCCCTGCTAATTTTCTTGCTGTCTGGCAGTCAGCCGTCTGTAGCTCAGGTATCTCTGCACTGCCTTGCTGCGTACAGTGAAACACATCCTGACATAAGGAGCCTGGGAATTCTAATACAAATCACTATCATAGCATATGTAAAAATATATACAGTAATAATCTTTATTTCTTGATAAAGTCTGAGGTTTTGATAATCAGCTATATACTCCAGAGGAAACCTCAGTAATCTCAATCTCCAATTGCAAAGCTTTTTTGTCACTGAATTTCTTATTTACCTTAACAACCCTTACACTTTTTTCACTTGTTGGTAGGCTAAGCCTGCTATGACCATATGTTTAAAGGCAAAGGATACAGCACGATTTTGTAGTCTTCTTTCCCTTCCTAGCATAGTGCAATAGGAATTGGGGACGTGCTTCACAAACTCCATAAATCCCAGGACGTCTGTCATGCATCTAAACCAAAGGGAGGAACCTCCTTTGCTACGGGGGTTCAAACACTCTGCAAGAGACGCCAATGCCTTGCAGTCTGCAGAAATAAAACCAAAGCAAGCGCAGGTAGAGGCCGGGCAGATAAAACAGCTCGCCCGAGGTCCGACAGATCAGCACACAGCTGAGCCGGGGTCCTGCCGCCCGCCAGCGCCCTGGGAAGAGCCCTCCCTTCCAGCCTTTAGCCAGTGCTGCTTTGCTCAGAGGGGAAAATGTTTATTTAACATTGTCCTGCTGCTGCCAAGACAATGCATATAACGCCAGGCTAAATGACAGGCTTTGAACAAAAATTTAGCTCTGACTTCTAATCCTCCATCCTGTTTCAAAACTGTGATGACATAAAGGTCAAAAGATGCAGCTTTTATTTCCAGCAGACTTCTGTTTTCCTTTAGAGGTGTAATTGTTCAACCTTTAAGCTTTCCCCACACCTATATGATTCCATCTCCTTTTATAATGTGCAGATACTTATGTTCAATAAAAGCAAATCCAATTTCTCTTAGTCAGCCTAAAAGGTACTGCTATAATAAGAAGAAAGGAATCATAAAATATTGAATATATCACCAAAAACTGTGTGTGGGACTCCAATCACTCTGAAATATACTTAATTTTTTTCTCTCGAACAAAAAATCATAGTAAGCAATATGAACATAAAAGGAGCAGCAATAGATAACACAGAGCTGAAAAATTGTTTCTCTGAATATTACAAGAATGTACCTATGATAAATGAGCCTTCCCTAGTATTGTTTGCCCCAGAAAAATGGTATACCACAGCCAGTTAAGTTACTTCCAAGATTTTTCTTATCCAGACCTCTTCTCTAAACCAGAGCTCCATGAAGATACTGCCAGTCATGTTTCTCTGAATACTGCTTGTACTGCAAGATATGGATACTTTGGTGGTGCCTGCTATTTTAAGCTTTTGCAATAAAAAAGCACAATGGAAAGGTAGCGTCGATAGCTGTTGTTGCCACATTTATGTAATGTAAGGAACTGCAGCGATGCCGTACTTCAGCCTCTCTGCTGGCTTCAGGCACAGCGTGAGTCCTGGGCACCTAAGTACAGCAGAAGAGATGCGGGGTATTCACAAGAGGGTGACAGTCACGGGTACCCAGAGCAACCAGCATAACTGCCAGCTCGGGGATATTCTGCAAGCCACTAAATCCGGTAGTGGACCGCCAACCCCATCAACGTCCGTCGGAGCGGCCACGAAGGGCTGTGCTCTCACACTCCCTTCGCACGAGCGGAGGCTCACAGCTGAGGGTTAGCTACAGGTATTATCTTTTCTCTGAGCATCTTTGACTCAGAGAAAAACTCATTGTAACTGAAGAGAGCTGAGGGCAGAACCTGATGAAGAATTCCTGCAGCCCCGTGGCACCTGATTATCCGACACGGCGCCATCAATGAATCTGCAAAAAGCATCATTTGTCTTCCATCACCATAGCAACCAATAATTTTGATTCATGTGCATTCATGTGCGTGTTTGGCACCCGCGTTTCCATGGCGAGACTGCCGCCTCGTGCAGCAGTAGGAAGCGCCCCGCTCTGATCCCGGTCACCCGCTCTGCCGTGCCGAGGCGGCTGGACGGCAGGTTTCTGAGAAACACGGCGCTGTCAGGCTCAGGAGAGCTCTTCACATCTCCTGAGTTGTCACACCCCAAACTGAGGAGTAGTCTGACATTTTACTAATCTTTGGGGCACGGTGCAAGAGACACAGAGCAGAGGTCAGCAGAAAGTTGAGATTCTTCTTCAGCACAAACACAAGTACAGGAGAAAAAAAAAAGCATAAACCTCAGGATAAAAAAAAAAAAGCTAAAAAGATCAGACTATTCCTTCTTCTTTCTTTCCTCTTCTGGCTCCATAAATCATTTTATTTATGTAATGGAGAACAATAAAGCAAGCCAGATTTAGAAAACATTTTTTCCTGTCAAAGAGTAGAATGATTGATGCTGTGCAAAACCAGTATCTAAGTAAAAAAAAGCTTTCAGGGATGATTTACTGAAAGCCACTGAAAGATTGGATTTGGATGCTGAAAAATACCAACTATTCACACTAAATTAATTAATTAAGTATTTGGGAATGGCCTTGAGTAGTCAGAACTGAACAGAAGGAAAAAATAGCATAAGATTGTCTTCAATTTAGACCCACTCTCCATATTACAAGTAGAAATTATTTAAGAATAACAGCGTAGCCCAAATACCTCAAGACAGAACAGAAGCCTTCAACTTAAACAGTGGAACTCTTATCAGGCTGCCTTGGCATTTGTATGACAATGTATTAGCACAGCACCAGAATAATAATTCTTTGCTGATTGTAAGCAAACCATTTTTCTAAGTCTTGTGTTCCGTTCTCTTTTTAAGATAAAGCCCTGGTGAAGTACCGTACAATGAACACGTATTGCATGAAGTGTCTAATAGAATCTGGATTTATACAGTGCCTTTCGTACCCAGGTTGTCCCCAAGTACATTGCTTTAATGCAGTAAGTCAGAAACCGGTGGTGCTGTGAGCGTGTAGGCAAGCATCGACTGTCATTATGCACCAGCTACGGCTCACGCAGAGGATTGAGCATCTTTTTAAAAATAAGAATGAATAAATAAACACCAGCTTTGGAGCTGGCACTGGAAAGGTGCTTATGAGTTGATATCTCCATATAAAGAATCCATTTTGTAGACAGTTACTCCCCCGAGTCAGTGTTACCCGTGTAGGCAAGAACAGGCAGTGTTAGATCCCGGGACGGGCAGGTCCCGTCTCTGCTGAAGGACAGAGCCGGGTTCTGAGCTCTCACCTGCTGGGGGACCAAAATGTAAATCTGAGCTTTCCCTTTCAACAATTTGTTCAACTACATTCATGTCAGCTTTTGCTGTACCAGTTCAGGGTCTTCCTGCGGTACCGGCACTCTCTCGGTCTGACGTTGAAGCCAGAGCTAGCCTGAGCTCCGCTGAAACCCTCAGCTTAAGGTCTTCTTCCGTCAGGTACAGGTGGTGGAAGAGGGAGTGGGTACCAGCGGTCAGCTACGTAATGAGGGACAAACCTCTGAAATGGCTTCTTCTGGCTTCTCTCTTCACCAGGATTTTCGGAGTATATTTGTTACGTCCTCCACCCTGCCACCTGGGCAAGTTGTGTCATATTGGTTTAAATGTGACGAATTAAATCCTGAACATGATTAGATTGACTGTTGCTACTGTGATGGAGTGGAGGCTTTCCTTCAAAAAAAAAGAGAGCGAGAGCGGTATTTTTCATTTTAAATGCCAAGTCTTGTGCTCAAAGGTCTGTAGCTCTGGCAGCATGGGCAAAAGGCTCAGAGGAAGGGAGGTGGAAAGGCTGGCCAGACGCCGCATGTCCTCTGGCAGGGAAGGGCTGTCCCCTCACTCAGCCGGGCAAAGGGGAGAGGCAGCTTTGCCTTTCCTGAGAACTGGCAGTAATGCTTTTAAGTTATTTGTCCTTGGGCAGTTGAAGCATAGATGAGAAACGCGTGCCTCACCACTTTACTGTGCATATTTTGGGACTTGCCTAGCCAGAAATGTTTTTTCTTTTTCTTGCTCAGATTTGAAGCCTTGGCAACACACAAACACTGCATTTATTCAAAGTCTTTTCCATAGATCTTGCCTAGTTGAAAATATGTTTCATAGATTAAAACAAACTAATTCAAAGTTGCCAGCTCTCTCTTTGTTGTGACTCAAATCGTTCTGTGATGCTCCTACTGCAAAAGATCACACAGATCAGCACACTTCCAGCAGGAACGATGCAAGCACGCCTGTTCAGCGTGTTGCTGCAGGCTTGTTGCATTAAACCCCATCCGTCCGCACTTTGAATCGTCTGTCTGTGATCTTCGCACATTTCCTGCTTTGAATCCAGCCTCAGAGGTGGCGGCAACTCTGTCGTGCCATACACACAACACGGCAGAATGATTTCAGAAAAGTCTGGGTGAGTTGCAGGGTGGTGAAGTAAAATATTGTAAACATGTTTTCTATTTTTCTCTGTTGTAAATCATCACATTGAATTATATTTCTATTTGGAGTGAGGCGCTCCTGTTCTTCAAGATACTCAGCTATGCCTCATGCTGGTGAGAAAAAAAGCATGAGCTGTGATCAAATGCACTGCTGTTCGTGAGGAACACCAGAAAGCACTCACAAAACTGAGGGGGGCAAAAAGATGGTGGATAAATTTGGTGTAGGTAAATGTAAGGTAAGGGATATAAAGAGGAAAACTCTGGACACGGTGACAGGATGGTGCTCCGCTCAGAACTGGCAGTTACAATTAGGAACGAACCCTACAGACATCTCTGACAGTTCTCTGAATTCACTGCCTGGCAATATCAGACAAAAAAGCCAACAAAGTGTTGAATGTCATCAGAAGGGCTGTGGCGAACCAGGCAAATGCGTCCTTTGCCATTATATGCCACGCTGGTGCACCCACTTCTCGCACACTACGTGTGGTGCTGCTCTCTGCATTTTAAGGATGTAGCGGACTTTGGGAAGGCACAAAGAAGGGCAGCAGAAACAGCAGCAGAGTAGAGCAGCTGCCTTACGAGGGGACTAAAAGGCTGGGGCTCTTAGTCTGCCTCAGGAGAAGGCAGAAGGAGGATGGAGCTCAGGCTTACAGAACCTGGCAGGAGGTGGATAAAGTGAACATGGAGCTGTTGTTCAGTCACGCACAACGAGGACTCGGAAGCAGCCAGTGGGACGAGGAGGAGGTTCGTTTAAAATAGATAAAAGAACATTTTTCTTCACACAGCAGTCATGAACCTCTGGAACCTGGTGCCACAGGAGACTCTGGAGGCAAACAGGATCAGTAGACTCTGAAAAGGATTAGGCAAATTCATGAACAGCAGGTCAATGGCTACTAAAGTTATTAGGAAAGGATTTAACTCCTAACATCCCTAATACAACTTTCTATATGCTGGGGGAGTACAAGGCAAATGGGCAGCAAAAATTGGTTAGACTCAGGTGTTCCTCTTGAACAGCATTGCCTATTGCCACTGCAATGCACAACATACTTGGCTGGACAGACCACTACTCTGACCCGCTACGGCATTTCTAACCATGTTACGTTCTTATGTGATTGCTTAAGGATTGGCTGGTCTTAAATTTTAAGTGTGGGTCCGTCCTACCCAACTTCAGACACTGATCCTAGGTGAGGATGAATCACCTGCCACAAGCACCTCTTTCTCTTCACTGACCGCAAGCTAGTGTAGACTAGACAATCAACTTTCAGATGGCTAAAGTTCAACGAGATAAATCCTACTAATTACACTAGTTCCAATGTATCTGAACCCATGAATTAGTCCCATAAGATCATTAGATTAGTTCCCAAATTGTGCCATACTTCTCCCAGCCATGTACCTCCACCCCTTCCCATCACCCAACACGCTAAATCTCCCGTGCCAGGTTTTCTGTGCCTCTCACATCAGATGACTTCACTTGCAGGAGTGAGGTCAGGCAGCTCCATGCCTTACCGCCTACAGCTTACTGCACATCTACCAGGACGTCATCCCTGCAGCTCTGCCTCTCGCATTTCACCCTAGCTAACCTGTACATTGTCAGGAGACCTAAATTGCTCATAGAAAGCTCCACACCCTGACCAGAGAAATTTTAGATATCTGCAAACTCAAAAAGTTTGAAAAGTTACTCTTGGTCATTGGTTGGGTAAGAAGGGATGGGACAGTAGGAGCACTGCACTGCAGAATTTTAAATCGATTATTTTTGACTTTGAGCTTTGGGTAAGGTATGCACTGTCCTTTCCAGGCTGCAAAAGGGAATGTGACATGTTCCACACAGCAAGATAAGAGGAGGGTTTTGAGTCGTTCCGCGTTTGGCACAGAAGGTCACAACATGAGTAAAATTACAAGCTGCTGTTCTAAAGTGTTCACCGCAGTGGAACATGATAACCTTATTAGAAAAATCCGGTAGTCTCTTATTAAAAGGTGAAATAAAGGAGGGTATTCACTGTTAAATGCCATGTATTTTTAAGCTCTTTATTGATATTTTGTAGGAGTTTCTAAAAGCTATAGGAACTATAGCTTTAAGGGAATGAGGCATTTAATGGCATAATCAAAACAATAATTTTCTGAGCGTCCATATCTCCTTACATTCACTTTATATAATTCAGAGAGTTCTGTCAGAAAGAAGGGGAAGGTGGAAAGGAACAGCTGAAGTTGATATGGGACTGAATGCAGATTATTTACTCAGCATTTCCATATGCAAAATGCATGCTGTAAACTGCTTCTAATGACAGCTAATGAACCAGGTTGAGAGAGGTAATGCAAACAGTAAACAATGTTGTTATAGCAATTTATAAATACCTTTTATTAAACATTAAAAGCAGCTGTTTAATGATAACATTATTATGAAGTGAGTTGGATGATGAATTCACAGTTTAGTTAGTTTGCGGCTAAGTAGGTATCTTCTGAGGATCTTCCTGGGCATTCCAGAAAGCGTAGGAATGTGGATTTTCTTCAGAAAAATTATTTCTCATCCTACATTAGCCTTAGAATCATGGAATCATAGAATGGTTTGGGTTGGAAGGAACCTTTAAAGATCACCTAGTCCAACCCCCCTGCCCTTGGCAGGGACATCTTTCACTAGAGCATCTTTTACTGTCCGTCCTGGACAACTGTAAATATACAAATTCAAATTCCATTGTAATTTATGCTCCATGCGTTTCTGCCAAATATCTCTCAGACTGCATGACACAAATCTGCAACTGCTGAGCAGTGACTCTGCTTTCTTTATAGTGTTAGGAACCAACAGACCTGGAAGTCGCTGCCTTGAGAGCAAGAGGGTGAACAGAGGTGCTCAGGCTCACCTTCCTCTGCAAATTACTTTAAGATCTTTAGAAGAATATGCTCCAGAAGTGTTACGTATTATTACTTCTGCGATACATTCCTTGCTTTGGCCCCTACAAACTGTGTTCATCCACTGGACCTGCTCACCTAGCACAGCAGGTTTCGTATTGTGCTTTTACCTTCAGATGCCCAGGAAGGGGCTTTTCCTTATTACGAAACGGTCACTCAGCAGAACACCACGCTACTTCACACGTGAGGAGGAATTCCTCTTCATCGGGCCTGTCTCTTTAGTGTAAAAGCACGTGAGTGAGCTCCACGCTAGCAGCAGCTCCGACGTGCAACCACCTGAGCACGAGCGATCCCCCGCCGCTGCGGTGGAGCCGTGCCCCCGCGCAGGGCCAGCCAGCAGACAGTCCCTCCTGGCACCTCCTCGGCAGCGGGGGGACCCGCTTGGGCACCTATTGCGCTTTCGCAGCAGCGGTGTTGGGGTCCCTGCCTTGGTCTTGGCAAGGCTGCAGGCGCAGAGCTCTCCCGCCCGTGGGTGCTGCACCTCCAGACACCGTTTGTCACTCGTTCACCTTGGACTGCAAGACTTTTCCTTCCTCCTTAGCGTGTTTTAGAAAAGGATTATGTGCTGGTTTTCCACACGATTTATACACTACCTCTATCTCTTCTAGGTAAAAAGAAATGGCTTCCCTTTACCTATATGAGTCTGATGTGGATATTAATCTCTAGAAGTACCCACACAGAGTCTGTCACCTCCAGGTATCTGCCGTTAATATACAGAGCATTGAATCATAAGTGGCTAAAATCAAAACACACTGAAAATAATCCTTTTTTCCCTTCTCATTCGTTCCTTTTCTCTTTTTGTAAGGCATTATGTGTGATGCCTTTGAGGAGGACGTTTTTGTTTCTTATAGGTCTCCAATTTTCAGATTTGATCTTCTGACTTCTGTGAGAACGAAGCTTGAAATATAAAGATTTCTTAAAGAGAGGATTTATATTTTTTAACTAAGATCCAAAGAATTATATCTACAGTTTCTTGGGGATAAATGACCTTTAACTTAAATAATCCGTCAGGCTACACTTGAAGAACATGCAAACATTTTCCAGAAAACTATTCTTATGGATAACTGCCACCCCTAGCAGAAGTCTTTGGATTTTGTGGAAACACGTTCATATTTCATTGCCACAGATGCCCAGGCAGCTGTGTAGAAATCCATCAGTGGTTGAAGCTGTTGAAACATAACTGACAATCAGTCTGCTGGGAAAATACAATAAGAAGAGCTAATCCTGGAATAAAGGATATGTAGATTACTTCCATTTTAATGAAAAAATGCGGATAAAACGAAACAAAAATATAATGCATAGCAAAGAAAATTAATAAACATTCTGAGACGTCCTTTCAGAAGTCCAAAGCAGTGCATTTAGCTTAGGAAATGGATTTACGACTGATCTCTTGCTCTTCAGAGATGATTTATGCGGTGAGATGAGGAGTTCTGTCTCAGCATGACGGGACAGAAGTATTCATCCTCCAGCAGCCGTCAGCTGGCCACTGGTATTGCCTTAGCCTGAAAGGATAGCTTCCAAACTTTCCCTCTTCAGCTGCAACGATACTCCTGAATACCCAAATGGAAAGAGAGGCTGGGTTTAAAATAGTGTGTAAGCCCAAATAGTATATTTGTATAAGCTACACTATAATATTGCATAATAGTATACTATAAAATAGTATATAAGCCCAAAGATCCAAGCTGGACTAATCTGTTCGTATATAAATTGATCACTGATTGGGAATTTTCATGTTGGAAGTTTGTTCATCATAATTCTGACTTGATTTGCTTAAAACAGTCTGAGCAGGAATACCACCCTCCCAGTTCTCCCCACCATTACACTGTGCATCCCTCTTGGATGGAAACAGAGTCGGAGGAGGGCTGGGGTGGGCAGGGGCCTCTGGAGACCGTCTGGTCCAACCCCGCCTCAGGCCGCCCCGGACTGCCTCCAGTCCAGCTCCAGCATCTCCGACGATGGAGACCCCACAGCCGATTTGCGCAACCCTTTCCAGTGTCTGGTTACCCTCACAGTAAAAATGTATTTTCTGAAGTTTAAGTCTCACATTTAAGCCCCACATACAGAGCCATACAACAGAATAATGCTTTGTATGATGAAAAATACAGATTTTCTTCATGTATTTCTCATTCCTATATTTGAATGCCCTCGGTTTATGATAAATTTCAATGCATTATTTAAAAACAGATTCATTATTCATCTTAACTCCTTTCAACGCATCCTGGGACTTTTTTTAATTAATTACTAAAACACTTTCACTGTACAATTGAAATTTACTTGTATTTGAAGCTCACCCATAATACAATCAACATACAGCAGATTTTTGCAAGCAGCTTATACAAAGAAAATGGAAAGAAAATGGCCTTTCTACTCTTGTGTTTGAGGTAGGACTGAGAATAATAAATTTGCCAAGTTTTAAAAAACTAAGAAGACGTGGCTGTGAAGGTAGCAGTACAGGTCTCTCTCGTGCATTCACACACGCACACATCCACATGCACACTACTAAAACTCGTACTACACAGTCTTTTTCAGACAAACAGTTCATAAACTTGACAATTTATTTATCAGTTTCCACCCTTTCAGTTATATGCTTAGGATCTTCTGCAAAAAAACATTTCTCTTCATTTTTTATTAATTTCCAGGCAATATAATGTTTCCCAAAGTTAACACTAGCAGTAGCAACTGCAAATGATGATGCGTAGTCAAAGTTCAACCCATCTGATTTTAGTACGTTGACTGTATTTGCCTGTTCTCAGTCATGACTCAGCCCATCACCGTCTTGACCATAATCAAGTAGCTAATGGATTAGCAATGCGGTAACAGCCAATTACTGGAACATCAATATTTTCATGCTTTGAAATATCAGAGGTCACAGAGAAAACACGGAGAAACATATGTGCTTTTAAATCACGGCTTTGATGCTATCTCATTTGAAAGAGTAATTAATTATCAGTATGTATTGCTATACATAATACTTAATTATGGTGTATATATCTGTAAAACTTCTGTTGTACCAAGACAGTTCACTTTAACCCCGCAGCACTTTGCTATTGCAATCAAGTGATCTTTATGAACGATTGTAGATAATACTGTGGTACATATTTATTGCTTCTGCAGCAGCTTCTGTATCATTTTCTGTATTTTCTTCTTAATAAGACAAATATTTCTGGGAGTTCTGCTCTAGCCATACGAGAATTATTTCTGAGATCCGCTCCATTTGCATGATGTCTTACCTCTGACAGCCCACAATGAATAACAGAAACTTCTGCATAAACAACAGTAAGCCCATGGCAATTACTGCTGTCTTTATTGATACACGCCAGATCGTTTCCTCAAACATGCCAGAAAATACAAAGCTTTTTGCGGGGGATAAGAGGGTCATATTTTCAACATTGATGAAAAGTGACTGTAATACAATAGGCACGTAAGTCAACCTACAAAAAAGTACCTAAATAATAGGTAAGCTTACCCAAAAATCATGACTGTGCTCTTTGCCCACATCAGTACACTGAGCCGCTATACCCCAGGTTCACCCCACGAAAACCTATATGGGATAAAATAAGCTTACACAGCAAAATATAAAAAATAAAAAATAAAAATTACACAGCAAAAAGGCTGAAAATATAGGGTACTTCTAGTTGAAAATATTTTACTTAGACTACAGTTATTCTGAAAATAACTGTTTTCAAACTTATCTTTGCATTTCAATGGCATTGAAGTCAGCTGTGTATAAAGTTTGTAGAGAAATCTGTGACGATTTGACTTTTACAGTGTCAGTTATTGTTGTCTGAGATCAAGTATACAGGGTTTGATCTTAAGAAGCAGATAGTTTGGGGAAATACAACAACTTTTATCAAATACAGGTCTGGGTCAGGTCTGAAGTTCCTCCCAAATGCAAATAGTCAAAGTATTTCTCTGTCGTCCCCAGTTCTTTGCCTCACTCGAGCTGGATCTTCTGTCTTCCCTCGGAAATTTCAAAGACCTTCTCAGTAAATCTCTCCCCCGCGTTTTAGAGGGAGTCATCTTCTGCCTTGGTTCTCCTCCAAAACTCTCAGTCCTCCGAGATAGTCCCCTGGAGCCCGTTACCTTCCCTAGTGTCGCCACATAAATCAGAAGCTCTTCCCGGAGTCTCTCCAGCAGCACGGTCACCTCCAGAAGGCTGAAGTCCTCCTTTAGACCACTGACCTCAGGTTAAAATTTCCAGAGAGCTCTGTAAACCCCACCTAAATATGCCTTTCCCCACCTTCACTTCAGACTGTCGGACCCCGCCAGAAGACCCTACTCTGCACACTGTACTCCCGGCACTTTATAATAAAATGTACTCGTGACCACTTCTGTGAAGCACCAGTTGCACACAGCCACTAGTGACTTCTTCAAAAAAATCTGTTCCGAGCGCACCTCAGCTGGGGTACCAGCAGGTAGCACCTTCACAGGCAGAGCCTGGGACGTGGCACCGTGTCCCCGATCCTCACTCTAAGCAGTTCACTGCGTTCCAACCAAGTCGGAGCGTTGGCATGAGAGCACGCAAGATTTTCTCTTTAAGCTTTGTAATTAGCTTCTGTTAACTTTATTCTGAGAACGAGGTTTAATCAACTGTATCACTGCTTTGTGTGGCTCTCATAAGCACGACTGACTGATTCACCCTTTTCTTTACTCATCTGACAAATAAATGCAATGGGGACAGCCACCGTAATGAGAGATGGCGGATTATCCTACAGGACCAACCAAAGACGTTGGGTAAGGTTGACCATCTTATGTGGAATAAACCTCCAGTTCCCACAGTCCTTCTCTTCCAGGCCACCATCCCCTGGCTGGGCAGAGGCTGTGCTGCTTGCACAGAGCTGCTTTGTAGGAGCCCACTGTCTAATGAAGAGATGTCAGTCTGAGTGGCCAGCAGACGGACCCAGCTCCCACCGGGTCTTGTTCAGCACTCGTTGCAGTTTACCACAGATCTCCCGTTAACCTCAGTGGAACTGGATCAGGCTCAAGAAATTGTCCAGCCACAGGAGACACGGAGGTTGCCGTTGGAGTAGGACAAGAACCCAACCCCACCTCACAGCTGCCTTTTCTCCCAATGCTCCCCAGTGGCCCTTGACACAGGCAGTAGCATCAGCAGGCCAAACTGCCACACGCACAGCCGTCTTCTCCACAGAGAACCTAAATATTGACTTGTGCTCCTCAGACCGACTGCATATGGCATCTGTTCGTTGGGAGGTTTGGACAAATGAGGTTCATCGTGGGGTTCTGCAACAGAGTCAGGCCGTAATTTTCCAGCACGGTTGGCTGGAATTTCCGAGGAATCACCATATAAACCAGGGCAGATGCTTCCCACCGCAGACAAGGGAGGACCTAAGGCCTTGACCAACATTATGTCCAGAAGCTGTCTGCTGGCTTCATGCCCATACAGCTCCGTATGCACCACATATTCCACATGATGTCATCTGCGACTTAAGATAAATGGGGTAAATTCATCTTTCCTTTCCAGTAAGTTTTGCCTACTTCTTCTAGCTTTGAATTGGGACTGCTGCATTAGCTATAGATACAATTATTTCAAAAAGTAGCCAATTAAATTACCTTTATTAAGTATCAAAATACGTTTGTTTATAAAATCTCAGCCATTACAAATGTGAAGGAGAGGAAGATCTGATCAGCATGGAAGTTTCTGGTAGAAGTCAAGACGTCCATCAATTTCATTGGTAATTGAATCAGATCTGTAAAGCATAAATTGATCTAAATATTGCAATTTTACTGTATAAATATCAAGATTCCTACAAAGGGTAACAATGAAAGATAAGACGAGCACTGGGGGGTGTTGTAAAGGCATTATGGGGAAAAAAAAGGAAATACTGGGCATTGCTTTCCAGTACACTCTGCTGAGGAAGCTGATGAGGTACTTGGCTCGCATGGAGATGTGGCAGCATTTCCTCTGGAAATGAAGAGCTGCTTTTGAAGCATAAGGAGCTATAGGAGCTCGGGGAGAAGAGAGAGGGGGAAACAGAAACTAAGGGAGAATAGGCCAAAAGAAAAAGCGTAATTGCTGGCAAGAATTTTACCATAGGGAATGGAACATGAAGAACTGCACAGGACAAGTTCTTTTGTTCTGAATGTACTCACATGAAACCTAAAATTACTCAAATATTTACATTTTTATCAATGGCTTTAATCCATTTTGCCATTTAATTGTACAAAGCCCTCTTCCACAACAAGAATATCTGTACTTTGTAAAATAAATCGTGGTTTACATTAAAAAAAAACAACTCAACATCACATAAAAAGCTACAGATGGAGTTTTTATATACAGTTGTTTGCTCAGTAGATAGAATATTGAATCCTTCACCCATTAAACGTATCCTCACCACAGATTTGCTGCACCTGCTGTTTTACATCTCAGTGTATCCAGTACTGAATATTTATGGTCCATCCCCAAGGAAGTGCAGGCAGGGCTGGAGGGGACGGCGATGGCACCTGCTGGAAGCGGTCACCAGCGCCCAGCCTCAACCGCATCCCCTCCAGCGGAAACAACTGCATCCCACCTGCACACGCAAAAGGGATAACAGGCATAAGGAAGAAATTTTTTACACTGAGGGTGATGAAACCCTGGCACAGGTTGCCCAGGGAGGTGGTAGATGCCCCATCCCTGGAAACGTTCAAGGTCAGGCTGGACGGGGCTTTGAGCAACCTGATCTAGTTGAAGATGTCCCTGCCCACGCAGGGGGGTTGGACTAGATGACCTTTAAAGGTCCCTTCCAACCCAAACCATTCTATGATTCTATGATTCTATGACATACAGCAAGACATACTGCAGGTACTTACAACCATTTTAATAGGTCTTTCTTTATTTGCATGCCAAGTAATCAACCTTGATGTTGTACCCAGGAGATACAAGGTCCTCCCACGGAACCACTCAAACACTGTGCTTTCACCTGATCTTCCCAGGCTGGAAGCTGGGGCAGTAATGCAAACCTGCAATGTCCATGAGCTTGAAGAGCTTAAAGCCTCTTGTTTGCAATAGCCAGGGACTTCTCATGCCCACGTAGACGTCAATTGGCACAGGTCTGTCCCTTTGGGAGGCTGCTGAGGTGACCGCCCCCAGCTAGCTGAGTCCACGGGGATGGTATCACACAGACTGCATCTGTACGTTCACCCTTGTCCCTCACTACGGTGGGATCAAAATCTGAGTCCTGGACTCACACTTTCCCCTCGCTGTGAGCCACTGTGTCTTTTTGCTTGAGGAGCAAACTGTAAAAGGACAATACTGGCATTTTTATAGTTGTTTGTCCAAAGACAATGCCAAGTAGCGAGCAAAGATGATTCATAGTTCTTACGCCTGGCAGTCTGCAGTGTCTCGGGCGCCAGAGCCCTTTGTAGCAACAAAATCTCCTCACATTTGTGTGAGGGGACGTTTCTCATGTTTTCCTCATGCAGTGCAAGCTGCAGTAACAAACCCGGCTTTCTTCTGAGAAGTGCGTTGGCATCAGCAGGGTCTGCAAGGCAAGACCAATGCCCTGAGATTCCCACTCCACAGGAATGACTCAAGGAATTGTTTTTCATCTATTAAAACAATTCAGAATAAAAAAAGAAGTTTTTAAAAAGAGTTGGAAGAACAGCTTAAAAAAGGAAATCGCCAAGATCGGTCAAAGCTGAGAAGGAACTGGCCAAGTGCAGAGCAGACGAAGAGGCAGTGGGAATGAGAGTGCACATAAACACAGGAATCCTTGAAAAATTCAAAACTCGGTAACTTTTTCCAGTGTCAGTGGACTTACTCATTTTACTCAGGAGACTTTAACCTTAAACAAAGAAAAAAAACTATTTTACCTCAGAAATAAATGAGATTTTCAAAGCCATATGGATATTTTATTTTTGTCTTGAGCGTGTTGCCATGCAACTTAGAGAGGCATCAGCTCCCTCACAATGATTGCCATGAAACTTCCATCCAATTCACTTCATTGTGTTACTTGATATGAGTTTTGAATGACCTCATATCCATCTGCCTATATTCTATTTAGTTCTCCACTTTTAAACAAGCAAACCACAACATCTTGACCTTTCTTTTATAGTCACTTCTCCTCAGCAGTGCTATTGAAGACAGTGAAGTTAGACTAGCACTTACGGTGGCTATTAAATCTCAAGAGTACTCTTGATTCTTATTTTATTGACATTACAGCACCCTGCCACATAAACCAAAGAGACCCACAGGGTCTTTGGGTATAAAAATTGGATATTTGGATCCAACAAACAAACAATAAAGACCCAATAACTAAAAAATACATAGGACAGTATGCACTTCTTAAAAACAGATAACCATTGAAACAGATTAGCAGGACATGTGTCATTCTCCATCCTGAGAGGCCTGTAAGTCAAAACTGGATATCTTTTTACAAACAACTGCATCCCTGAAGAAAGTGTTTAGATCGGATGCAGAAATCTGTGGACATGTCTCATCTCTCGGGGTCAGGAGTAAGGCTGGAGAACAGAGCGGCAGAGCAAGAGGGGTGAATAGTCATTATTAAAATCAAATTATATGCAGTATCCAGGCAAAGACAGACTATTAAAGTTTACATGAGAAAAATGTTTGCAGGAAAAATATTCTTAAAAGTTAAAAATACAGGAGAAAAGGGAAGCTAACTCTCTGGTAAGCCCGTTCTGCAATGATCTGGGATCAAAGGGCAAACTGCAGTGCATTAAGCCCTGCTGTTCGTTGCCGTTATGCTCCTGAATGGGGTCTGTACCACATCATTCAGCAGCTGTGAAGAGAAAGACATAAGCAGTTACCAATTTGTTAATTGGGGCTTTAAAAGGACAGGTTCAAGCACAGTATGTTTTCTTTCATAAAGGATTCACTGGGGACCTGCTATAACAATTTATGTTTTGTGTCCCATGCAGAATACTAATTCTTCTGCCTAAAGCCAGGCTATGTAAACAGGTACAACCAACACTTGTTTCCCCCCCAGGTTTAAGGGGCAGAGGGGGAAGCTGCAGGTCTGCTGAAGGTAGGAAGCAGCTCCATAGATCCCAACCACCCCACCCCACTGTCCTAGCAGTACTTGAGCAATTGCCATAATGGAGCAGAACCGTTGAATTTGGGGGGAAAAGGGCTCGCAGAAGAAGGTGCAGGAAGGAAAAGGAATCTTTGCCTTGCAGCAAAGAGATTTACCAAAATTAATAGCTGGTTTTTGCTCAGGTATCTGATGTCTTGGCTTTCTTACCATAGGTTTACGGTATGAGATGCAGAACGAACTATTCCATAGTGGAAGCCAATGGAGGCTCAGGACTTCGCGGCTAGAGATGGTGCTGAACTGCCTGTGGCAGGGGATGGCACAGAGGACAGCCGTGCAGCTGGGGGAGCGAAAGGGGGCTCCCCCCATGTCCCGGGCTGAGACACAGAGGAATGACTAAAACAGGGAGCCAGCACTGCCAGGTGAGCGCGGACCAGCAGCCCCTTGCAAAACCAGACTGAAACTGGAAATCTGCAGCTTGGTGGTGCGGTCTGAGAGCAGGCTTTGGGCAGAGATCTCGAAGCCATGCAGCCCAGGGGCTTCTGTTTCCAGGCCATGCAATAATAGTGCATACAAGGGAGATCCCCCTTTTCCATGTTACTTTTGGGGGACAAATGAGGTATAACGGAAGGCAACACATATGCCACGCATCAGCTCTTGGCACTGCCACTGCTCATGCTTTGTTTTTCGGGTTTGTCTGAGCACCTTTCCCCAATAAACCTGGGAGAGCATCGCTAGGTTTTCTGCTTCAGTTGCACCTTGGAAGAGCATGGTGTTCTAGTCAAACATTCCCGAGTTATTAAAAACATGTCATGAATACACAGAGTGTGCAGTGTATCACTACAGTGACTTGGTGACGATGCACTGGTGCTTTCTCAGCGGAGAGAAGTCATGGGTCACGCTGCTGATACTACTGCTTTTGTCTTTTTCTAGGGAAGAAGGCACACGAACAATGCCACCTCCTGGGGCCTTTACTTTTTCTTCCTTTATTTCAGGATTTTTTTTAATACGAGATAAAAGTCAGACTTAACTGTCTCTCTAAAATGTCTGTATGGGAGCAACATCACAGAGTGATTTCAGGGATGGTGGGCAGCCAAGTGAAGCCTGTATACAAGTATGGTGCATCTGCAGAAAGGACATGCATACATGAGGATAAATCTCCGGGTTGTCATTTATTATAAATTCTGATGAAAATATAGAGAGGAATTTTTATTTCTTCCTTCTGAGCATATGTAGAATTTTAACATGAGCATTTTATTAAAAAGCAGCCTGAGTTATGAATCATTCATAGCAAACGACTGACTCCCACACGTTGGCAGAATGACCCGTGGTTAGCTTATTCGCCGGCAACAAATAAAGCGGTTCTTAATGAACCCAGACAGGTTATTCTGAAGGCACCGAAGAAGCAAAATCAGGTGCATTTTTAGGATTCAAGAAAAGTTGTATATTTTGTCAGGATCTCAGTGGGGTTTTTTTTCCTTTTTTGAATAATGAATGAAGTTGTTTTAACGTAGTGTTAATGCCGGGAGTGCTGGGTGAAGAAATTCAATTGAAAGCCTGTCACAGGACTCTCTTGTTTCCCTGACAAGAGTTGTCATGTTCCTGTGACACCTGATGTGCGGAGCACCCACTGATAAATAGCTTAAAGATGAAATTGTCAGTCTCCATTACCTCGCACCAGCAATTACCCGGTGCGGTGGCCTGGGGTGCCGGGCCGGAGACCCACAGGTCCTGCAGACGGAGAGGGAGGGTGGGCGCGCGTGGGTGCAGCATCTCCTCGCCCAAGGGACCGGAGGAGCAACTTCACAGCCTGGTGCAGAGGGACTCTGCACGGGTTGGTTGGTAACGATGATTCTGGAGATCCTTCTTTTTGCTGTGCTTGCAGCAGAGAAAGAGCCAGAGAAGACTATGAACACGCAGGGTAAAAACCCGTGAAGGAAAGAGGGGAGCTAAGAGAATGCGTGGACAGCTTTGGCTTTGGGGGGGGGGAAACTGCACATGCTTGTGGAAATTAGCCCCAAAGTTTCAAGTTGGATACCTCCTGGGCGGTAATTTAAATTGAAAAGTTTCCAGCTGTAAATGAATTTTATATTACTCACTTAGGGCTAAGACGATGGCACTAGTTTGCCACCTTCATTCCCCACTGACAGGAGGGGAAACATCCGAAAACCCCGTGCCACTGGGAAATACTTTCATAGTGTCCCTTGGATTTTTCCCATTTCTGGCTACTTCAGGGAGACTCTGGGAACGGCTGTGCTATAACCATAGCAACGTAGAGATTCTGCACAGCACTCAAAATTTCTGTCGTTAACAAAAAAGCATAGTTGCTAACAGAGTAAGGACAAAATTTGTTTCTACTTGCATTTAATGGAGCCAGGTGTGTTGAACCAGCACCATTTTGCTCTTTGGCAGGGTCTGGAGCTGCAGGAGCAAGGAGAGGAGGCTGGGTGGGATCGGCGCGAGCCTGGGAGCGCGGCTCACGCACGCTGCCAGGGCTCGCTTTTGGTAACCCACTCGGGCTTTGGCAGCAGCTGTAAGGCTGGGCTGGTGGTCTGTGGTGAGAAGGACTGACCTTCCCCAAGCTCCCCAGGAGGGACCGGTGGGGTTTCTTCTGGTGGGAAGGGGACCTCGGGGCTCTGCTGTAGGGTTAGGGTTGACGTTAGACAAAGCCATGGCTGGCCTGACCCCATACTGGCGACAGACCTGCCTCAGGACCCTCTGGGTTTGTTCAGTTCCTTACCTGAAACGAATTAGTAATTTTATTTTATTTTATTTTGTCAAAACAGGATTTGGAGAAGCAGCAAAATATTTCATTTCAGTAAGATGCAAAAAGCAAAACAGCAAAGATGAACCACAGGTGGAAGGACACCATTCAGAAACCGGAGGAGGGGTCAGCAGCCTACTTCTGACTTCAGAGAGTCCTAAACTGGTACAACTCAATGTCCGTTAACAAAAATATAGCTCAAGATAGTAATACTGTAGATAAAATTATACAAAAACTTTTAGGTACAGTTTCTTTTGGAATTGTTCCTTACCCTTTAAATATACTACTGGCACATTTCCATCAACTGGGATACGTGTGAATGGGCTATATCACTTGTTTTTAGAGACAAAATGCCAAGGTAAGTGATACTTTGCCACATACATTTTATTTACATGTACACAGTAGAAAATAATGATTAAAATCAACTGGTTATGAAGGGGTTAATTATTTCTGTGACCCAGTTACACTTTTGTCTACTTAACACCAAATTTCTACGAGTAAACGCTGATCTGCAAGATTTTCCAGGCATTGCTGTTGATTTCAACAAGGGCAGAATCCGTGAAAAGACAAATGAAAGATTTTGACGAAGCAAAGAAACATCCCCACAAAGAGCTGGAAACTTCTGAAGCCCTCCAGGTACATCTGAGCGCGATATCCCTGCTGTGCTGCTGCAGACGGGAGCTTTCGCAGCAGCGAGGTGCTCAGATGCCATGGTGACGAATGTTCCTTGAGAGGGTGAGCAGAGAAAAACTAACAGATCCTCCCGTCGCACCGATTCCAGCCGCACGCTAATTAGTGGTGATACCATGCAGCGTAAGAAGAGTAGGGGAGGACGAGCATGGGAAAGGTTAATCACATCTTGTTTTGCCTGACAATGACTCCTTAAATGATGAACCCTTTCCAACCTGGCTTTTAAAAAATATATGTTAGATCTTCTTTTTACATGCCTCACCTTTATTTCTACTGCACTTGCCCATTAAATGCTTTTGTTCAAACATTCAAAGCAAGCTTTTTTGAACCACGGTAATTACAGCTGTCAATTGGGGCATTATTTATTCTGCATCTCACCTACATGATGTTCAAATACACCTTTTGAAAATTATAAATATTGGCTTATTTATGTATATTTTTCTTAAACACATCACCTTCCTTTAAGCAGCAGGTTTAGAGAGGATGTCTTCTACTTTTCCTGCTGGGAGCCTTATTATTCCTTCAGCGACACGGGAGCACAGAGCCGCCACCCGCACAGAGCCCATCAGACATCATCCTTCTCAAACATCACACACGAGCCATCATTATAACCAGTCCCCCGCTCACCTACACCGTCAGGTTTGAATACTGGAAATGCCTTTTGTGTTTTCCAGAGACACCGAGAGGAAGGAGGCCTCGGTGTCCTCACGTAATGATCTGCAGAGATCATGGTGCACCAGCAACTTGCTGAAAAAGGAACAAATGACATGTCTTCAGCTTGTTCTCTTGTCTGACGGACGCCTCTGGTTCCAGAGAGGAATCCTTCAGACCCTTCCTGAAGACGTCAAAGTGGGTCAGAAAAAGAAGAGGGGAACAGAAGAGAAAGTGAGAGAAACCCAGCATCCAGCAACCGCAGAGCGGTTTCTTGGGTAACCATGGGGTCACCCACCCTCGTGAGAAGCTGTTGCTCTCACACAGCATGTGTCCTGCTGAACACAGAGGGACGCGCAGCAGGATGAATCCAGGGTGCTGGACTTTTAGGTGCATTGACTAAAGATTTCCTAATTACTCTAAATTTATAAGTAAAAACGCAAAATATGTTCTATGAAATACAAAGCTATGGAAGTTGTAAGAACTTTTGCAATTGATCCAAAACCTAAAAAACATAGGGTGGAAACATAGATATGCTGTCCATCTGACCATGTCAAATCCTTAAGGTCTTCGACTGTTCCACCGCTCTGTGAAAGCACGCAAAGCAGCCCTCCAAACCCAAAAGTGAATCGAGCAACTTTTCCTCCCGAGTCCAGATCTCATCGCCATCAGTTAGCTCTTCAGAGAAAGTTGGGAGAAGCAGCAGCCTTGCATCCTCCCGCCAAGGGGCAAAAAATACTCCGGGACTCCACAGGTGACTAAGGGGAACCCTGAGCATCGCGCTGATGCAGCACAATGGAGTGAAAACAATGATCCAGTCACCTTTCAAATTCCCGGGATAAGCCCAGGATAAGTGTATGTGATGCTCAGAAACTCTCCTACCACAGACATAGCTTCCCCTCTCCAGTAAGTCCTCTGATAAATCAAATAACCCTCTCCATATGTTTACCAAGCTCCATCTCAACTTATTTAGACTCCTTCTTCCCTCATTTTATTTGGAAAACCATTACAGACCTTCATTCCTGGGTGGCTAGACTCTGTTTTCTAATTTCTATCTAAACGTATTCATGATCAGTTCATAACTATTTGATCCTGTCATTTATCCTCCAAGTTAGAGAATCCTTATCCTTCACTGACATTCACCATCTCTGAATGTATTAACCAGGAATCATCACCGCTCCTCTCAACCTGTACCTGGCTAGGGCATGGCAACTGGTGTTCTTCCAAACTGGCTCCTTTTTAAAAGAAAATATATCAATTTTAAATGTAAAGAACATTTACCTTAGTCGCTCTCAGAAAAACCCTCGATATCCCTGGATTACGTCAGCTATGACATCTACTTGCCAGATCTAGCTAGCCGCAGAACATATAGTTGCTGCATTAAAAAGTAATTCTTCCGATGTTTTGGAGATACAGTGTCACTTCTTGGACTGTGTCACTCTTAACTGTACCCTTTCACGTACCCAGAAATACAGCTTTGCTGAGGTTACCTCTCCTAAATGATGAGGAAGACATTACTTTATTTTACATCTGCTTTGGCGATTAAGTTTAAAAATCTAAACCGGATCTCCTGTGGCTCTAAAAGAAAATCCTAACCTGTATTGCAAATGTCAACTAAATTGTGGGCAAATACATGTTTGGATTTTCCTGTCAAAAGAGTGAAGTGTATCATGAGTCCTTATTTATTTCTGAGAAGGAGCACTAGAACTAAAACAACTGTCTGACAGGCAAAATTTGCTGGAGAAAATAATGCATCTATATCACAATTCTGATTGCAGAAAAGGCTGTTGTCAACAACACCGAGAGCTCGGTTAGGGAATATTTGCTATTGTTTTGCAGTAAAACTGTAATGATGAAATATGATCCATTTTCATCGTCCCTGCACATTTGACTATTGAAACTCCACGTTATTTCTAAATTACATGTTGATGGTGGATGTGAAGGGTCATATGCAAAGCACGTGGGCAAGTTGTCAAGGCAATGGACACGCACACTTTTCCTTTTAAAGCTGAGGTGGTTTCACACACTCTTTAGGCAAAGTATTTCCCATTACGGGCTTATTAATGACATGTAAAAATATTTAATGTATGGCAGAACAGCAAATAACGTACCTGGCACCAAAAAAGGTTTATGTGAAAACAGAACTTGCATATGTCATGTTAAACCTCCTTTCGTGCCATTCAGCATCTCCACCAAGCAGGAGAGAAATATCCAGGTATGATCTACCTTCACTCGAGAAAAGTCTGTGACCTAGGCCGTGTGACACTCACGGGCGCAGGTTAAGGAAATGCAATCCAGAGTGAATGAAAAAGAGAATCAAAAGAAATTTGAAAGATCAGTTAAGTATTCTGAATTACCTTGGTATTTAGAGAACTGATCTGAAATTAATAAAAAAGAAATTCAACTCAGACCACATGCAAAGTATCAGATTTTGAAGGGAGAAATCAAATATACAAGTCTTAAATTGTGAACAAGTGAAAGAGCAACAGTACTGCAAAAAGCACTGACCTACGGTGAATCGTAAACTGAGCACGTATGCATGATGTGATGCTTTTGGGAAAAAAATTAAGTATTATTTTAACATGCACAAACAGTAGCACTGCACAAAAGCAAAATGAAATAGTCCCTCCACCGCACGCAGCACGGTCCTCAGCTACGGCGCGGTACGCAGCCGCACCCTCACGCTCCACGTCGGTTGGTGGGGGATAGCCAAGAGCTGAGCAACAAAAACAATCGACTGTCTAGAAAATAAGGCCTAGGAGGAAAGTTTTTAAAATCTGTGTTTGAAGTATGGAGAAGAGGAACAGTCCCTTCACACGTGCCAGAGGATGTTAGTCAAAGAGAACAGTATCAGGCCTCCTGTATACCAGCTGATGGAAAGACAAGAAGTAGTCCGCTTAACCTGCAGAAAGGAAGACCCAGGTCAGAAGTGTTTCCGATCGCTACTTCTTGCTTGGCTACAACCGACAGAGGCTGGATTACGGGACGGCTCACAGAGCACGGACGGGGAGCGCCTGGTTTGGGATTAAACCAGCGGCTGTCGTGACTGGTCTCTTCAACTGACCGTGCCTCCGAGCCAAGGCAGAGGGCTAAGCGGCCTCTTCGAGCCCCTTTTAGCCCCCCGTTTAAATGATTTAGTCAATACTTGCCAACTCTACTCCTACTAAAACAAACATATTTAAACTATTATTTAAAACACTTATTTTGTGATTTTATGTACTCTCAGCAGGCTTGAATCATTCTTTAATTATTAAATTACTAAATGACAAGCAGTGTCTAACCTTCTCTAAAGGCGACATGTTGAAGAAAATCTTTCCTCCAAAAGCATGCCAGCTTGAGCGACAAGTCAGTACCCATGACTTGCTTGAAAAACTCTATTACCAAACCTCTGTCCCACTTGAAAATTGGAACAAACTTTGGAAGACCAACTCTCCAGATGCTATGGTACCTCCTAAAACTGCTTTCCAGCACAGCAGTCCTTGTGTTTCAGAGTAAATCACAAACCTGTGAGTGTCTTGAACGGTTTATAGCACTTGCACTTTTTAACATAGGCACCGCATTTTCACTATTTCTTGTTTAAACAAGTATCTGTCAAGTTGTGATGCGCTTTGAAAAACGAACAGTCAAACACCATTTCGCAGTATAATTCAGTGTGTGTTCAATTACATCAACACCAATAGGTTTTCATAATGTTAGATTTCACCTGATGGAAGCACATTGCACTCTTAACTCATAGATCTGAAATTATTATTATGTCTTGGAAAGCACCAACAACATGTTCAGTGCTTTAAAGTGATGCTTAAAAACCGAGGTGCCCCAAGCTGCTTAATAAAGAGCACGGCATGCAGACTTCATACCAGGAAGGGACATGAAAAACAGAATGAAAGAGCTACGATGCACAGGCAACCTTCATTTAATTACCTGCCTTTGATCTTGGCTGGCCTTTGTACCACTTGGTTTTTCTTCAGGAAAACTGATTTTCCGGGCTTGTTGGTAGGAATTGGCTGTCTAGAGACAGGCCAATTAAATAGTTTTCTGTACATTTTTTCATTCTCAACTGTTCGGTTTCATTATGTTAAAATGATGGGTGATGTATTTCTCATTTACTTGGTTATTATCAATTCCTTACGCAAATTTGAAGCCAAAATGTACTGTGATAGAAACAAGAATCCAATAAAATTGTTCATAAGCTATTGTGAAATGGGGAGTAGATATTTAAATGAAACTTTGTGTAAGAAATACAGGAAAAGAAGATCAGCATATCAAGAACCTTTAAGTAAAGCTAATTGGTTTATTAAATAAAGGGAATATCCCTTATAGTCACTGAGTTGAACACCAGATGTGTCTGGTCACAGCATCCTTCCAGACTGTAGAAGATCTTGGAGGTATCCTCCAAGTCCATTTTAAATTTTGTTCTGTAGAAGTCAACCCTTGTGGCTGCACAGAAGCCACACAAAGGCCGTGAAATCTTCTGCACGGGCTCTGCCTCTTCTTTGGCGTTTCTGCAGATGGGAGAGAGACCCGAATTCTGAGAGTATTGTAATGAATTCACAAACCATGATTTCAATAGGAACCCGGGATTTCGGAACAATGCCTCTCCTAAGCATGCTGAAGTTCAATCAAATTCTTACTAAAGTCAACAGATGCCAATTTTCTTCTAACATACTAGCTTTAGACAACATTTTTTAATAAGCAGAAGGATATTACAGATGAAGAAAACCTTCCATCACACATTAATTTATTCTGTAGGTCTGGATGTTTTTTGTCTCCCTGATATTACACCTCACGATTGATATTCCTGTTACTTATGAAAGGGTCTTTCCTGAAGGTACACAGGAATGAATTAACTTCTAGGGGCCAAGTTCTGGTTTTGATTATTCCCTATAATCCTACCGACATAAGCAGAGCCTCACCCAGGCAAAAACAGGGGAACAGCTGGGTGGTGCCTATTTTTCTGGAAAAGGCAGGTGTCAGTGGAAAAGTCCTGCTTGTAGGAGGTCTGAATGGAGACACGTGCTGCATGATCTTGATGCACCCTGCCAGCTTTATGTTCTGTATCACGTGCAACTCAAAAATAATCTTGCATTCCATTTCCAGTGCCAATCATGCATGGTGACAGTGATGTTTGTGGTTTTTTTTTTACATAGAGTTATCAATACGTCGATATTTAAAATATCTCCCCTGAATTCCATAAAAAAGCAATAACAACAGAACCTGGAAAAATGTGTGTTACCGAAGTGCCACCTGCTGTACTGACTAAAACATCGTAGGATGGCAGGAGCGCATCCTTCCAGGCACTCTGGTCTGCAAATGGATTCTCCAGCTTTTTTCAAACTCTTTTTTATTTACTTCATTTTAAAGATCTGTGCTGATAAAGTGGCCAAAGAAGATTTGTTGCCATCTATTACAGCGTTAAGACTCTAATATCTCATTTAAGCTTAGATTGGTTATTCAGTGCCATAAAGGAATGTCATTTTGAGAAAAAAATGCTAATTGAGGTTTTAAATTTTGCAGGCTGTGAAGCACCACTTCTTAAATAGGCTGTGTACACAAACACAAGCGCAGCGCAGGACCTGTTGCTGTTGTGGTCCCAATTGGTGAGAGCAGCAGCCGCCCGGAGACCATCTCCTTTTCATCTGGTACTTTCCCCTTGTTCTTCTAATTCTGGAGTAGAGAAAAAAGGTTTTTCACAGCCCTTGCTCAAAGTTCCTGCACAGCCCTTCACCTGCGACCTCCTCCGCCTGCAGGAAAATGCAGGTTTAGTCCTTTCTGATTATTATGGACATTTCGTAACTGGGAATTTGTACACAGCCCTCTGTGGCAGACAAACCAGATGCCGCAACACTTTTTTCCAGTGCACTCACGCTGTTTCATACTTTTATAAACAAATGGCAATAACGCTGTCATCTTGCCTCATGAACTGGAGTGTGGATGTGACAAAAACCAGTCCCGTAACCAGATTCCAGATGATTTTTCCACAGAATGCGGCTACAGCATGGGAGGGAAAGGGAATAAAAACTGCCAGGAAAGTACTATTTGCTATAAATAAGCACACTGCATGTACTTAATTAGGTAATGCTGGTCAACCTAAGTGCAGCAGATCTTGCCGGATCATTACCAGTCCAAAAAGGAAAAGGAAGGGCGGTCAGAAGCGGTTTGAAAGAGAAGCTGCCAAGCGCACCCCGCGCCGGCGCTGCTCCCGCAGGGCTGTACTGGGCCGGCATGGCCACGCGCACCCCGCTGCCGGACAAACCCACCGGCAAACCACCCAACGGTTTTTTAGTCATACTTTTAAAAGGCATTTTTTTAAATAATGGATTTACTTGAACACTAACATTAATATTTATACAGATGCTCTGCCATATCCATATTTAAAACCCTCTGTATGTTCTTACGAGGATTTTGTTACGGCCATCGCAGAGAGAGACCAGTTTGAACCTTGTGCACTCTCGTCTGTGAAAATGAGGCCTTACTTGATTTCTTGTTCATTATGTATCAGGAACTGATGGTTCATCTGTGTGTTTTACTGAGGTGAAGGTGTACACGCAGGAATTCACCGGCAGGCTTTCCTCGTGAGGAGCCCGGGCAGTTCTGTCCCTGGGACTTTGGGGTGACAGAGCCACAGCAACAGCTGTAGGAGGATAAAGTGCCACGAACAAGGGAGCTCATACGAGCGATTTTCACACCCGCAGGGCTGACGAGAGCTCCCCGCCCCGCCGGGCCGGTCCCCGGCAGGCAGAGCAGTTCCCCTCCCCACGCCCGCGCTTTCCCCTCAGGCACTCCGCCCTCCCACGGCGGCCGCACTGCGCATGCGCCGCGCCCTCCCGCGCCGCCGCTCGCGGCCCTCCAGCCCGCTGGGGGGCGCGCTTCCTTCGCGCCTTCTTCCCGCGGCCGGGCTGAGGCGTCCGAGCCGCTGCCTGACCAAAATCCCGCCCGGCGGCGGCTCCACTCGCTGCGGCAGCAGGGCGCAGGCGCGGCGGACAGCCCTCCCGGCGCAGGGCCCCGGTCCTCTTCCGCGGCGGCGGCGCTCGGCGCTCGGCTCGGCTCGGCTCGGCTCGGCTCGGCTCGGCGGGGCCCAAGATGTCGACCAAGAATTTCCGCGTGAGCGACGGGGACTGGATCTGCCCCGACAAGAAGTGAGCGTGGGCGCCGCGGGGGGCGACAGGAAGGTCCCGCGGGGCAGCGCCAGGTCCCGGCGGCCCCGGGGGAGCCGCGGCGGCCGGGTCTCGGGGGGGGCGGCCGCCCTCCCCCGGGCCGGGCGAGCTGCCCCGGGGGTCTCACAGGTCCTGGCCCCCGTCGTGCAGCGGGTCCGGCGGCAGCCCGCCCCGGCGTCGGGCACGGCCTGAGAAACTTCGTGGTTTAATTTGGAACAAACTCAGCTTGAAATATAACGGCGATCTTCTTTAACTCGTGTGTGTGTGCATTTTCCAGAGTTTAGTTACTAGCGTCTTCGTTCGTTCTTTCTCTTTTAATTTTCAGGTGTGGAAATGTTAACTTTGCTAGAAGAACCAGCTGTAACAGATGTGGGAGAGGTGAGTATCTGAGGTGATACATCTCCTCGTCCATTTCTGCCTTCTTAAAAGAAAAGAATATTAAATCTTCTTAATTAATCATAAAGGAAGATGTTTGAGAACTGTTTGTTTTTTGTTTGTTTTTTTTCTTTTCCAGAAAAAACGACAGAAGCCAAAATGATGAAAGCTGGAGGGACTGAAATAGGAAAGACACTTGCTGAAAAGAGTCGTGGCCTCTTCAGTGCTAACGACTGGCAGTGTAAAACGTATGCCCGTTTAAAAAACGCAGAGTGTTTTCTTAGAGCCACCCAACACATCTACAATATGATACTTAATTTTGTCAGTATAAATTTACTTGTACTGATGAGAGAAGAGCGATCAAAACTCGCAGCTGTTCTGCTAGTAGTGTTTTGCTGTGAGGATAGCATCCATTTTTGTTTGCTGGACAGCAGTTGAGTACTTAATTAACATGACTGGAAAAAGATTTAAAAAAATCAAGACGAGGCAGGTGAAAGTTCATGTTTTTCTCTGATAAGCCGAGACACTTCTCAAGCTTGGAAGAAACGCGTAAATGGAAGTAACACCTTCATTGCAGTACAATATTTTGTTGTTAACATTCGCCAGATATTTAATGAGTAAAGTTTAGCCCATATTTAAATTCCTAGATGTTTCTCCAAGCCATCAATTGGGCATATTAAGATCTAAATTAGAAGAGGACTACTTTAATAAAATGCTTTGGTTTTTGAAAGGTGCTCTCAGATTTTCTGGAGCAATTTTAGGATTTCAGTTTTTGCTGATTGAGTAAGCTGTCTGACCGGTGAAGCCTGGATTTTTTTTTTTTATTTTTTCCTGTCAGAACGTAGCTGTGTTCAGCTGATGGGTTTCCATTTGCGCTGCTCTGCAGCACAAGACGGGCAGGTCCCCTGGGCAGCGCCGTGGCTCCCAGTGTCTGAGGGAATCCGCCTGATGGCACGCTGCAGGATTGTCCTCCGTCCGAGTTCTTAGCTAGGCTGTGTCTTACAGACCTCCTCCTCTCCTCTGTGGGACTGAGCAGCTCCTGATGATAGTGCCACAGGTGGATGAAGTACAGGTGGCCTTTTAGGATGCTGAAAGATAGAAATGCGGCAAAGAAAGCATATAGCTGTAGCTGTGCATCAGTGGATGGCGATGACTGCTCATAAGCGTTATTCCCATGGTACCTTCTTCGTTAACTCCTCTGAACTGTGAATGCCACTAGTGGAGAGTAATGAGGAATTTTAACACTTTGTGTAGTCTTACTTCTGTTAACTTGCCTACCTGCGTGTTAATTTTACTTCTTTCCCCTTGATTTGTCCAGTGTGGTCGTCTTCCCATCATCCTCGTGCTGGTGAAAGACCCACAGACTCTCTTGCAGTTCTTTGTGTCTGGTGATTGTGAGCCTTGGAGTTAATTGTGTTGTACTAGTGACTGCACATGGCTGCTAAAACTTGGCAAATACATTTTTATGATTTTTTTAAGTGTTGCCTTTTTGATTTGAAATAAAATGTTTCTTATTTGTTTTGTTCTTTTTGCCTCTGAAGATGTGGTAATGTGAACTGGGCCAGAAGATCAGAATGTAATATGTGTAATACTCCAAAGTATGCTAAATTGGAGGAAAGGACAGGTAAGATGGTTTTAAAATACTCAGATTACTGTAAGAAAACTTCTTTGTATAAATCACAATGTAACCTAATTAAAGGGATTGTTTTCACAGCAGAACTAGCAAAGTTGAATGATTTTCCATATGTAAATACATCTCTAGGTTCTTAGACTCGATTACTTTTAGTAATGTGTAAAGTACATGAGGTTTCATTTGGAAAGTCAATGAATATTCAGCTTAAACTGCCTCTATATTTGATTTTGATACTAAGTCGTTTGGAAGGAGTAATGCAATATTTTATTAAACTCCAAAAGGTCCAGCGTATATATAGTGTCCATCTACAGAGGACTTGGCAGTCACAAGGACAGTGTTTGAAGGCTGTATAGATTAGACTGTTATGTCTTAATGAGGTTTGAGGCTTGGTCACACTGCGATGCATTTTAAGTTCCTCCTGCATTAACAATGAACCCAGTGCTAACTAGAACAGAGGATATTCTTACAGTGCGGTCGTAACTATTTGTACTGTTACCACTGCAAATGCGATCAGGCAGAGAATTTAATGCATAGAGTGTAACACTAATGCATATTAAAAAAAAAAGCATGGAGAAGAGCACAGAGCTTATTATTCAAAAGGAAAAAGAATACTTTTAATATTCTTATTTAATATTGTAAGAATATTAAAGAATAATATTTAATTGTATTTCATATAATATTTCATATAATTAAATATTTTTAATATTTAATTAATTTTTCAAGTTCTGGAGTCCTTCAGAGTAAATTTGCAGTCACGCGCAGGACACCTAGCATGTTGCCACACGCTTGCAGTAGATTACAAAGTCAGCTGAAATTAAAGCGAGCCGTTAAAGTTTTCCCACTCACATTATAAAAAGGAATAGAAAAAATTCTTAAAGGCGAATCTTGGCAGTTGTACAATTCAGTGCAACTACAGGATGCTTTTATTCCTGTTTCTCCCTGAGGAGATATATATATGGCTTTATGTCACAGAATAATTGCGATATGGGAGCAGACTGGCTCGCGCAGAAGCGACCAAGGAGGCTGCACGCACGTAGGACCTGGCTGTGGCGAAGCGGCTGCAGCAACGCCAGCAGCTGGGAAAGCAGTTAGCGCGTGGTGCCCTCGCCTCACGTTTCCTTGCCTGCTTTCCCGAGTTGGCTGCTGGCGGCTCTCAGAGGTGGGGTTTTGGGACAGTAGCCTTTATTCTGGCCCCCTGGAGACACTCTCGTGTTTATCCACGCCAAGGCCGTTGTCAGGCGCGGCAGCCCCGCCACAGCTCTTCGGAGAAGCTGGTGGCTCAGCGCGGCTATAGTCCTGAAATTTTTTTTTTTTTCCATTCTTTTAAACGCTATTGCTTCTGTGTTGTTTATGTGTCTTAATCCACTTTCTCAATTAGGTTTCTGAAGAACTATATTTAATAAATGTGTGTGGGAACAATTCATGTTCCTCTTGAGATCATATTACACCCTTATGGCATATATTTATATATCCACTGAAGGCTTCCAGAACCTCTCTGAAAGTTTATTCTAAACTTTGTGCTTAGTGTAGCTGAAATTGGTGCAGCTCAAGAGATTGTCTTATTTTACCTCTTTTTACAGGATATGGAGGAGGATTTAATGAACGAGAGAATGTTGAATATATAGAACGCGAAGAATCAGACGGGGAGTACGATGAGGTAAGATTGGGTACATGTATTACTCTGGAGAGATGCGTATTGTGTGGTTTGCGTTTAAGATACATACATTTGCATTTGGTTGCCTTACGGAGAAAAGCGCTAGTCAGAAATACGTTGTGTGCATCTCTTTGTCAAATGCTCAAGTGTGAAAGTTTTGAACTGACAGTGAATGCATCTGCTTTGTCTTTTTGGGGGTTAAAAACTAAGAATGAGTTCAAGTTAAACTGGTACAAGCTGAGTTCATTAAACTTCTTAGGGAGCGTCATGCATGTTGTTTTCAGCCAGATGTTCGACATTGTTTTATGAAGATACCCCGTAGACACAAATATAAAATGCTCTTTTGTTAAATTCAGATTTCCATTAATCTTGTCTGTGGGTACTAATTGTATCTAAGACAAGCACCTCTTTAGAGTTTCTTGTTGCTAATTGATGTTTCATGATACTTCTCCTTCCCTTTGAGCAATACCTTATTTGAAATTGATGCATATTTATTTTCTCATAGAAGTTTTATCAAAAAATACAGTTGGAAATTACTTTTGATTAAATCATATTCTAATGGAATAAAATTTCTTAGTTTGGACGCAAAAAGAAAAAGTATAGAGGGAAGCCAGTTGGTCCTGCATCTATCCTGAAGGAAGTAGAAGATAAGGAATCTGAAGGGGAAGATGAGGAGGATGAGGATGAAGATCTCTCCAAATATAAATTGGATGAGGTAGCGTGTTTTGTTTTTTTTTTTATTCTAGCAATTATTTTTTAATTATTACTACAGTGCTGTTTAGTATTAGTAGGTAAGGTTTGGTCTGTATTTTTAGCTGCCTTTAAAGGAATGTAGAGGAGTAGCTATCAGAATAACCGCTACTACAGCTTCTATAAAGTACATACACAAGCTCTGTTTTGTTCTAAATACCTGCATTCAAAGGTGTGTAATTTTTTTAAATCATAAAAAACTAAAGGCTTATCTGAAATCAGAATCAAAAAATTTTGAGATCTTTATTTGGAACCTTTATGTATGGTTACCATATAAAGGGAATGTTCTTGAATTTTGTTCTTAGCCTTTTAAAACCACATCAGACTTATTTTTTATAAAATGGAACAAAATATTCAGAGATTTTTTTTCATCTTTCCTGAAATACATGGTCATCACATATTGGATTGTCCACATCTTTGGACAACAGTCATGCAGACACATGCGTATATGCTTATTTTTAACACAGCAGTCACCAAATTCTGCAGAATGATGCTATTTTATAGATTTTGAGTCTGAAAACTCTTCCAGGCACTCATTTAAAGTAAGTGGTAAAAATGAACGTCTGTATTTTCATTAACTTCATTAAATAACAGAAAATGGGACTTCAGATGTTTTTTTGCAGGTTTTTTAATACTTTGCTTTGAAACGCAAATTTTCAGTCACTCTTTACTCGTAAAATATTTTGGATCTCATTAAATGCACTAACAACAGTATTTTTAAAAGTTGGAAAAAAGCACAAAATAAACCATAGAATAAGTAAAAAACGCTAACTGAAGAAAACAATAAAAATATTTCCTAAGTATTTTTTGTATATCTGCATTTTTTCAGGATGAGGATGAAGATGATGCTGACCTTTCAAAATATAATCTTGATGCCAGTGAAGAAGAGGACACTAATAAGAAAAAGAAATCCAATAGGCGCAGTCGTTCTAAGTCTCGATCTTCCCACTCACGATCTTCATCGCGCTCATCCTCTCATTCAAGCTCAAGGTCTAGGTCCAGGTAAACGGGTACAGGTCAAGGGTAACGCCAGGCAAAATGTCAGTATCTAACTTCTTTATTTACTTTTTTTTCTTGATTGCCTTACAGTTTTAGTTTGATAATGTTAACAATTTTATGTACAGAATTTATACAGGTAGATAATGTTCTGTTCTGACCTTCTGTGGATCCTCAGTAGGGAGGCTTCATATGTCTTGTTGCTTATTTTAGTAAATTTAAGTTGATATTTCAATTTAATCCTTCAAATAAATTTAAAAACATAATTTATTTTCAATTTTATTTTTAGGCTTGCTGGCTATATATGATTCAATGGGTGAACTTTTTTTAGCAATGTTGAGTAGAATTGTTGAACAGAGAAGCAGAAGAGTGGTATTGTTAAAGTGGGGGGAGGTGGAAGAGGGAGGTATTGTTAAAGTGGGAAGAGGGCAGTGATGATGCAGTTCAGACAGATTCAGTGAACAGACAGAATGGAAAATGGAAATAAAGGCAAGAAACTTGAACTTAGTTTGATGGCAAGCGACAAAGCTTTAAGTACAGTGGCAATGTTTTGAGAATAATACTCAAGGTTTACATTGATCACGGGACCACAAAAAAAGTCTACTGGGTAGATTTAAGATCTCTTATTATTTAAATTCAGTAATATATGAACAATTGAATACATGTTTTGTAATCATGTGATGTAAATCATGGTGTAGCTTTTTAGCTGCCTTACAACTAATACAAAGATGATACTGATAGGTTTAAGACCTCACACCGGTACTAGCTCCTAGGGTTATACATAAAGTTCAAGTTTCTTCTAGGTCTTCCTAGCTTTGTAACTGCATCTCTCTGCTCTCGCCGCTGTGATCACTGCCCAAATTCTTCAGACCCTCATACTAACCAGATGTCAGCCACTGTCTCTGTTTTGTCTTTCTCCCCATTGCTGTCATGCTTTTTTTCGTGCTGCCTCTTCTATGAAAAATTACGTTCTTCACAATACCTATTGTCAGCCTCCCCACTCCTTCAAATGCCGTCTTGAGACGTGTGTTTGCCACCTGGCTCCAAGGAGGAGCACTAAGTGAATCATAGTGACTAAGCTGACCGGCTGTCAGCAATTTTTATAAACGAAGCGAGGTGTGGAGCAAGGTCTTGGAGGAAGTGGCTGTATTGTCCTGTGTGAGGATAGTGTGCGGCCAGCGTGGGCTGCATTTGAGTGCAATTCTTAGCTTTAGGGGTGGGAAGGTCAAAGAAGACAGAATAACTTCATCTGGCCATAACTTTGTTCATTAATTCACAAATGTTAACAGTGAAGTAAAAAGTAGCTTGTCATAACTGAAATGTGCTAGGAACTTTCTGTTGAACTTTGTTTCAACTTTCTGTTGAACTTTCTGCTTCTAGCTACAGATAATTAATTGGAAATATTAGTTGCCATTTGTGGATACATCTTTGTGTTTTTTAAAAAGGTTTAAATATGTCTTCTAGTTAGCATGTGTTCATACTGGTTTTGTTTTGCACAGTAAAATGAAAAAGACATGGTAACAATATAAACTGGGAGACTGACAGCACGTATAATATATTTTTCCTGAAAAGATTATTAGAATTTGATTGCAATGCCTTCTTTTTACAACAGTTACTGCAAGTCCGCTACCATTTTTACATATCTCTTGTGGTTTGTGCTTTAAAGAAAATCCATCAACATGAAAAATTTGAAAATAATTTTGACTAGTTAGAAGTAGTGTTAGATATGTATTTTAGCCAAGAATTAATTACTACTTAATATTTAATGCAGGGGAAAACCTTTATGAAAACTTGAAACTGATTATAAAATGCTTGTGAGAACTGACTTGGGGAAAATTTGAGCCAGCTAATCCTAATACTCTTACCTACTCTGCTTTTCAAAGAAACTGATGGTTTTCAAGTTAAGGCACAAATTAAAAGTTAAGGCATTGATTTCATGAAATAGTTAATAGATATGCAGTTGTTTCATTTTGCCAAATAGCTGCAATCCTGTTTCATTTTTGTGCTTTGTTTTAGGAAACGTAATAAAAAAACCTGACTTTGTAAATTTTTGAGTGTACCATCTTGCTATGTTAAAGTTTCTGCTTTAAAATGTACTATGGTGATACTGGGAGGGTAGGAGGAAATTGTCACTTCTTTAGTGACTCTAGGCCCAATTGTATTGATGCATAGTTGTCTCTACTGCTAACAATAGCAGTTACTCTGCTAAATACGAGCCAGACACTGGAAAAAAAAATCTTCCATGTTGTTTCAGGTCCCATTCAAGAAGTTCTTCCAGTTCCAGATCAAGATCTCGTTCCAGTTCCAGAGAACACTCTAGATCTCGTGGGTCGAAATCAAGGTGAATGAGGTAGCACTCTCTCCTTGCAGAGAGAAAAAAAGGGCAGAAGAACCAGCCGCTTGTTGATTTCATCATGAAATTATGCTGGTCAAAAAACATTAACTCATTTTTATCTTGGAAATCAGAATTCCTGGGGTCTCTGCGTGAGGTTGTTACCACTACAGATGTATTTCTTGAGAATGCAAGGTTTTGGTTGAAGAGTTTAAGTCTGATCTAAGCTAGACAAGTGGACGCCACAGATCTTCACTTTGAAGGAAGAAGAATTTGAATGCATGTTTGCTTTCTTCAGTAATTTTTGCTGGTTTACTGTTTCCACTTTGGCTGCTTGATGTGGAAGAACATTAGAAAATACGCTATACTTCTGGTTTTGTGTTTAGTGATAACTTATTTGATGTATCTAACTTCCACTAGATAGTGCTGCCATTATCTTTATAAATGTGGGGGGAATGTATAAAAATGTTGATAGTAAACCATGCGAGAAGCTGACAGGAGTTTGAGCTAGCTGACGTTTTCTGTATGGCAGTTACCGAACTGCGCAGGGAAGAGTAACAAAAGCATGTAAGTTCCTTGAGGTGTCCTTGCACAGGCATCCTGTTGGCAGGACTTCCCTTTTGCGATGGAATGAAGATCTGTCCCATCTCCGTGCATGCAGAAAATCTGTAAATAAGGAAGTTTGAGTTGGGAAGACCAATCACAAATGGTGCCACTACCCTTTGGTGGCAGAAACATGCTATGGATTATCATGTGAGGGTCAGCGCGGGATGGAATCCGTGCTTTTAGGAAGAGAAAAAGGGTGCCTGTGTCCCCACTAGATGCTGAAGTGACTCGTCAGCTGAGCTGGGTTATTTGCTTGTGCCCCACGGCGTCCACCGCGTGTCCTCAGTGCTTGTGTGAAATAAGACTGCTTTATTATTTACAATGAGAACCCTGAAAATATTTTACCAACAACATACACTGTGGTGTTGAGTTTTTTAAATATCCAGCTTGCTCAAAAAAAAATTCCTGTTAGGTGTTTTTATATAATTTTGGAATTACAGTTTAGGACTTTCTAGGTCTATTACTTTTTCCACAAGTGGTTTTTTTCTTGGTTCTTCTAGATAACGAAAGTGATTTTTGAGTGGTTGCAAGTGAAGCTGGTTAATTTTTTTCTTGTTTTTTTTTAGATAACCAAAGTGATTTTTGAGTGCTTGTAAGTGAAGCTGGTTAATTTTTTTTTTTAAATGCCAAAACGACTGTATTCTAAGAGGGTTTTTTTTAAAATGTTTTGGTTGTGGAAGGTCTTACTCTTTACCCAAATTTATTTTGAGATTTGTAAATATACCTTCTGAGGGTTTTTACTATTCCAGTAAGATGAACACTACTTTACAGATTTCTGATGTGAAATATCCTAATATGAAGTGAAGCGTTGTTAAATCAGCATTGCATTTCAAGCCATTTTGCTTTGTGAATTTAACTGCTGAGGAAGGTCCTTATATAGGCTACTTCCTGCCCCAGTCTCCCATCGTTTCTTTATCAAAATGCATCATTCTGGTGAATGCTGGAAAGAAGTTTCCAAACCATTGGTGGTCTATATATCAAGAAAAGCTATTTAGCAAAATTTGTTAAGAGAACTACCGCGGCAGTAGAAGTCTTTATTGGCAGATAACTAAGGAGTAAGTATTAAAGCATCCACAAATTTCTTTGACAAAACACTGATGTAACTAGAGTAGTGAGTGTTCATGAAAACTGTCTCTTTTTATTCTTTCTTTGTTCTTTCTATATTATACCAGAATTAAATCTGATTTATTTCTTAATCAATAAAGATCCAGCTCCAGGTCCTACAGGGGGTCTTCCACCCCAAGAAAAAGATCTTACTCAAGCTCTCGTTCATCATCTTCCCCCGAGAGAAGCAAGAAGCGAAGTCGTTCTAGATCTTCTTCATCTGGTGATCGCAAAAAAAGACGATCGAGATCACGGTCACCCGAAAGGTTTGGGTTTATGTAGAATAAGAATGGGTGTATTTAAATGTGTGATTTTTTTTTTTTTCTGAAGGACTGAGATTCACTGGGAAAGAATTGAATCTGATCAGTTACTCTGATATTAAAAGTAGTTTTCTCACTTCCCCTACTCTTACTTCTTATTAAAACCTCTGTAATTATTTTCCCCCCAAATGAAACTTCCTCCTGCTAGAAGTATGTTCCATAGAAAGACCTGGTCACCATTCTTTCAGTGTGTGAAAGTGTTAACGTGTATATTATTAATTTATTTTCATAAGTAAATATTGCATTTAGAAATTGTATTCTACTTCCAGTATTAAATTTACATTTTTAGTATTAAATTCACATTCATGAGCTTAAAGTGGTTTAAAGTTATTTTTATATTTATATAAGGCCCCTCAGATATACTTGGCTTCCAGCTATTATAGGATACAGACTACTCAAAGTGGATGCTAAAATTAACTTCAACTTATTTCTTTGCATGCTTTCTCCATTTATATCTTACAGACGCCGCAGATCATCATCTGGATCTTCCCATTCTGGTTCCCGTACAAGTTCTAAAAAGAAATAATGTATTAAAGCTCACATTTAAAAAAAAAAAGAAAAAAAAATTCCAGTCAGTGCATGAGACATTTTTAAGAAGTTGGTGTCTTACTTGGTCAGAAGTGCTAAATCTGCTAGTAGAGGTGCATGTCTGTCCTTGCTTTCTGGAAAACTGCAGCTTTGTTCATTCATGAAACAAAAAGTGAGGTAGCATTTTAAGCCATAAACTCCCCAGAGGAGGTGTGAAGTTTTATTATTTGAGTAAAGGGGGGATAGTATTTTTAAAGACTCATTTACTTGATTCCTGGCTCTCTTACGTGTATGAGCAGGCACAGGCTGGGTATGTTCTACTACAACTCTGCTCTTCATGTGACAATTACAAAGAAGTGTCTGAGGAATACAGGAAGAACCCATGAGCTTTCTGCATCCAACTCCTGAGCTTGTTTGATGTAGCTTGTATGGGACCATGAAAGATTAGCGTAGCTGTAGGGCTGGTGTTACCCATTGGTTGACAGTAGTGAGCACTTAGGTCTAATTATTTTTTATTCTGTGTTGAAGTAAAAGTATAGATGGATGCCCCTCTCTCTCTGTAGCTATGCTCAGTGCAAAATAGCTATTAAATACCCAGTCCATCATACGATTCCGTAGAGAGTGAATCAGACTTCATTCCTTCGAAGCGAGGATGTTTGAGACGTTGGGCACTACCCTCTCCATTGCTCGAGTCTCATAGCTGCTGGTGCCTGTCACTGGCAATCGTTGGCTGCAGCCAGCAAAGTGCCCTCTCTGCAGCGGGTGCTGGCTGTGGTATTTTCACATGCGTGGACCCTGGACTCTGCGATCCTTTCTTATAGAAGGATCATTTAGGAACTACTCTTGAGATGGAGGAATATGGAACTAGCTTCTTGGAATCAAGTGAAGCTTCTGCAGGCCGTCTGTAAAATTCATTTTGGGCTGACTAAAATTTTCAAGGTATCTGAATTTTATTTATATTTAAAAATGAGAATTAATAAATGTGTAGAAAGTTCTGACATCTTAAATGTGTTCTTCATCAATCATTCTTTTTCCCTTAAACATAATTTATGGCTTAAAATGCTTTATTGAATCTTTTACTAGCAATATCGCATTAAAACTTGGTCTCTCTTGAGCTCCGTTTGGTTAAGAAAGGTTTAAGTATCTTCGGTGCCATCACAAGGTAAGTATGTTAAGGAAAATTTCTCTTTTTAAGCAAGCAAACAGCAATATATCTGCATTTATTTCAGTAGTAAAACTTCCAAACCCATATTTGACTGCTGCTTTTTTAAAATGAACTGCACAAAAACAAACGGAGCAAAATTCAAAACCTACATTCTGCTTTCTTTTATTTTTTTTAAGACTTCTTTTGGACTGGTATATAAGCAAAATGTTTTTGGTGTAGAAATATTTTGATAATCTTTTTGCAGAAAAAATGCTCTGCAGTTTCTTCTTTAATGCTTTCTTTTATATCTAATTTCAATGCTAAATGTGTGTAGATTGCACAAGAGCAGGTTAGTCTTGTAACTGTGCCTCTGACAACTTCAAAGTCCAACTACTAAATTGTAAAAATCAGATCAAATAGATGCTATGTTGTTAGCCTTTGGTTTTTTCCTTGTTCTTTGTATTAAAATTGTTGCTGTACTTAACAGATGAAAGTTTTTAAATTTAGCAAATGATAGGCTACAGACAAAGGAAAATTATGGTTTCATTTGGCTTAGATAAAATGTAAGGCAAAATGATTCTGTAGACAAGTGTAAATAAAACCTGTGAGTCAACTGTGCAGTGAGTGCTTTCTCTTGGAAACGTAAGCAAATCTTTCTTTATAACCTACACTAACAGATTATTTTGTTGTTGTTCTCTGTTACTGCAGTGCAAGAAGGGCAGTATGTGCACTTACCTGGCCATAGGTATCATAAATTTTCAGATTGTTTCAGTTCTTTAAGCACTGAAAATATTTTTGGATTTAAACAGCAGCATGTTTAAAATGAGCTTTTACGAAACGTCAAGATATTTTCTTCTGTAAGTGTTCCATATTCAGAAAGTTTTTAGAGGAAGCAGTATGTTTAAATTATTTTGATTTCTACATTTTAAAATACAAAGGCACAGTAACTATGGTAGTCTTTGCACGCCTGTTTTAAATGACACAAAATTACCTCTTTTTAGTTACTGCATCGGCAAATAAATTAGAACCAAGCTATTAGAACTAAACACCTCTGATAAGACACAAAGCTAGATTAAGCTCAGGCAGTAAAAAGGTGGGGGTTTGGGGGGGTAGAATTATCTCCAGTGGCCTAGCAGTAAATTTTTCTATTTCATTAGAAAATACTTCCCTTGCCCTCAGTTTAGCCATTGGTGTCAGATAAATTGGTGCCTATAGAAATAAACAGGTATTTCTGTGCAGCTTTATCAAAGATCAGTGAAATTTGTCATGGCCAAGGAGGAAGGCTTGATTAGGTTTAGGGCTAATGTGCTTTTCTAAGAAAAATTAAATACATTCGTGAATAGTAATGGTGGTTTTGTGTAAGCATTCTTCTGTAGTAATTGAAAAATAGAAAGTGAGTCTAACTAAAAGCAGACTAGACTTTATATAAATTTAGTAACAGAGTAAAATCCACTGCTGAAAAATTTCTGAAAAATTACTATCTTCAGGTCGATAGTCAATTAACAATAAAAAGCATTAAAATGTACATGTTGGTACATCTTAAAACAAGATTGCTTCATTTCCACACCAGGTAACTAACTTCTCTTGTTTCATACAAGCAACTGTGATGAACCACTGGGGATTAAATAGTTGCTGTGTTAGATCGTACTTCTCACTAACCCCCCAAACTTAAATTTAGTTACATGAACATCCTTTTCAGTGCACTAGGCACTTGCTCGTTTGCCATACCTTATTCTGTTGGGGGATTTTTGGGGGGTGGGGGGGTAGCATGTTGCAGCATGGGCTTGTATTGATGATTAGCAGGCCAGTGTTTTAAATTACAGCATTTCAAATGCAATGGCACTATCATCACTCCACCTTTAGGCAATAATGAGTGTAAAATTTCAAGAGTAATGAAAAATACTAACATTGTTGAAGACGCCTACTTGAAACCTTTCTAATTTCAATGTAGCACTGCTAGACAAATGTTGAAAAACAAATACCAAGTAGGGCAGGATAACACTTTAATACTGTATTGTGCCTTTCATCCAGGTATCAGAAAAGGCTTTTTAAAAATAAATTTTGAAAATCGAGAGCTGACCAATGGAGTTTAGCATCCCAGGAATGCTACAGGATGTGAACGGAGGGGTTGGGAGCAGAAGTTTCATTCTCTGTAACCACCTCACTTTAACTGGTAACCATGACAATTTAATGTCATCTTCCATTAGGAAAGACTTAATGCTCGAGTCCTTTTCAAGTCAGTTATCAACTGAGTTACTAAGATCCTAGAGTGAATATTCTTACGCAGTATGAAAAGATACTGTAAATGGGAAAAAAAGTTCGACTGAAGCCGACGGAAGTTTTAAGGGGCAGGCTAGCCCCACATCCCCTCCAGGCCCAGTAACGCGCCCTTCACTCTTCTCAGTTAACGGCAACGCCTCGGGATCAACCTGTCTTTACAATTCATTCCTATTTGAGGATAGGAATCCTCTCCCTGGGATGCTACCTCTGCTTGAGTCTATGCTATAGCTTCCACGTGCTTTTGGGGAAGAAACTCTGCAGCTAATGTTTTTAGTCAATTCCATAGTTTGTTCTTGAAGCATGAATCAGAAGGTGTCACTGGTCATAGAACTTTGTCTGGAATTCCTTTAAGATAAAGGATTTTTTTGTTCTTTAATCAGAAGTAACAGCTAATAGGGTGTTTGTTTTGAGTTGGGTTTTTTGTTGTTGGGTTTTTTTAAGTATGAAAGCATAGATATTTTTGCAAACTTTTCTAAAATTTGGACAAGGAAGCAACAAGAGGGATTAATGCTCCTAACAGCTCAATTACAACAACGGCTTTGAGCAAAGTCCTGCACAATTTACTAACTTTACCTGTCCTCCCATTATCAAAATGAGTAGTATTTTTATTGGAAAAAGAGGTTGCTTACACATGCATTTTAAAAAAAAAAGTCTGTAGAGTGCTTCATGCTTAGTTTGGAAAATGGAACTAATAAAGTGATGCTTTCTCATAGGCTGGTTATGGACCCCATCCAGAAATAACATACAACGAAGCTAAGAGGGAACATTCCCATTGTAAAACCGCTGGGCACAAATATCAAGCACAGTACCAGATGATAGCACAAAAACTTTCCAAATGGCAGACGGGACACAGAAGATGTGTGCTGAACTCAGTAGCTCCAAATCAATGAATCGATGTCAGAATTAAAAAGGGGAGAGGAGGGGAAAGGATATTTTCCCCTCACACTTTTCCAGACTTTCTACTTGAAGCAGTGTACATCCGAGTTTAGTGTGAATATTGTTCCTAGCATTGGACTTATTTTGCAGATCCTGCTGTATATCTGCAAGATTAAAAAGTCTGGATTCCTTCATTTAAGGACAGATTGCTGTACATGTTCTAGAAAGTAGAGAATTAACAAAGAAGCCACAGCTCAATAATTTATAAAGCAAGCCATAACTTCTAATATGGTTATTTTTGAGGAATGTGGCTCTTCCCATTTCGTGATTTAGCATGTACACACTTGGTCGTACAAAGTAAAACCTGAGCAGGGCAGTATTTTAAACTGGACTTTGTTAATAGCACTTTTAACCCATACAACGTCTTAAAACTGTTAACTCTGCTTTCACAGGAAAAATGAGTTAAATCCCTAGCGGTAGCTGACTATATAAAGCAAGATTAGAAATTCCTGCTCATAAGCAAAGAAATTATTGTAAGATGAAACAAGGATTTGTAACAGTAATTAGGGTCGGTTCTCTGACTAGTTGTTACCTATGCCGGGAGCAAAGCCAGGTCCCACCAAACTCCCGAGACCATAGCCATGGCATAAAGCTAAAGGTGCCTCAATGCGGCGGGTGTTTTGGCTGTTCGGGTACTCCGTCACCCAAGAGTTGGGGGTGTTCGTTTATTTATTGGTGCTTAATCAAGGCAGTTACGGCCCGAGAGCAGAGAAACGACTTGGTTGAGCCTGAACTGTGCTAAAACAGAGCCCTGAGAGTTGAATAGAGCAGGAGGAAAAGACGACACGGCATTCGCTGCCGCCTCGGCACACAGGGAGCGTCCCCGAGCCGCACGCAGGGACAGCGGCACCCCGGGGGCTGGGGGGGGCCGCTCACGGGCACCACCTCACGCCGCCCGCGCCAGCTTCCAGCAGAACAACCGGGGGGGCTGCACCGCAGCGCCTGCTCCCAGCTTGAGGCGGGTGGGGAAGGGCAGGGGCCGAGCTGCAGCACGGGACGGGCACCCTCAGCCCGGTCCCGGTACCGGCGGCGGGGCACGGCCACAGACCCGGTGCCGCCCGGGGGCAGCAGAGCTCACGGACAGCGCCCGCCGCCGCGATCGCGCTGGGGGCCGACCGGGAGCCCCCGTCCCGACGGGCCGCCTGAGGGAGCCGTCACCGCGGCGGGGCACGGCCGGTGCCGCCGGGCCCGTCCTGGAGCACGGCAGCGTTCCCGACCCCGCGGCTGAGGGCGGCGGGGGGCCGCGACCGGCGGCTCCGCGGGGCTGCCGTGCCGTGCCGTGCCGTGCCGTGCCGTGCCGTGCCGCCCCTCCCTTCCCCTCAGGGCGGGAAGGACCGTCCCCCTCCCGCCCACCCTCGCCTTATAACGGCTCCCGCCCGCTCCGCGCCGACCGGCAGCGCCGCGGCTCGCCTCAGCACTCCTCGCCGCCATGGGCCGGCCCCTCGGCGCCCCGCCGCCGCCCCGGTAGTCCGCCGGGATGAGCCGCTGGCCGCAGTGCCAGGGCGACCTGAACGGCACCGAGCCCGGCGTCATGCGGCAGCGGGGCAACGGGACGGGGCGGGCGGCAGAGGAGGAGGGCTGCAGCGCCGTCTCGGTGGCGTTCCCGCTGACCATGATGATCACGGGCATCGTGGGCAATGCCCTGGCCATGCTGCTGGTCTCCCGCAGCTACCGGGCCAAGGAGAGCCGGCGGAAGCGGTCCTTCCTGCTGTGCATCGGCTCCCTGGCGCTCACCGACCTGCTGGGGCAGCTGCTGACCAGCCCCATCGTCATCGCCGTCTACCTGTCCGACCGCGCCTGGGATGCTGTCGACCCCTCGGGCCACCTCTGCTCCTTCTTCGGCTTCAGCATGACCGTCTTCGGCCTCTGCCCGCTCTTCATCGCCACCGCCATGGCTGTGGAGAGGACGCTGGCCATCCGCGCGCCCCACTGGTACGCCAGCCATATGAAGACGCGGGTGACGAAGACGGTGCTGCTCGGCATCTGGCTGGCCGTGTTCGCCTTCGCCCTCCTGCCCATCGCCGGCCTGGGCCAGTACACGCTGCAGTGGCCCGGCACCTGGTGCTTCATCAGCACCGGCGACAGCCAGCTCACCGGGAGCCTCTTCTTCGCCTCCACCTTCACCGTCCTGGGGCTCCTCTCCCTCGTGGTGACGGTGGCCTGCAACCTGGCCACCATCGAGGCCTTGGTGTCTCGTTGTCGGACCAAAGCGACTGCGTCTCACTCCAGCAAGCAGTGGGGGCGAATCGCCATGGAGACACTGATCCAGCTCTTGGGGATCATGTGTGTCCTCTCGGCCTGCTGGTCACCGCTGCTGGTAGGTCGCCTTGCCGCCCGCCGTGGGTTAACCCCAGGCCTCCTCCCTCCCTCCCCTAGGGCAGGAGGCAGGGTGGCCCTGAGAGCCGCCGGCCTGGGCAGGGTGGGAGGCACCGGCAGCTCAGGTTCCTCATGGACAGTATGGCCGTGAATGGCCTCTGAGGAGAGGAAGCGGGGACAGGGACAGAGCCTGGGGGATGTCGGGTGTGGAAAGCTGGTAGGAGAGAAGCTGGGAGAGGTCCAGGAGGATAGCCAAAGTGCGGCGTATTTGGAAAAATAAGGCGAAGGAACTGGAGTCCTTGAGGGGACTTGAGGAACGGAGGGTCCCTGAGGAAAACAAGGCTCTTGTACAAGGAGACCGCGGGCCTGGGAGCAGGACGCTGAAGTTGGCAGTGCTCGTGGCACAGAGCCACCGGCACCGGGCAGGCACCGGGCAGATGTAGAGGGGATGGGGAGCGGCTGGCGCCGGCAGCGGGCTCCAGAGGCAGGGAGGGCAGGCTGTGCTCCTGCCCGGCACGGCCGGACCGGCACATTGTACCTGCTTGCCAGGACCGTCGGGGTCTGGAGGTGACGGGACAAGGGGAACCAGAACCTGCGTGTTCCTCGTTTGGGGGAACCTGTGAGGGTTTATTGAGACCTTACTGTGATGGAGCCCTGTGCTCAGGGGAAACAGCCATTTAGGATTTTTTATTTGCTCCCGCCTTCTAGCAAAACTTAATTCAGTGCTTTATGAGAAAAGGTACACCTTGCGACTTTGTGAGTGCCTCTGGTTTTCAGATTGCTCACTGTATCTTATTTATGGCAACATTCTGGGCTTTTTGTTTCTGTTTTTTTTAAAGGGCCCTTGCATTTCTTTCCACTATTTTGTTATTCCTCACTTATGCCCTTTCTTTCTTGTCAAACTGGGGTAAGCCCCTCCTCATGATTTAGGAGCGGAGAAGGCTGAATCCACATCTCTTTCTGCCATGTGGGACAAGGGCACACCCGGGCGTCTGGTACCCCATCTAAGAAGGCCAGTTTGTTCTCCTGTCAGAGGACAATATGATTTTTGGAAAGTTTGTACTTGTGGTGCATAAGCAGGAAAGGGCTGAAGCTAGCTATGGTAATTCTGAAGTTATGTGAAAGGTACTTTATGGCCGGAGAAGGATTTTTCTTCCTTCCTGTGGTCAGAGAACTTGAGCTCTCGTTAACGGGGCTGTGACAAGAGGAATGGCTGAGAAAGCTAATAGTCCATGGGGATGAGGTAAAAATAGAAAACAAATTGATTTAATTTAGTATTGTTATCCTTGTAAATTAATTAAAATGCTGTCAAATCTCCAAAATAATCCCACCCAAAAATAGTAAGTCAGAGGCTGTAAGTTAACTTTCTAGAGATCATTAACAGCTTGTGACGAAGGTAAAATATGAAACCACACTAGAAAATTTAGTAAGAACTTGAGAGCAAAGAATAACATTCTGCTCCTCAAACCCCAAGGAACGTTAGATTTGGTAAGGTAAACCGGGAGACTGCCCGGTCACTGTTTCTGCGTCTCCGTGCATTGATTGCCTGCAGCCTAGCCGTTTCATTGCTGTGGCACGTCCTGCTGTCCCGCTGGCGCGTGCAGTGAAGGGGAGACACGAGGATTTCTTTGTTTTGCAGAAGTTGCATGCTTGTCCATAATTAAACAGATAAAAAAAATTATTAAATGAAGGAAGCATGTTTGCCTCAGCCCTCCTTTTGTAGTCTTTCCGTTGGGAAGCAGGTTCTGCCCTGCCCTCCGCAGCCGAGGCGGCAGGAGCCATGCTGCTCCCTCGGCCAGCCCGGGGGCCATGGAGCCATTGCACCTGAGGGTTTAACCAGCCCTGTAGCATCGAGAGAAAACCCCTGAGATGAAGGACACTTTTCCTCTTCCTTCAGAACCTGAGTACTCAGAAAAATCAGTGGGGATGCAGGAATGCTCTTGGTGGTTTGCTTCCCGTGGCGTTTTTGCAGATTTAACAGTCAGAAGTCAAACCGATCCAGCTGCCCCCGCTCTGCTGAATGGATCTGTGGGAAGTGTTAACAGGATGAGTTAACGGCGCAGAGCCCAGGTCAGAGAGCCCGTTGTAAACAACACTGACACCTCCAGAAAGTGCTGGGGAGCTGGTAAGAGAGAGCAGGGCTTCTCGGAGGTGAACTGACTCCCTGGCGAGGAGCCTGGCTCTTCCGAGTCAGAGGCAGGGCCGGTTGAAGGGATGCTGGTTGGCAACGCTTTGCGTGCGTTTTACGATTGTGTGGAGGACTGCTGCCCCGCTGGGTGACACAGCCGTAATCCAGAGTGAATTTGTCAACTGTTCACTTCCCTGTGTGCCAGCAATGCCTGAAAGCATATAACTTGTTCTGTAGAATTCTGCAGAACTTCTCTGTCTCGTCAGCATATTCTCCATATTCTCGAAATCAAAGTCATGACTACAGAAGCATATTTATACATACACTCCAACATTTTCTGTATAACTACAAAGTACAAATTAGGAATAAGAGGCCAGATTTTTGGAAGAGTGACCGTGGAGTAATGCAAGTGCATTTTCAGTGAAAGCCAGGTGGAAGAACTCATTTCACCTATAGCTGCATCATTTAGCAGTTGTAAGAAATTTAGTTGAAACAGGAATCCAGGGATTTTCAGAGGAGATTTCTGTTTTTTTAAAAAAAGAAATCTGAGTTTTATAACTGAGAACTAACAGATTCTGACAGCTATTACTATTAGGTAAACAATGCCCTTTTACACAGACAGTATTTTTAGACTTGATCTGTTGATGAAAATAACAAAATCAAATGTGATTTAACAGAAAAGTGAAACTTCTGACAGTAGTGGCTGTGCTCTAAACAGCTTCATGAAGCGTCCTGCTTTTTCTTGATTTATGCTGGATTTGGTAGAAGAGAGGAAGTGCATACATAATGCAGGCATTGTCTCCTTTTGTTGTGCACCCAGGATCTTACTTGAATTCAGCATGGAGAACCTGGGAAAACGCTCCACTTAAATAAGATACTGCTTTATCATAAGTAGTTTCCAGTTCACACTAATCTTCTGTTTATTTTGGTGCTCAATTGAACTAAACTGACAGCAGATTGAAGTGAGTCTGAAGTAGAGGAAGCTATTCCTTGATTGCACAGAAACACCTCTAACTGGAATTCTCATACTAATTCTTTTAGAGCTGCAGCTACAAAATTACTCACTCACAGAGTTGTTTCAAAGCTATTTAAAGCCAAAATGCCCAGGTATTCTGCTTTTCCTATTAAAAAACTTCTCCTTAACCCTCCTGTCAGACAGAAATTAAAAACATTCTCCTTTACAGGTATTTTTATTAAAAATATATTATTTTGTAATATTCTTAGTTGTGCAAAACATAGCTATGGAAAGCACCTTCACTTAGAAAAAAAGACAGCGATATCACTGAGCTGCAAGGAAAATAGATGGCTCCTTTTCTATGAACTCTTCCCACTAATGCTCCGCTTCCATCTGAGGGTGAAATAGCCACCTCTTTCAAAACTGCCCCAGCGTACTGATCATTTCAGTTTGGCCAGAAGACTGGATTTTGCTGGACTGTATTTGTCTAGATAGGGTCACAACCAAGTGGTAAAAATTAGACGACATTTGTTGGCATCCTGCTAGACTTTGATGGGACCTTGTCATGATTCCCTGCATTATTATCCTTTTGTAAACATGTTGTTGCTAAAATCCTCAGCCTTCTCCAGTAATTCTCCGAGAGGATTGCAAATGACTTCGTGTTTCTCAGAAACAGAGAAGTGATTTGCTTGAGGTTGCTCTGCCGGGGAGTGTCCTGCGGGGTGCCGGTGAGAGAGCGCTGCTCGCAGCGCTGCCTGCGCACGTGCCAGGTGTGCGCTGCTGCCGTGCAGGAAGCAGCGCAGCCTTGATGCGGAGCCATGGACGTATTGATACCTCTTCCCAGGACATATTGATACCTCTGTGGTCCGTGCACGGCAGGAGGTGTTGCATTGCCCTAGTGCGAGAAGGTTGCTAATAAGGATAGATCATAGGTGCCATATAACTTAGACCCTTTCTGGATGACTGTCGATTCTGGGTGAGCAGCTGCAGTGAGGTTAAGGTGGTGCGGATGCCAAACGTGCCCCTCTGAAAGGCTGGACTTGTCTTAGCTTTGCCTGCGACAGGCAGTGTTTCTACGTGAAAAAAGAAATCCACGTCCATGCTAGGCAATGAGGAGTTCTCCTTCAGGGGTCCACAAGCCAATGTGGCCCTGTAATGGCATTTGGTCTGCTCGAACTGAAGTCTCCGTTCTGCTGCAGCTTCAGCAGAGGCGGCGGAAGAGAGTCCTAAAAATTTAATGAGGCAAAATTACAATTGATTTTAAAACAAGATGGTACATGACTATAGGTATTGTTAGTCATTACAAGGAAAAATCATATCCTCTCCATCGTGGCTTTCCATGGTTCACTCACCGCAGCCACTATTTGTATTTCATCACGAGAATCCTCTGTTCCTGCTATGGCTCGCTTCTTTATGTGTGAGGGAATTATTTAAGCAACAGATTAGGGCTAGTGGGAGAGGAGGAGCAGTGTAAGAGTATGAATCCTCCTGTCTTCATGATGCATAGAAAACGTGTTTGGTTTTTTGGAAGCTATCTCAAGAAAAGATTTTGCAGTCTGGGACCAGGAATTTCCCGTCGGATTCTTACCCCACGTTCCAGACCAGCTACTCAGCTCTTGCTTGGCTGAAAAATATGCACCTTTAAGCACATCAACTCTTTTATTCTCCATCTTTTGCTGCAGATAGCAGCAGGTTCCAACATAGTTTGTAAAATTGGAAAAATATCTTTGGGAAAGTTTTTTTCTTTTTTTTTTTTTCCCCCTAACTGCAATGGAAGTTCATTCTAAACTCTTTGCAATATAATAGTAAGCTGCCTGGGAGTCCCTGAGGTAACACAGGCTGCCCATGTAGAGTTAAGCTAGTGGCAATATATCACAGTGATGGTTGCCAGCTGGGGAGCCTATGAAACAACCCTGAAAAGTTCTTGTGTACTACAATCCAACTTTATTCAAAACACTGTAAAGATACCTCACAAAATGCCTCTTGTCTTTGGTTGTAAGTTTGAAAACCAGAGCAGTGGAAGTTTAATGTTATTATAAAGCTATTTTCAGTGATAACAGTAAAGTTTTATCTACTCTAATTGAATAAATACTATTATCAACTATATTACTATATGCATTTTGAGCCAAATTTTTTATTGGCATAAATTGGTTCCATTGACTTTATTCCACCCCATGTTGTTCCTCTACCTTTTGCAGCCTTTCTTTTAATTAATTTAGAAGACCAGTACAGGCCATGATAAACAACCTCTAAGGATATCAAACAAATAAAATTTCCAGTAGAGCCATTGTTGGTCCAACAAATATTCCAGTAAAGCAATATTATGTAATAAAACCAAAAATAAGCAGCAGTTGTCTGCTTGGGAAATGTATTTTATTAGCCTGATATTTTTGTAGCTCCATGGGTTCACTAACAAAAGAACAAGACCACAAGGTCTGCAAAACACGGGTCATTGCAGAGTTCCCAAAGGGAGAGCTAGAAGAGCTGATCTGGGAGAAAGTAATCCGAGTACTGGGAATGCCAAATGCGGTGTGGTTTCCATTGGCTGTAACGTGGGCACAGCACACTCGCATAACGCTGCTACTCTTTACGGCCCGGTAACGCTGCCGTCCCCGTCGGGAGGTGAGTTGTGCCGGACTCTGGTGGGCACAGGAGGCAGATGTGCAGGCAGCGTAGACCGAGCTGTGACAGTGACAGTGACAGTGTCCTAAACAGCCGGAGGTGGCAGAAGAAGTGGTAGGGTTGTGGTTGTGTGGGTCTGGTGCACAAGTGGCTGTTTGATGTAGTCTGGATCTGTATCTATCCCTGTTTTTAAAAAGCTCTACCAATGGTTACTCATTTTCTTTTTTTTTTTAATTAAATGTGGTAGATGGAATCCTCAACTGCCTCTATTTAAAGAAACAAAAACAATTGTACTTTGCTGTCCGAGCTGTGCTACCTTCCGGACTCATCTAAGTCTTTCCAAGGTCAACACATGGTTATTGATCTGGCACCCAGAATATCCCTTTGAATGGAAAAATCCTCCCCCACAGCTTCTGCTCCTGGTTACTCTTGCTCTGACTGTCGCAGTTTATGGGGACAGCGGCAGTCCAGATGTGACCTTTCTGGGTGACACTCCACTCTGAAGACAACCTTCTGTGGGAAAACCTTGGCTGGGATCGCTCGGCTTGTGTTGGTGCTGGTGCAGATTGTCCTGGTTCTTTCGAAAGGCTGAGGTCAAGAAGTTGGACAGGGCTGTGAATAATTGACTGCGAGTGTCGTCCCTCGGGCTGTTCCCTGCGTTTTCAGGACTGGCTGCCAGTTTATTTAGTGTATGGCACCACAAAGTGCCATATATGTAGTGTATGACTGTTGCAAAGACAGCGAATTAGATGTGCATCAGAGCCCTTGCGCGTAGGTATCCATCTCCTTGACATACACAGTAGACACATCAAAGTGTGTGGACCTCCTGCATCTCAGTTCTGCAGGATTCCCAGACAGTAAATTCAGACAGTCAAGGTCTTCAAGTCATGCCCAGAAGAGATTTGCAAACAAAAAAAGGACCTGTCCAGGAAAAGTTAGGTGTTCAATAGCCCGATCCTCGGAGTGCAGAGCGTAGCACGCCAGCCCTACCCCTGGCTTCCCAAGTGTCGGGTCACTTCAGTCCGTGGTAGGACTCTGCCCAGGGACGAGGCCGCTGGCAGCTACCTGACGTACATTATGAAGCGTGCCCCGTCCTCGCATCAGCTCTGCCTTTTTCCTTGCTCTAAAGCACCCGCGAGCTTCGTTGTGCGTCACAGCCAGGTATTTTCCCGATTGTACAGCTGATACGCTCGTCGTCTGGCAGCAGGTTGCCTGGCAAGTGCACTGGAGGTCCCAGGCTGGGTTCTTTTTCGGTCACAGGTTTTCTGTGCAGCCTGTAGCAGCCCTTGGCAGTGTCTTACCTTTCTAGTCTGTAACATGAGAATAAAGGTGTCTTGTGTTCTGAGGCTCATGCCACCGATAGCTGCAAAGCATGTTTATGTCTTAATTTGGAAAATGAGGACGTACAAAGTATTGTTATTTTAGTTGATTGAATCATTATAGCGCAGTCTTCAGTTTATAAGTCTTTTAAAGACTGTAAGCCTTGTAGCAACCTATAAGAAAAATGAATCCTCCCTGCTGCCTGTGCCGTACCAACACCACATATCTTCGCTAACGTATTGATGATATTGTTTTAAAGGAAAAATAAAACCGCTGACATTTTGAAATACGAGTGATAAAAATACCTTAGAGTACAGATTTGGGGGTATAGTATTAATCAAAGCTGCCTCATCTTTGGCTTTCCTGAATAAATGAGTTACTATTGCAGCATCCATGGTTTGGCATCAGTAAAGAGAGGCTGACTGGTGCTTATGTTCTGCCGTCCACATAATACCCTTGGCAGGACCCCGATAGCCCCATGCTGCGTAGGCAGTATTGTAAATTAAGATGCTGCCACGCCTGCTTGCATTTAATCCCCAAAAAATCAACCTGCATGTAGCTTTTGGCTGCCAGGCCAGAGCTTGCTGGTCTGTGCTCCGAAACCAGGACAGGGAGACATCAGTTACAGAAACTTATACTTGTGTGAAACATTTCACAGTGTAAATAGTGCCTCTCGGTCATGCCAGCTGATGCTGTGGGAAACAGATTCCTAAATATATCGCTCTATTCACTGGGGGAGCTGAACTGAGGAGGGAAAGGAGGAAATATAGGTCAGGTTAACACAAAATGTAGTCTTTTGACAAAAGAAAGGTGTTATCTTGGCTCCTAGCACAAAACACATTTATTAACCCTTTTCTTTTAATTTGGCTCAGTTCATAAGCAGAATAGTTTACCTTAAAATCAAATTCTAAAATTTGGAAGTCATAGAATAAAACATCAGAGCTTTAAAAAAAAAAAGACATTTTTGTATTTGAAATTCTTTTTTCTGACATTTACTGTTCGTAACAATCTTGAAGAGCTCTACTCATCATGATTTATTCAGCTGTTCCTTGTAATTGTGATAATATGATAATGATGAGTCCCTTTAAGTCAATTTTGCAAGGTCAGTAATTCCCCTTTCTAGCCAAGGCCATCTTGAACTTCTAAGATTAGGCACACAGCTTTCTGTTGTGTCTCAAGCAGAGAGCAGCATGTGCTGCCTTGTTTTAGCATGAGATCTATAAATAAACCTGACATAGCTGAAAGGTATCATGTTTATCACTCATTTTACACACACACAAACTGAGCTGCTCTCTCAATGCTTATTTGCTCTGATCACACATGAGGGAGGAAAAAAATTCTTGACAGGATTTTGTCTAAGTTAGGGCTGTTTGCATATGGTGATATACAGATAACAGTCTCTTAACATATAGCACTTTTTCCTCCTAACTTCCCTTAGATAACGATGTTGAAGATGATCTTCAGCCACACATCGTTTGAACACTGCAAGGGGTTCTCCGCCGAAGCCCAAAGCTCAGAACTGCACAAGGAATGCAATTTCTTCTTGACAGCTGTGCGCTTGGCCTCACTAAACCAGATACTGGATCCGTGGGTGTACCTGCTACTCAGAAAGATCCTCCTCCAGAAGTTCTGTCAAGCAGCCAACGCTGTCTCCAAGTGCTCCAACAATGAGTGGAAAGAGAGGTCAATCACCCTGTCAGAGGAAATCCGACGGACAACAGCATGAAGCGACAGTGATCCATTTGCATGGAAGCTACTTTTGCCAACGAGTAGTTTTAAATCTTACTGTGAATTGGGGTATCTGTAACATGTTAGCATCTGCATAGATAGCTGAAAATGGTATTACTGAGTGGACTTCTAGTGCCAAATAATTATTTATCCAATGTGCCAAAAATTCTCAAATACGGAAGAAGGAATTGGTTTTGTTTCTACGTTCTGTTGTTATTGCCATTCATAACTCAGCTGCAGAACATGCCGTTTTGTGTGCCTAAAATAGGGTTTGGAGGGAATTTTCTTGTGTTAAGGTAGAAAAAATGGTTTTCCTATCAGGGGACACTTGGAACACGTTCAACAGATTAAATTACTGAAGAGACCCACTCCTATATATATTTTAATAATAAGATTATCTATTTCAGAGAGTCCTTCTTCCTCCTTTTTTCTGGAGGGACAAGGGGAGAAAGGGGCAAAAATACAAGAATTAGAGGAAGACAAAATTAGGAGACTTTATTTGGATTTCAGTGGCTTAAAACTGAAAAAGTTGTGTTATACCAATTATGATACATCATTCTCTGTTGAGAACTGAAGGTAGCTCGAGTCTCATGACACTTGATTTTCCTGATAAGTACTCCTTCTGCGTGGTGGCTAAAGTAAGCTCATCTGCTGAGGAGGATGTAGCATTGGGACAAATAGCACAAGTGAGAAACCTGTGATTTTTTTTTTTTAATAGCAGCCTGTGAAATACCCAGGCATAACAAGAATTGCTGTTTGCAAATCACACTATAAAACTACTTTGAGCAGATGGAGAGAGTGATAAACAGGTTGTAAGAGACAGTAAATGTTCTTCTTCCTGTGGATTAATGGCAAAGGTTTACAAAGCTAAAAATACTGCTTTCATATGAGCTGTTTTAGTTGGAAATGCACATGGAATAAAATGAACATCAAATGATTTTTAAGTAACGGGGATGCCACTCAAAACTTCTTCATTACTAAAATGTCCTACAAAGTGGCCAAAATAGTACCCCAAAATAGTTCATTTCTTCTTTCCTCCAAAAAGACAAATTTGAGAGATATGGCAGCTTTGGGAATTTTTAAAATGAAGCAGACTGGAAGAGGTGGGCAGAAGCGTGTGCGTTAGTCAGATCTTTCCCCCAGGTAACTTTCTGAGCTCTAATCCATTTGTGTCACATCTGAAGTTTGTCTTTACAAGGGCTACGTTTTTTCCTCGTTTTCTTCACCCTTTTGCAGATGATAGCCTCTAATGTCTCCTGTTTCATGGCCTCTTGGGTGAAATTAGATGCAAATACAATAAAATACAATATATCGTACAGTTGTACACCTTATACATATATGTTCTATATGGTATCGAATTCAGGGGCCTTGTAGGCAAATATAATCCTGCATCTGCTAGGAATTTCTTGCACAGACCCTTTATTTTTACTTCTCTTCCTTTGTTTATAAAAGTAACTACTCAAAAGAGAAACTGGCTACTCAGTTTTCTTGTTCTGCTACTGCGTTGTCTAATTGCTTATCTTGGTATCAGTCAAACAAAAATAATTAATCGGACAGCAGAAGCCACTGTCTCATAAATCTGATTTTATCCGGGTGGCGTTCGAGTGCAACCTAAAGGCTAATCTCTATCTTTAATTCAAGAGCCAGCCTAAAAACCACAGAGAGGCACATTTTGTAAAGTACTGCCTTTCTTCTGTCAGTCTCATCACCTTCTTCAATTTAATGCAATAAATTCCTTTTTCAGTTACGAGTCGACTGCACCCTTCAGGCTGCAGGACCCCACGCTCGGAGCCGCGCGGCCCCGGCGAGCTGCTGCGCTGTGTGTGAGCCGGTGCTGAGTGTAACGACTACACGTGGCTGCACGTCGGCGGTGCTGCTAGTTCATTTACTGATCAGCACTTCGGGGAACACGGTGAAATAAAACCATTACTTGTTCTCTCTGAAAAAGTGCCTTGAAGGATACTTCTTTAAAAAAATTATTTTGGAATATAAAAAGCCTGTTCTTCTGTCCAGAGGGTTCCTATTGTTCAGTTTATGTACATTAGCTTTTTAAAACAAATAAACAAACCCAGTCGCTTGTAAAATATGTCGGGGTGACCTTAACAATTAGACTGAATCATTCTTTGTCAAGAAATTTCTGAGCAGCTGCACTTACAGAGCAGGCAGCGGCTCTGGGATCGTAAGTGGGATAGCGAGGGAGAAGTTCTGCGAGGAAGAGTGAATCAATCCCCCTTCGATCAGCTCTTTTATAGCGGCAAGAGGAGAACGCTGTTTTTTCCTGGACACAATCAGTCAAATGCATGGTAATGAGAGGACAGCTCAAAGGTGACATTGCCTTAAGCCGGCTGTGGGAAGGGACCCTGGTTCAGTTCTAGAGTAACTGGACATGGGCTTGCTGTTCTTCAGTGTCAGGGGTGGTTCACTTTAGTTCACTTAAAATAATTTTGTTACGCCATGCCTTTTCTTAGTGAAATAGGACACGCTTTTATATTTGGAAAAAGGCAGTTCTGTCCATCTTTGGGTGCGGTAATATGAAGAAGCTACTTTAAATATCAGAAAATGGGAATGAATGTCTGCTTTTAATTTGTTTACAGAAAAGGAGTTTAAGCACTATTTGCCAGCCATGGCTGCTGTAACGGGACATGGCTGGAGGAACGCACTTTCAAAAATGAATTCCAAGAGTTTAGAGTAAGTGAAGCTTTGTTTCCCATTTACTTGTTTGAGTGGTGTATTTTTGTTGCATTTCTTTAAAGATGCCTTTTATGTGATGTATTTAAATTCCACTACAATAGGATTTCTAATACTGGTTTTAATATGTTGTACTTCTGTCAAAGATGTTACGGGAACTGTAGTGTATGGAAAGACGATTTTGAGATCATTGTTTGCCTTAAAAACTAGCTTGTTTGTGTACCAAATCAATGTGTGTTGTATCAGTCAGAATAAAATACGGCAGAATAACTGGTCTCTGTTTCCTTGATTGCTCTTGCCCGGGACACAGTGTCACAGCAACTTCGAACGCCCTGTACGGAGCTGCAGGCGGAAGCGCAGCCCCTGGCTGGGAACGCTCCCCGAGTGCATCCGTCCTGGCGAGCGGAGCCGCAGGGTGCTCGCCCACCTTCCTCTCCGCTGCCCACGCCCCATGGGCTGGCACGAAGCCGCAGGGGATGGAGAATGGCCGATGCTAACGCGTAAAGCATGGTTTAGTAACAGGCCTTCCAATACACGGGTACGTGAGTTTTGCAAAGGCACCACCTGCTGATACAACGCAACAGGTCTGGACAGATTTTATCTGCACAGTCTTCCAGCTAGTGACCTTCCCACCGTGCTGCACCATGACGAAGGCTGCTTCGGTTTGCTGCGTCAGTACAGGCTTTGCAGTTCCTAACTCGCTGCACGCCCAGCTCACGCCTCTGGAGTGCGGGAACAGAACTCTGTGCACCCCCGAATCTGAGACCCAGCTCAGCGTCTGAAGCGTTTCAGCCAAGCCCGTGTGCCAGAGCCCACGTGGGTGACCCTCCGCAGCCCCTCTCGCCAAGGGGCGGGTCCCATTTTTTTTACATTATTTACATTATTTTACTTTTTTTTTTTAACATTTTGTAATTTTAACACAAACTTTTTGAGCTTCTAAAGCAGATTTATACAGAAGAGCAGCGAAGCCACTAATGTGGCTGGAAGCATCATTAGGACAGGCAAACCCCAACCCACCACCACAGAGAATTCAGCGTGCTCCTCCGGCGAGCCAGTGAGATGACCTTCAGAAGAGAAACAGCAAATGACGATATGCAGTTTTCCCTTATTTCACACGCCCTGCCTGTTCCCTTACTGCTCGATGGATTTATAGCCATTGCCATGTGGTGGTACCACGTTTCCGTGTGGACTGGCACCCCAGAGAAACGGCCACACATGGAGGAGAGAGACCCAGCAAAGCTCATCTTCCAAATTACAGCTTTTCGTGGCTACTGCCCCGAAAGGAGATTCTCCTGGGGAAAGGATTCCCTCGAAAAGGACATACTGAAGCGTCCCGTGGGTGGGTGCCCAGGGCAGAAACCTGTTTATCGTGTAAACCTCTCCTGCAGCTGGGGCAGAGCCTGAGCCGCCCAGTGCAGGAGCTAATGTCAACAGTCACAGGCTGATGGAAACCTTGAAATCAGTGCTCTGCAGCTAATAATATTAAAAGCACCTTTATTTAAATTTTCTCAACCTAGCATGTCACTGCAGAACTGGAAATACTCACCATCACTTAGTTTTTATCTATCAGTGTGCAAATTTGAGCAGCTGGCAATTAACGGTAATTGCTGCATTGAAATCTTTCACTTCTGGGGACCAGAAGGGAGCATGAACAACTTCATGTGTGGATGCTTCACCACAGAAAGGGACACTCTTTCTACCAAACAGACCGAAACCAAATTACTGACAGAGCACCTCTTGCGACATGCCCCAAGAGCCGTGCAGGGCTCCCGCGGTACCGAGCACGGTGGCTCGGGCTGTGGTCACTTTGCAGTGTCACACATCGCTCTGCGGCTCTGTGGCCCCGCATCGGATCCTATCTGGTGAGAGCAAATGAAGCTATCTGCCACCTGTGGTCTGCCAGCGGCCAGGGAAGCACGTGCGGAGCGAACCCAGGGCTTCAGGAGCCCGGGACGTCGCGGTGGCTGTGCCCAACGCCTGGGCTTGGCTGTGCCCCGCGGGCAGAGCGGTGCCTCCCCGGGCGGGCTGGGGCTGGGTCCCTGCCAGCAGCGAGGTGGGTGCTCGGTGCACGTGGCCGTGTCAGCAGCACCCAGTCGGGGGGCTCGTTCCGTGCCAGCCACGCACACCACGGTGGTTGCCCGACAGTCGGTGCCACAAGGCTGGTCGAGCTGCCCCCGTGAAAGCACCTTGGGCTGGTTTCCCTGCGCCCTGCCAAGGTGGGTGCTGCCACCCCCTGAGCAGCGCGGCTGGAGCCTGGGGGTCCCACGGGAGCATCACCAGGCCCCAGGTGTCGGGGTGTCTGCTGCCCTTCAGCTTCCTCCCTTCGGCGGCCACCCCTCACCTCAACAACGGGCACCCGCTGCGCTAAGACGTCAGCCTGGCTTATCAGAGCCAGAGCAACCCTGTGATCCCAGCGTGACCGACAGCGGTACCGCCGGCCTCTGCACACTCGCAAACGGGCTTACAGGCATCCATCGAAGATCTCAGTGCTGATCGCTATCGCTCTGAGCACGTGGACTTGAAAGCGAACAGGTTGCACAGACACAGATGTTTATTTGCAAAACAAGCATGTAAAAGGAGGCCCAGATCTTGCACGTAAAGTAATTGTGAGAAATGGATGTGTCTGCTGCACGGTGGGAGAATAAGGAAGTTGAACAATGCTCAGTGGTAAAGCGAGAATCAATCCCCAAAAGACCAAGACAAAATTGGCGAGGAGGAGGTGTCAGGCACCCAAACTGGCCCGAGGCGCTGAAGTTAAACCTCAGATACCCGAGAGATCCCCTGCTAATTGCCACGTTTTCTAAATTAAAACATAAGCTTCAGACAGCAAGAGTAACAAATCCCCAATTTTTTTTTTTCCCATTCACTTCACGTTGGTAGATTAAATAATTCGGAATAGAACCTTCATAGCATGCGGGGCTGGGGGCAGAGCTGGCTCTGTGGCACCAGAAAGTCGCCAGGGAACCCACCGTGCTCGGCCTCTGGCTTAAAGCGTGAGTTTTTAAGCAGAATACAGAGAGAAGGAGCCTATTTCAAAGTCAGGGGGAGAAGAGGGCCGTGCAAAACCGGGGCTGACTCATAACCAGCCCCGTTAGTCACGAAAATGCGGGTAAACGCGAGGGGGAACCCCAGGGGAGCGGAGGGGCGATGCTGGGTCTTCGCTGCTCCTGGGGGCCGGCTCGGGGCGGCGGGCAGGGTGAGATCAGCCCGATGGCGAGGCACAAGGGAGATGCCGAAGACCGTGCCAGGAGACGGAGGAGGCAGCCGGTCTCAGCAGCCCTCCCACCGCCGCGCACGGGCTCCTCCGGAGAGTTGAGGAACGAAACCCTGGCATCAGATAAACCGTCCCTGCAGAGAGGGCCGCACGCATCCCCGCGGCACGGCCCCCCGCGGCTCCTGCGCCTCAGCCCCCAGCCAGCACCGGCGCGGCCGCCGCCGCGGGACGGGCTTCCAACGCGCTCGGCCTCGCTGCAGCTCCGCTCTCGGCGCAAGTCCCACAGGCGGTGGAAGGAACCACTCGCCAGCCGGCCTCAGACCCACAGAGCGCCTAATTTTAAGTTTCCTTTTATCAGCTAATTTGATCTCAGTTTAGAAAAAAAGAAAAACAACAAAGAAGCGACGTTAAAAAAAAAAAGTGGAATGCAAGAGAGCATTAAAGGCCGTGAAGTGAAAGAGGTGGAACCACAGAAAGCAAATCTATTTTATCTTGACCAGCAGCAGGAAGAACGACGGCCGATAGGTCTGGTTGCCCAGAGACAGCAGAAAGCTGCCCGAAAGCGCGCTCTGCCAGGATAAACGGCGTTTTCAAGATGCGCAAGTCTCTGCCCAGAGTTACAGGAACTTTGGCGGGATGTAAAGCTGGTTTTACAGGCTCAAATCCTGCTCGGGCTCCCTTGATGAAGTTTTCGCCCAGAGGAGGAGTTGATCCTGAGCGCAGCCGTGCCCCCCAGCTCCCTGCGGCCCCAGCCCCCCAGCCACACGCCGCCGGGCACGTCCCTGGGCTCGCTGCCCCGCGGGGCCGAGCAGGCCCTGGGAGCCGGTGGTGGTTTTCCACGTGCTTCCTCCATCCGTGGCTCCATCCGTATGGAGTCAGAGCCGGCGCTCGGTCTCGCGGGGGGCACGTCCCAGCCCTCGGGGTGCAGGCGCTGCCCCATTTTTGTTTAACAGATCCCCGACACAATTACAAAAATTAAATGCAATGGCTGTATTTTTCATGATGTGGAAATGAGCATTTTAAGAATACAGATTAGAAACACAGTGACAAAGGCAGAAGATAACAATTTTCAAATAAACGTCTGGTACTGGGTTACCAGAGGCATCGACAAAATGGACTCCGGGGTGAGCTGATCTCTGTGGAAGTGGGAGCATCTGGCTGCCTGCAGGTGAGATGCTGTGTAGTCCGTGAAGTATTTTAGACCACGCCAATGCAGGAGAAGATTTGGGATGAATTACCCACATGAGCTGTACCCCTGAGGCCACTCTCCGGAAGGACTGAGGCGTTCCCCTGCCACCCCTCGGCCCTCCCGTCCTCCAAGTCCCACGTGCCAGGACGTTCCCCAGCTCCCTCCAGTAGTGCTGGGCTTCACTGACCCTGGGATCCGAGCCCGGCTGCTGGTGAATACATAGGGCCACAGAATCATGGAATCGTTAAGGTTGGAAAAGACCTCTAAGATCACCGAGTCCAACCGCCAGCCCAACACCGCCCTGAAGTGCCCGTTTACTTCATGCACGCGTGCCTGACTCCGCACCGTACAGGTCCTCCGGAGCGCGATGGCACTTGTGCCTCTCTAATCCCGACGGCAGACCAGGGCCGCTTCGTGGGGCAGCTCTCCCCTGCTCAGGCGTTCAGTGAAGAAGTCCCCTGGAGCCAGCGGGAGCTGCTTGTGTCGGCCGAGCAGGATTTCCACCACAGCTGCGTTACCTGGAGAGGACGAGGTCGGGCCTCCCAGCTCCCGCGGACTGCGTGCGAGGGGGAAAGGCAGGAGTATCTGCAGCCGGGGCTGCAGAGCCATCCCTCAGCCGCCTGCTGGCACCCAGGGATCCTCGGGCACTTTCAAATAAGCAAGAACCCAAACTTGGCTCGTGAAACAACAGCTTGCAATCCACAGGCTTTTCACGTCCAGCAAGCTTGGGTCTGGTGGATCTTTTCCAAAAACTGTTGGCAAGAGCGACGGGACCGGAAAGGTATTTACAGGCTGCGTCCTGCGGCTCGACGCCGATTTAGGGGGACTCAAGTCACCGTCTAGCTCGCTGGAATTAATGTTCCTGAGATTCCTCCTTTGCGATGGCCGGCTGAGTCCTGGCTCCTTTCTTGTGCATTATTAATCTGCAGCCATTTCACTCGAGAACAACAGGTTATAAATTAACCGGCTGCTACTTTTATGGTTTCCTGGGCTTTCCTCGGCGGAAGCGCGGGCACTGCAGTGAGCACCGTCCTGGGGGCTTGTGCTGACAAGGGTCAGAGCCGGGTCACTGACCCTGGGATCCGAGCTTGCCCCGGCTCCAGCAAGAGTTATTCCCCCGGCACCGGGCAGCAGCACGCACCAGCGCCCGCAACCTGGGGGACCGTCGGTGCGGGGCCGAATTCAGCCCTTCCCCAGCACCACCGCCATCAAAACTGAGCATATGCTTCATGGTTATCCTGCTCCCGGGCTGCACACACTGCAAAATAATGCTGGGTATCTTTTAGCCCAACACCTCCATGCTCCATTTTCCTCGGTGTTCCCATTCCTCTTGGGAAGTGCAAAGACAAATTTTCCATTTCTGTCAGGATTTAACTGCTTGTGGGACTTTCTGAAGAGACCCGCTGGGCGCCAGGGCTGTCCCAGGCACGTTAAAGAGAAAGAGCCCTGGCTGCACGAGCACTCGAAACGCTGGCAGGGGCTCTGCCCCCCGCGCCTGCGTCCTGCCTGTCGCACGCCTGCCTTCCCCCGGCGTTGCCTGTGAAAATACGGAGCACCAGCATCCTATCTTTGGCATATCTTAGCAGCCCAGGCGTCCCGGTGCACGGCAAGAGCAGCAGCAGCAGGCAGCAGCGGCAGGCAGCTGGGAGCAGGCAGCTGGGAGCAGGCAGCAGTGGCAGGCAGCAGCGGCAGGCAGCTGGGAGCAGGCAGCTGGGAGCAGGCAGCGCGCTCTGAAGCGGTAGCAGAGCAGGACTTTGGACTGGTGATTTGCAGTTCATTCTGTAGATCCAAGCCATTTCTGGTTGACCCCAGCCAGTGGCAGTCCTCTGGCCGGCTTCATCAAGCTCTGGTTTCCCTCTGAATGTTTCAGATTTTTCAGGAATGAAGTCAAAAGGAGAATTAATTCTGAGTTCACCCAGGCTTGTCCCTGCCGGCATCGCCTTAAAGCACAGAGCAGTCTCAGCGGGCCCCGACACCGACGCTAGCAGGGGATGAGCAGAAATTCAGCCCTCGCTTTGGTCCACTGCAGAACATAAAAGAACCGCTTTGAACATAAAATATGTTAAATATGTTCAAATGCATTTTATTAAAGACAATGTATTTATATTTTGGGCCGCTGTGTTTTTATAATAAATTGCAGCAAAGGATAGAAGCCCCAGCTATTATGACTTTTTGTAAACATACTGATTTAACAAACCTTGTCCACCCTTCAACATACATAGTGTTTGCATAGAGGGGAGCTGCCGTCATTACATGCATCCATTAGGAAAAATAAATTCAGCATTTACAAAAGCTCTCGGGCTTGCAGATGAAAAGAAGTATACACCCTGCTTTAGAGTGACTTTACAGTGTGAAGACACAATTCCCAACAATTTGCGGTTTATATGACAGGTCGGAGTCAGTTGGATTTTGCCTGATGTATTTGCAATTCACTGGCTCTGAACATGAGCAGGTTTTAAAGGACAGAGACCAACACGTGCCTAGAAACCCTTTGCCCACATTTGGGCAAGGTTTTGTCCCATCCTGCCCACTCAGAAAAGGTGGTAGCCCGAATCTCCCACCACGAGAGCTGTGCAGCGTGCAAACACCTCCAGCCCCCCTCCGAGGGAGCTCGCCCACCGGTGGGTCTGGACCTGTCCTCGTGGCTCAGCACCGCGCAGCCCGCGGCAGAGGGGTGTTCCACCGGCGCTGGGGAACCTGTGCCGAGGTCCTGTGTTCCACCGGCGCTGGGGTGAGGCCCCTGTGCCGAGGGCGACAAGACGTACGGGCGGCTTCGGGGTGGGGAGTCACCGTGCCGCGGAGCTGACGCCAGGACATCGCAGGCTGGTGATGCTTCAGAGCCGCCTGGACCGCGGCCGCCTCCATCCCGACCCAGCACGGGCAGGCAAACGCCGGGGCCTCTCCTCCCCGCGGGGGAGAGCTGCCTCCTGTTACCAGGTGTAAGGCATCTTAAATCCTTAAATACTGATACTTAAAATCTCTCACACTAAAGGGATCTTTGAAATATCAACATCTTTTATGGCACGCAAACGTCACGAAGGCAAGGAAATATCAGCTTTTCGTAGGGCATCTCATCTAGCAGAATAAAACCCAACAAGGTTCAGTGGCTCAAGACTAAAATCGGAGAGTTTCAAATTACCATTTAGGTGCTCTGTGTGTAAAACAGTGAATGAGCCTTAGACCAAAACCGCCAGACGAGAGGGAGTCTCTACCTGGAGGCGTCAAGCCATGACTCCTCCCCAGAGAGCACAGCTAAAGCCTCCGCTGCGCCCGCGCACTAAACCCCCCCGCTGCCCTTTCTGGTCTTCAGAAGCCGCCCATTCTTCTGTTAAATCTGTGCTATGACCTTGCGTCTAGCGGAGAGGGGGAGAGTCACTAATTTACTGATTGGATGTGTCGAAACACTCTGGAAATAAATGATTTAGCCTCAGAATAATCAGGTTTCTCCCCCTCCTATCCCTTTCACGCTGCTGCTCTTGACCTTTTGAAGGCCCTTGGCAGGCAGATGAGGCGAGGCTGCAGACTCTGCAAATTATGTTCTCTCCAGCCGGAGCGTTTGCTTCGTCAGCCGTCCCCGCAGTCGGTCACCTCCCGAGCCCGCGCAGCAGCAGAAAGCCTCGTTGCTTCCAGTGACAAACTTCAGCTGGAGCCTTTTAATGACAATGTTTTATCCAAACCATAATAGTAATAACGAAACGATCTCTGCTTCGCTGGAGAACGTCCTTTTCACTTGGCTGGCCGCCGGCTTCAGAAGCAGTCCGCCTTGCTGGCGATGCCGGCCCGGCGTCGCGGTCAGAGCGGCGATAAAGCAGCCCGGCAGGTTAACCCTCCCGGTAAACTTACGTTATGAAAGGCAAGAACTTACGGTCCTTTTTGTCCTCTGCCAAGGCTGCCGTGTCCTCCCCGGAGGTGGCGGAGCAGGACACGTGCCCCGTGACCGCAGAAGGACGCTGCGTTTGCGGAGGCGGCTGCCAGCGGTGCCCAGCCCGGAGGTGCCACCGGCGGGGCAGGGGACCCGCGGGGTCGCTGCACCCACGGCGACGTCTCCCACGCAGGGCGCACGCAGGCACCCTCCTGAGGTTAAAACAAAACCAGCGAAAGGTTTCCTCCAGAAACACGCAGGTCCCGCATTCGCAGGGTTCCTGCTCTTTCCGACCCCCCTGAGGCGGGCACCCGCCCACGGTTCGTCGCCCCAAGGTCAGCTCAGTCTCTGCAAAGCCCAGCAGTGCGAGTGCTGCACCACCGCAGCGCCTCTTCTTCCAAAACCGGGGTCCGGAGGCATCTTCAGGACAGCCTGAGAGCAACCTCCAGACACAACTGAAAGCACAGACCCATTTAATGCCACGTTTAAAATTAGGATTTTTTCTAAATTTATAATGAAAAAAAAAACCATAAAGATCAACACAAACCTGAGTTACTTCGGATCATCTTAACTCACACATATCCTTTACAGTGGATGACTCAAGCCATCCTACAGCTCAGCCAGAGACCAAAATCCCGGAAAAGTACATCTTGGTTTATGGAAAAGCTTCACAACCGGACAGGGAGGTCTGTGGGAGGTATAAACCATCCCATTTATTTCTGGTTTTAAAATGGCCATTCCCAAGTCTCATAATCTGATCAGAAATTTAATAAAGGTAACATTGTGGTCGCTTTTAGGAAGCGAATTTTATTGATTATTTTTCTTATTAAATGCATGCCCAGTCCTACGGTATCTCTCACTGCTACTGTGCAGTTAAAACATACGTTTGGTATATGATGAATATCAATATATTCTAACTGAAGAGCTTCTGACAGAGCGTTTCCCACCGCCCTCCCCAGTACAACTCGGAAGACCGAGGACAGCAGTATGTCAGATTCTGCTGCCCAGGCTGGGGTGTAAACCCACAGGAGTGAAGCCCAAGACACGAGGTGACTCTTGACCGAGGTACCCTGAGGCAGAGCTCCTGCAGAAGCGACACTCCACAGCGCAGCGCCCGTCCGCCCGTCCCTCTCTGCTCTGCACCGCTCACTGAAGGCCACGTTCAAACCCACCAGGGTTGGACCCTCCTTCCAGACTGGTGCCTTCAAAACTGCTGTTGCTTCGATACCTCGCTGACCCTGAGACACCCTGTGACTTTGTCACCAGCCGCAGACCCCGGCTCCTGCCCGCCACAGCCAGGCTCCGCTCCCACGGGTCCCGATAATTCAGTTTTCATTTGTGTGTTCCCAGCCAACACAATAAAGCTCCCATTTGCTGATGCCATGGTTGTCTTTCCAAGAGTATCTAATAACGTAGTCGCCCAGAAGTTATTTTGGTAAATCCCCCAGAATTAAGTTATGGGTGAGTCATTTCAAAGTAGAGAAAAAGATACGACCAGTGCTGCAAAGGCAGCTGAAATGTTCATCTCTGAATTACACCGCAAGTAGTTCACAGAAGACATTCCCAAGTTTGCAGAGCACATGGATGCATACCTTTGAGGGAGGAAAAACATCCCAGATTTTTTTCAGAGCCTTGATCTGACCTAACAAACTGCAGCCAACAGAGCCTCAGCACAGTCGACCTCAGGCGAGGAGGTGCCCAGCGTGAGGAGGAACCGCTGCTGGGTGCCAGCGCAGGGACCACATCAACGCAAACGTGCAACACGTACAAATACTGCAGCTGGGTCCAGGCTGTCTGTGCGCCCTCCTCCGCACACAGGTGTGATTTGCCATTTCTTATAACGAGCACGTCAATGCCACGGGGGGCTTTGGAAACCAGTACTTTGATGCATCACTTGCTAACGAAATAACAACTCCTTATGGTCATCAATAAAGACCCCTGTGCTATTAATATGCCTATTGCTTTTGATTAGAAACCCACATTTAGGTGATCGCTGGGTTGCAGCTCAGCTCTGTAAGTCACCTAGCGTCACTGTCCTAAAGCTTTTCCACAGACCACGTTCCACGCCCCACTCCGTGGGCTCTCTGCGGAGCCCCGGGTGCTCCGTGTCCCTGCCGGCGGGCAGCTCCGGCACGGAGCCCCCGCGCTGCTGCCCACCCACCGCCGGGAGCCGGCCAAGCCCACCCGCGTCCCGCTGCGACGGGCACGGACACTGCACACGCTGCAAAATCCAGCCCAGGATCTGCGGCTGGTATTTTAAGACACAGAAACCAAGATTTTGGCTTCCGAGCCAAAATTGGGTTTAATTGCTCACGGAAATGGTCTGAGCGTTACCGGCCTTGGCGCCTGTGCTGCGCCTGGCAGGAGGCAACAGCTCCTGCCTCCGGGAGGGTGCCCGTAGCCCCGAGCGAGGAGCGCAGGGGCACAGCTTAATGAGGCCGGCTACAAGCTGTCAAGCGCCCAGGAGCATTTACCCCAAAGAAATCCTAAAGAAAGCCATCGGGCAGCAATACTCAAACACCGGTGACCATATGCCCAGGCTGCCTGCCGCTCCCCAACAGCAACACTGTCCCCTCCCCACCCCAGTGCACCCAGAACCGTGTCCCCGAGCATCCCCAATGCTGGACCCCGCAGCGGCAGCGGCCGCCTCCTTCCAGCCTGCGGTGGGACCGGGAGAGGGGCTGGGGCTGCCGGTGCCCGACCCCCTCGGCGCTGCCGCAGTCCCGGTCCCTCGCCTGCGCCAGCCTGAACCCCGGGCTGGAACCACAGGGGGCTGCTGCAGTCTGTTAACAGCAACTGGACCACCAGTAAGCCACAGTAATGGAAAGACCCAGCCAGCCGTCTGGGAAACGCAGCCCGTCCGGGCTCTCCCTTCCCAGCTCCAGGCTGGGACATGGTTTGGCAAAGCCACCCACACCAGTGCATCGCCTGGGCTCAACTGGTGCACCGGGCGAGCCCGGCCAGTGCGTTGCACGAGCTTGGCCAGGGCATCGCAGGAGCTCGGCTGGTGCATCAGGCGAGTTGGATCCGTGCACCACACAAGCGTGGCCGAGCAGCCACAGGCTGTCAGGGTCCTCAAATCCACACGCGGCTGCCAGCAAAATGTCCCAGTAAAAGCAGTCTTAAGGGCAAAAAGACGCTCTAGAGCCTGCGCTCGCCCGTGGGCCGCGCTTCACCCAGGCACCCGGGCAATCGAGGGCGCACAGGCTGCGGTGGGCAGCGGGACGAGCCCCGGGAGCCCCGTCCATCCCCCCCGCGCTCGCAGCCCGGCCGCCCACCGCCGCCCCGGCAGAGCTGCTCCGCACGTGGAGACCTTTCCAGCCACCTCAGAAACGGGGCAAGCACCCGTTTGTTTTTAATCACTCGCTCTCACCCAGAGCCCGGTTTTGACACTTCATTTCTCAGAGGGTCAGAAACTTAACGGCTGCGATCAGTTTATACACATTCATTTGGGGGAAAAACAAAACCAAAAAGGCAGTGGGTGCCAAGCGCCAGACAAGCTCTGTTTGCCTCCAACCCATCCCCTCCCTCGCTTTAAAAACACAATTACAAAACCACCGCGGTGGGGTTTGGCCCTGCTCCCCTCTCCCCTCGCACGTATTGACACAGCAGAATTATCTAAGTGGCTGGAAATGAATTATTATAGCAGCTATGTCAATAAATTAGTTTGATTACAGTAACAATGCCAAAGTTAATAATTCAGCTGATATTTTACTGGACTACGCAGTCATTGCCTGTTATCGATCGGTTTTATTTAGTCGCTCGGTCTCAGGTACATATCCCTTTTACATTAAGCCTCTCAAAACAAATTACAGGCTCACGCTGCAGCCTCCCTGCTCTCCGAGCTCTGGCTCCCTCGCCTCTGCTCTGTTAAGTCAGAAAGTTCACGTTTTCAGAATGAAATAATATTGCTACTAAGTGCAGTCCTGTTTTCAAAGTAGATGCATACGTTTCCCGGCGAGTGCTGCTTTGAAATGGGGGGGGGGCAGCATCTCGCCTCTCCAGCCTCGGGGCTGGACCTGCGCAGGCTGGCCGAAGCTGGGTGATGGTACTCGCCTTGTGTCCGCTGCAGCAGTTATTTGAGCACCGGTCAAAATCCTCTATGTCGGTGTAAATTCCTCTTCCAGCTCAGCCCCCAGCAAGGGCTTTGGAAACCCTCCACGCTGTGCAGCGTCCCGAGGAGCGGCGTGTGCCGGCGCCCATCCCTGCATACAGCACACCCGCGCTGGTGAGCGAAGGAGACGGGTACCGTAAATTCCTGCCGTGCCCAGGAACACACGAGGACGCAGTGCCAGGGTCGCCGGGGCTGGGCAGGCACATGGCCGGGCAGACCTGTCACCAGTGTCACCGGTGTCCCCAGCCATCCTGCTGGGACAGGAGCCAGCGCCGAGCTGTTCCTGGCTGGCAGCAACCGGGGGTAGGTGCAAAATGGGTGCTGCGGAATGCTGGCAAGCCTTCTCTTTCCTTGTATTTTTTACCCCAAACTAGGTAAAAATAGTAGATGACTCTTTGTAAAGCCTCTGGCGGTTCCAGCAGTGATATTCAATAGCAGCTCCAAACCACTTGGTTACAACAGGTAAATCTGACATTTTGAAATGCTCCGAAGAGCCAGGCAAATGCAAGGCGAGCTGCTTTGTTTACTTGGGAATGTCTCTGCTAACCGGTACGGCATTGCTTAATTCCCACATCCCACCTCCTGGCCCTCCGTGTGGAAACCAATCCACAGCTCCCTGCGCTGGGCGCAGGGGCACGGGCAGGGGAAGGCGCGAGATTAGATCGGGGTGCACGGGCGGGAAGTTGCACACGAGCACAGAAACCTGTGCAGCGATTTGGGAAATGCTGGTTAACAATTTACAGAACATTTTCCAATGATACTGCCCTGTGTCGGGTGGAAGGTCTCACTTCAGGACGGGGCTGCGTCCCCACCTTCCCCCTCTGCACCGAGCTGGGCTCCGCTCCTTGCAGCAGAGGGGTGCAGCGGCTGCCCGGGCTCACCCCCAGCGGGGGTCCCCCTTGCCATGAGTGCATTTTAACTCCAGCATTCCTTGATCGAAAGGCTGCCGAACCGCCTGGGCCTGAGTTATTCCTGGTTTATGCCATCGTGCAATGTAATTCTGAAGTTAAATCACTTACACGATGCACATCCTGAGCTCCCGAAATTAAAAGCCGTTTGTGCAAGCGGCTGGACTGCCGAGGCTCCGTCCGACGCACCGCAGCGGAGGGCTGGGGGGAGCACAGCGGCAGGAGATCCCAGCAACCCTGATAAAGAAATAAGGAAAGGCAGCACCGGTCCCCCCTAGAGCCCCCGACCCGGGGGCTGCGCTCTCCCTGCAGCTGCCCTGGACGCTCCCGCTGATCCCCGGCTCTGCAGAAGTACAGCCTGAAATCCATAAAGCCATTAGGATTTCCTAAGAAAGCTCTCCGGTTCATAAAACCAAAAAGCAAACAGACCGTTTCCTTGTGTACCTCCCGGAGCAGAAGACCGGCCGCATCGCTCATTTGTGCAGTGCAGAAACTGGGTGTTTTATTGCACTTCTGCAGCTTGCAAAGCAAGGCCAGGGGTCACAGCGGCACGGTGAAACGCAGCAAACCCCGGGGTGCGCATGTGAGCGTGCAACTGCCGCCGCTCCTCGCCGCGCAGCGTGCGCCCGCAGCGCCCGCCGTCCTGGCGCGGCCGGAGCAGGCCAGGGGCTGCCGAGACCGGGCAAAGCCGTCCTCCCAGAGACAGTCCCTGAGTTCAAAGAATAATGTAGTGAATATAAATGTGGTTGAATGGGCCCTGAAAGCTGCGGCACCGATGAAATCGCGATGCACTTTGAGCTGTAAGCACACAGTTGGCATGATTCAATGGAGCATACGCTGCTGTACTATTTATAAACAGCCAGTGGGCCAAACCCCCCCCTGTTTTTATACAGAACATTACCAAATCATTTTAATTGGCATATTAAACAAAACAAAGGCATTAGCTTCACCTTGCCATCTGACTGCAACTGCATTGACAATGTCTTGTCCCCACCCCTGCACTCTCAGCCCCGCATCCCCGGGAAGGCAGATGGAGGCAAACCCAGGAGACCCCCGCTCCTCTCCCCCGCCCCTGCCCTGCCGCTCCGGGGGGGTCTCGTGGACGAACCCTGCCTGCGTCAGGACCGCTCGCCTGCCAGCAGATCCCAGCTTCATTGCCAGAAGGTGTTCCTCATCGTGTAACATCAGACGTCTGCTGGGTTTCAGGATTATCTTCTTCCTTGACAGGAAACTAAATCCAAATTTTTGTTGGATTTTGGCCTGGAAAGCTTTTCTGAGAATTAACCCTCACTTTAAATAAATATATCCAAGGACATACTCACGGAGCTGCTGCTCTCCTGTTTCTCATTAGTTGCTGTTCAGACGGCAAGAAGCAAAGGTACCCAGGTACAGGCCGTCGGCCGCAGGAGGTGCTCAGTCACAGCAGCACGTGTCAGAACGCTACTTGAAAGCAGAAGGAAGTGACAGGTTTGGAGAGTGTTTTCTCTACAAGTCCTTCGCTCCTCCTCTGTGCCTGCCCCCCTTTTCTGTTCCCATCCCCCCTTCAGAGCAGAGGGTGAGCAGACACCCAGGAGGGGGAGGAAGGTGACGGTCCCCGGGCAGGCACGGAGGAGGGCAGGCGGAGCAGCACCGTACGCTCCTCCGGCGGCTTCCACGGGATGGGGACGAAAGGGTAAGAAGCCTGGAGGAAAAGAAGGATAATGAAGAAGGAAAGCTGCCCTCTGTGTGTCTCCCTGGCATCACCCAACGACGTTTCAGGAAAAGCCGACAGCATCAGGTCACCAAAAGCACATGCAACCCCACCCATTGCAGTAACGGGTTTTGCCATTGGAAATCTGGGGTCTAATTCACAGCAGGCAGCCCAAGGCTTTAGAAACGCCAGCCATCACATCATCCAAGCGTGCTACGACACATAAATAAATAAATCACATTCAGCAACACATACACGATGTTCTCTCCTTCCCTCGCTAGAAGAGGTAACTTCAAATTCTTCTGACCTCGGTATCGAGTCCCGTCTCTGCACAGAGGATGCGCGGGGGGGCGAGCCCTGCGCCTGAAAACGGTCTGCAAAGTTCAGCCTTGGTCCCAAACACTTCAGTGTCACAGGGGTAGCAGAACCTGCATCAAATTCATAGGCAATCCCCAAATTTAAGTCATTTTAAAGCTTCGAGCGTGCTAAGTTAAAAAGCCCTGGTGCTGAAGCAGGGATGCAGACCCGGGCGGTGGAGCCAGGGCAGAGCAGGGGCAGCGTCAGTGCCAGGGCTCGGGGCCCTCCCACACCCCCACCGAGCACACGGGACCGTCACTCCCAGTTTCTGTTTCCATCACGCTGGGCCACGGGAGAGGGCGGCCGACGAGCCGGGGCGCAGGGGAGCAGACCAGCCCCGTCGATGGCTGCGGCGTGCCAGGCTGCTGGGAACCAGCCGGGCTCTACCCCCGGCACCCGAGCGAGTTTCGGCTCTAGATCCTCACAAGAGCTTCAGTTCCCTTGGTGCCTCTCGCTGCCCCTGGCAGCCCCGCCGGGGCTCGGTTTCCTATCGCTGTCACCTACCCTCGTGCCGTCGGGCGGATCAGCAGCTTTTCACTGTCACTGCAGAGGGGTGAGCAAAGCAGAGGGTGCAAGCGCGGGGCCGAGCCTGCCCCCGGCGCCGCGAGGGAAGGGGCTGGTGCGTCAGGTACAGCTCCGAAACAGCCCGAGAGCCGGCTTGGCCCCGAAAACTGCAGTGGGAGCTATGCAGCCTTCGGAAACCGACTGCTCTCCACTGAAAAAATAAACATTTAGAAACACCATGGCATCCTGTTGTCCTTTCCTTTCCTGAAACAACTGGGGCAAGCAATAGCCCAGAAAATGAAAGCTGTTAACCCAAATAAGCGGGGTTCTGTGCAAGCGTCACCTTGAGATCGCACGTCACCAGCGGCAGACGAGGGGGGAAGCCCGCTCAGGCTCCCCGTTAGACATTCCCCATCTGCGTTCCCAGTACCACGTCCCTCGAGACTCGCCCTGGCTGCACACCAGGCGTGACCTTTCCCGGACTGGGAGCCCGCCGGCGCCGCAGCCATCGTTGAGAAAGGGCGGTGAGAGTGCAAGAGCCGGTGTGCCAAGGGCCGGCGTGCCAAGGGCCGGCATGCCACAGCAGACAGCGAGGTTTTGCCATGGCCCCCAGCCCAGAAGCACCCGCGCTGGCCCTCCTGGCTGTCACTGTCACCAGCTGGTTGCAGCACAGCAGCCAGGAGTTTTATTCCCAAAGCACTTCAAATCATCCATGCAAAGGTACCTAAGCCTGGACCTGATTATAACTACGTGCTATACAGAACCAGACAGCTGGAAATGCAAGCGCCGGAGTGCCAGGTACTGCCTTCCCACCAGTTTTCTCTCATTTTTGTATGCAGCAGCCATGGGCATCCAGCAAAAGCCCCACAGCCAGATAAGGCACCATCAGATCCCACCTGAAGCCATCTGGGAGGTGCTTCAAGTGTTCTAATCATCTGCTTTGCAGGTGAACTTTATTTGTGCTTATATTCACTTTCAAAAGCTTTCCAGGCTTATTTTGCTGGTCCTTTAGCTGATACAGGTGATGTATGGGAGAAGATTCAGGCATGTCAGCAAGGTTAGACGAAATACAGCCGGAAGAATAACCTCTGTATCTCTTCATGGACGTTTGCTGGACACCGGTAAAGCTTGTTTTTAATTTTAGTTGTTTGTCAGCAATCCTTTTTCTTTAGGACGCAATGTTACTTTGGCAATGCTCCTCAGAGGGATCTTTGCAGAAACACGGAACACATTTCATCACAGAGCCTGGCAGCTCCGTCAGACGCTGGTTGTGTAATGAAAAGGGTGATCGTTAATTACCATCCCGCGTAGGACCCGTCAGAGGTAGGAGCGGAGCTTTGCTCCTCCAGACATCCCTTGCACGTGCGCTGGTGAGCGGGGGGATGAGATGACCGAGCTCCGTTCCCTCTGCCGGCAGCAGGACCTCACCCCCGCCTCCCGAATTCCCGCAGCCTGGGGGCAGGGAGCACGGCTCGGCAGCGGGAGCGGGGCAGGAGCAGCTTCGTGCCGCCCAGCAGCGCAGCGGTGCTCGGCAGCAACGCCCCAGCGGCTCTAAAACCGTGGGGTCTGGCTCGCTGGCGATTTGTTTCATTATTTCCCGTTGAAAAGGGCTCGCCTTCCTAGAAAGCTGCTGCTTTATGGTAGAGGCGGGGAAAGCATTGAAAAAAGCATCAATGCAGAAAGAACTTTGAAAATATCTGGATGGCACCAAAGTTTCAGATCTTTATTTAAATATTGAGCATGTGGCAGTTCAGTTAATGCTACTTGCAAAGAAAAAGAAACCCGATCGATAACTAATGGAGACAGAGGCAGGGAGCGAGCAGCAGCCCTCACTTCAGTATGCGGGGAGCGGTGGGAAGCGTCTGACATGCAGCCCAGCTGCCTGTATACGTTATCAAGGCAGAAAAAGGTTCCCCAGAACAGCCATAAAGGGGATCACAGCAAAGCAAAGTGCTTCAAAGAACGTTACTCTTCATTAGCAAACCCAAAATGGAAAAGGCTTGAGCTAGTGAGCTAAGCCATGAGCAATATCAGTTTTCACTGAAGGGGATCATAGCAAGTTCCTGAAGGTCTAATTAATTTTCCACCCCTCTCCTCCCAGCCTCTCCTGTTAACATCTGAGGTGGGGTGAAAGATGCCCAAAGCCCCAGGGGGGTGGCTGAGCGCGCCCAGGGACGCGGAGCAGAGCAAAGGGAGCCGAGCGGGTCCCCGGGGCCGCGCTGCGGTGCCGCTGCCTCCACCTGCCACCGCTCACGACCGAAAACCACTGCACTTCTCTTTTCATACAGACGATAACCAGCAGTGCTTTCCAACTTGCATCAAAAAGCAAGAAGGGCGACAGAGGCAGCGGGCGGCCCCGGGGCGCGGGCTCCTGGCAGCGCGGGCTCTCCGCCGGCCGTGCCCCGCGGTCCTTCCCATCTCCACAGACTGCCTTTGGCCCCGCCGCCGCCGTTCTCCTCCAGATGGTGTAAAAGGGGCAGAAGGCAGCGTGTCATGGAGGGGCTGGCTCCTCCGGGCCCTGCGGGGAAAGGCAGCGTCACGGCTGCACGAATGAGGGGTTTAAGGCGCGCCGGAGCAAGCTCATCGGTGCCTGCAATGCGGAGGTCTCGTTAGCACAAACGGCGCAGCTGGACCACAGCAAGGGCATCAGCTGCGGGCAGCTTCCAGGGAAGCACTGCTCCCTGTTTCCATCCCTGCTCCTTTCTTCCTCCAACTGTGAAAGCTAGTATTGTGTTCGCAGGATTTGAGGATTTTTTTTTTTCTTTTGGCAATAGATTTTACAATTATGATTTTACAATTATGAAGAACGAGGTTATCTTGTTCAAAAGGCAGGGACACAGGTTCTGCTGTTTGAGAGCTTACAATAAAATTTGCATAGCCGGCCCCAGCTACGCTCAGTGAAAACGGACAGCTGTTTGCTTCCTCCTGGCTGAGGCTGAAATGCCACTTTACACGGCTGGCCGAGCAGGGCCGTTTTTGCCTCCAAACCACACTGAGGTTGAGCAGGAGCAGAGACCCTGGCCAGGTTCAGCAGACATTGCCTTGCCCAGCTGGGGTCCTGCCTGCGGCGACACAGCTCCGCGCTGCTGCGGCCGGGGCGGGATCCCCCCGCGGGCCCACCGAGGAGGGCTCCGGTAAGGACGTGGAGGATTGCAGGGCTTTGGGAGCAACGGGAACGAAGCAGAGAGGCAAAAATTAAAGCTGAGTGTAAAGGCAGGGCTGTTTACAGGGAAACAGCAAAGAACGAGGATGGCCACAACCCTTGAGCCAGAACACGGCTGTTGCCAACTTTTCGTGGCGGATCACCCAGGGCTGAGCCGGAGGGAGGGAGCGAGCGGCACACCGCTGCGGGGGGGCCCGCAGCCCCCAGCCCCCTGCCCAGCAGGCTCTGGGAAGGCAGGGAACGGCACTGGGAGAACAGCAGGAATGGGAAAAGACAGGGTTTGTCTTCCTCTGGGTGCCCATCAGCTCTTGGCCACGGCTGTTTGAGAGCCCCTCGCTCACGGACCCGCAGCAGGGTCTTTGCTCCCGCTGTTGCTTTCCGGCAGAGGAACGCCTGCCCCTGCCAGGCGATCCTGGGGCCCCTTCTCGTCCCTTTCCCCCAGCCCCACAGCCCCCCCTCGCCCCAACCGGCTCCTGGGAAGCCCCTCGCCACCTTTGCCTCCAGGATGCAGTGTCAGCAACGAGGGAATCTAAAATTACATCAATGGCCATTATAATAATAACGGCGTATTTTTGTATCAGACCTTTACCCCGGAAAAGTACCAGAGCCATTTACAGAATTATGTTATTACCGGGTTCCTGAAAGTAGGAGACATCAGCACTGAGAACCGGTCCTGAAACCTCCCCTGGCTCTGTGCCGCAACTCGCAGCTCTCGCAGGGCGAAGGAGTCGCTTTTAAACCTGCGTGTTCGGCGTCATGCACCCCTAATTCAAATGACATTAAGCCCCCATGTGAGAAGCTTCTCTGGGTAAAATGCAGATGCTAGGAAATGCGTCATTTATTACTTGTTTAAGCCATTCTGTGTATGAAAGCAACGTAGCTAAAAGCTACCGAGACATTAAGCTACCCATAAGCCATACCTCCCCCTCAGCCCATGTTTTGGTTAACTTGTCAGGGAGAGGCTGGGCCGCTTCGTAATTCCCCTCTTCTCCCCCCATCCACGGTATATCCCCAGCTGTCCTTCGGCGAGTGAGGCCCTTGGAGGGGTTCCTCAGGCATCTCTCTGACGGGACTGCTATAGGACACGCCAGCAGGCAACACCTTCCACCTTTTAATTTAATTGCTCATTCTTCAAGTTTCCACACACTACTAGAGATGGTCTTCTGTGGGGGGCACAGGCAACGCGGAGGGGTCTGCTAGCTGTTGAGCTTGAGGTTTGCAACGTTTTTGGGGCATTGAAGACATGAAGGATCTCTTGGGCTCACCAAGGCTGGCGCAGGATCACGTACAGGCTCAGCGGGGGGGGCGAGGGCGGCAAGGCTTGGCCATAAGCCCCGGTTTCCTGAAGCCACCCAGCAACCCTCCCGCGTGGTCTCGTTTGGCCCTGAACCCCTCAGAGCTCCAGACACCCAAGAACCTGCGCGTGGGAATTAGCTGGTAGGACCCAGCTCTGTGCAATGCACTGCCCATCTCCATTGCATTTTAAGGTACAACTTAAATAGCGATTCCTATTTTCTGCTAAAAAGTGGGATACCATACAGCGTGTTGCAACACGCTGGTCCTCCCGGAATCCTTCTCCTGCCTCCCTTTGGCACTGACACTGGGCTGTCGTAGCCTGTGACAAGCTGAGCCACAGGGGCTGCACCTTGGATTTCCCAGAAGACTTATTGAGCACCGTAAATTAAGCACAAGAGCAACAATTTATTCCTTTTTTGGGAAGCTTTGAACGAAGGATTTTTTATCTCTTTCGAAATATCTCTGCTGCTCACCGGTCAGTAACAAATCCTCCCCCTCCAAAGGCAGAGGAGAACCCAGCCCACGGAGGCTGAGGCTGAGTTAGCAGAGAATTTATTTGTACGTTGCTCACTGTTTATGGGATTTTTTAATTAAGTTTGCTAATGTTACTTAATGACGAAGTACATTTCATTTTCTTAAGTTCATCAATGTGCAAGTAACGAGGATTTCCACGGCAGAGCAGGCCAGCGGTGCCCAGTCCGATGCACGGTTCTCTGACTCACTGTATGGTCACACCGAACGTTTTCTTCCCAGCCTCATCTTGCTTTTTTCCTTTTTCTTTGCCATGCATTGTGAAGGTTGCTCTGACTTTTTTTCACTCGAGTGTCTATTAAGAACTGTCTGAGCTCGTTACCCGTTTCATTTCCCTGGGTGCTGGAAGAAGAAAGCTGCCGGCGGAGAGGAGCAGCTGGGGCACCCGGCCGTCGCCTGGTCGCTGGAGTGGAAGGTTTCTCCCTTCCACGATGTCCCACAGACTCAAAGCCACCCAGGAAACAAAACAACTCAAGGGTCTGAATTTCAGAGAAACTTGAGTACCTGGGAAGAGCATTATCTGGCTGCAGCTCAGAGGCACTAAATCATTAGGAGCTGGCTCCTTGTGTCAGAACAACCTCGAGAGGCTGCAGCATTCAGCTGGGGACTGATTTGATCAGAGGAAGGATGAACACACCCTAAAAAAGGAGAAAAAAAAGCCTAAAAAACCCAAAAAACAACATCCACCACAAAAAAAATCAGAAAATCTACTTATTTCACAACTGTGTCTAACTTCCAAATCTACTTCCAGTTCCCACTTTTGTTTTACATCCACCCAACCCATCGGAGAAGAAGAAATGCTGAGCCTTGGTGAGGTATTTTCCAGGGACCCGGGGGGGATGAACCCGCAATTTCATGGCGTATGGCAGACGAGGCTTCTGCTGCGGCCGCTCCGGCCGTTATCGTCACCATCTGCCCGCACGTCACTTAGGTGCAGCGCTACCACATCTGTCATTTATTTTAACACACACGTACTGTTTATTTTGGTTTCCAGGTCCCTCATTAGAGCGTCGCACAGATTTTTTGCAGTATTATTCGATGGTTAACATTTTATCTCTGTCTATTGTTTTTCTGACCTTTCTTCAAAGACTCTTAACGTAGGAGAGCTGGACCGGAGGGCCTGGGAAAAGCTGCTGACTTTTCCCGAGGGCCGGAGCCGGGCGCTGGCGCAGGTCCCGTGCTCGGCGAGGGCAGCGGTCGGGGCCAGGCAGACCCCCCAGCCCTCTGTCCCGGGGTGACGGTCCCGGTCCCCCAGCCCGGGCCACCTGAGGTGGGACCGGCAGCGGGATGCTCCGCAGGGACCCCTGCCCTGCTCCCCCGACCTCCCGCCGCGGGAGAGCGGGCAGACTAACCCGAGGGAGGGCTAAAGAGGTCGGCTTTTAAATTTTAACACTCGCATGTTTTCAAAGTAACCTAATGCATTTGGGGGGGGCATTCAGACACTGCTAAGCTGAATTATTCCATCAAGCTGATTTCTACAGCTTCGGAGAACATAAATAGTACGTTTACCCATATAAAGCTATTACTAATTCCAAAGAAAGAAATCTGAAAGGTGTTTCTTTTATTCTAAGTGTTTGCAGATTGAAATTAAACCAGTGTTGTAAGCACCAAAGAAAGATATAGCTTTTTTTTCATTTTCACTTTCAAACATAGCATTAAATATTAATTGAAGTGTATTTTACAAAACACATCTATTCATTTCCTGTGCAGTGCAGAAAGGAATGGCCTTTCGTGTACACGAGAAGCTTTGGTGCATTTAATGAAACACTGCACTAAGGAGAGCAAAGGAGCAGCACCGTGCGGGACCCCGGGCGAGGACCCTGCCCGCAGCCCCCCGGGGCAGCAGACCCAGGCTTACACCGTCAGCACCCAGCTTTTCCCCAGAGTTTCTCCCCTACTGTCACGAACGAGTAGTTTTAGGGCCGCTTTAAAGATCACTGACAAAGATATCGGCAAAAGGTGATTTTAATAGAATTTTATAGAAACGTGACTTAACAGAATTCGATGGCAAGGTTCACTCTATTACTCATTACATGGATTAAGTATACACAGAGAAAGTCGTGTCGGAGTTGTGTTGGAGTGATTTGTACGAGATTGAGGATAAAAGGGTAAGGGAGACCCTCCCGTTGAGTCACGAGGTTCAGAGAAGACCCGGCTGGATCCAGTCTTGGTCTCAGACTTGGACTAATACCAAGGGGATAAGGAGACCCTCCCGTTGAGTCATGACGTTCAGAGCAGACCCCTTGCTCTCCACACTCCTTCTCAGAGAGGAGCCCAGGTGCGGCTGGGTCTACCCTTAGTCTCAGACCTGGGCAACGGTTTATAACTAAAGGGTTAAGGGTGTTTAGCAGCAGCTTAGAGTTCAACAACACTTAAGCATTAATCAATTTGGCAGCTACAAAAAGGAGTTAGTCAAGTTTTCTACAAATACTGAAACAATTGAGCTACAAATGATGCTTGTTAATGGTTGTACGCATAAATGCGCAAAAACGTCTAGATCCATCAATATATATATATAAATATGAATATGGTACCAAAGCTAGATAAGTTTATAAAGGCCTAAAGCTAGATAAAGATAAACCCGTTAAAAATCCCCCTCGAGTCTCATGAAGTACTCACGTTAAATGCCTTGGCATTTCCCAGCGGGCGAAAGGCTGAGCCCCGAGGAGCGTCTCGGCCGAGGAGTGTTTCAGCCCACGTCCCGGTGATCCTCCGAGCCTCACAAACTCGAGAGTCTGCGAACCCTGAGAGGTGTCCCACGCAGGGGGAGATTCTGGGCGCAGCCCGCTGCGGTCCAGGAGAGCTCAAAGGGTCTCACTGAGGACCACTGTTTATAGGTTCGTTAGATGATTGGCTTTAGTCATCCGTGACAATTCTCAAGACCTCATTAACAATAGTGCCGTTCTACTCGAGATACAACTCAGAAAAGGGTGGCAGGGAAAGGATGGATTATCCCCGACCTTGGACCCCACCTGGGGTTCCTGGTACGGCCAGAGCCGTTCTGAATTTTGGCCATGTAGGAATTCTGGGAGCAGTAAAGGGATGCTTCACTGCCCAACTCATTACAGGAGGGCCAAAGTTTATCAGGAATTTCTGAGGCCTTAGAGTGACCCTGAAAAAAAAGGAGAAGGGAGGGGAAGGGATGCACCAGCACACCTACCTTTCTCAAAACCTCCTTACTTTGCTAACTCGCACCTCACGTTAGGGGCTGCTCTGTCATGGCCGGGGATGAAACCTGTTTATTAAGTTCCTCTCTAGAGAAGAGGGGGGACGTGAGCTGCTCCTCGGGGCTCAGTCCCACGTGGGCGACCGACCCCATGAGCACCATCAGCTTCGACAACCATTGTGTTCATAACTGGCATTTGAGCGTCCAACGCTTTCCCTCCCCAGCACCCGTGCACACCCCAGCACCTGGCCATCGCCTGCTGGACCCTGTTTTCTACGCTTCCAGAGACTTGCTATGCACCCCAGTTTCTCTGTTCATTAAACCATGGCCTGGAAATGCTGCTAAATTAACTCAACTCGCCACAAACAAACATGTTAGCCTATGCAAACAATAAATGAGCAAGTAACGCCCAACCGCCCTGACTCTGCTCCTCTGAAGCAGCCCCCAACAGCAGCTGCTCCTGTCTGTAACTACATTTATTTGGGAAGATGCACGGGAGAAGGAAAAAGAAAAAATATTCAGCTCCTGCCATGGGGAAACTCATTACTGAGCTGGGGCTGGCCGGGGCTGCATGCCCGTGGCAAACTGCCGCTGCACGGGAGCCGCAGCCTGGGACCAGTGGGAGCCGGGCACCCGGCGTGCCCTGCCCAGCGGCAAGGGACGGCGAGGAGCTTCGGGGGGAGATGGTGAGGGCTGTCACAGGCAGGAGCAGGAGCAGGAGCAGGAGGAGGACTTGAGAACATTTCTACAAGCAACACAAGTTCTGCCTGCTGCTGCCTGGCACGACCGCCCGGCACAACCGGGAGCTTTCACTTCAGAAGGAAGTGGTTTGGGGTTTGGGGCTTTTTTGGAAGAATAAGGGCTATTTTGAACAGGGGAAGTTTTTGAGATACTCTCTGTTCAAGAGTAGTCAGTGGGTTTTGCAGGGGAAAAAAGTTTAAAGAATAAGTGTTCATTTTTGTTAATGCCGAGTTGCATGTATCTCTGCTATACCAATATTTCACTGGTGTATATGTAAATGTGCACGTATATGGTTATAGGTAAAGTCTAAATATCAAATAGAACAAGAATGAGTCAATTAGCAGATTCTTTCTTCCTTATTGTTTCCTCTAAAATCGATGATGATTTCTCACATATTCTCCATATGCGCACCACATTGGCGCGTATGCTGTAATTTGGGCAGGATATGTTGCACCTTCAGACAGCCACAGTAGTTGAATTCCTCCTGGAAGTGCAAAAGATCATCTCAGAAGGTCGAGGCAAGGCTCACTTCTTCCTCCACTCGCTGCCCACGGCTTTTGCTAAGAAACCAAGTAGTGCAGAAACAGCAACGGGTTTGGCACAGCATGGTGCTGGGTTACCGAAAACAAGCCTGGCTGTAATTAGGGCATCTGCCGCCCTGCTGCTGTAAAGCGTGTGCGCTAACACCACCCCCCCTTCTTCCCCGCATTGGCGGGGTGCCGTGCGGTTCTGGGGCAGCATCAGTCAGAGCAGATCCAGATACCTCATCTCATCATTCAGCTCGTTTTCATCCCATGTGAGTGACCCTGCTGGTGTAAGCACAGAGCGCCTGCGAACAGCAGCGGCACCTCCGCCGCCGTGGCCGGCAGCCGGCGTCCCTTCGGGGGGACCACCAGCCACCGCACGGCACTCGCAGCGGCTGCTGGGGGATGAAAGGCGCCTTGGCCGTTACCACCACTCTGGGCTTGAGGTTTGCTTCATTAGCTTTTTTAAAATTGAACCATGAAGATATAAATAGGAGAGCTGAGCTGGCCGATTAGCCCCTGGAAATAGGAAATATAGCGGCTGTGGTGCAATACACTGAAAGCAGCACCCTGGTTTGGGGAGCAGGATGATGAAAATGGCTCGATACCTCTTCCCCTCATAACTAGAATGCGGTGTTGTGTCTTAAGCAAGTAATATAAAATTAAGAGAGAGAACTTTTAAGCAGAACATTTATATTCCTGCAAGAGGTTGCCTGGGGCAGCCCAAGCCCCCCCGCTGAGCCTGGCCCGCAGCCCACAAAATGCCCATTTCAGCGGAGCTTCCCTCTGTCTCCAAAGTACGTGATGGCTGGGGGGGATGAGAGCTGGTGAGACGGACTGCGGGGTTTGGAGACGAGATGGTTAATCAGTACTGGAGCTAGACAGGTTCGTTGCCCAGGCAGGACGAGAGGAAGGCTCCCTTTGGCTGTAAGCGGCAGCGATGCACACCCAAGCGCTCAGCCGGCTGAACGCCTTCTGGGGCCGAGATCCCTGGGGGAGGAAGCCTGGATGGATGCTCCAGTGAGAATTTCTGAAGACACAGCTAACATGACGCTTAGTTATTTCCGTGTACTAAGGAGATGCGTAGAAAATACTGAAAATGTATAGTGCTTGTACGAAAGCCCAAGGAACAACTTGAGCTGTGCTGCTAACGTGGTCCTCCAAAGCGGCAGACATGAAAGGGTCCGGGAACAAGCACGGCGATGATTAATGGGATGGAGGACTCCTGCGGCAGAAAGGGTGGAGGAATGTTTCCTTGGGATCACCCTTCCTTGTGAAGAAACAGGAAAACCGCAGGACTCTCCAGCGTGGCTGCTGTGCCTCTTCCCGCAAGGTTTCTTCCAGACCTGGTCAGCCAGGGTACCACAGCCTTGGGACGCGCCGCAGGCGGCGAGGGCAGCTGGACGGGGAACAGCCCCCCGCTTGGTGCGAGCCTTCAGCCAGGCAGCCTCCTCCTCCTCCACCTGCCGGGGGCCAGACCCGGGCCCACCCCGCCTGCTGGGGGGCAGCCCCAGGCGCCCCGCCTGCGCCAAACCAAACCGCCCTGGCAGCAGGCGGCGTGGCTGCGCGCCGGCTGGAGTGGGGGAAGGCGCGGACCCGCTGTAACGCACGCCATAGGCCTGCAAAAAGTCTCTGTGACGCACGGCAAACCAAGCGGCTTTCGGATTTGCTCCGTTTCATTTAAAAACCCAGCAACTACAACCAATCTTTTTCCTCCTTCAGAGCCAGTACCCACATCTCTCTTCAGCAGGGCTGAGGCACAGACGTAACTTCCAGAAGTCCCTCTTGAGAAGAAAAAAATACTTTTATTGAAATAACTGAGAGCGATAATTTATTTTTTTATAAAATTCCGGCTTTGCATACACAAACCGCTGCTGGGGTTTGTACGTGTGTTTGTTATTACGCCCAGGAAACATTCCTGTTAAATCCGCCAAATAAAAGAGGAGAGAGGTCAGTCTTCCACGACGCCGAGTCCGGGACTGCCTACGGAAGCCTGGGCCAACCGGGGAGCTCTGGGCCTGGGGGAGGGCGTGTAGCAGTGTCAACTGGTGCTCCGACGGCTCGCCTTCCCTTCTAATATCCAGAGCAGTTAACTGAATTTACCCCAATTTTATGATTTTTTTTAAAAAGAATTTTTAGGAAATAGTAATGTATTTTTCCCCCGAGAGCTCAGACTGCTTCAGCCATGTATTACTGCTGCAGAACCCAGCCATAAAACTTTAAAATGAGTCTCGTGAGGTTAATGAGTTATCCCAGCACACATGGGAGAACACCGAATCCAGATATTGCCACAGCTAAATACAGAGTTAATTACGTTTGAGGCCACTGTGCTCACCCATGCCGCTCACACCCGTGTTTCCAGATCTCCCCCCGCCGAAGGGGGTTTGCCCACACCACGGGCCCTGCGGGCAGACCCTGGTCCAACACCAAACCATCTCCACGGGGTCTGGAGTCCTCAGGGCGCCCGAGCCCTGCCCGCGGGGCCGCGGTCCGACACCCGTCGCTGCTTCGCTCGCTCTTAATAAGCTGTCTTTAAAATACAGAGCACGAGCTCTCTCACAAAACACCAGTATTTGTGGTCACATCTGAAGCTACAGGCACTTTGAATGTGCATTCAGAATTTAAAATATTAAAGACCCTAAAAAACAGCTGTCGAGAGTTGTCATGTGAATGCAGCAGCCCAACATCAACTCATGCAGCTTCCGCAGATATGGAAATATAAACAGACTTAACAAAATTCTAACTCCCTGTCACAATTGTGCTGTGTATTTGTTTTTATGCAGTTTTATTTGTCTCTTTGCACAATAGCACTTAAACCTAAAAAGCCAGCTCAAGCAGAAACTGGTTACCCACACATCTATGTGTTTATTTACGCGCACGAGTATTGATTATTTAGCAGTTAGCCAGTTGCTATGACACCAAACATCACCGAGCTACAAGCAAATAAATAGTAGTTCATAAATACAAATTATGGTAGAGCAGCTCAAAATTTTCCATTCGGATAATCTCATCCCATTTCTCCCCATCTTCTCTCTATATGACATTCTTTGCTTTCTAATAAAAATTCTATGAAAAATTCTTAAACTGCCTTTTTCCATTTTACTCAGTCTCAGAAAAGCAGTCCATTTACAAAGGTGTCACCATTCCATGGTCCGTATCTCGGGCTTCCACCGTGCCCCGGCATCTCCCGCACCAGCCGCAGGGAGACGCAGAGCCAGGCTTTCAGGAGGTGCCTTCAGGCGCCGGTCCTGCCCAGCGCAGCGGGCGAGTGTGGGAGGAACGGGGAGCTGAAGCTGCAGTGCTGCTGAAAGCTTTTAGCCATGTTTCAAAAAGACTAAATTACCCAGAAATCAAAATAACGGTGCTTGGGTTAAAATACTGCCACAGCAATCTGAACCAGAGCTGCTACACCCTCACGTTTAAAGCTTGCATAGCCTGTGCCACCAATTTAAAGCTGATAAAACAACAAATGTGCATTAGGGCATGAGTAAGGTGAGTAGTGCTCCATCCACCCGGACACCTTGCGCAGCCCAGCCCAGCCCAGCAGCCCGGGGAGAGCCGGGGTGCCGGCAGGGCAGGGTCACAGCGCTTGGACGTTCCCCAGAAACGAGGACACGGAGCATTACGACACTTTTTTAAGCCAGAAAGAAAAAAGGCACGCACACGCTTTTCTTCAGAGAGAGATCTTAAAAGCAACGCGCTGTGTGCAAGGTCAAACCTGGCTGAAGGGGGCTGGCCAGTGGAGTGCCACGTCCTTGTGATCAGAGAGGTCAAGGGCAAGAGGAAAGCAGAGGAACGACCGTCTCTGGAGTCCCGGGAGCACAAGAGCAGGTGTCTGAGAGCCTCACCAGAGACACAGGAGCTGGAGGGAGGCGCGGGCAGAAGGCGAATTTGGGAGATGAACACACAGCCCGCCTATTAGCACATGCAACCAGAGCTTTGAACACGTCCAAGACGATGAGCTCAGGCTTCATCAATACCAAGACACTAATAACAGCGTCTGGTGAAGATCAAGTCAGCTCTGCATCTTCCAGCCACTGATCTGCAGGTCTGTGTTTTCCTCCGCTTCTGGTCAGAGCAGAATATCTGAACCTAACCAGCCTGGATCACGTAGAGGATGGGTGGAAACTCAATAAATAGATAAAGAAATAAAGAAATAAATCCCCACCAATTGCTGCAGCTACGCTGTCATTTCCAAGTTCACTTACTCTCATTTCCTTTCCACTTCACCTTATGAAGCCATCTCACAGATCTGGCTCCATCACTGCGCTCGTACTGCGATCGCAGTCCTCGTGGGTTGGAAAAGGGCCATTTTTAAAGTGTGTGACTATCTTTCAAGATCACTCAGGCACACGAAAATGGCAAGTTGGCAGACATCTGTCCTCCCCCGACATTAGAGACTAAAAAACCATCAGGTGAACAATCGCATCAGTATTGGACTCCAACAGTGTCTCATAGAAGCACACCCCCCCTACACTTTTTAACCTCAAACCTCTAAGAAATGGTCTAACCTAAACTCAGTAACTTGAGATATCCTTTAGAGTTTATTTCTTCTGTCCGGGCTGGAAGGTCGTTGCTTCTAATTTTACAAGATGCAGGATGGAGGAGGGGAAGTGAAAAGCCTGTTGACATGGGAATAGTTTTAAAGATATTCCAGAGCTGTGTTCTGGTGAGATTCAACTTATTTTTTAAGCACCAGTAGATTGTTTTTGTCATTATAAATCAACAACAGAGTATTTGGTTCGGCGAGATCTGTGTACAGTACTGGTGATGGAAAGCAGTGAAGAAAGTTGTTTAAAATAAAAAAAAAAAATCCAAGTTTTTTCACACTGGTAGCAAGCCAGGTTATGTTCTCCTAAATATCCTGCCAAGTTATACAATATATGACAGTCTCAGCTTCCAGAAATTCGGAAGACCCGGCAGCGCTGCTGTGACCTGAGCATGTCACAGAGCGTGTGAGCTACGGAGGGCCGACGTGGACTTTGCGGTGGGTCTCAGACCCCAGAAGCTGGTGGGTCTCCTCGGCGTGTTGGGAGCTCGGATGCCAGGGGCCAGCAAGGAGGAAAACCAAGGGCGCAGGTGGGGATGCGGCGGTGCTCACGGGGGGGCTCCCAGGGCCATCGCCCTGGCGCGACGCCTGCAGAAGGGGCTGTCCTGCTCCGCTGGACATCGTCCTGCTGCTCCCCAGCTGAGCACTGGCCGGGGCTGGGACAGCCCTGGGAGAGCTGGATCCGAGCAGGAGAAGCGGCTGTCAGGAACTGGGGCTCCAGCAAATCCGTATGGCCCGAGTGGGGATGCCGAAAGAGCGAACGTCCCCACGCAGGTCTCGTCCTCGCCCGGGAAGGAGCAGCAGTGCTGGAGCAGCACCAGCCCGACGCCAGCCAGGGGGTATTTGGAAGGGAAGACATCTCCAGTTTCTGAAACATCCTTGTGCAAACCAGTTCTGCATTTCTCTGGCTCTGAAACCATGCCCTTGCTCCACTGGGAAGAGGACAGAGAGGAGCTTAGATCCAGGACTCACAGCAAGGGAAGGGATATGTTTACTTGCCAGAAGCACTAGCAATGTCATATAAGCCCTCCCAGTTCATTTCAGTTTATTTAATGTTTAATAAAGTCCATCTGGAGTCTGTGTGCCAATTTTTCTCTGTAATGCACAGATTTTTGAGCAAGTTTTCCATTCACAGCTGTTCACCTGGGGTTCAGCACACCAGATCAAAGAGGTTAAAATTGAATGTGTCTCCCTGCAAAAGTTTGCTTCTTCACAAATGAGGGACAAATAGATTTTCTTTGGAGGACGAAGTAGAAAAGCTAAAGGGAGCGCAGCTCTGTGTGTGTCTGTAACCTCACATGAGAAGAGAGATGGGGTTTGAGTGAGAAGATGGTGTGAAGGTCAGCACACCTCTGCGTCGGTGGTAGCCCAGGACCCCCTAAACCAGGGCGGGCGTCTTTAGGCATGAGAAAGTGATGACTAAACTGATTTGTAGCTCTGCTCGCTCCTTGGTCTTTCCAGCTTCGTGCCAGGCACAGCTTGGCTAAACCTGGACCTCACCTCAGATCTGAAAACACGCCGGATGCATTTCCCTGAGCTTTGTGACCTGGACGGGTCAGAGAGCACTGGCCGGCCAGGTGACACTGCCCGGGGCCACCAAGCATCAGCGCCGGCGGTCCTGGCCTCGCCCTTGCCGAAGGCTTTCCCTGATGCACAGCGGGAAGGGGAGGCTGAAGCAGCTCTGGAAAGTTGCCATCAGCAAAAAAAAAAAGGTCAAACTTGCCACCGATGGTGATGGACACCCTCCCCTCCCTCCCACGCAGCTTCTGCACCACGGTGGGTCTCATCTGGTTATTCCCTGTTGTACGGAGCTTCCGTGGGGAACCTGGAGAACATCTACTACAGCTCTGGGTGGCCGCCGGAGCAGGGCCAGCCGTCACCACCTGCTCAGCTCACACGCGGCCGCGGGTTTGAGCACTCCCTGCATTTTGCTGAAACGACACCAAACGCCCGCCGTGAAAATATATTTTTCAAAGCGCTATCAGCTTGTTTAAACACATGATAAATCTGAGCAAAATGTTGTTCCTATTGAGACAAGCTGAGAAGAACCATAAACTTGGAGAGGCGACTCGTGAGATAGCACAAGTGGACAGGACACAGGCAGGACCCTCATATTTCATCGTCCCCGGCCTCTTCTGCAGCCGCTGCCAAGAGCCGCCTCTGAACGCCGAAAACACCAAGTCAGGCTTGCCAGCGCTCGCCCGGGCCATGCAAGTGCTCCAGAGGACTTCTGCCCTCAGAGCCTCGGATGTGTGCTTGGACTTCTTTTTTTTTTTTTTTTTTAAAGACGCAATGTTTAAATTAATTTTGTCATTTAATGCAGATACATGCGATGGGCAAGCTGTGCTTGTGGAGCTGCAGTACGGGAAACAAGGAGCTCTGTGGATGCTGAGCGTTACGGAGGGGCAGGTAAGCATTGCTGGCCACGCTTTTCACGGGGCGGGGGGGAAGCACAGGTTAAAAAAAGAACAACTTCTTTAGAGGGAATGCTGTTCCCCTTCGGCGATCAAAACAAGGGCCAGAGTTTTAAAAGCGCTCTGAATTGATCCGTTGGTACCGGTAAGGTCTCACAGCAAAGGGGGCACCCGGGTCCCCGCCACGGCCAGCCCCCTCCTGCAGAGGGGAATGTTTGCACCATCTCATTCAGAATTCACGTTCTCCGGTTTGCAACGGGCATTGAAGGAACAAGCCTCAGGAGAGGGGGTGGCTGTTCTCCTCACTCGGTTTCTCGCTATAAACCTTAAAGAAATGAACGGAGAAGTAACCAGCTGAGCCCGCCTCCCGCATCTCCCGGGCAGGCAGCGTCGCTGCGGTGCAGGGATGTGTACGGCGAGCTCCGCAGAGACGCGCGGACGGAGCCTGCAGCCTCCCGCGCCACGGGGCCGAGCTTGCCGTCGCCCAGAGCACCGCCTGCCGCCGACGGGGCCATCCCGGGGCAGGACTAGGGGTTGATGCAGGCATCTGCTGGGCAGCGGGGTGAAAAATGATAACATAATAATTAAAATAATCAAACCTGCCTGAACCCAGAGGCAAGCAGGCTGCGATTGCACCGTGCCAGGACAAACTGGAGTCAGTAAAGTTTTGCTGTTTTACTATGATTTTGATGTCATTATCAAATCATAAAAAAATGAAAACACCTGAAAGAGAACTTGTGCGTGCTTGGGGACATTTTGTACATACAAGGTTTTGCATTTGTCTTTTTCCAGCCAATATTTACCTCTACATACTTGTCAGCACGGCGGGTCAGCATTACCAACACATGTTTGATGTCCTGTTCAGGAGCGCTAACTCCCCCCTTCAGGCACACCAACACCCCACAGATGCTCCCCAGCTGAGTTGAACATCACCAGCCAGTGATGAGGTCATCTGGATCCCGCTCTGCAGCTCTCAAACCATCACAGAGATTAATTTCTTCATTTACAATGGACCACTAAGAAAAAACACCTACCCATTTTGGGAAAGAAACTTCCATGTACACAAGTTTTCCAGATTAAAAAAAAAAAAAAGAATTAATATATGTCACTCCTCTCTGTGGTTGTATTTCACAGAGGAAAATTTTTAAAACAACTTTGACTTTTATTAGAGGACAAATGTTATGAACATTGTTTTTTAATATTTTTTTAAAAATGAATCAGCTCTTCCATCTCCAGTCTGAGTCCATCTCCTCAGGACGGAATCTATAAATACCTTCAAAAGATGACTTTGGGAACCAAGAACTGAGGATTGATTTGAAACAATTGTTTTATACACTCAGGGAAAATTAAAATCCTAGGCTTATAGGATGTTTCACGTTGGAAGGGACCTCAGGAGGTCTCCGGTCCAACCACCCCTCAAAGGTGGGTGCTCCGAGACGCTCAGGACTTTACCCAGTCTTTACCCAGCCAACCTCCGAGGGTGGAGGCTGCATCATCTCTGGGCAACCTGTGCCACTGCCCGATGGTCCGCATGGGGAGAAAGGTTTTCCGTACGTCCAGCCTGGGCCTCTCTCGGTTGCCTCACACCCACCCATGTCCTCTCATCCCCCACGCACCGCTGTGAAGAGCCCAGCTCTGACACCCTCTCCAGGCTGCTGCGAGGTCCCCAAAGCCACCCCTGCTCCAGGCTGGACAAACCCCGCTTCTTCAGCCCTCCTGGCATGGCCAGTGCTCCAGCCCCTGCCCATCCTGGGGGCTCCACCGACCTCACACCAGTATACTCCCATCTTGCTTGTACTGGGGGGCCCAAAACTGGAGGGGGTGCTCCAGATGCAGTCTGAGAAGGGCGGTGATCACCTCCCTCCATCCTGGCCGTGCTCCTTTTAACACTCACCGGGATGCCGCTGGCCTTCCTTTCTCAGCTCACTTTAATCAAATTACAGATTTATAATGTCTTTATCTGCTGTGAAGCCATTCTCACCCCCTTGTCCACTGCAGCGCGAGACGTTGCGCTGTCAATTAATATACTTTGAAATCTGACTGATAGGAATTAGTGGCTGGCAGGAATGCAGAGCTCTCCCAGGCGTTTCAAAGCCAGTTTTCTGTGTCTAGTGCCAGGTGAGGACCACGAGACATTGCTCACGCGTGCTCAGCACCAGGCTCAGCGCTGGTTCAGTTCCTGCACTTAGGGACCCGCTCCAGCCACCAAAGCCTCACTGATTGCTGCAACATCTGCAAGCGGTTACAGCACAACCCCTCTGCAACATAAACTGCAAATATGAAACAGAGCATGAACGCTGAGGCTGAAACCTGGGCCCTGAAAAATAAAATAAATCCCGGCAGTCTGTGCTAATTCTGTTTGCTTCAGCAGCTCTGCTTTGGATAAAATATTCCCTGCGATGGATGGGAGCCTGGAGCTGGGCTGCAGCCCTGAGCTATGATATCAGAAAATGTCTGGACGCTTCCCTTAACATTAGCTCCTCTTCTTTGTTGTATATTCAGAAAATTAATCTTCCAAAACCCATAAATTTTGTGTTAGCTCTTTCTCTAGAAGGAGACAACAGAGATGTTCATGTGTACCCACATCTAATCCTCAGCAATCCCCAGCAGGCTCTTCCCCTCCAGCACTTTCTGGAACATCTCTCAGCACACCCAAAAGCCTTCCCTTTTGCTCACGCAGCACTTGAGGAGGAGAGAGACCAGCGCCGGGGCTAACATCAGAGAAGCAGAACGAATTCCTGGGCTCTGGGGCTGCTCCGAAGCCCGTCGCACCCTGCCGCTTCCCCGGGGCGTGGGGGCGGCTGCTCCTGCACAGCTCATCCTGGTAGATAAGAGGGGAAAAAGAAGCAACCGAGCAGAGAGAAAGGGGACACGAGCCCTCCCCAGCCGCCTCAGCGTCACAGCCCGCGCTGGCGGTCGGCGCCTCGCCGAAGCAGGGTGTCCAAAACCCCGTGGCCGGCCGGCAGCGGTGGTAGATGCTGCAGGCAGACGGGGCGGAGGAGAAGCAGCTCCCGCGTTACCTCGTGGCTGGCGGATGAAGAGCAGAGCGAGGCAGGGGTTAGGAAAAGGGAGAGGTGAAAACGGGTGGGCTCAACCCGCACTCTTTTTGCTTTTCCTCTCCCCTTTCTTCCCCCTTGCCTTGTAATCCCGGGGGTGTTTCAGACAGTGACTTTGGGTTTGCTCTTTAACAGCAAAGCATCAGCAGCGAGCGATGTCCCCAGGGGTCTCCCGAGGCAGCCCCGACCCTGTCGCAGAGCCCGATTCCTGCAGGGGAAACTTAATCTCAGATTAGGAGTGGGGGCCTGGTCCTCACCAGGCAGCAGGCGGGCGAAGGGAAGAGCATCCTGCTGGACATCAGGAAAGTGCATACACAGGAATACAAAAGTACTAATTTATTCTTTTTTAAACAGCGTATTAACTAAAACCACAGTAAGTTAGCGTCTCTCTTATTTTATGCCAAACCTGCTATAAAGTTACAGCTGTGCTATTGTGGTACATCTGACCAACATGCTTTATGCCACATCCTTCCTCACCCAGTTGTTAAGGCTGAATTATTTTTGTGCCATTCCTTCAAAGGGTACCAGGAGCAGAAATTCTCAGCACAAAGCTAACGTGCACGACTCCGGCTCTGCTGTCAGCATAAAAGTTCCCCCTCCCCAAGCACAGTTTTTCTGGATTCAGTTGTGTGCCAGATGTACACTTCACCATAAACAAAGGAGAAGATGATGGAAACGTTTCAGGGCAATGTTATTCTCCCCTCATTTGTAAATAACAATCAGTTTCTGTATTTTCTTTGTATTAACATATATATTTTTGTCATATGCATTTATCTATTTCTAGCAGCAAATTCATTTCCTTGGGTACCCCTAGATCACCAGCAGCAGGTAAGATTCCTGTGATTCTACGAACTGGATATCTTTTGGAAATTCCGAATTTTATTTTTCCCCATTAACAACAAGCAGCACATTTCGTTGCAAATGAGGAATGTCGCTGCTGTAGCCTATGCAAAAATATTGCACAGTCACATCAGATCCCTGTCAGGTTTGGGAGAAAAACAATTTCACCCAAATAACAATGTAAGGAAAATGTTCTTTTGCATCAGACAGGACAAATGAGTAAACCTGCCAACCTGAAAGTAAGCCAAGAGCAGTTGCAAACGATAAACAATTAAGTTATGTAGCTGACATCCGTGGCCTCACCCTGTTCGGTACATTTTAACATGCAGCAGGAGAACCTGATCCTGCTCCAGCCGGCGGCAAAGCTCCCTGCAGCTGGAGCGGCAGCACGGAGCCTGGGATGCAGCTGCCCCGGGGAGCCGTGCTGGCGAGCCCCACGAGCCCTGCCGCCTTCGGCGAGGGCCGTGCCTCCTCCCTGGCACGGGGGCACAGTGAGTCACCCAAACCCGCCTGCGCCAGCGAGCCGGGGCGTTACAGGGCACGGCCAGGCTGGCAGCGGCAGCAGCGGGCTCTCACCTGCACCTTACCCACCTCGCAGCTCCGCCGCAGCCCCGGCTTCCCCAAAAGGATTCGCAAGCACAACTGGGTGCCCTGGGAGCCTGCGCTGCACCCCTGCTCTTGCTGCTCCCGGGGACTCACTCACCCCCAAACATCCCCTTTCCAGAAGCAAGAAGACCCATTTGTCACGCACAAGTTTGACGGGAGCTGGTTTCTCCCTGGCAGCGTGCCTTGCTTTTCCGAAAACACAGCCTGCAAAGGCCAAATTATCTCCGCTTAATCCCCGGGGGTTTGGCAGGGCTGCCTGTGCCAAGCTCGGAGCGGCACACCGAGCACAGGAGGGTGGCCCCGTGCCACGACTCCCCGGCCACGACACCACGGAACAAGGGACCCGAATAATGCGCCACGTGAAGCCGGGGGAACCCTGCTCGGAGCAAAAAGGGACGCCAAACCCCAGGTCTTTACCGAAAAATATCTCTCCGGACTCCGGGATTTGCATTTACTGGGTCTGCTTTGTTTTCCCTGCAAACTTGAGAGACGATCTGACAGCAAGAGGTTTGTCCCCGGTCGAGCACCGACAGGAGTTGTAACGGCTGTGGACCAGTTCAAACCCAACTCTGTCTGCAGCCAAGCAGTTTATGCTCTTACACAAGCCTGGAAAAACATATCTGCCTTCTGACCCCTGAGCCACCGTTTGAAAGTATAGGTTATTAAATTGCATCTTTAATGACTAAGTCCAGAGGCCCAACACTAATTTTTTTGTTTTAAAGACTAAAACAGAGAAGACGACAAATTGCTGTGCCGTGGTGCTTTTTGCAGAGGAGGCTGGGGCATCCCTGCGCGGCCGGAGGGCAGCAAGGACCACCGCGGCTCCCCGAGGCCCTTACGGACCTCACCCCACCTCCCCAGCACGGTGGACCCAGGCCTGCCCTTTGCTGTGGGCTCAGGAGACCACCTCTCCTCCACCCCAGCACCACCAAACCCATCACCGTGATGGGGCTTGGTTTGTGGTCTGTGTTCCTCGTTAAAGAGAAATGGGAGAAACGAGTCCGCTGCAGGATCACGAGTCACGCCAAATGAGGTTCAGTTTGTTAAACAAATCCAGCTGAAGATGTGCCAATATTTGCTCAATATTGATAAAACAAATGTTTTAAAGTGAAAAGTGTCTTTATGCAATTGTTTTATGGAGGCATTTTAATCAGAACACTGGAGCAGGTCCCCAGGCAGGCTGTGACGTCCCCATCGTTGGCGATGCTCAAGCCTGCCTGGCAGCCCCGCTCCAGGAGACCCTGCTGGGGCAGGGCTGGACCCGGGGGTCTCCAGAGGCCCCTGCCCAGCCCAGCCCTCCTGCGGTTCTCACGTGGACACATTTTTCTTCACTACCTCTTGCCCAGGACCCGCGACCTGCCTCGAAGGCGCACGGTGGCCATGCCGGCTGCAGCCCCGTCCCCCTCGCAGGGCAGGGGTCCCCTGAGCCCATCGGCTGCCCCCGTCCAGCCAGTCCAACGGGGCCACAACCAACATGCCCGGCCGTGTCGGCCGAAAGCGGTACCCCTAAACCCACAGCCCAGCTCCTCAACAGGAGTGACGGGCATCTGCGCCTTGGAAACGCAAACACAGCTCAGCTAAGGAAATCCCGGCGGGTATCCCACCTCCCCTCCAGACATTCAGAGCCGTAGCTTTGTACTGCAAAAAGTGAAAGTTTTCATAATGAAGCTTTTATACGCACTAAGTAGTGAGTAAGTTGGGTAGCGAGTGCCTGTGGCATCAGAGTCCAGCCCGGCTGCAAAGTGCATCCGAAATGCAAGCGCGGGGGCAGCGCTCGGTGCTGAGCTCCCTGCGGCTGCGGGCACCAGCTCGGCGCTGACCCGTAGCACTGGCATCGCTGGGGGCCGGGCTTTCGGCGTGTACCCGGCCTCTGGAGAGTTTTGCAGGGGGGTGGGAATGATATGAATTGGAGAAATGAAACAGCTCTTTAAACGCAGATAATTTGATGAATAATAGCCCCTGAGAGCAGTATAATATAGCGGTAATCCATAGCAGTGAAAGTTATTTTCTATTACAGGGAGGTGCAGTGAGGAATGTAACACAGCTGGGGAAAACACAACATAAAATACAGCCTAAGCCACAACAACCGTCAGTGCAACCCCCACCCCTGAAACTGTTCAGCACCTTTTTTCCGCTCCATTCCTAGCCACAGCTCCGGGTGCCTCTGGCCCACGGTGTCCGGGGTGCCGGTGGTGTTTTACTGCGTTTCACTGCAGCATTGCCGAGGCGTATGTGTGGATTCCTGGTATTTCAGCAGGACTGTGGTGCATGTGAGGGCAACACTTTGGCCACTCCGCATGATAAAGTAATTACATGATTACAGCCGGATCTGGAAGATCCTGAGCAGGATGATACCTGAAAACCTCATTCTCTAATCCTTTCAACTCATACCACGCCTATTACAAAGGCATGTTTTAAATAATTGCTTTGCTCCAGCAGCCATGGGAGCAGTGAATTCTTCAGCACTTTACACTAGTTTTGGTGCACATGCCGTACCAAATTTAACTACCTCATCTTAGCTGGAATACATGAAGACAAGCAGGCAGGCAATAAATACACATTATTGCTCTACGAAACAAGATAAATGTCTCTAGGAATATATACGTGGCCTTTAACAAAAGTTAGCATCCACCCATCTGAAGCGCGCGGTAATTATTTTGTGCATGTCAAGAATGTCTCTCTCTTTATTCCACCTATTTTATCCTTCTCCTCCCACCGCTGTTTTTATAACTTCTAATGATCATTTGAAAATAGGAGTTTGTGTCAGAAACGAGAAGAATTTTCAACATAGCAACAAGGAAAGGTATAGGATAAACATGCTGCTCCATGGAGATTAAGTGTGCAGGACTGTCTAGACAGCTAAATTCCTATGGATTTCATTTATCGGGTCCGTCATGCCAAGATCTGTTTTGTTCCCAAACAAGGTCTGGCAAAACCTTCACCCCACCGCAGCACCCAGCTCCCTTCCGCTCTGCAGCCCCGCAGCCTCGGACGCCGGGCGAGCGGGATCCTCCGGTCCTCGCCTCGGAACGCCGCCGGGCGGGGGTCCGGGTAACGCCGATACCCGCTGTGCCGCGCAGCATCCCTGCGCCCCAGCCTTCGCTCCTCAGGCACTGCCGCCGGGGCTTTGTTCGCCCTGACCTGCAGGACACGTGGGGTTTATCACAGCAGCGTTCCAGCCCGGCAAAAGTCCTTCCCAGGAAATCACATTTCACTGATCTCCAGTTATAGCTCCTCAGAGCGTGTTTCCATTGCAGCGTATAAACTTCTGTCTTTCTCATTTATGTGAAAAAAGTGAGGAGGTCGTTGCTTCGAGTCCCAATGGTCAAGAGATTAACAACAGCCCATGGTTTAGATGCAGTCTTATGTCCATCCCCTTACCAAATTTTAAGAGACTTGCACAAAGTCAGCTCAGCCTTCTGTAAAGCTGAGCGATAATACAATATTCGTAATCGCATCATATTTATTTAAACTTTTCAATTAAAGAGACCTGGGAGTAGAGCTATGGTAAAACCCCAGCAGCTCAGGGCGTCAGCCTGGGTGAAGGGGAGGTGGCACCGTGTCCGACATTCGCAGAAACGTCCAAAGATGCTGGCATGAGAGCTTAACACCCCGATCTAATGCGTGCAAGGTTTTCCAGCTGCAAAGAAAGTCTGAAATACTGCAGCCCCTCACTTGCATATTGCAGACCCCAGCTTGCACACTGGAGCCTGCAGGCAGCCCCTTCGCTGGCAGAGCGTGCACCCACGTGGAGGTTACGGCACCACGAACTCCGTGCCATATTCAGCTGTGGAAACCTCAGGAAAATGGCAGCAAAATCAGGATTTGACTCGCAGTCTTGTCTATTAAAAATTATTGTTAGTCTTCAGTACTGGGGATCAAGCAATGAGTCCATAAAGAATTAGTAATAAATTAGCTAGTTTGCTCTTTGCCTGTAAGACAAGGATGTTTACAGAGATACAGATGATTTATTGGGCCATGAGAGTGTCCCACCTTTGTAATGAGCAGCTACTTAATAACTCGTTATGGCCTGCTCATAAAAGCAGCTACAGTAATACTGTAGCACTACAAGAACAGTATTGCTGCTGTAGTCCAGGGATGATCTTGGCAATTCCCTTCATATCTACAGAATTCAATTTCGAAAAGACTGATCGAACAAAGGAAAAGGTCAAGCAAAGGAAAAGCCTTGCTATTAGTTGCACTAAAAAAATTTACTCGCACACAAACCAAAGAAAAAAACTCCATTCTATTTGACCTGAAAGAGAAGCTGGACAAATTAAAGTCACCTAAAAATGATTTTTCCACATATTCCATTAGCAGAATTACTACTTTTTGTACAGATGCACAGGAACAGCAGGATCCAGGAGCACCTCTGTACCTACAGCAGCCAGCCGGATCGGTACCCTGAATGCCCCGTGTTAGCTGGAGCGGGTGCACGTGGCCACACGGAGACGGGAATCCAGAGCAGCCATTTAAACCACATATGTGAGGTTTTATGCAAATGGGAAAGGAAGGAAAATGTCCTTTTTCTTCTCCCAAAGTAAATTAAAATAAACACAATTATTCTCTCCCAAGGGTCTCAGGGAAGAGCTGCGTAGGCACCTTTTCAATATTACCATAAAAAGCACCTGCAGAGTGTCACCGCCCATCCCAAGAGAATTTCTGCCGCGAGGGGCTTGACCCCATCAGCCCCCTCTGCTCGTCCCTGCGGCTCACACGCCACCAGCGCCTCCCGCTCGCCGTCCTAACGCAGAACTGCCCGTCCTGCAGTCCAGCTCCGAAGGAACGGGCTCTGAAAAACCCCAGCAACCACGGCAGCATTTTGGGTACATCCCTGGGGTCCTCCCTGCTGCAGGAGGGATTCGGATCCGGACTAGAAACCAGCCTTTTCCGTACTGCCGTCCACCCCTGCCGGGGCCCGCTGACTGCAGGACCGCTGCAAACCCTGCTCACGTCCAACGTCTGAAATTCCTCCCCGCAGTCAACATCTCTGGAATAAAATCTTGCTGCTGTAGCAACAAAGCCGTGATAAACAGATTATCCCATCTTGAAGCAAGCCATATATCATCCGAATTCTGCTGCGGCGCTCCTCCCCCCGGGGTCCCTGCTCTCTCCCCTTCCTCTAAAAGAGATGGGCTTTTGTGCTTCCAGCTGCAGGGGCAGAGGCAGCTGAGAGGTGACCGCTTGGCTGGATGATGAATAGCATTCGTGTCTACCATTGCTTTGCTTTTAACAACTTTGAACTTCTACAGAGCTTTCATGCTAAAAAGTCAAGTAATCCTCCCGACTCCAGCCTGCCAGCTTTGCAACACGCCTGCTTGCTGCCAGATCACAGGGTCCCTGTCTTGCTGTCTCTGCATGGTCACGTGCAGCTAATGCCAACTGTCCGTGACAATTAATAGCTGTATCAATTACCATGTAGTTTTTTGATGCAGCAGAGATGCATAAAAGTAGAGTTAAATCATACTTTTGTAGAAAACCTGCACAGGGGAGCAGGAACATCCTGTTTTCACTATTATGAGATGATAATATTAAACAGGACGTAATTATGTCCTCATTAGTTATGGTCATACATGTTTATTTGTGGGATTAAATATCTCTATTAAAACCACAGAACAGGACCTAGCCTAAAAAAAAACCAAAGGACAGTTTTCCCCTCTGAAATTAAAAAGTTTTCCCTCTGAGAAGTGCCAAAGAGTTAATAAAATCCACTAATAGCCAAAAAAGCAAGTAACCAAATAAGCAAAACTACCGACGGGATCTCAGGTGCCACGGCTGTGGCACAGAGGAGATGGCTGGGAAATGACGGCACTTTCCTCCTGGCCAGACACGGGGAGGATTGGCTGGGCCAAGGGAAGGAGCCCCTGGAGAAGGAGCCCCTGGAGAAGGAGGTCCCACCAGTGGAGCATCCCCCTGCACAAGGGTTGCCCCAAGAGAAGCGCTCTGAGCATCCCCAAAACCTTCCCCGGCCCCGGGCAGAGGGTTTGCCACGGAGGACAGGAGCCCACTTTCCGGGGCGGGCGAGGGGTGGTCCTGCTCCTGGGAGGAGCAGGGTGCTGGATGTCAGCTGCTTCTGCTACCACGGCACTCTACGATAACAGATTTGGTTCTTCCTTTTCCAGAAAACATGGCAGGGGCCGCGGGGGGTTGTGTGGGATGACGGGCAGCCCCTAACCCAGCCGAGGGGTGGGTCGGGCCGTTGGCAGGGGTGCCATCACCGTGGGCTTCTGCTTGCTGCCGGGGTGAATGCTCTCCACTGCCTCCCCTAACCCGTTTGCTCCCGTCTGCTAGACCTTCATCGGGAGGAAGGAGTAAAGCCAAAAGGAGGAGAAAAACAACTGTCACGGGAGGATAAATCAAGATGCCAGAAGGGCTCAAGACTGCCTTCAGCCTGAGCTCATCCGCTGTGCAGCCCAGCCGCAGGGCTCGCCGGGGCCAGTAGCAACCACGGCCGATGGATGCGCAGCCGCGGGGGCTTTGAGCCAGGTAGGCTCGGGCTGTGCGCCGAGCCACTGGCCTTACTCCCATTTTCCCCTGACGTTCCTTTTTCTGTTACTTCATCCACCCAGGAGCAGCTGCGGCGCCTGCGATGCGGGCGGACGGCTCTCCTCTGCTCGGCAGCAGAGCACCGGCAGGTCCCTCTCAGACTCAGCCGACGGCTCACGTGCAGGGAACCATACGGGCAGTCGCTCCCGCCGCCTGAAACGGTATCTCTCTTCAGAGCCTAAAATATTAGTTATTTTCTGATCTGTCTTTTTTTAATGGAGGAGGAAAGTTTCACTACCTTCCTCCTCATTTATTATTGGCATTAAGTTAAACATTGTTTCCTCTTAAATTCAATCTAATCGAATTAATATCAATATTGTACTGAGCCAGGCTAATCTAATTAGTGTCGATATTTAATATATTTTCTGCAAGTTGTGCTGAGAATGAGCTGCTTGCTCTCCATCACTGAGTCTGGAAAGAAGAAATAGCATTTTCTTCCAGTTCATGAATCCGTACCGAGTATGAATAAGGAAAGGCCTGGGGCATCAGGTGCTGGCTCCCTCGGCTCCTCCTGCCCCGTCTGTCTGCACGAGCGATGCTCCGGGAGCTGCGAGGGATCGCCGGCCGGGCAGGGCGGCTGAGCGTTCTGGGAAGCCAGCAATGGTAACGCAGAACTAAACCACTCGCACACAACTGGGTGCCCGCTGAAGTCTCACTGTCAGAAACAAAACGTTCGTGTTAAAGCTTTGGCCGAGCTGGCAGGACTTCTCCCCGTGGTATTCCCGGTGGAGTCTCCCTGGGGGACGGTACCTCCAGGGAGCTCACGGCAACGTGACCCTGCCACGGCACAGCATCCACTGGGATGTAATTTTCCCGCGGAGCCGCCCCGCTCTGCACCAGGGAGGGAGGACATGACGGGGGTGATTCCCCTTCCCGGGTACCCCGGCACCGGGCTCAGCGGAGCACGGTCAGAGGCACCGAAACGTGGAGGAACCACGAGCAGTGGAGCTGGTTCTGCTGCCGCCGGGCACAGGAGAGCGATGGGACCCCCCAGCCCGGGGGCAGCTGCGGGGGGGAACGGCCCCAGCACCCCGTCGGCTTCACATGCATTTCCTGGGCGGTAAGTCTTGATTCGAAAAGTGGGTGCCATTTCTGATGGGCTGCAAATGGGTACAGTTCACAGCAAAAGCGTTCCTCAGCTCTCTGGTCCCCGGGTAATACATTTCCGTGCACAGTTTTATTTCATTACTCCTTCAGAGACATAGAGAAGAAAGAAATCTCCACAAGTAATCACTTTGAGAGAGTACATCCTCCTCCTCATGGCATTCTCATCCATCCATCAAACACAGCGGGAAAAGCCGACACGAGAGACTGATGTGCAAACCCGAGGCGTCTCTCCCTCGACACCTCCCAGCCATCTGCTCCAGCAGGGAGGTTCAGAGCGTGGTGGCTCATTAACAAGCCAAGAAGTCGTTGGATTCACTTTTGTTAGTGTTAGCTGATTGCAAAAATGCAGGGTTAGCAAGCTGCATGAGTTACAATACACAATAGTCAATGAAAAGTAAATAAAATAAATCCAGGATTCCTACATGCAGATGAACACAAAGAGCTCAGCACTAAGTGCTATAAAAGGAGTTTCATCCTTGATTACTGCAACAGAGTTATGGGCTGCACATCAAAGTGGTCTTACAAGTAATAGAATCTGCTGAGCACTGATACCGTTACTCAACTGGGCAGAAAAAATTATTCACTGGTTATGTGAAGGGAGCAGGCATGCAACTGCGGAGGTCAGAGAAAGGCGTTTCGAGCAGAATCGCACCATATGTTGGTTCTAGCAATAGCAGCAAGTTAAACATGATTCAAACCATAATTCCCTTTTTGTTTCAGCAAATAAATAACCTAATTTCATGTCAAGAGCTTGTAGAAACAATATAATGAAAACTACAGTCTTACCAACTCCAAAAGTTCAAAAGCAAGACATATTCCTCCTCCCAAATCATGAGACTAATCTTCTCTTTACAAGATCTCATGGTTTTTAGGCTAGACTACTTTTATTCAGTCTTTGATTCCTGAGGCTACCTACCACATCCCGGCTTGTGCCCAGGAACATTGCTATTTTATCATGGGAAACAGCCTTACCAGCAACAGCAGTACTTGCAACAGCAGTAATAGTAGTTAACTTGCTCCTACCCTAACTCATCTCAGCTCCACATTTTCAAATAATGTAGTTTTGTACCTCAGCCCCCACTTCGTGCCCTGAACCAGTGTACTCGAGGCTTGACCGCAGCCCTGGGCACCCCTCTCCCAGCATCAGCAGCTGGGAGGCTTTGCCCCAATTCGGTGTGAGGGGACTCAGCACACACGTTGGAGGAGCAACCAGAAGGCTTTCCGACAGCAAGAGCCCTGGCCGCCGTGCTCCAGCCAGCCGTGGTGCGAGGAGGGTCGGCCAAACCCTCTTCAAGGGCCTGGCACAAAGCACGTCCGAGGCTGGGCTCATCTTACGCTCTCCCTTGCCCCTCAGCCCAAAATGACTACTTTTTCCAGCTGTTGTGCCTGGCAAGAAGCAAAAAACGGCGCAGCCAAAGAGCATTTTCCCAACAGTGGTCAGAAGGCACGAACATTGCCAGACGATGCCGCTGGCTCCGGGGGTGCCTGGAGTTCACAGCCTCTCCTCACACCTCACTACTACACAGTTAAAATACATAACATTTTGTTTTGAGTCTCTTCAACTTTCACGGACAGAAGAAGGAGGGTTTGTGGTGCTTTTTCTCCCTCCTAGTGATAAGAAACCATTCCTTATATCTATATTACGCACTGCGGTCTGGGGGTGCCTTCACCAGCAGCTGCACTCTTTTTGTGTTTTTTTCTTCAAGGCTTGTCTGATTTATAAGAAGTTTATTCAGAATTAAGGTCAATAAATGAGGCACATAGTCATTGGGATTATAATAAAAGTCAATACATTTATCTGCTCCCCTTGCTTCAAAGAGGGAAAGACCACTGTGCGCATGATGCCGGCGGACCCTCGGGCTCCTCCCCGGCTCTCATGTGGGTGCAGATGCGGGGAGGACCCGACACACCCCCCCTGACACCCAAACCTTGCTTGGCCTTCCTCGCGGGTGACTGCGCCCGCGCTGCCCGCAGGACGGCTCTCCTGGGCTTCCCACCCAATTGCGTCCGCTTTTCCACATTTCTTTTGAGCTGTGGCATTCAGAACCGGACACAGTATTTTAGCTGAAATCTTACCAGCATCGTGGAAAGTAGAAAACAGTCCAAATTCCCAAGTAAAACTTGACATTTTTGCAGAGTTGCTTGTTCCTGTTCAGTACACAGTCCTCTGGACCACGGCATACAGCCCTGCTGCCTGCCAAGTTATTGCCCATCTAGCATGGATGCATTTGACTTCTTTCTGCTAAAGCCTTAATTTCGTCTGACTGATGGGCCTTGACTGGGCTGTCTCCAACTTTTCAAGATCATTTTAGGCCTGATCCTGTCAAATGCAATGACTGCAGCTCCTTCCAGCTCAAGGTTATCCACAAACATCTTCTGTTCTTCACGTTGTCCTGTAGAATGGTCATCACCATTGAAGCAACTAATGAAAACAGTAATGGGGGCATGCCTGGGACCACCCCACCTGAAACCTGTGATAGCAATCATAAAAACTTTTTTTTTTGGTGGATTTTACACTACTATCTTCATCTGATGCAAATTTTTTTTTTCATATTTTCTTTGTGAAAACCCAGAAGAGCCAACCTTCTGACTACAACAATTAACCTCCTGACTACAGCACATAAACACCCTCTGTTGCCTTTCCCTGCCAGCCGCCTTTCACGCTGTTGACTGTATCTGTTCTGACATCTTGTCTCCCTTCCTTTTCTTGGAAGCTTAGATTAAATTCACGGCGCACCCCTGAACCCCTCTCCAACCAGAGAGACCACCAGATCCACCAGATCATTTCCACGTCAATCCCCGCACCCATTTCTGTGACTCTTTTCTCAACGACTGAAGACAACCCCCCCATCCCGTTGGTAATTAAGACCCAGAACCTGATTGTCGTGTCTGATTTGTACCTTTCCCCCCGTACGTGTGTCCCCAGTGACAGGAGAGGTGCGAGAGGGTGAGGCCAAGCTGTCCCGCTCGAAGTCTGGAGCCAAATGACACAGCTCCCTCTACCCCGCCAACAGCTGCTCCTGCCGACCAGTTTGGGCTCTAGGAAGATGTCAAAACCTGCAGGAAACCTCCTGAGAAGCTTTCAGAGCCAGATACAGAGAAGCGGTGGAAGTTCTGCAGTTACGTAAATATTTTTGTTCTACGGTTAAACACAACCACTTTATCCTTCCTCAGCACTGCGATAAAAAGCACATTTTAAATAAACAGGGTTTCAAATGGATGTTTTGATTTCACATGCTTTACACCTTTTTTCATTCACCAGGATATATTCCGGCTGTAAGTACTACAGGTGAGACCCCCCAGCGCCGTCAGTTACGCATGTCTGGAAAAACACGTCATGTTTTTCCAAATCCTTTGATTCAGAGTTACCTTTTGGTTCAAACCACAAAAACAGCCATTTGTGAAGAAGACAGCTTAGGCTATAACTTCTGCCTCCATGGTTTTTTCTTGTCCCCATTGCCCAAATGCTACGGGTCCCACCTGGTGCCGCCCGGCTGCGGGGCCAGCTCTGGCTGGGACCCCCCGCACCGCTCGGCTCAGCAGCGCTCGGCTCAGCATCCCGCCCCTCGGGCGCTGAGCCTCCTCCTGAGGGCCTCGGCAGTTCGACATTAACGGAGATGATTAAATTACAGACAGTAAATTGGTTACTTGAGGAAATAGACTTTTTTTCCATTAAGGAGACATTCATACACTGCAGCAGATTTCTGAAAGTCTATTTATTTTCAGTAAGCAGCCGCAAAATAATTTGCAAACAAATTTCAGCCCCGCGTATGTTTGCAGCGCCGTTTCGGTCAGGCGGTGCGGCGCTGCTCCGGTCCCACTGTCGAAGGTTTGCACACCATTGTCATATCGTACTCACGCAGGGGTTTTCATGCTGCTTTGGTGAGCGTTAAACTCTCTAGTTTGCACGTGAGCACAACTGGTTGTGTGCGTGCAAAACAGTCACACCCCAGCACGGCAAAGATAAAAATAGTTAACGTAAATGTTCCCCGGGCACAGCTAATAAGGGTTATGGGCAGAGGAATAAATATTATGCTCAGCCCAAGCACACTTTGCTAGCCCCGTGTTCCTCTTTGCCCGAATCCAACCAAATCCAATTAAAACAAAGTCGGCCGTTGGTGCAGCACAGACTCATGAGAGAGGGGTCGGCTTTCCCAGCCCCTCTCCTGGAAAAACTGGGGATTTGCACCTTAGAAAGGACCAGAATTTAAGCCGATTTGCACATCACTGCGTGGCAGGGGTCAGAAAAGGGCTGGTGTTGTGAAACCTTTGCAATAAAGTATGCTGCAGGTCTGCAGGAGGCTTGGAATTAAAACCTAAATAGCTTTAATAAATCTGATGAGTTGATTTCAATTAAAAAGAAGTTATTACAGTAGCCCTTATTTTCTTACTAGGTGTTTAAGCAGCCCCTATTAAAAAATTACAAAATATTGAGCATTGTAGGGCTTCTTAAACACAGTGTTTAGAATATTTCTGTTTAAAATTATTTCTGTTTAAATACTTCTGTCTAAACCCAACATTATTAGCATTAGGCGTCCGTGTCCAAATTTCAGACCGCGGGTTTGAGACGCCCCGAGACCTTCCCCAGGGGTATCCCCCATGGCCACGGAAAACCCACCTTGGTTCGTAGAAAATATTTGCATTCCCCTGAAACACAAAGAAGAAAAATCACTTCAATATTCCTTGATTTGCGAATACTTGTCATCTCCTGCAGCCCAGACCAAACCCAAGAGAGCTGCCAAGAACAAATAACTACCGTTTCCATAGATTAGGAGATGAATCATTCACGTTATTTTTAGCAGGTCATTAAGGGCTGGCAGCAAAATTTGCAAACTGACTTGTGGGGCTTTTGATTCGTGTTAGCATAACCTTTTAAAGAAAACATAAACTGGGATTTAGAACAAAGGAAATTGAAGGACTGGAAATAATATCTCTAAGTTTTAAAATGACAGTGAGAGATTAAAATAAATAGACTTCATGTGAGTCTCCTACTCGCTCACAGCTCTCTCATTTAAACATAATGTAGCTAAACAAATACGAGTGAGAGGTTTTATATAAAAGATGCTAGGATAAGGATTTCTTCCCGCCCCGCGAATATGTACGTGCCCTGGGCAGGGATGCTGCGGCCGCTGGGAGAAGCTGGGTCCCCGCGGGGCACCACGATCGGATGGAGCGGGAGTTTTCCGCCTCGCCCGCCTGGTTTGTGAGCAGGGAAGCTCCTTTTGGTATTAAATATTGATCTTTTAACAGCTACTTCTCTTTTACCGTGCTATTGGCAATAGGATGAGTGCCGTTCTCAGAAGGAAATCCAGGGAATATCCCATGAATTGTCTGAAAACTGAACCCAGCTGGCACGACCACAGTCCCGCATGCCCGGGGCGGGCAGGGCACGCTTCAGCGGGCCGGCTCGTCCTGGCACCCACCCAAAACACCCGGCGGGCGGGCGGATGGACTGCAGCTGGCGTGCCCCCACGAGAGCCCTGCCGCACCAAACACCGCGGGCAGCCGAATTTCTGCCATAGTCCGAATGTGCCCAGAGCAAGTCTGGGACTGGACTTGCACATACCTTCCCAAACGTGGAGGGACTTTTTGCAAACAGGAGCCCAAACATGGCTTTGACAGGGTGCTAGCCATCAGCCTCCCTGTGTTTCACTGTAAAATGTGCTTAATCCAAAGTGTTACCAGTGCATTTGTCATGCTGGTGTTTGCCAGCCCCGGCTGCAGATTGATCTGTAGGAGCATCACCTCCAACGGAGCAACCCCGTCCGCCTTACGGACCCGTACGGATTCACTCCCCAGAATCAATGAGCCGAGGAGGCTCACGAGACTGTTGCGCACATCCTCGTTAGAGACTTAATACCACATTGTACTGACGTTGCCGTCCTGAACCATCATTAGGTAGCACAACCTGTCCATCAGTCGTTAGAGCTGCCCGTGCATGCAGACCCGGGATGAGCAGAATATGAGCAAGGAGAGGTGCCGCTGCTCGGGTCGGGGTTACCCCTGCAGCAAGGAGGGCACGGCGCTGGGGTGTCCCCGCAGGCAGAGCACCTCGCACCGCGCGTCACCCCCCGGGGCCACCCCGCTGCTGGCCTGGCCACCGCTGGGAGCAGGAACGTGGCCCCGGGGGTCCCTTCAGCAGGAGTTGCTGTTGCTACCAAACCTCGTGCAGGATGGAAATACAGTCAGGAAAACCGGTGAGCCGGCAAAGGGGACCTGTACCCACATTTCGGGGGAAGAACGGCTGACGGATCATAGGAGGCATGAAACCCCTGCACCCTCTGGCTGGCCAGCCGCCCTGACTTTTAGCAACTCTGAAATACAATTGCAAAAGGACACTCGCTTCCACACCGGGCTCGGCTGCTCCCAGGAGCCCTGGAAGGACTAAATCTGCTTTATCAGCCCCCCCAGCAGTCGTCAAATTAAAGGGCTCTGGTTCAAGCCTCAAAGGCAGAAAGGGTGCTCTGCCGCGGCGGCTGCGCGCGCAGGGAGGTGAATGAGAGCGCGCGATGTGCGGGGAGACTGCAGGAGACGGGTTTTGATGAGATGAAGTTCGTGTCTTTCCTGAAGGGGGAAATTTGGTGTCAAAAAGGATCAGCGCTCAAGAAGGTGGTAAAAAGCGATGTACCTGAATATCCGAGGGCAGAGGAGAGCTGCTGCCTCGTTATCTGCTTCACAGCCTCCATTTCCTTTATTAACGGGATCAATAAAACTCATTTCTCAACAGGTGATGAAATAGTACACGTCCACTTACAGTGATTCAGATAATTGATGAAATGAGCTCTCGCCCCCCCCGCATGTCCCCTCCGGTCTCGTTGTCAGGTTCCCAGCACAGGCACACCGCACACTGCAGAAAATAACGGAGCCGACGGCACTGTTCCCAACAGCCGGGGCGACGCTCCCTGCGGCGGGGAGCCGCCGCACGGCTGGACAAACACCGTCCTCGGATGGGACGGCAGCCGATGTCCGGGGACCTGGGGAGCTGTTCTGACTCGGGGTGGGGGACACATGAAACGCACGGCAGCAGTCGTCTGTGCTAAGAATCCTGCAATGGTTTTGTTTGGATTTTTTTTTTGAAGAATGGATTTAATATGGAGTAAATTGAATTTAACCTTTGCTGTAAATGGAGGCATTTGTTTCTTTGAGTCTCAGGGGGAGTTTTCATTAATTATACTGGGCCCAATGGCCAAGTTGGCAAGAAATTTGTTTCCAAGGAAAACAAAGCAAGCCAAAGATAGACTTCAGTATGGTTTTCGTATACAACAGAAAAAAACCCGTACTTCAGCGTTAGGGATTAACAGTGAATTTTACCACCTGAAATGTATCTCTGAAAATTATAGGCACGGTGGGCAAGCTGCCTGCAGAGAGCAGAGGTGGGACCGAGCCCCGAGGGGGACGTGCTGTTGCTGCAGGACAGCGGCGCCTGACCTGGGCCAGGCTCAATTCACTCCTTGTGGTCCTCCCAGACCCCCAAAACCCACCGATATGCACCAAGGTGCAGAAGCCTTCCTCCTCGCAGGCGGCCTGCCCGCAGCCTGGAGCTCCCGTCCAGCCCAGTCTGGAGCCTGGCGCAGAAAAGCCCCTTTCCCAGCGAGCGTGTCCTCTTTTCTCCCAAGCAATGCTGAGGCTGAACTGAGTCCCACCAAGTGCTTCGTGGTCCTCCATCTTCTGGTTGGCTTCTTCAAGGACCGGCGGTGCCAGGGCAGGGCTCCGGTGGCACCAGTTTGCTGGGAAAGGCAAGGACTCCTGCCAGAAACTCCCTGGAGCTCCTGGGAGTTCAAAGAAATCCTTGCGGGACGTAGGCAGCAGTGCTGCTGACGCAGAGCTGTGGCTGTCCGCAAAGACACCACTTCAGCTAAAGCTTCAGTGAATTATTTTCAGTGTTGAAGCCCTCACGTAAGATTTGATGTTAGGAACCGAAGCTATTTCAAAATAAGCCTTTGGAAAAGGCAACAGCACCAATGAAAACCCATGCGCGAAGGAGGGCACCAGCGCAATTCTCCAAGTTCAGACATTTCTGGAAGGAAGGCAGGGAGGAAAGGAGAAAAGGAGGGCAGTGCTTTTCAGAGGATTTGAATTTGCTAGTTAAACTTTTCTTTCCTTTTAAAAAATAACTAATTTCTTTTAGGAAGGCAGTCTTCCTCACGGGGAAACTGGTGAATCAGTTTCTCCCCCCGTCTGTGGAAGCAAACGTGCGAGACGCCGGACGAGAAGTGCTACGGAGAAGGAAAACACGGAGCAAGCACAGGCACCTCCTGATGCCGAAAGAAAGATGCAGCTGCCTTCGCGTTTGCTCTAAAGGGAGCTCAACAAATCAGAACAGAATTTTAGTAATAGTGCAATGCACATTTTAGAGATGAAAGAATAGAAGGGATTTGACTGAGTCAGTCATGAAGCTCATTAGCTTCATTTTTCATGCGAGGTTGCGATATGGGAGGCATCAGCGACATGGCCATACTGGGGGATCTGCAAAGAGAACTAGGCAGAAGGGTGGGCTCTTGGACCCGGGTCAGTAAGAACTCGCTGTGCAGTTGTTATTTCGTGGAAGCGGTGAACGCAAAAGGATATTATCGCCAAGCCAAACCTACCGCAGACCTCAGGCTGCCGGTCAGAACATGCCGCTGTAGGAAATACAAAATGAGTCCAAGGAGACCACGTCCCATCTAAAAAGCAACAAGTTCAATGAGCCAAATATTTGGAATCTGGGGAAATTTTTAGGATTTGGGGTATCTGATTGCTTTTGCTTTTACTTACATTATTCTCCATCTTTGCTTCCTTTCATGTTCATTCTCTTTTCTCTTTTGCCTACAAGCAGAAGCATCTTAATTTGACTTTCTGAGATGCTTCTCTCTTCAGACAAATATTTGGTTTGATATCTCAAATGGTAGTGTTTCTAAATTTTAAATCTAAACTTCCCATTTCCTCGTCTTAACATGTGGCTGAAACTAGCTGAGAACTCGCTGTTTGGATGTAATCGCTTACCAAAAGCAGGCGTACCGATTCTGAAACGAAGCCTGGGAACAGAAAACATGACTGGTGGCTGGAACTGATCTGTTTCTGCTCTTCTCTGTGTGTCCAAGCGAAAGAATTCCTTTTACGTTCATCTGTCCTCATGAAAGCCTAGAAGAGGAGAAGAGATAAATGATTAACATAATCTAAATATAAAGATTTTCTTCATTCTTAGAGCCTTTGTGACATGCTCTCTTGGGAAATATTGCCAACTGAAATGGAATTTCCCTCCGTTCTTCACAGATCTCATATGGCCCTTGTGAAACACATGAAGCCTTTTAAAGTCAGCAATTATGATGTCAATAATTGTGCCGTGGTGAGAACACGACAGGCATCTTGGAAATACAGGCAGACACGGAAATATTAAAAAACACCCTAACTATTAAACTTTCCTACCCAAACTCTGCGGCGCAGCGAGAGGGGAACCACTTCATCTGCAGACACTCCGCGATGGCACCAGCACCACCAGCACCGATGGCCTCATCCCGTTCCCCTCTCCTGTTGATCTGGATGAAGGTCCATTGGGGTGAAATGTATGCATATACATTAACTGGCACAGCGGCCCCGCTCCAGCGGCGGGTGCAGACCCGCAGCCACGTTTCATGAACGGCTTCAGCAAGCACATTTATAAACACAATGTTTGTCATGCAAACAAACATCAGCCTCCCCCTGCAGTGTTTCTAGTTGATTTTATTTTATCCTCTTCAGGCAATGCTTTCTCAGAAGTGTGTCTACTCGTTCTACAGGTCCTTCTTTACTTTAAGAATGAATGATTAATTTTAAATCGTTTCTGAATTTCATTTCACAGTGCCTTTCAATTTCATTTCAAGACTCTGCCAAAACTCCCGTTCCCATCTTGCAGTCAGGCCCTGCAATTTCTAACAGGTAAAAGAGTACCCCACGTGCTTGGGAAAGGAAATGCAGGCCATAGAATTGCCTGTAAAATCAGTTTTGTCCAAATCAACAAATTGCCTAAAGAAGGGAAAGCGCAACCCGCTGAAGGGCTTGGCTACTTTCTTCCCTACCGTGTCAGGTGGTTTGTGAAACGCAGCTATCAGACCATAAAATTCCTTATCAGTGTTTCAATATCCTGTTAATCAGGACATCCTGTTAATCAGCATACTTTAAGCATCGGACTTGTGAAAAGGCAGGGGTTTCCAGCTCCAGCCCACCAGGGTGCCGTGGCGGCTGTGGGCTGCTGCCCGCAGGGCTTCCAGCCCCCATCGCTCTCCTCACGGCTTTGAGCTGCTGGAAAAGGCGAAGCCGAGGCCGGCTTCATGCAGTGCTGGTGCCTTGCCAAGAAATATCCACACTCGCTGAGAGTTTGTGAGTCCTGGACTGAGCCCTGGACCCTTCCTCACCCTCTTGGTAGGACCAAGCACGGGTCCCGTCCCCTCCCCTGGCCCCGACCCCTCTGCCTTGCCCCCAGGACGGTCGGGCGGCAGGGCTGGGGCATGAAGAGAAGCCAATGGGGCAGAGAGAGACGTGCAAATAGTTCACACTCTCAAAACCAATAAATATGTGATAAAAGACTCTGCATGCGATCGGATGGCAGAACTGACCTAAACTTCTCACTAAATGAGGTGCGCAGCGGGGCTATAAATCACGAGGGGAGCTGCGGGGCAGGGTGGATATTCCCACTCCTTATACGGGACCCCGGAGGATCCTTTCCAGCTCATCTGCCAAAGGATGAATTCACAGCAAAATTGCTAGTGCCAGAGTGATCGTCTCAGCTATATATAGTGGTCTCCAAGAGTGAGGATTTTTCAAATCTAAATAAACTGATCATGGACAGTTACTTGAAGAAGTTAAGAAAAATACATGAGAAACCAGATCGGATTTGGTCTTCAATGTGGAAGACAATCTGAACTTCGTACTGTTGTACCTTGAATAAATATTACTGCCACCAAGAACTGCAACACATTTTCTAAGAGGAAAATGCAGTTCAGGCTTGGATTTACAGATTATCCTCAGAAATGTAGCTGCCCAATTTCTCAGGGAATTAGGGACCTTAATTTTCTCGTGCTTCTCTGAAAATCACAGATTTCAGATCCAACAAACACTTCTACATACTCTAGAAATACATTAAATACATGTTGCATAGTTTTACTAATTGCAGTGATGATAAATCAGGAAAAAAATTGAATTTTCTATGAAGGAGGGCTGGTAATTTAAGAATTAATTCTGTGCCGATGCAGTACTGCATTGAAGCTGGAACGTTATCTGAGATACGCATCTTGCTGGTGCCCGGACAAACCTTCTCCACGCCTCCGAGGAGTCTTCAGCGTCTCTGCTATCCCCGACTCGGTTCGGTAGGTGGATCTGGGGGGTACCTGAGAGGATGAGGACCCAGGAGGGGAGTGCAGGGGGGACCTTCCCACAGCAGCCCATCTCAGCGCTAGGCAAAAAAGTAGGGGGAAAATGAATTTTTTTAGTTCCATTCAAAAAATGAACACAGCGTTGCCTAGGGACAGAGGAGAAAAATGAGATACGTTTGTGACCACCTCCGCATTAGTGCAGCTTCACGTTCTCCCACTTGTCGCATCCAACTAAAAAGCTGTTCAGACTTAATTTATTCATTGCAAATAACCTTGATATTTAGTCAAGGTACAGGTGAAATTCTAGCCATGCACTCCAGTTTCTTCATTAATTCTAGACACTAATGTAGACTTATGATTTTTAGGCTTTTTAAGAGCAGCTTGCTCAGCATTCCACATGCAAGAAACGCACCCGAAATTTCTATTGACCAACCGAATGAAAAGAGAGGAAATGATTGCAGAATCCTTTGTGATTTCTAAAAGATATCACTATCTGTAGTCATTACTTCATATTCACTCTCTCAAGTACTGCGCATCTATCGGCAAATTAATTTTCATTGTTAATAGACCGAATACTCTCAATTAATAAGCATTGCTAATCAGATTTTTTCCTTTCTGTAAATGGCGGGACTGCACTGCACGGACGCACCGCCTGTAATTGTCGCACGTTGGAGGGATGGGCTGGGATTTGTTTCTCATGCACGACTGGGAGAGGGCTCGGTGCTGCAGGGTCCCGGCGAGCCGGGAGTCCCCGTGCTGAAGTCTCTTCTCCATTTTGCAAAAAAAAATGTTCGTTTCCTTTTCTGCAGGCTGTGTGGGAGATGCGAGAGCATCGCTCGCCCTTAGGGCAGGGGACAAGGAGTCGGGCAGCGCGGTCCTGGGTGCCAGGGGAGCCGGGGCTGCGGGGAGGGCTGGCGGGGGCCCGGCTGCTTTCGGGGCAGCGATGGAGAGGCAGGCGTCTGCTCCCACTCCGCAGGGACATAAAAAGCCCCAAGTCATTGGACTTTTTTCAGAGAACGGTGTCAGGCTCAAAACATCTCTTTTTCCATCAAATCTTTCCCTTTCTTTCCACTCCTGTCCTTGGCAATGCCTTGACAGCTCCAGCCTGGATCAGAAAACTTTCACCAAGAAAGCCAGCGTTTCCATTAAACACGCTCGCTTGGAGGAAGCAGCGCTCTTGGGCAAGAAATAAACAGCCAGGACGTTATTTCCTCCCGAGGCGAGGAAAATAAGGAGCAGCCGCCGGCGCGGGGGGGCTCCGCTGCCCCTCGGGGTGCAGAGCAGCCGCCAGAAAAGGGCAGAAAGGGGAGGCGAGCCGAGGCTGATGCCCTCGTTGGTAAGGCTCGGGGGCAGCAGTGCCGGACGCTGTGCAAACACCTGTGTAGATAAACACACCGGGAGGAAACGCAGCCTTTTGGTTTAATGAAGTAGGAATATGATAGAATAGGTGAAAAATGTGTTATGCAAGAGAGGAAAAATAATTTTTCATGCTTGCTTATACAGCTAGAAATGAAGGCTGAAAGCTTTGGGAGAAAAATCTTTCAATCCCCCTCCCTGCTCCGACACCCCGGGACCCAGCCGGTGGGATGGGGACGTGGCTCCAACCCCAGCAACTGCCCGCAGCGACCTGGGCGTCTGCAGAGACCGAGACGCTCTTGCCTCCGCAGGAGCTGAGCAGAGGGAAACTCTGGGGACCCGGAGCTGGGTTTGGCCACGGCGAGGCTGGCAGGGCAAGAGCCACGGCTCTATTTCCATTTAACAACACCTGGCTTTTTAGCAAGACATGAGAGAATCAATATTTTCCTAATGGAAAACAATAAAAGGGAGGAACAAAAATTGCATTTGTAAGTCAGTTACTGCACACAACAGCAGATAAAAAAATTATGAAGCACTTATCAGTCTCAAACTCGGTTTAGTGTTTCACAAAGACATGCCGGCAACGGTTAGGAAGCCGTAGTAACATGACAGGGCATCTGCTTTGCTGGAGTTAATGCCTTCGAGTCCGCTAATCGCAAATACGCAGGATACTGAACGGCCGTTTCCCAGCTCGTGCTCTGACACGGACCTGCAGCAGCAGCTTCATACTCCTGTGTCCCGGTCAGTGGTGACAGCAAGGGCCGGTCTGCAAATCCGCAACATGGGTGAGTGTCTCTGCTGAAATGGAAAGTACGCACGGTATCGCTTGACATTTTCTATATATACAAGTTTATATAATCATGACAAATAGCGGACTTCAATTACGGCAACTTTCCTGTAAGTAAAAGCTGGAAGTTTCTAAGAACTATTCTGACTAATGTGGTACAGCTCTTGGCTGTGCTATGGCTGGAAAACAAAAAAGCCCTTCATCAAAAGGTTGCAACTGCGACTGCAGCCGATAAACGCCAAAAAAATTTCAAGTTAGGGGAAGGAGGCCGGGAGGAGCGTGGGAGGAGTCGACTCCTGCACTTGCTGCCATTTGTAACGCTGGGGCCGGGAGCCGGCCGCTGCCCCTCCTCTGCGCAGCGCTGCAGGGAAGGGCCTCACTTAAAATGACATTCTCGGCTAAAGTTTTTCGGCAGAAGTTGCACAGGTGGCGTTTTATTTCAGCACAGCCCACTATCTCTTATAGCCAAGCCCAGGGAACAGCAAACGAGCCGTGCCCAGGGCAGAGGGAGAAGGCGGGCACAGCCCCCGGCCGGCAAGGCAGGAGCACCACCTGCGGCAAAAACGTGATTCCGGATTTAGCTTTTTCCAGCAGCAACCCCGCTGCAGGGCGGGGGCTGGCCGAGGAGCAGTGAGCTGCCGCTTCTGCTCCCGGGGGCTCGCGCACGTGCGTGAGTGGGGCACCCCAAATGGAGAAACGCTTCCCATACCTGCGCCACCAGCGCTCGTGCAAATAAGTAAATGCATGCCCAGTTTTCCCAGTAGCCGGCGTCTCTCCTGCCCCAGAGGGGCTTTTGCATTTGCCGTTTGCTTTCTGACTGGGCCAGTGGGTCGGCGCACTACAGAAGAAGGGCAGGCGCTGGCAGAGCTTTCAGTGGCAAAAGCCGGCTCTGCTCTCATTTCTTTCCAGGATACCCCCTCTTCCCAGCAGATTCCTACTGGTGTAAGGGCAAGGACTATTTTGCCTCTGGCATCTCCCACCACGCAGATTCACAGCACATCAGATTCGCAGGGCCAGGACCAGACCTGCCGCACCGGGCTGGGTTTTGTGCAGGAGCTGCCGCGCCGCAGCACTTCCACTTTCCCCCTAACGCCATTAAGCCACCTTGCAGGCTGCAGTTTCTCGGATCAGACACGGTTTAATTGGTCTTATTTCTAGGCTTAATGCTATACAGTCATTTTCCAGGGAACAAATGTAATCTTTATTCAATGCAAGAGTGATCTGGGCCTCAACATAAAAAGGAAATTCCCCTTGAAGTGTAATGCAATCTGAATCCACATCTGCAACATCTAATCAAAGGATGAAACGCACCCTTTTAACTTCAGAAAGAATGCGGCATGTGAAATATGTGATGGATCTGGAGTCAGCCCCCGAGAGGGGGCAGATGGGATGACTCCAGGAGAAGTCATAGAAAGAAGGGATATTTAGAGAAGATCTCAGAGGATTCTCTTCTGTTCAGATGTATAATCGGCTTGTTGCGTTCTCCTGCCATTCACTTCAACCCCTCCCCATGAAGAGACCAGTTTCTGGCAGGTCCAGCCTGAGGCCAGCCACCAGTCGCAGGGAGGACATCCTTATGGCCAACTTCGGGCCCATGTTGCCTGCGTTAAGAAAAATCTTTGAACAATTCATTGAGAATTTAGCTGCTGGCAGTTTCATCTGTCCCTTCCCCACATAAATGGTATGAAGGCAATTCATGTCTGCAGAAGGCAGCCGCTGGAGAATTAGGAAACACCCAAGCTATTGATTTTGTGGTAGATATTCTTTTGATAGAAACCAGACACTCCTGCCCCTTTGCAAGCAGCCAAAGAGCAACCGTTCCCACAGCAGCACCCGGAGCTCGTTGCACAATGTAGTGCTGCACAGTTACTGCAAAAACATACGCATCTGAGAGACTTTTTACGGATGGGCTTTTACTAGCTGGTGTAACCAGTAACCAACTTTTTGGAGGAACAGGAAAAACTAAACCAAATACCAAAATATTGCACACAACCCCCAGCAACCTTCCTGACCCTGCCACAAGCTGCAGAGCGTGTCCTGCCTGGCCTGGAGAGGCAGCGCCAACGGATCCCGCACAAAAGCGGATCTCCCCAACCCTCAAAGCGTGGCTCTTCAGAGGATCACCCTCATGAGCGGTCCATGCAAAGACAGCAGCTGTGGTTAACAGAGCGCTCACGTTTGGGCAAACCTCAGCAGAAGGAAGGGTATCCTGATCGTAAAGCTGTTTTATGTAGCTACACTTAAAACTTGTTGACTTGATTGCAAGAAGAAATACTTCCTGAGCTGGGGAAGGCTGGAAGGGGTAGCTCAGCCCCTGGTCCACCAAAACGAGCCACATCAAGGCCGCAGGTTGTACCTGGTTGTATCCTGCAGGATCCTGCCCGTCACCACCACCTCTTCCCACCCCAGGGCTGGTTGATGTCCACCTCTTGTCCCCTCCACAGCCCTGACTGCAGTTCAGCCTCCCGGGGCTCGGCTCCCCCCTCTCCGCCCAGCCATGAACCAAGCACAGGCATTACTTCATTGTGGCAGCTCCCGTATTCCACATTTCAGTGAAATCTTATTTTGACATTTGTGATCTAATTTGGAAACGTTGATCAAGGATATTCAGATGAATAGAGAATAATGGAAAAATTACTGTTCTCCCGGGAAGGGGAAAAATGCAAGCTGCTCACCTTTTATTGCTTTACTCTGCGCAAGCGGGGAGTGAGAGTTTCCAGCCCCCTGGGAGATTTGTATCTCCCCACCAATTCCTCGCAGATGGAATCTTTCTGTTCAGTTTATCCTGTCTAAAACTGCCCATATCCATCACTCTTTACATCTGTGTGAGTGAAGACACTACAAAACTATCCGGACTGGGAACATAGAAATTAAATCAGATATTTAGTCAAAAAACGTTGTAACCACAAAAATGAAAATTTAAGAGAGAGATTAACATGGAAGAGAAGATGGTTTTCAATAGAGCAAGTTACTAGCTCACACAATACGACCACGATGCCTTTGAGGCTCTTCATCACCAGTTGTCAGCTTTTCAAAAAAGAACAAGAGCTCCTCATTTTCATACCACCTACCAGCCTACGTCCCCTATGGCATCTTATTCATTTTGCACGTGCTTTTATGATATAGTCGGCAATGCAGATAAGTAAATGAGGTGTTTGCCTGGTACACATGCCTTCATCTCAGTTTTCCCAGGATTTAATCATCCTACATAATCAAGACTATTCTGTTTGTGAGTCGATATACACAACTGCTGCTCAGAAGGCACAATGCCTAGACAGGTTGATAGGATTACCTTTGTACTTCACACTGAAATCCTGCATCGATCCGGTATAGAACGCGCAATCTTAACTTCTACAACAAGTGGAACTCTTTACCTACGTAAAGCTCTGCCTGAGCTCTGAGGGTGTGCTGGGCCACGCAAGGCAGGCAGGGCTATGCGGTTACCTGTAAGCAGGGGCGCACAGGCACCCTCCGTGCCGGCTCCCCTCTCGGGGAGAGCAGACCGGTGCACCGCGACACTGGGTCAGCGTGCCCGCACCACCACCACTGCTGTGCCAAGCACAGCCCCACCACTTCTCTCTTGCTTTACCATCCCAAAGCCGGGCCCTAGGGTCTCAGCGCGCTGCCCGCACCAAAGCTGGCGCCCACCGCCGCTCCCCGACCCATCTGATCCACCTCCCCCGCCACAGCCCCTTCCCACCCTCCGATCAGCCGCCAGCCTCACGGGTGTGCCACGCGCCTGCACAAACGCCAACACAGTTAATCTGGAGCTCGTCAAGGCTTTTAAAGCTGCACTCATAATTATATATGCAAAAACTTATTTGTGGAAGCCTTTCCACGGAAATTAACACTGATGTGCTGCTTATGCTTAGAGTCGAAAGCAGATCCGGACAGTACAGTAGCAATATTTATCTTGTAGAAGTTAATAAAAAGCTACCTGCAATGTTTCACTGACCTTACAGACAGGCTAACCAAGAATGACTCAGAGTAACCACTCGGAGGGCTAGATCAAACACATTCATTTCCATCTCGCACTCAGCCTCTGCCCCGGCCGTGCAGAACCCCAGGGCTCGACTCTCCGACAGCAGCAGCAGCAGACAGTTATCCCTGCGCGGCTACCACCGGGGCTCACGGCAACTGGCAGCCGGCTACAGCCCTCTCGTCTCGGCTACAGCCCCCTCGCCTCACTTGCACGTGTGTTAGGGTATTCCATACCATAATCTAAGGCTGATTAATTAGCTGACTAGTGAAAGTCGCCAAACTTGCATTTCATATCAGCTCTCAATCTGAGAAAGAAACAAAACAACACCCCCAGAAAGTGTGTTTTCATTTAGTTTGGGAAAGCCCAATGTTTTTACCAAGAAAGATCTGTGCAGTCAGTCTTGTAACAAACGCCTGCAGCACTTGTGCCACTTTTGTGGTTCTTGGCACAGACACTTAGATAAGGCGCGGGGAAGCGGGCAGGAGGGCTGAGGTCTGCTCAGAGATGACACCTTGCAGGGCTTCAGGCAGCCGCCCACCGCCCACCCCAAGCCAGCAGCACCTTGAGACACCTGGCTATTCCTTGGCTGAATACTGCATGATAAGTTGTGATACATTAGAATTTGTATCTTTTTTTCCTGACAAAAGTAAAAACATCAATGACATCATTTTCCCCACAGGAAAATTTAAAAAGATCCAGGATCATTTTACCACCTGATTTTGAATGCAAGCAGTATACACAAATGTCAAACAAAGTGATAGATCAGGGAAATTCAAAGCGTATTTTAATTAAAATTATTCCCATTCCAAATATAACCCAAATCATTACCACAATAAACATTACATGATTTTTTTTAAAAAGGGAAAGAATCCTCTTTAGAAAGTTACTATTCTTTACCAGGTATTGGATTTTGCTTCATCATCAATACTCCATAAAATATCAACAGGTGAAAAAGCATTTAACCACATTTCCAACCTACTTTAAAAAAAAAAAAATTTAAGTTAAATCAACAGGTTTTAAGTTAGACTGTTGGATTAGAAGATATGAGAAAAATTAATTGTGCATCCTGAGGAGCAATAACAGAAACCCTTTTGACCTAACACCCTTGCAGCACTAGCATGACAAATGAGAAACACTGATCTCCACTGAGAGAACAGGGATAATATTCCTGAGAGTGCATCATGGCTGCTCTCAGACACAACTTATTACTCCATAAATCCAGAGCCAAATGATGACAATACAACAGGAACGGACCCCCAAGAGTGCACAGGCTGCGTGCCACAGTGCACGGTCCATCTACAGCCAGACATCAGCAGAATAAACTTAACAGCACAAAGTGAGAACTCCCCAGGAATCCAGCGTTGGATTGAACAGATTTCAATTCTCAAAGGCAAATCAAAGGAAAATCATTAGCAGTTTGGCTTTCTGTGTCCTCTTCTTTAGCCATTTCAACATTCAATTCTAAGTTCCGGTTTTAAACGTCAAGCCTTATGGTCTGCAAACTGCAATGAGAAGGAAAAATGAGAGATAATTACGCTATTCACCTATATCAACCATGCACTTTTTTTTTCTTTTTATAAATAAGATATGTTTTAGCATTAGATTATCTTCATGCTCTGTGCTGGCATATAGAAATACATGCAGTTACTGTTGCTAATTTTCCGTATCACCAAACAAACAAAAAAAACACACCCAAAAAAAAGAGAGAGAGAGAAATAGAGGGACAAAAAATTTGCTGTCTGTACAGTACATCAAACTACTATACATCTGCTACAGTTGTTGCAGAACTCAAATTTATAGTTTACCCACCAATACCACCATGTTCTCTCACACAGACAAAACTGTATTTCAAACACCTTTATTTTCTTAATTCTTTTTGGGAGATGCAGGTGCCTGCAGGGATGCAGAGGTGGCAGAGGAGAACAAGGTAGTGCTGAACTTAGTTCTGCCTCGGCTGTTGACTTGGAGCCAGCTCAAGGTCCACCAAAGACAGCGAACTCTGTCCTCGGTGCTGCACAGACTACTGAGGAGTCACCAAATCTGCAGAATTCCCACTCAAAGAAAACAGACAGACAAACCAACGAGAGTCATGGTGCTCCTACAGTATGAAAGTACAAGTTGGGAGAAGGGAAGAAGGAAACTTGTGCTTTTTTAGTGTGGTTATTTATTAAACTTTACTCCAATACTTGCTGAAGCCCCTCTTAAGCGTGTGCCTTGCTGCAGTCCTTGGTTCGTCTCCTTCTCTTTGACCCCCTTGCCCACCCCACAGCATGGCAGAGAGCGTTCTGCCCCGATGAAACGTTTTCACTGCCTGGTAGCAACACGTCTAATGCCTACATTTGCCTGTGTGGGAGCAACGTGTGATCAAGTGGATACAAACAGGCTAGGAGTGCGTTTAGATTTTGTAAATCAAAGTTTTTGACTTTCCAGGAGTGAAGTTCTATATCAGGCAAACAGGATACTTGGGAAAGGAACCTAAAATTGTAAAGACAGAATAACAAATTTCATGGATGGGATTGTGCGACAGAAGTTGGCAGTTCCTGAGAACAAAAACTAAGCTTGCAACAAGATCCAAAGATCTAGTACGCATCTTTGAGCGACAGGTATCCCGAGATCTCCAACAGCATTTGAAAGGACTGGCTGGCACTTCGCAGCCATCCGGGCTCTGTTTGTTGCCCGCCAGGATCAAGAGGAAATTCCCCTTCCTCTCTCCAACACATAATTATGCTTATGAAGGTTGGAGGGATTTCAGTCTTCCATTGAAGCTCTGGAGAACAGACAAAATTAGAGGTTGAGGCAGAGTGCCTGGGTAGGCTTAAAGCATCTGGTTCACATGCCTTGCTCATACATTCAGATCTAAAGCCGCCATGAGATTTCACACCAAGAGGAATTCTCCTGCTTACCCGAAGGTCAGGGACCTCCTTCTGGGAAAAAGAAAGGACCTTTCACACAATATGATCTGCTTCCTAGGATCATCTGGGAAACTCACCTAACAAGTTATCTGCAACTGCAGAAAAACCAAAGATATTGGCAATGCCCTTGATAAGTCACAGCCTGATAAATACAAGGTACAGTACGACATAGCATATTCTGCAATGAAATACTGGTACATCAAACTGCAAGTCTGCAGCTGCCAGAGGGGATCCATCAGACTGATGGATCAAGTCAAGTGCCCATACTTCAGATTTTTCAGTTATGACTAATCCTTTCCAGTAAAAAAAAAGAGTGATTAAAAAAAAAAGCTTGCAAAACCCCCCATTATTCCTTCAGTCACAGCATTAGCCGATCCAAAGCATAGCACAAAGCTGTATAGGACCAAAAGACAATACGCATATAACCAGCCTCTCCCCTGCACATATGTATTTGTGTATACCTGTACACAAACACACATACACTTCATGTATTTTAGGAAACCTGCCTTGAGACACAATATGGCATCACATTAATTACCACGTGTAAAGAACAATTTTAATCTATTGTCTGAAACTGTGGGCAGAGGAGTAGAAGTAGTGCTTGTAAAGGAAATAGCGTTACTCAAATATTGGACTTACTGTTTGCTAGAAGCTCGTTTCCTGAAGCTCCTTAATATATTTCAACCCTCTCTAAAACTATGACATGAAAAATCTGAAGCACACACTAAGCACTTCGACGCCTGTATGAGAGCCTCCCCTCAGCCTGACTTTATCAGCTATCCCCATCACTCGGTGCCAGGGACGTCCCGTCTGCTACAAGGATCCACGTGAATTCAAATCGTGACTGACAAGGACAGCAAAGAGAAACCTAACAACGAAAGCTTTAAAACCCGACACACGCTCTGCTTACGAGTAGTTCAAAAATTAAGTGAGGTAGCCATTACCAGCAGACAGTTTAGTGAGAAAGGCAGAGGACTAGAGGGGAAACTATTTTTGAGAGTGATGGCACTAAGGTAACGACCCACTTACCGCAGCTGTCAGAGCTTGGTCTAGGTCTTCCAGTAAATCTTCTTCATCTTCCAAACCAACTGACAGACGAACTAATGTATCACTGATTCCAAGAGCTTCTCTATCTTCTTCAGGCACTGAAGAGTGAGTCATGATGGCCCTGGAGGAAAAAAATAGCCTTTTTTCTAAGAAGTGTTTACTTTTGTCAGTAAAGACCAAGCAAATTGCTTTCCTGCCAGCATCCCCTGAGATTCTGTAAAGACTTTACACCTTTTGTGTACCACCTGCTGGTTAACCCACAGATGGAGAGAGATCCTATCACCAGCTACTATAAATCACGTGAACGGCAGAGAAGAACAGGAGACTTGTATCTCCCAGCGTTTCAATACAGTATTTCCAAGCTACAGATGAAGAATAAGAAGTGGATACTTAAAAATCTGGAAATGAAAAAGGAGGGAAAAAAGCCCATTCCTATTCCTCTTCCTTCCAGACTTTTTTTTTTTCAGTTTTTTTCTGAAAAATAGCATCTAAAAGCTCTACTTTAAGCATGTGGAGTAACAGCTATAGTATACAGTTTCCATTATAAAATCTCCAGATTTTTTTTAACTTCTGTCTTCTCAGATCACTTGTCAAACTGTACCACTTACACTGAAGAGTTTATTCTCTCCAGCTATGGAGGATAAAGGTAAGAAGCTATTTCCCCCATGTGCTCAGTCACTGACATCACCAGTTAGCAATTACCTTTCAACTGCTTGAGTGTTTTAAGATTTGCTGTTATTCTAAAATGAGCAACCGAAATGATTTAGCATATAAGTTTAGTCATAACTTTCCATGTATCTTTTTGAAAAGCAAATTGGATTTAAGTAAAATAATCTAATTCCATAAAAATCCTATTTTTTAGCCTTTTAACCTAGACAGGGGCAACTAAGTATTACTAAAATCCCCACAAAATTTACCTGACATGGAGACAGATGCAGTTCGGTGTAGCATACTGAACATGCCCTCTTGTGTAAGCAGGCAGAACGGCAGACCTCTTTCCTCAACAGTGTGACCAAATCTGCTCAATACTGCTTATTCAAACACATGCTGATTTCTTGGATTTGTTATCATAGCAATAAATTGCAGCTCAGTCTCCCACTTCAAACAAGGAAGTGTGGAAATTCTTTCATCATTGCATTCTTATATTCACAAAAGTCACGCTCATTTCTGGAGTAGCCGCTGGTTTTTGTGCTATACAACATACTATCCTTGAATCTCAATTACATGCAAAATATCTTAGCTTTGTGTACTAGAAAATTTTAGAACTCCCATCAAAATAGAGCAGAAACTTCTTTGTTACTCTGCAGCTTTTTTAGACTTTTAAGATGAAGAATGACTTACGGATGCTCTGCTAGACTTTCATATCCTCCCAGACTCTCAGCCAGTGCAAAAACCTACCCAAAAAGTTAAACAGAAGTTAAAATAAGAAGTGTAAGTTTATGAATGCTTAGAAAGAGTCAGTTTAATGAAAAAGGAATGTTTAGTGGTGGTTGGGTTTTTTTTTTCCCTAAGTTTTCTGCAATAACTTTTATATTATGAAAGGTATTAGCTGTAACTAGGGAAAAAAGCGTACATTTGGCAGGTAAGAGCTGTTAAGATTTAGAATAGACTTGTCCTAAAAAGGCTCCAAAGAGACGCTGATGCAAAACTGAAATAACTCTGGAGTAGTTCCTACAATGCAATGCTTGGGCAGCCACAGAGGAAGAGCAGAAGGGAAAACGCACAACATGAGGGAGCAGGTTCTGCCTGGGCACCACCAGAGTTTTCATTCTGTTCAGAGGAAGGATAGAGCAGGCTGCCTGAACAAAATAAGAGTCAGATCTCAAAAATTTCAGTTAAAGTTGAAGTGATTATATCCTATCCTTACATACTCTTCTCTCAGCATCACTCAATGTTCACGTTTAACACTTATGTTTTCCAGGATGGCAAATAGCAGAATTGATAGGGAAAAAACCCAAACATTTAAGATTCTCCTCATAAGGCTGAACAGATTTTTTCACTCACTGCTCAGGTCTGATGGTTAGTTTAGTATTTTGAAAACCAGCCTAAATTTCTCAGCCTAACAGGACTAGTGTTTGTGAAATGCTTACTGTTAGTTAAGGTTTTTTTAGCACTGCTTTTTGAATTATGGACATATATTCCTGGATGACAGAAAGGCTCTCTAGAGAGTCAACTGCACTCAAACATGGATTCACGATTTCTCTTTTGTGAATGTACTTACTGCCCTGAACATTTCTTTCCAGCCCTGGTTGCTCATATTGATTTTTCTTCCCCCCTTTAAAAAAAAAAAAAAAACAACTAAACCTATCAACCAAAGAATTCTCTTCTCAGCCTGGTTTAAGTAAATGGCTTTACTTTTGTACCAACCTAGTGACAAATGGATGGTATCCAAGTCAAAGGGCTGAAGTGAATATACTCATAAGGGACTACTTCTGGAACGTACTCTCTGATGCTTTTTGTCAAAGCTGATAGATCTCCTGTGCCAGGATTAAATGCTCTCTCTCATGCAAAAGGATATTTTGTGGGAAAATCATATTTTTAGTAAATTCATTTTCAGTTGATGACATTAGCTGGCAAGTAAGTAAGACAGGGAGAGAAAGAAGTTCTAATTTACCTTTGTCAATTATTACTGATTTGTTTTTCCAAGAACAAAACAGCAAAAAAACAAGAGAAGGATGAAAATTAACCAGAGATCAAGACTAGCAAACACATTAAAGAGTACAGGCAGAATTAATACATTGCAAAAACAAAAGCAAAAGCCTATGGTTTAGGTAAAATAAACAAACAACTGTTCTCCAAACTGAGGGACTCCCTCTTTGCTTCATGACTCATGTCATTTCTCAGAAGGTTTTTCTCCTGATGAGTACTTTGAAATACTACAACAGTATTACACAAGCCACAGCTTCTCTGCTTTCAAATACTACAGGTATTTTTGCAAAAGGCTGGTATGCAGGCCCTTTATTAGAAGCAATGCCTGGGCTAACCTGGATATACTACACCCTACTGGGTAAACAAATACTTCAAATGAGCTGAGGCATCCTTTCCTTCCTTCTCATTAGCCTCCCATTTACAAATAATCTATTATTTAGGGACGGTTACACCCAAAAGACTTTAGGAGCTTTGCAAGTACAGAGAAAGACTCTCTCCCGCCCCAAGAAAAACCATTTCCTTCCATTATCACCCTCAGAAGGACAGGCTCAAGTTCCTCTACAGTAGTGCATATTTACTGTCATTTACCTTTAAATTCTTGAGAAAGGTAGCAGCATGTTCGAGATTTCCTTTAATGTAAAAGGTTATCATCCCAGGACAGCCAGTACACTGCCGCTTGATCAACTCATGCTGAGGGTGTGAAGGCAAGCCTGAAATTTGTAGAAGTTGCTTTAAAGTTAATTACCATCACTTCAAAGGGCAAGCAGCTCACCCTCAGCTACGCAGAAACAGCCCATTGCCAAGGTGGACACCTAAGCCAGAGTCACCAAATGTGAAGGGTGCACAAACGACACGTAGCATTGCAGTACCCAAATCCAGCCTCACTCGAAGACGTCACCCACTCTGAAGTCTTGCCAACCTACCTGGGAAAATTACTTTCTCCACCCGGGAATCTGACTCAAGAAATCGAGCAACAGCTATTGCGTTCTGGAAATGTTGTTTCATCCGGATTTGTAATGTCTTCAAACCACGATTGCACAGGTAACAGTCAAAGGGAGACGGAACAGCTCCGAGAGCTACAGAAATTGAACAAAATTCCACATAAAACAAAGGGGTTTTTTTAGTAAAACTAAATACAGTCCTAATTCCCGAAATTTCTAAAGTTAGAACAAGACCAGTGGAAAGACATCTGATGCGATCTGTCTTCCTCACCTCACACACATGGGAAGCCAATTAATGAGCTGAATGAACAAGTTGAAGACTCAAGGATTAAATTTATTAGGTATAATATACCTTTGCTCCTTCTGTTGTAGACAGAGGGCAGACAGAACACTGCACAGAAATTTATTCGTTACAACTAAGAGGCAGTAAAACTGTTAAAATCAACCCACATAAGAAAATTCTGCATTAGGCATATCCTCTGATGTGTGAATGAGTTTAAAAAAACCCAGATGTACTTGACACAAGTTAGATGAAATTAAATAAAGGCATAATTTAAATGCTTGCATGCCTCTTCATATACGAAGTCAAATGGATATAGGAAACGATGGTGCTCTTCCTGCCATGGTCCTAACTATAACCTAGAGAGACTTTGTAAGCAGTCATTTACACTTCTGCACATTTAAATGTCTGAGCTACATTTCTAGATAGATTTCATACTTGTGTGCATGCAACATGCTTCCCATTACGAGCTGGTATATTTGAATGCAATTTGTTTTAAGGTATTTCCTACATTGACTACTTACAGTTTTGTAAGAATTTGAGTCTTTCATAGAGATCATCACAGTTTACTGAAACAAGTCCCATTACAACATCACTGTGCCCTAAAAATGCAAGGAGAAGACAATAACAGAATCAGCCATTCCATCTGCTCCAGGGTTCTGCTACAAACCCCCATTTTCTCAGTCTTGGTGCTAATACAGTCCCATTTTTGTGAGACACTGGGTTCCTTCTCATCGCTGCAGCCGTCATTCCTGTGCAGCACATGAATCATAAGGCAGATTTCAGCTTTTTCTAAAGCTCTGGTCAGCAGTGTGCTCTGCCGTGTGCTGCACGCATGCCCCCAGACGCTTCCCCAAGCCCACGGGAGTCGCTAACGGCCAGGAAGCAGGACACTGTGCAGCAATCAGGCGTGTCCTGCGGAGCAGCACCAGGCTGCTGTCTTAGCGAGAGCCAACACCAGCTAGAAAACTTCCACTTCTATCCGCACCACCAGGGACGTGTGGTTACAACACAGCTACAGCCACGTTAGCTCCAGGTCCGGGCTCTTTGGGAAACAACGCAGTGAATGCTTTTGGACGGGCTTGAACACAGCTGTATGAAACCTCCTTTGAACCTTAATATTATTTCTGGCAGCTACCTTCTACTTGAAGCCACTTGCTTTGTTGTAGTCAAATTAAAGCCAACATGGCTATTAACACCTCTAAGTCTATTACCTGAAGTCAGGTCAATATTCCTTCTCCCAGGGACAGTTTAGGAGCTAGGAAGGCTAATGGTCTATTCAATGGTCAATCTCCTCTAATGGTCCATCTAAGAATTACTGGCAGACACGTTGGCTTTTGTGAACCACCGGCAGCCAGATTGGCTTTTAAATAGCCAGCCTGAGTTGTGTTGAACTCACATACTTACCGTTCATGTATTTGGTTGCAGAATACATACAAATATCAGCCCCCAGAGATAAAGGACGCTGAAATGAAACGAAATGAAAATAATAGGTCCAATTAAAGCTTGTGTGCACTCTGGTTCATTTCAAGCTATCCAGAAAGGCTGTGACCCAACATAGAAAACAACAATAGGTGGAGAAACTAAAAAAAACCACTACAAAAACTTAACACAAAACTTAACACCTTAAACACAAAAACATGAGACAAAATATATGACAAAAACAATAGTACAGGAAAGCACTCTGGATTCAAGATAAGCACAATAAAAAGAACCCACAATAAAATGTGATTTAAAAGCACTGGTCTAATTCCCACCGGCTTCAGGGAGAGGAGTGATTGAATACATCTAACATACAGCCCGTTCATATTTCTGAAAAACAATAGTTGTATCGCTTAGCTGAGGCAGAGATAAGTAATGGTATTTACTCTAAAGTATATTTCCTTAGAAAATGAAGACTTCACCACAGTCTGCAAAGCAAAAAAAATTGCATTATTTTCTAGATATCAGTATTGGTGATACTGCACCGAAAGAACAACTGAAAACCTGAAGAAAGTGCAAAGGGTTTTGTTTGCCAGGTCTCTCTTCCCTTACCTCCCAGCCTTTTTCCCCAGAAGCCTTTCTAAGGTGAGGCAAACTGAGATGTTGATGGGCAAGAAGCAATGAACAATATATTTTTTTTTAAACAGTCACTAAGTAAAGGACTTTGCACATAATATAAACATATTATAAAGACTGAAGAGTATCAATATGTTAAAAGGTAACAAAGCAAGCAGATTTAGAACAAAAGACTGCTGCTGTCAGATTAAACGCGGACGTCTATTCAAGAAACCAGTGGATAATGTGCATTCCCAATGCACAGCCAGGAGAATGGTAGCATAAACCCCAGTGCCTTTTACATTCAACATTGCTACATAAATCACTCTAAAATTATAATCTTCTTAGTACAGTGTATCAGCAGCAGTCTGGAGGGGTTTAAAGACATTACCTATTATGCTTAGTAGAATTAATCATTACAACTGACTTTCTCTTAGCACCAGGCCAATAAAAGATACATTAACTAGCTCATATATCCCGATGCTCACTCCTCTTCTTTCACACACGTCTTTCTGCAGTAATACACATTGCAGGGGGAATCACCAAGCCTTTGGTATGTACAAAACAAACTCAAGTGCTGCTTTAGCTAAGCATTAACACTTTCTGGAAAGCTCTCTTAATTTATAAAGAACTCAGTGCCCCTAACAAAAACAAAGATGCCTTGCCTTTTGCACTCATAAAAAAGTTTTACTTTAGACCTAAAATACAAGGGATTAGCTTAGTCTCCTGGGAAATATACATGAATATTTCTAGATGAACAAGACTTCGAAGTTTATTATTCCGAAGCATTTTTAGAACTTAAGAAATTGTCTTCATTTCATGTATTCTAGATATAAAAGCAGAAAAGTTATGCCAGTTGTTTGAGATCAAAATTACAAACTTGTAAGCCATGCATTCACCAAAATATTGAAGAAAAAGGTAACTTGAAGGTCTCAAAGAAAGATTTAACCAAGTTTGCTTGTTTTAACTTTTTCTTCCACTACCTTTTTTTAGAACATCAAGTGGTTCAGAACAGATCGTAAACAGCACATACAAAAGAATCGGTATAAAAAGGCCAAAGTTAGAAAACAGGACTCTCTTTAACAGGCCTGTTATGATTTCCATCAGTGAGAACTAAAAAACAGGATTTTTGAATGACAGAGAAGCCATTCTCCCAATGGCTTACCTGGCTGTCTTGGTTCAGTGTGTTTACTTGACTGCTGAGCTATATTGGTTTTGCTGCTATCACCCTGGTATATGGCTAGCTATAAAATACTTTGCATACCATCTTTACTAATGTAAACAGCAGCAGTACATGGGTTGTATCTAGAAATGTATTTAGGTAATTTTACAACGCATAGATCAGTTCCTTGGTGGTGCTTTCATTTTAAAAATGTATCTTTGAATACACCGAAATAATTTCCAAGTGCTTACCTGGAAATACGCAGACATAAAAGTGTTGTCTACCACTAGAAGAACATCTTTATGCTTATGTACTACATCTGCACAGGCCTGAATGTCGATGACCTTCAGCGTGGGGTTTGTGGGCGTTTCAATCCACACGAGCTGCAGTAGTTCAACACAAAACATCCGTTTAGAGATTTTACAATGCTGGTGATGATACATGTAAAAGTCATAAGTGCCTTTAAATGTTAATTCGTTGAGTGTCAGCTTCCCATACAGGTTTGCAGAGTGGAGATAAGAAAGTGTCGCTACTGAAGAAAGGCAAGGTTTCTTGGGAGAGGTAATATTCTCCACAAAAACAACAGATACATGGGAAGAACATCAAAGCTTTTGAAAACCTAAGTGCATCACATCTGAAGAAGGCCTGACATGGCCAGAAGAAAGCCTTTACGCCCAAAAGTCTGTAAGCCTTTTCCAGCTGAATTATCTTCCTCTAGAACAGGGGATTATCTGCTCCAGTGCCATGGAGCACCTCCTCCTCCTCAAACCTTGGTGTTCCCTCTGCTGTTTCTTAGCTTTTCCCTCCTCCTCTCTCTCTCTCTGGTGTTTTTTGCCCTTCTTAAAATGTTTTCAATGAGGCACCACAAAAGTCACCAAGTGGCCTGCAGTGGGGACATGTTGGAGCCAGCTGTGCCCAAGCTGTCCCCGCAGAGGCCACCCCTGCAGCCCCCTCTGCTTGACACACACCCCCAACACAACAAGAGCACGAATAAAATTATGTAACAACATTAAGCAAGTAAGTTCAGCAATTTCCCTCTCCCCTACCTTGGTCTCTGGCGTAATTGCAGCTTCCAGGTATTCCATTTTTGTGCAGTCAACAAAAACTACATTCAAACCCATTTTCATGGCTACTTTCCTGAAGTATCTGTTTGTGCCTAAAAAAAACCAAACCAAACAAAAACAAACAAAACAAAAAATTAGAGACACAAAATGAAATAACCTCCTTAACTCTTCTTCACTGATCTCCAGTCTCTTGTATGCATCCACGGAAAGTCAGGAGGGTACAGTTTTATGCTGTACACCATAAATGGCACATTAGTATTTTTTTATTCCTAAAAAGTTTAAAGACTGCTGTAGATTTAAACATCATGGAAAAGTTATAATGGGAATATGGAATCAGAGTAACTTATGAAGTACTTTCAATTAATAGGGGTTTTTTTAAATCAGAAAATTAAATAGACCCCTTTTAGTTTGCCTGCTTCTAACTTTTCAGCCCTTTGCCATGTACAAGCAGTTTCAGGTTTTATATTCTCTTTCCCTCACCCCACTTTCAATAACTTTTTTCCACCACCTATTTTCAGACTCTTTTTTTCTATTTAAATTTTTTAATTTTCTATTTAAGCTTAATTGAGACTCTGGGAGAAGAAGAATCAAGGGGAAGACTCCAGCCACTGTGTTTCCATTAAATAAACGTGTAGCAAGGAACATAAAAAAGTGATTATTTCCTTCCTTTCTGTCTTTGAAGGCTTTCATGGGAAAGATTAAAAGAAGAAACCAGAAGCAACCAGTTGATCACTAGATGTGCAACATACTATCTGGTAACACTGCCTGGATTAAAAATTAATTCATTAGATCTTTCTGCCAAGGTTATTCAACATTTACTCACTTACGCAGAACAGCAGTTTGCCATCTACCCATGAAGTCATAGTACACTCAGGGTATGATTCTGTGTGCTGAATGCTACGTCTGAATGTTTTGTTTTTTTTTTTTAAGGAAACACTTTTATTTCTACAATAAGCTATATAATATATTCTCTCTTGTGCTGTAAGGAGTTTATTCAAGCATGAGAAATTTTCACTCAGGCTGTCAACTCTACAAATACAAACCACAGAAAGTTGCTTTATAGTAGTCTTTCTTACATACTTTTAATAATAGCACACTACAAAAAACCTTAGATGGAAATGACAGGTTACACTGAAAGTAGCCCTTTTAAGAAGTTACAGCAATGGATCCGCATTCAGAGGTGCCAACTACCTACAGCTCCTCCTCACGCCTCCCAAAACTCAGCGTCTCTTAAACACGTCCCAGGCAATATGCTTTCCAGCATTGCCCGAGAGCTTTTCTTTTTCTTTCACTGTTTTTCTGACAACCTTGAATACTGCGGACTCATTTGAGTTAGCAAGCGCAGTACTGCTTTCCTATCCAACCAGGCTTTTTCCAAAAAAGGCACTAAAAGCTTACCAAAGCTGGTGTACCCTCAAGGGAGCAGGGACACATGCCAGCACTCAGTACCAGTGACTCAAAGGTTGCTATTACAGAGCTGAAGTATGAAAGGCTGCACGGGGCAAGCGTGGTGGAGGAGTAAACCCCGCACGGCAAAAAGGAGTCAGCGCAGGCAACAGCAAGGAATTGGCTGACAAAGGACCGGGCTGCAGCGTGCAAGAACACGAGCAGGAAAGACGACTAGGAACAGCCAGAAGAGCACAGCCTAGGAGAAAAGCAAGCAGGGACTTAGGGGACAAGGAGCCCCTAGTATCCGAGGGAGGAATAAAGGAGCTGAACACATACTGGCCACGGCGGCCAGTGGCAGATCTGCAGATGTACTATGTCATGGGGTGTGAACTCTACTGAATAAGGCTGCCTGTGGGGAAGCCGGTCTCTTTAAAACAAAAGTATGAAAAAAAAAATCAGGGAAGAAACAATTAAATTCATCTCTGCAGAAACTACCACAGGCTGAGGCTTTAATGAGCAGGTGAACTGGTTTTGCTTGAAAAATACACCTGTGGGCCTTTCTGAAGTGAGGAACTGATAATACGCTTTGGCCAAATGACTTTGATTTACCAAGTTCTGTGGTGGGAGGGCCGTGAATTAAAGGAGCAGATTGTCAGTAGGGATTCCTGCTGTCTTCGCTTGGCTCCTGATGTACTTTGGAGAAGAGCTATCTCGCATGACAGAACTAAGACATTAAAAGCAAATGTGTGTATTTATATTTGATACGCACAAGCATAGAGAACTGACCTGCAAACAGTAATCACTCTTAGTGATGGGAAAGGTGATTACTCTTGCTAAAAGGTTTTCCAGCTATTGCTTGGGAAAACGCTACCTGTTGCTGGCCTCTCTGACCTTCCTTTGAAAACAAAACAGATTTCATTTCTTTATGCTAAGGCCTTGAAGCAGGTGGAGGAAGACAAGCTTTGCTGATCAGTGAAACACAGGAGCTGGGGGCACAAAGGACACCGATTGTCACAGCTTATCCTTATACTACGGGCTTTTGGGTGGCATCAACCTTTTGAAGGACTTCAGCAGAGGTGGATGAACTCTTTTTGTTCCTAGAGAGTTTCTTGGAAAAATGGATCAAGAAAAAAAAACAACTATGCACAACCAAAACCTAATAGTGGGCTGCAGCATCACTGAAGCATTCAGAAGACATGGGTGTAACAGATGCAAGTTGTGCTTTCAGGGAAGATGACAGAATAGTTGTCTGAAACAGTCCAGAGAAAATGCTGGTTGGTAAAGGGTCAAACCTAGGAAAGGAACAGTAGAAATACCAGAAGCTGGAAAGCTGTGTTGCATTGGACTGCAGGGGGTCCTGCTCTGCAAACAAATCTGTGCAAGGCTAGGATATTGCTATTTTCCCCTCATTCAAGCATATATTACTAGTTAGCTGTATTTTTTAAACCTCCACGTTGTCCCACAGAATATTTCAGTGTTTGAATTTCTAACACCAAAATCAGACAGGAGTGTTCTGTGTTCTCATGAAGTGAAAAGGCTTTAAAGAAAAGTAAGGTCCTATGTGGGAAATCCAGAAAGTTCATGAGAATCACGAATAGGTACATTTAATCATTTCCACAATGAAGATCAAAAACACACTTGTGCTTTACATACCTCCATAGACATCATCCATGCAGATAATCGTATCCCCTGCCTTTAACAGGTGAGTAATATTCAAAGTAGCAGCTAAGCCAGAAGCATAAGCTAAACCTAAAACAGAAAAGAGTAAGTGGCAGACAGACTGTATTTTAATATGATACAACCTTGTCAAACTTGCCTTTGCTTTCCTCACTTTGCTTTTAAAAGGAACCTGTTCTGTCACTCTCATTTATGCTATCTCATTCATTAAGTGGATTCAGTAAAAGCAGCAGCCTGATTTTACGCAGGGTGGAACCCAGGATGAGCACTGGTAACACAGTCTGGCAACAGCTGCTGCGGGGCTCCCGCTCCCCACTGCATTCAGTGCTGCTGCACAAGGACGGACTCAGTTTAGCTCAGGCATCAAATGCAGCGAGGGGAAGCAAAGTCACTACAGAAAGTCCCATGATTGAGCCGGACTTTCCTGAACGGTAAGTGTTGGACTCTTTTCACACCACGAAGCAGCTCTTGCCCCTCACCAGTAGTCAGCGGCTGTGAAAGCCTTGCTGTGATACAACTGCTGCCGACAACTCAGTGTCCTTGCTCCCAAGTTATGCCTACTGTAGACGCCATCAGGAGACACACATGCTGACATCTTGCTTGAGGAACCCATTAATTGCTTACAGTATTTAGCTCCATCTAGCGCTGCCACAGCCTTCTCCAGGCAATTCCGGGTAGGGTTTCCACTCCGGCTGTATTCATAACCCTATTGTGAAAGCAAGAAAAAAATATAACTTGAGAGAGCACTGAGAAAGTTTTTTTACAATAACAGTCCTAGGTTCCTTAAAAACTCCTCGCTCTCAACACTGAGGTTACGCATCCACCTCCTCCAAGAACAGCAGGCTGGTTTTCTGGCTATGTCAAGCTGCTGTACACAACATCCCCAACCTGAAAATGGTTTCTAGGGGTGCACTGGGGGAAGTATCGTAGTGCTAGCCACGCTCTGCTACTTTTTCCTAGATATCTGTCTCTGGTCACTGTTGGAGAAAAGGCCTTGGTCCACTCATTCTTATGTTATCAGCAAGAATGTGTCCCATCTCCACGACGCTCTGCTTGAAAGATGGGGCCAGACAGGGCACTAGCCAGTGCCAACCTGTACCCATCAAAAGTTCCTGAAAGCTCAAACGTTTCCCTGGCATGCAATCAGGCCAAGTTTCACACTGCAGGGCAACAGCTTTCATGTGAATACTGAGAAAATTTAACACGAAAAAAAAAATACTCATGCATGCATGGATGCACTTGTTACAGAGAGAACCTGGCTAAGCATCCTGGTATTTGCGTACTTTCAGGATTTCTGTTTAATGACAACTTCATCATATTCAGGAATCTGGCAGACCGCTCTCACGGAGCTTCCGGCAAGAACGTGGCCACTCTATCATCAGTACGTGAACACAGCAGCGTGTGACTCCTTCTTCTCTGGTCTTCTTCAACACAGCTACCTACTTACAAGCATTCACAATTTTAGTCTGTGATTTTGTGTGGAATCAAAGATCACAAGGCAAATTCCTATTGCCCAACCAGCACACTGTGATGTTCAGACCTCAGGTTTGGAACAAATACTGATTTATGAGTTGCGAATTTGTGCCATTTCCCTCATACACGCACGGTAGCAATCAGAAACTTCATGATAGTTCAACGCAAACACTTCCAGTACTTTCTACAATACATCCACAGAATACTTATGAAATATTCATTGGGTCTGGAAGGACAACTGAAGCAGCCTCTTACACAATCTCTGTAAATGAGAAAACGTACTCTGCCTGGTCCCAGCGGCAAAGTAAAGCATTGTTACCACGCAGCCTTCAAGAAAGTCCCCAGCTGCGTGCAAACCACCCGACCAAGGCCTGAACCTTCACGCGGTCATCAGCTTCTGCACCGAACGCCCACGCCGGCAGCAGAGGGGCTGCCGAGCGGGGGGCGCTGGGTGCTCCCCTTCACGCGGCTCTCACGCTGAGAGTCACCCTACACGTGCCCTCCAGCCCACCGCGGGAGAACACGTCTCTTCCAGTGGGAAAAAGATGTTTGGGGGTTTTTTTCAGGAGCTAGCACGAGGGAAAATATTTCCACGCGCTGCAAACCGGGAGCCCTCTCCCCTTCGCGGGGCCTGCCGAATCCCCGGACCCCCCCGGCCGGCCAGCACCTCCCGGGGGAGCCCGCCGGGCCGGGCCGGGCCGGGCCCTCGCGGTGTCCCCGTCCGAGCGCGACGCCTTTGACCCCAGACCCCCGCGCCGCCCCGGAGCCCCCCGCGCGGGCGGGCCGGGCCGGTGGGGACAAGCCCGGCTCGGGGGCTCCGCCGGCGGCCTCACTCACCGCGTGCTGCCCGGGGGCCCGCTGCCTGAAGGTGGTGGAGAGGGAGATGGGGGGCACCACGGCGGCCGAGCGCCACTGCTCGGGCTCCTGCCCGGCGTGGATGGCCTGCGTGGCAAAGTGCGCGAAGGGCGGCAGGAAGCCCCGCGCCCCTCCGCGCTCCATGGCCGCGCTCCGACTGCCGCCGCCGCCGCCGGCACCACAGACACCACCGCTGCCGCCCCGCCCCGAGGGGCCCGGCGCGGGCGGGGCCTCGCCGCCGCCCCCCATTGGCCGGGGTGAGGCGGGGCGGGGCCGGGCAGCGCCCGCGCCGCAGGGCGGGGCGCGGCGTCCCGCTGCAGCACTGCCCGCCCGCCCGGGGGCGCCGCGGCAGCCCAGCACGGCGCGGCGGCCGCGGTACGGTGGCGGCGGGTGCGGGCGGCCGGGCTGGGGCCTCTCCGTCGCCTGCAGCGGTAACGGCAGCGCGGTCCCAGCCTACGGACCGCCGGAACGGCCCGCGGGCAGGTCAGGCAGTGAGTCAGCGTGGCTCGGGCCCTGAGAGCAGCCGTTCCTGCCAGAAGAGAAGCGGCTGCCTGGCAGCCCGGCAGCCTGGCAGCCCGGCAACCGGTGGCCTTGGCTGCAGGCGGCGGGAGGAACGCCAAATGGCGGGAAGCCGTTCGCCCCTCAGGGCAGCCGGCAAGGGGCGGGCGCCAGACCTGGCGGCAGGGGACAGGGGGTCGGGTGACCCCACCGAGCGGTCCCCGGGGAACGGCTTCCTCCCGTCTCTGCACCTGAGGCCATCGGCCCGCCGTGCGCTGGTGGGCCCCGCGAGGTCACACAACCTGAACCGATACACGTACGGTTAGAGAGCTTTTCCTAACGCTTACACCTTCTTCTCTTACATTTCAGGCTGAATTTGAAATAATTTTCATATCATTTGCAGGTAAATTTAGAGTCAAACTGGATCTAAGGGGAAGAAATACACTGATTATTCCCAAGTCCATTTTTGAGCCTAGGCACATAGTAGAAACCTGAAATTTAGGACAGAGGAATTTAATCCTGTGGTGACAAATCTGTTTCCTGTAGGCCTGTGGAAAACATCTACATAAATCCCATGGAAAAATCCCATAAATCCCATGCTTTGAACCCGCCATACTGCCAGGACACCAAGTCACAAAGTTTCAGGTGGCCAGCGAATCTCAGACAGTATCACAAAAGGTCCATTTTCTTTTTATAATAATTTGTATTATGAAATTCAGGATAGTCAAGCTGAGTCAAAGGGGAAAATGCAATTATCTGCTTGTCATACAAAATGTCTTCCTCTACCTCCAGTTTCACACTATGGTTACCTATGTAGCCCACCATAGTCTTTTGTGGCTATTTCTGGAGGAGGTTGTCCTGTCCGTAAGTAAGTATACAGGTCTTTAGTGTGATTGCTCCTTTCTCGGACACAGATCCTCATCCTCATCTCCCCACAACTGGCTGCTGAAGCACTTCACTGAGTAAGTACGAGAAGGAATTCTGCAGATGCTAGTCCCATGGATTAGTCTGAGCAGCCTGGGTCAATAGCTTGTGGTTTTTTCTTTTTAATAAGGAGATATAAAAATTTCTGAAGTGCTTCAGGACAGCACCAGCTGAAAAGAAAAGAGAATTAATACTTCCACTTGAATGGAAGCCATCGAGGCTACGATGTCTTAAAATTTCTTACCTACTTTTTCCTGTTAAGTTTAATTTCCTTAAATGTTCTTTGCCACTTTGAAAAATGTATTGCTCTCTAGCATCTCTCAAACCAGTCATTCTGAATGCCCAGGAGAAGCAGAAGTTAATTTCTCCAGAGCTGGCAAATTCTATTCACTGTCCTCCAGGACCTCATTTATTTTTGTTTCCCTTGTGGAAGTAAGGAAAAAGGCAACCAGAGAGCATTTCTCTGTACTCAGGTGCTTTAATATTCTATTAGGTACTCTTCATAAGTTTAAATGTTACTGTTAGACTTACAGCTAGAATAAATGCAGATGCACACTTACAGTATATCATTTTCATTTACTGCCTACCTTTGGGTTTTGTACAAATTTAGTCTTTTGTTCCTCTCTATTTTTTGACCTATTCATTTATATACTAAAAAAGTCAGCATCCTTCCTGGAGGAACACACCCATGAGAAATTACTCCTCCATTATTTATTTCCTATTTGAGGAATTCCGTAAATGAAGTTTCCATAGACTCACAGCCCAGAAACTGTAGAAAATGCAGTTCCACATTGCCACTATATCTGATCCTGCTACTTTGATCTAAATTGCCTAGTGCTTGGAAGAGAGCAATTTAAGTAATTTAAGAAGATGGAGAATGTAAACAAGACAAAGTTCTGTTGTTAGATGGTAAAAAACCCCAAACATTCTCAAGAACTTGTAGGTGTATAATAATTACGCAGTACAGTCCCAGCACGGGAGGACTTTTGGATTCACTACAAACGCCAGTTTTCACAGAGCAGTTCCCATTAGTAATGCATTCATTATATTTCTGGATTGAATAAGGGACTCCATAATAAGCTGGTAAACAGTGACTTCATGCCTCTGTCTCCTCTTAGCTGGCCTCCAGTAATTAAAAATGCAATGTGAAGCTTCCAACATCAGCCAAAACCTGAGCTAATACATCTCCTCCACAAGACTAGCTATGCACCGTACGTGTTTCCAGCACAGCACCGGGGCAAACAGCCTCTTGTGCAGCACTGGAGAATGGACAAGAGACATCATAATTGCTAACAGTGTCACCCTCTCAAATTCTGTTTGTAAATGGGTTTTAATTTTCTCTAAACCCAAGAAGAGCCAGAAAAATCTTGTCGGAAAGACCAATGGAGTATAGAGCAAAGGTGACTTTTCTTCCCCTAGAATTATTTAAAATTCCGTATTAGAATTGTAAATAGCTGTGTGGGAAGCAGCTGTGCTGACACTCTGAAGACAGCAGGCACAGAAATCATATTTCATAGTTCCCATCTCTGTTCAGAATTCTTCTTAGCCACTTAGTAGGAGAGGAGATGATGCAAACTGGGTAAAGAAAGAGGTCACCCAGAAAGGTAGTTCTTTTATCACAGCAGATCTAATCTTCCTGACAATTTGTAGGTTGTTTCCCGTGGAAGCATTAGTAAAAAATCCAGTTTACCTGGAATTTGACACATCATCATTTTTTAAATGATTCATTCCATTATTGTAGGTAGATACGTGCAGAACTAGCACAAAGAAGGAGCTCCTGCAGGAAAATCTAGAAGCTCTGAACCTAATGCAGTTGCTTTGTAAGAGGATAATGCATCTACAAGGACGGACATAAGGACAGGACAACCATCTTGTCTTTCCCTTTTCCTGCATGTGCTTCTGAGGAAGACAACTTTTACAGGTCCCGCCATTCTCCAGATAACTTCTTGTTTCAGAGTCATGTATCGCGCTGGGTTTTTCCTTCTATTTTCCTTTCGCTCGGTGAACGAAATAGCCACGCGGAACGAGGGAAACGAGGGAAATGGATGAATAGTGAAGGGACTGGGCGACATTTTGTTCAGAACAGCATTAGCAGCCTGTTTCTTTTCCTTGGCTCACGAGGGGATTCACGGAAGGAGCGCTGGAGGAGATGCATGAGTGCTTTGAGAAATCGCTTGACCTTTTGTGACTTGGGAAGTAACCCAGTGCTTCTGTTCTCTTAGCAAACGAGGGGAATTGGCTCATCTCATTTATTTCATTGTTGTGTGGTTTGTTTACACCTCCGGCACGCAGCAACGTACAGTACATACGCTGTCATCCATACAGTTGTGTAACTAAACCTCAAACCGAGACGCTCCTGGATCCACCTTGCCACTTTACAAACGAATCTGAGAGGAATCCGTAGGAGTCATCACAGCAGATTTTTGCCACCGACTGAGCATCTGGGTCCTTCCCTCACAATACGCAGCACCAGACGGTGCTTCTCTCCCTCGGCAGGCTGAGAGAAGCCCGGGTAGCCGGGAGCACTTCCCAACCGCCAGAGGCTCTGCCGTAGCAGCAGTAATGGTCCAAGGACGTGGGATGCAAGGTCTGTAGGAAGGCACAGCCCCCCGTGCAATGCAGTCACCTCCAGGGAGGAATGGCGAGCTGCCTGGCCCACAAGGCATTCCCCCTCCCTGTACCCGTGAGACACCGGCGGTCCCTTACTGCCAGCGTAAGCAGCAGCTGTTTCCCTGGAAATGCCAGCTGCGTTCTTCGCGCAGATACACCAGCGTGTGCATGAATCCCTGTGAAGGACACGCCCGAGCCCTGACCCGAAGAGCCAGCGCAGCCGCCCGGCCCGAGCGCTGGCTCGGCCTTCGCCTCAGCGGCGGCCGCCAGGGGCTGCCCGCGGGCTCCTGCCCCGGCCGAGGGCCCGCTTGTGTAAGCGCCGGGCCCTCACGGCTCCCGCCGAGCCGAGCGAGGGGCGGTGCCGGGCCCCGCCCCCTCAGCCGCGGAGACAGCCCGGCCCCGCCGCCGCCTCCCGCCCTCCGCGCAGTCTCGCGGTGCCCGGAGAAGTCTCGCCTCGCTCCGCGCCTCTCGCGGGAGCAGTCAGCCAAGATGGCGGCGGCGCCGGGCCGTTGAGCGGGCCCCCGCGGGCGGGCAGGCGGCTCCTCGGCGCGGCGGGCTGCGAGTGCTTCTGGCGGGGGATGCCGACGGGACGGGACTCGCCGCCGCGGCTCTGAACGTATCGACCCTCCGGCTGCGGCGAGCCTTCCCGGCGGGGCCCCGCCGCCCGCGGGGCCGCCGCTGGCGATGACCGGAGAGAAGCTGCGCTCGCTGCGCAGGGACCACAAGCCCAGCAAGGAGGACGGGGACCTGCTGGCGCCTGGCGAGGAGGAGGCGGCCGCCGCGCCCGGAGGCATCTTCACCGGGGGGCGCGGGAGCAGCGGCAAGGGCGGCCGGGCCGGGGGCCACCGCATCTTCAGCAACCACCACCGGCTGCCGCTGAAGGGGGGGCCGGCGGCCGGCGGGACGGGCCCGCCCGCCGAGCCCGACAAGTGCCCGGCGCACTTCCCCGTGCACGAGTGCGTCTTCAAGGGGGACGTGAGGCGGCTCTCGGCCCTCATCCGCACCCAGGGCATCGGCCAGAAGGACAGTCACGGTGAGCGGCCGGGGCGGCGGGGGGGAGCGGAGCGGCGCCGGTGCCCGGCGTGAGGGAGGCGGCGGCCGCTTGGCCCGCCGCGCCGTGGGAAGCTCCCTCGGGCTCCCTCCTGCTCTCCTGAGACCTCCTGTTTTCGGAAGTGCCGCCGGTGTTCCTCTCCCGGGGTGTGGGCAGGGGCCGGGGGGGACGTGGTGATGGGGTGCGCGGTGTGGTGCGGCCGCACGCTTGGAAAATTCTTGGGATTTTCGTAATACGAGTGAGCGCGGCTGTTGTAACAGCATAAAGCTGGGAGAGCTTCCTCTTACCTTTCCTCTTGCTTCACGTCCAGAAACCTACTTCATTTAAAAATATATGTTATTTTTTTAAAGTGTCTGAACTGTCACCCGTTTGCTTTCGGAGGTGATGAGCGCACTCAGGAGTGGTTCCTTTGGCTGTCGGTGGAACTGTCTTTGATTTTTCCCCAGGCTAAAAAAAAACAAAACAAAACTTTTTTTTTAAACGCTTTAGTTCTGGGTTTTGAAAGAGCCAAAATCTTGTTCTTTGCTCTTCTGCAAGCTTGCTTTGATGTAGAAGTGGCAGTTGCAGAGATAGAAATAAGATCGTCGTGCTACTCTAATGCATAAATATTTAAAATCTTGTTAGGATATTTTAAAACAATATGTTTAATTTGGGGAATATTTTACACTGTTAAAAATAAATCAGCCTGTCAAGTCGCCTTAAGTGTCATGGTTAGTTTTCATCTCTACATTTCCTACCTATTTCAAGAGTAACATGGTACGTTTCTGCTAAATTATACCATATGTGGTATCTGGAGAAGTTGTGATTAAAGGGTACAGTTATGTTCTTTTTCTGATTAAGAGATAAATGTTCCCATTGTTTTACTTAATTATGTTATGTAAAATAAAAAGGCACATTAAGGTAGGGCAATCCTTGGGATTGGTACAATGGGAAGAATAGTGTAATTGGAAATTAAAAGCCATGTCCGTGATAACATTAGGTACTCTGAAACACAAACTAATGTATGTGGAGTAATATACAGCTCAGTTTTCTCAATCAAGACGGGGAGGAGTATTTCTTACAACTGTCATAACATTTTTCTAAGTATGTTGTTATAAATATAGCTGCAGATATATTTATCCTGTCATCTTCATTCCAAATGTTGCAGCAAATACTGGTAGAATGAAAGCAACAGACTCGGGAAGAAATTTTCTCACTCAATGTATTCCTTCTGCTGACTTCTCCCCTACACCTCCTCCAATTCCTCATCAAATAACTCATCATCATAGGGTTAATATCTTTACTTTGACGGCACTTCCTGATCCATCTTTGCTGCACTGTCATCTTCAATGTGTATCGCGAACATTGACACCATCCTTTTTTTAATATATATATATATACATGCACACGTACATATATATATATATGTAAAATTTTCAAATTAACGTCTTTCTGCTTTCTCAATGCTGTTTACAGCAGGAACGCTCTGGGGATTTCTGTCTCATTATCTTCCTCCAAGTTTTTACTTTAAGTGTTCCTTTGCTATTAAGTTTTCAGAAAAACCCCAACAACAAAACCCTTGATCTCTTGACATACCAAAGGCCTGACTAATATTTCCGTGTTATTGTTTTCTTTCTGCCTGAATCCATCTGTCACTTGTTTACATATTTGAATTGTGAGTTATTTGGGGTAGATAACTTCAGCTTACAATTATACTCAGAAATAAGCTCAAAGAATCCTAGTACGTGATAAGGAAGTGACAGAGGGGAGAAGGAACTTCTAGTAACAGTTATTGTTTATAATTCAGTCCCACTTTTAATGTGCGGTTAAGTGCAGAAAAGCCAAGTCCTGTAGAATGTCAAACTCTTGGTGTTCAAGAAATGAACGCTGGCTGTGTCTGTAAATTGAGTGCAGCCTGCCTCTAAATGTCAAAAAACATTACCCGTCGGAAGATCAGTATCATTATTCCAAAAACGATGCATTTCATGGGAGAAGCTTGTATGTATACATTAGATTACTTTTATTTTTACTGTAATATGTATTTAAGAGCTTAAACATATATTCAGAATAAAAACATGTTATATTCTGGAATAGACAAATCTTCTTGCTGATTTACTCTTGGAAAACAGACTCAGCTTCCTTGTAGGCGTGCCAGATGCCTAACTAAAGGTTAAAAGCTACACATGCACGTGCGTGTGGACAAGTACTGTATTTTATGTGCGTTCTTGTGCAAACAGTTTTTGTTTCCATGCCTTGGATGTGCACGTGCAAGATTTCAGGCATTGTTGTGTCACTGTTTTCTTGGAATAAGGCCCTGTAGGCTATATGACTTGAGGAGGAAGGATATATGCTCATTTTCCAAGGCTATAGATGCCGGTGAAGTTGTCTTTAGATGGAAGAGAAACATGAGATTTGTTTGTATGGTGAATCAAGCTGTTGTCAAAAGAGAATGAATTTGATTGCAACCGTTCAAGTGTGTGCCCATTCACGTTCTAGTCAATGTCTAGAAATGATCATATCAAACATGTTATTGTTATGATTAAATTGCATGGAAGTCATCAAAACTACACGTCAGCCACTTAATTATTTACAGTGCCCTTTTTATTACAGCTCTCTTACGTAGGTAAACGACATAGTTGTATGTTTGCACCCTTCTCTCTCCAGCAGCTGTCTCGTGTAAAGCTACTTGTTTTCATGGAATCTAACACTTACTGTTGTGGTTCATTGAAAACCTCAAGCTGTTAAAACCATCCATGCAACTGAAAGGTGAAACTGCCCTCTCCCACCCTCTTGCCTGTCCTGGCAGAAATGCTTAGTTGGACTGTGCACTGGCTAGGAGAAATTGATTAGTGTTAAAGTTCACCATTTTTTTTCATCAGACTAATTTTACCTAGAATTGTCTGTATGCTCTGGATAGTAAACATTTAGAGGAGCCGCAGCTGTTCTTGCCATGATGAAGCAACTAAACATGATTTGTATTTTAGAGTCGGTGGAAATTGAGGTTGCAGTGCAGTAGAATTCCAGTGGAGCGGTTCCCTTTGAGTCCTGTAAATACTGGTACTAATTAATTTATCAGTCTGGGACTTTTATCATCCAAATGCTAGCAAGAGCTATGATAGTGTGGCTCTAGCTGCTGGGATTTGGCTTACATTTTCAGATCCCATCTCTCCCAAAGGAATAGAAGTTAACCTGTCCTGTTGTGCCTGCCAGCCAGCCACGTTTCTGAGATGAAATGTATGGAAAGTCTTTGGCTGCTGCCCGCTTCAGACCCTGATAAGTACTGCCGCTGCTACTCAGTATTGATGGTTGGCAGTTGTTGCTAGATGGGAGACTCTGGCAGCGCTGGTCTCATCTTTTCCAAGGCATTTGTCATCCCTCAGTTTTCCTGGGCAGAGTGAAAGCTTACCTCTGCTTAAGACTATGGTTAGACAAAAGAGGAGTCTTTCTGCTTGAACAGCTCTTCCCTTTCTCCTCCTGGGAAGAAGAACCTGAAGATTGCATGGAGGCTCTATGAGCTGAGTGATTCTTCACCATAATTTCTTCATTTTGTGACATACAACCCTACACAGTTTGGATGGCTTATTTTGATAAGTCGGAGTTAAATTTGCTGCTGATAAAACCCATTTTGTTTGGCCCGAAGAGCATCAAGACCTCCTCAGGTTTATCAGATCTTAAGATGGATGATTAGTAATGGAACTGCGCAAAATGCTGTTCCAGGTTTGATTTTTGGATGTGCCAAAGCTAGCATTGTGTCTCAGTTCTTGTTGAGACTTTTCCTTTGTGGAGGGAATCGGGGAGGTACTTTTGTAAAGTAGCAGTGGAATTTTGATGGAATAAAAACATACGTGAGATTGCTGTGGGTGCTTACAGGGTTTGCTGTGCTGTGTGCACATTGTTAGACCGCTCCATCTGCAGTCCTGCCACCACGCTCCAGCTGGCTCTCCAAAGCAGCCATGCGCTGTTGCATCTGTGCTCCCTGAGCTTGGCTGGTCCAGGTTAAGAGTTGTCTGGAGAGGAGTTCATCATGGGCAGTGAGAAAAAGGCCTGACTGGCCGGGTAGTCCAGAACAGTAGCAACTACAGCGTTTCTTTCTTAAGTTTCATAACGTCCCTTTTCTATGTGTTTGCCTTGCCTCTCCTTCTTACCCCCTTTCCTAAAGGTGCTTTCCTGGCTTACCTGTTGGTGTAGCTCCTCTCCCCTTGGTACAGCAGCTAACCTCGCTGATCTTTGTTAAACTTTAGACTCCTTCTTGCCAGGGACTTACTGGCTAAAGACCAGCAAGCAGGATGTTGCCTCTTTTCAGCTTCCTCATAAATAGCTTTTTATCTTTTTTTCTCTTCTGGAATCGATAGATTCTAGTTTCTGTGTTTTATCGGTTATTGTACTGTCTGTTTTTTCTGTATGCTCCTCTTTCTCTCCCCCTTGTCTGCTGTATCCACGTTTCCTATCTAATTTTCGAATTGCATACTTTTTGGTGTGAAGGTGATCATTGAGTCAAAGAAGAATCTATGCTGGAAGAGCTCTCTGGAGGTGATCTAGTCCAACCTCCTGCTCAAAGCAGAGACAACAGCAGAGTTAGGTCAGGTTGCTCAGAACCTTGTTCAGAGGAGTTTTGAGATGATGTGTGTTATCGCACACCTGCACTTTCTGCTTATCAGCTGAATGAAATCAGACAAAGTTCTCGGGAAAGCTGTCAGGGGCCTGGTTAGCTTTCATTTTGTGGTTTCTTGCCTTTAAACCAAGCTGTCATAGCTACTGGAGCTGTCTGGCTCTGTTTTGTTCACTGTTCGAAAGATGGGGTGTTTTTTTAAATTTTAAGGTTTATTAATGTAGGAGAAAACTTAGTGAAGAGCTATTTTTTTAATATATATCTCTCTCTATATATATATATCCCATTGAAGTACTTGATAAGATGAGGAAAATGTTTACCCTGGCTTGCATAATTTGGATTTTCCGAGTACGTAGTTTGGCTCATTCTCAAGTTTGTTCCTCAATAACGTTGTTATTTCAGTCGCTTAACAAAGAATGGCTGCATCCAGTATTCTAAATTATGTTTTGGCTCACAGATGTTACAAAATCGATTAATAGAAAAATTGAGGTTAGCTTGCTTAGAGCGTGCATAATGAGCTAGGAGGTAGCTGTCTGTGATGCTGCTAGTGACCCGCAAGAATAATTTGTACTACACGTTGAATATCTCATTCAAAACCACTTAGAAACTCTGCCTTTGACTGCTTGCCTATCTTGATCAGAGATTTCATGATACTATAGTATGCTGGCAATTACTTTGTACAGCAACCTCTCGATGTTTTGGATTGCATCTTTTAGATGTGCAATGTATCATCCTTTGCATGTAGCAAGTACTGCTAACATACTACTGTAAAAGAACCCTAAAATCAAATGCATTTGTTACAATTGCAAAAGAAATTTGTTTTCCAGCAATTTTTCCTAACTCCACTAAGAAAATGTTTAAACATATAAACAGAGTAATACAGTTAAGTGGAAGAATTTTGCATCCTTAAGCTACATAAATAAAATGCGTCAGAATTCTGGTAGCAGCATTAATCCAGAAAAAACAACTCTCTGTACCTTACAGTGCATATTTAAGAACAGAAGTACAAAATGCGTCATATGCATAGTGAGGAAAATAGGGTCATGTTTGTAATATCTGCTAATAATCTTGGAAGCTTTCTTTGGAAACAAGGCATTAAAATAACCAAAAGGCTTTTTTGTAGTAAAGTTACTGTTACTTTGCAACATGTCTAATACTGTATCAGTAAAAATTTTGTACTAAATCTTTGAAAAATTAATAAAATAGGCTCTTAAAATTTTAATCAGTATCATATCTTTGAGTAGCTTTTAACCTAGATATGTCATTCTTTGTAAAATATCAGACTTTTCAGACCATGATAAGCATAGAGGTTTGCGTTATCTCTTTCTTGAAGATACAATTGGACCTCTTTGGCTGGAGTAAGTTTCAAGATGTCATTAAAAAAAGCTCTCTTGGCCCATGAAATGTGTTTCAAATATATTTATTTTAACAAGTAGAATCCAAATGCTTGCTTAGAAAAATGTAACTGCTCTGGTGTGTTTTAGTGTGTTCCTTGGTTAGGTCGTGTAACTGAAGTTTCTTAACGTGTAACATTTGAGTTGTATGTGCAAACGCCTGAAGGAATTACCTTGAATCTAACATCTTTTTATTTCTATTATTGATTTTAGGAAACACTCCTTTACATCTTGCTGTGATGTTGGGACATAAAGGTGGGTAAAACCATCAATTTTGTTAGCTCTTAAATTATCCCGAAGACTTAGGGGCAAGAGGAAAAAAAGATTTTTCAATTTTCTTGGACGTGATCTTGTGTTTCAAGCTAGTTCAAAGTTGAGGTTTTCTGAAAAGAAGATGCCACGCAGACTTGGAAGAGCAAAGTTGGAGAAGAAATCAGAGCTGTTCCTTGGGGCAAAATCAAGGAGCTAGGTAGTGAATGGTGTAGAGTGGCAGTTGGCCTCTGTATGAGCCTAGAACAAGAACAGTGGGGGGACCCAGCTCCTCCCTTTTTGCAGAAGGAAATTGGAGAACTTGGAATATCATAGAAGATTGAGAAACAACTCTAAGCAGTGGAGGCAAGCATGTGCACACCTGCTTCCCCTTTGGTGTCCAAGCAGCTGAAGCGGAGGGATATGCTCACTATGTGTAGGCAGGGGACTTGGTCCAGGCAGATCTCTCTTCTAATGTGCAATTAATTCATGGTACAGAAGGGTTATTAATTTCTGTTTGTGTGATGATACCCTTTCTCTTTGTCAGCAGTTTTCTGGTTATTAGTGTGACTTGCTTGTGTTTGTTGCTGATTTGCTCACTAGAGGTGTTGAACAACCCCGTTTAGCTTTTTCCCAGTGAAGTGAATCAGAATAACATCCTCTAGAATAAAATTACTCTGTGAGCAGAAGTGTAATTGCTCACCTGCTTTTTGCATACTCCTTCACTCGATTCGAATTTCTGACCCACTGCTGAGCTGTTTCTTTGTGTTTCAAGAGTGCCCTATGCGGGGCACAGGACAGCCTAGAGGGCTGTGCAGCCTGTTGATTCATGATGGCTTTCGTCCTTCCGGATATCCTTCGAGGATTTCTTTTCAGCAGAATTTCAAGGCACAGGATTTAAATTTCTACTTGAAATAGAAAGTACAGATGTAGACATGTTTCAAGACTTGGAAGAAACCTGCAGTATGATTGTTAAGTCTCCATGACAGCAAAATTCTTTTTCACTACTGAAACAAGAGTGGCTTGGTTTCATTCAGCCGTGTGAGTCCTATGCCTGGTACGTGGTACTACTCAATGAGAGAAGCTGTTGTTAACCAAAACACCTGGCAGTTTGGAGAGGGGAATACAGGAAATGCAGTAAGTTGTCTTAGGGTGTTTTGGTAATACCTAGGAAGTGATCTAAGACAATTGAGAGTTAGAGTGGGAAGTAATTTTGAAGGAAGAAGGGAGAGGGGTGGCTTATGCAGAAGAAGAAACAGTAGAGCTTGCTGAAATCTGCCAACATTGGTCTAGCCTGTGATACTTTTTAAATTAAAAAAAAAAAAAAAGACAACAAGAAAAAGAAGATATGCAGAAACTTTTTGAGATAGCAGTGAGGCAAATATGTTTTACAAGTGCCTGCCTACTAGAAGTCACAGATAGGAGTTTTTTTTTCAACTGGCTAAAATGGTGCTTTGTCAGAACTGCTGTTTCCCAGTGAGGATCCTAGACTAGAGGCTTAGAACAACAGAAGGAAACAGAGGCAGAAGCCTTCCTTTAATTTCTCAGCCTTAAATAAGGTGTTTTTCTTTGTAAAATAGATTTTAGTTTTCTAACTACTTTGTGTTTTCAAGCAATGATGATCAGCTCTGTATATGACTTCTGTTGTGCCTTATTGCAGTGTTTGTTTCAAGCTTTAGTTTGTCACGGTCATTAGTTAATATTTACAAGTTTTGCACTGTTGAGTGTAGAAGGGATTATGTGCTTTTTGGTTAAAAGGTGATTAGCTGTCATGAAGGGACACTTTCCATATAACTACAACAGTATCATACCACATTAATAAATACAAACAATTTTGATCGAAGATGCTTCTTCTAATAAAACTGATAGAAAAGAGTTTACCAACTTTAATTCAGTATGGTTGAATATTTATTCTAAGTCTCTCCTAAAATTTGGTTATTTTATGTTTCAGCAATCTATTCAGTGCTGACAGAGTCCTTGAATAGGAGTTATCCTCGTGTATAGTACAGCGAGGAGGGGAGACGCATTTCTTCCCTCTACTCATTTTCTCATTGCCTGCATGTTTTAGATTTTAGTTTGCGGTTCACCTCTTCTTTCCATATAGTCAGTCAACCTGTGTGTAAAGCCCTAAATCCTTTAGGATGCTTGTGGTGAGCCTTTGTCTAGCTTGCCTGGAGCAGGGCTGTTTACGCATGACATCCAGCACAATACCTGGTTTTACGTTTCGACTTTGAATCCTGCGTAGTTGTTGATCCACCAAGAACCCCAGGTCCTTTCCTACCTTGTTTCCTTGTCTGTCTCACTGATATCGAAGGTCAGTTTTCTGTCTTTCTGGGGTGATGCATATAGACTGTTCAGCGGTATAGAGCAGCGTTATAGCCAGTCTTTTCTGAAGTGCAGGATGAATTTACATCCTGTTTGTTTAACTGAAAATGTAATCTGGCTGGTGAATGCAAGCTTATTTGCCTGCTCAGTGTACAGTGTTGTTATTGTGTTAGGCACTATATTTAAGCAACCATAAAAATACTTCACTGTGTTTGCTGACAAAGTAGTAAGGGCTTTTGTTTATTTACCACAAAAGATAGTATATTCACCAGTGAAGTATCTCTTCTTTCCAAACACTGTGCTTGCCAGTGACTCACGACTGTTGCATCTGGAATGACTAGTACGGTTTCCTGTAATACCTATAATAGGAGAATAATCCAGGAAGTTCCTCTATCCGTCATGCCTGCCCATCCTATTTGTAGTGAGACATTTCTTCAGCCTACAGCTCCAGCTCGGAACTGCTGTATCATTTGCAGATGGGTCAGGTTGATTTTAATGAGATGGGGTGAGGAAACTTTCTGTAGTTAGAAACTGAAGAACCGTTTCAAATGAGGACAGCTTATTCAAAACATGGAAACACTGAAAGCTTTCTTCTCTCCTTAATTTTAAGGACTATTCGTCATTCCACCATCACCTTTTACCCGTAGACAGAGAAGGGAATGCAAGTTGAGCTGTGACTCTGCTAGGAACTTGTGTGGCTGTGATGAGATGTTAACGTTGCTTTATCGGCAGCGTGTGCATGCTGAGTGTCAGGGTTAGCATTGATGCACGCTGTTAGTGATGCTGTTGATGAAAAATGTAGTGCGTTGCAAGCGTACCTCTCTATTGATGGAGCACAGGACCGTGAGTTGTGTGCTCTGTTATCAGTGCTCCAGATATCCACGTTGCTAGTCCTACAACACCTGTTACTTGTTGTACAGCCGGTTATGCACATACTGTGAGGCTTTCCTAGGTCAGAGCGTGCTTGTTTGCCCACTTTAGAGGCCATGTTACCACAAGATGTTACAGCACACAGGGATTTTAGTGCCACAGCTGTCTCTCTGCCTCCCATACACGTGATGTTCTCAAGAGTTGCCCAAAGTCTATGCACATTTCTAGCTAATCAGTTCACCATTGCCCTTTGGGCGAAGGGGGTTCAGATAGAGAGGGGGAAGACCATGCACAACTTCCATGTGTGGAAGACTATGAAGTGTGAATGGTATGTGGTTTTGTGCATTAAGTAGAGAAAGCTGATGTAATGTTTTAAAAATATTTGTTATATAGTTGTGTGCGTGTATATGCACATACAGAAATATAGCTTTATAAAAAGCAAAATATAAGAAGCAGAAGGGACACTTCTTCAGTGGTTATGTAATTGGTGGTTGATCACCAATTATGTTTTTAGTGCTAATATTTAACAGGGAAGTGCTATAAGTACTCACATAAATGTTTTTTATTTGTTTGAAGTTTGAGTCAGAATCCAGATAGGTATTTTGATAAACTGTTTAATATATTGAATATCTGCTACCTTTGCTTTATTATTGTTTCCTTTATTATGAATGATATTGCTACATCCTTGATGTTTACCGTAAATAATTTTTACTATTTTGTTACAGAATGTGCCCACTTGCTTTTAGCCCATAATGCTCCAGTAAAGGTGAAAAATGCTCAGGGATGGAGCCCTCTTGCAGAAGCCATCAGCTATGGAGATAGACAAATGAGTAAGAACCTCTGCTTCCCAATTAATCAGAAATTGAGGCTTCATTCAGAACAGGAGAACAGGTTTTCAAGCTAGGGTTTTTTATAAGATTCCTATTTTAGCTCTCTGAAGAGTTTATCTTAATCAGCTGAACTTTTTGTATCTAAATATGATATGAGAAGCTCTACACATGTCCATTTCCTTGATAAGAAAGAAATTGCATTAGGATACATAATGCTAAGTAGAGTTAAGATTTTGCTTAACGTGATTGTAAAAGCTATAAACTACCATTCTGAATTTAAAATTGGAGTTACAAGGTCAGAATGGATTTTAGCTGTATGGGATCATCTAATTGGAACTGCTCCGTGTGGTCTTATGTATATTTGATTTATCGGTTGGCAATGGGATATTGCTTTTACGTTTCATCTCAACAGGCCAGTAGGCAAATATAGTGATTACTTATTCACTTCAGATATGAAGTAGTAAAGGGAAAATTATTCTACTGCTACTCACTAGTGGATGTTAATGGTATTTGGTATTACCATGTTCCATAGCAGAAAACTCACTATCTATTTTGTATGTATTAATCTATATATACTATATTATTGCACTAGTTTGTGATATACTAACAACATTCTGCATGTCAGCTCCTCACTACTAAAGAATTTTCTCAGTGGGAGTAGATGTTATGCAATCTATAGGCTCGTATTCAATAACATGTGTACCCACATGTTTACTAATACATGTGTAAAAGACCTCTTGACATGATTGTATACTTTATATTATAAACAATTATTGAGGCTTTTCTTCCTGTTGTAATCAGAGTAGGCTATGTATAATTACTATAACTTGAAGTTCATTTCTCCGAAGTCTGATGAAATGTTACATTTGCATTGTTTTTTCTTTTTTTAAGGTGTCAAATAATGACACTAACCTGTAAATAACAAACAAATAGAATAGATTTACCTTATAGTTAATTTCTGTTTAGTTACAGCACTCCTAAGGAAGCTTAAACAGCAGTCCAGGGAAAGTGTTGAAGAAAAGCGACCTCGATTATTAAAAGCCCTGAAAGAGGTAAGTTCAAGGCAGTTATGTTGGCAAAAACAGATCGTGATGGAAAGCAGTGGCTTATGTTCTTAATACGGATGCTCTGGCAAACTGTAAAAAAGTTTTTTACTTGCTTTTACAAATCTCTTCTGGTCTTAATAGCAATCTTGGCTTACAGTGTCCATTTTAAGGGGTCACAGAATTATGTGTATTTTTAAGATAATACTTCCTTCTCAACTTCTAGAAATTCAAATAGAAAGGACCTGCTAGTCCTCTTTGCAATCTAAAAGTTAAAGAATGTATTTTTAATTTTCATTCAATTTTTAAGGCTTTCTTAAATCTTTTGTTTTGGTGAATAATTTACTGGTTTTCTTTAGTCACCAATCATGAATGACACTTTCTTTTCTTGCTTGGTGATGGAGGAGATTTTTGGTTTAATTCTCCTTCTACATGCAGCAGCCAATTCTTTGTGAGCACAATGAAACATTCCTCGGTTTAGGGAAACCAAGAAGAAAAGCTCAGTTTCCTCTGTTTCAAACTGCTGCTAGTGTGCTAAAACTGTGGTTATAAGACACAGGTGTTTATTTCCCTTTAGATGGGGTGAGCTTCTCCTGCCGACTCAAGTGGTAAAATATGAATGGGTTTGTGGAAAACCAACCATTTATCTTAAGTTAATTAATCCATACATGTGAAAAGTTTAGCTCAATTGCGTCAGTTATACACTCTATGAATAAGCTCTTCCAATGTTCCTTCGTTTTTCATTGATCCAAGAAAAAAACAACCTGCTCTCTGTCTAGAAGTGAAAAGCTTTCAGTTTTTGTGTGAGAGCAAACAGAAAGCAGACACAGCCTTACTAAAACAGCTCTGCTGTTCCTTATTCCTGCTGGTGCAAGACCTGGCCTAGAGTTGCGTATTTTTCTTCTTGCGTGGAGTGGAAATATGTGGCTAGCTCAGTGTATTACCAACATTTGCTAATTTTAACCAAGTCACCCCTTACTTTGCTTTTGCTTTGCATACAGTTTAAAGGAGTTGGCTGGCATGTGTTTATGGAGGTAGAGGAATTTTTATATAATGACTTAAGCATATTTCCAGAAGGCAAATTGAAATTTGTGTATGTGAATACTCCTAGCTGAAACTTGACTCATTAATTTAAGCCAGAACATAGAATTCCATGGGGTTGGATGTGATCAATCAAAGCAAGCAAAGAGCTCCATAGATCTTTTTTTAAACACATATTTACAATACATCTTTTACAATCCATGGCTTAATAGCGGTGTAAATTATTGCTTTTAAAAATTCATTAAAAATGGGTCAAATGAGGTACGTAATTTTATCATTGATTCTACTCTAGTTAAAGCTTCAGAAATGTTCAAGTTCAATATAAATTAAAATACTAACATTAGAGAAAAAGTTTTCTTTGGCAAAACACAACTTCTGCCTGTCTTTCAGCAAATTTTACAGTTGTCCTTTAGACTAAAAAGCTTGTTAATATATTCTTCTTTTCATCTCAGCTAGGTGACTTCTATCTAGAGCTTCACTGGGATTTTCAAAGTTGGGGTAAGCAATTGCATATTCCTTTCATAGGGAGATAATATAATCGGTGTTCAGCATGCTTGTTCTCTCAAGCTTAAATTCTCTTCTGGTTTGCATGTTGGAAAGTTCACAATCCAGTTCTCAAGATCTAAGTTATAAAGAAAGGACGGACAACTTTTTTGCTGAATTATTTTTGCTTATTCATTTTTGGAGCTGAATTCTATTGTGTAATCCAGTGGCACAATATGTGGGGCAACAAGCTGTTGTTTACTTTAAGAAATTGATGATTAGAAGAGTAGAATATTAAAACGTGTCTTATCTAGTCAATTGGTGTCACTGTAGAGCAGTAGTTTGAACAATTTCGTTGAGTAACTGGACTTGGGGCATTTAGTTTCCTGAATTTCAGCCTGCACTCTGACAGGTGACTGTCAGTTACGTGCAACTATGTGGTAGGTTCTTCAAACCCTAGCTTTACCTTAATGTTTCTTTTGTGTGACTGTATAATGTTTAGTGTTTTCTCAATTTCACCTCCTCTTATCCGTAGAAGAAAAATCTAAATAAATTAGCAGAAATGTATTAACAATGATCAATGTCTGAATAATGTCAAAATACCGAAAGTGATACCTTCTGTTAGTGGTTGAAATTTAAGTTAGTAATTTTATATACTTTCATATAGGCATAGTCTAAGTGTTTGCTGCATTGTATGCCTCTTCCAATATTCAGAGGAGGAATGAGCAGCCAGGCTGCCGTCAAATGTTGAACAGATATGGAACCTCATTTTTCTAGGTGGCCTTCTGTGTGCTGCACATTTAATGAGTGGACTCTTTCATGGAAGAGTCAGCATAAAAAAGAGACTAGAGCTAGGCACAGAGTAAGATAAGACATTGCTTAGCCATGAGGCTGGAGCCTGACTTGCAGAGTGTGACGGTGGCAGTCAGAGATCGCACAGAAAAAGTGATGCCAGAGGTGAAGCCAGCTGTTAGGGGTCCTCTTCTCCAGGAGTCTCACTGCGCCTGTGTTTACATTATTTAGTTTTTTCTATATATTCTATTTCTTGAAGGGAAAAAGATGCTCTGGGCAGTGCCTCTGTCCTAATTATTGGTCCTCTAGGCTAATTACATCTTACAGGTGGTCTTAATTCTTTGTAGTTCATTTTGAAGAAAGTGTTGAAATGCCATTGTGTTGAATTGGTTTTATTGCTATAAAGTAAATGGTCCTTTTTAGAATAAGGACAGCTGCAGTCTCATATATCCATCTCGTAATACTGTACTGACTCTAAGTTCCACTGGTGGTTTAATATTTGCTTGATGTTTTAAGCTTAGTGCATTGGATTTTTTTTTTTCTCCTGTGGGTGTTCTGCTTTAATTGTGGCTAGGCTTTCAGTTGGTACAATATATAAGTAAACTACCAAATCATAGAATTAAAATTTCAAACAGCTAGAAAACGAGTTATTAGAATTTATAAATGATTTAGCTGTGGCTGGGGACATTTTAAATTATGTCCTGATGCTGAAAGTAGTCAGTAAAATTGAAAATCAGTTTTGCAGTTATTGAATAAAAATAACCCTGGTATTAGTCAGTTGTATTTGTATTGAGATTATGATGGAAAATTGGTATGCAGTATTTGTATTAAAATACATCAAGATTCAAAGTGATGTATAGTTTTAATAGAAATGCTTTGCAGAGGAACCTCAATGTCCTAATTGCGTTTTCTCTCCCTACCTTTAGTGCCTTTACTTTCCCGAATTCTGCCTTCTGATGCATGTAAAATACACAAACAAGGTATAAATATCAGGTAAGTACTGATTTTACAGTGTGTGTTATCTAAGTCTTAAATATCTGCACGTTAGTGAAAACGCTGGATTCCAGTCTGGTCTGAAAGAAATCACTGAGGAGTCTGCAGACCTTTGTGAAACAGCATTGTGTTTGTACATTGGTGTTTAGAGGCAAGAAGTGGTTTTAACTTCAGACTGTCTTTTTTTCTCTATTGATCTGAATTTAACTTCAGTTCCTGAGTCACTTAAAATATAAAGAAAAAGCAGTTAAGCTGTATAAGGCTTTATCTACCAGACATGACAATGATTAATTGAAAAATAGGAATTTTGTATTTTTAATACCATTTCAGATAAATGAACTTTCAGTATTTTGTGGAGGAATGATGCTGCTCCAGTCTATGTAGTAAAAAAGTGGTATAGTTTTCTTTTTAAAATGCTTAATGTGACAGATTCACAAACTCAATAGAGTGCTTCCAGGAGTCTTTCCAAGCTCAGCTCTTTAACTGGTTTAGTTTGGGTTTTTGGATTCAACTGTCTTTTCTGTCTTTTTCTTTAGGTTCCAAAGTTTAAAACAAAAAATTAGAATATGATTCAGAAGATTCAATATGTAGAAAATTTTGTTCTATTAAAGCTGTTAGCATAGGTGTGTGAACTGACCTTTTAGATCAAATTTGAGTCTGAGACCATTTTTTTCCATCTCATTTCTGTGTGCTCTGGGAGTTACAAGACTGGCACTGAGTGGAAATAGCTACAGATTCTTTCTTGAAATCAGAGGCCAATATATGATGAGTATTAAGCAATCGGCCCTTAGAGCTGAAGTGGTCACTAAATTCAGGTTCTTTAACCATTTTGTTGAAGAAGTAAATATTCTAGCAATAACGGATATGAATTGCTAGAGAGATCGTTGTCCTTGGCTCCATCTTCTAGTTATTCAGGTCAGCAGAAGCATTTCTTCTGTGTTGGTGAGGGGAAAAAATAGAAATAGCAACTAAAATAAGTCAAATAAAAAAAATCAGTCTGTTTCTTAGTCCTCTTCATAATTTGGGTCATGTCCTAATATTGTTACTCAAATCAGTGGCTGCTTCTTGTAGAATTGGGTGCTGATCACATGGACTAGTTGTATTTCTCAATGTGGCTATACAAATGCCACATACTGGCTATATAAATTCTGTCACTTCCTCATGCTGGCAGTTTTCCTATGAAATTAGCATAAGTATAGTTTGGAACGCATTTATAATGGTAGAGATGTTATAATGTGAAACTTATTAATAGCAATTTTTTTTATTTTTGCATCCAGGCTTCACTTATGAAATATTCTATGAAAACTTAGGCCTTTGTGTGTTTGGTTGTGATTAAAAAAAAAAAATTGCTTCTGCTTGCAAACTGAACTTGCTAGTGTATTTGGGTGTTTATGGGTAACTTCTTTTAAAGTATTAGTATATTTTCACAGGCTGGACACAACTCTCATAGACTTTACCGACATGAAGTGCCAACGAGGGGATTTAAGCTTCATTTTTAATGGTGATGCCGCACCCTCTGAATCTTTTGTAGTTTTAGACAATGAACAAAAAGTTTACCAGCGAATACATCATGAGGTAAAGATCTGTGTGCCTCTAGTGTGTGAAATACCTCAAGCTTTTACTTCATGTCAGAAGTCTGACTTATTTTATTAAACAAAATGTGCCTCTCAAAAAGACCCAAACAAGCTTCAAAGAAATGCAAAGAATTTTTTGTTCAGTTGTTATAACTTAAGCTGTATAGGGACATAAAATTTTGTTATGAAAAACAGTGCTTTTGAATACAGACTTCTAAATGAGGAAAAAGCTAGAATGTGAATCTTCTGGAAAAATCTTTTATCATTCTGAATAAGCAAATATGTTTTAAGTTATGATGCATGCTACTTTTAATCTTTCCAGTGGGCTTAATTTAGGTGTCCTCAGGTGGGTTTTCAAACTTGCTCGCCACTGCTTTGCGTCCGTTTAGTCACTCTGTGGCCAGTTTAGTTGTTAACGATGCGAGGGTATGACTCATTGGCCCCCTTATATTTAGTCAAGTTTTTAATTATAGCTTTATCCACCAATCACTTAAGCATATGGATCTTTGCCTGTGGAAAGGGTGTGGCTGTTGAGTTTCTGGATAAATCACACTTGGATGCTTTGTTTGCATTAATATTTAAGATTAAGCTATTTGGTGACGATTTGGCCAGAGCTTCTGTAAAACAGTTTGAAAATTCAGGAAATGCAAGTTCTGGGAAAAGTTCCAAAGGAAAAGGTTTATTAATTTTTTTTTTTTTTAAAAAGAAGTAATCATTATTATTAAGTTCTATTCAGTACTTGGGAATTTTTCTTCTAGGAATCTGAGATGGAAACAGAAGAAGAGGTTGACATTTTGATGAGCAGTGATATTTACTCAGCAACATTATCAACCAAATCAATTACCTTCACACGTGCCCAAACAGGATGGCTTTTTCGAGAAGACAAAACAGTAAGCTGAAAGAAAATTTCACAGACTGCATTACTGGAGACAAAATAGTTCAGTCAGCCTTATGATGATGTAGTTGGGAAGAAATAAGGAGTAGAAGAGTAAGATGTTCAGAACAGAGAAAAAATGTCTCTCCCCTACCCCCCACAATTGTCACCAGTTTGACCACATAGAATATATATGATGGATTGCCTTCATAAGAAAAAAGTAGCCTGGAAGAAAGATGACAAATCAGCTATTGGGCAAGGGGGAGAACAGATTGTACTGAAAATTACTTTATTGTAGGAGTATATGGTCTGTGCAAATTCATTCCAGGGCGTGCAGTAAGGATTTTGTGCGCTCCTGTGTCAAAGAAATGCAGGAAGATGGGAGTGTTCTGGCTAGTTTCCTTTGGGTGTTCCTTTCCGTGCTATCAGTCTGACTGAGGTACAAGTTCTCAGCTGTGAAAAAATTGAAATGGCCACCGTCGTAACTTCTTTGAGTAGGAAATTGCTATCTTGTGACTAGCTCTGAAGGATTTTGCTTTCATCTGGATCTGGTAGCGCCATTCATCGCAAGTTTTCATCTGAGCTAGTGTTTTAGAACTCTTTTTCCTTTTGAATATTAAGTCTGTATTCTACATTTGTAAATTATCCTTGAACACAGCTTGCTGTTGAAGGGGATTTTAGTCCCTTGGCCACTCTTAAATTCTTAAGCAATCTTTTCTGTCTTAAAGTTTCCATTTATATGAAATATCTGTTCCTGATGGAATTCTTGTTTTTGTACTGTTTGTACCTTACTGATTGTAAGGGATAGTCCACTGATAGCTCATGTGGTTGGTTGTGTAAATTACAGTGTTTCAATCCTGACATTATCTTATTGCACTGAAGTGCAATTATTTGGATATACAAGAATTTAAATGTTTTTGTTTTATCTTCTCTGAGTCATTAATGTCCAATTCCTTTCTTGCAGGAAAGAGTAGGAAACTTTTTGGCAGATTTCTACTTGGTTAATGGACTTGTATTAGAATCAAGGAAAAGAAGAGAACATCTCAGTGAGGAGGATATTCTTCGAAATAAAGCTATCATGGAGAGCCTGAGTAAAGGTGGCAACTTAATGGAACAAAATTTTGAGGTATGCTTAAGTAATTCTTCACAGTATGTTAATTTTTGCAAGGAGAATAATCTTTCACACCAGTCATTTAGCAAAATCTATAGATAACGTTTTTATTCTATTTTGATTGTCTTAATTTTAAAATAATAAATATGACTTACAAGTATAATCATGGTGATATGTTAATGAATTATCCTGATTAGTGCACATATTGAGGAATTTCTGTGATCATATTGGATATTTCAGTCTTCATTTGTCTCTTAGTAAAAGATGATGGTTTTGGCTGTGGCAAATCACTTTAACTTCCTTTAGACCAAATGTTTATTTTTTAGAATGCCTTTCAGGTTTTCTTTTCAATCGTGTTTTCCTTTAGCTTCATTAAAATGGACTAAGCCTGTTGTTATCGCCATGAAATCAAGAGCTATTCAGAATGAGCCAGACAGCATCTGGGAACACGCATACAGCCTTTTAAAAATGATTAATTTATTTCTGTATTAGCTTGTGCTTTGTTACTTGTCACTCATACACTTGAATTAACTGATTAACTGATGTATTAAAATGGCCAACTTCTATGTAAAATACAGTTTGAGGCCAAATACCTAAATGGAGATTAAGAGCAAGAGCAGGTGATGGAAAAGTGAAGTATCAGCTACAAACTGGATAAACTATATTGCTGTTCTTCGTAGAATTGAAGTACAGTTGTATCTTTTGAATGGCAAAATTCTAAGAGAATATAAGGAAAGATAAACAGTTAAGACATGTTTTTCTGAACAGCCTGTCAGACGGCAGTCACTTACTCCGCCATCACCCAATACAATTACATGGGAAGAGTACATATCTGCTGAAAATGGAAAGTAAGTATTTTTGGTTTATTGACATTAACTTCCATAGACACCTTCAGATTATTGGTTTGGGGTTGTGAGTGGGGTTTTTTCGTGTGTGTGTGTTCTCTAGTTTGTGGGTGCTTTTGTTAATAGTTTTCTGGGGACAGAGGAACATTGGATTTGATGTCTCAGATGTTTAACGTTCTTCAGTAGGCTGGCTGGGAAGCTGATACCTGTATACGTAAACAGTATTATTGCATCAGCTGGTGATAAAAATATTGGATGGGCGTCTACCTGATACCCATGGATTGAAATGTAAACATTTTGAAAATATGCACATCTAAGCTGGCTTTTTTTTTTTAAGGAAGATTTTCTGACAAATTCATTGCTGGAATTCATTTATCTTTACTTATGATAGTAATAAATAATCCAATTCACCATGTTTAAAATAAAAGTTTATGATTTAATGAGACTCTAGTAGCAGTGGCAGTGTACAAAAATGCACACTTCTGGAAAACAAGGACGTACAGATCTCCTAGTACTGGCTAGGTCTTTGCAAGATACTCTTCTCTATGTGTGTAACTAGGTAGAGAACAGCTATAATTTAAATTAATTTACAGTAGCTTCATTTGTAGAACATGCAAGCAGTTGAGTTTATTTTCTAGGACTGCATGCTGTCTAGCTGTTGAAAGTAGAAGGACCAAAAATGTACTGAGTGTGTCACATAAGTAACAAATTATAAAAGTCCTTGCTCCAAAGATATTAGACTAGCCTGTAGTCAGGTGTTACCAGGGAATATGGTGATATTACAGTACAGGCTTACTAAAAAGGCACATGGATCTGTTTTTGGTTTTGGGTTTTTTTTGTAACTAATTCAATTTTTCATGTATTTGAGATAGAATGAATATTCAAGCAGAATAAATAGGTTATGCTTGAACAGCTATTGGGACAGAAATATGTATGCATATAAGATTTCGCTTTGTTTAATCATCTGATTAACTGAAAGGAGTTTAATGGGAAATCTAGGTTTCTAGCTAATATAAAGCAAAAGAGGAAAAGATTTGTTATCTTACTTGTTACCTGTCTGTTCCTCTCCTATAACAGAATTTTCTGTCCTGTGTTTTCCAGTGTTGCCTTCTAGTGATAGTAGAGTAACTTTTCCACTTTCTCTGAGATTGTTTCATATTTTAGGCTGAAAGCAAATTAACCTTTTTCTAGTTCAACTTGATACTTTGTTCACATATAGACTATTTTAATTAACATCTGAAATCAGCTGTATATATTTCTGGGTAGTTGTCATGTCTTTCTATAGTGTTTATTAATACAATGTTTATGAGGAATTATTTGAAGATTTTTCTTACGTCATTTCCCTGACTGTTTTTGTCTTGTCTCCAGGCTTAGCAGAACTCATTGTAATCTAAATTAAGGTGATTGCTGACTCATCTTTACTATGCACGGCTTTTACTTTTGAAGTATTTGTTTTATTGTAGGTATTGACATTTTCAAACCTGAGTCTTCCTTCCTTCCTTTAAAACCAAGGTTTCACTGAGAGAAAAACTGACTTTGTCTTTCTCTCCTCTGCCTTACAGAGCTCCTCATCTGGGTAGAGAGCTGGTCTGCAAAGAAAGCAAGAAAACCTTTAAAGCCACGATAGCTATGAGCCAGGAATTTCCCTTAGGAATTGAATCGTAAGTCAAAATTATTGGCCATGAATGTTATTTATATGTAGGAAACGTTTTAATGTGTTTATGAACTGCAAAATTCTTCATATCTTCAGATATGGGAATTTGGCCGTTTAAAACCTGTGAATGAAGTCACGCTGTTAAGCAAGTAAACTGTTAAAATTAGAGACCTCAGTGCTGATGTGCCTGTTATTGGAAGAGCCAAGCACTTACCTTACTTGGTAAGACCAGAGGTTTGACCAGGTTTATCATTAACTTCTCACAATAATGATGTGCCTGATTCTACAGAACTCGTTTTTGCCCATAACAAGTTTTAGCACAAAGTTATGTCCTCTAAACCAACACAAAATTGTGTCAGGTTCCTTGTGTCCATGGAGAAGAGGGTGTGGTACTATATGCTTCAGTCTCTTGTGTAAAATGAGGACAAAAAGTTAGTATCTTGATGTTTTTTTGAACACCTATGGTCATACGGTATGGATCACTAAGAACTGAATGTGAGGATGCTGATATTTAAGCTCTAAGGAGATAGGTATATAAGCATGATGTAATTTTTCAACTCCTTTTTTATCACCTTGCTCTCTTGGTCATTTTTATCTTGTCATGGTTTAACCCGGCAGGCAGCCAAACACCACGCAGCCACTCGCTCACTCCCCCCGCCCCAGTGGAACAGGGAGAGAATCAGAAGGGTAAGAGTGAGAGAACTCGTGGGTTGAGGTAAAGACAGTTTAATAGAACAGAAAAGGAAGGGAAAATAATAATAATAATAATGATAGAATATACAAAATGAGTGATGCACAATGCAATTGCTCACCACCTGCGCTGACCGATAACCAAGTAGCGATCACTACTTCCTGGAACACGCCTACCATTCATATACTGAGCATGACATCATATGGTATGGAATACCCCGTTGGCCAGCTGGGCCAGCTGTCCCGGCTATGCCCCCTCCCAGCCTCTTGTGCACTTGGCAGAGCATGGAAGCTGAAAGTCCTTGACCAGTAGGGTGCTTAGGAACAACTGAAAAGATCAGTGTGTTATCAACATTCTTCTCGTACTAAATCCAAAGCACAGCACTAGGATGAAATTTAACTCTATCCCAGCCGAAACCAGGACAATCTTCTCTACAGGGAAAGCTTGTGAAACAAGACTTTGTAATGAAATCTGTTTTCCTTTTCAGATTGTTGAATGTTTTAGAAGTAATTGCACCCTTCAAGCACTTTAACAAACTTAGAGAATTTGTTCAAATGAAGCTTCCACCAGGCTTTCCTGTAAAATTAGGTAAGATGACTACAACAACTCTTGTGGCTTTATATTTCCAAAATGTGTGTACTTGTTCATGCAATATGTTCAAAACCTCTGTTGAGTTTTGGAAAAGAACTCTCCTACATAAGAGTATGTTGCTGTAGATTTCAGGAGAACATAGGTAAGTTAGTGGAAGTAACATTAGGTAGGAAATCTGCAGCTGAAAGGTGAATACAGTCCTAGTCAGGAAGAGAGCTTTGTAATTCACATTTTCTTAGTGCTAGGGTCTTGCTCTAAGAGGAATGTAGATAGGCAGAATTATCCCTGCATTAAAGGATGATCTCAGTCATGAGTTAAGTATTTTGTAGCGGTTTTGTATTTCTTTTTCCTCAAAGATTACTGGTGATATATTTTTCACTGACAAATAAATAGAAAACTATTACACTTCTAACAAATGGAAATGTATAAAGCAATTTATTCATGGTATAGATTATCAGAGCATAAACTGCCAAAAAAGTAATAGTACCTTTTCTAAGTGTTACAGGATTTCTTGCATACCAGTAAGCTGTTTAAGCTAGACAATTCTGAACAGACAATATTCTACCTCCTATCGTATTTGCACAGCTCTGTTTATTGAGGACTGAATTTTTGCTTAGCTCATTAAGTTAGTTCATGGGCAAGCCAGTTTTATTGAGGATAACTCTTAAATGTTCAACCTCAATTCAAATTAGAAAAGCATTATATTTTAAAGCAAACATTAAAAAGGTTTGTCTTTTCATGTGGATTTGCTCAACTGAAGCCTTACATGTGGCAAGGTTATTTTATCCTGTGTCATCCTCAGGCCCACGTCCTCTACTTTAACAGATTAATCTGTATGTTCACAGCACCTTGGTTTCCGTGTCATCAGTCTGCATCGAGAAAGGAAAACCACTGAATTAATAATATTAACATTCTTGAATGGTGTATTGAGTTGGGTATTGTTTCCATGCTCAGGGTATCTGATTATATTCTGAACTAACTTCCTTTAGATCACCTCCTTTTTTAAGAGCTTTGAATTGCCATGGTATAGAATAGTAATACAATACAATACAGAATAATAAACAAGCTTCTGTATCTTCAGCAACTCTGAAGTTACAAATCTTTAAGTAACGGTAATTATTGGTAAGCCTGTATTTCTTTGCTCTTCATTGTACCGTTTTGCTTCCTATCTAGATATTCCTGTATTTCCCACCATCACAGCCACTGTGACTTTTCAGGAGTTCCGTTACGATGAATTTGATGAATCCATCTTCACTATTCCTGATGACTACAAGGAGGACCCCAGCCGTTTTCCTGATCTCTAACTAAACTGGAAGGTTAATGGTGAATAACAATACCAGCGTACCACAGTGAAAGCAAATGGATGCAAATAGCCCACAGATATAGATAGAAAAGTGGGTCATAAAGGAAGGGATAAACTTAATAATCCAGAAGAAAAGGGAACGTGCATCAAGTGACTGATGTACTGATACTCACTATAATGGGCATCTAATCTAGTTCCTGATTTACAGCAAGTCTCCTGATGTGTTGTTGACACTTTTATACATCCAGTACTGCAAGCGTGGTAGTCTGACACCTCGATGACTCTGAGAATACTTAACAGCTGTGAGGACTATCATTCGTTTTTAAATTTTTTTACATTTCTTGGTGATACAAAAAGCACTCTTGGACCATTAGCATAAAAGATGAAATGTCTTAGCTGGATATTAGCCCTATAAAACATCCCGCCATACTTAAGATGACCATATTATATTCTTTCAAGCTTTGTTTTCATGAATTGTAAACTATGTATCATTATGTATAGTTCAGTAATTTGAATGTTAGTTGAACGTATATTAGAAGGAATGCATTTTCTGTAGATGAATGAACCAAATGGTAACCATTAAACAATTGCATTTTCATACTGCAATACACTTCAGAAATAGCATTCGCTCTGCAGGGAATAAGGTACCTCCTCTAGCACCTTAGTGCAATCCATTGTGGTGCTATCCACGACTCTCTGAACCCTTAATTTCTTCACTGAGCTGTTTGTTAATCTTCCTTTCATTGCCTCTGCGCTTAACTTCTCTTCATCATACTGGCTTGGAAGTCCCTGCTGTGTCCATGGTGCTGTGTTGATTAGCGTGCTCGGAGGTTCACTAGCTAGAAATTGCCACTTTTTTCTTCTTTTTTTCACGTTCACTTAGGAGACTTGCTCCATAATGGCTGAGCATCGACCATCAAGGTTATCTTGTATTTGTATTCAGCAGCCACTCGAAAACATGGGATGCATGTAAAGAGTTACTAGAACAATAAGCTCGAGCATTAAATCTTCATATAAGAAAAAGTTTCTCTTGAAGTTAGTTTAATTGTAGTGCACATTGAATAGGGCTCACATTGGAAGATTTTATTTGCAAATGCTTGGGATGTTTCCAGATTAATTTCCTTCCTCTTAATATTTTGAATAGGTAGGCATTTCAGTACTCTGGCTTCTTGAGCTTATTCTCATTCTAAGTGGTTCCAGTCTCCTAATTTGACAATAATCCAGCTTTTTGGTTTGTTAGAAAGAATTTGTGCAAAAGGCTAATGGTGCTATTTGTTTGTATTAAGAAATTTAGATTACAGTGCTGTGGTGTAACTGTACAAAAATGTAAATATTTTCAAAATTATATTCTTTGTGCACTGTAGTTAAAACTTTTTCTGGAAATCAGTAGAGTTAAGTATCAAACTTTATAATAAAGAGTACCATCAATGCTTAGTAAAGGTAACCAACCTAACTAACCATGCAGGTGATAAATGGAGATGGCTTATCACAAGGCAATAAAAGCTGACTTGTCAGGCACACCGACAGAACATGGAAATACATGTCTGAAGCAGGCGTTCTTTCAAAACTTCTGGAATCCGTCTGTATAAAACCCAAAGAGGCTGCTCTAGAGAAGTACAGTATCCACTCTAAGTGGAGTCCTAGTGAATCACTGTCAGCAAAGTACAGATAAACTGAGAATAGGAAGTTGAGGTTGATCCTCCTCCAGCATCACTATAAACCTGCCAGTTTGGCAGGTGAGTAATGTTTACTTTGCAGACTGTGATCGATACACTGGAGTTATTAATTCAAAATCAAATGGAAAATAAAACTATGGGGGGAAAAAAGCAAAGGGAAATGTAGAACTGTAATTACTTTTGAAGTACTGTATCAGTAGCAGATGTAGAACATTCAGTAGGAATGATAGAACTTGTTCTTCCAAGTAATTATGAATTCCTAAAGTGTTTTACATCTGTGGTATAAATTGATACCCACCTCATGCTCCTCCTTAGAAACAGCTGAGATCCTTACCATGAGAGACCAGGGTTGAATGTATGTAGAGACTGAATTATCCTGTCAGTGCTGGAGGTCAGGAATTAAATGTCAGTGGGGCCAAATACAGATTTCTCCTGTCGCCCTCTTTTACCGATGCCCGTTGCAGGGCAGAATGTTTTGTGTAGTGCTGCTGGATCGGGTCTTGCACCGGGTGTGAAACTGAAGTGAGTGCAGGTGCCGTACAGGAGTACCGAGTTCCCTGGAAATTTCAGCAAAAGCAGAAGAAACGTTTCTCCATAAGGTGAATGTTAGAAATCACTTTTCTCAGTATTACAGGGAAAGAACCATGTGTTTCGTATTACTTTGCATTTTTGGTTATTCCAAATTGCCATTGCAGAGCTTGCTGACATAGCTCCAGCTACCTATGCTCTGTCCTATGTGGTTTAGGCAATATAGCAGCTGCAATGGACTGGATTCTAGACTTCAAAAAAAAAAAAAAGAACAAAGCTTTTTGTGTAGCCTCACATGAAAACAGAGGGTTCTGTATGTCCCCATCTGCCTACAGAACAGCCCATGTCTTCTTCTGGTGGCAAATGAGGTGTCTGACTCAAAGCCCGCTGCAGTTTGTGGAAGTGTTTTCTGTGATTTCCATGGACTCTGGCTGCAGATTTTGTGGGGTTTTTTAACCTTCATGATTACACAACTACTAACTTTGATACATTTTAAGATTTGCAGAAACTTTTTATAGTGGGTTGCTATATTAAGGCTTGCTCTCATTTGGAGTGTCAGCAGAGAAGAGTGGACACAGATTCGGTTGACTGTAGTCTTTTTACGTAATTGTGGTGAACATACCCTGCTACTTCTTTTCTTCTTACTCCGGAGCTGAACGATCCGACTCCAACCAGATTGTCCTCTCCCGTTCAGTGACTGCTTTCAGATTCCTGTGACAGCCTCATGAAGTAAGACTCGGTGAACTGTTTCTCGGTACATTTCCTTCCATCTTTTGGTGATGTGTTTTCTGTCTTGAAACATTCCTAGTGTTGAGTTTTGAAACTTAAAACATAGGGGCACTTGGGGCATGGTTTGCTGACGGATGCACTGCAAGCTGCAGGAATCCTCGTTAGCGAGAGGGACGTTAGGCTGAGCCTAGCTTAGGGGCTCGCGTCTTGGCACAACTGCAGCAATCCGCAGGCGTGAAGAGATGTGATCCCGGCCGCGTAGCCGGATCATTGACTGTGTCCACGCTGATATAAATGTTTTATCGGCTATGCTTTGTTTTGCTTGCAAGGGTGCTGTGTTGTACTGACACAAAGTGCGTATTTGTCGGGATGGATGCGTCTGCACAGAAGCTTCGCCAGCGCTGTGGATGGGTGAAGTGTTTCTAGTGTAGAGGAGCCTGAGTCCCCAGCTGTGCTGTGGGCACCGGTGTCCTTTACCACCTGTGGTCTCCTTCGGATATCTTTTGGAAATCTTTTTTTTTCTAGCGGGATTGATTAGCAGAACGTAATTTTTGTTTTTCCCCGTATCTTTTCCTTAAGACCGTGCTGGGTGTTGAGGGAAGGTTTGGTCCCCTGTAGAGTGAATACATACCCACAGCGGCTTGACAGAGGTTGTCTCATCACTGCTGCGCAACGAGAAGCGCGTCAGCTTTAACTTGTTAATCTGACTTGCGGAGGTGTAGGGACTTCCACTGGGACAAGGTAGCCTGGAATGTAAGAACGGCTGGACACGCCAGCTGAGGCGTACGGCATCGCTTGCGGTTAAGACGGGCGGGATGAAAAAGGGAGCCTGCACCGGTTGGTGTTGAGGTGCGCATGGACGCCGCGGTGCTGCTTGAGGTGAGGCTGACAGCGGTGCGCGCCTGACGCCTGCGGAGGAGGCGGCCTCTGTCCCAGGGCTGTGGGAGAGACTGCCCCGGTGCAGAGTCCGGGGCCTGGTGTCTTTCTGATCTCGCCACTTTTTTTTTTTCCTGATGGCTGTGAGGTTTTTTAATGAATAAGTGTTAAAAGACAGCCATTAATTTTGGTAAACTGAAATAAGAAATTGTTGCAAAAGAATTCCTAGGGTTGTTTCTTAACCAAACTGTTTTACTGTCTTCCAAAATACTGCTTTAATTTGTGGCAAAGGGAATGCGTTTTCTTTTTCCTTTCAAGGAGCTGCTGTTCAGTCACTGTACTCACTTTACTGCAATTCTCGATTTATGTACTGAAACGATTTGTTACAAAAAACTCTGGATATATTTGTGCTGGAAACCCACCTTGTTAAGTTGATATTCAAAGCAACTGTCTGTTTTTTTAAAATGTATTTGTTCTTGATTTGTAATTCATGCAAGGATAACTGCATTATTTAATCTGTATTAACAAATTTCCTGTAATGCTGCAGTTTCACATTTATTTTCCTTACAATTTGTAATTATCATGGAAACAATGTCACTTTTTTGCATTTTTGCATTTTACTAGTTGTCTGGTCCATGTTTTTAACTTACCTTCACTAATAGTAATTTTTGGTTGTATCATTTGTTAGAATAAAGACCAAAATATGCCGTTTGATTCTGAAACATGTGAAAAACAAGTTTTAACTCTCCTGTCACAGTGCTTTTCAGGATATATATACACTGTAGACATGCATCTCTGAGCAGGGATTTGACCTGAGGGGACAAGCTCACACTGCTACATTCTGCAAGGGCATTTTATTGGTCATTTTTTAAATAAAATCCTGCATTTTCATTATAGACTGTTCTTTACCCTCTGTAAAGCTCCAAATTTTATTGGACTGTCTAGCACACAGTGGAATAGCAGCGGTGGAAGGACATGGGCAGTAGCTTCTGGCATTTACCTAGAGCTAAGGAGTCAGAAGTTTAGAAATCGCTACCTGGGAGGGAGGGAAGGAAGGAGACCTTCGAAGTTTGCTGAACCATGTTCAGTAATTACAGAAGTTTCATCTCCTAAATCCAGAACTGCACTCATTTAGATAACAAGATGTGACAATTAGTCATTACACTAGTCTCTCGGAAGAACCATGGATGACTTGGAGAGCAAAACCTGGCACTTCTAAAGTTTCATTTTGCCTTGTAGAAGGTTTTTTGGTTTTTTAGGTGTTTTTGTTTGTTTGTTTTTTTTTTATGTACAATTGCGCCTCTGTCCGCCTGCAAGCATCAAAAGTTGAGCTTGCAGAGCAGAGTTCAGGATATCCCTCTATAGTTAAGCATTTGCTAACATTTAAAAATCTTGTGTATTTATAAAGGGTAAGGAGAACTCATGTTTGGAGTTAGAGAAAGTGCTTAAAAGCAGTTAAAAACAAAGGTTTCAGTAAACTGTGCAGTTGTAGCCTTCATGTTGCTACCACACACCATTAAACAGTGTGGGTAGCCACGAGCCTGGCTCTTGCTATGATGAAGTACTTTTAAAATGAGTATGACAACACTTGCAAGGGACTTTCCAGCTTGGCTACTGTGAAGGTACGACCGAGCAAGACATTTTTCTTCACGTACGGTAGGCCACCCATGCTTGATGGCCCAGCTATTGGCATTGAATTCCCCACCACCCACAGCAGGACACTCCATCTGGAGTGTGGTTCTCTGGTTTCATTTAACGTGTCATATACGTTCATTCCAAATGAAATACTGCAGAATGAGCTGCACGCTGACTGGGTACCCGAGAAGTTGGAACAAAATCACCACTGACATTTTTAGTTTCATTTTGGAGGAAAAGATCAGAGGGAACACGCTTTTGGCCACCTTGATGCTGATGTGCAAAAGGAACAGCTGGACTACTGGGGAGCTGAGTGAAAGTTGAAATCTGACAATAGCAAATGTAAGGCTGCTGCATAAGCAAAAATGAATCCTATTTGCTATTAAAATATTTTGGCTTTTAAGAACTCTGGTAGCAGAAACAATAGCTACTGAAACATTTAATATAGCATGGGCTTTAACAACTGCAACCCACAAAAGAGTAGTATTCACCTGTGGTTCCTAGCTGGCATTTTCCAGCAACTTCAGGTTTGGTCTAAGAAGAGTTGCCTATCCTTGGTTGCAGCCTGCCACCAGGCAGCGGGAGAAAAGCAAGGAACCGCCTCCCCTCACCCTTCAGGTCACAACCAGCAAGTTACCCACTCCATGCTTCAGTGCATCTTCTGTCTGCGACCCGCGCCCCCAGGGCTAATGGGTGCCACCTACAACCGTTGCTGCCTGGTTCTCTGTACACTTAAAGGGGAAAGACTCCCGCAAGTCACCACCGTCAGTTAATTCCACCTGTAAGAATGCCAGAGGCCAGGAGCAGCTGCTGTAAATCAGCAGAGGGGCGTTACATGACTTGGAAGGCCTCACCTGAAGAGGCAGGCTCACCTCACAATAATTAGCAAACCAACTTCAAATGACCAAAATGAAGTTGTTGCTCTTGGGGCTCGGTGCTCTAGCTGTGCGACCTGGCATACGTACACCTGGGAGAGGGAGCTCTCCTACAGGTTCCAGCAGCGCAGGAGGAGGGCGGTGGCGTGCCTGTAACAACGCTGTAAGGGCTTACGGGCTCTGCCCTGAAGCGACTGGCAGCCAACACGCACTCGTACCCTGCAAGGCCATAAACCAAAAATACGTAAGGCGATGTGCATCATTAGCAAACGCGATCTAAAACCAGTTTGTATTGGGGCTTGGGCAGCCGGAGGTACGCAGTCAATACACAACAGACTTGGTTTGTTAGTAAAATAGACTAGAAACAACGTAATTTAATTTCATGTAGCCCTTGATCTACCATCTTGAGCTCAACACCCTGACTTGGTCCTTCATTACAGCATGTGAATGACTTTCACAACAACAAGGTCTAAGGATCAAGGAGGTTTACTTTATTACTATAAATCGGTTTCTGTTCTTGTACTTCACATATAAATATCTTGATGACAACAAAAAAGGCACACCTATGAAGACATCATGCACCTTGTCTGTGTCTATTTTTATTTTATTACAAGAACTATCACTCTCCACTAGAAATAAAAGCCTAGAACTGGTTGTATGACAGATACCTCTCTGTATTGACAAAATACTCAAAACAGTTGGTAAAAATTTACATTTCTACAAATTCTAAAAATGACACTGCGTATCTAAATGGCAAGTTCCACTCTGCCTGGGGCAAAAGGACAGTTTAAAAAGAAGGCGGTTTGGCTCATCGGATTCAAGAAGTTCAAGCACCACTTACAGTTTCATTCCAAAACTTACTAACTTTCAGTTGACATCAACAGCCTACTTCATATGCACGAAGCACTCGCTGCTTCCCGTTTCTGCTGGTCTTCCATTGCCATCCTGAAGAGGTGCATATTCGTATTTCAATGAAAATACAAAAAATTTTTTACAAATACACATTTCTTTTTAAAAGTACTTGTCCCATAATACCTCTAGATTCCCATTTAAGCCCAATTCCCTTCATTCCCCCAGAAGTAAAATAATTCTTTCTTTAGTGTAATATACTTAACTAGAGCTAAAATGGCAGGCTGATCAGCTTTGTCACTGCACTCACAGTTTTTGAAGAGATGGAGTTGTTATGGTCTTTTTAAAATACGTAGATGAAGAAAAATGTATACTCTACATGAACGAGGTAAGGTTTCATACATTCAGTGGTGTAAATAAATACCAGCAGAGTTTTACAGGAACATGAGTGTAAGTTTAAGGGTTTTATTATCAAAGTTTTGTAAAACAATTTCAGAAACTGTACATCAACATGGCACAGACTGTAGCCTACTTTTGTCTTTTTACCTGCACAAAAGTAAAAGCTCTTGAACTTCTGTAACTAAGAAAACAGCTTGCCTAACTACTTTGCATATAACATGGAATCACTGTGTGCATAAGATTACTACTGCAGTGACAGTAAACACAAATTTATTAGTTTATACAACTTGAGATCAAGTAAAAAGTACATTATCAAGTAGACTTGCTTTTAAAAGCATACGAAGGTCAATTTTAAAATGCACTACCTTTTTGCAATGTATTTAACTCATTAACAAATAAAACGACCTGGATTATGAAACCTGCACAAATCAACCTTTAATCACTGGGCACCGATTAAGCAGAGACTTTCACTTCCCAAGGCTCAGGAAGAAAAGTTAAGAACCATTACAGCTCGCCTGAGATGGATTTGAACTGACAGATTAAAAAAAGCCCTCAAAAAGGTCAGTGCATTTTAACTTTGTCAAAGCCAAACAAAACCCACCGGGAAAAACAAAACAAAACAAACCAACCCCAGCCACATGGCTTAAAAAACAAAACCAAAAAACTATCTATATCAGAATGCTTATTTTCAGATGTACTGTCAATTTTTTTTGTGTAGTCACACTTAAGACCCTTAAGTAGATCCGCCATATGTTGTAGGACTTCAGAACATTTAGGATGTTTCTGCCACAATCAACATGCAGTCAGTGCATTCCCTATACTGCTCTATTACTGCAATGAATCAAATTCTAGAAACACTATCATAAGTGAGCTGATTTACTAAAGGAGATCATACAACAAACAGTCCATGCCTGCTGTAGATGCATGCAGCTTTTTACTTTTGCTTGAAGCATCACCAAGTTAGTAAAAATTGCTTGGCTACGCAATCCCTTTCGGCCGTAACAAGAATGGTTACCTTCCTATAAAGCTTTTGATGTGAGTTAGTATCAGGAGATTTACAAACCATGTATAGCTTAGAGCTGTATACATCTAGATTTAGGATTAACAAGTACAGCATAAAAGAATCACACAGGAATGACACTGATGCACGTCTGCAGCTGTGTTCACTGCAAAGGCAAAATTCAGTCACTCATATCCATGTCCTCTTCATGATGATCATCCCCATTCACTTTGGATTCCCTTGCTGAATCTCCACTTCCTTTATCAGCGGCAGACTCCTTTACTTTAGGGGAGGAAGAATCTGCCATTTTCTTTTCTTCCTTTTTCTCCTTCTCGCTGTCATATCCTTGTTCTTCTTCGTCATAATCCCTTGTGACCTGCTTTGCCGAGATAAAAAAAAAAGAGTAAAACTTGCTTTCAAAGCCCCTGTTGGTTTAAGGTTAATACTACAGTACAGGCAGGGAAGTTAAACAGGTTTTTAAACATACTTTCACATCTTTATCACTCTCGGATTTTCGTTCTCGATCCTTCTCTTTGTCTTTGCTTTTTTTTTTCTTGCTTGTTGACCGCTCCCTCTCATCTCTACTTCGCTCCTTGTCTTTATCCTTCTTTTTTTCCTTTTTATGTCTACAATGATAAAATATGTAGAAGAATGAAAACCACAATCACATCATTCCATAAGTAGAACACAGACCATGTCCAAACTGTTACTCATAGTTCATTACAAATCTAAAGGGAGAAATAGCAGTGTGCAACTAAGATATATCATTCGTTTTCAGAAAACAACCAAACATTCCGATTTCTTAGCTCTGGATCAAACACAACCACCACAAAATGAAGTCTAAGAAACGCCATGTTAAGACCAGCAACACTACAGCGTTTTATGAAGGAGCACCTCAAGTTCCCCTTTCAGGGAGAGAGGATCACAAAATCCCCAGGCCCACGCAAAAGTCAGTTGACTCCTACTGTACAGAGCCAAACGGGCTGGGAACTCTGGGTGTCTCCTACTCCTCACCCGGAATACCTCACGTTTGGAGTTCTTGGGCACTAACAGAGAAGCTCTCTGCTTGAAGCCGATTAAGTTATGATAAAAGCGGCAGTGAGCAGCAGAGATCCACTCTCTCTCTCTCTTAATAAGTCAACCTATGGGCTAGGTATAAGGAACAAGCCAAAACACACCATCTCCAAATTAACCCCACTGTGATCTTTGCTACAGTTCACATTTTGGGAATTCTCCACCCAGACACCATTTTTTTTTTGGCCAAGAGGCTCACTGACCTTCTCGGAGATGGGGACCGGGACATTTTCCTTTTAGGAGACCTGGGTTTTTTAGGTGACCGTGTTCCACTCCTGCTTCTTCTACGCCGTCTTTCTCTGCAGGGAAGAGAGATCAAAGCTTTTTTTTTTTTTCCCCCAAAGGTTCAAATATATCTCTGGCTCCAAAACCAGCACTGCTCGAAAGGTAGTAAATATTTACTATTAGCAGTACTGCAAAGTCCACACAGTTGCTGATCAGCAGAGTAAGTTGTTTCCTGTTCTACCTCCACCTTCATGAACAAATTGCTAGTTTTGACTGTATTAGGGATACCGACTCTTTTTGCAAATAGAAACAAAACAGTTTGTTCTTGTTAATATTGCAAGTTAATTTTGGAAGTTTTTTAAAAAAGAATGGCACACATTTTGCATGTATTTATTCCATAAATCAGGAAAGAGTTTAACAGTGACCTGAAAGCATCATACTCTCTTTGATATAGAGCAGGTAGAAACTATTCTAAGCCCAAACAATACCTCCAGAAAACTGCAGTATCAGGGGAAAAAATAAAGCATCTTATAGACATAGGTAGAGAGAGTATACATGCATTTGTGCATATACCAAATATATCCACAACAGACTCATCATCATTTATTACTCATCATCATATCATCTTATTACACACAAGAATGTTCCTTCCATTAAAGTGGATAAAGCATGCTGGAAATAGAGACCAAGGAAAACTTTCATGTTACTGTACCTGCTTGTGCTTCTTGATCGTCTAGTTGTGCTGTAGCTTTTCGGGGGGGTTTTAGAACGTTTCTTTTCTTTCTCTTCCTTCTTTTTATCCCTTTTAATAAAATAGAATTTTAAGTTTAAGTCTTTTTCAAACTATTCAAGTAGCATTCACTACTTTTGCTATGTAGGAAAATGAATGAAGACATGATAACTACATTGGATAGCATATACTGTTTAGTATTTCTAGGGCCAGTAATACTGTATTAATGGAAACGAAGATTAAAATTATCTTCAGAAAAAATAAAAGAACAGCTTTTTTTTACAGCTTCTGTGTATGAAGAGCACAAAAGCTGCAAGTCTAGATGCTCACATTTCCTGTTTTCCAAAGACAGCTACTGAGTGATTCAGCTAACGCCCGCTGCATCTGTTGACTCTTAGGAAAACCATGTTACATGTTTTTATGTAACTAACTGTGCACATGTATAGGGCAAGTGTAATATAAGACGTTACAAAAGACTCTGCCTTTAAAAAGAGCCACTAGTTCATTTTGCCCTAGGGTTTTCATTTGCTTGTGAGTTTTGGGGTTTTTTTTAATTAAGCATCAAAATTTAGTAATTTAGTTTATAGCAAACAGAATAGATTTACTGAAGCAATTACCTGGTTTTGGACGTGCTCCTAGACCTTCTGCTTCTCTCTCTGGAATGAGATCTTCTTCGCCTTGGACTTTTAGACCGCCTCCTGCTTCTTGATTTTGAATGGGACCTTCTCCTTGATCTGCTTCTTGACCGTCTACAAGCAACACATTGTACATGGGAATTAAATATATGAAATTTTGATATACTACTCAGAATCCATCTCCTCAGTGCTAACAGTATTGTAATGCACAATGATACAGAAAAAAGAATATAGAAAACAGCAAAGGAGTCACATTGAGTCTGCGAAGGAAATGGAAAAAAGAAGCGCACAAATGCTAAATGTCAAAGAACACTGATGCTTCGATCAGCTCTCTTATTACTCTCCTTGTAAGAAAACATCAGTCCTATTGTAGAGGAAAACTGGTAAGTCATGTTGAAATGTGAAGAAATTTTTAGAACACTAAACTGAATGCAAGCCAATTACTGAATATGCAAAGAGCAAAAAAGTACAAATGGTAAAGGCCATAGTTAAAAGGGCTTTGCACAGACCACTGGCATGCACTGTCTAATTGCAGTTGACAAGCCAACAGCAAAAATGAGCCATATGTCTTTCTGTTTGGGTAGGACAATATTAAGCTCTCTAGTCAGGATACCTGAACAGACCTGACCTCCAAGTAAATCATAACCTAGAAAACGCTGGAAAAATTTTTGTCCCAGATAATTCCACTAACTGAATTTGCTGCACATACTAGAAACAAACAGCCCAATAGGCAAACATTTATGTACATAAGTAACAATGCTCAGAGAACCTAGTACTTGGTTTTAAGACAAATTATAATTACCACATGAGCACACTGGAAAGGGACTGAAGAAAGAATAGAGGTTTAAGGAACTATTGTAAAATGGATAGCCTACAATGGCGTAGGCGTTCATAGTAGTGAGGGCTGTGCAAAACCAAGGCTCTGTGCTGAGGTGTTTCAGACACAAGAAAGAAGTTTTTTTAAATAAAATCAGAGTCCAAACACTGCTAGGACTACGTGTCCTGAAGTTCTTTCTGCAGTAGTTTAAGGTATTTTTGAAGTATTTTTTGCTATCATTTCTCTCCCACCCTTTCCACAAAAACAGAGGTAGGCCTCCGTCTCACACCACAGTCTAGCCAAAACACAGCCTCAGCTTTCTTCAGACCATTTGCGTTCTTCCATCTGTCAGCCTCCACAAGTGAAGTGTCACTTCCAAGTAGTATTTTTGAAGGAATTGTTCCAGCTATGTGTTTTTTTTTTTTAAAGCAAATAAGGTAATTACCTGTGTCTAGATGAAGAAGGTGTCCTCCTCCTCCTTGAGCGTGACCTTGACCTTGAATGCCTTCGTTTTTCATCTTTTTTGTCTGGAGTTAAAAAGAAAAAGCACAGTAAAAAACCCAATGTTATTTTAGTATTCAAAAAGATTTTATAAAGGAAAGGAAGTTGAGCTTCACACTATAGATATAAACAAGACAAAGAAAACCTAAGGAATATTTTGACATTTCAAATTAAGGCTTATCTATTCTTTTCCTCAAAAGACGACACAAAGAATGAATACATGACAAAGACATCTATGTGACATAAAACCAACATAAAGTTTTATGCAAAACTGAAGAATTCAAAATTCAGAAAATGTTTAATTTAAGTCAGTTAAAAGATGATAGCTGCAGGGGAACGGAAAGTTTTGTTAAAATCTCAGAATCTCTGCCATTTTGTGAAGGGCTAAAGAATGTCTCAAATTATTGTTTTGAATTTCCCACAAAAAGCCTCAAGCAAAACAATCAGCACATTCTTCTGGTATAATCAAAGAACAGGAGCTCTATTCTTTCCTGAAAATGATCAGGAGGCTGCAAAACTGTATTTTCAGTGTTCCAAGTTACTGCTTCTCAGATTTGGTGGATCTGACATTTGTAGATGAACTGCTGCATCTTGTTCTAAAATAAAATCTACTGAAATAAGCTACAAAAAAAAGAATTATTTACAAACTTCCACAGATTAGGAATTAAAAGAAAGGAAATCATCCCCAAGAACAAACATCACTAGGATGTCAAGTGGTTAAGCCACTTGCTGTTTCCAATGAAATCTGAGAGATGGCAGTATGAACTTCAATCACGGGAAGCTCAATCATTTTGCAATCTTCAAGTCAAGTGAATTTTGGGAAAAGCAACAGATGATTAATTCCCTGCATCGTTCTGCAGAACACATGCAGCATTCACACTGTAGGACAATTAAAAACCTGTCAACTATAAATTAAGTCACTACTGAACACGAAAGCATTCAGCCAACATTTTGCAGACCATTAGCTTTTATCATATACTACGTCAAAACTCCATCTTGAGTTGAATGAGGTATTCTATGATTTAAAATTACCTGGCTCTATAGCAGCAGAAATTAATGACTGTGCTTCTCGTACTCTTTTCATAGCTTCTTCTATTTCTTTACTGGAGGTATCTGATTTCAGACTTGGTGAAACAAGACCTGCAGCTACATGGTTCAACCTGGTAAATAAAAAATAATTTCAGAAATTCAGTATTGAGGAATCCAAGAAATACATCCCTCCATTGTCAGTTTGCAGCCTATTCAAAACAACTGATCTAAGTGAATCAGAATCTGCCTGCATTTTGTCACCATTCAGATAACAGAGCAGTAAGTCTAAGATGTGATATCTGTGCTGAAAACAGTGGCAGAAGATACTAGCACATACGGCTCTTAAGAATTCCAGTAAACTGTAAATAGCAGGGAAGTTTGTATTGTCTTGTACAGGTATGTTTCTAGTGACACTTTTCAGAACATTTTTGTACAACACAATTTCAATTCTCATCACCTGAAAAGAGCAGCTCCACAGGAAACAGTATATTATACGGCAGAAAGTCAGTTTCCATTTTTATAAGCCACACTGAGAAGCCTACAAACAGTGATGAAATTTAAAGTTCAGAAGATGTGTTCTACAAGGTAGCTTTGAAGCCTGCCAGGTATACCCAATATACCTGACTGATGTTTATCTAACCCATTATCTTGCGTAACTATTTTGGTCAATCAGTTATGCATTCCCTGCCTACAGAAATGTCCATTTAAAATAGAGAATAATATGCCAGAACAGTATTAAAAACGAAGATAGGTCACATATATAGCTTTACCCCTGCTATAGATCAGATGGCTCTGACAATTTAAAAACACTGGAACAGCCAAACAGGGTTAGGCGAAGTCCATTTAGCTAATACAGCAGCAGGGCAAGAACACATTGATACGCTTTCCCGAAGCTGAGAGTTGAAAGAATTCTCTCCAAAGCTTCTGAAATTTGCAGTACAAGGGCTTTCTGAGGCAGATGTGGTTTCTTTGCATTTAGTACACTTTTCATCTACTAATTTGTCTCATAGCTTTTTTCAATGGCATATGCTTTCATCATCCTATTGCAATATTATCAATAGCTTAATGGCACACTAATACATTAAGTGCTACAATCCTTCCCTACTTGGCTGTCCCCATGCCATACTATTTTGAACAAAATTATCCTTTTTCTGAATATTGAAATAGAAATTAGCAAATACTTGTGCTTACTGTTATTTGCACCCTTTTTCTACCAAGTAATAAGACATGCTGTCTTTTGTTATCTTCTGACAGCTGTAACATTACATACAGACTCTTTTACTATTGTCTTCTACAACAGTTGCTGTCTCAGCTCATTCCCAACCATAGTCCTTTCATTTTAACCTTGCAGGATGTAGGGTGCTAGCTGCACCTTTACATTACGGACACAGAAGTGACAAAAATTAAATAGGAAGAACTGAATTTCTGTCTCTAGCAAAATGAAATCCCAGAGATTAATTGGTGTTATTCCGTTGACACAAGACTGAATAACCTTCATTTCCTCCCCCTCTTCTCTCTACCACAGAAAAGAGAGTCTGCACAAGATCCCCAAGACACTAGCTTTCTCCAACCTTAATCAGATTGAGATCCAGCAGGACAAAGACTGGATACTGAATGACAACAGATATTCCCAAGATCAAGTGTATTGCAATACAAATATTTGTAAACACTGATGCTTACTTTGGATCCACTGTGCTCATAAGTTTTAGTAGTTGATCTGCTGCAAGAGACTGTGAGGGGGGGAAAAAAAAAAGTTAAAACCATGATGTGTATGCTTAAGAGGATTATCTTCCCTGAATGTACCCCCAGCAGTGGCTAAAGCAAAAAGTCTCTACAGATGAAAAAAACCAAAACAAACCACCACACCCCAAACAAGTTACAGACAAAAAGGCGTATTGTTCTGTTTTAAAACTTGTGCATGGTGGTAGGGTGTGAACATCACATTTCAGTGGTGCTTAGGTACGTTTTTATTCACATCGGCCAAACACAGGCCCTTTCGTGGACAGTATCAAAGCACTTTAAAATAAAAATACACTTCTGGTATTTACAGGTTATTTCTCTGTTACTTCAAAAGAATAGAGACCTCATTAGAGAACTAAGTTGCCTGTCCATGGGTAGTCCTCAATATCAATTTATGAACAGCAAGCAAAAGCTTTTTTATTCTAAAAATTCCATGAAAAAATGTATTTTACAGCTCTTAGGAAAATCCAGGTATTATTACAATTGGTCATTTCCTGTACCAGTGGTGTATTAACAACAAAATGTTTAGTCCCCACTGATTTTCTTTATACAGAGGCAGTCACGTGCTGAACCCAGTTTGTTAAAACCAGCTGGCTTAATGGACAAAGGAAACAATCCTTCATCATACCAAATTTATATTTTTCTAATATGCATTTAGAATGCTTTTTTTTTTTACTTGTTATTTCATTATCCACATTATTTGCTTGTTACTACACATGGCATGCATAAAGAGAACGCTAAATGATGGATTTCTTAGCAATGCATTAAATTATTAATACTTCTTGTACCTGTAAAACATGTTCTCTGTACAGCATTTGGTTCTTGTATCTTAAATATTAACTCAATATTCTACTCACTACTACTCAGTACTTAAAGTCTTTTTTTATGCAGTTTTAAAAAGACTATAGTCTAACAAAGTCTCCTCAGTATTTTCTACATCTACAAAATTAAAAAGGTAAACAATTTTTTTTACTGTAAATAAAAGACAGGTTCACAGCTTGATAATAACACATATTTGAAATATTTCATTACTAGTCCCAAATTATTTTTTTGGTCCTTCCAGCATTTAATTTGATACTCCTACAGATACTATTTATTCCAAATAGGTGCTCAGAAAAATCTATCACTGGATTTTTCACAGTGGCTGTTAAGCTGATATAAATACTTTTAGAACAGAAAAGAGGGTAGCAAAAGAAAAGTGTTCATATATAAACCTGCTATGCTAAGAAACAAAGACTACATTCTATAACAATTCTAAGAAGTTTAAAGAGCCAGCAGCCTGTGCAGACTACATTGAGCCAAGACTTTAATAAAAAGTAGTATTTTGTTAGCACTTCCTCAAACCTAAGTATAGTATTTCCAGATCTTCAGCTTGTTATTTAATACACTGGTGAACACTAAGAGCATCACTTATGCTAGTCAAACTACATATGTGCTAGGGACAATAAAGAAAATTTTAGAACGTGTGACATACCTGAGAGTTTAAGTTTGCTCCAGGAAGCCCAAGAGCAGCTAGGGCAGGATCAAGAGCAGGAGCTCCTAAAGCAGCTAAAGGAACAGCACCAATCTGTAACAAAGACAGCAATTAGACAAAGCCATATTCAATTGATAAAAAAGCTGTTAGATCAAGATTCCCACGCTTTAGACATGTGGACACTTGAACTGGGTTTTACTTTGGCTTCTAGCTACACGAAACATTATACTAGGGTCAATGAGAGTATTTCAGTTTTCTTCATTCAGGTATTCCAAAGCTTAGTATATGAAAGATTTTTTTCCTCTAAAATTTTATTCTAAGATGAAATTCTGTTTCCTCTGCATCCCAACGAGGGGGGAAGTAAAAAAGTAAAGCATTCCACTACACTCTAGAAATAGTTTAAAATGAAATTCTTTTCCAGTGTTAAAATGAAAATTCATTGTAAGTTTCTGAGCCAACTACTACATATCTAAATCAATTCAGGATTGAAATTAACATGTTTTACGTTAAAAGACAATATAATATTATTACATCTCTGCAAATTTCTCAAATTTGGTTAAAACTGGCAAATGGGTTGAAAAGCTACTGGAAGAATAAGTATATGACACCATAGGTCTGAATTCCTTGAATTAATCTAGAAGCCTCATAAAAGAACCTAATTTTTTGGCCATTTAAAGCGAGATGATCAAAACATACACGGAAACAGAACACACGCTGTGCTAAAATGATCCTATGTTAATCAAAAGCTGTGCTGTTGGTACGAGGTCTTGCTCTCCCTTCCTTCCTTCTCACTGCCTCCTTTCTGACTGCTCGGGCACTTGAGACTCATTTGTCAACCAATTCAACCCACTGAGCCATCAGAGAACTGACAGTTAGCTGTCTCCATCAAGCTAACACAATAGTTCACAAAAGGATCTGACAAACTCCAGAGCCAGCATAAAAGCAGCAGCAAGAGCATGTAGTCAAGAGCAAGCGAGCAGAACCTTCCACTTTTTGACAATGAGTTTTTCAGTCAGCTGATCTCTTGAAACTGTATGGGCTTATCCCTGCAGTCTCAAAAGAAAAAGCTACATTCCCACACACTGATTCTGTGAACATAAACTACAGCTCTAATTCGTTTTTACTGAGTTAGATGCCCAACTCCCAGTAACAGTCAAAAGGAGCTACGTAACAAGCTTTCAAGATGTGTTTGAAAAAAAAATGACCATCCACCACAATTTTCCATAAAATGGAGTTGTTAAATAAATTCTACCATTAAGTGGATTGGGAGTAGGCTGGGATTCAGAGTGACAGAACTAGAATTAAGGTGGTTCAACAACCATTTTCAGGAATTTATATAAACACAGTTTTTGGTGAGAGAAATCTTTAAGATGGTATTTGTTTCTTCCACCCCTTTCCTCGAGTTTCAAAGTTAAGCTTTAGACTTTTCCCTCTACATACGGTTAAAGAGACCTTCTGAACAACCCAATGGCAAGTATATCTTTCATGCAATCAGAAATCATAACAGAAGCTACTCAAACAAGAGCTAAGCACAAGCTGAAGAAGTAGATTTGAGAACTGCAGAATTAATGAAGCTTTGTTCTTATTAATTTGTCTCTTGCACTTCAATTCTCTGTTCTCCAAGATATGTGCTTTGACCGAAACTTTTCCCCCAATGTGTTACTCTTACTGTTCATCTTCCACATGAATTCTTGTGTATTTAGGTAATGAGCAAATACAGACTACAATTTTTTCCCCTCAGTTGGAATATTAAGGGAAGGTATCTCCACAGCATGTAAACTCCTTGAACTTCACGAATTTAAAATCTACGAGATCTCTACTGCTTGTCAAATCTGTCAGTAAGCGTACAATGGATAAAAGAGGGATGAGAGAGAGAGATAAACACAGGGCCCCTGAGATACCAGAAGTATCATATTAGGGAAATAAAAGTATCCCATCTAGCAACTTATCACTGTTTTGCCAGAATTCGTATCAGATAGCTCTAACAATATATAAAACATGCTAGGAATCAGCATTAGCACATCGGTCTGTTTGTCCTAAAAAAAACAACAGAAAGTCAGTCACAATCTAACAGAATACATCTAATCGCTTCCCTTGACCCCAGTCTAACTGGACAGCCTACCTGAGAAAGTGGGTTGGGAGTAGGCAGGAGTCCACCTCCAGGCAGCAGACCTGCCACAGCATTAGCTGGTGCCAAGAGAGACAAAGCCTTAGTCTCATCAGGAATAACTCCTGCAGAGAAATAGCCTTGCATTAGAATGCATTCCATTTCAAAGGCAGAAAATACACAAATACACCCAGAAAATGTCTCCCTGATACACCACCTGAGTTTGTTGAAAGTACTTATGTTGGCTAAAATACAAAGCTTGATGTCTATTAATATTTATCATTAATTTTTTTGTCAGAATGAAACTTCAATGTGTGAAAATTTGACTGTTCCTTTTTCTCTACAAATGGTTAAGTTTCTAGAGCAAAAAAATAGCACAATACACACTACTTTTTTGTTAACACTGCCAAGATTTCATCACCTGTACTCGATTTTTAAGTCATGAACCAAACGTAAGCAAGCACAGTCGGTTCTCCAGGGGTGTGCTCTCAACTTTCAAAAGCTGTTTTATGAACAACGACTCGTGTCGGCTGCTTCACTATAAAGCACACAGAAAAATCAAGATACACAAGACAAAAAAAGTTTGATTTAGGGGTTAATAATATGGTACAGTTCACTATGTTTTCTTTTACACCTACCATATAAATTTTGTAAAACTTAAGAGAAGGTATGGAAATATTTTTTGTTGAATCAAGCGTAGGGCTTTTGCTGACTTGTCAAATGAAAATGAAAGTCTCTGCAGATCTTCAAATACACGCTGTGTATGTGTGTCTGTGGGTGGATGGGTGCATACATACAGTATATTGTGGCACATTCCTTACCTGTGCAGTAAAATGCATTTGTTCCAATATGTGCCATGCTTATTGTACCAAGAATGCTGCTACATACTGCCATTTCAGAAGAAACTTCTGGCCCAAAATCTTGCAGCCAACTAAGACAAGTGTCTTATTTTACTGCCTGCTCTGCACATATAATTTTAAGGGTCCTACTATGAAACAAGTAATTATGTAGGTATTTTTATTCTATCCAACAGCAAAAGCCCTATACAGATGGATTAATTTGTTAATGTGCCCAAGCCCCCAAAATGAGAGTTCAATAAAACAATTTTACTATATATTTGCAAATACCAGTAGTGTTTCTGTAATACATATTAAGAAACTGCATCTCATCATAAAACATACAATATGTACAGGGCACTTAAGAGAAACTGGATAAGCTGCAGAAGAAAACTGTTGGGTGGTATTTTCAGCAGGGCCTGGTATATAGTTCAGGCTGAACCAGGGAAAAGAACTGTAAAACACAACAACAAAAAAGAAAAACCACTGTTAAATAAAGGTAATGGTTCCTTCCACCTATACTGAGAAGTGCCGATAATATAAACAAATGTATAATACACAGCACTGTTATCTTGCTTGTGTCATTGAGCTGTCATCAATTTAGATACCAAAAGTTATGGAGGGAGAGGGGGGAAAAAGGTCATTTAGATAAAGGGCATTAATGCATAAATATATTAACATACCTACAGAGAGATTATGGGGTAATTTTGCATGCAAAATTATGTCTCAGAGGATATTTATAAATTATATCTAAACATTTCAAATTAGTGCAACTACAACATTTCTGGCATCTAAATACAAATCCTCAGACTTATCTTGAGACACCTCATAGAAGATCTGCATCCATTAAAAAAAATCATGCATCTGATCCTCTAATTGTTTTTTAAAAAAGTATTTAGAAATAAATAAACTACAATTTTAAAAAAAGCAATGAGGCCCCTCACCAGTTAATTTTCATGCTTCAAGAGTTTTTTTTACTGCTGCTTTGTTAGAACCATGAAATACTGCATGAATGTGTAGAAATGAAAGAAAAAGAAACAGACAAAAGAAACAAACATTAACCAAAGAACCTAAATAACCCCCCCAGCCATCTTTAATCTTAGAGTTCCTTCCAAATCTAGGAATATCACAGTGAAAATTACAAATACTAAACCTTACCGTAGACTTTGTGTATAGCTCTATAACACAAAGCAACAGCCAACACCAAAATGTCTGTGTATGCTAAAACTGGAGTGCGCTTGTGATATAGGGGATAATTATTGCACTAAACAGATAATAAACATTTACTTTAGTGACAGGCAATATTAATACAGAATTATCACAATAGAAAATGAAAGATAAAAGGGCCCAGTTCAGCACAGTAGTTAAGCATATGCCTGGCTTTAAGCACACGAGCAATTTCACTATGGTTTTAAGAATCTTGCTGTATCGTGCTTAAATAGCTTGTTGAATTGGGACCCTGGCAGTATGCATTTGCAGGGAAAACTATACTCCAGTACAGGGACAAAAGCATATGATTACAAAACCAGGGGCGTAACTTTATTGGCTGAACACATCTAGTGATACGCCACATCATTATGCCAAAAACATCAACATTCTGAACCGCTAGAACACAAGAAACAGCCCATGAGGAACTCCTTGATTTAAACAGGCTCATTACAATATTCTACTTCATTAATTTTATTTTCTTTACACAATCTGAGCCAAGACTACTGGGCAGATTTCTCTATGTGCCAGATTTATCCACCATCAAGCACAATGGACAAAGTCAGACTGACAAAGAGAAAAATGTTTTTACCCTTACTGGAAAAGTTAAACACTAACATTCCTCACCACGGGCCTTGGAGAATATTTCAGTACTAACTCAGATGGACAGACGAGGACAAGATGCCTTTCAACTATGCTGTTATACCTAAACTAGCGAAAGCAGAAGCAGTAACTCAATGGCAATTTCAGAATGTGTTCTGTGCTCTCAAAAAGCAGCACGTCTCAATCAAAGGTCATGCTGCAGATTCCCACATTCCAGAAATTAAGTTTTCATATCTTGTAAGTTTAAGGAATACAAAGATAAGACAGCTCCCCAGGCCTCAAAAGACAGCCTACAGCATTACAATGTCTTGATTATAGGTCTGAACCCAGGCCATGTACCAAATTTATTACTGTAGTATGACTTAATCTGCAGAGATTTTATTTAATGCAAGCGATCTGGGAAAATCCATTATTTCAGAAGTAAATCAAGAAACAGTACAATGGAAATCAATTACTTCTAAAGCAAGTCTAGAAGAGTTTAATAAGACTTCTGTAAGAAGAGGTGTCTTCTCAGCACTTTGTTTTTAAGGTAAGTTCCAAAAACCCTGCTCATTGCCTTTCAAATTACTGTAACACCCTAAAATGTAAAAATAAAAAGAAGAAGAGAAAATGTAGTTAACAAGTGGTTACACCAGGAAAACACTTGGGGACTTGAGTGCTTGCTGGCCTTTAGTTAATGTCTAGAATCCCCTGTAGCTGCAGAGGACCCACTGTTTTTCAGTCATCTGGAAGGGCTTTGCATTTGCCTTCTCCACTACAAAAATCACACACACAAATAACAGAGAGAAGAGTTTATTATTTAGTGAAATTCTATAAAATATATCAAGGATGAACAAGAAAACTTGGAATAAAAAACTAGTACCAGTGCCCATTTGGCACCTCTTGGAAGATCTCACTTTCAAATTAAACCATAATTATTCAAACCCTTGGTATACTGGACTTCACAATGAGAGTGAGCGCCTTTTCAGGGAAGTTCCCAACTAAATGCAGTGGCAGCATATCTCAAAGAAATGTTCATCTGCTCTCCCATGCACTCTCAGGGAGGGAGAAACCATTCTCGTGAAGAGATTTACGCCTACATGAAAGTGGCAAACACTTAATTATTAAGGCAAGATTTCCTTAAAATGTTGACCTGTTTGCATAAGTCCATTAAGGAAAATGTCTCATTGAGACTGATAAAGAGCAAAATTTGCAAATAATTCTGCCTAAAACGTTAATATTCTAAACTTGAAGACATACAAAACCAGTACGAGGTAAACTTTTCCACTTTCATTCAGTGTCACTAGATTAAAAAAAATTCTTTAATCCATAGGCCAATGGCAATATACCAAGGGTTTCAAAATGTTAATATCTTATATGTTTGACATTTTACTGAGATCTCATTTTTGTGAGAACTATACTGGAATAAAATGCCATCCTATGGTGGCTTCATAGGCCATTAAACAATTCACAAACCTTCTGCATATGGTACGACTATCAACGCTCTGTCAACGAATACAGTGTTTGTCAGATGCTGGGCCACAACTGCCGAGTCAGGATCATGGAACTTTACAAAACAGACACGCGATGAAACAGGCAAAGGAGAATCACTGAAAAAGAAAGAAATAAATTACTTAGATGGAAGCAAGTCTGACAGTACGAAACTTGTAACTTCTATTGTCTCTCCACTTTCACCAAACTAGGAAATTATAGGGGACTACGGGGTACTTCTTTATGCAAGAACACAGTTTCAGGTTTTGTATCAAACATCACTTTGTATGACCACAGATACGACATTACACTGAATGAAGCCAATTCACTGTAAAATTGCAGAAATAGTTTTATTGCCTCATTTGCAACTGGACATTAACTCTATTATGCACAATATATCTATGACCAGTCACCTAAATGCAAATTAGTTTTCATGACCTGTCTGTGAGAAGGGAAGGAGACGAAGAAAAACTTTGCTCAAGAAAGATAAAAAGTTACCTACTACGTATACCACCCAAGTTAACAAAACCAGTAGTTTTAAACTCTGCTTTACACCCCAAATTACTTATTAAGGTAAATTATGAAACGAATTGGGTAATGATTAAGAGACCACTATGATTTTACTTATTAACATAATTTCATAAAAGCTTCTAGACCAAACTTCATCATGCCGTTTCTCACATATACAGAAACTGCCAAGTTCATTCTGAAGGATGTACACTGCTAAACATGTGTGTCTCATTCAACTGTAACAGAACTAAACGTAAAGAAATTCAAGAAGCTCAGGTAGGCTACACTACAGTTGAAATCTCACTAATGGGTGAAAAGTTCCTAAACAACCAATCAGTAAACATGGACCTCTTTCCCAGATAGGTCCGTACCTACTCCACAGCTCAAAATGAGCGTCTGTCAGCAGAGCTGCATAAAAAATCCCAGACATGGAAAATCCAAAAGAGAATGTAGAAGTTTTGAGTCACTTGAAAAAAAACCCAGAAATATCTACTTCCTACAACAATAGGAAAGAATTGTAGGCCATACAACTGTGCCCCCCTCCTCTTCCCTGAAACAAAACAAAACCAAACCTCCAAAAACCAGAGGCAGAATCAACCTGGTAAAGGACCAGAATGAGTTTCAAAAGTCCATATATCCTGAGAATGGTGCAGATTTTGCTTTAATCAGACAGATAAACTAAAAGACAGCAAGAAAAATTGTTATGCAGACACAACTGTGCAGCAAGAGGAGTTAAAAGCTGCCTCCAGAAGGCACAGGGCAGGTACTGAAAGTAGTAGCAAGTCCTAAAACCCTAGTTCATAAAAAAGGCCAGGATACATGTGCTGTTCAGTTCTGCCCTCAAGTACCAGAGGTACAAATTAGCCTAAAGAGATAGCTCTGAAAAATATTCACTAATTCTTCATGACAAAGATCTACGTTTACTAACTAGATTCCCAGAAACAATTATAAGACTAGCTCTTCAAAATGCATCCCACTGCCAAAACAATTTTGTCTGGGCTGAAGAATGTTGATCAAGTCTTCAAGCACCGAAAGCGCAGAGCTAGTTGTCAGAATTCAGGAGAAAGGAGAATGACTTCGACATCAACGAGAAAGACATCCAAGATCTATTTTTGTTAGGGCAAATGCCAAAAACAATCTAACCTTCACCACCACTGAGCACAGGCTCAGCCCAAAACGCGAGTTATGCAAACACAAGAACTGCCCTAAACGTCTATCAGATCACGCTTTAATATACTTTAAATTTAACCTGATCTTAAAAACTAGATTGGAGCCAGCATATTGCAGCTTTTAAAATACTAAAATTAGAAACATCCACTTCATCCAACATCTTGCCAGATTTAATAAACTGGAAAGTAACATTGTAGCGATAAATGGCACAGAGACAGAAAAATTGAAACTGTTAGCTCTTTTGTATCTATGAATACACAGTAGCTTGCCAAAATGGTGCCTTTTCTTAGCCATTTGCATAAAAACATAAAAACCAAAGAAGCATTAGCAGTCAGTGTTTAACAAAATCATAGCAGTAAAATTTTAAAGAAAAGTAAATCAAGGAGTTATGGCATACCTGAATGGCACACTAATCTAAGCTCTAAAAAAATTAAACAATTTATTACATAAATGCAGTATAATATTTTCAAACATTCTTAAACTACCTGTGATAACATGGGAACATGAAACAGAGTAGATACTGTTTATATACGTGAGTACCACTACGTACTAAACTGTACAGCTAGCTGAATCTACAAAACCAACTGAAAATACGTAAGGCTGTGCTTATACAGCATGACATTTATATAAATCAGTGTATTTCATTTTTAAAAATGTATTTCCAGTCACTCTAAAATCCAAGCTGTGGCTGAGTGAAATTCATCAAGAACAGAATGTTCTCAACAGTTACCAAAAAAAGGCCATCATTATTCTAATTCACTAGAGATCGAAAAATTTAGTAATTCTCTCTCAGACATCATGCCAATGAATGCTGAGACACACGACTATTTACTGTGGTTGGTGTCTGAACAATGTACCCATTCTGAAGTACAGTAGATTCTGAAACACAGCAGATAAACAGGGAAATCCAACCTTCATATCATAACCTCTAACTACTCACTCCACCAAAGTTTGCTCATATTGCAACCAGAATCTTAAATATTAAATCTGATTTTTTTAAGGGATATTTCTGCCACTTACACAAACATTATTACTGATGTAAAATCAGGCTAGAATCAGGCTGGAGTGAATAGATTGTCCATGCAAGAGATGTTCTTCAACATTACCACGTTCATTGGGTGGGAAGAAACAGAGTTAAAAAAAAAAACACACAACACCCAAAACCCCAAAAAAGAACCAATGCATGTGCTTCACTTTGAAACAGAAGTTGTCATCCTTTTCTCAGCAGACCAGTGGCAATGGCAAGTAATGCTGGTGTTCTGATAGAGTCCTTGTATAACTTTCATCGGCAGTTATTAGACAAGGCAAAAGATCTTGCCAATTACTATGCCATTCAACATATGAAATTATTATTAAGTATGCTCCTAATTTTATCAAGCTTTAACTCTGTAGAATGTATTTTCCATCAGATGTGCTTTTGTCTTGGTAAAACTCTCTGTCCATAAAAATTTGACTGGATCATTCACGTCTAAAGAGCAAGACCAGAGAATACATTGGTTTCTCTATCAAACACCAGTGCATAAGACCTTTTATGTCCAATTTTCAGAGCAGAAACTTAAGTTTTGATGGAAAGGCAGTTTTCATACGCTAAACAGAATATGCTGAAATCAGCTTTTATATATATCTCTCTATATATATATATCTGTGCATACACACAGGTACCTTTTTTAAAAAGAAAAAAAAAGCACTCTCAGAAATCCATTCCCTCCACTTGTCAGTTTTGCCTATCATGGAGGATGAAGCTATGTGGAATACAATAAAGACAAGAACCAGGCAATGGAGTTGGGGAAACGCAGAAGAAGGAGGGAAGAAAGGGGTTGGGGAGAAAAAAGGGAAGAAGTCACACAGCTGGTTGGGGATTAAAGATGTAACATGAAGCTGAGGTATACATTAAACGTGTAATAGCTGATTAAATAAACTGAGATAAGGAGATGGATGAGGGGAGAGAAACAGAAATGTAGAGACGCTCAGGAAGTTATATCTAATCTGAAAGCCCAGGAGAATAAGGAACTTCTGCAGGGGACAGCAGAATCAGAATGACCAGAGAAAGATCAAATAAGGAGGTACAGCAATGGAAATGGGACTGGTGACTCAGAAATATTATATGCAAGAAAGAATCCCAGTATAATCTGGGACATAAAGAGATTCAGATTATGGAGAGAATTTACAGATTAGAATTTATATCCTGTACCCCCCAAAAATGGATGAACACCATGGGCAGGGAAAAGTCAAAACTTGAAGTTTAAAGGAGAAGGAACAGAAAAGGCTTTAGAAGCAACAGATAAAAGAACCTGCCACTATTGGAAAATACACCCCTCTTTGGTGTGAAATGGAATCTGAGACTCTAAAGCATCCTGAGATCAGATCCCTGAGCACCCCAGCGGAGACCCGCAGTGGGTCTAGAGGTGCCAGAGCCCTTGGCATCTCTGTATGGACAGCAACACAAAGGAAATGACACAAAACCTCCTTAAATGAGTAAGATTAAAAATTAACGCCAGTGCAAAGAAGTGCCTGATCTAGTATTAACTGCACAACCTTTATATACAGTTTTCAAAAAGGCTGTTTTTCCACCAAGACATACATTCTAGAATGAAGATATATGATAATGTTCACTTCAACACCTATTCAATATTTTCTACATCTTCTGCGCAAGGCCTATTTAGTTACACTGTATTTCCTCTTTCCTATTAATTTCCTCAGTGGCTTTTCTATAGTTATAAGTTTTCCATAAATACTAAGAAATCTTCACAATATTGCTACAAGATGAAGTGTTATCCTCCTCTTTCATTTAGGGCTTCAAAATACAAAAGAAATTTAGGTCAAATGTTTTAAGTAATTTTTGCCCATCCAGTTTGAGGTATCTGGCACCTGCATTACTGGAGTGATTTGCATCTTGTTGCCTTTTCACCCTCGGCGCATAGCCTTCACCGACGCAGCTGTAAAGACAGGGAACTCCATATTTTCCTATACCAACAAAACGACCCAGCTGAAGTGACAAGAACACCAGTGCCAGAACAAAGGAGGCAGAAGTCAGCAGCCAAACGCAGGAGCCCAGCCTTTTTGCAGAAACAACCTTACGCCAGGATACAAAGCAGTAAGTTTGCCCTAAAGGCTGGTATCTACTAGTATCTAACTAATCTGAAACATTACAGACACAAGGGAACAATGCAGATCTCCCTGGAGCCGTCTCTTCGCTTCCCACAGCCCAGCTCTACAACGTATCCATCACAGCGCACAACCCCAAGACAGATCCAATGCTTGTTCTGAGTACAGTCCTGTGGGGCCAGCATTTCCCTAGACATTCGTGCAAAGGAGCCCAGTTAAGAATGTATAGACAGTCTGGGGTATGGTAAAAGGAGAGTTGCTGGGTTGGGCTCTGGATTTGGGGATTTTTTACAGAGCACTTCATTCTGATACCACAAAAGTAATCTTTTAACATATTAGTTAATATGTATCTAAAACTACAAAGTCTCAGAACAGAATTCACCTATAACAACCTTCCTTAAAAACTGGGACAGAAAATTAAAATACAGAGCAGCACATCAAGTAACTGCATCTGTTTAAAGGTGAGTTACTTTGCTGGCTGCCAAGCATTAATGGTTCTGCCACTTAAGTACAGTTATCCCAGCTATTAACAATGCAACTCTTATGGCTGGAACTGTCCCTTAATTTCAGTTACATACACATTCCATTTCCTTCTAGCTTCAATTTCCAACACGAAATTGCCAAAATCCAACCCAAAGTAAGAAACGGCAAGAACACCAGAAATACTGCTTCTGAATTTGAATATATAACCAGCTAGCAGGATGGGTGAATTTTCCCGGTTTTGTGCTAGCAGGGATTGAAGACTCAATGATGAAAGAAAGAATGCTTTGTGATAGTTTTTTTTCCCCTAAAATAAAAAAATCCAAATAGTCTTGGGTATTAAAAATGATTTGACTGTGTTCTTGTTTGATTTTTCTCCAATCAAACAATCTTTGTTCATCACGGCAAAAAGACACTTTTTTACTTACATAACACATATGCAAAAGATCAACGTACAGTGACATTAGGTTCTGTAAAACAAATCCAACCAACGTGGCCAAAATCAATGTTATCGCCTAACTAACATAATAAACGCGTGTTATTTGTATATCAGCGATTAACTGCCCGTTTTGCACAGAATTCTTGGCAAGGAATGCATATTTATACCAAGATTTTAGTTTTATGGCCAGCCGTCCATAAGCTGCCTACAGTCCTGGAGGCGAACCAGGCAGCAGAGACAGCCCTGGAACAAACAGCTCCTAGAGAAAAACGTGCATTTGACAGGAGGAATCCTGCGTGTGACTGCATGCCATAAATGACTGTCTTTTCCCCACATACGTGCATAACGTAATCACGTGAATAATTACCATTGTAATAAGCACGTAACTCTTAAGGCAACGCTATCTGAGAAGAAAGAAGGCTGCAGAGGCACAGAAAGCAGCTCGCTCCGACTCGACTCGCTGAGATGCTCCCGAGCACACCCGCACAGTACTGACCGACGCGGGCCAGCGGCGATCTCGCCGCCTCGCCATCGGGCGAGCGAGCCGGCGCCCAGCCGAGGGCGGGGGCAGCCCGAGGCCTGGCAGTCTCGCCGCGGCGGGAGCCCGCTGCCGGCCGCCATGGAGGCAGGAGGCGGGCCGCCGGCCTGCGCTGGGGGAGGGGAGGGGAAGGCGGAGGCCGGGCCGCGGAGAGGCGGAGGAAGGGGCCCGCTCCTCGCGGGGGAGGGGAGGGGAGAGGGCCGCCACTCACTCGGGGGGGAAGAGGCGCAGTTCCTCGATCTTTCCGAGGAAGCCGAAGAGAGTCCGCATCTGCTCGGAGCTGGCGCTGGGGGAGACGTTGGTGACCTGGATCACGTCGGTGCCGCTGCTTGAAGCCATTGCGCTGCCGCCCGCTCCGCTGCTACAAACACATCGGGGAGAGGAAGAGCGCGTTAGGCCCGAGCAGCTCCTCGCTACAGCTCCGAGCTGCGCCGCCTCCTCCTGCCGCCTCCGACCCGGCCCGGCCCAGCCGCCGCCGCGCACAAACCGCCGCCCGCCTCACCAGCCTGCCTGGGCCGCAGTATCCCACAATCCCCCGCCGCCGCCCCACGCGCAGGCGCACTGCGCGCAGCGCGCGGACCCACGCAGGCTCACAGCCCGGGGCCCGCACTCAGCGGCCGCGCCTGCGCATGCGCGTGTCCCCGGCCTCTCCCGGGAACGCGCGGGGACGGCGCGTGCGCAGCCAGGCCCCAACTCCCGCGAGTGTGGGGGGGCGGGCGGCTCCGCCTCTGCGCACGCGTGACACCCGCTCCGTGCGCGCGGGACGCGCCGCGCATGCGCAGAGCGGGAGCGGGGGCAGCGGTTGGCTGGGGGCGGGAGAGGCGGGAGGCAGGCTGCCGCAGCCTGCCTCTCGCCTCAGGGGCTGAGGGGCCCGAAGGACGCTGAGGCTGACAGAGGGTATGGAGCCCAAGCTGTCCTTTGTGCCGGTACCACGAGAGCTCTTCCAGGTGGCGGTTCCAGAGCCCTTCTGGTCAGTCTTCAGAGGGGCGGATGGGTCTCTCAAAGGCCTCTACCCCGGCTGGGCTGGCACATTGCTAACGGTGCCCTGCCTGAGATGTTCCAGATGGGCTTGGTCATGCTGCTTGCTCCTTCAGAGCCCTAAGCTTAAAATTGCCGCATTTCAGACAGGCTAGGTCAATTAGTACATGAGTTAATTGTATGCACATAGACATGAGTGGAATAGGTATTTTGTTGCCTGGGTTCACTGAGATGAATGTGCTTTGAGTGCTCTCTACATTTTCTGCTCTATCGCTCCTGGCATCAGATTGTAAATAAAGCAAACGGTTATTCTCAAAGTCCATAAAAGTGTTTTTTAAGTAACGAATATTAATCATTCCAGGAAGTTCAGCCCTACCCCAAGCCCTTCCCATCCACTGTCATGATTTCTGCCTTTTATGAACCACCTTGAGCTTGCTTAACTCCTGCCTTTCCAAATGTATCTTCCTCTTACGGGAACAAACATAACTTGAAGACGTCATACAAAACTCTGGGATTTCCAGCACTGTTTTTTTTAATACTCAGTTTAAATACCCAGCATTTTCTTACAGAGTGCTGCCTGGTGACTTCCAAACAGGGAGGAGAGAAAAAAGGCGAATTAAAGAATGGTGGTAAAAAAACTGATGAGGCCGAAGTCCTTAGTCAAGAAGTAGTGCCTGAAGTGTGACAGTTTCTTGAATTACATGCTTACTTACTGAACGTGGTGTTTGGTCCTCAACTAATTACTTTTCAGTTCAATGGAACTAGTAGAAGGTTTTTTCAGAAGGGGTAGTATTTGAAACACAAACCTGGTGTTTGAAAGAGAAAAGAGCTACAGCTAAAAACTTCAATGACTAAGGGGGAAACACTCCTTTTCCATAACTTACTTCTCATTAGGAACTGCTGGTAGGATCAGGCCGACACTGACCTGACTCGCAGATTAAATGGTAGGAGCAGTGACTGGTCCCTGTTAATCTCAGGTGTTGGTAGGCAGCCAGAATCTTTGTGATATTTGTAATATTTTTATTTAGTTTGCAAACTCTGGACTAAAGGAAAGGGAAAAGGAAAAACAGTAAGCTGATGTAAAAGTGCCTTTTAATTTGGTATACCTCATGTGTATGTATAAAATATTCCCAGATTATTTGGTCTGGATTCACGCTTGTGACCTTAGCAAAAAGAAATGGGGGAAGAAGTAAGAATTTGGTGTCCTCGGTTGTGTCAACTACGGTTTCTAGTCTCGCTTCGTTCACAGGCCGTGTGGATTTGTACCCGGTGTTCAGGCTGCTCTTCAGGGGAGCGCTGCTGCCGAGGGGACAGGGCTTCCCCTTTGCCCTCCCCTTTGTCGGAGGGGTTTCGGCCACAGCTGCAAGCTGATCCGGATGATGACAACCATATACGGTCCGGCCGTGCGCCGGGATCAGTACGGAAAAGGCAGTTTTCATCTGGCACCAAGGTGACGGTCTGCCTGTCACCTTTCGCCGGAGCAGGCCCGTACAGCGCAGAACCCCCTCGGGGCGATGCAGGCGGCCCCCTCCGGGCCTGCAGCCCCGGGCGCTGGGGTGAACCCTCTCCGGGATGGCGGGGAGGGTTTGGGGCCGGCTCCCGTCTCGGCGTCGTGGCTTCCACCCTGCACCGTCGGGCGGGAAATGGCCGGGGCCGTGCCGCCGCGTCGAGCCGGGGCAGGCGGTGGCCCGCCGAGCGCTCCGCGGGGTGGCTGCCAGAGCCGGCAGCCCGCCCGAGGGGCCCCGCCAGGCCCCGCCTGCTCGGCGGGCGGCGGGGCGGTGCCGGCCGGGCTCTGGCGAGGATGGCGGCGGCGCGGAGAGCGCGGGCGGGGGACCCCCGCGCTGGCTTCGGGCGGCCGGCGGCGGAGTCGGGCCCCGCCGTGCCGCAGGGGCTGATCCGGGCGGCTCGGAAGAGCGGGCAGTTAAACCTGTCGGGCCGGAGCCTCAGTGAGGGTGAGCGCGGGGAGCCGGCCCCGGCGCCTGCCGCCCTGGGGCGGTGTGGGTGAGCTCGGTGCCGGCGGGGACGCGCTGCTCCTGGCCCTTTCCCGTAGCTGGCGGTTACACCCATTCCTCCCCGCACCTCGGCCGGGTTTGCTGCCGTGGAGGGCCGGGGCGGGCAGGGCGGCGCTGGGCCTGCCGCCCGCGCCTTCCTGCGGCGGGGTGGGAGGCCGGGGGAAGCGGCTGCGCTTGTGCCGAACCCTCGGCTCTCCTGCAAACCGCCCCACTCTTCAGCAGAGGGAACAGGCGCCGTGTTTGCAGGTGGTTGCTGGCCGATTCCGCGGGCTTGGTGTTCCTCCTGTGCCTCGGGTTTATGCTTGGCAACGCCATCCGGGCAGGACAGGAAAAATACAGAGGGAGCAACAACAACGAATATTTCCTGCCATCTGTTTGCAGCTCAGCTTACGTTTGGCTGTTGCTGGCAGATTTCCATCAGCTTGTTATTGTCAGCCTTAGAAAAATGTCTCTAGAAAAACAGTTGGCTGTATGTGTGTATGTATATATGAAAAGCACTATAACAGGGGAAGTCTGAGAGTAAATATCAGAAGAATTTAGTTGATGCGTGTATGTTTGTGTATGTAGTGCCTCAACATGTGTGGCGGATAAATTTGGACACTCCAGAGGAAGCTCATCAAAATCTCTCTTTTGGTGCTGCGGATCGCTGGTGGGAGCAAACAGATCTGACCAAGCTGATACTCGCCTCAAACAAACTGCAGTGTCTTTCAGAGGATGTCAAACTTTTGCCTGCGCTCACTGTTCTGGATGTAAGTACCATGATCCTGTTATGGTCGAACTGTACCCTCTCTGCAGGAGGTGGGAAAACATGGTCTTAGATCTTTGTTTTCCATTTCCCTGCAATGGTGGATGTGTAGGTGGTATTGGTGTATTCTCAGGATAAAGAAAAGATTGTTACAGATCACTGTTAGTATACCCATTTATACGCTGGTAGTGGGTACTGTTCTGTAGAAAGATCTAGAAATTTTTATTATGGACACTGCAGGAAGAGCTATTATTGGATGCAGCCACCTTTCCTGTACATCCCCCCCACCCCCTTCATACCTAATCTATTAGTGTTTACTATCAATTCAGTAGAATTTTGACAGATTGGCAGTTGCAATGCTGCTGTTGGTAATTGCATTGAGGCATGTACATAGCTATTACTTTTATACAAGATTACTCTGTGTATTAGGTTAGCTTGATTTGTTTCTGGGTATGGAAAAAAAACCTACAAGGTGCAAATTAGTAACTGTATTCTAAAAGCCTTTATTTTTCAGGTGCATGATAATCAACTGACATCGCTTCCTTCTGCTTTAGGACAATTAGAAAATCTTCAGAAACTTGATGTCAGGTAAGTACATGTTACAAAACTGGAACATGAGAAACATTGCAGTGACTTTCATAGTGTGAATAAGAGATTGCAGTGTATCAAATTTTCTTTTAGCAAATTAATTTCAGATTTTTAACTAGAGAATATTAGTATATTGAGAATCATAAGTTTTGTATCAAAACTGATAATCTTAGGTTTGTTAGAATTATTTTCACTGATACTCAAAGTCACAGTCTCGCTTGGGAGGTGAAAACTGGTATTTTGAATAATCACACAAAAGCAGTATCTACATTCATGTGCCTCAGTCTGGCAATTTTGTTGTAAAGGAACAAAAATACTTTTTGTCATGAATAATATGATATGATGTCATATGATAATATGTCATGAATAATTATTGGAAATAATTGTATAGATGTTGTTCATGCTGGAAAGTTCATATTCTTCTGTTTACTGGAGTAATTTTGTAAATTTGTGCACAAGGAGAAAGAGGGCATGCTGCCACTGTGTGTGTGAATGTAAGATCCAGCTGGAATATTGTAAATTCAGATGAGCATTAAAAGTATTCTTGAACAAATAAACAAACATAACTAATTTCTCCTAGGAAACTAATCCATTGTAGAGGGCTGTAAAGTTGTAGGAGACAGATTTTTCTTAAAGGTGACGGTATCCTGAACAGCAAGCATATGTGCATGCTGCACAGTGAGAATGTTTTGCAGAAGCCTGTCTCACTGCAGATGTAATTAACAGCTAGCCTGTGCCAGCACGGAATATCCAGCGAATCTGATGCTGGATGTGCTTCGTACTTGCTCTAGGCTCTGAAGAGTTTGTGTTTCAACAGGCTGTGTGTGGCTAAGGTAATCCAGCTGATACAAGTGTTGCAACCCTAGTTTGGATAGCATCATACGTAACACAAGTGTTCTTTATGGAGTTACGTTCTTAAAACTGCTTAGTAATTGGGTTTTCCCTTTGTGTTCCATGTTTTAATACTAGCCACAACAAACTGAAAAGCATCCCAGAAGAGTTGATGCAGTTGTCACATTTGAAGAGCCTTCTTCTTCATCACAATGAGCTGAGCTGCTTGCCGGATGGATTTGGACACCTTGTCAATTTAGAAGAATTAGTAAATTACAACTTTTTGAAAAATATTTATTTGTGCATAAAGGCTGATTTATCCATGTTTTGCTACTGCTAATTAAAAAACCCCATAGCTTAAATGGCAGAACTTTGTGAATATTCTAATGACTTATGTAGGCTGTCAGTTATTACATGGCGGGGTTGTTTTTTTTTTTGTTTGAAACGAAGTTTTGCTCTTGGTTTGCCAAATATTTTACGAAAAATCAAATCTCCTGTGATCTGTCAGTCATGGGAGACTTGTTTCTTCCATTCACATTTGTACCAGGGAGATCCTGAAGATGTCAGCCATCTAATTTTAATGTTCTGCCAGTAATTAACTTTGCAGTAGCAGTACTCGTGGGATATTTTAAACATCTCTATTTCTAACCTCTCTCTCTCTTCCTCTCTCTCTCTTTCTTTTTTTAATCTTCAGGATCTGTCCAACAACCATCTCACAGACATTCCAACAAGTTTTGCTTTGCTCATTAACTTAGTGCGACTCAATTTGGCTTGTAATCAACTCAAGAACCTGCCTGCAGATATCAGTGCGATGAAAAGTAAATTAGTTTCCTCAGATTATTAAATGCCATACAGCCAGTTCTGTAGTTGTGTTCAGAAATGTAGTGCATATTATTCAGGATTTTAAAAATACATTCTTAAAGAGTTACTGTGTTCTCAAGAATATTAGTTCAGAATTATTTAAAAAATCAGCTACAGCTACTGTGTATCAAACTTGAGTCCTCTTATGGTTCATATTTCTCAATAAATGAGACACGGAATGATCAGGAAGGTGTAAGGATTAATATTGTTCTGCTTAGAAGTTGTTAGCTTTAAGACTGCAATAAGGAATTTGACCAATTTTTTTTCTTTATTGCATATTTTGAATGGCAAATAAAGCATAAATGAGAGTTGAAATTATTGGAGAGAAAAAACCCATAAATTAGAGAGTGATAAAATTGACTTCTGATTCTGAATGTTAACCATCAAGGTGACTAGTGGTTGGTATGAAACGTGTATTTTAATAGCTGTGGCAGATCTACAGAACAGGTGGTAGACTGCCAGCTTTTATAAATGCTATAGAAATTACCTGCAGATCTTTCTGAGATGGTCTACAATATTAGACCCTTTCTTGTTCCCTCCAGTCCCTTACTCTATACAAGAGCTAGTGTCTGGCAGTGTCATTGAAAGCATTCCAGAATGTCCTATGAAGAACAAATGAAAAGCAGATGCCTTGTTTTCAGAAAGTGACTTTTACTTTCTCTTTCTTTTCCATTCGTCACTTGCACGCTTACTTCCATAGGCTTAAGGCAACTGGATTGTACTAAAAACTACCTGGAAACCGTACCTTCTAAATTAGCCACTATGGCATCTTTGGAACAACTTTATCTGAGAAAAAATAAATTACGTTCCCTACCAGAATTTCCCTCATGCAAATTACTGAAGGTAAGGTTTGAAATGGTTGATATACTGTAAATGTATTGGCTGTAAACTTTTAAAATAATAGCTGTTACTTTAAACACAAATTTTTGTGAATTGCTGTGATCAAAAGTTTATAATTCTGTGCATAGAACTCTATTTAATACATCCCCATTTGCAGTTACTCTTACTGTCCACATTGGTCAATCTTAAGGTCATTTGGAAGACAAATTTGCAGCAGTACTCTTCAGATTTGGAAAATGAAAGAAATATTTAGAAGAGGAATGACTGAAAAACTAGATCTAATATTGCCTGCAACAGTTCTTTTTTATCTCTAGGAACATTTTCTGGATAAATTTACTTCGTTCACTGTCATTTTTTTCTTTGTAACTGCAGGAAAAAGTATACTTTTTTTTTTCCTTTTAGTATAGTCAGATCTTCCAAGTATTTTGTAGCCTTAATTCCCGATATGTTTAAAATTGAAAATCGTCTGCCTCAGAACATTAGAAATTTGTTACTCAGCTAGTAGAAAAATGATTGGGCCAATTGAATGCCTATATCACTGTGTTGTTTCCAATGACCAAATCCTTCAAAGAATGCAGATACCTTCTTAGTTCTGCATAACTCTGAACTCGGCAGTTAAAATCCCAAGCTGTTTCAGCATTTTCTAACAAAATTTGTGTTGATATTTCAGTGTCTTAGTGTGTCCAGCATCTGTACTCTTTTTGGTCTAAAGAGCCATTCAATTTTTCCATTATAAGTGAAACATTTCCAATAGGGACATGGACAGCTGCCCTCTCAACTTCCTGTAACTTGGAATTTAAGAAACTTCTTGAGCAAAGAAGTCATTGACAAGTTCTTGACAAATGCAGAGCAAATGTAGTCCTAGCTTGGAAATGGAACTCAAAGCTGAAGGTTCTGTGATGGTTTCAGAAAAGCTAAGTTCAGACTTGCGTCTCTGGATCTTTGAAGGCTTTGATATTTCATATGCAGATGAAAGGGAATCAAGAACTGTGTTTTCTCCACGTCACCATATGTTTTTGCCAGTGCCATGATTTAGGAGATTAGTAAGTTATAAAGTAATTTCACTAGAGTGACATAATTGTAGGCGATCTTTGTTTCTGTAGGAGTTACATGCTGGTGAAAATCAGATTGAAATATTAAATGCAGAGAATCTGAAGCATCTGAATTCCCTCTCTGTATTGGAACTTAGAGACAACAAGATAAAATCAGTTCCTGATGAAATTACTCTGCTTCAGAAGCTGGAGCGACTTGACCTCGCCAACAATGATATCAGTAGGTAATACTAAAAACTGCATTATGTCTGTGATGAGGCATAGCTAATGACATCTAGTTCTATAGCTGATGTATTTCACTTTGTAAAATGTAATTAAAAAAAGACTCAGTCATAAAATGGAGGAACCCTTTCTATATTGTGTAAATGCTATGATCAAACTGTGCCTTTCTTAAATGGAATATATTCTGTATCTTTTTCTTTGAACCTCAGCTTCAGAATACCAGGCCATCTGACAAGCCATTGCAAATTCTTTAGAATTTGTTTTGAAGCTGCTTTGAAATGAGTTGTTTCCATTTGCAGATTGCCTTACGCATTAGGGACCCTTCCTCAGTTGAAATTCCTGGCATTAGAGGGAAATCCTTTAAGAACCATTCGAAGAGACCTCCTGCAAGTAAGCACTAGAGACAATATATAAAGTTTGGTTATGTTACATATGTATGTTATCCAAATTGTGTAGACAAAATTTTTAAAAATTAGACAACATGCAGGTTTCAAGTAGCCTGTGCAACTTTAATCCATCTCTTGTGTGTGTGTGTGTGTTGTGGGTTTCGGTTACTCTTTCCACTAGAGTCTGATGCAGTGCATAAGATCATGGGGACTGTGGAGTAAAGGAGGTTGTTGCTTTATAGGACCTGTTTCTGATTTGCTACAGAAGTTATAATATGTATTGCAAATGAAGCAATGGATGTCTGGGGGAAAAAAGGGTAAGGCAGCTGTCTGCTGCATAATGCTGTTGCAGTCACAGTTCATTGCAGGCCTAGGCGAGAACTTTACATGAGGCTTTTCCTAGCTGAGCATGGATTTCTGTTTTTCATTTCCTACTTGCCTGAATTAAGGATCTAGGATTCAATTTCCAAAGTGTATTTGATGGCAGGTGCGTTTTGAACAATGACAATCTGATGTACTACTATGTTTTCTTACGGATGACCTACACCTCAGATCTGCGTCCTCTCTGTAGGTAACCAGCAAAGTGAAGGTGTCACTTGTGAGTGAGAAAACAAGTACGTAGGGCAGCAGGGAGGCTGGAGTGCGGGCACTACCGCTGCTATAGAATTCCCTTTTAGTTTTTCCCCAGCAGGCTCCTTTTCTCGTTGGTGGTATATATTACTTGTTTCTGTGCTTTTGCCAGTATTATAAAATAAATGTTTACAAAGCACTGGGATTCTCGAAAAATAAGCAATACTGAAGACTCTCTGTTGAAATGAAATTTTGTAATATCTGTCAGAAGGGGGAAAACATCATGTATCTGATTAAGTGAGCATTGTATGCATTAAATTAACGAGCAAGGGTTCTGTGGATGGAAGTCATATATGATTCCCGAGCTCAAAGTTGGCTTAAAATTTACATCCAAAGGAGGAGTTAGGGTTGCCTGGCTACTTTAGATCTGGTATTCCTTAGCTTCTGAGGATTTGCTGTCTTTCAAATGTACGAGCATATATGTTTGTAATTTCTTGTGTATATTTCAAATTTGTAACAAACAACAGGTACAAGGATTCCGTTATGACATTTTATACTTGTATTGTCTTGATCCATTACCAACACTGTAAATTCATATAACTGACATTTTATATGCCTATTTAGATTTTTTTACACTTGATTTAGAGGAGTAATTGATAAAGTTTGTAGGGTTCCCCGGGCACTTCTTAGCAGCAGGTGAATACTGAGATTAAGGATTGGCAAGGACTGGGGGATAAGTATAGTCTAGCAGGCACAGATTCTTCTCTTGTCTGTCCTCGTTCCGTCTCGTCTTTTCTTTTTCCTCAGACCTTTCATTCAAGTCCCAAACCCATTCTTGTTTCTTGATAAATTTCCAGTCATCTTCTGTTAAATCCTAGTCTCTCCTTTTTGCATAACATACATCACCTGTCTGTTGATTTTTGTTTTATTGTCTACTTTCCTCTCCACGCAAGCCACGTGACTGTTACTCAGGTTTTTGTTTGACCTTCACCTTCTCCTTAGAAGTTTCCAGGTTCCTCCATATTGGCCTCTCTTGTCTTGCTCAGCTCAGCACATGCCATACCTAGCCGTGCCTGCAGTCAGTCCCAGTCTCCGCCAGCCTCTCTTTCTCAGTCTTTTGCCTTCTGTTGTCTCACCAGGTTCCTTGTGAGAGTTCATTCCTTTCCCACTTCCACATTTCCTTTATCCCCTCTGCATTCAGATCAGTCAATCTCCTATTGTGTGTAATACAGTTGTCAGCTAGAATGAGAAATGTTAATTCATATTCAGTGCTTCAGGTCAGTCCCTGGTTTTAAAGCATCAAGGAGAAGCATGCATGTAAAACTGTAAGGAAAACATAGCTTTATCCTAACACAAATGGGCTGGATGAGATTATGCTTAATTACTCATACATTATGCAGATAGTAACCATGTTTGACCAGTAGAAGTTGCTATAAGAGGATTGAAAGTCAAATCATTGTAGAATCCAGCTGTTAAAAATCCATGCAAATTATGTAAACTGCAGTGTTTTTCTCAGACTTTACAATTTTGGACATAAAAAGTTACTGGAACACTGAACAGTCAGCTTCCTTGAAATATTTTAAATTTCTTCTCCAAAGCATAATTGTTTTAGACCCTTTTGAAGAGAAGATTGAGTTTATTTGAACATTTTTTCCTTGCTCTTGGAACTGGCTAACTACTTGAGATAAAAAGCTAAAAATGTGGAGCCTGAGGTAGTGACACAGGATTGGAAATTTTCAGCTGGAATAAATAAACAAAATTGTAAATAAGCAAGTTCATTGCAAAGAGGGTTTTTCTAGAGGAAGCGTTAGGGGGCTTTTACAGCCAGCAGTGTATGGGCTGTCATTCTTCATTGTCAAACAGCTATATAAATACTGGCTGGCAAATGCTTACTGACTTTCTTTTTTTTTTAAAAGAAAGGCACCCAGGAACTTCTGAAATACCTAAGAAGCAAAATGAAAGGTACGTTGCTCTACTGCATTGCATTTTAAAGAGAATCTTTCTAAGAAATTAAAATAAAGTAAAACCTACAGAAGGTAGCTGTTTAATCCAGTTTCCTTCAGTTATCCTGCAATAATAGAATTTTCTTTACTCAACAGTTTGCTCTTATATTTCAGTGCTGTTTCTTTTTCTTATTCTGTTAGATAATACCGAATAAAAATCATTATTGAGGATTATAATTTAAAAAAACAATTTTAAGTGTTTTTCCGCTGGTCCCTTTATGCATTTTGCATGAGGAATTCCAGCAGCTTTTTTATTTTTCCCCTGAACATCATGGGAAGTTTACATAAGGGGTTTTTCTTTTTAAGCTTGCCATCTGTATGCTGGCTTGGTCACAGTAGAGTAGAGTAGGTGAGATTTTTCAAAGGTATTATGTATTATTCATTCGTGTAATAACATGGGCAATACAGTCCTGCGATTCCCAGAAAGTACGTGCATAAAAAAGTCTGCTTTAAAGACTTGGTGATGCCATGAAGTCCACCACGTAGCTGAATAAGAATATAAGAAGTTTTGGGGGAGAAAGTAACTGATTATTTTAAACATCATTATAATCCTGGCCTGCTAGAATTCATCTTTCTACTATCTAATAGTCTTGATCCCAACATTCCCTATAGAAATAATTAAGAAGTCATAAAGCAGAAAATCAGATGAAATACTTCAAGGGGATTCCTTCTCTGTGCAAATGCTGTATGTTTTTTGCAGAATCCTCTCTTGGATTTAAAGGTCTGCCTCTGTGGATTAAAAACCACCTGGATGATTCTGTATCACATTTCTCCAACAGATGCAGTACTTTGTAAAAACGAACTGATAGTATTAAAAAAGTGGACAAAAAGTTGCTAGTTGCTTCTGTGCACTCAAGTCACTTTCCAGATTGATACCTGGGCTTCTAATTCACTGAGATATTTCATCATTTGTGTTTTTTTTTCTTTTTGTTCTGTGTTTTCTAAACAAAACCATGGATATGGCCGTTTATTTTTTATCATATAGGAAACAGGCTGTCAGAGTCTTTAAGTAACTAGCATGCTCAGAAGATGAAATCCTTTCAAAACAGGACTTCAGTTTACCATCTTTAGAAATCTTCATCTTTCTTAAGTTTTAAAACATAAAGTAGGCAAAATGACCGAGTTCACTGGTCATGTTAAATATAATATGGAAATGATTATGCTGCACTTAAATGGCAAAAAATGCTTAACCTCTTAATTTATAAGGGGCCTTGATAATACACGCGAGCAAGCAACTTTTATTGAAAATGGTACGTGTGAATTTTCCTTTTTGTTAAGTGGGTTTTCTCTCGGTCTGCCAGAGGATGGCAGTATTAATTAGGTTACTGCAGCGTATAAAATTGCTTCAAAGTGTCAGGTTCCATGCAAGTCTGACATATTATTAACTTGACAAAAATTAATTGGATGCTAGAGTACATACTCAGAAGCTTATCTGGTGAACTATAATAGATAATATAATTGTGGATTATAAAATTAGCTAATGTCTTGCATGTACAGCAATGCTTATGATTTTACTCTGCCTGTTACGGCATCTAAGTTGGAGCTAAACCAGTAGCAGTCCTATTTCTGTAGAGGTTTAAACTGGAAAAAGTCCTCCTTTTTTTTCAGCTTGTTTTTGACCCTTTGGACCTTTCTTAATGACAGGATAACTAGTTGCGGTTAGGTGCAATTGTTAGTAGACTTATTGATGAATGCTGCTGAATTTCCATCGAGTTTTGTTCAATTTCTTTTAGTGGAAGTTGGATTTATCGTATGTTTGGACTTCTAGCAAAGCTTCACCCTACTTACACGTATGTGGATCCCCAGGGTGTGATGCTACACCTCAGATGTGCAGAACAATGCTTTTAATCTGCATTTCTTCAACATTCAAAGTAGCCTTGCAAAGCCAATAGCTTTTTTGTGTGGATTGTAGACAGTGATCAAAAGGAACTCTACAAAGGAGGGTATGATGAAGGTTTATAAATATTAATGTTTTAACTAAAATTGTGGTCAGATTTCCTGTTCTGGATATAGGTGCTCTGGATCATCACTTCTAGCCCCAATTCCCTGTTTATCATTGTTTCTAGCTCCCCACCCCTTGGAGGCTACTGCCTAACGTAACAGCTAGCTACCGCTAGCGTAACATCTCTGTCGCTTCCTGACCTGTTTTTTCAAAATCCAAGTCAACTCCTCTCCCCTCCACCAGCCTAAAAAAAAACAACCCGGAAACCCAAGAGTACAAAAGACCTTTACTAGAAAATTCTTGAAATAATCTGAATCAGATTATATTCAATTAAGCCAGAATACAGGAAGAACTAAAAAGGGTGATGGCTGGTGATGAGGGACACTAAATCTGTCCATCTAGGTCATTCAGAACACCACATCTGACTGCAGCCTGTAGTTTGTGTGACTATATAGTTTTTTTATCTCTAGATGATGTAACTAGCCCAAACGAAGAGCCTCCTGTGACAGCCATGACTCTTCCAAGTGAGTCAAGGATTAACATGCACGCCATAACTTCACTAAAATTATTGGAATATAGGTATGTGTTTTGAAATATTACCTATTTCTAAGTTGTAAGAACACTTAGAACACTTTCCTATTTTTTGCCCTTTTTTTTTTTTTCCCTTCATGATATATATCTGCAAATCCTGCTGCATTTGTGCATTTTTAACTTTAATTTGTGTGCCTGGGAATAGGCAGATTTGAATTGCAGTTTTTTAAAAATTATTTCTTTGTATTGTCAAATATTCTGCAGTAACATTCCTTTTAACTCACTGGAATGCTTAATACCTTCAGGGACTTTTAGTACCTTTTAAACTTTAGCAATTTTCATTATGTCTCAAAACCTCTTGTCGCAGGTGAGTATCTCTTCAGCTCTTTCTTAAATCTAACCAACAATGTAACTTGTTAGGTTGGGAAAGGGGAGAAAGCCCTGTTTGCCAAGAACTGCCGGGTGAGATGCATAGTCCTGCTGAGAGTTGGAATGTGGAAAGGACCTCACTGGTGAAAGGGCTGGGATGGCTTTGGTCACCACAAATGTTCAGAAGCTCCAAATTGAGCAGTTACCTGAGTTACACATCACTGTGCTGGGGATGTTTTTTGAGCTGAGAGGGGGAAATCTGTTTAATGCCAATCTGGCTACACTTTCTGGCCCAATATGCAGCATTCACACGTTTGTTGAGGTAGCGACGTAACTCAGCTCTTACGGATTTTTCTTAAGCAAGATCACAGATCAGGGTGCCAGTGTGAAATGATATTATCGCCCAGATGCCGTGTAGCATGGTGCAGCGATCGGTAACTTTCTGATTTAACAGTCCTTCAAGGACTTCAAATTGTAGATATTTATACGCCTATTCTACTACTCATCTTTTTCTAAAAGAAGGTGAATACATGTTGTTAATAAATAGGAAATTATTAACTTGTTCGTATTACTCAGCTAAATGCTTTTCACTGTTTAGTGAGAAACAGGCAGCTGTGATTCCTGATGAAATGTTCAATGCAGTCAGAAGCAATCCTGTTGCCACTGTCAACTTCAGCAAAAATCAGCTGAACGAAATTCCTCCAAGGTACATTTGTAAACGTCGTTCTCTTTTTGTTACTTTCTTTTCTACTTTTGTTCCTCAGCGTCTTGTGCTTTTCCTAATCAAGTATATTTACACTTTATGCTATGTATGTGTGTGTACACTCACACACACAAATGAAAGTATAATTGAGATGCCGAATAATACACTTGTGTTTCTCGTACGAGCAGCATGCAGGTGGGTTCATTGATTAGCATGAAGATTGCAGTACAGAGAAGCTTGGCTATACTCAATGGTGCTTTCATTACATGGTGTTTTTCATCTTGCTTTGCTGAGCATTGTGGAAATGAATGAGGGGAGACTGATGTGACTTCTCATAATAATGAAGTGCTGTACTTAACTACGGTGTACTATTGTTTTCTCTACAAGGCAGTCTTTTTCCCATATGAGGATAATCTGTGTGGATTCACCACTTTATTGGGTGATAGCTTTGTATTATAGCCGAGGTTCTATTTAAATTCAGTTTCTTCATATCGCATAATTCTTTGTGGTTTTTTTTATGGAAGCCTGAACGGTTTCCATGCCTCTTTTCTTGATAGATTTTGTGTCCCATCACATAGCATTTGATATTATTGCACTTGTTACTTCATCCACAGTCAAGGAAAAGCTTTCTGTTAACACTAATGGGAATAAATAGCCTTTTTTTGTAAGGAGGAAGGTTGCTGCATCTCTGGTAGCCCAAGAAAATCACGAAAGTTGATTTTTAAGGATACCACCACATTTGTGGGGGTGACGTTTCCATTCTTGGACCCAAGCGTGCTGAACATTTAACCTTTAGCACATAGAACTTGAAAAGGTGCTATCTCTTTCTCATAAGAAAAAATCTCTTTTCAGTACAGTTTGTAGAAAATCAATTTAGTGAGATAATGCTTGTGCCTCCCATACTTTTTTCACTGCATTAGAGGCTGTTGCATTCACTGGGGAGGAAGGTATAGGTGTGCAGCTCCTAGGTGCCAGAGAATTCAGTGGCAATCCAGACAGGAGAGATGAGTATTTTCTCATTTAATTACCTTTTGTTTTTAGGGCTAAACCAGAGATTCTGTTACAGAGATTCAGCAACTAACTTTTTGAGCTTTTAAACATCCTACGCCAAAATGTCTTAATATAATACCCTTTTACGAGATGCAGCAAATGCTGTGTTCCTGGAATTGGTAATAGCAGAACAGTGGAACAGAAACCAGAGGTGGAAATAAAATAACCTCTTTCTGTTTGACTGCTAAAGATGATAGATAGAGTCTTTTTGTTAAAACATTCGCGGGGCAGGAGATGACAGTGATGGTCATCTATGCCATAGTTTCTGAAATATCTCTTAACTGCATTTAAGTGAGTAGGCTTTTGCAGTAAAATTTGCTCTCCTAATCAGTGAGAGAAAATTTACTCTCTTAGTAACTTTAGAAAAGTGGTTCTGAGCTTTGTAATTCCATCGAGTGTAGGACTCCAGGACAGGCAGCTTTCACAGGTGAAGTTTCCATTATCTTCACTCCACAAAATTGCTTCTGAAGTGTCAAGAAACATAGAGTGTCTTTGATTTGTAGAATAAAGGAGGGTTTTTTCAATAACTTAGAGTGCAAACATGAGCTTATATAATAAAAGTATATTCGTATTGGGTTTCAGGATTGTGGAGCTGAAAGACTCGGTTTGTGATGTCAACCTTGGCTTCAATAAAATCTCATCTATTTCCTTGGAGCTTTGCATGCTCCATAAATTGGCACATTTGGATATCAGGTTTGTGACGTGTGTTGGACTTCCTTTCTCGGTAACTTATTTTCGTGCCTTTTTAAACCAGCCATCTGTTACAGTGGAATAGCAGTACTGAAATAGTTTTTCATTTCCCAAAATGCCTCCATGACAGTTGAATGACCGGCAGGTCTGAAATAGCAAGTGGCCTAGATTTAGGCATCGGTTAAAGAAAAACGCAAAAAACAAGTGGACAAGCTCTGAGACTCGCTGTGATGAAAGGTCTTGTCTCAGTCATAAAAGCGTCTCAGAGATGTTAAGTTGCTATCTAAAAACAGCCTCTCCTCCTCCCCCAAAAAACCCTACACCCCCACACCAAAAAATCCTGGAGGATAGCTGGGAAGTAGTACAGTGAAGGCACAAACGCTGTTGTGCTGCCTGAAACAGAAGCTGTCTATAGGTATTTTATTTGCAATAGATAGTTACTTACTGCCATTTTACCTTCTCTACTTCTGAAAAATGCTCGTTGCATTTGTTTCGACACCAGGGTCAGCTCGCTGGCATTTATTATCTTTGGTGTTTCACAAAATTAAAAGTAGCAAAGCACAGTTGCAGAGGCAGGTTTTTACTTTGATTTGGTTTAAAGTAATCTGCCTGTGCCTGGGGAGAGTCCAGCGAAGGGCCACCAAGACGCTGAAGGGACCAGAGCATCTCTGCCGTGAGGAGAGGCTGGGAGAGCTGGGGCTGCTCAGCCGGGAGCGGGGCAGGCGCGGGGAGATCTCACCCGTGCCTAGGGCAGGAGGGTGCCGAGGGGACGGAGCCAGGCTCTTCCCAGCGGTGCCCAGCGCCAGGACCAGCGGCCATGGGCACACACTGACAGGCAGGAGGGTCCCTCTGGACATCGGGAAGCACTTTTTCACTGTGAGGGTGACCGAGCACCTCCAGGGAGGTGGTGGAGTCTCCATCCTTGGAGACGTGCAGAACCCATCTGGATATGGTCCTGGGCCACCTGCTCTAGGGGGTTGGACCAGATGAGTTCCAGAGGTCCCTGCCAACCTCAACCAGTCTGCGATGCCGTGACAAACGTGCTGCTGATGCAGGAGTTAGGCTGAAGATTGCAGGAATGGGTGATAATACAAGACTGATGAGGGAACAAGGTTGAATATCTCAGTGATTAAGAATTTAGGTCTAAGTCTGGGCATCTTTTAGTGAGTGGTCTTTATTTTCCTGTAATGCTCTTTGTGTCACGCTCAGGCCATCCCTTGTTTGTCCTTACAAACCCCTGTCTTCCTTGTATTTAAGAAAGCTTCTGAATGGCTTCCTGTTGTGGGAAACACTAGGGTAACGGTAGCCATTAACGAGTTTGTTACAGCAATTGGATACCAGGCTAAATGAATTTTGAAGAAGTTTAGAGTTATCCTACTGATTCACTTTGGCACCACGATCTGGGCAGTTTCGTGAGCTTTCCTCTGAAACCCGAGGAGCTGAATTGCCAAGCAGGTTTGTGGAGTTGTTACACGCTTTGAAACACTTGGGAATCTTTAGAGGACAGACTTTTAAATCTTCTGCTGGCAGAAATGAGAATGCAAACTTGGCTTGCATTAGCAAGCATCTGTACTTTAGCATGGTCTTGACCCATTTATGAAGCAATTAATTGGTTTAAGGCAGCTGTTAGCACTGATAAATATGCATATTCTGTCTCTGTGGATTCTTAACTAAAACTTTGTAGAAGTTAGTGATTATTGTTTGTCTTCATTTGATACACAGAAATAATTTTTTGACATCTTTACCTGAGGAAATGGAGGCACTGACAAGACTGCAAATAATAAATCTTTCTTTTAATAGGTGAGCAACTATTTAGATTTTTTTTATACAATAATAAAAAGAACCGGGCTGAATTCAATATGATTTTCCTGTGAGGTAAGAATGAGGAGGCACTGGATCAACTAGCTGTGAGCTTAAAACAGATGAAGTGCATGTACTTCTTTACACAACGGGTAGCGTGTTTTTGGAACGTTCTGTCACTTTTGGAGAGACAGTAGCAACTGGTTAAAAAAGGGATTAAACAATCTTGTGAACAATACATCAAAAAATGGATACCAGCAGGAGCACCCTTTGGCATCCATAATACAGCAGTTCCGAATGATGGAAAGCATGAGGGGAGCGGTCGGCGGGAAGCAGCCGAGTGGCGTCCCTGAAGGGATCTGCTGTAGCTGTGTTGCTCGCAGCGGAGGCCCAGCGCGGGGCTGGAAGGCCCGCTCCTCTGACGCAGCAGGGCATTTCTTAAGTGCACGGAGATCAACTGGCCGTTGTTCTCCTCCTTTATGCTGGTGACTCACATTCCAGGCTTGTCAAACGAGCGTAGTTGGCCTGCAGTTCTGCTAGAGGTGCTGAGCTGTCACCGAGCGCGTTTTGTTCACCTTGTTCACCGTGTGCAAGGTAAAATAATGGATACTTCCTCCTTTCAGAGCAGCGTGTTTAAACGTTTACCTTAAATACAGAAAGCTAAAACGCTGTCTGATTTTAAAGGCTGCTAATTTTTTGAATGCCCTCTTTCTGACTTTCGTTGGTTTGCCTCCTTTTTCTTCCTGAAGATTTAAAGTATTTCCCAGCGTCCTGTATCGCATCGTAGCACTGGAGACTATCCTGCTCAGTAACAATCAGGTTGGGTCCATAGACCCTCTGCAGCTACAGAAGATGGACAAGCTTGGAACACTGGACCTTCAGAACAACGACCTCCTCCAGGTGCCACCAGAACTTGGAAACTGCGAAACTCTGAGGTGTGTTTTAAGTGGTGACCTGTTTTATATTCCGAGTCATTTCTTCAGGGCATGTTCTGTCAGAGGAAGAAGTACCCACAGGCAGCGTATGTGTTTGTAGGTCTCAGTGCACAAAAAGGGTCACTCTCACCATTTGTAAAACAACGCAACTTCCTCCATATTTCCTCAATATTGTAGAGAACTGGGGGAGTTGTTTCATGATTTTTTAAAAAAATTGAAAGGTTATGTTGGTTTATGTAAATGTTAGAGCCTACGTCGGTTACCTTGTCTGTACGTACATACACACTGCTGGTGCACCTATAGACAAGCCGGGTAGGTGAGCCATAGCGCTCCCTGTCAGGACATTCAGCTCCTTACCTGTGTGTGTAACTCGCGTTGCTACAAAAGAGGCAGGGTAACATCCTCTGAATAATGTATAAGGAGACACGACTGCGAACATCCTTACATAATACTCCTCAAAGACGACAGTTATGCCTAAGTAGTCTGTCGTGTCAAAGACGTCAAATTACTGGTCCCTGTGGTTTTCCCCTTTAAGGACACTTTCCGGAGGGGCTTCAAAAATACAAAATAGAACACCACCCCCACACCCCAAGCAAAAAATCTCCACAGAGTTTTATGAATATCAAAGAAGAGTGGGCTAGCAGCTAAGCTAGAAAGCGGAGGGTTACAATTTAACATAGTTTTTGCCTTTTATTGTGCCATTTCTATATTTCAGAAGTTCTTTTTCTTCTGGCAGAGGCTTGCTGAAGAAGTAGGGTATGTGTGTATTGTGTGCCTACAATAGTAATACACCACCACTGATTTATTAGCATAAATTAAAATTCAGATGTCTCTAAAGAAGATAAATTAGTGTGAACTAGGGAAGCAGAAATTCTTTTAGTAGAACAGAAGATGAATTACTTATGAATTTCAAAAGATTCAAGTATCTATGTGCAGCGTATGAACGTGTTGGTACAAGGAAAAGTCTTTGTAACTCAACATCTCTCTGTTTTTCTAGGACACTTCTGCTAGAAGGAAATCCGTTCCGCACCCCCCGAGCAGCCATTTTAGCAAAAGGAACAGCTGCAGTGCTGGAGTATCTGAGGAGCCGAATCCCTGCCTGATACAATCGCCCGTGTCCTTGGCAGGCTCGGGAATCGAAGCACAAGCAAAGTACTATCCTATGGTTTGTACTGCCTTCCTCCTTCTTCGTCAACTGTTTGTTAACCTGGCCTGTGCATTTATAATAATGTTTGTAGTTTGCATGTTGAGAAGGAACGCACCTATGAAATATTTTCCCCTCCAGGCTGCATGTTTCAAGAGTGCATTTTAAAATACCACCATGTATGCTTACACTTTTCGTAATAAAGAATGCCATTGAAATCTGCCTTCAGTAATAGTGACAATGTTTTTTCTACAATTAAGCTAGTTTTTAAAAGACTTATCAAAGTATATCAAAGTATTTGAGCAAAAGGCAGAAGTAACCTTTTTGCTTTTTGCATGCCTGTTTTATAATCTCCCGCAAGGTGTTTGGTCTCTCTTCACTGCTGCCTCAAAAAATTGGTTACTGGTCTGTATGTGAACCCTTAAACTGTGTGGTGATGGTAAGGATACGTACGAGCTGTACTGCAGCCTCTGCGCGTGTCTCGTGTAAAAGTAAGCAAAATGTGGCTGATGGTGGTAGCTGCACTGGAACAGTAAATGTTTCCTGTTGGATGTATGTTTTGAGTAAGACTATACTACAATTAAGTTTTCTAGCCAGTAACATTTGGATACTTCTCTTTTTTTATTTAAACACGCTTCCACGTCGTGAAAGTGATAGCTTTGTTAATAACAGTAATGCATCAGGGATATTACTAATATAAAAGGAAGGGCTGCCTGACGCTGCTTGCTCTGTGACTGCAGGTCCATTGCTTCTCTTTTAGACTGCTCCAGGCCTGCGCGCTGGAGTGGAATTGATGCAGAAACCAGATGGATTCCTGCTGGTAGGGTGTCGTGGGCTGGGGGTTGGTTTGGTTTTCAAACTGCACCGAGAAGAAACGACCGACTGTCGTGACGCTGCGTGGCTGTGTGTACCGCGCAGGTGCTGTGGGTGGGGTACGCACAGGGCCCGCAGCAGCGCCGTGAGCGTGTGGCCAGGCACGACGCCGGGCCGAGGTCCTTGAGCAGCGTCACCTATTTCTTCCCAGTACTGCGCCGTCCTCTCTTGCCAGCAAACAAAATTTGATGCCTTCCCTATGCATGACTACTGCTTCTAACTGCAAACTGCAGAATTCCTTGCCATCTAAAATTTAAATAAAGAAAAAGCTTTCAAGTAAAAGGCATCCTTGCTAAGCTTTAGGAACAGCAACACGCCTCGCTCTTGATTCTCCTCTTCCATTCAGCTTCTGTATGAAGGCTGCCAGGCTGACATCGAACGGGTATCCTTCCTACGGTACGTGTTTATAAGGAAAAATGTGTAACGAAAGCATTTTCCTTTCTCCGCCTGTCCCTTCTGTAACACAGCAAAACTTAATACGGTCAAGTTAAACTTTCCAGGTTTTGAATGTGTCCAGAATTAACTCACCCTCAGGGTCTGCGAATGCAGCGAGCACCTTTCAGCAGAGCGAGGGTGCGTGATGCACCTCGCGCACAGCTGCACCGGACCGTGGCCCCGTGCGAGAAGGACCAGAACTGGCCCGCAGGGCTGGAGGCAGCGGAGGCCCGCTGCCGCGTATTAACCTGCTCTGGGCAGAGAGGGCCTGGGGGCGGCGGGCGCAAGGGAAGGGGAAGGCAACGCGGCAAGGCAAATCTAAGCTTTTCTTCACAGGCTTGCAGTCGCTCCATTTCCATATTTGATGTCTCGCCAGACGCTACGGCTGAACAAGGGGAGTTGCTCAGTCTCTCTCTGACGTACCTGGTAATTAAAAGGAGCCTTTCCCTCAAACACCGCTTGGTTTGCAGGTAGATGCCGTGAATGCTTCTGAAGCTGCAAGTTAAATGCCTGATGGGAAAGGTGTAGTTACCAGGTACCTGCACCAGTTTCAAAGGGATGGGTTGGTCACAACCATCTCGCTTCCTGTAACTTGCAAAACAGCGTTTTTTGAAACCTCAGCTCTTTTCCAATAGTAAAAGATGACAAAAATTAATTACAATAAGGTGACATTTTTATTATTTATACAATAAAGAGACTTTTTAATGTTATTCAAAACACTTTTTTAAATACTGAAAAAGTTGGGTACACCAAAGCCGAAAAATGGCTCTGCTATACACTGCACAGCATTGTTTTAGTCCCTGTATTTGTTTTATGTACAGAAGCATCTGCAAAATGCATTCTAAACACAATATGCACCTTACGGATAAGTGTCATACATGAAATAAAACTGGAAGGATACAACCTGCATGTGCAAATGAACTAACAATATAATTGATTGCACTGAATCAATAGATTTAAAATATAATTTTGAAGTACCTTTTTGCACATAAAATGAAGCAGCTTTCAAGTTCAGTAAGTCTTTATACTGCAAAAAACATTAAGTACATTCACAATCTATGTTAATAAAGTAGTAAATATTTCTTCATTCAGCTTTATTTACATTAATACTGTAATTAAACTGAAAAGTACAGTTAGTCATTTGTAATATAGCAATCTTTTAACACATACAAAAATGACCATTTTCTGTATATAATTTAAGCTCAAAATCACAATTATCTCAAAATATTAATTACAATACAGCCATCTCCATCATAATTAAACATGTCTTTTATAAAATGGTAAAATTTTTAGTAAAGTAAGCTGTTGGTTCTGAACTGGATACAGTACTCACAAGTAGAAAACGGAACTGATGAGAGCGTTTGTTCTGCCCGGGGTCGGGGCAGGGCCACACGTGCTAGCAAAGAGACAGAGAAGGCCCCAATTGACAGAGATGAAGCCTCTTGTGCTGCAGGGCTGTGGCTGGGTTGGTGGTGCTGCAGAAAACGCCTTACAAGGGCCGTGGAAATTCTTATGCAATGCAGTGATGTCATTCACTTCCAGAATATTTGCTGGAATTGTCCAGGAAGAAGATTGGCAAAAGGCTTTTTTTTTTTTTTTTTTTTTTTTTGATAAACGCTTTAAACTCCGTGATTCGCAAATACTGTCGTTTGAAATTTGCTTTTCCATGACAGCTGCCGTTAGCTGCTCCGCACGCCCTCGGCGGGGCAGAGCGCGGGCGTCCTTGCCTGGCCTCTGGGTGCCACTGCTGTGCCGCACACGTGGCTTGATGCCCGCCATCACATACCCAAACCGAAGGTGTTCAAAACAAAACCAAACCACCGATTAATTTATATCCTATCCAAACTACTGGCCTGAAAGTTGTATCGTTATGTTGTATTCCACTCACACTGGCAAGACTGACAAGTGAAATAAATCCTTACATCTGATTGATTGCCTGAAAATGAAATGGTACATCTTTGTGCGCTGCTTAAAATTAAATTTTTGAAGGCAGAAGATTGGGGGAAGAGCGCTGAGGCAGGACGGGGAGGCGGTAGACACTAGCCCATGGGTAGGGAGCTCAAACCTCAGATAAAATTTTATTCTCATTTGGCAATTCTAAATGTAAAATCCCACCAGTGAAAAATACTGCTAAGGTAGGCGGTGACCCCGCAGCCCACGACTGAGGCTTATCACCTCCCGTGCCTGTTTTTGAATTTTGGGAAATGGATACTCGTGTCAAATCTTACTTCTGTTTTACAGGGGGAGGGGGCAGCACTCCGGTGAAACACAGAACCCACCTGCTCCTGAGCTTAGCTTCCGCTTAAGAGGCTGGGCAGCACAGACCCCAGGCGCTAACCCTGCTGCTGTCAGCGGCCGCTTCCCCGGGGATGAGCACCCCCGATTCCCATCATCCCGCTACTGACCCCTGGCTCTTCTCTCGAGACCAGATCCTGCACGTGAGCAGACTGACGTACAGCTTTTCATTTAATACTGCCTTTGCATTTACTGTTGCATATATCTCTATCAGATATATACATATATACACACATATCTATAAAGAAGCTTTTTTTTGATTGCATAAGGTAATTAAATGCTATATTACAAGCCAGAGAGGTTCAACCAAGGAACGTCTTTACATTCAAAATGCTTGCTAGCAACAGCAAACCAATCTCCTGAACATTTCATACTGTAATTTTTAGTTGGAATTTTGGCTCATGAAGATTAGTGGTGGTCTACAACATTAGTGATTTCACTTTTCAGGTGTTCCTATATGAGCTAAAAAATATGGCTATTACAGCAACGTTTCCAAGGTCTTTCATTCCTGTTCAGAAAAAGGCCACCTGTAAGAGCCTCAGCAGTCTTTCAGGCTGAGTGTTCCCAATGGACCCCTGGAAACCGGTGCATTTGCTGCCCCGCGGATGCACTGCGCTCGGCGTCGGGACCTCGCCCCTCGGCCTGGCTCTCGGCTCTCACCTACACCCTCAGCTCTGTCCTGCCCCGGTACCTGCGCTGAGACGCCGGCCAGGCACCCCCGTCCCTGGCTGGCACCCCGCCTCAGAGCTAGCAGAGTGTCGTGAAACATAGATGCAGACATGGACATGCTAAAAAATACCTTGGAAAACATCAAAACAGATTTGAAGATGTTAAATGATCGCTGTGATGAACAACTGGCTTCTAAATATCATAGTTTATCAACACCCAGATAAAAACCACAAGCTGTGAATGGGAAAATGGGTAAATTATTAATTCTGGAGGGTCCTGCAGGCTTCCTGGGGTTTGGTCTTAACTTTTTTCTCAAAATAAGAAAAGCATTTTGGAAGCAGATTTTTCTTTTTTTTAATTTTTTTTTTCTTTCCTCTTTTTTTTTTTTTTTTTCCTCCTTCCTCCTTTTTTTCCCCTTAAGAGCTGCCTTGTAACAAGACTGCAGAAAAGCAAACGAGTTCCTACCAGCCTGGCCACTGGGTTTCTGGCACACCGTGTACTCGGCGAAGGAGGCCCCGCAGTCGGTTTTGGGGTACGAGGGTAGCGCAGGAATGGGAGGTCTGGCACCCACCACCGAGCTCCTTAAAACTTGCTGCAAAGTGAGGGTAAGGGAATTACATCGCAGGCTTCCTTTCTTAATCTAGCCCTTCCCTGAGGATCGTTAAAGTGTTTATTGCACGGAAAAATCTAAAAAAGCCGAACTGTGCGTTCCCAGCTAACAGACCTATTGCCATGGGGACGCGCGCTGCAGCGCTACAGCGAAAACCTGGTGGGGCAGAGCTGCCAGCTGCTCTAACACAGCCTGCGTCAGCCAGTATGAAAATTTCCATGAGTAGCTTTAGAAAGATACTGAGTTTGAGTGCTTGTGTCGTCGGTGTGGGACGTACGGTGCATTTGGGCGACCTGAACAGCCTAAAGAAAGGAAACATCTGCATTCTGAGCCGGTGCTTGCCTGGATCAAAATTCATCCACACACACATGAATGTGGAATGCACCTCACGGTGAACTGTCACCTGCCTCCAGCACTTGCCATATAATCATATTTAGTAAAAAAAAAATAAAAAAATCGTAATTACGTGCAAAGCATGCACATAGCCTGGTACCCGACCTGCAAACCAGGTTGTACGTGATCGTGTCTGTGAGGTTACAGGAGACCTGCCAGGAAAGACAAAAGGTGCAAGTTATTTTGAAGGACTAAGATAAAAATCCTAAGTAGTCCCATTAAAGTAATTTTAATTGCTTATAATACTAGTGCTAGCTAAACATCATTTCAGCCAATTTGAATAAAAATAATGCCAAAAAGAAAATATTTGGTATTTTTTGGGCACTGGGGGTTGATGTTAAAGCTTCGCTACTGCGTGTTTCAGCTGGGAGTCCAAACTTCCCCCCAAGCCCCTTTCTAGGGTCGGTGGCAGTTTTGGCTATGTTAAGGAGTTCAACGTGACATTCCACTGCACTAACTTAATTTTATAGTAATTTCCTTTTCATTATAACTCATTAATGAAAGCACTCAGCAATCTTGAAATATAGTTCTGCCCACAGCCCCGACTGATTATGCCACTGTGCTTTAAATCTAATAAACTCAGCATGCAGAAAAACAGCCAAGCACAAAAGATGGTATGAACAAGCACTAAAGCTCAGTTGCTTTCTTCAGTTTACCAGTTTTTACCTGTACGTTGTTACCTTGGTTCTAGGTCCTAAGGCAGAGCCCTCGTCAGCCTTCCTATATCTGCAACTCCCTACCACATTTTTGGTGCTACGTGTGTAATATGTGTATTTAATGCTGCCACGCGTCTCGGGAGCCTGCCTGCTTGCGGGGGGGCGGATGGGTGCATCGTGTTCGGAACGATGACATCAGACAGCGTTACAGCATGATTCAAAGCTGTCGTAGTCATTCACTTCATTTTCCTGCCCGAAGCAGAGTCACAGGAAGGATTTCTGCGCTGGGGAGCTGGGCTGTCATGAAATGCCTACGGGGGGTGTGACAACAGACGTGGTGGTATACGCTGCATCGCCCTGCGGGTGCGCGTGTGGTCACATTCAGAAGAGTGATTTTCTGCATGAAAAGACAAAGGCAGCTCCACAGAGGAATCTAGGTGCATAAACGCCTATGAAGGGACCTAATTACCATTCGACATAATTAACTAAAAGCTATGTAGGTGTCTACAATTTTCTGAATAAACCCTTACTTCTTTTTTTAAAGGGCAATGAGGACTTAAGGATGGAAATTTTAGCCTCTGAATTGCCATGAATGTTAGAATAGTTTTAGATGGGGTCTGCCAGAGCCTGTGTGATTTGATGGCACATTATGAAATTACATCCATGTGATGGAAAACTGAAAGCTGAAAAAATTGAGCAAATAACGATCCAAAACCAAATCATGTGAATTCAGTAAGCTTTTTCAGCTTGTGGTATCACAAAGGTTTTAATTTACTAAAAAGTATTAATTATTTAAATTTATGTTCTGAATATCATAAAATCATTTATTCAAACTGTAAATTTTAGGATTAGCATCAGCTATGGCTCACTGTGGCATCTGGTGGTATGTTGCCACTCCGGTGGTACAGAAGCTCTTCCAGTAGGAATGCTTGCATGGATAAAGTAAAATTCATGTGATGTGGGAACTCGCTTAGTCAGCTTGGAATTCATGTTTCATTAATATTTATACTAATAAGCTTAATTGTTCCTGTTGATTGAGAAGAAAAAGGGAGGTGCAAACAATCAGAGAATAGGGGACTTACATGCAAATGTAGAAGTGTCACTTTCCAAATGGTTGCTCAAGAAATCCCTTAGCGCAGCCGAGCCCTGGGCTGCAGCTCTGCACTGACCCAGCGCGCTGGCTCCAGCGCCACAGCCCCGCCGCACGCTACTGCTCAACAGTTGCCATGCAGTTAAAAAGAAAAAAAAGGAAAAAAAATCTAAACAATTAAAAAGGTGCTTCATAATAACATTTGGGGATAGTTCCTACTGTACTAATTTGTAATTTAATTTTTATGTATGGGGTACTTTAGCTCTCCTTTCCTATGCGCACAGGTGGACTTCGTAACACCACCCTCTCCCAACACCCGCACCCGAAGCGATTGCTAGGCGCGTAGCAGCCTCGGCAGACTTCTCTTCCATGAACTTGCCCGGTGTGCCTTGGGCCTGGCGTAAGCCCCTCGCACACCAAACCGCCTGCGCAGGAGCTCCGAGCCCTGCTGTGTTTCAGCGATGCCAGGGACACATCGGCTAACGGGAACGCTGAGAGCACCTTTCGCAGCTCTGGCCTTCCGCTTACTGTACACAGGACTGCAGTGGAACTCCACAAAGTGTATTTATACCTCTGTGGGAGGAATACTAGGTCCATATAGCAGACAGGGCTTTACACATAACGGCCATATCTCTTTTGAAGTTTAGTTTAATTTGAAGTATAATTACCTTGGTCAGCGTGCGCTTGACGGGAAGAGAAGAAAGGTTTAAGACTTTCTAGAGGCTCTTGCAAGCAGAAAAGTAAAACGTTCCTGGCCGTGCCCATGTGCTCTAGCTACACCCCTCTGACCTGGGTTTTTCAGGGTGTTGCTAACCCAGCTGGAAAAGACGCCAGTGAGCCCGGCCCTCCCGGGGCAGGTTCTGGCTCTCCCTGCAGTCCATTGCCATCGGTGTCATTCCGGTCAATGGAAACTAGATCCCCTGAAAAAATCTTGTGGGAGGTTTTCTTATGTTTTTCCGTCTTGCTGTCAGTTACAAACACGACGGACGCCTGAACTGCTGAACCAACAGCAGTTTTGCAAAGTTCTGTGCTGTCAGTATTCTCTGCTGGGAACAGCACCAGGACCTTTACCTTCAGGGCTTTCAAACTGCGTACTTCGGTGGGAAAGCTTTTCCCAGGCTCGCTCAGTGTCTTCCGCTGCTCCCCCTGTGATGCATCGTATCTTAGATTAAACCTGCTCCCATTCATTTTAAAGAGACTATTGCTCAAATAAAGGATTGTGTAAAGCTTAAAGCCTCACTGATAGCGAATATAGCGAGCAGGGGCTAGCAGAGCCTGGACCAGAGTAAAAATACAGAACAATGTAAGACTGGGGGAATGGGGAATGTAAGTAAAGGGCCTATAATTTTAAATTAAAAAGTTAAATAATAAAATTAGCAGCAACAAAAGAAGTTTTACTGCCACCCATCACAACCTTCTTCCATTTATGAACCGTACCTGTCACAATTCACTGTTTGTCCATTTAGTGTGTTCACATGGAATCAACTAAAAGTGTCAAACAAAAGGAAGTTAACCAATTTTCATGTAGGTTATTTATATCTAGGTCCCAGAGTTGACAGTATAATTTATTAAGTATCTCACCCTGTATAGTGACATTTTTACTAATTAATATGGAGCCAGCTATACACACTGCATATGTACAGGTATTTTCATAAGGCATATAATATCTTTGCATTGAAAATAAATGAACATTATTTAATTTAATATATACTTTCTTTGAGGTGTTTATGAAAATATTTTTTCTCTATATTTTTGTATGTGACATGATAGAAATATTTCATGGGAAGTACAGGTTAATATATTTTATCTTTATAAAGGCATATACAACTTTGAGGCAGTGTTTCTGATGGACAGCAGAATTCCTAAAGAATTTGTATGTGCTTCTGTGTTTTGAAATCATATGAAATTGACTTTAAGAAGTAACTTGATTAAAAAAACGCACCAATGCACAGCCAGAGGCTGACAATTAAAACTAATACATAGCCACAGGAACAATATATTTATATAGTTAATATATTTTTTTCAAGATGATTGGTACTAACATATAGTATTATACATTTGGCACTACTGTTTGCCATTGGTCCAGCAATTGGCAAAAAATTTGTTTCCTATGTATAAATCTGTTTGAACATTAGATCTGGCTAGACATATTTACTATTTATAAAAAAATATTTAGACAGTAAGCTCACGTTGAATAACTAGGTCTACTGTATTCTGGAAACTCTTCAGTAGTAATACAGCTTTCTCATGTTCCATATGTACAAAACTGTGTCCATTTGCCTGTAACACAAAAACAAGAAGAAGAGACATCAAATGAGATTCTATTTCGTGTCTTCATTTTGGGGGAGCAAAGGGGTATACAAAAATTAAAAGCAAGGCTAAAATAAATAATAATCATATAATGATTTCCCACAAACAGGAGTTTGACTGTACCACTGAGAGAGCACATTTCGCTCTCCCTCCGTTGGACAGATACCGCACCCCTGTGCTTCAAGCAGTGGCTGGACTAGATGACCTCAAAGGGCCTTTCCAACCGAAATTATTCTGTGGCTCTATGATATTCCGCATATTTTCTGAAGAAACAGTAACGCTGGGATGTAAGAGTTTCAAACGCTGTGAAGCCCAAAGAAAGTTAATGCTGCCAGAATGCATTTCTGACTACAAAGGAGGCTCTGGCTCAGATCAGATCCAGACATACTGCGTATACAAAAAGGGAAAAATTTACTGAATAAACTGTTCTGCTTTGGTGCTAATTAAATCTGTTACAGCCTGTTACAACGCTACTTAAAATAGTCAAATTTTAAACATAATTACCAACAGTTTACTGAGTGTGATCAATAAGCCAAAGCAGAAGATCCACCATTCTACAGAATAAAGCCCGTGAAGGTGATCCGTTACGGAACAAAGACAGTGCTCGCTGCAGACACCTGCCATTCAGCCATCCCTGGAAGCCTCAGGACCGCTCCCTGGGGGCCAGGTAGGTCCTCAGACTCCCGTGGCCCTACTGCAGGGCTTGCACACAGCTGGGTAAGAGCTCAGCTGGCTCTAAGCTCCCCCTTCCCTCCCCAAAGACACCGGCAGAAACCTCCGCTGTCCTTCACCCGTGGAGCCCATCGCTAAAGGCACAGCGAGATGTCCGGGAACGCACGGGTGTACAGCTGGGACCGGCGCTCGCAGTGGTTATGGAGCCTGCTGGGGCCGAGAAGGTAATCGAGAGATGGGCTATAGGGCCCTCCGTGGCAGAACCTGGTCTCTCTAGCTTACAGCAATTCTATAAACACACCGCACTTTAACAATATATATGTATTTTTTAACTAGCATTTAAAAATAGGCTAGTGAAGCCTTCACACTTTGGTTAATAAACTACCGCTGCTGTGAAATTACAGCCCCGTAGAAGAACTACCAGACATCTGTTGCACATATCCAGACCATTATACATTGCTATCTTCTTGGCCACAACAAAACCATACTACGCCATATTATATACGGCAGACAGACCGCAAGAGCCACCCCGTACCAGCAGCCAGCACGGCTGAGGTGTTGGACAAGCAGCACGAAGCGGCTGCCAGAGCCCCGCAGGGTGCTCACATCTCCCCAGCCCACCCGTGCCCGCTGCCGGTCGGCTCCTCGCAGAAGTGAAGATCCTGCCCCTGGTCCAGGCGCTTGCTGAAAGGACGTCCCACGCCCTCTCGCTGTATTAAGAGATGCCCAGCCCAGAATGACAACTAAAAGCAGCGCTGCGCACACACCCCTGCAGGAAGGGGAAGACTGTGAGTGTGGTGGTGCTTTCTTGGCACTTGAAGGTTTCTGTTCAAAGGTATCAGCTGCTGCGAGCTCTAGTGCAGAAATGGCAACGGGCAGGCACAGAGCACAGAGAACAGGCAGCATCCCAGCGATAGTGGAAAGTAGCTCGCTTTTATTCAGCTTAATACAACATAATATATGTGCTCTGAGAAACACGAACACAAATTTCAGGCAGGAAAAGTTTCAAAGACATTCACTTATGTGCCAAAATTAGGCAGCCATTGGGCATTCACATCGGACTCTGATGTAATTCAGAGGGACTGAAGAATTTCCAGTTTATTCACCACACAGCTCACTGGGATCTGTATTGCTCATTCAGAAAAAAAAAAATAATAAAAGAACCTGCAAACAAACCTGAGAGCAGGCCAGCTCTGCCTACTCTCCTTCTCATTTTCAAGCTGCGCAGTGAGGCGCAGGAAAATGTTGTGCAGGTTCAGCTCTAGCTAGCGGAGAAACCTCTTTCCTACAAGAAAAGTTTCTCAGTGGAAGAGGGCAGTAGGAGATACACATCCAAAAATACCTAAGCAGGCCACACCTAGAGGGATTTGTTATTTAACATATAAATAAATGATAATCAGAATCTACTTCTTTCACTCCTGCTGTGGTCTCACGTTCCCCACAAAGTATGCTATGAAATCCGCATATATATTTACACATTGAGTTATTATTTAGTTCTAATTATTAGACAGAAAGAATAGTTTTTAGCTGAATCATGGAGCCACCAAAACACGATTTCTTAGAACTGAAAGGCAGCCTTTAACATATGGTGGCAAAATTGTACGACACGGCTGATAGAGCTGCTCTCTCCTTGCTGACAGCCTTAGCAGTCATACAACTGTGTTCCTCCTTAAAAGTCATCTATGAAAACTGCTGCTAATTTTATAACAGAAAAATCATTCTTACTTATCAAATAAATTACTTAAGAGCTTATGACACAGAAAGGAAAGATACAACAGTTCTGCTCCCCCCAGGATCCCAGCGGCGCCGTGGGCTTCTGGACTTGTAAGGACCAGAATTTGTTCACTGCAGAAGACACACAGACACTCTTCTGTCAAAAACAGGCATCGGGCAAAACCATGTTTCAGAATGACAGTTTCTCTGTGAGCTGGGTAAGTCCACCCAGGGAATGTCAAGCCTTTTAATTTTTAAAGTTTCTAAAGTTCTTTTACCAAAACTGCTTGGGGAGACACATAAATGCATGACAGAAACATTGCTGCTTCTCCTGAAAACACCCTGCTAAGCAAATTCTTCCATGTAAATGTTTAAAAAATTTCCCCTTGGAGCCTTGGTCTGATAATATCTTCCTGTGAATCATCTTGAGTAAACTGAATTCACTGCATGGGAGCACAAAAGGTGCACAGGCATCGAGGTGCTCCAGTAACGGTGACACTGGGGTTACCTGCCATGATAATACATAAAGGTGCCAGCCAGTAACGCCGGGGGCTGAGAAGGTAATCGAGAGACGGGCTATAGGGCTGTCCGTGGCAGAACCTGGTCTCTCTAGCTTACAGCAATTCTATAAACACACCGCACTTTAACAATATATATATGTATTTTAACTAGCATTTAAAAATAGGTTAGTGAAGCCTTCGTGCTTCGGTTAATAGACTACTGCTGCTGTGAAATTACAGCAGAAGTGTCAGACAGACGTGACGGGAGGGAGAGTCTGTAGCACGAAGATTTAGCTGATACTAAAAGCAGGATCACGGGGCAGACAGCGTGAGGACACAGTGGGCTACGGCTGAGGAAACAGAGGAAGATGGTTCCTCCCTCGGAGTCCCAGCAGAAACTGGTGTCACAACCAGCACATGTGTGGAAGACAACAAGTGGTGCAGACAGCTACAGACGCCAAAGAAGAGAGATTTGGGGTGAAGAGGAACCTCCTTCCATATAGCAACTGGTATCACAAAGCCCTAGTCTCTGGCAGGGGATTGTCTCATGAGATAAATGCAAACAGAGGTGATGGTAACAGTGGAAAATGGGGGTGGAGGTGAGGTGATGCCAGTGAGTATTAATAATTTCAAGTTCTTACTGCCTAGGGAACCGGATACTTTTAGCATTGCTTATATTTGAGAAGTAAAATATCCTTCATCACAGTTATGTTTTTTTCTCTGTTAATTCCTTCATGAGATTAACGACTGCCCTTTTACTTGCCACAATATAAATCAGCACCTGGTAATAGGTATTATGCACGGGTAGGAGTAATTGCAAATAAAAGGAAAATGTTCTGGCCGGAGAATTTGAAATGATGTACTGACAGAGACAAATGAGAAACCCTGCTGAGACTGATCCACAACCCTACGAGAATGACAGAGTGCAAAGTCAAACAAACTTCATCAACGTAAGTGATCAATAAATCAGGGGAGTGAAATTTGCTACCTAAAAAAAAATGCAGCAGTACCTTAAATGTGATTATATAAATATTCGTAAATGCTCCTATTTCAGGAACACGTGCTGAAACACGAGAAATCCCAGCTCCTGATGGCCTGTGCCCATCAGGAGAAATCATTTGACATTACAATTTCTATAAAATAAATGCAGGTCAAAAGTGTACGTCTTTGATGAAGACAGGCTAGGCACGCACACCCCCCAGACCTGTCCCTGCACAGAACAATACAGCCCTCGCACGACTCCGTTAAGACCACTCACACGGCGCGTGCCCACTGCTTGCCCCCGCAGCCAGCCTTCTCACCTTATTTTCATGTTACATTTTAACACATTTTACTTATTTTTGTTTCTGTTACTAAGCTCAGCTTTCAATATAGCATCTTGATTATTCTGAGTATCTCTAGCTACTTTTGTACTTCATTTAGCTTCACTGTTTTCTTTATTTCACTGGTTTTTGAACATACTAGCAATTAAACATGAGTTGCCTATTGTAGACTTCAGAGCTGATAACGACTGCAGTGCCCGTGCTGGGTAGGAGGGGCAGGGGGAGCGGAGAGGGAGGCAGGAGGAGAGGGGCTACGGAAGGCGTTTGAAACGTCCTTGGTTTGCTGACTTCTTTCATGTAACCGAATAGAACACAGTTAACCTCTTACCCTTGATCAGTGTGAATGGCTTTAAAAACTGTTACAAGCCTTTCAGACAACTACAATGACTCTCTGCCTTTTTTCAAAAGTAATACTATTTGCTGCCAGTGGTAACACATTTTCCAAGCTTAACAAAAAAAAAGAAACAACCTTGCAGGACATGGTTTTTCTACATAGGCAGCCGTTATTTTCTGTGAATGAGGAAATTTTGAAAGGCATGTTCAGGAATAGCCTGTCTTCCTATTTAAAAAGTTCACTGGAATACAGAAGATATTTGTTACAGAAACAAAAAAGAAAATCAAAAGCTGAGATTTCCCTATAAATTATGCAGATGCTTCCATGATCCAGTAGTGGATCCAGCAGCGGCTGTTCTTCATGCGAGTGCATTCAAAAATGCTGAGGCAGCGAACCAGAGGTAAAATTATTGCCAGGTACAGTTCTATCAAAAAATGTGACTATATAGCTCCTTACTCCAGTGTCACATCAGCCGCAAAGGTGAAAATTATAAACATGTCTTGCTTTGTCATATACTTATGCTCGTGAAACTGCTTGTAAAGCTCCTTTCTCCCTGCACCTTCTTGCGCTGTTAGCGTGGCAAAGCTGGCTATGATGTACGGATTATTTTTATTTTAGACTTTAAATTGTGTCACCTGGATCATTCCTGTGACAGGTTGTAAGCATTAACCCTTTCCTGCAGTGCCATTCCCTCCCAGAAGGCTGGTGCTGGCATCCGTGCGCCTCATTCAGTACCCCTGGGGAGCAGAACCTGCCAGGCAAAACGAAGGCCAGTCCGGCCCCTTGCTGTGCTACGGTTCCTCTGCTCTCAGTGTGCTCCCCGGGTTTAATCCAGCTCCCCGCTAGTGGCAGGGGAGTTGTCAGACAGCACGCCCCAGTGCCTCTTTTCCACGTCCCCGGTTTGTTTTCAAACAGCTTTATTCCTTCCTTCTGAGACCAGCTTTCAAAAGTACTGCGAGTAACACTCTGTTCTAAATCGATATTAAAGTACCATAATAAAACCAGCAGTCAACTTGTACTGAAAACAGTATCATTGCACTTCTAAGATGCAAAGGCTCAGTTCAGTTACAAAGCAGTTAAATCCACCCATACCTGGAGGATCTTATCGCCAGGCTGGAGCAGGCTGGATGCTGGTCCGTCAGGCTGAACCCTAGTAACAAAGATACCCTATAAGTCAGAAGTAACAGAGGTTAGGATGCTATCACCAAGAACTAGTTCCCAAAATACAGGTGTCTCCCTAACTGGTGTCTGGGGGCTTTATATACTCTGGCAATGGTCTAATACTAAACTCTTTTTTTAATCTGTTTGTAATCAAACAGTAGTACAGGTTTGTAGCAGCTCTCCATGAACTTCAGCGAGTTATTGCCTGAGAAAATATAATTGTGAGTCATTTGAAACTAAGATTGCACGTTATAAAATAATGTCCTTTTTGAAGAGGGCAAGAGTAACAGGGTTGTCAGGAAGATAATTAAAATGGAGCAAGCATTAATTTATTAGAATAATGCATACCATAATCTATACAGTAATATTTTTCTACTTCCTCTAGGGGAAAAAAAAGGGTTAAAAAAATTTCTAAAAAGCAGTCTTGATATTCAGCCCTTGAGATATTTCATACAATGGTCTGCAGGGCTGTCACTTAATCCAGTGTCTGAGGAGTGAATGACTTTGAAAGGGGAAAAATTATTAAGTAATAAAGGATATTTTTAGATTCGTTTTCAGAATTTCAGTAAAATCTGTTAATAAAACCCCAAATCAAAGATTGAGTTCCTAGATGATGAACACATTTGAAATATTACCCATACTGCTCACGCAGTCCTGTACTTCTGTACCCTCAGTCTCACTTTCTCTGCTGTGCTTACCCTGCTGCCAAGGGTGAATATCTTTAAGCAGACTCTAGAACTGAGCATAGGCTAAATTTTAGCCATTTACATTGCTCCCAGAGACAGCAGGGAAATTCCCTGCTTGGTACCATCATGCAAATCATGTGTGTCCTTGAGGGATTTTACAGCCTTCTGGAGCAAGGTACTGTCCAGTATTTCTGTTAACCTTATAAAAACCTGAGCTCCTTGGGAACAGAGCGATGGGCTGCTGGTATTTCATCCCTGTGCCATTAACTTGTGACACAAGTCGGCCATTCAAAATGACTGATTGCTTCTGGGCTTCCTGCTGCTTGTCCTGTCCTTTCCTCTCACCACAGCACCCGCAGCACCTCAGGGCAGGGGCGTATCGCTATGCAGAAGAGCGCTCACTGCCGTCCCCACTGACTTCATCTTATAGACAGAATGGTATCATATGCCTGACTTAAAACCACCACAAACGACTGGCGTGTATGATGAGAGACAATACCACCCTCTTATCGCTTCTGTGGTATTTAAAACATGATAAATCTGATTTAACGGTGTGGGGAGCAATGTTTCAGAGTAACGACACATAAAAACACTTTGAACTACTAATCTCTGCTCTATCACTCCCTTAGTACACAATTTTGCGTTTCTGTTACTGGTAAAATTAAGTCTATCTACAGCTGTTATCGCACGGCATGTATTACTGGTGTAGACACATTCATAGTGGGATATAGACTCTTCTTTAATAAGGTCAGGCAAGTGTTAGACAGCGGAAGTATAGCTTAATTCTAACATCATACATTAAACTGTGGAAAAAAAGACCACAATGTCATAAAGTGTAATTCCAGTGTGCAGTCTCAAAGAAGGACACCACAAATTAGTATGCTTTAAGGAATAGTTGTTAAAATGCCTGATGGTTATGTACATTAAATGGAACTATTCTTGAAGTTCAAACCAGGGATTATCAATGAGAAAATTGAAAGGAATTAAGATTGTGTTAGATTGATATTTCCAAGTGTATTTTACATTTCCAATTAGCTTTCTGTTGTAATTCAGAGTGGTGGGGAAATTATTTTTTTAATTTGCATGCAGATCTCAAATTTTTGAGAAGAGATTAAAAGATAGTTTTAATTTCATCATTTGCCAAACATTCTCAATATTTATGGAAGTTATGACTGCCTCTTAGAACTGAAGCCAGCGTTATCAAAGAATATAAATGTTAAGAATACGTTTAACCGAGAGGTACCCATAGTACTTGTTTTTCAACAAGCTCCCATCAGTTTTACTGCACAGAACAGATAATTCACACGCCTAAGAGTCCGTTTCCTAATCCTAAAGCCCTGTGTAGCTGATAATCACCAGATGTTGTATTTTTACTAGGCTTCCTTTTACTGTAAAGGGATCTATCAACCTCAAGTAATTCTCAGAACGAATACTGAGTCTCCCTGACCATCATGTATCATAATGGTGTAATTTTTAATTAGCATTACAGAACAGAAGACTGCTTGCCGTGGTGTTTGTAAGGCACCACTGATCTCCAGACCTGTTTGCAGGCCAGGACGATTTTATTTGATACAGCTGCTATAAACCCTGGCATTTCAGCTACCTAGTGATGCTACTACTGCTTTAATATTCCCTCTAATGACTTTAGTGGAAGTTTAATCAGGGCCTATATTGACTGTTAAAAGAAAAAAATGAGACACATGATTCTCCAGAAAACAGTCTCAAAAGTTATCTTATACATGGAATATAAGGCAGACACCCACATGATTTCTGTTTTAATTCTCTCGTCTTCATGAACCAGGGGAAAAAAAAAAGGAACAACACTCCCCTAACAAAAAAAAGGCAAGTATGGGAAAAATTCTTTCAATTATCACAACAGAAGTGCATAAAAATTTCACTCATGTTATCTATGTCTCCACTATATGGCACACTAAAGCAAGGACCGTTTAGAGAGAAATTTATAACTTACCTTATCAGAAGGTTTGAATGGATTTCCTTGTCCGCTTATTCCACCACTGATACTAAAACCAAGGCCAGGATTCTTCTCTATTCTCACACAAAACTAGGTTAAAAAGATACGGCAAGGTAAGTCAATGCCAACATTAAAGCCTACCTAAACAATGGCATCTTCTTCTCATATATCCCATTTCACCATTAATGAGATGAGTTGACGCTCTCAAAAGCTGCATTGCACAATACAGTAAAAGTCAATTCAGTAGAACATTGTTATAAACTGCAAGTATTTTCATTATTTTAGCATGCTGTAATGATACCACAATATTCACAGTGCTGCCTGTATTTTTGCATATATTTTAAAATTTTATTTTCAAGGAGAAAAGAAAAACCTTTAGACTTGTGAAAGAGCAGCTCACATTGGCCAAATTTTTTTCACTTAAACATCTGTCAGTGAGGCTTTATCTTGTGCACTTTTATTTTTCCAGAGGTGTCACACGTACAGCATCCCTGGGTGCTATGCCTGGGACAAACCCAAGGAGTAAGTATCTGAAGCTCAGAGATCTCCAGACCACTGTTAGTATCAGGGCCACAGCCCCAACAGCCTGCACTGAGCACCAACTACTTTTACAAGCGCCTCACTCCAGGAAATAGTGCTGAGTCTTATCTTTTAGTCAGGATGACTCTAAATGGCATTGGGTAATTGAATATAAAATAAAAATGACTTCAGTGTAGCTTAATGACTACTCACTGAGCCAGTCTGAGCATGTACTCGAGCCACACAAGCAATTGCTTCTGAATCTCAATGCGATACTCAGGGAGTTAATACAGGCAGCTACTTGTGTGGGTCGTCCAACACTTTACACAAGAGAAAGGTTTACTAAAGATTCTGAACCTTATTCTGCAAGTCAGGTGCCTCAAACAGTTATTGCAATCACTAAGGCCAAATATAACAGGGATAGGACCACTTAACGAAGAAACTCATCAGCACCCATTTTGTTAGACTGGGGGTACTGGAGCTACAGCTGGCCTTTCTTGGGCTAAACTGGAGCAGCCGATACAAATTTGAGAAGATCAGTGTCTTGCCAAATACGCTGCCCTGTTAGCACTGAGCTAGGTTACTGGGGAATTGGCAGAAATGACAAATTAATTCAGTATGACCCAGCGATGTCAGCTCTGTTCAGCAACTTCAACGCCAAATTGTGTTGCTTGGTCAATCCAAGAAAAAAATGCTATCAGTCCCTGGTGCTGGGGAAGGGGACAGACCTGCTCGCCTGCCTCCAGCTCAGCCATGCTCCCCCATGCTGTCTGGGCAGCGGCCCTCTTTTGGGGCAGCTGCTCCCTTTTCCTCCTGTATACAAGGCAGAAAAAACCAGAAAGTTTTTGTCCAAGTGTTATTTTATAGACACACTTTCTCACCTGCTCCTGATACGCATCCGTACTTCTCTGACCCTTGGTTTGGATTAAACATCGCCCTGTCTGAGGTGCTCGAGAGCTCTGCGAAGAGGGAATCTGAATAGGCAGTGGTGGCTGAAACTGCTGAATGGTGACTTTGTTCATGTTTCCTTCGTACTGCTGCTCGCGGCTCCGATGCTGTAGGCTTTGTGATCCCATTAGAGTCTGGATATGGCTACCTGCCTGTGGGTAACGTAACCCGTTAGGCCAGAAATTCAGGAAGCTGAAAAGAAGCAATTATTACAACTTACAGAGTCAAGTAAAAGCAAACCTCTTAAATCATATCAGAGGTTTGCCTTTTGACCACAGTTGGAAACAACCGTGATTAAAAGCAGCAAGGATATGCCCATTGCATTCAGTGACCCTAGAAGGTTTAAGGGAAATTAGCCGTATACAGTACGTTTTATAAACAGAAAATATTTTTTTCCTCATGTCATGATACATGCTTCTGCTCCGAATGTTTTGTGAACTGAAAACATTCAATAAATTGAAGTAGGGTGGATTATTCATCACAGCACACTCTGAAGATACTGGAAAGTTTTTTTTTTCTGAGGATCGTTTGGAATAAGATTTATAACCCAAATACAGATATTGGCCACTATTGTGCACTGTGTACAGAAAGCATAATCAATTAAATCCTATGCCTCGTCCTAGGAACAAATGTGGCTTTTACAAAATGTAACTAATCAAGTTACCAAATTTCTATGATAATATCTACTGATTTGAAGCTCTAATATTTTGTAAACATAAGTGAAATACTGCATTTACATTGACTTGGACTTTTGATATTTTCAGAAAAAAAAGGATGACTGCTATCACTCTTCGATCCCCTCCATCCCCATTGCCTTTCACGTTTGCAGGTGAGGTTTGCTTTCTGTATTCTGTTCTTGACATGGTAAAGTTGTATACTTGCTTACTCTTCAATACACAATCTCTACTTAGGCACATGAATTACGTAAGCATTTGAGGCAAATCTTTGCAAAATAAATTCAGTTGAGACAATTTTATACTTTTCATATTTACAGGATTCAGATGATGTTGCTTATAAATAATCGCATGCAACTTAGCAGTAAGGGAACAAGCAAAAATCATGATCCGTTGTATGATCAAATATTATTACCTCTACGAAATCTCACACCATTGCTACTGAGAGTTTTCAGATTATATGCACCCATCAACCTGTGCTATTATTTGAACAGCCTGAGTGTGAAAGAGCATTACGACTGCGTGTCACAATATCTACAAGTCTCTATTGACAAAACAGACCTACTTAAATGACATTTCACATTAAGTTTTCACTAGCCAACGACACAATCACGTCTGGTCATGAAGGTCTAATCCTCAGTACTACTGAACCTTTATGATCCTGGTGGAAGAGTCACCAATTGTGAGACTGTATTTTAGACACAATTAAATTTAATACAGCAAAAGATCAAAACATTTCTTATTCATTGGCCAATCACCTGGCCTCAGAAGTTATAGCAGCCAGGGCATTAGAATTAATTGCTTGTTGCCATAGAAAAAAAACATCTTAATAGATTTCCAGGATTTGTCTGTACAACACATCATTAATAATAAATCATTAAGATGCAGTTGGAGCTGAACACAGAATCCCAGCAAGACACGCAGTGACTGCAAGCAAAACCAATCACCTGCTGTTTTATTTTTTTGCTGACTACATTTGAAGAAAGGGATTAGGTAGGATATATTTCTGACAATTCTTCATTTTAGTATAAGAGGGATAGTCTCAAAGTGAGTAATGACAGAGAAATCTCTTGCTCCTTGTGCCCAAATCTTCAATCCCCAAACTAGTCTTAAAACGCAGCTCACCTGTGTACATGAAAGTGCTTAACAGACACTGTCAAACTGTCAAGAACAGCCTGGTGAAGCCGGTCTCTACTGCGAACATCCCACTTTACAGGTCAGAGAGATCTTCAACTGATCCAAGATCAGAAGGGAAGAAAAATGCTCAAGACAGACTTTTTAGCTATTCATTAACTCCCTAGCAGCAACAAGCCGTGCCCGCAGTGGATTGCTGAACCCATGTCACCCTGCACCGCGGAGATGCAAGGTGAGCAGGTGACTGTGTGCAGCACAGTTCTGTACTTCATGTTGTGCCAGATACTCATCACAAGAGGATCCAAAAAAAGCAGAATCTCATAAATTCTGCTGTTTGCCCCATATCCACCACAGTAGTCCACAGCAGGTGCATTGTCTGCCTCAGAGGAACGTGTCTGTTTCAAATACAAAAAAAATGGTGCTTCTTCACTGAAAAACCTCAAATCTTCTTCATCAGGTTAAAAGACCTCCGGATTGAACAGCAGCTGCTGGAAATGAAACAGAAAGAGCCTCCAGCCTCTCAGTTGTGGCTAACAGAAATACTCCCAAGTCAGAAAGGGAGAGAGATGGTGACTCAGACACTTTTGTACGATCCAGTTTTGAGGCAGCTGCCTTGCTCCAGTTCCATATAGCATATACTCCTTCCACATCCACCGAGACCATTACAGCCCACGCAGGGATCTCCAAGAGTTTGCATGGCTTCAGCCTTCATGTGGGCTGCTGCGATCCTGCAGCAGAAGAGGCTGACTATCAGAGTCCTACGTATGCCCAAACCTGCGTAGCTCATCGTCTTAGAGGGTCGTTACACTGCACCCAGGCTGGCCGGCCTGATGTCTGTTCATTTTCCATCTTCATTCTCACTCTTCAACCTCTCTCTTTCATAAGGAGTGATTTCCAGGTTGCCTTTTGGTGATGCCCTGCCATACTTCTACCCCTTCCCTTTTTATGGAGGAACAGCTAACTCAGAACACAACTGATGTAATCAGGCATGTAGCTGACTTGTTGACATGACAGAAAAAGTAATCTTCCAGGAAGCATAAATACTGTAGTCTTTTAATAAATCAATGGATTATTCAATTTGAAGATTAAAATATCCAACTTTTCCATAGAGAAATAGCCCATAAATTACAGAATGATCATATAAATGATCATACTTAAAATAAAATTAGCATTTTATCTGTATTCTGAACAGCAAAAAGGACAGAAACAACCACTCACACACCACATAATTACATAGTGATTACTGTGTAGCATTCCCAGCCTACCTAACATACATAAATAGCCATCACTACACGTATTGTAGCCCTCTATGTGTGGATAATTTAGGAACACGTATTACTGTGTCTGTGTATGTACTACATTGGCCTGAGTACACAGTCCATCTGCCTGTAGTACACGCTCTTCCCCTTGGAAGAACAAGTCCAAACTCTTCTTCCAGTGATTTCCCAAGTATAGCTCCACCTGTAGTGACTCTGCTCTGCAGGAGCCCATTCACACTAGGACTATTACGTTAGTGGAAAAACAAAAGATATACTACAGTTTATATTTACATCATTTAATTGTTCGTTATGTTGAAGTTTAATTCTATAGAAGATTTTCTGAGTCTGACTTCAAATAATTGCTGTATTTTAATCCCCAGATGCTGGGAAACCAAGATACTTGAGGTCACTTTCAACGGAGAAGAGATTAGCATTGTCATAACAGCACATTGCAAACCACCTCCTGAGGATGGCAGGTAAACAATTTTCAGAATTCATTTTCTCACTCCTGTTAATAGACTTTGAAGAGATCATATCACTACTTCTTGTGTATTCACACTGTGGCTCTTGCTGGAGGCAGATAAGCTGCCTTTCTTGGAAATGGGAATTATTTATTCTGCAGAAAAAAATCTCTATTATGTAGACTGCTTCCCCAATTTCATTTGTATTCTTTACTTTATTTAACATCCACCACAAAAGTTAATTATTTTCAGCTCAGTGTCCAATATTTACAGTATAATTAAAGTAGCTAACAATGGATGTAACAATGGATTGCTCCACTGAGTTAAGCAGATTTCAGTACAGTTATGCAATGTTTGTACTTACCACATCTGAGCAGCGAGATACTGAAATATTCAGAACAAAACAGAATCGGCCGTTTCTTATTATAGTAACACTGATGATGCACAAATGCAAGACATAGATGGTGTTAGATTGTGTGAATGGATAAACGCAGGTTTTATCCCAATATGCCAGTGGAGATAAGCAGTGCCTCCTCTTAAATTTCTTATCCTAGTTTCTTGCGTAGCAGAAGATAAAGAAACCCTTCAAATAACTCACTGTCAGAGCCAACTCCATCAAACAATGCCTCCTCACCCTCCTGTGCCTGGGAAGGAGTCTCTGCTCTAGGTACTTGCATCTTCAAGCAATTCTCTTGTACATGTGTATCTCTGGTCGCTACTTTTGTCTGAAAGCAAGGGCTACTGCTCCTGGAATGGTCTTGGATAAAAAAATGTGAAGCCAGTAGGGAGATATTTGCCTCATCAGTGCTGACAGTTAATCACGCTACAGAAGTTATTAGTGTGCACATTACGACTTTCACACCAGGTTTATTCACTCATAAGACTTTACTTCAGGAACGAGCAGGACAGATCTCCATCTAGATTACAATCAATGTAATTATCACTGCTTACATGTGCAGCTCCACCTTCTGAAGCTGATTGCAAACACAGTTTAGTTGTCAAGATCCTCTATCCTCCAGCTTTATGATGGAAGCATCTAAAAATGGCAGTTTCTCTATCAATGAACAGAGCCAAGTTGGGGCTGGGAGAGAGCAGCCAGTGTTTTCATAGAAACAGGCCAGATCCAAGCACTGGAATTTAGTATCTACTGCCACAAGGTACTAGAAATTAGACGCCTTTCTAGTGAGTTTATCAGCAAATGATGTGTGCCTAGGATGTCTCTGCAAAAATGTCTGTGACTGTCCAGACACTGGGCTGGCCTCCATCTCAACACATTTATTTTTTGTCGTGAATTGAAGAATGTATTTGAAATGAAACATTTGAATGAAGACTTTTCAGGACAAGAGGGAACCGACGGCTGTCTGATACATGCAGGAATACACCTGCCAAGCCCACTGTGCTCATTCCACACACTACCAGATGTAACTACTAGCATCTGCATAAATAAATACAAAAAAGTGTAGCAGGCATGAAAACACCATCCTTAATTCATAATGATTGTTGCTTTAAACTTTGAAACAAAAATATGCGCTTCCCAAACCTGTCCTCATTAACCTGTTCTCCTCCTTCCAGGGATTCGCTGGGAAAAGAAGACAACCACAGCTACGCCAGCAGCTTTGCTCGTGCTGCGTACCTTCTTCGTGACGGTGTCTGGCGGCACGTCCCGCCGCCCCAGCTGGTAGGGGTTCCACTGGCTGCTCACAGACACCTCCTCCTGCCCGTTGTCCAGAATGCTGCTCTGCTGCGACGGGGTCTGTTGCAGAAATGGTAGGGCAGCCTTTAGTCACTGGACACACCATGACAGAAAATTCTCTCTTCTTATTTATTTCAGTAGTCATCCCAGTTAAACTGCAACACACTATTGCTAAAATGGAAATCCTCTTAAATTTTTACAATATTTCGTTAACGTGTAATCATATTGCTGTGGGACTCTCTGCAAGCAGGAGATCTTGAAAGATATACAAGAGAAATAATGAGAATAATGAATGATGAGAGAAAAGCGAAAATTCATTTAACATAACTCATTATTTTCAGAGAAACAAATTTTGGCAAAGTTCCATATTTAAACATGCAGTCTGCCATTAATCATTTGAGTTAGAACTTTCTTACCGGTCATTCAAGCAACAAAAACTTTTTTATTAAGTATTTGCCACCAAGACAAATTATATGCTTATATTTTCTGAAGAAAATATTCCTTAATGGCAATATTGAACTTGTGACTACTCTTACCTCGCACTATGCTCTGTGTGTCACTGTGTGGTGTGCTTCTCACAGACCTCTCTCTAGGCTATGGCTGGTTTTGTTCTAAGTTAACAGGATATCATATGTACAGTATTAACCTTTAATTAAATGCTTTCCTGAATATGAATGGACATAACACACATTTAAAGTTTCCTAAACGAGCTTGATACTTTTGTTATTATTTTCCACTTTTCTCTCCTTTTATACATGTTTCTTCTTTGTTACTTTTTCCCCTGTTTATTTTACTCCTGTTTTCAGTACTTTCAAGGACGTGTACTTTTTCTGTCCCATCCTGATTTTCTGTTATCTGTCTCTGTATTTCTTTACCATAGCTGACAATTTTGCTAACGTGGGTATGGCTTTTTGTGTCAGACTTTCCAAAATGACAACATTGTACTACCACTGAGAGCACTTAACATTATGTAGTGCTTATTCAGTTAACTGCTCATTCAGTTCTGATTAATGGTAATCTGCAAAGAAAAAAAAAAGTTTATTCTTCCCCTCTGTCATTCAAGCAATTTCTTCATTAGCTTAGATTGAAAAAAAAATCATGAAACACTTGTTTAGATGACTGAAGAACAAATGAAACTGTTGCTTTGAAATATTAAAGCTGGTAACTGGTCAATTAAGAATGTGTTTTATGCAAGCTTAAAAATCCTTTAGAAGTAAATAGAAGTAAATTGTGATTTAAATCATACTCCTCAGAGGTTAAGTAAAAAAATTCAACCCTAATCATTTAAAATCAAAGAAAACTTTCATTATAATTCTCTCATCATTCAAGAAGTCTTCCAGAAAAATGAGGAAAGATGTGATTTTCCGTATATTAACAACCACTAGAAAAACATTTCCCATGTTGAGACTACAAGACCTCCCTGTAGAGCTTTCTTTACACACATTAAAAATGGAAAGATGAGAGGAACCTCGGCACTTTTTCCATAGGTTATCCCTCACAGCTCAACAGACACTGGTCTCAGTGCCTGATGCGGCAGTGCTGCTGCTCTCAGACAGCACAACACCCTCCAACGCTGGCAAATTTGGGCCCAGAGCTGCACGCTGGCGTACGGCCATGCATGAAACCTGATGATACGGCTCTAAGTCCCTCACGTTCAGCTAAACCTTTGCGTCCGGACAGGCGTCCAGGACTGTGAGCAGCCTGCCTGAACACGCTGCCAGGGGTTAGCCCCTGCCCGAGGCTTCCCAGCCCAGGACACACTGAGCCCTGTTTGTCCACAGACCAGAACCTGGGTCCCAGCTGGGCCCAGGTAGGGCTCTTTGTGCCTACGTAAACTCACGATCAGCCATTCTGCCCTGTTTGCTGCACGTCCCTGTTTGCTGTACATCATCTGAGACCAGGGCAGCAAAAAACTTTTAAATGAAAAAGTACAATTGCAAAAATTTCTGCTCTGAGTAGTAGTAACAAAATGAAAAAGAAAGGCCACCGTCTTTGTGACATGAGGCACCCCTTGCAGAGTCACCCACAGACAGAGGTACCAAGGCTGTGCTGGAAATCTGCTCACCTCCCGGTGACAGGAATTTATAAAACATGCTATGTGCCCTCACCATGCAGAGACAGAGGGGATTAGTGAGGCAGCTTCCTAAGGGAACTTCTGTTTTTCCTCCTAAGTGATACGTGTGAATATGCTGATAATTCCTACAGGGAAGTGGTACTGTACGCTTCTGAGAATGAAGTGCACCAAACCATAAACTTTTAAAAGAACTGTGAGATGGATGCCAAAAATTGAAAGCATTCTTCTGAAAAGTGTTTCCTTTGTCACTGCAGACAATGCTGTGCGGGTTTTATAAGCGACTGACTAATCTGCAGAGGTGAGTTCGCACTCAAAATGGAAAAAGAAAAAATACAGAGGGTGCTTTCTGCTTTCTCAATAAATAAGAAAATTCTGTGATAACAGATTTTTCTTTTCATTTTCTGCAGTAAAATGAATTTGTCTACTTGCAATATTATTCATTTACAGAGCTCAGACAGACTGCAAACAAGCTACGTATCTATTAAGTCTAGGTAAAAAATGAAAAGCAGCAGTTCAAACATATTCTACATGGCATAGAATCGATGTAATAAACTTTCTCAAAATAAGTAATTGCTATACTTGATTTCCTGATCTTCCACTGGACAGTTAGACCTCACTCATTACTCTCTTGAATCTAGGCCACAAGAAAGAGGAAGAAGAAGAGGTAAATATTAAGCTGCTGTGGCCTGGATTCATTAAGAAATGCAAATTCTTTAGAACATGTGAAGGAATAAAATTAAACAATACTAAACATTCATATTATTTGTTCAACAATAATTTTTCACTGCTTTCCAAACAGCACAGTAAGAGAATACACCCACCCCCTTCATGCAGTTCAGCATCGCATTTTATATGGGTATGTAGCAATGAAATGCTGGTGAAATATAAAGCAGAATAATTCACATAAGACCACACCCCCAAATGCGTCACTCTAAACAGTTTCATGAATTTCCTCAGACATCCATATATTAGTATCCATATTCATCTACAGCCTAAAATTCTTAAAGTGATATATAATACCTTATTCCTAAATGTGTGTAGAAAAATAGTACCATTATTTGGAGTTGATGTCAAATGGACTTTCAAGGACTTGTGACAAGAATTACCCAAGTAGACAAACAAATTCTTTGAAAGAAAAAAAACAGTATGACCAACACTGGAAAGCTGTCTACATCCAAACACACAGACACATCTACGGTTAAGATTCGACCTAGATGTCATCAACTGAACAACAGAGAAGCACACACTAACATTAGGACTTGTTTAAATCCAGGGACAGCTGAATGGGAGGTGTAAATGAAGTTAACAGTGTATGGGAACTACGTTACAGCAGGAGAAACCTGACAACGATCTGTGTATTTGTGTGTGCGTGTGTGTGCGCGTGTGCTGTTAACCTATCACAGCTTTGCTTGGAAATCCAGTGTACAGCGCATATGCCTGTATTAGTGAGCTAAGCCGTGCTAAAGCCTGTCCTCCGGCCAACCAGCACAATCTGGTCATGCTGCTGCCATTAAATTATCTTATTCTTCTAAATAGGCTTGGATCTAAACACCTAAATCAGGCATTGGAACCTTCCTTTGGGAATTTCTGGCCAGTGCTGACTCCGGAGCCCTGGCCAGGGATTGCCTGGGAGGGTGCCAGCTGGCCTGGGCCAAACCACGCCTGAGGCCAGTCCAGCAATTAACAGCGCAGATGATCACATTTCAGCGCCTGGATCTGTGCTCTGTTACCCTTTAATTACTCACAGAGATGTTGCTAATTTGTACCAACAGCTACTGATGCTCATGCAGTAAGACACTTAACGATGCTCGTGGCTTCTAGCGCTGCAGTAGCCCCCTGCCATCACACACAGTCCCAACAGTGCGACTGCTTGCAAGGGTCTGCCACCGGCTGCTGCCGTGACTCCGGTGTGGCCACGCCTGACGCAGAGTAAGGTCTCAGCATCTCCTCTCTGATACAAATACTTCAGCAATGTCCCTCTCTGGCTTGTCATATGTGCTTTTCCCATCAAACATTTGCTTGTATAATATTTTGTATGTATGTACTTATCAACAATATACCTTAATAGCTGTAAAATAAACAGTAAAAAAATTATTTTCTTTCTATAGGCATTACTCAACTACAGTTTAAAATTAGTTTAGGTGTGGTACTCAAAACTCATCAACTATTAGAGCATACCCAATTAATGTTCAAATATTAAAATGCCTGTCTCTTGGAGCCTATTTAAATGCATATTAAACATTTCTACATTAATTTTTCTAAGATCAAACAGTCACAAAACAAAACATGTTCTCCATTTCTGTGCACAGATTAAGTCATTGAGAAAATGATCGCATCAGTCTAACACGAGAGCAGAAAGCAGTAATGACAGCCATGTGAGCTACTTAATCCAAAAAGCAAGATTATTGAGTAGGAAAACTGTAGTACCATTATCTTTGCTTTTTGGATTGTGTATAGTATAAGCATGAGTAATAGGCAAAAGCTAAACCAGGAAAAAGCAAGGAGTATTATTAATTTATTTTGTAATGCTGATATATGCTGGCTATCCCATACTTACTTTCGGTAGAGGTAGCTCTTGAAGCATTTGGTTTTCAAATTTAGATTTAGTCTGCAAGTTTAAAGTCATGCTTCTGCCGGCATGCATTGCTGAAAACCCTCCAGAGTGCAGCATGCCAAGGCTAACTGTGTTGTGTTTGTAAGCAGCGGTCTGAGTAGAGGAAACAACCACGTGACAGGATATGAACACACATGCTCATTGAATTAAGTATCACACATATATGGTTAATTTCACAAAGTTTTAGTTTAAGCAAACAAACAGTACCAAGAAATAAATAGCTTCTTGATGCATGCACTGGGTCACACGGAAGCAAATACATTGCTAGTTATACATAAAATGGATACCATAAAAGACTTCAACGCTGACAGCGGATGAAATATGTCGTTATCTGTTGTTTGAAAATTGCAGTATATAATACGGTACGAGTCTTTACTTTGCAAATATGGCCAAATTTTGGTGTGTCTGCGCAACCATGGATGGGCCAGAAAACATGTATCTAGCATCAAAGGCAGAAGAAAAAATCCTACCCAAGAAGGCTCTGCACCATCTTACGAGCTTTGCAACTGCTCCCCGGCTGGCAGCTGCCCACGAGGGACAAGCTTTGGCTGGGCCCAGCACAGCGGGCACACAGGTCCTGCACAGACCGGCATCTCGCCGGCCACGGGCAGATGGGCAGCGTCTTCTCCTGGAGCAGCTGCTGCATGGCAGTGCCCAGGCATTCTCATCAGCAAAATCGCCACCACACAGCCCAGCTTCTCAGAGCTTTGCTTATCGCATGTTGCAAACAACTAGAAACTAGCTCGCTGGCACCTGAGGGATTACTACGAACTCCATTTAACTAGATAAAATCACCAGTGTCAGCCTTCCATCAGATAAAGTATTTCTTAAGCAAATACACACTGTAAACTACACGTAAAGATATTTCTGAAACAACAACATCTGGGAAGTGTTTATTTCCACCAGAAACGTCTCGACTTGGGGTGCACTATTTTGCCTAGGTATTATGTATTTTCTATCCAGTTTTACACAACACAAGAAAAATAGCTGAAGTAAGGAAAAAGCTTCAGCCTTCAAGCCAGTTTTTAAAGTTTACCCATTTGATCCTTAATGATACTTTAATATGCATCACATCCGTGCAACTGGAAGGTAGTGAGTATATTAACACCAAACTCATGAGTATCTAGCATAAAATAGGTACACGGACACATTTTGAAACTAACTTATGCATTTGATGACAGCAATTTTTCACAACCACTTCAGATTATGAAGTAAATTTGATTCATGAAGTAGGTCTAAATAGTCAAGATCATTACTGAAATCATGCACTATAGTACTTGTACTATTTTGTATAGAAGGTCAATAAGCATAACTTCCTACTGCTAAAAGGAGTAATAATGATATTCCTTGTTAAAAACAGTGGCAGTGTATATCCAGTGACATTTTTCGGAGTTAAGAGATACCTTTAGAACCCCTCCACTAACAGTGATATGAAAGCTAAAATACATTATTTTACTTTTTATCTGTGATGTTTTTCTTTATTGCCTGTTACTGCAAAGATGTATCCAGCATCTTTTAAAGCTCTCAAATCATTACTGAAGTGGTGGACTTCAGCAGCACGTTCACATCTGTTGATAAGGAGAGATTTTTGTGTGTTTTATTATTTCAGACAGTGCTGCAGCAGTTACTACATTAGTAACGTGCACGGTGGTGCGTTACTCGTGCAGAGACTCTTTATCGCTCATTTACCCCTCGCTCCAGCTGCTTTTGAGCACCCCCAGACCCCTTTGCGGGCCGGTTCCTCTGACACCAATGCAAGAATTTCATTACTGGGAATTCTGGTGGTTACCACTGTACGTGCAAATAGTTTGAAATACCGAAACACACAACTAAAGGCATTAATTGCAGAGAAATGCCAAACATACCCTGTCTAACCTTCTAGCTTCTATATGTCTAAGTAGCTGTTGTCTCCAGTCAGCGGGCATTTTAGCACAGCTCTCATTTCCCTTCACAGGGGTAGGCCTTGTCTTTATATCACTGTTATCGGAAGGCTTGTCGCCATAGTTACCCAAGTTATAGTCTGACGGTATCTTTTCCAGCAGAGCTGCCATTGTAGGCCTCGCTGAAACCGGCCTGGTTTGGGATGTGCCGTAACTCTCTGTACTGTAGCTTCTTGCAGACAACGGCCTCCTTTGTGTGAGGTTTTTAACTGGAAAGCTTCCAGTCTGGGCTTTCACTTCTTGGTAGGAAGGATGCTCGTCTTCGTACCTGCCGTTCCTCTTGAGGAACTGAGACTCAGAGACCGAGATACTGCCTTGGCGCTCCACAGCTCCTCGGTACGGAGGCCGGCCATACCTATCGCTCGGGGGCAGCTCATGGGGCTCGCTGACTCTCCTGAACATGGACATCTCGGTGGAGCTGGCCAACGAATCCGCCCTCCTCAAGAACCCCGGCCGAGACCCCTGGCTCGCAAAGGGGGCACTGACCGCCTCCTCGTTCACCGAAGGCTGGGAGAAGGAGAACATGTGCTCCACGGGGGGGTAGCCGCGGTAGGCCCTCGGGCTGACAAGATCCTGGGGCAGGTTCTTACTCTGCTGGGGAATGTACTCGGGGTTGAGCTGGAAAGGCGGCGGTAGCCTCTTCTCCGCGGTGACCTCCACTGCTCCCTGCGGGTTGAAGCTTTGGTCGAACTGGTAGACTTTCTTCGTGACGGATGACTTCTGCTGCGGCTGCACCTTGACGCTGCCGTAGGTCAGCAGCTCGTCGTCCAGCATGGGGACCGACTGGCTGCGGGACATGCTCAGCATGCCGTGCTCCGGGCCCAGGAGCTTGTCCACCCTCTCCTGGGTTCCTACAGTATCATTACCAGATGCATAGTTTTCTAAGGGTATATTATACACTTTGTATGTACCAATGTCTATCTCATCGATACTTTGTGACTTCTTAAATTTGTTAGTTTTTAAATCCCTCATCATCGGAGAAAGCCGTTCTGTACTCTTGCTGATTGAAATAACGCTTTTGGAAGGATCTGGGCGACAGTGGATATGGGAAAAGACGTTTGTGAGACTTCTGTTAGCATTTGAATCGTGATATTCCCATGCTATTCCTGGAGTGAAAGTGCTAGTCATTTCAGGAGACTCTTTGACATGATTTTTCCGCTCAGGCAAAGGGCTGGTGGTGGGGGTGCTTTCCAGTTTGGAAGGAAAAGCTGTCCTGTCTTCAAAAGGACTAGGGGTTCTGGTCCAATTTTGCCAAGGATTGGGAGGAGGCACTTCAGATTCGTGTGTGTTTCTGAGCGTCGGCTGCTCCAGCTCCAGGGGAATGCCAACTATCCTGTCCTGCCTAATCAACGGCCTGCGCCCGTGCGCAGATGTGCTTCTGGATTTCGTGCTCAGGAGGGGGTTAGCACTAGGATTCTCCACCGCGCTCTCCTCCGCAACGAACCCTGTGTTATCGTAGTGCGAGCTGTCGTTCCAGCTGTCGGCGAAGGTGTCGCTCAGCGGGCGCCTGTCGGCACGCTGGGGCAGGTTCCCCGCCGCAGCGGATTCTCGCTGGCTCAGCAATGGCTTTGTTTCAAGGGGCTGTGGAAATGACTGTGCCAGCCTGCAAAAACAAAACGAAACAAAACAAGATAAAATGCCCTCTATTAGAGCACATAAGCAGTCATCAGAAAGACGCAATTATAAAGCAATTTACTATTCTCCCATCTACGCTCTGGCTTTGGGATCGTACTATGAGATGTGCACCTTGTGCCACTGGTTTGGCATGATTGGCTGCAGCAGTTTTTTGCACTGGAATACCGATTCTGTAAGATTGCACACAGAGAAACTAAGAAGTCTGTCAAAAGTCCTGGGTGGCTCAATGCCATGATCATATAAACCCAGCTGAACATATTTTCCTGCTTTAAAAATAATCTTCTGTGAGTGCAGGGGAAGATTTTTTACACTTACCTTACTCTTTTTTTTAAACAAGAATACCAGATTCAGTCTGTGCATGTCCTCACCACCAAGATTTTATGCATCTGCAGTGAGCAGGCTCCAGCCTCTCTTTATGGGGAAGAGCCTGTAGATGGAACTACATTTAGGATGGAACTACATTGGGTGATTTAGGGCAGGAATAGACAGGGAGGTGTCCTGGTATGGCACGAGGGTGTTTTCAGGTTGCTGACGGCCAATGCAAATTACAACTTTCAAAGAACTGTGTTGTTCTTGGAGGTCCAGGGCAGAGTGGGGCTCAGGACAGCAATAATACAAGACACATACACTGCTATCTATACTAAACTACAGCCAGCTGCAGCTCAGGACCACACAGAGCAGAATAATTGCAGCTGAATTGCTAGCCGCTTTTAATGTATGGTTATAGCACATAGATGAAAAAACAGCTGTAGAATTACTGACATTTATAGAGTATGAATGGGTGGCCAACTCTGCACAGCCTGGGCTTTGAATAGCTATGTACACCTCTGCAAAACTGGGGTAAAAAATGTATTTTTTTAATTGAATGCCTTAATGGACAGCATACGATCACTTTGAACGCATACGGCAACATAAGACGAAAGGCAACCAGAAGCTGTGTTAAGAAAGATGATCACACCTGTTCCCCCACAAAGAGTTATTCACTGCTTCTTTAGCCGTTGTCTGCAAGGACCCCATTTTAACATGCGCATTGGAGGACCCTGAGGAAGCCTGGGAAGGGGAATAGTCTGAGTAAGTGCCTGAGGAAACGCTGTTATTCAGACAATGGATCTTATCTGCTTCAGACTCATCTGTCGATTCTGAAACAAAACACAGCAAACGTTTTCAGGAGCTGGTATTTGAAAACTAAACTCCAGAAAGATACATTTTTTAATTGATACTATGGATACATATATAAAAAAGTGCACAAATATGTATGTAATATGTCTTAAAATCAGAGTGAAGTGTAGAACATTTTAAGTAATGTGTCTATCTGTGTACGTTACATATGCTTTAATCTAAAAGGTTGTAAGTCAAGTTAGTACCTTTCTTCTCTTTACCCAGAAGAACAAGTTTGGGTGGGTACAACGGAGTCTCTGGCATGGAAGGACGAAGTTCCCCTATCCTCATCTCACTGGCAGGATGTCCAAAGGCATCCTGAGGAATATAATAATGTAGAGTAAACATAGGAAACAGAATCGACTTCAAACTGCAATGAACAAACATTTCACAGCCTTCTTTTCATGAATGTGACAACACACCAAAACCCCACCATACAGGTAGTGTCTAATCATGCTGATTTGTCAGCTGAAAATTCTAATTAGTCCTACATAAATACTTGTAAAAATTATGGTAATGTGTTCATTCTGAAAATGTGGACAAAACAGATGGAACTTGCAAGATACATCAAGGCCATGTAAACATTTTTGATGAAGTAAAGGTCACAAAAATGCAAGCTGCCAGTAGAAATAAATAAAAATTTAGAATAAACAATTACTACTTATTTCAAGCGTAAGTATTCCTCATTCATTTATTCGTGGCACAAGTCCTTCCATATATTCAACTGTCCCTATAGATATACTTAATTAAAATGACTTTGTCTCTAAACAGTTTTTTGCTAAATTAAAATGATTCAGATTTCATAAACTTCTCATTGAGAGTTCAGCAAATCTTGACCTTCAAAGACTGCCCTGCACAACTGTTCTGCTAGTCTCGCCAGCAACAGGATATATACTGAAAATAACATGAGATAAAAAGTGGAAAGAAAGCGAGATGTAGTCTTAGAAAGAGATATTTTAAATTGGGACATTTAAATTAGGCTCATAGGATAGCTAGAAGGGAATGAAGGCACAAACGGGATCGATGGCATTTCTCATCCCTGGAAGAAAGTTCAGAAATGAGAAAGACGCTGACCTGAAGATAGGTGTCTTGGGGAGACAGGGTAGGGGACGACACTCCCTGGAGGAACGATACTGGTAACCCTGCCCTCAGGAGGGGACTTAAGGAAAGGGAGCCGGAAGAAAGAGCAATATGGGAAACCCACTTTGCAGGTGTTGGTGCACGGGCTCAGGGAAATGTAATGGAAAGGGAACTGATGGAGGCGGGCGTGGCAACACTGCAAAGTCGTGCCAATGCCGGTCAAGATCCTTGTGGGGAGGGGTATGAGATGACGCACGTTTCTCCAAGTGAGAGGATGAGCTGTGATTTTGTAAAGAGAATGGAAGCTGGAGAAGGAGAGTATCTAGTAAAAAAGAGGAAGTTTTGGAGAGATATTAGGAGAAAATCAATAATTAGTAGTATAAATGAGGAAGGAAATGATTAGGAGAAATACGTTTAGGAGGGAACTTACACTAATGGAGACACTATGAGGATCTCTATACCCTGACATTTTGTTGTTAAAGGTACTCCAGTGATTTTGCAGAGTGAAGTCAATAAAGGAAAGAGATGTAATATTTAGAGAAACAATTTAAAATGGAGTACCAAAACCAAAACCACATTATTAAAATGTAAAATGCTACCATATTTTTAAAATTTACTTGCTTTTACTCATAAGGAGAAAACTTTCAGAGGTTTACTCTCCATTAACTACTTTTTGTAGTAACAGTGGAAACAGAGATTTGTAGAAGCATTTGCGATTTATGCTTGAAGAATATAATTGTATTTACACAACAGATATTTTAATCCTTCTGCATTTGGTGTTCTACTGGAGGTAGTACCATACCAAAACAGCAAAGAAAGGTATCTTCGCAGCCCATTTAATCAACCCCCTCAGTGCTAACATTTAAGCAAATACAGCTACATACTGATTCTTACATGGTATAATATATTCAAGACTTTAAACTGCTTTCACATGCAGAGATGCCTTGTTGTGTATGGTATTTCTTACATAACTGTAGTGATGTACATACAACTTAAAGCTAGCAATAGTGCAACAGCATTTTTCCAGTGCAGCACAATCATTTTCTGGTGCAGCGTAACAAACTTGTGAAAAACCGTTTTCTGAGAAATAAAAAAGTGCATAGCACTCGCAGAGTGTGAAATTCTCCACCTTTGAAGCACGGTGCATGTTACGTTTCTTGTTGTACCTCTGAGCTTTTTGTATGCTCTTCTTTCTCCTTCCTTTCTGGGATTTCCAGAGTCGATTTATAAGTGTTGTCTGTATCAGACAGGTGACTCTTTTGGAATTCTTTATTTTCTCTATCTTGAACCTAGAATCCCAATATTGTGCCATGAAACTTCCAAAAGTTATAAGCTTAAAATAAAACTACTTGCTGTAAAATAGGAAGAACCAGCAGTTCCATTTTTGACATAATGATGAACACAGGTTCTTATTTCAGGTACATGATTTTATGAAGTTTTCTATGTTACAGTCTTTTTTTCTTTTTTTTTTTTTTAGCCCCTAGTCCAGCTATTCCAACAAAAATCAATACACTTTTGAAAGAACTAGTCTGGCATTTATGAATATGCCATGAAAGTGAAATATGTTGTAAAAAATCAAAATCATATTCCATTTAATTCTACTCTGTTTAAGAGGACCTTTTTTCTTACAAGCCCAAGAACAAAAAGGTCACTAATAGAAAAAAAAAAAGTATTATTAACAGGAGGAATTGCAAGAACAAAGGGAAGAGATAAATGCAATTGTGTTGTGTCAGAACTTATTCCTCAGGACTAACCAGAGAAAGATATAGGTAGAGGACAGACAAATATGGTGAGCTGTTTCCCAAGAGAAAATACACGGTAAAAACCATTAAAATAACTGGAAAAGAGAAATATCACCAATTATTCATGCTGACAACACAAGAACATTAAATTATAATCAGGAGAGATGGAATTTTTAAAATAACCTAACTCTTAGAGTCTGCTTGCAAAGAATATAAAGCCTCTGAATAGAGCAGACCAGGGCTCTGGGCAGATGCAGCACGCACAGGGCGGGGGAATGCGGGACCATTAATGATGGATCTATTCCAGAGGAACAATTAAATACCCATAGAGGGTAGGCAGCACTTCTAAACTGGAGGCAGCTAGGTCAATCTGAAGAATGACAAGCTGGCTATAAAGAAATGGAGAAGCAAAGAATTAAACGGATTAAGGCAAATGTTACTCAGTCCAGATTTTACTAAAACTTTAATGAAAGAATAAAGGAGATCACAGAAGGTGTAGGAACAAATGCAACCAGACAGCTGTCAGAATATCCCTAGATACAAGCAAGACTAACGGAGGCATAGCCATCTTTCCTGAGAATCACAGTTAGTGGTGCGGTTTTGTAACAAAGCCTCACTGAGGCACTTACCCACGTTACAGTCCCTGCACAGAAAATGGCAGCACTTCCACCTCTCAGCCCTGTCTGTCTATAGTTTCAAAATCCCACTAAATAGTCTTCTCCTGACAAAATCACAAAATGAATTCTATCTGAAGCTCAGCATGTGAAAGGCAGTCACAGTTCTGGATATTTTGCTGCCTAAGATAGCAATTATCAGACTGATCTAAATAAAATTCAGTCACCAATCCAGAAATGCACTGTGAGTCACCCCAAAACATGGGATTATTCCAGAAGAAAGTAGAGTGGAGGATCTTCCACCCGCTCCTAAATCTCTCTCATTCTTCTGGCTGCAGTGGCAGCTTCCAGAAAGGCCAGTTGCAGGAGCCATTAGATCTGAAGGTTGTCCCAAACAGGATGTTAATACAAGATATAACTGAACCAGTGGAAGGAAAACTTCTGAATGTGGATATGGAATCTGAAAGTGGGAGAACGAAGGAACCCCAATCACTTCCTATCTGCAGAGGTGATACAGCAGCCAGCACAATGTTACGGCACTGATGCAGCGAGCTCTCACCTTTTCAGCTCCAGCAGGCAATCTCAGACACATGATAGAGCTTTAAAAGGAGACATAAGTACATGAGGAACAGACTGGGGCAGAGGTAGTTTTTGGGACTCCACAAGGAAAGACTCAGTAGATCCTGGAAAAAAGTTGTCATCTGCAGGTAGGGCATAATGATTGTTTCTGCCATGTGCCTCTTTGCCTTGCAGTCTGGTGGGCCAGCAAGGAGCTGGAGGAATGCACACGTTAACCTTGCCTATTCAGGCGATCAGAAATACAGCCAAGGGGATGCATCCAAGAACTGACGAGAACTACCTATCACCAAAGAAATCAAAGTTAGAGATCCCCAGTCTAAAAAGATGTATTATAGAATGAAAATTTCCATTTGCAGTAGTTTAATCTCATATGGCTAAGCCTATTAGCTGACATAGTCAGGATTCTGCAAAGATAAACTGCAGATGCTTATCCGACCAGTCATCAGTCATGTACTGCAGAGGATGGGAGACCTTCTAACATCATCCTCAGTTATAAACCATGGAGGGGCTCTTGTCCAGCTCTGTATGTGGTCTTCAGTGTGAGGACAAAAGTCTCAGTACTGCCCTGAGTTATAACACCCTGATATGTGAATTGCACTCTCTGTGCTCTCCCATCTCTGGAGGAAACAAGCTTCTGTTGCTCTTTATCTAGATGGAAATGCACCCAACTGCATCCATCTCACCCAGGCTGCTGCCAATAGAGAGTGTCTCAGACCTTTTGCAAAAAAGCCACTTCGTGGTCCATCAAACATAAACCAGCCCTACATGCCCTGCATATACGAGTTTGTCCAGAGTGCCATGTCCAGACATGTAATACTGCACCTCCTGAGTCCTCATGCAGGTGGGGACAGACAGAGCAGTAGCCTTAGGGGGTCAAGTGATGTCTTGGACCGATTTTGTGGAAGGTAGGCTTTATCTTGGAGGCAGCCCTGAATAATGCCCCTCCAATCCAGACACTTAGATAAGGTCATGCAGAAGTCAAAGTAACTCAAAATGAACTTTAAGACATTTGACATCCTATCTGAAGAAAGGTCTCTTGTGAGTCAGACCTCCAGATGAGTAAACCATTACCTCCTTTCTCCTTTGACAAGAAGGCACCAAGGTCATAACTTCAGTAAAGATCTTTTGTGCCATGGAGAAACCAAAAACTCTATCATGAAGACATTTCTGACTCCTGGTAAAATATAGGTAATTCTGTTGCAAAGCGCTTATCAAGGTATGGGCTTAAAGCTGATACAAACCAAAAATCTTTAGCATATATTCCTCTCCCAAACAGGAGAGACTGTCATTGTGCATCTCATTAGCGGAAAACAGCTCCCACAATAGACACATCAACTGAATCAACTGAAGCCAGGCATCCTGGGGGAAATAAAAGCGTGTAAGTCTTCCTGGAAAGGCAAGATGATCTTTTAGGACAGTCTCTGAAACTTTCACTAAAAACAAAAGAAAAAGAACACTCCTCTCCACCCCCACCCACCCCAAAAAACCCCACAACCCAAACCCACACAGTAACAAAGTCAGAAGTTAAAAGGATTGAGGTCCTATTTTGACTGAGATGAGATGAAGATCTCAGAAGATTCAATACAGCTGAGGTGGTATTTTTCTAGCTGTTAGCACTGGCACCTGCATCAGATCACTCAAAGAATAACAAGCTCTCCTTTTTACACAGTATTAATAAACCTGCTAGGAATTAACACAAAGGATGGAAATCTAGTCCAAAAGTTGGACTAGAAAAGACTTTTTTTTTAATCCAAAACTGAGATTATATAGAAGTATTTCCAGTTTATTTGTCAATCCATACATATCAAGAATATTAACTATAAAGATCTTAATTGCTGATTTGTGGTATTTCTCATTGTTTCTCATGGAAAGGCTACACAACGCACTAAGTTATTCTTTTTGTCCAAAATGCAAATCTTTCAAAATGACTTAGGACAATGAAGAGGTTTATTTTAATTGATGATTAATTAAGAAATTGTTTGCCTATTATAACTGAAGGTGGAGGATGATACAGGGGATTTGAAATGTAGCTTGTTACTCATTTCAGATGCTCCCTTTAATTATTTAGAAACAGTTTTGTGAAGAGACGTGTAAATTAATTGCAAGAAAACCCAAAAGAGATCAGAAAAGAAACCAGCTTATCTGGCCTCTGAGGATGAAAAAGTGAGCATTGCACCTGAAATTAAATTACCTTGTTATTAGAAACTGTCTTCAGTCTAAATCTATATCAGAACACACCTGCATTTTCAAACTGTATTTTAACTTGAGGCTTGAGATCATGTCTCCTAATTATCTGAAAAGCAAACGGAGCTTAATTATGTTTTATTTAATGTGTTACAACTAAAATCATGCTAATATTATTCACAAAATAATTCACATTTTTTCTGCAGTTTCCCATACCTTTTCTTTATCTTCATGCAGGAAGGCAAAGAGAGGAAAATGTATACATCATCCTGCTTTACAGCCATAAAATTTTCCCAGTGTCGTTATTCGTAAGAATGACAAGAACACTTTTTTTCTTTTCTTTAGCTGATGAGATAGTTGTGTTACTAGTCTCGACTAAGTACTAGGGAAATTAAAATCTGAGAAAGTTCCACCATCTTCACTATTATAATAATAGAAGACAAAAAATACATCTTCACTGGTATGATGGAAATAGTCATGCACTCACATCAGTTGCTTGTGGTAGAAAATTAACTAGGAAATTGCAATCACATTATTTAATTGCACTTCAGGAATTACCGCAGGGTCTTCAGCAATTTAACTATTTTTATAGAATGCTTTTTGTGATACTCATGCAATTAACTGTTCATGTACATTCACAAAAATCTAGATATGATTATTCTTCTGTTGCAAAAGTGAATGCATTTTTATCAAAGAATGAAACACAAGAATGAAATTTGTCTTCATCTTTTTCTATGTTAGAACACCGTACGTAGTCACAAAAGCACTTCAGAGTAACTGTAGTATTTTATGGTGTTGCTGCCATTTACTCCTTCCTTACACCTCCATAACGGAGGCTTCACTGGGCTCTGCACACTCACAGGACTCTCTGCTGGATGTTAACATTTTAGTTTAACAACTTAACATTTAGTTAAACAGCAACTAAACCAGTACAGCCATCTATTTCTGAAGCCTGCGTCACCAGACACAGCCACAAGATCAAACACCTAATGTCTTTGTCAGACAACATTGATTCAAATTCCAGAGATAATATGTGTGTGTTCACCGTAGGGATAATTAAAACCTGCAGAAAGCTATTAAGAATATTGAAGTTCAAAAGCTAGATGATGCAAAATAAATTGTATGTATTGAGCAACAACAGCAGAACATGTCAATACTCATGCCACAAGACATAAGTTAATTCAAAGGCTAGATTTACACAGTAAGAAAGAATTTAATGAGTAAAAAGGAATAATGGTGGAATTTAAGATTTCAGATTTAGTTAAAAACATGAATGATTTAACTTAAATATTTCAGTTCGATGTACTAATCGAAACTGTGCCTAGATTTGAAGAAAGTCTGAAGCCATCTTAAAAGAAAACTTTTGGGTTTTGTTTTTTAAGAAATGAAAATGTTTAACTGTAAATAAAACACACAGTATTGACAGAGCAGCTACAGTGACTGCAGATTATGTAAGAACAGCCAATCTGTGTTAAGGATATGAAAAACTAAGGAAGACAAATTCATGCATACACGACTAGCCAGAGACAGGGATATTTTAAGGACAATTAATTTATTATAATCTTTAAATAACAAAGTGAAAAGATAATGTTTTCCTCATTTCTTTCTTTTGAACACTAAGACTTCATAAAGATTTTCAAGAATGCTGGTATTCTTGTAGATCTGTCCAGGCTTATAAACTATCAGTACATAGTGCCAGGGTAAGAGACTTCCCTTATTTATAAACTGTGCCTGCATAAAGTAAGTTGTTAGCGTGAATGTTAATGAGTAGATGCCCTCTGAGATCAAGCTTCAGCCATTTGTAACAGCTTTGCACAAGACTGCAGTATTTAGGATTTCACCTTTCAGCGACTGTATTCATGTTAGAATAGAAGATGCTGTTACTACGCATACTGATCCACTCTGGCAAACATATTAAGGGCTAGATTCTGCAACTCATTGTAAGTCGCTGTTCAGGGGGTGCCTGATCTGAAGTTTCCTGCAGTCGAAGAAGCAATCCTCCTGACTTCATTAACTTTTGACAAGGTTAATTGGCTATCTACTACACGTAATGTGAATAGAAGAAGCAGAACCTAATGGCATAGTAGGGTCAGACAGAACAAACTGACTTGTCATTAACATATTTGATGCAGAAGTACACTTACTAAAGTCTGAGATGTAAACTGTGATCAGGTCCATTCTCCTGCTAATATGCAAGTCTCTCATATCATTAAAATTTAGGACAGTGCTTGTATATATCAATACCAAAATTCAGATCTAGATAGATTTAAAACCAAAAATTCAGTCTGATAAACTCAGTATTATTGGGAAAAACAGCAACTCAATATAAAACTAAATTAACTTTACGGAATGAAACTAGAAACTATTTGGTATGAAGTTCACAGCAGATGCAGAATATCATTTGATGGAGTTATGTTAAAACCCCATCTCGAACCCTTGAGAGGAACAACGATCCTTTTACATTACCTCCACTGAAATCTCCTTTGGTGCCATGGGCCACTTGTGCTCATACTTTTCTTTCACAGTTTGTTCACTGTTCGCAGTTGGTGTTGAGTTCTCGGGCCGTACTCCATGGCTTGTTTTGCCCACAAGATTTTGAACTGATTTTACCATATTCTTTAAATCCTCCGGGTATGGAGTGGGATAACGTTTTAGATTTATTTCAACCTGAACATTCATAAAAAGAATTAAAGCACAAATACAAAATGAAAACAGCATGCAAACTAAAACCATGGTTACAATACTATGGCTAAGTGCAAATTCCTCAAATTTTTAATTAATCTATTTATTTGAGGTACTGTGTTACATACAGCTATCTTCATGGATTTTTGGACTGAAATTTGCTCTCAGTTACACTATGGCAACCTATTATGGAATTTCAGTGACATAAAATAATGGATGGGAATGGTTCCCTATAGGGCTATCTTTTACCCTGTGAGAGTATTGTACTTTAATTCTACACTTTGCTTGAGAATACTGACATATTAAATCACACTTTTTCAAAACAATACCGGTGTAAATGCAGAATTAATTTAGCTACGTTCAGTGTACTGAATTAATCTGAATTATCTATGGCAGCTGAGAACAGTCTCTGATCTACTGGGAGCTATTTGCTTTTTGAGATGTATAATGTACGTACATGCACTCAAGTGTATCTTACTCTTTTTTTATACAGAAAATACAGGAAAACAGACTCAAACCACTACAGAAAATTCATCCTAAGTCACACTGAATAGTACTTTAACTGACAGACTCACAGATTTTCTAGAAAATCCCACATTATAAGTTTATAATTTTTATCACTCAGAAGTAGAGAAACATTGTATTTCCCAAGTCCAAAGCAATCCTAATTTGAAGCCAATTCTACAAAACCTCAGGGTTGAGTGAAAGGGGAAGAGTGGCTGAGAGGGCTCGTGGATGACATCACCCCGCATCATCTGGCAAGACATTACACTATCAGCAAATTGCTCTGAGAAGACGGTGCAGCAAATGACCACGTCAGGAATGGTCCAAGCAGGAAAGATGACATACATGATGCTGATCTCTCCTTATACCTCCCCCACTGTGTTACAGACATATTTGGTCTGCTGAACATCACACCACATCATGAGAAGAGATGCTGAGGAAACTGAAGTGTGCATCCAAACAAAGCACGACCTCGGCAGGGTGGCTTGGCCTGCGCAGAGAGTGTGGGCAGCTTGTAGGTCTGTCCCCCGAGCCTAGCCTGCGGCAGATGCTTTCCTCTCAGCACAGGGCCCTCTCCTCCACGGAGCACCTCCTGCCCTCCCCGCTCTGTCCTTCAGGCTGCAAACCTGCCCTACCTCCACCGCCTTTGTCCAAGCTGTGAAGGATGGTTGTGGCTTAAGCACCGAGCTGGGGACTCACAGGGCGAACCAGAGAGCACGCCCTGCAGAGCAGCAAGCCCGCTGCTGAGCGCACCTCACAGCCACCAAACGCAGCCAGCTGCAACGCAGAGCCTGACTCTCTCTTTGGGCCTGAATTTGGGGTGGAAATGCAAGAAAATCTTTCAGTGGAGTAAAATTGCAGCTCCCAGTGCAAGCATGTCAGGATAACGGTTCCCAGTTATGAGGCTGTGAAATTTGAAATTACTCCACATTTACCATGTGATGAGTATTTGGAACCATTTACCACAAAGAAGCTTTTACCTCATTGTGTACGTGAGGTAAGCAAAGGGAGCTTACTTTTAATAGCTCACTATTATAGCTGTTGGATTTTAAGAAGAAATCGGGAGGGGACGCAGCTGGGACAGCTGACCCCAACTGACCAAAGGGACATTCCATACCATATGGCGTCATGCCCAGCATATAGAGCTGGGGGAAGAAGAAGGAAGGGGGGGACGTTCGGAGTGATGGCGTTTGTCTTCCCAAGTCACCGCTACGCGTGATGGAGCCCTGCTTTCCTGGGGGTGGCTGAACACCCGCCTGCCGATGGGAGGGAGTGAATGGATTTCTTGTTTTGCTGTGCTTGTGCATGCGGCTTTTGTTTTACTATTGAACTGTCTTTATCTCAGCCCACCAGTTTTCTCACTTTTACTCTTCCGATTCTCTCCCCCGTCCCACCGGGGGGGAGTGAGTGAGTGGCTGGGTGGGGCTTAGCTGCCAGCTGGGGTTAAACCACGACAATTCCTAACAAGTAGGAAAAATGTAATTTTGGATTCAGATGAATATGGTCTTTTGATAGGAATATTTTAGAAGCAAAAGCATGATCAGTTTGGAAAATAAAACTATATGAAATACTAGCGTACAATTCTGAACCACAGTAGAATAAACATTACAGATAATAGATTCTGACATGACTTTAACATAAAATGTTAAAATGTATGACTATGATGTCATATGTTAATACAGAATTTCAACAGAAAAAATAAATTAAGTCTGTAAAGCATTACTAAGGCTCTGGTTGATTTACGGTTGAAAGAAATCGTATTTAGATGTGGCCTAATTAGGCAATTGCTTTTTCACAAAATTCAGACCATGATTTAAGTGTAAGGTCTACAGACAAACATAGCTAAAAGTCAAGTCATAGAGCAAATCCTCAACAAGTACTAGTCAAGGAAAAATTAACTGAAAGACTTTCATGAGAGAGACAAGTCATAGACAGGGATTTCAGCAAGCGTTTCATATCACTGTGAGTATTAATATTAAACAGTAAAAATACTGGCAGCTGTGGTAGGTGATATCCACTAGAATGCAGATACTTTCATCACTGATTTTAGACTTATCACTACAGGGGAAATCTGTACCTGTCGATACAATTCTTGTATGCTTAATGCTACATCAAAAGTAGCCTGACCCTGAAAAGAGAATTTTCGATGTTCAAAATTCTTGATTGAAGAAGTTATTGAACAATTCCAATTACCAAATGTATTTTAATATATAGTTGGCTGAGAGTTCAGTTTTAACTATGAAAGATAAAAAGTGAGAACTATGTATGCTTTTATAAACGCTACCAATGTTTGTGGTTGCTGCCTATTGATAATTTAAGTTAACCTTCAAATTAATCCTATAAAGATCTGGTGAAACTGCTAAAAACATAAATGTTAAAACCTCCCTAAGACCTATTGCAACACATGGATGGAGCGACACACACTAAGTTCTCAAAAGGTTCCAGCAATTAGCTTTTAGTTCATGTGTGCGCGTATAAACACAGGCTGGTGAACAGTTCAGTCAAATAACTTTTTACAACACTTCTATGGCCATTCATATATAGAGATGAATTGGCATTACTGGGAAAGAGCACAGACATACCAGAAGGGTGCAAATAAGAATTTCTACCTTATTAATAGTAATTGAATTTGAGGTCACGTTTTCATGGCTTGGGCAAAAAGGCTGTTTTCCATGATAGGGAAAAAACCCACACACACCTTCAGTGGGAAATTTTTTCCTTTCACAGCCTGGCAAGATTTCCCAGGTTTGAACAGTACTATTTCTCTACTGTCCGTTTTTACAAACTACAGGTATTTATGGGTATCTGGTGTACACACAGTGAGATATGAGAGAGGCTCTCTTCAAGGTACACAGACGGGAGGAAATACCTAATCAGCTCCTAGCTCCCTGCTTAGCTTTTCATTTAATAATTCTTCTCTATATAAGCAATAACTATAGCATCAGCTGCAAAATTTAGTGTTTTGGTCTGATGAGAAGATGTTAGGATCATTGTGGGGGACAGGAACATTGGATTGTATATGGGAATAGAGGAATCTCATGCAGAAACAGACTCGTACTACAACATTGGTTTATACCCACTCTCTATGGATGTAGAGAGAGAACAGGTACGTAAGAACTCCAGGAAATATATTTTAGTGCTGGACTCCTCCACAGCTAAGGAGCAGTGATACAGAGGATGAAGACTGTCTTGACCTTCGGATGGCCAACCCAAAACGTTACGGCGTGGTGCAGCCCTGTGGGACATGGATGACCCACATGGTACAAACCACTCTTCTGCTGGCAGCACGCCTGGCCGCGGGCTGCCCTCCTCATGTTCTGCTGCAACTGGGCTGAGGCTGCAGCTGACCAGTGCACACCTCTGGGAATGCAAACTCTGCTCCACAGACCACGACTTTGGCAGCAGCTTTGGGTGAGCAAAGAGCCCAGATAAGAAGCACTGCAACCAGAGCATCCATTGCATCCTGAAGAGCTCTGGTGCGGCGCGCCTGGACCTGGGATCACACCATGCAGAGACATCTGCTCACAGCACGGGCACAGGCCAGCTATTTTTGTTAAGTGCTGTTTCTAGGAAACCTGGAAATGTGGTAGTGTGTCTCGGCTGTGTTTGCCTCCCCGTTTTCCACACAGCAGATGGCAGCACTTGAACTGAAGTACAGAAACAGCGTTCAGTGGATGAAGGATTTATTTTTTCTACAAGAACAGTTTACTCAAAGGAAACATTTGTCTCAGTCATTCATAGTATTCTGAAATATATTAAAAACAAAATGGCTATCTAAGTGATATAATTCATATATTACATTTCAATATTTAAAATAATCCTCGCAATTGAATTCTGTGATCTTAGAAATTGATATCTATTTCTCTGTTAATATTTCAATTGTTTGGCACATTTGGACAGCCATATTACCCACCGTTAAAATTCTGATAAGAAGTGGTGGAACAATATAAAACTCTCCTAGATGCTCTGTTTTCCATATATGATCCATAGATCTGCAGTTCATCTGGGGTAAAATTTCAGTTTAATCTATTTATTGTGAGGCAAAGGTTGCTTTTTGACTACATTTTCTGTTTTACTAAAGCAGCAGAGTCCATTATATCTGGTTACAAGAGTTAGATGAAAATTCCTAATTGGGAAAAAAACTAAAAAGAAAAATCCAAACTTTCCAAGAAGATCTAAATGGAATGTTAAATAGCTATTAATAATAGTATTGTTGATTTTAAAATTAAAGTATGATTTAAATCTCCTCATATTATTTTTGTCTCTGGCAATACATTTTATGTTGGGTATCCTACCGCGGTTAAAAATTTGCAGTGTTTAAGTGTTTGATCTGGGTTAATTCCTTTATATTATTCAAGAAATAGAAATTTTCATGCCATGTAAATGTAGATGGTCCTGACAATATCCTTCTAACAATGTAACTGATTAAGGGCTCAACTGAAAACTCTGGAATGACATTAATTTCAGATAAATGGGGGAGGATATTGATGTTTTAATCTTCATTTTTGGTAGGTTACAAAATTGATGAGAGATAGCCTCTCCACTGCACATTCCTGTGTAACTCCACAAAGTTGCAAAGCTCTCGTCGACTTCCACTTTGAGAGGAATATGGAAAGCCCTATGTGATCTAAATATTTCTAAAGAACTAGGTGGCTGGACATTAATTCTAAGTCTCCCAACATTTTGTGTTAATTTTGTCTTTGTGACAAAACACCTGTCACAGTAGGAACGCGACATTAGGGTTATGGGCCTGAACTGACTTACGAAATCAAAGTTTTGCTGTCTAGACAACAACAGCAAAAGCAGAAATTGGTAATGTGTACTTCAAGGAGAACAGATATCTTATTCTTCCTCAACTGCTGTACCTGAAACATGGTGACGAGTATTTTCTGGGCATTTAGAACTCAAAAACAGTTCAACTCAAGATCTGTAAATTGGACCCTGTCCATAATATGTGAATACCAGAATAAATCGAATAGAACTTACCTTAACTTTCCCTGCATTTTCCTCCTCTTCCTTTTTTTCTTCAAATTCAAAGGCAACAGTCATACGTTGCTGTCTCTGCTCCTCCCATAAAGTAGGGTTAAAACTATCACTGTCTGATGGGAAATCTACAGTTAAATCGCAAACAGCAATGGACAAGAACAAGTAATTAGTGCACCCAACAGAAGATTGGAAATGATCTAAAAAGACATCTTTGCATTTGATCCTGTAATCTTGGGTTTTTGTTTTAAAACTGTTGAGGGGGGCAATGAGAGTATAACTGACAAACGATTACAAACAGAGTTTAATATTAAAACTGAAATGAGAGTGATGGGAAGCAACAGGTTTTCGGGGCAGATCTGGAGCTGAGGGGCAAACTCTCTAACTTAACGTAGGTATGTCAGCAGCCAAACCCTCCATCCTGCCATGCTCAGAGCTCTGAACCCCCATGTCTAGGAGCCGGCCCACCCCCCAGCTCTCTCAGACAGGTCCAGTGTCTCTGCAGGTTGAGCTGGCTCTGGCCAACAGCCTGTCCGCACGGCAGCAAGGCATATCCTAGAACTTCTGTCCCATGCGCACTCAATTCCCAGGTTCACATTGTTTATACAAGGCCACTCTTCTGAAAATAAAAAAGTGTTTAAGAAAATGTAAATCTGATGGCCTGAGAATAATGGATTTGCAAACAGGATTCCTTTGTGTATGACAAAATGTAGACTGTTATGTGTGCACCACTGGCTTTATGTGTCAGAAGAGACACTCACACACAGAACCACGTCTGAAACCCCTTCCTCTCCCTCCCTCTGTTTTTCTCTCCACTATCTGAACAAGCACTGTTCCTGCCTTTGTAGGCACTGCTGATGGTGTTTTACCTTCATCGCTGCGGGGTTGCTGGGGAAACATGTAGTTAGTCAGTACTCTCTGCTTTGTTTCTGGGTGAGCCTCAGTTTGCAGTGGAATGAGAGCCTTGGACTGTACAGGAAAGACAAAACAAAGAACCGTTAACTCAGAGCATGTGTGCTAACTGAGATGGGATTCTAGCACTTGATAAATAGAAAATACAAGATTAACTAAAATTCTGTATGAAAATAAACTTCTCTATATAGACTAAAACAAGTACTAATCTGGTGGAAATGCCTCCTCTCCCATTCCTCACTTCTGTAATTCCTGTAATTCCTACCGGGATCAACAGAAGAACACTAAATACCATAAACACTGACTGCATGTTCAGAGTCATACCAGGGAGGAAGCTAAAGGATCAGCCGAACAGAGCTGCAACTACACAGTTAAAACACCCCCATTATGGCTGTGATCTATTTTAAGCTAGGCTAACGAGGAGTAAATTCACGACAGTTATTCGTTCATGCGAGGGTAAACCTGGTGCAAGATACTGGAGAAATTACATGGAGGTACTCTGAATATTCAGATGTTACTGTTGTGTTTTACTTCAATTGATTATTTTTTATTATTACTTTGCTCTAATGTAGCATCTAGGAACGACTGTCATAGTTCATAGAATACAAATTAATCTATGCTATACCACAGAAAAGTCAAAATGCTGAAAAAATACTGTATATTTGAAAGGAAGTGTATGTTCTGTGGCTGGGCTGAGGAGACATGCAATGTTTTTTTTTTAATGGAAATTAGAGTGAAAAAAACGAGAATCCTAATTTAACACATTAAAATTTACTCATCATTTTCTATTATCCCTCCCACTTAGTCTCCCCTCCCTTCAGCTTTAAAATTTTTTGCTTGGCTATAAAAGTAAAAAGTACATTTAAGGAGCAGTACAGTAAGTATGTACCAACATAAATCTATCGACTGCAATGCATTGGGCTTTGCTACGATTTGAAGGCAGGGTGAATGGTACGCGCTGGCCAGGAGTCAGCAGGAATTTCACCTGCCACCTTGACAAAGAAACGACCCTGTCTGCAGGGCCGTGCCCCGTGGACAGGCACGGGCTCTGCTCTGAGAGGTTCTGCAACCAGCGGTGCTCAGCACAGGCGTACGCACACGGTCTCCTGCAAACAGGCAGCTGCAGGACCTGAGTCCCTGTGGCTTCTTCGTATGGATAAAAGGATGGATTAATTTCCAGTAGCATGATAATTGGCCCCTGAAGAATTATCCTCATCAACTTCAGTTAAAGAGGTATAATATCTGACCATGGGCATTATTGCAAAGTGAGAAAGATGAGGTTATGAGAATTTATTGAGATGATTAAAAAATGTTAGGTATGTCGAACATTTCTAACATTGTACAAATTGAGTACAATTCTCCATTTAGAGTTAAAGTATGGAAGTGCAAAATTATTCTATCCACCAATCGTGGAAAGGATCGAGACTTATTTTAGTGCTCAGAAGCTGGTTGAACTGTTACATTTCTCAGTGTTCATGTTACATAATTTGCTTTAAAATAGAATCCTAAAGAATATACAGTAGTGAAACCAAACCCCTTGGAACAAAGAAAGGCATACTTAAATTTAAAAGGAACTTAAACGAGAGTTTTCTCCAAAACAAGACTAAGAGTTCTTGCACCTTTTACATGTTTAAACTCCTACTGACTTTAATGGAGTTTAAAAGATACAGGAATGGAAGCATGGACAGGAAAAGGGAAAAGGAAGACAAGAAGAAGAGAGGCATAGATGGAGTAAAGGATGGGACAAACTAATAACAAGTTTGGTCACAAAGTCTTACCTCTTCAATTTCTATTTATAAAATATTCTCTTGATACTTTTGGCCTTTATTTACTACTTTTGTAAGGATATGGAAGCTTAGCTAGATGCAAGTACTAAATCCTGCAAAGGTGATCTTTCCAAGTTAATAAATGACAGCCAGAAGAATCTATACCTTGATATGAAAGTATAACGCTGGACTGGGAGCAAACACTTCTAAAATTCTACTACAATCATCTATTAAATTATAGGTTTCATTTACGGCCCTTGCTAAGACCCCTAGTTACTAAAGAAAATATGAATATTGAAAGTCATTACCTGGTTGTCAGAAAGCCACAAAGCTGCAAGTTCTTTAAGTTTAGTAAAAGTGAACGGTAAATTCTTCAGTCTGTAAATGACAATATTGGAACAACATGAATCCTTCATTTTCACAATAGTTTCTTTTAAAGATTTGTATGTAGCATGTTTATCTTGATCATACTGAAATTGCTATAATTTCATATCTTTATTTTCTCTCACTTTTTACTAAAATATAATGTTTTATTAAGGGCATTCCACATTAAGAGTGACATTTGGAATCTAAAACTACTGACATCATACCCTAAAGGTACTAAGGAGATACCTATATTTTGCTTTGGCTATAACGTAACCGAAGTTACAGCTTATAACACAGAAAACAGAAAAAATCTTGGTCCCAGGGAGACCTAAAGGAAAGGCCTAACAGTTTTCAGTGTAGCTAACAGAAATCCTTTTATTGGACATTTAAGTTTTGGAACAGAAATACTCTAAGATTATTGAAAATTCATTTTTGCAGAAATATTAGGAAAAAGATTAATATAAATATTCATAGTGAACCTAAATGACAAAATTAAATGAAACAGTTACAAAATTAGCATTTTAATTATACATGTAAACGCATTTCCTAAAAGTGATCTGCATGAGGGAATGGGGAAATGAAGACTAGATACTTGTGGAAACTTCATTCATGTTTTTCCCACTAACTAATTCTGAACATGTTATTTTTACTTTTCAGTCTGTACCAACACGAGAGGGCTGTCCTAACCACGTACTGATATTCCCCCATCCTTGTGTTACAGAAGGTTGGGGAGCTGGAGGACTGCAGGAAGAAATGGACCGACCAAAGGACTGTCTACAAAGACAAAAGTTAAATGTGATTTAACAAAAAAAAGAGGAAAAGCCCTTTTCTGAGAGAGTCAGACAATCCCATACTGTGGAAAGAAAGGCTCTTACAGATACGCTCACTCACACCTCAGATAAAGACAGGCAATCCACTGTCAGGTACTCCACCTGCACGGCATCATCAGGAGAATCCTTTGCCCCTCTACCAGCAAATAACCAACAATACTCCTACAGTCTTCTTCCTATTAAAAATCTATCTGTATTTCTGGGAGATAAGCACCTCACAAGCTTTTGTACCATTGCCTCTGTGCAGCGCTTTGAAAGTGTACCCATTATGGAACTACTTCAGATGTATTTTTGCCACAAAGGCATTACCATTAAAAATCGTGTTATTTAGAAAGCAGTGTGTACTTACTGCAAGTAACGCATTTTAAAGATTTTAGTAAGAATACCTTATACTAAAAATAACTTATCTATAAAAGTGAAATAAATTTACATGAATGTATACACATACATAGTGTGCTATGACATAATCTCCAATTAAATGCCTGTATAGATTAGAGTGGTTTTACATGTGTGTTCATGTTTAAACCTAGAATTAATGCCATAAGAAAGTAAGGAGTGTCTAAAATACCTGTCTTATCATAAAATGAATACTGCAGTGTGGAATCGTGCAGTATGTGACATTCTTTATAAATTAAGGTTACAAGTTTAACCTTTAATAGTTAACATAAAGATTCTTAAATAGATGTTTTATTCAGAGCTTTTTTTCTGTATAAAAAGAGAAGAACTTTTGCTTTTCACGTGATACCTTTATTTCTTTACACTTTAGGATTCAGTACCTGTAACCTAAGTTTCAAAACTATACAGAGGGTTACTGGCGACGTTTCCAACGCACTCAAGTTGAGAAGTATGTATCAAAGGGAGAAGCAAAATTGGTAAGCATGCTTCAGAAATGATGTGTGGCAAGGGGATCTCCAAGCTGGTTTTCCATTTCCATATTCAAATAAAACACAGGTTCTTTATTTTTAATTCTTCTTTGCCAATAAGCCCAGATACCTGTTTTCAAACATCTGAAAAGTTCCGATTTTAAGGATTCTTTAAAAGAAAAAATCTCAAATTAGAGACCAAGGAATGGAGGCACCCAAAATCATTACTGTTTTTTGAAAATTTTCAACCAAGATAAGCCTCAGCCTCTTTTTCTAATTGCAGGGTTTTTTTGCAAGTTTAAGACTGCTTTTTGAATTGTGTACTGTAGGAACATTTCTCCTTCATCTGTACTAACAACGCACATGCAAACACTCTGACTTTCACGAACAACTGAATTACCAAGTGATTTTGCATCACACCCACTTTCAAAACAAGGCCCATGACAATTGTCACTGACACTATATTAGTTTAACCATGAAAGGTAAATACATAAATGCTTTTCTAGCTTCATCAGTCAAAATAAGGATTTATGGACAGCTACAAAGGATCTCAAATATTAGTTATGCATGGATGTGGGTTGATTACTTTCTACATACTATAGGCCAGATCCTATTTGGTATAAATCAGCATAACTGCTGATTTCAAAGAACTAACTCACATCATCCTCAGTAAAGGATTTGGCCTCCTCTGAAGAGAAAACTGTTCATCAGTAATTGAAAAAAATGATTAATCTGCACTGCTTCCATTGATCTAATGACTGCAATCAAATTTCAGTACAAAGAAATGTAAAGTTTATGGCTGTGCTATTCAACAGAGAGCTTTTCTTTTATGCTTAAATGCTGAAACTTCTCACTAGATAGTTTGGAAAATTACAGATGTAATTGTTTTTATAAATCTAAGGGAAAATATATTCACAATACTAGATGAAACTTTAATTGGTGTATAGATAGTTAAGAAGATGGCCAAATTAAATTAATGTGCAATTCAAAGGCAAACTATGCTGTACCAGAATGCCTTATTCTTACTATGGATGGTATTTTTCTCAGCCTGAATAAATAACCTTTGAATGAGGCCATTTCTCTGCTGGAAGGTGCTGTTTGACTGTTTCAGAGCAACTGTCGCCAGCAGTCAGGACTGGGAACAGGACTAACAGAAATACAGCCATAGACCCTGCACCCATTCCTTCAGGCATCAGCTGAATGGCATCCAGAGACATGAAGTCTGTGGGAAAACAGTATCTCTGAATCTTCAGAGCAATTGCACTAGTTCTAATGCTTGGCAGCCACCCACCGTGCATGCTTTCTTGCATGAGCAACAGTTTCATTCCTGTGCAATTTTTTAATCACTAATAACTTCAATTTGCAATCTCTTAAACCGATTTGTAAAGAGCTGAAAATGCAACAGCCAAATTAAAGAAATCTCTTATAGAGATTATCTGTATTCATATTAATTAGGTTAAATTACAGGTAAAATCATGTATGCCACTGGTAAATGTAAAAGTTGACAAGTTATTAATAAAAATTCTTCTTTTAAGGTAAATCCTGAAGCACCAACTGATTTTTCAGGAAAACAACTATCCGCAGTAATAGTTTGGAAAAGCATGAAATGCATATGTTCTTTTTATACTGTTTAATTTCCACATAGAAAATGTTTTCTCATGAGAAAAAAGGAGAAGACATTTCCCCTGAAGTTCCTCAAGTGCATAAAAACAAACTAAACCAAAAACAGCACACACCTAAACATTAAACTATTGTACCATATGACTTCACAACTTCAAAGAAGCTACATGTCAGTGTTTAACACCATTCTGGAATGAGGACTTTAGAATAATTCCTTCCATTATTAATCCTAGATTACATCTTTTGCATAACTTGTTAACTTCTTAAGGGCTAAATACTTTAACAGTAAGCTAATTAATATTATTCATGGATCACAAGAAGAGCAAAGAAAATGTCACTGATACTGTTTAAATATAAAAAAAATCAAATGTCGATATTTGAGGTGTCTTATAGGGCAAAGGTAGTCTTTGCTTTTATTGTAAGCCTACTGACAGACATAATTTTAACTTTTCTTTCTTGATGATAATTGTTTTTCTCATAGTTTTGTAAAATAACCCACTACGTATTTGTACCAAGTACTAAATTTTGGTTTTGTTATGCCCTAAGTAAGCAAGCTCAGAGTATGGGAAGAATTTCCACTGATTATCAGTTTGAGAATACAACATACAAAGAGCTTACCAAACACCTAGGGGAATACTTTCTAGATTCATCGATGCATATAATATACTTTGGTGATATTCAGAAAGAATTTTCAAATAACCCAAACATGAAAAATTAATGTCAAACATGTTGAAAGTTAATCATAACAAGCAGCATTACCAGTCAGTTGGTCAAGCCCAGAGATAGTTGCTATTTGTGACAGTTCTCCAAGGTAACTCTCAGCAAATTGATAATAATAGGGTTTTCAGAGTGTGAAAGTTTAAAAGAACATGATTCATATTAACTCATCAACATACTGTTCACAAAACCACTTGTGGGTATACATGGCCAGAAGTAATTACCTCTTTGGCAATGAAGAATATTGTATAATTAAATAACTAAAGAGAAAAAGAAAAGGTACACCAGTGAACAGTCTTTTTTTGACTGGATCATGTAATCTTAGGACCTTTTTTCATCTAACTTCTGTGGGTGAGATTCAGAGCAGTAATTGAGTTCTGACCCCAGGACAGAAGTAGAAGCACTACAAATACAGAAAGGTGATGATTCTTTCAGCTCTTCTTTAAGAACAATCTAAAACTAAAAGAAAGGTTACTTACCAGTAACCGATGCTCTTTGAGAAGTGTAGCCCAAATGTACATTCTAACAATTCTACCTCTCAATCACAGGACTCATACCTGGAAGGACTCTGAGGAGAGAGGAGAAGCAGATGGAAGACAAATGTATATGTGGACTACACATTGTGAAGAACACCGGTTACTGGTAAGACATCTTTTTTTCTTTGAATGAATCCCATGTGCACTCTTAACAGTGACTGAATCCAAGCAGCTACCCCCAATGACTCATTACATGGTGGAGGTATCGATAGCTTTCATGCAAGTAGTAATTGCACAACTACTTTATCAAATGCTGCATTGGTACTTGAAGCACTGGAGACAGTGTTATGCCTGGCAAAGGCAAGGATGAATCTCCAGGTGGCTGCACTGCAGGTATCTGAAATCAAAACTTTCCTAAGCCACCTAAGCTCTGGTCAGATGCGCTCTAGCCCTCATTAGACTCCACCTTTGCAATCTGATAGCAAGTCAGGATTCAACCCATCATTGCCTGTTATTGTGTAGAGACAACCGAATACTGCATTTCCCAGGGATGAAGAGCCTGTAACAGGGTTGAAAAGATTTGGACCTGTAAAGATAAAAGGAGAGAGGACTCCCAACTATGGAGATGAGAAGTATATACTCTTTGAGTGTATGGCATGGGAAAGAAAAGCTGGAGTCTAATTCCCTGGTTAAAATGGAATTCCAACATGAATATTTCAATAAAGTCCTGGAACTAAACCAGCTTCTGGTCAGTTAAGATCAGCAAGGTCCATCTTACAGCAATGAGGGCCTTCAGAAGACATGGAACAAGAGCGAAAGCCTGTAGTAGCTGAAACCATAGTATTAAAAATGCACTGGAGAGGGACTCCAAACACTGACCCACCTTTGAGCAAAATGTGTCAACTCACAAAAATTTGAGATTCCTGTTAGCCTGAGTGGCAAGGAGGTCTATGTCAGGTTTGCCTCCTTCCTGAAAGACATCCAATCAGGATTTTAGACCAAATCTCCCAAAATGTTTCTGACTTTCATACCCGGACAAGCTCCAGATAATGCAAAGAGGGAGAGCTCTTCTTTTCCTCTTTACACGCTACATCACAATTGTCCATCACTCCATGTGTGTGTGACCATTCAGAAAGTAGACTGCAAATTTTCCACGCACTCTGGTAAGGCAAGTTCAAAGCCATCCTTGTACTCTACATGCCTTGAGGCATAATGCACTCCCCATGCCATGAGGAACATGTCCAGAATGAACATTTTTGGTGGCAAAAGGGCATCTCTCAATAAACACTTGAGTAGCCCAGCTACTAGCAGAGAAAGTCACTGGGATAAAGGCAATGACGCAAGAGGCTAATGGATACACAAGTGCACGATTTACAGTCACAGTTGTAGACACTGGAGGTGAAATTTGGCATGTGACAAAGTAGAAGGAGATGACCCTGAGGTATTATTCACTGGGATGAACCTGCAGTGGGCAGATCCCCAATGGAAGACTGTGTTCCCTTTGTAAAACGATACATCCATGATAATCAGCATGGATTGACAGTCATGGTGATGGAGTCTGTTCCCTCTGCAAGGAAAATAACATGCAAAGATGCATGAGTAACAGGACACCTGCCAGAATGGACATGAAATCCCCTCTGGTGTCAGGAGGAGAAAGTCATCAAGGACTGACCAGATAAATTCTGAAAGAATATGCGATCATATGCACAGGCCATCCCCATCTGTTATGTAGTACAGGGAGCAACAGCTGGTTGGCAGAAGATTTGTGCAAACGTTGGAGCTTTCATGCCCAAAAGGCTGCGTCAGCAGTGTTTGGTGTGAATGGGTCTGCCTTAGCAGTGGAGCCCACAGAGGCCAGGGCTCAGCAGGTCTCGTAACAGGCTGACAGGGAAAAGGCTGACCCACATCCCAAGACCCAGGAGCCCACCACTGTAGGGTGAAGCACATGACCCCTTGGCTCTAGAATTGTCTTTCTGCTCTGCTTGTGTGTTTGTGTCTCTTCTTCCAATGGCTCAAAAGGGTATCCAGAAAAAGAGCTGGTGTGCTCTACCTTCTTTGTCATATCTGAAGCAGGAAGAGTAGAGCGGCAAAACTGTTGTGGTAACATGGAAAGGTTCCTAGCAACAAGCGGAGCCCAAGTACACTCCTTATTAACATGTACATGTGGACTCATTCAAAGAAAGAATGGATATTGCCTTAATGTTAATATGAATGTGAAAATGGGAAAACAGAAAAGTAAAAAAAAAAAAAAAATTCAACGTTAAGATGGTATCTGAACTTTGTCCAAACTCTTTGGTGCCAAATGTTAAAACTTTTTAGTTTCATTAAGGTGGGAAGTTCCATAACAAAAGCATTACCGCAATGCCTCAGCAGGGTAACATTTAACCTCAGCTGGAATTGATATCAACAAAGAAGGAAGAATTTACTCCCCAAACCTCTCAAGAAAAGTACATGAGACAATTCAACCACGTTTAAAGGTTGAAGGTCTACAGTCTGAGTCAGTTCCTATCTCTCCTAGACTAGACTGTGCTCTCCCACTAGTTCTACAATGCTTACAACTCGCTGTACAGTTTTTCAGGTGGACTTGAGAGAACAGCTTCCCACCCCAACAAGCAAAGGTCCCGTTCTCCTGTCCTCCTCACACCTGCTTTGCAGCACAACCACTGTTTACCTTTAGCTGGCTTTGGTGTTTGCCAGACTCCACGGTGAGCAAATGGACTGTGAGGAGTGTAATAAAATGAACACAACAAGAAGAACGATAGCTTCTTCCATTTTCAGTGAGATAAATCAGCTCAGTGACTTGTCCAGTGAGCCCTGAGCAAGCATAAGGGCAGATGCAGGGCTACCAGTCAGCACTGAAGGAGTGGGAAGGACAGCAGCTGACGCATTCCACCCCAAGGAACACCACGTCATTGGGATGCTGGTCTCATAATTACCTTCCTCCACAATGGAAATCCCAATCCTCTTTCTACCTGGACAGCTGGGGAAAAAGGAAGGTGGGGCAGGACTGCTGTTCTGGTGGCATCCAGCTGTCAGGTCAGCTTGGTCGGGACACCTTGCCTGCTCTTACCACCTCCATTGCCTCCTCCCAGCAGTGAGCCACCTCCTCCCTCTCTCACCCCAGAATAGCACTCATAATCAGGAATTACACATGAAGTCACGTGCCTGACACCAGCAGCTGACCTGACTGAAAAGTAACTTGGCAAAATAAGGGGGGGGGGGGGGGGGGGGCTGAAAAAAAGGCTAGTTTTCTGCTTTCTCAAGGCAAATTCATGGCACAATTACAGCTTTGAAAAGAGGGCAAACAGAGCGATCCAGCTCAGATTGGTTTGATGTGCCAGGGAAGCACCCTGCAGTTGCAGCTCCTTGGACTCCCAAGAGGCCCCGAACCAGCACTGCCCTGTTGCCTCCCCACTCCTATGCCCACACTCTGTGCCTCCTCCGCGTGCCACTACAGCTGGCTGTGCAGCGACAGGGTGGACCAGCCACTGGAAACGTCCATCTGAAAACTCACCATATTCCTGACAGGCTGCTTTCACTGTATCACTTACGTATTCAAGACCACCACACGCCTGGGCAAAATCGCACTAGGACAGGACAGGGTATATGGGTGCAGGAACAGCGCGGGGAAGCTGCACTGCCTTTGTTGGCAAGAATGCCAGCCCGAGGGAGTTTGAAGTGTTGCCTGAAATACAGTTTCAGGCGCTAGCTGTACAGCTACAAGCACGAACACATACTGCTGCGGTGACATACTGATGGGAGAGCACTCCCTGTCCCTGGGAAAGCACTGGAATCTGAAACCTAAAATCAAGAGACCCAAGATTTGATTCTGAGACTTGGACAATTTCAACACAAACTAGAGTTAAGTTTAACTTTGCGTTCTGGTCCATACATAATGTATTTTATGACACACAATTGCAATGTGGAAAATTATCTAGCAGAATTAAGCAAATAATTTTAAACAAATATATTACAGGGATTTCTACATTACTTCATTTTATATTTTATGGTCAGCCTTAATTTCAACAATGAAACTGCTGACAGTAAATCAGACACAGGTGTGGAAAGTCCTTCCTCTGATTTTTACTGAGGATGGATGATAATTACTGGAAACAAAATGGTATCCACACACCATTTGTTGCACTACCAAGCAAACTTGTATTATACTGAAAATTAACATATTCTTGGAACACAAGTATGTATAAATTTCAAGGAAAAGTCAGTTTTTTCTGATGCCTATGGCAGCATGGGATAGGTATCAAGAAAGGCTCATTTCAAGCATTCCATTTCTCAGAGGAAGAGTCATGTGCATAAGAACAGGAGAATCTGTTTTTTCGACAAAACCTTTGCTCTGCTGAAGGAAATAAATAGAAAATTTTCTTTTGATTTTAGTGGAGTCAGAATAACATGCTAGTGTGCTTGCATTTAATGATTTCCTATATATCAGCTCGTCACAATTTTTTAATCATTAAATGTTACAAAGTTATATACAATTTTAAAGCCAAATATCACACTTTCACATGGAAACACCAGGAGATAAAAGAAGTAAACAGGTTTTAATATATTAAAACACACTGAGACCCAGATCTTGGCCCCATTCGAGTTTTTCTTTGGATGTCAGTGCAACTAAGACCAAACCATAAAGATTTAAAAAAAAAAAATCAAGATTTTTTCCTAATAGTTTAAATAAACTAATTCTAAGAACAATTTTTATATTTTAAAATATATTTTATATAAACGTATTTTTACAAATACCTAAAAAGAAGTTTAATTTTTTTTTTAAATAAATTCTTATAATGGGTTAGAAAAATTATGTGAACTATACCTGTTATCGCTCAGATTTAACACTCTCAGCTTCTGCATCTGACCAATTTCATCAGGAAGAAATTCTAGCTTGTTAGAACGCAGAGACATTACTGTTACGTTTTTACAGCTCCCAATCTATAGGAATGAAAAAAACAAAGATGTTACGATACCTACCGTGATAAAATGTATTATCACTAACTTTTTATGTCAGGAGTTGGCCAAATTGTGCTTTTACTATGACAAAAAGCAGAAAATACAGAATCTAAAGTCAGAAAATAACGCTCTCCCTTTGCCAGTAACATCAGGGAAATACCTAGGGTTACCTGCACTACTCTTCAGAGTGATATTCTCACCTTTACATAAATTTACTAATTTACTGGGTTTACTATTTTACTGTTGAGTATGTAAGAAAGATTTGGTCTTCCACATTGTGCAGAAACAATTGGTTTAACAGATATTTCGTCTGAGTAGGGATGAAATCTTGGGCCTACCGCAAAACATTTCAATCTGTAACTTAAAAACAGAATCAGCTTCTTACTTCTCTGGGCAGTTCAGGAAGGAAATTCTCATCCACAGCCAACGTCCTCAGATTATGAAGGTAGCCGATAGTAGAAGGTAAGGACTCCAACTCATTACAGCTGCAGTCAAATTCTTCTAATAAAGATAAACTGAAATTGTAAATACACTTGTTAGATGCTATACAAGAACTAGATAACAAAAATTAACAACCTGAAACCTCTGAAAGTTTTAAAGCATAACACTACTACAGACATCATGCCCTGAAGAGGGAACCTGTATTGCAGATTTCCCTAGGAGAAGTCTGTAATAACACGATTTTAGGAACTATGAGGGACACTGTTAATCAATCTTATCCAGCAAGGCAGTTTAAGAAAGACCACTTAGCTTCCCGACATTATCATTCTTACTTTTTATAGTGAGGAAGTATTCCAAGTACTTCAAACAGATAGTGATCAGGGCAATTCATACTAAGCTGAAGAATCAAACCAAAAAGTTTATAATCTTAACATACAAAGACAGACAACAGGTAAAGAAATACCACTGGTGAGAGCAAAGGGAAGGGAAGCAGAAATTGCCTCCAGGGTACATTCAACTGATGCGATTGACATAATTTCTAATACAGATCAGTTGTGAAAAAAGATGGACTTGGATCCAAACCCAAAGTAATCTCAGCCTGTGGTAGTCAGACACAGCTTTTGTAAAAGTGCTTATCTTTCACACGTTGAGAAAGCTGGCTAAAAAGTGATCTTCAAAGGGTATCTGTACGACAAGGACCAAAACAAAGCAGACCAAAGTAAGGAATCTTCTGACACTCAAGTTCTCTCTTTAAAAAAAATGAAATAATCTCCATTTCTGTCTTGTATCCCTTTTCCTAGATTGTTGTACTCTGTCAAATTGTGAAGAGAAAGAGACCTGACCTTTCCTCCAAGTAGTCATGTTTTCAGGAAAGAGGATGAAATAGAGACAGTTGACAGAAACTCCTCTGTTGAACTGAAGTCCAGGTTAGCCATAGCTCACGGTACCAGAGAGCAGTATGTACAGAGAAGGCACAGCTTCCTAGCGCACGGAATTGGCATTCAGTATATTCCTGCATTTTATTATCCATTAAGAGGTTGTGAAATGAGTTGGAGGTTTGGTACCGAGTCCTAAACGAAAGGGGCCCACATCGTAAAAGCCACCACCTTCTCTGACGGCAGCTGGCACCTACGCAGAATGAAAGCCAAGGAAATGCCAAGAGAGCTGACCCAATGCAGAACGCTGACAGTCAGCGCTTGAACCTCCCCACCCACCACTGCTCTGGCACGGAACAGCCTTCAGAGGCCTCTCTCTGCTCTTCAGGACCCTGTCCTCGCCAGTCACACAGCCCTCAGGACTCTCTTGTGTTTGCTTTTTCCTGAAGACAGCAGGTGGTACCAGGCAACACTTAAACATCAATCTTTCTTTGGTGATTAAGAATCAACAATCCGACCTTTGCTAATGCAAATAACACAAACAGGAATGTATATGTAATACATGTTATATATACAGATATATAAAAATATACACATATTACATATATATTATGCACAAACACACACATATATATAAATATATTCCGAAAAAATATCTACTGAATCTCTTAAAAAATTAGGCTGGATATAAAAATTCTTGAAATGAATGCTGTACTGCACTGCTCATTCAGCTCATGGAATAAAAGTTTTGTGACCCGTTACAAATGCCATCGTTCCCTGCTTCTGCTGCCCCTTTTTCACTCCACATGTACTACCCTTTTCTCTCAAATGCTTTAATTAATAGTAAGGTTAAATAGCAAGCAATTATTTCTTCCTCAACGTTTGTCATCTCCCTGTCCACTGATGAAGGGACGAGGTGCCCAGAAGATTGCCTGTTTTTTTTCCAAATGTTTTGGTAGATCTGATAAAAGGTTTTACCTCTGCTACAGACCTTGCTCTTTAGTATTTAGATGAGTCACAGCTGCAGGACTAGACCTTCACTGTATGGCTAACTTACCTTTATTCCAGTTTCTTAATTTAAAAAAGGTCTTTCAGCCTTCAAATTTTATGAAACATGAAACCAGAAATAGCTATTCCTAACATGGAATTCTCAGAACTTTCCTCTAATTGCTGTATTTCAGTAGACTGACAAGTCAAAGTGAGTCATACAGTGATTAGTGAAAGAGATGCATGGAATATATCCAAAAGCTCTGCCAGGTTTGGTTATAGCTTTTCTTTAATACAAGCTTTGTATCCACAACAATTTATTTCAAACTAGATACAAAACAATTTCAGTGAAGGCAAAATTCAGTCATGTTTACCTACTTCATACAGAATATGGGCTTGACAGAGCGAAGTCCAACTGGAAAGCTTGTTAAATTGCAAGATGCACACATTCTTCCTTTTACTGATGATAACACAACCAGAAAAGCTTGAAAATAGATAAGCTAATTGAGAACTACTATGTTTCCAATGGCAATCGGAAAATCTGACACTCTGAACTGTAACTGTGGAAGTTTCCCTGACAGTGAAGAGTGGCTTTATCAGACAACAGAATTTTATTTGAAAGGTATTGTCCGGCACAGACATTCTCAGCTTCTCTCCCTCCTGATGACATCAGCAGCAGACAAATGAAGATGGCCACAATGAAAACAACAAAGTCAGTGTTTTTATCTCTATAACTACCACGGTTAAAAAAAATACACACTTCAGAAAGTGATTTTTCATTCATCATGGATTGGGCATGAAAGTAAGTTGACAATAACAGCTATAATTCCGACAATGCTAATTTAGCTAAAATATCATTAACCTTACTGTCTTCTTGGGCTAAACTCAGATCATTCTTGATAGGTTTAAAGAAAGGCAGACAAAAATCAGATATGCACCTGCTGTTCAGTTTGGCACCCACTGAAATGAGGCATTTCACAGTACATGTCCTAAGGTAGATGAGGAATATTTTTAGACAGATGAGTGGAGAGAGATTCACGGAGAATGAAGACTGCCATGAATAAAAGAGTAGTTCCAACCCATCTCAGCCCCATTTCATACAGTCACATACCTCTTCTCCCAACAGCCACAGCACCCATACAACTGCCAAAGCAGCCCAAATCCTAAGAGCTAGCTACACCCACTATTTGTCCAACATCACACAAAAGGAATTTTGCAGACCCAGGAATACAAGTTCTCACTTTGCAGCATCTGGAGCTGTCAGATATGGTATAGACTAGACACATGCACAAAAGACTCATCAAACACAATACAGTGGCTCTTGAGCTACTGCACCACTACCTATGTATGGGTCACGACTTCCCTCGTGACACCTTCCTACCCACAAAGTGGGAGCATGGGCATTCTCCCAGGCCCCCAGATACCACCTCCAGTCTTTGGGTCCTTAATTGGTACTTAACCAATGTGAATCCACTGGTTTTATGAGGAATGTTTCATTAAGCTGCGTCTACTGTGCATAGTATCTTGCAGGGTCAAACTCTAAATGCCACTTACAGGCTTGCCCTTTGAAAAAGACTGCCAAAAATGAGGGTGGCAGTTCACTATTAGCAACATCGACTCAGACAGCGTTGAAGTGCTCTGTGTCTCATCATGAAATTGATCCCTGGAGGGAGAGTTCCTTCCTGCACGTTGCTAATCTTCATGTGACAGTAATACACTCCGCAGTGGGTACTACGACCATCATTTAGGAGAAAGAGACCCAGTAGGAAACTATCCAAATGGATGAGTCAGAGAAAGGAAGTTCATTCTGATGTGGGAGACACTGGCGTCACTAAATGAAAGTACTTCATTTTAAAAGCACAACCAATCACTCAAAAATAATGTTGTAACATTAGGTGATTAGCCTACTGCTCTGCATATACACCATTTAGAGCAGCGGTATGCATCTTTAAAAATGTAATTAAGGCTCCATGACAAACACTACTGAACAGATAATAGGGTTTAAAAAAAAAGAGGGGTTACCCTTCAATTTGAACAATTTAATAAATAAGAAAGCACTTTCATGACAGGTTTTAAAAATCGACCCCAAAAATTGTTAAAGTTGGACATTATATCAACCTTTTAGCAGAGTGTCCAGTACAGCTTTCAGCCTTACGAGCTTTTGCTGCCTATCAGAATTTATTGCTACTCAATGTTTATAAGATTTCCCCTTTTGTGATTCGTATAACCAACGTTTAATACTCTCTATGAATGTCACATAAATCTAATGATACTGCAAAAAGTACAGCATGGTAAGCCAAACCTGAGCTTTCAGTTGCTACAGTTGTAATAGTTCACAAATTTGGATCTTTTTTCCTGACTAAATTATTGAAATTACTACTAAAATGGGTGCAGGAGTAGTAAAGCACTGGCTGTGCAGGTTAGAGATTATTTCTATTCTAGAGACCTCACTGTACTACCATATTTTTGGACAAGTCTAAATGAAGTCTTCTAGGCTTTAATTTTGGAAGCCTCAGAACAGCTCTGGCTTAAGAAAACTACTTCTAATGAAATGGTTTGTTGAGCTGCAACCTGCTGAAGAGCGAACGGTTTTTGCACTGAGAGCAAAGGCACAGAGTCTGAGTGCAACTCTGCTCACAGGTGCCCCATTCCCAACGTTTCAGGCTGACAGCACAGACCTGGTATAAATGGTATAACTGTGTGTTCACTCACACCAGGCAGACAATCATTACTTAGGCTGAACTCTGTTTCTTCTGCATGGATGCTACTGCTGGTGCAAGGAGGGTGATGAAAGCACTAGAGCTACAGCTGAGAAGGCAGCCAGGGACCATGTATTCTGAAATTTTTTCCAAATACCAGTTTATACAGCATTTCAGAAGTAAACTATGTAGAGGAAGAGGCATCCTACAAAAATATCAATGTTAAAGATATGTTCTGCTAGAAAGAGATACGTGTAGTGTGAAACAATATAAAGAATCATTTATTTCCGTACTTGCAGACAGGCTTGCATTCGCCTTGAATTTCACAATAAATTGCAGATTTCATTTAGCAATAAGCTCAAGACATACAGCAGTACAAGACAGAATTTTGCACCAGTGATCATGTAATGTCTGACAAAATGATAGCTAAAGGGCATCATTACTGCTTTTCATAATAAGATTACTTATATGATACTTTCACATTTTGACGTATGCACCTATGAAATTGTCATGACTTTTTCATTTATGCTACTTCAATTTTTAAGAAATCTTCATACATACGAGGTTTACAGCCATTTTCTTTTCAGCATCAAGTACTGGCTGTTGCTATGGAAACAGACGTATTCCCCCAAATACTTCTATTTCTTCTACTTTTGCTGCTCTAATCATCTAAATTGCCAGTGATTCATACAGAAAAATATCTTTGTTCTTCTTCTTGGAAAATGTGATCATTTCATCTTCTCACCACTTACGCCAGTATGAGTCCACAGAAGTAATAGTGTTGCTCCAAATTTAAATGTTATAAGCTGAGTGTTAGGCACACAATTTGAAATTATTTTATAATTCAGTACATCTTTGTCTGATTTTTTATTTTAAAAAACCCACATTCCGCAAGCAGAAGGGAAAACACATTTCACTTAATGTTGAAAATCATGAGACTTATACTCACTTTCCAATTGCATTTGGCAGAATTGTAAGCTGATTGTCATCTACTTTTAAAGTTGTAAGCCTTTTCAACAGTCCTACAAAACAGGTGAGGAAGAAGCAATAGAAAAATATTTCACATTAATCTTTTTTTACTTTCTGTAATCTCCCATATCCTTAAACAAACAGTGATTTCTAACACTGAATAACTTTGATCTAGATTTTAGAAAACCTCTGTATATAGGACAGTACACAGACACATTCTTGTCCCATTGAAAATATGTTTCATCAAAATGAAGCACTGTTTAAATGTTAAGCTGAACTGCAAGTAAAATATTAACTGTATTTCCGGAGTCTTGAAAAAAAACTGTAAAAAAAAAAAAAAAGAATAGTATCTATCTGTGTAGGAAGAGCAGTATTTCTACTTATCTATTAATGTTGCAATTGAATTCAAGTCCTGTTGCCTTCATTAAAAAGTGCTCAGGTCATAACAGGACATTAGGTGAATTATCTAAAGTAAATGCTACATGTATAAAGCTTCACAATATGTAGGTATAGACAGAAAACCAGAATCAGACTGAGAACCAGAATCAATCCTGAATGCATTTGTATGTGCAGTTAATTCTTATCATTGAAAGAATTATTATATATTTAAGTGTAAGCAGATGCATAAATGGGTAACATTTACCAAGAAGGGAATGAAACTTCTGCTTTATCAGTGCATAACAGCAGAAAACAATAAAAAAGTAAAGACAGAAAAAATGGGAAAAGTATTGCATTATAGTGCTAGAAACAGAACTTGAAACAGATTTCCACCGTCTGCAAGTTATTAACATTTCAAAATCTGTTTTTTCCTTGAAAGAATTCTGGATATATTAAAATAGCATTTTTTAAATGATTATTTGTAATTAATGCTGGGAATAATATAAATTAATCACTAATACAGAGAAAAATGTTAAACTGAATATGCCATAATATGAAAGCTGAAGCAAATGAAAAGTGTAATTAAAAGGGATACTAGAAACACTATTCATTTCAATTGCTGAACATTTTTGTTGAAAACTTTTTCAAAGTCAACATGTTCCAAGAAACATCTAGGTTTCAACAAAGTTTTCTTTTAAGAGGAAAAAATTCCACCAAAATGAATTTCAGCAAGCTCTCATCTGAAAATGCAGTATTAAAATGACTCTTTTTGCTTTACTTCTGTTAAATCTATTACCATTCAGTAATAGGAATTTGGAAATGAGAACTGAATATATCTAATTGCAAGAATGTACAATTCAAAATGTAAACATTTATTCCTTTACAGGAGCTAAATGCTCTCTAAAAATCAATCTGCATATGCATATCAGAAAACCACAAAAAGCAAAAATTCTAGAATTTATGGTGAGATGTGGAAGACCAAAATGGAAAATAGCTGTAAAAGACATCTAGTAACATTCATATAGCACAGTATTATTAGTTAGCGATACATTTTGGAGTCTTCACTGAGTTGATTTAGAATTCGGGAATTTAACAGTTCCAAGTTCAAAGGGACGCGCTTAGGAAGGTGAAAAAGATGACGATGATACAGTGGGCTCATCCACTGGAAGCAATAGAAGAAAGACCTCAAGTGTTCCCAAAGAAGATATAAGGGGTCAAGACTGAAATGAATTATCCAGATGTGCAGTGATATACCTACAAACACTTAGCTTCCAGAATTTCTATATATTCTAAATAATTCAGAAATTCTAAATAATTCAGAAATTCAACAGTTTCTATCCTGTTTTCTGACACATCCAGGTACACGAGCTGTTTTAACTTCCCTATAGACTTAATAGCATGTTACAAACTGTTACTTGAACAGATATACACTGCATGCCAGTTTCTAAGTTTAATTCAGAAACACTCTACATAATTCAGAATTTCTATATATTCTAAATAATTCAGAAATTCTATGCATGAAATATAGTAAAAAAAGAAAATTAATAGTTTGAACTATTTCTTTGCTTAATGCTCTCATATGGAATTGCACTACTAAGAGTGCAATGTAACTAAGAGTAGCAATTTCCTACAAGAGTTTAACACTGTTAAAATAATCACTATTATACTTATTTTCAAATTTAGATCAGAGCAATTATATCTTTCTTTGCTTATTTTCTTGAAAATAGCGAACCAGAATAATCAATACCTTCTAACCATGGATTGTTTTCCTGACTTTACAAAATGGTCTTCATGGACTGTCCAGACACAGATGTTTCAAACTCCTTTGGAATTTAATGGCAGTTCTTGTTCCAGCTATTATAAAGTCTCATCATTACCAAAAAAAGATATAAATGAAATCCTCAACTGTAAGAGATTACAAGAAATCTTGAGCTTTTCTCACCTATGGAGTCTGGCAGTTGCTGCAACATATTGGATGACAACAGCAGATCTTCAAGTCCTTCACATCCTGATATGTCCAAATCAACAGTTTCTATCCTGTTTTTTGACACATCCAGGTACACGAGCTGTTTTAACTTCCCTATAGACTTAATAGCATGTTACAAAGTGTTACTTGAACAGATATACACTGCATGCCAGTTTCTAAGTTTAATTAAAGACAGACAATAGTAATACAGGCTTATATTCGTTACCTCAGCATCCTTTTTACAAGAGTTATTTCACTGAAGCAGTATCAGTAGTGGTCTAATAGCCTTCCTGTTCAGATAACTGCAAAAGGAACTGTACCAAACCAAATGACACATATCAAACTAATTAATGTGCTCCAGATTCATTAAATCTGCTGAAAGTTTGAGTTCTCAGTCATACAGCTGTATAATTTCTTCAGCTGGACACAGATCCAAGGGACATTTACTCACAATTCACATCTACTCATAAAGGCAGACCTTAAGGTCACTGAGGCTAGACATGCAGGTAAAGCTTTTTTGTGTCAAACTGATTCTCTGAATTTTATAAAATCTAAAATTAGACTTTAGATATTCAGTTCAACTATGAGCAGCTAATCCCAATTTCGTGAATGCAGTGTTTAACTGCAGCTATAACATCAAGGAGCAACATGACAGGAATTCTTCCCTAATTTCTTGGAAAATCTGTGTAGCATGTAGGAGTTTGAAGCCTGTAGAAGCAACCTGCTTCTTGATCCATTATCACAAGAAGGTCACTTCATTCTAGACGTCAAATTTCACCAAGAAAATCAACAAAAAAGATGCCGTTATTTTGCTTAAACTAAAACCTACAAGTGGAACAGCAAAGTTCCACTGCTGGGTCTAGAGTAAATGAGCTGGATCTATGAACCAGTGGCACAGCTACGACAGAGAATGGAGGATGACACGGTAGGAGTGAGACAAGGCAGCACAGTACTGTTATGGAGAGCTACCATGTGGTTACAACACTGTGCATCCACAGAAATACTGTTCCAAACCAGATGAATAAACATTCATGGCCTATGCGGGAACTTCCTTTATAGATTTTGGAAAAGCCATAGGAATCGCTTGTGAAGTGTATGGATTCTATGAAAGTTCATAGGAGAGGGTTTTTTTAGTTATGTACATATACTTTTAGTGGTTATTTACTGTACACATGAAAAAGGAAAATAGTTTTAGACAGCTTCATCTACAGGTACTTTTTAAACAATATGAATATAGCTTGCTTTTCATCTCTTACCTTGCTGAGATCTGCTCTCTGCTTCTAAGGAGGCAGTTTCTTGTTATCTTTAATCATATCTGAGTTGTATAAAGGGAAAATCTCCCTTTCACCCCAACCTTTGCCATTCTACCGTATTAATAGTTGAATACAATCTTTGTTTCTAGCACAGACTACTTTTTTAAAAACTGAATTATTAACACTGGAAACCTGGCAAATCTCTAAATCTTAAAATTAATGACCAGTTGGTATTTCCTTTCTATTTTTAAAAGTCAAAGTTTAAAGCTGATATTAACTCTTTTAAACCTCTTGTTTTGCAGCAGGCTTTTGTAAAGCATCATCTAGGGTCTACTAGAATCAGGTTCAGGAAACATGAATTATTCACTGAAAATAATTACACTCCTTCGGATTCAGTTCCACAATCAACTGAACATCTTCAACTCTAAATACCCTCTCCAGGGTTTATGAGCAGGACTGTGTTTGGAACACATTTAGCATTGGATATATCAATGAATTTCATTGTGAACAGAAAAGAAACAGAATAATGGTTAAAATGTTTGTGCCCACACGCTCCTGTATATCTGATATTTCTTCTACTCAGTTATACTGCAGCAACAATACTGCAATATTTCTGCTCTTGATCTCCAGCTGGTTTCAGTATCAAGAAGTGGTTTTAACATCAGCCTTTCTTTTCAGTAACAAAGCACTCAAAAAGTGGATATTTGGACAGTGACTGAAAATTATCCTTTTCTGTGCAAACATCCTGCTTAACACAAAATAAAAATGAATGTAATCTATGAACACAAAATCAGTCATTGCTCAATGCATAAAATTGAATTTTGATTAATAAACGTTCAAAGCTGAAAGAGGAAGTACTTCTTCTTCTTCCAACAGCTAGGCATGTTTGTGCTAGTTCTAGTTCTAAATTTTCCCTGCAGCAATGAAGAGCATTATTGTGTGAAAACATGATCTGTCACCTGTGTGATAAAATGCTAATGACGGGGATCCCTTTCCCCCCGCATAACCAGTGTAGGTATTTCAGAGTGATAATCTCAAATAATTTATGGCAATAAAAATTGAAAATCAAAGTTCTACAGTGGGGTAGCAACAACTCAGAAACAGCATTAATACATAACCATGACCCCAATGTTTAGATTTTTAAGTATTTTTTGTTCCATTTCTAAATAGAGTACTTTCTAGAGGAATATATCTTCATTCCACTGCCTCAGAATTGCTTTTAGTATAGTTGAATCTGTACATATCATCTGTTATTTTAAAGTTTATTTAGATTAGTTAATATTTCCTCTTCCTTTTTAAAACTCATGTGAGTTTTTATAAAACTGCTAGTTAATGCATGGTGACTGAGAAGACAATGGGAAATAATTTCCCCTCACAATGAAAAATACACAATGCTTAAATAAAATAGGCACATCCCCATTTAGACATTATCATGTAATAATACAACATTGAAAAGGCTTTCATATGAATGGCTATGCTGAGACCTTTATTTCTTGATAATAATTAATGACTATATGAACTAGGAATATGTATCCATTAAGAAAATGCACATGCATTTATTTACTACAAGGTAAATAGTTCACTATATCACACGATAATTTGATTACATAAAATAAATGTTCATACCCCAGGTAGTATTTGCAAAGAATTATTGTCCATCCACAATTCCTTTAGATTTTGTATTTGTTCGAGAACCTCAGGCTGAGGAAAAGAATATAGTATTATGCACAGTTAAATAAATCAGTATTTTTTTAGTTAAATATAAATCAATATTTTCTTAAAAAAAAAGATTCCCTCTTCACGTCCCTTTTTTTCTTTTTATAACCCACATCAGACCTTCAGATAGTTAATGACATGAACAATATGCTCATTTCATTTAATTTAACCACTGTTGCTCTTTTTCAAAACTTGTAAAATTTAAGAATCCTTTGGAAGAGAAATGAATACAAAGAACTCCTCCTTAGAAGTTCTTGTTCTAAACAGTCTACTGGCAGCATGCAATTTATGAACAAGGCAAATAAGAGAAGTGAGAATTATGGAGCTTCAGAAATAATGCATTGAAAAGAAGAACCAAATCTAATCTTGCAGCACATGCTAAACTCTGCCTTTTACATGATTTATAATCTTAAAAATAGCTTAACAGAGGCATATTGCTGAACGCTTTTCTGGATATACCGCATTTCTGTACGATTTAATGTCTGCAATTGTCATATTCAGTAGTTAAAATAGTGGTATGCAACGATCAAGCCTTAAAACTACAATATTAAGCTTTAATCTAAGATGTTCTATTCTTTTCAACACTATAGGGTATTAGTGAAACTGAAGAAGGCAATTCCTCAAATCATTTCTCATTCACTACAGCTGTGAAAATCACAAATCACAAAAATCACAAATATTTCTATGTTTCAGCCTAAGCAGTATTTTTCTTTTTCAGGAAACGCTATTTTCACACGTAAAACAAGACTTTCAATTTGCCTTAGCTTGTGGAGATTTTTCTCAAAGTCTGGCAGAAACTGATGTTAAATATTTCATTTGGTTCTGACTAAATCAGATTCTAGCATTTTAAAAGTCTTTAGTACTATTTCACTGGAATTATTTCAACACAGCTAGAAACAAATATATCTGTCTAGCATCACAGGGCAATGAGAGAGACCTCCAATTATCTCCTGTGGTCTAAGTTCCTTGGAGTGTTGTAATTCCCATAAGAAATATGATTTTCCAGTTGCCCAGGTCACGTGGTACATTATGGGAGAAGCTCCCAATGCATCATCGGATAAGAAAGAACCTGCTAATCTGGAGAGCTCAAGCCCTCAGTTTTCCATGTTGTCACATAAAGTGTTTCTATTAAAAAATGATTAGACAATATTTTGAAGATAATTTATTTTGCCTTGTCTAATTCTATTGAAATTTTGTTGTCCTTCAATGGTTAAAACCACTTCTAACTTCCAGGCTAAATTAATTAATGGTCATTTTATACTATTGGTTCCTGTGATGATTAATGATTCGTTATTCCTCTAGAGTGTTCACTGACTAATGTTATTACAGATAATAATAATTTCCCCTCTCAATTTTAATTTTCTTTTAAATTCCTCTTGTTAGACAGACGCCCTTCTCAAAGGCAACAGCCTACTCCTATGTTGTACATATTACAGTTTGATTTGAAATTTCTTGAGTATGGATTATGGCTACCATAATTCAGATAGATCTCACTAATGTTTTGATAAATGGTATTAAAAACTTCTTATTTGTCTTTCTTAGAAATGCTTCTGATGCATTTTTGGAGAATATTTTCCACGTAGATTGCCACAATTAGAATAGAATAGAATAGTTCAGTTGGAAGGGACCTACAACCATCATCCAGTCCAACTGCCTGACCACTTCAGGGCTGACCAAAACTTAAGAGATATTATAAAGGGGATTGTCCAAATGCCTCTTAAACGCTGACAGGCTTGGGGCACCCACCATCTCTCTAGGAAGCCTGTTCCCGGCTTTGATGACCCTCTCGGTAAAGAAATGTTTCCTAGTATCAAGTCTGAATTGAAGACTGACATTAATCTTTGGTAGAAGTATATTACATTTTACCCTCTTTCCTTTTCCTTTTCTCCCTACCTTTAACTATTTTCTTTCAAAGTTTCTTCTAAAGCCTTGCTGCTGACACCAGACTCCTGAAACTCCGGAAAGGACTACACCAGCCTTCCCCCTCCTTTCAGGCAGAGGTACTACAATTGCAGTTTATCATTTGTCCCATGCCATTTTTTGACACTTCAAAGATTGAGAGATTTCAAATCCTTGACTCATACCTTGTGATTTAATGCTCCAGTTTTCCCAGAGACCTGCGACACAGATTACCTATTCCCTTCCTTGATTACATTAAGCCATTTGAATATGGCTGCTATTTAGGAAGTGACAACTTCTATTTTAGGAACACATACCTATCTCAAGATTTGTACAATCTTGTTTCCAGCAAATGAATGAACAGAATTACTTCATTTTTGCAACTACCTTTATTCTTAACCGCATGCCTATTGCTCCAGATTGTCTGTATGAAGAGCACAGTCTCCCAGTGCGAAAGGAGGGACTTCAATAGTCCAGGGACGGACTGTCAAAGAAATTAAGCTCTTGCACACCACCACAGTTCTAGGCAGTATTTTTCTCCAGTAAAAAGGAACCCAAATCAGATTTACAGAATCCATGAAAACAGGACCTTTCCATCCTTTTTTCCAGGTGATCTTGATTTAAACTAGTACTTTTCCTATGACATTTCTGCAGATTCATGCTGTTCCCTTGCCTCTTGGCCCATTTTGTTTCTGGCATTCGATTCTAGTTCATGCATTTTTGGACCAGCTTCCTGACAAATAAGTCAACTTGGGGAGTCTGGTCCTAATAGCAGTATGGGGCCACTGGACTCCTGATTTATCATTCTTAGGGGACAGTATGCTACAATGCAAAAATGTAGAATGATGTTGAAGTCATTTAAAACAAAAACTACAAAACCAAACCACCCCCAACCCACCCCCAGAAAAGACACACTCTGAATTCAGGAAGCATATATATATTTCTTTTGATCAAAATTCCAAATACCACTTTTGAGAATTTTATTCTGTTTATCTACGCAAAAGATTTCTAGTTTTAGTTAAAAATCCGAGTTAAAACCATCTGTTTTCTCCTACATAGCAGTATAAATTAGTAAACATTAACAGGGTTATAACCACAATGGTAGAAGACAGTGCACTGTCTACAAACCAGATGTAAACTCTTTGCTACATCTTTCCACTACTAGAGATATTTCGAAATTCGTTTAAAGTGAAATTATCTTAATTTTAATTAAAGCTACAGGAAATATTGCCCTCATAAAATTGTAAGTCCTAATTCAGCAGCACTGTTTTTACAGAGTGTTCTCCTATGACTCTGGAGGAAAGGCGGTTCAGCTCACAGGGTTTAACAGTCACTGGACAGGCTGTTGGTGGATAAGGCACACGCAGACATTTATTTCGCCATCAGTGCAATAGTGAGTGTCACAGTATTAATTTGTTGTCCTGCAAAAGCACAGGCCCTGCCAAATAGCCCTAGCAGTGATAGGTCTCAAAAAGGATGAGGCAGTAGTTTTTCTAAGTTTTGCTTCTCTTAACATATTTCCAGTTCCTGCAGGAGGAAGTCAGTGAGCTCTCCTTAAAAATAGGCCCATTTTAAAACACAGTTTAGACACCCTCATATTGTTTCTGAGAAGTGTCAATTCCTACAGATGTAGTAGAAACATACCTAAAGGGAACAGCAACCTGATTATTTTCTATACTGATACTAGAGAAAATTCCCGAAAGCTATTACATCTCAGGAAACCAAATTCTCATCTTAGAGGTGAGTTAGGGACAGAAACTGCTTTTGGAGTCCAAAATTTACTTCTGCTAATAGCAACTGCTAATATTTGCAGGATATAATGATAGATATTAAGAAATTAATACATAATTGACACAAGTATTTATATTGAGACCAACAATTCATCCCACTTGAAGTATTCCAGCAGTAGCAATCAGCTCAGAGTGAGAATCATCTGTGACCTTGATTCGAACCGCAGAAGCCTGATGTAGATGAAGCATACTGTATTATCAACATTCACCTCATGAACTATGATCAATCTTCTATTCTACACGGAAATGTGACCATAGCATGTGGCCACAATACAATAATGCCCTTTAAGTAAAAGGTTAATGCCCCATACACAGAGCATCCAAAACGCACAGGCTTTCTATCAAAAAAATAGCGCATTTCTTACCAGCTCAGAGAATTCATTATTGCCCAGATCAAGTCTCTCCAGCTGAATCAGTTTGTGCATTGACCTGTAAAATATTAGGAGATATCTAAGATGAAATTTTTACTTGCAAAATGTCAGTCAAATTTTGTTTAGATAAAAATAAAGCTCAAATAATACTGTTATTGCAAAAAGAATTACATCAGACTGATGCTGATGCAAATGAGAACAATATACTCCATCTTTAAGAGATGGGCTAAAGTTCTTGAACTAAAAAGCTAGCAACAATTACTTTAGTAATCTTGGTATAATTCTGCATAGTTGCTCAAGGAAAATGACCTATGTTATATTTATAAGCATCTGAAAGTAATATAAATTGTGACATTTTTGATACAGATTTATAAATTTGTTATCAACTTCTTTATAAACCACTAGAAAGTGTTTTGGCTCTTCACAGCGGAAGTACAACGTATGTTTGTAACCTCCCTAAAACTGCAACTAACTACGGTCACGATGCAAAAGCACTTTTGTTACTCATTGTAAGCAGATAAACATCAAAATATAGATTTTTAGTTAAATGACCAATCTGAGATTCAAGCTTTTGATCTGCTGCAAAGCACATCTAGGCAAGTGTTCCTCTCTGTGCAGTTCATGGCACAGGAGCACGGCCAGGAGATAGTGTGATCCACGACACCGTGTGTGGATGGGAGCAAGGTCTCGCACTTTGCTGGTGGGTGTCTCCCCGAGAGCCCCTTTTCGGGCAGCATCTCCTCTGAGGGCAAGAAAGGCTTCACACAGCCTCTGCTGCAAAAGACTCCGTGCAAATGACAGCAAAATCAACCAAAGCAGCTTATCCTTTTTCACAGCATTATAAAAGAAAGAGTCAAATAAGAACGTGAACCAAATAAGAAAGTGAACCAAAAGTTAATATCAAACATGCTTTATGCAGTAAAGGGCTTTAAATGAGGAATAATCGGGATTTACATCTCTGACTGATCACTACATAACAGCAAAAAAGGCACTTTTACTGCTTGGGCGCAGGTGACTGAAACAGTGAAATAAGAGGAAAAGTGAGAAATTGATAAAACCACATGATTAAATTTTTTCATTTACTGAAGTGAATGGGATAAATCTCCCAGGTTTCTCCCTGATTTTGTGCTGTGAGAAAAACTGGTTATCTCAAGTATAGCTCAAACTGACAAAGGCACAGATCACAGCGTATGTGAACTGACTGTTAAAAGCATTTATAATCTATCAATTTTGAATATAGGCAAACTTTTTAAAAATACACAGAGTTTTAAAAACTATACTTAGAACACATGACAGCAGAAGCACTGACTCAAAGAAGTAATCCCAAAGCAGCAAAGATCTTTTCAAAATGAGAAGAAAATTGTTGAGCAACTTGTGAACAGGAGTTGAAGAAAGGAGCATGCTAGGATGGCAGAACTGTGATTTCCTTAACTGGAATGGACATTCTGCAGTTGTGTATTGTACAACTTTGCTCATGTTGGAAAAAAATAAGCTTTTTCTAAAGCTAATTTAATACATGATACTTGTTTGCTACTTCAGGCCTTTCCAAAATTTAGATTTTCATATTTGTATGAAATTAAGATTAGGAAGTTGTATTCAAAATTGCTATGACATTGGAGAATAAGAACGATTTCATCATTTGAATATATCAATCTTGACTTTTTTATGATGGTTGACATGTAAAAATTAGTAAATGATTTCAGATGGTGCACTCAATACCCTTATTTTATATTTTAAAGGTTATTAAATTTAAACCAAACGGCTTTATAAATATTCAATAAAGATTTCATTCATTTTGAAAAAATTGAATTATGATGATTATATTCTTCCAGGCCTTTTAAGGAAAATTCTGCACTAAACAAGGCATTTTAGATAGTAAGTCTTCCAGGGACCCAAGAGCTACGGCTATGCGAGTGGTGTAACACGCCAGAGAGTGACCCTCGATGCTGGCCCTCCGCATCCCTACCGCTGTCTAAACGTGAAACAGTTCCTCACACAGTTTTGGCTCCTACGGGTTAACTCTACCCCAAGAAATTCCTGGACAGATCCAGGAGACAGCCTGAGCCAGGACTCCTTCCAAAAGGCAATGTGGCTACCCCGTTCTGGATCAAGTTCACATTTAATAAATTAATTACCACCTTTGTTTCCGTGAACAAAATTGGAACAGCTTATTACCTCTACTGCAGAATTTCTCTTTAAGCCCTGGTAGACCAATATGCTCTAAACACCATATTGGATTTTGGTCGTGGTGGTAGTAAAAAAAGAGGATAAAAATAATTAAATAATTTAGCATTAACGGCAATGGTCAGTTCAGAGGCCTTCTAATATAATCAGAGTTGATCCTAATCCAAAAGCATAGTCTTAATTGATGGGATCTAAAATATCAACCATTTTATCTCTGCAATCTGTATGAGAAGTAAAACTGATTATCAAAGATGCTATGGCTAAAAAACACAGACCTGTTTTAACATTTAAATTATGGAAAAATGAGGTTGTGATGGGGCTAGATAGAGAACACTGCTACATATTTATTACAAGCAAACTTTACATTTAGTTTTCTAAATAGGAAAAAAAAAACACAGAAATATAACTGCCATTCTTCAGTAGTAAAGCATTTTTTGTCAGACATATATTAGCAAAATCAAAAAACGTGTAGATAAACAAATATTCTGCTCTCAAGTTTAAGAAGTTATATACTTTATTAGATTTCTTTAATTAAACAGACACTTTGACTGACCTACTACATTTCTTCACCATTCAGTGTAACTTCAAGGAATGAATCTTGTGGTCACAAATTAAGACTAAGTATCAGATGTGCTTCTGTACATTACAGAAGTTAATGTTCTGTACAGAGAAGTTGTTAAAATATATCTAGACCTCCTAGGCAAATAGTTCACTGCTGAACCAAACGAATAGTTCCTTTTGATAGAACCTGCTGTCTTTCATATTTAGGCTGTTATCTTTCATCTAACATAATTTGCAGTATTTTCAAACACAGAACACTTAAGCTAGGTAATGTAATAAATACCAATGCATTTACACAACAGTTTGGGGAAGTGCAATGCCAAGTCCTAAAGTCCTTTGAAACTGATGTTACCAGTACTGTCAAACTACTGTTAATACCACTGCAGGACATATTCCTATATTACTGATTTCTTCAGTGCCTTCTCTGTTACTGTATGTCTGTTTTAACCTTTATGGCTTTCTAAAATGTTCTTCTAAGGGTTCATCTTTCTACTTGTTCATTACCGTTCTTTTTTTTTGTCCCATTTTGCATAATCTTAGTTTCCTAACAAGTCTTTGAAACCTAGCAAATATATTATTTCTGCTGATCATTTGGTGTTTTGGAAATATCTAGAAACAGTCACAGTTTACTTTCAGAATCATTTCATCTTTCTACACTGACAGTCACCCTAACGCAGAATAATTCATGATAACTTTTCTTTTTAATGCTTTCTGATAGTTCACCTATTTTGTACTCACTGAAGTTCACCGTCGTACATGGTTTCTCTCTATATTTCTTTTTCCTGTCCCACAACTATTCCACGTCTCTTTGCCAACACATTTTCCAACCTATTTGATCAATGTTCACAAATATCTTTGAGACAGGAAAGCGACAGATACTTTTTGCTTGTTTGCTAAAATGGTAGCTGCCCACACGGCTGCAAAGGGGTTAGCACCTAAATTAAAATTAAGTGAAAAAGTAACAACAAATTTTGACTACAAAGTACAAAACAAGATGTTGTAGTTTAAGCCTAGAGCATGGAAGAGTTAAATCTGACACTGTTCCGAAACAGTATTTATCAATATAGCTATGATCAGTCAAGACTTGGCACACAGATTCTTAAACAGAAACGGACTTTCTATATACTCTACACAGACCCCCATTTTAGTAATATAAATCTTGATTCATGCCCCCCAATTCCCAACCTGCTTCTTACTGCATTTTTGTTCTTATAGTATTCATTACTTTGAATTACTCTTGCTATAAAACCAGAAGGAATAATGAAAATATTTTATTTTTTAATAGTAGGTCCTTAGGATGTAAGAGTATCTGGAAGGCTGGGAGCCATTCAAGCAATAAGCATTCCACCAGCACAACAGATGAGGAGGCGGAAGAGAGAGATAATGAAGTCACCCGGACAAAGTGAATCCTTCACACTCTCCCCAAAATGATTCCATTTTATATTATAATCTCCATTAAAATAATAGTGAAAAATGTTTTTAACCCCTCTGGTGCTCTAACTGTACTTCTCTTTGGAAATGCCTGGCAAAAGCGACTGAAATTTTACACATCCAGACAAAAGCTAAGTTTAATAAACAAAGTTGCAACACAACTCAAGCCCGCTCACCTTACACTCCATTTCTCTTTAAATAACACATACATCCCTAAAAATGTTTCTGTTTTGTCTAACTTACTCCTCCTAAAACTTTCACCATTGTGTCTTAATTGATTTGTTAATCTAGTTTAGAGTTCTGACATTTAGATACAAGTTGTAAATATCGTATACAAATTTTTAAATTAATTGAACTCAATAGAATAGGTAAGTACATTTGTAATTGCAAACTTGATGACTATGGACACTCTTATTACCATACAGAATCTCATTAACTTTATGAGAATTCTTTACACTAACATGTGCACTCCCTGCCAATAAGTGTTTGCAAGACTGGACTCAAGAGTTTTCTAAAAATGATTACACTTACTTATCCACAATTTACCAGTTGCTGTTTTGGAAATCAAAGTATTTTTGCTTAAAACAAATCAGTTAGACCCCTTTGAAGACTAGCCACTTGTTAAACAGTCAGGTAGTGCACACACTCCCAGCCTGAATGATTAAGTCGTGAAAAGCATTTAAACATTACCAAAGTTCCTCTGACAAACCCTGACGGCAGGTTTCACTCCTTAGTACCACACAAAGGTTTTTTACCACAGGAAACACATTTCAGCATGTAAGCATTGCAAGTTTATAGTTCTTTACATTTGCAGATGTTAGAAGTTTTTCAGTTATAATATTAACTGTATACAACTACAAGCATTACGTAGTACAATGCCTTCGCAAGGAAAAAAAACAGGAAACGTGACACACATTTTTCTCAGTTTGTACTAAGTTTTCTCTCACAGGCAGTATTATTCTGACTTTATCATTCTGCATTAAGGTTGATAAAAGCTTCTAGTGATTATGACTCCCCATGCCCATGTTAAAGTGCTCAAAAAAAACAGCTACAAGACTGAAAATACCTGCTAACTGGAACTGGAAACTGAACAGCAGTATTTCTCTGTTATTTACATATACAATTACTGTTTATACATACACAGAATTATATATTTTGAAATGTGAAACTCTGAAACTCTTCAAAGATTAAATGAATGGTAATCTAAGTTACAATCAAATTGGTAAAAATGTCTGTATTTCATACTGTATTCTACCTTTGAAAGAAACTTTTACTTTAAAAGGTTTGGTTCGTACTACTGTAAATTCATCATAAAAGGCAACTTTTAAACATTACTTTGTGTAATTTCTACAGTCAGATACATAGTTTTAGAAACTGTAACATTTATATGGGGCTGATTAATTTCAGTTAGCTGGTATTATATAAAAGATAAAGCACACTGCCAAATGTACCCAATGGAATATTATACGAGATTTTTCATTAGCTTATGATATTTTTATCTCTTTCATGTAATTACTTATATTTTTCTTATGAAAAGATTCATTATATTTTTTATGTGGGGTCATTTTATAAAGGTGGAACAGGAAAGGTGCAATTATGAGTAATGCTCAGTTAAATATTCATTGCTTAAATGATGTAATGTAATATAATTAATGTGCTAATAAAACTTGCAGCCAAAAATTTCACATAAATCTTTATCCATGTCGCATTTGGATCTATTCTTCCATTCATAAGTAACTGCAGGAGTTATATGGAGAAGATCTGATTCTCGGCTATGGAAGTGGACCTCACAGTAGGTTCAGAATAAGGTGAATCTTTTTTTAATTATTTTTAAACACAATAATGGAACATGGTTCTAAAAAAACTACAAATGCATGAAAACCAGAACAGAGAGTATCTTAGAGAGATTACTGAATACTTGGTGAAAAATTAACATTGCTCGCAATAGTTTCAAAACATTCCCACTCCATAAATTATAACTCACATTATACAATTCAGTGGTATTAATTACAATTCATGGTAATCACATATATTGCCTAATATAACTTTCTCATGTTCTTGCACGTTTGTTTTTGCTGCCTTATTTAGAAGATACTTATCTACACATTGCAAACACTTCAAACAACCAGGAAAATGCCTTGAATTTACAGTTTCTGGCAAAACAAATGAGTCAACTGCCATAAATTATTTTAATGAAATCATGGTATTCTCATCAAAATCCTGGTCAGCTTTCTGACAGATAGGGGATGGTGATTACATGAAGGTTCATCCAAACCTTCAATCACAAACTTCTAATCACATCTGAATTATTCCCACATACAAAGAACTGTACTCATAATTAACAAAAGTATCTCTAATAGGTAAAAGTTCATGAGTGAAAAGCAATTGTGTCAGAAACACAACTAGATTTACACAACGATAAATACAAAGAAAGAGGCAATATAATGCTGCTACATAATTAATGCACGCTTCTTGTATGTCATACTTCTACAAAGATAGGACTGAGAAAGTTGCAACGGTTACATACTCTATTTCCTTTGCAACAACATACAGAATTATATTTTCATTTGAATTTATGATAAATGGATACCATTAGCTTCTGAAGAAATAAAAAGCAAATAAAGGCAAATATGTTGCCAGTACTGGATTATCTGCTGTATTAGTTTCAAATAATATTTTCTCACACTTTTGTTGTACACAGTAGCCTTTATTTCAAAGTTGTTAAAATGTCACATTCAGGAGTCTCTTCCAGTTTTAGTATTTTAAACCTTGCAATGTAACTTTAAATTCATTAATGAATCAGTTTGGAAGTACATTGTAAAATTAATACTTAACATTAATAGTTTACCTGTTGCAGAGCAGTTAAATCTTAACCAGGGCTAAAGCATTACATGATACAATCACAAAGAGCTATTTACTTATACATCACCTAATGGATTACAAAGAAAACTCAGTCTTAGTTTTCAGTGAATCTCAAGATAATTTATATCATTTCTAGAATATCAAACATGTATGGTGTAAAGCAAAGGAGCAGAAGTATAAATTAATCTGTCATAAAGTATTGAAACTATATATTATCCAGGCTTCAAAATAACAGAGTATGTTGAAAAATTGATTTTGAGGATACAAAATATTGTTACACATGGACTGAAATACATAATAGAGAAAAAATCTCAAATAATGTACATAACATCTATAATAATGTCTATTTCATCTTTAACTATCAAAAATAATATCCATTTCATCTTTTAATTATATTGAAGAACTTGGGGATTTTACAATCTGCAGTATCAATCCACAAATCAGAGAATATAGCAGAGACCATGGGATCATGCCTAAAGCAATTAAGTCTCTGAAGACTAAATAACTCCAGAAACTCTCAGTCAGTGATGGCAGTGTTCTTTGTTACTTTTATACGGTCTCGTTATTAACACAAAGAGAAGTTAGGAGCAGACAATCCACAAGGCATAGTGTTGCCTTGGCTGCAGGGCTACGAGAAATACTGCTGTGCAAAATGCAGGGCTGTAGACAACATTACTTGGGTTAAGCATATGGGAAAACCCGCCAACATATTCACCTGGATTAAACATTGTGGACTAAGAGGCAGCCTCCATCAGCCTTTGTACACCAGAATTGTTTGGTTTCACAATATAGTTTGGGAGAACTACCTCAACACAGTCTACTCGTGCTGATGCTCCTGATGCTGCCATTTCTGGTGCCCGAAAATCTGCTGACTCCACATCCTCTGCTGTTCGAGCCACTGTACACTCTCAGGCGATGGGCAAGAGCACTCTCCATCTTCAAATGCTAAGATGAGAAAAATCAATTTCAATGCCCAAAAGATGGAACTGCTGGTGCAGAAGGTGTCTAAACACAACCAATGCATCTATGGCACTGAAGACTGTGAGACTTTACCTAATTCTGTATCAACGGCCTAAAATAAAAAGCACCACAAAGACAAAAGTCCTACATACAGAAACTGGAAATCAAGCTCTTCCATGATTCAGTCATAACAAAATCACATGGACAACCGATTTCAGGAAAAATGTTTGGGTGCAAAAGGTAAGGATTTTAAAAACACATTACTCACTTAAAATGTTGCCTTCCACATAGGATTCTAAATTCCCATCAGTTTTGTTTATGGTGGAGAGGGATCAGATCTCTAAAATTAATCCCTTAGTTCAGGACCCAGTTATGAATCACTCTACAACTGGAAAGATTTGCTCAACTGATTGTAGAGAAAGGTGAAATCTTCACAGTTTTGACCTTCGTTCACACGCAAATTTCTTTGCCCACACAGCTTTCAAATCGTTGGGGAAGGGCATTCTAAATTTCAGTTCAGATCCACTTTTGCTTAACTGATTACATAAATAAATAGAATGCAGAGTAAATCTCATTAGCCAGTGCAAAGCTCCTGGCAATATCAAGACTTTATGAATACATTTTTTATCCTTTTTTTTTTTAAACTCCTTTTTTTCTCTTTTTATTTTGCATCCGTTTTCTGGATTCCTCTGCCTTCTTCCTGATAACTGGCTTAAAAACAAAGTTAATGTATGTTTCCACTTTCTGGACTAAATTACATGAAAGTCCGCCTTACCTGGTGCACAAATTTTCTTACGATATGCCTTATGGCAGATAATAAGATATTCTTTGTAGATCCCTGTTTGTGGGTTCTTGCTCACCACACTTATGGAATGAGCTGCATTTTGGAGCAGCAGCTGCTCTGTCAGAATTGCCTGCTGAACAGGACCTACCTGCACAGTAAGCAACTGTTACCTACTGCTCTGTAACAGCAGGAAAACTGGCTGGGATGGGGCCAGTGGCGTGACTACAAGGGAAGGATACATGCGGTATTTCTACACAGTATCTTAAGACTGCTTTTTCCTGAATGTTGGAGCCAAATAATCCCTAATGTATACATTCACAGCATGACCCCAAAATGTCCCATTTTGCTTAAGAATCACTACTTTGATATAGAAAACTGAAAATTTAACTTAACATTTGGTGTTTTCTACTTCACGCCATTTACCTCAGAAAAATCTGGAGGAATGCTATCCAGAAGATACAAGAAGATATGTGCCCACTTGCAGGATTAAATGGACTCAGTAAAACTATTGTCCCTTTCCCCAGAAAGTAATGTGTGTTTCTTAACCTCGTATCTATCTTAAAATGCTGATTTGAATGGACAACTTGAGCATACGAAATTCATGTTTGCAAAATTTCAAAGTATATCTAGTTTCAAAGTATTAGAAAAATTAAAACCATTCAAAATACAAGTAACAGCAAACATATAGCTATTTTGTCAGTGAATTTCAGAATTAATATTCCTTGAGGGAAGTATGAGCTTCGACACATTAGAGTCACAGGTTAAATACACCCTAACAGTCACTAAACCTTGGAGCCAAATTCACATCTAGTAAACTATGATTTTTACTAGATCATAGTAAAAATGATGAGATCAATGATTTTGCTGTAGGATGTCTGCATTTGGACAAAGAAACACAATACATCAGTAACGCAGGTGACATAATGACAATAAAAATTGCTCCATATTCTACGACAAATACACTTGTCTAACAACTATGAACCCAGGACCCACTGCAGCGATCTAACTTCAAAACCACTGAAACTGAGCAAGACTGACTGTCTCATTCACTGCTACAAAGGTCACCTCACTGTTTTTGCTTAAAAGATTTGGTATTTGGTAAATAATGTATTTGACAAGTTACATTTTGTTTACAGTGTAATAATACAGCGGAAAGTAATAACTGATTTGTGAACACTGCAGTACTGATCAACTTGAACATATTATTAAATTAATATAAAATGACTGGTACTTGGGATCTGGGTCTCCACCATCTCGAAGACAGAGGAGAAGCAGGCTCTAGGTTTCCCACTACTAAAACCTGACTAAAAATAACCTGTATTTCATCAGGATATACAATATATTATGCAAATCTCTAAAGAATTCAGCACATGCTTTATACTTTTATGTACTAGTTTTGCATGGAATGAATGAACATAAGTTAAAGAGAGACCTATTTTCAGCCTGCAGGACTGAAAATGCAGTTTTGGCCCTGTTTTCCCATTTACTTTGCCAGAGAGCAGGAAGAAGACCTAACTTAAGATGCTGAATAATTAACAGGGATGAACCAAGTTCAAAGGGTGTTAATGAATATCTGATGACTAAAAGTTAACTGAATCAGCTAACCCAAAAAACAAGAGTAAAAGAATTTTACTCTCAACACAGGTTTCTTATTTAGTAGTCCTTCTGATTCCTATTTCTACTGAACTATGGCATGAACACATATAAAAACCAGGATTATTTCTAAAGGGAAAGCCAGAGAAATAAAATGGGGATGTGCTAGAAAAAGACAAGGATGAATTTGAGATGAAAAACGTCATGACTCAATAACTATCTACATATTAATTGAGGAAGAAGGATGGAAGTAGTCAGAGTAGTCAGATGGCAAGGAGCACCTCAGAAAATGAAAAAGCCGGAGGACAACCCCTGTTGTTGCACATGAAATATCTGTGTATAGTTATAGTAATGCCCCCTCGGAAGAATGGTTGATTTCTTCATAGGCAATCTCCTGTAGTTTTAACTGTAGAACTATGGTTCATAAGATCTGGAAGATCTCTGCTGACAGGCTCTCCAAGACACTATTAGTAATGTGTTTGGCTGCAGTGGCTGTTTGCCAGCTGGGCTGGAGAGAACATCACCAGCAAATTAACCCCACCTGAGACACACTGCACTCTGGGGAATGGGTGCCAAAGAGGAGCCTGGTGTTAGACTTCTATCTAAGAGACATAGCTTTAAAAGGAAAAAAACAAAGCAACTGCGGGCCATAATGCGATCTTCTTATTCTGTTATTAGAGAACTGTTAAAGGTAGGCAGAGAGATGATATTCCATTACGAAGTATGGCAAATATGGGCAAAATTTGTTCCATAATCCAATGACAGGAAGCAAGCTGCAATACAGACCTTGTGAGCTTTAACTGAACCACTCCATTGGAGACACATGGGAGAAGCATGGAAAAGCCATACGTGCTAAAAAGACGGCTACAAGGCATAAAGCTAGATATAACTGGTGAATATAATCTACAAATGTATTTCAATAGGAAATACAAATATTAATAGTTCATAAAAGAACTCACTGACCAGCTACAGGAAAACATAATTGTGATAAAGAGCTAATGACCATTGTAATTTATTCAGACATATGTATTCTGCAGTTTTTCAAAAGTAATTGTCAATCACGTACACGTGTTAGAACATAAGCAGTTGAGAGTCATCAAGTTTTGCATGATTATTTTTATTTTCCTGATTACGTAAATAAAACGCCTTGCAGCACAGTGAATTTTTCAAGGCTTGAGGGAAACGGTAGCTCAAGGTAACCTTCTGCACACCACAGAGCTGATCCCAGGTTAGGCGCTGTCTGCCTGCTGGCCTTTAGGGAACTTCCGATGCGCTGCAAGAACACAGGTCACAGGACATCCCTTCCCTCTCATGTGGAGGGACAAACGGCCACTGCTGAAGTTCACAGCCCACAGCATCTGCAGGTAGTTTCTACACTTTGATACAGCTAAGGATGGCAATAACTAAAAATGTCATTCTACATGTGTGTAGTTCAGAACCATCCATCCTTAATCCAACAACCTATTAAATGTTGTTGGATTTAATGTCCCAGGGTATGAGGTTAAGCCATTACTCAAAGATAACACAGGAGAGTGACACACGGTGCAGTGCATACAGACACTCAGAGGAGGTGTGTGTTACCTGCAGGTCAACACTGCATCAGTACTGCAGCTGAGAAACATGTGCTTCTAGTAGTCTCCCATTCCAGCTGAGAAAAAGAAAAGGTCTCCGATGGTCATGGCAGGTAAAAACCCCATCCTGTTCTCAATGCATTCCAGCAGTCATCTTCTCTCTATTTAATTCCACTTGCAGTTTGAATTGTGTGCAGGCGTTTTTACTCTGTAGATTTTTTTTTATTTAAATCAAGTAAAATTAAAAGGATACTGACTTAAGGTGTTCTGAGTATAATGAGCAATTTCCTTGCATACCATAAAACAACCATACTCAAGAAAACGGAGCACAGAGTCTAAGCATAACCAAATTGGATCTCATTAATAACAGTCAGAGTGAACTCTCTGTGTGTTTAGCTCCCAGTTGGTCTGGTATAATTAAGAACAAAATGAGAATAAGGTGGGCTAGGGTGAGTCTCCATGGTTATAAATGTTCTCCGCTCCCACCACTTTGTGCTATGAAGTCTTTATCTGAAATTTAACCCTACTAAGTCAGATATAAACTCTTCTGAAAAAATAAATCACTTTTGCACCTGTTAAATGAAGTTTTAAGGAAACAAATAAATGGTAAAAGAATAAAAAAAGAAATTGGTCTATGAAACAGGCCTACAGGGCTCTAATTTCTGCTCTGTCTTTCCTTTGCCCATTCAACGCATTTAAATTATACAGCATGAACACCTCCAGATAAGAACCACTAATTACAGTTTAAGTAATATCAGGATTATTCTAGATGGCAGAAGCAGTACGGGTGCATGTTCACTGCTATACAAGGAGTACTAGCTATATCTTCTGCCAGAGTGTCCCTTACAGGAGATGTGGCAAAAAAATGCCACTACTGCCTTTAGACAAGAATAATTAAGGCAATTTTTCAGACAAGTTTGACCCCCTGTTAGAAAAGCATTCTTACAATAAGAAAACAATATAATACATTTTTCTGCATCTTCTCTAAGCAGCAAATATATTTAGTTTAAAAAAAGCTTAAAGGAAGATAGGTAGTAGTAGTTGCATATTAAAATATTGGCAATATTTTAATAATGCAGTGCCAAAGTAGTAAGTCTTCTGGAATACGGTTTATTAAACTCAGCCAGAGTTACTATTTGAAGAAAACAGGTCATCATGAATGATGAAAATATTTGTAATCTCAAAGTGTGGGAAACAGTTTACATCTTTATAATAAACTTGGAAGAAAGTGGAACAGCTTTTCAAAAAATAGCAGTCTAAAGCTAAGCTTTTAAACCTATATTTAGATGCCTCTGGACAGATTCTCAGCTGATACAAATCGTCTGTTCCACTGACTTCAACACACTTAAGACAACCTGTGATTTTTGCAAATCTACTTTCTAAACCACGATTTTGGAAGCAGTAAGGATGTTAGGAGTATAAATGTTATTGAAGTCAACGGGACGAACGTTCTTAAGTCACAAGAATGCTTTTTATTACTCCATTTTCAGATTAATAATCTGAAATAATAATCATGACTTTTATTCAGCAAGTTTCACATCTGAAAAAAGGTAATGGATTGTGACGTTTTTATGTCTGAATATATTTCTGAATCTTTATTGGCTCATCCCTGCTGAGATGAAACTAAAGAAACAAGCAAGGCCATAGCTACAGTCTTTCAACAATGCAAAAGCTGAGAAATATTTATACTTATCTTTAAAAGTCAAAGCAAAGTGCTGTTGAAATAGGGAACAAGAACAAAATAACTACCTGACAGTGTTTCAAACAATATTTGGATAAATCACCAAAGATGCTTCTAAGTGATATATGCCAGTTTTTATACTAAAATGATTATTTAAGAGGAACGTCAGCGTTCAATACACACAGTGTATTTACACAAGAAGTGATTCACCTGTATTATTCTGCTTACTTTCTCAATTTGGAATAAAGTCTTAGCTACAGAAGGGTGTAAGAGCTATAACTCTCTACAGATTTAGATACTTCCAATTTGCAAACTTAAGCTCTGCAAAAGACCTACTATTATTTTATATGTATTCTGCCAAGGAAGAATCTAGTCTACTTCACTTTATATTGTTTTAAAAACAAATTACTATGTGCTTTTTATACATTTTTATGATGCTGCTTAGAAACCTTGATCCTTTGAATCTTCTTATACACAGTCTCACCAATTTTAAGAAATAACCAGCATAAATAAGAGTTACAAGTAATTTCAACAAATATGTATTTATGATCATTACAACAGGAACAGGACAACCTCCACCACTTTGTCTTGTTTCCGTCTGATTTGTTTGCTAGACATTTTGTAGTTGCGGATAACTGGGACGTTAATTTGGTGCAGATCTACATGTTAGCTTGGTAGTGGAATTAATTAAAAGTTTGGCATTTCCAGTGCAGCATTTAATATTCTGGCTTATTTTTCAGGTGTGAAAGAGTTATACTATTGCTAGGTGATTGGCAAGGGAATAAAAGAAATAACCCATGGCTCATAAAATTTTTGATTTAACCAGTCCGTAAAATAAAGTAAATAAATAAATAAATAATTTACACAGGGAGGAAAAAAAAGGAACTTGCGTACTCCCCACCACCACTTTAGAGAGCTTCAACTTTCTATGGTTCTATCTCTAAATTTTGGGGGAAAGAAAGGAATGGAAAGAAAGGAATGGAAAGAAAGGAATGGAAAGAAAGGAATGGAAAGAAAGGAATGGAAAGAAAGAATGTTGGAGAAATTGTCAATTTTTCACATTCTATTTACAGAAAAAATAAAAGTACACTTGGAATTCAAAGGATAGAAAAAATTCCATTTTATGACATTTCATAAGAATGAATTCTTCTGGGTGAAAAATGGTATTCTCCGTCCCTCCCATCCCCCCCAAGTTTTTGTTACAATACATGTTTAATTGTGAAGCAAAACAGGTACTTTCATTATATATGCACAAAAATATTGTTTTCACACCTTCATTCATTATCCAGAAGGGAAAACTTAATAGATGGCATCCTTCTTATTTCCGTTTCTCTTTGAAGTATTTTTCATGGAAAATTTTAGATGAGACTGACGTTCTGTGCTTTCGAATTGTTGGAAGAAAACATATCCATTGCCCTTTATCAAGGAAAATATTCAAGCATTGATAGTAAAATATTATACAAAATAGGAAAGCTTTTTTTTCATAGAATTTTTGAGAACCACTCTTTTGTGGAACTAGAATGCACAGAAGTTCTGCTGTAAAGTAAATAGTGGCAGTTAAAACCCAGAGATTCGTTACAACTTGAGACATTTGAGGAAAAAAGCAAACCAGAAGATTACCAACTTGACATTTATTGCCTACAATAGATAAGTCTAAACAATGATTTTTCAAGTAGTCTGAATTTTGACAGCAAACACAATTAGCAGCAATTCTCAGAAATAAGACTGTGTGACTAAAACATATTGCCTGTATTTTCACGTTTATATTTTACTACAATCAAAGCCAAAAAATGTGCAATCAAGAAAAAAAAACATTAGTTTACATTTTAAGTCTGAAAACACATCAATATAAAATGGCTAATTTTAACAAAAGAAAAAAAAAACAACCACCCTATCATCATCATCATCATCATCATCCCCATAAAGTCCTTTTATTCCTGACTCAAACCAGGAGTAAAATTACAGGTATGTAATATTTTGGCAATGCAGGAAGATTGCACTAAAACAATTGCAAACCAAGGGGACAGAGGTAATTGGAAAATAAGTATCTTTCAGAAATGTACTGATTTAAAACAACAAAGAACAACAGAATAATGCATGCAAACATCCTCAAAGGAATATCAAAGTGCTGATCAGCACAAAGAGTCTCACAATTTAGTTATATCATTTGTGATAAAAACTTACCATTTCTGGTTGATTTCAGCCAGTTTACTTAATAACCACCGAAATTTGCCTTAGGCAGAGAGCAGGTTTGAAGTTGCAACACACCAACAAGTTCGAACCGTCAGGACTGCAACATGTGCCATTTAAGTTTAATCTTTCCACAATTTTCTGGCGAAAACTAAAAGTTTGTGACAGTAGGAAGTCAGACTGGCCAGCCAGGGCAGACTGAACGCACATCCCAGCCTGTCCTGCCTGTCAGGACACCCGCAGCCAGCTCCTCCGGCAGCTGTGGGACAAGGACAGCCCAGGCGCTTCCCCCACCTCCTACTTCCACTACTCTGCACTGAGGAGATCCACCCCCAAGCCAAACGTGCTGCTTTTGCCTTTCAGCAAAACGTAGAGTGATGTTTTTCAACCTTAAAAGGAGGACAGAGAAGGTACTGATGACGCCGATACTTCAGAAACTTCTCATTCCTACCTCTCATGGCCAGCTTATCCTTATTTGTTACTCTAAGCACACACACTGCCTGTCCCTTGTCCAGGCAGAAGAAATAGTTCTCTTCCAAGTTGCCTACCTTGACTCTGTGTGCAGAGACAAACACTAACATATCTCCTCTCAACTTCTGTTTTCTGAGATTAAGTAACACATCATTTTTAGGGCCTTTCCATATAATACACTCTGCATTCATTATTTTTCCCATCAGATTAGGACCTTCTTTAGCTATTGCTCATCCCCGTTTCATTTGGAGCTTTTCCAAATGAGGTTTCCCTCATTTTTTATACAATGTCACAAATGCTTCTCTGTCTCTAGTGAAAATACTTTGACAAAGAACATTTTGCAATGTCATGGCTCTATTAGATCGATGACTCATAGACATTTTACATCCTCCTAATACACTCATGGCTTTTTTCCCCAATATGATTTCTGACTGAAGAACTCCTAATTTATAACATAAATTCCTATTTGTCCCTTGGTACACGACCTTGCACATTGTACTATTAAATTTCACCCAGTTTTTAATTGCTGTCTTCTTCAGAATTACACAGTTCTTCCAATTTTAGAGGCTGTACTTGAGAACTTGATCTACAATTTTTACTCTTCACAAAGCAAATTAATTCTGAGCAGTGGCTGAAGACCAAGAGAAATCCTGTTTTTCCCTAACGTTAGCTGCTAGGGACCCTCCTCTTTGGTAATGTCTCCATTGTACATTATTTCCTAACAGCACGGTATTGCAGAAAAACAATAGCTGTAATACCTACTGTCAAGAAAACCAAAGAAGAGATGAGAAGCCACAGCTTCAGTTGGGAAACAGTGAGTCATTAGGATGACTGCCACAAATACAAGTACTTTCTCATCTATTACCAGCACCTATGGTTTCTCAGACACTAGTGACTCACCATTTACAAATGCGGTTTCTACGATTTTTAAATTTTACGAATCTCTACTGAAAGAAATCCCACAAAACCCTGAAAAGGTGTTTTCCTCAGCCCAAACAGCTCTAAGAGCAAAGATCATACTAACTGCTTCAGTTTAATCAAAAATTTTTGCAAAAATGTAGGCAGGTTGCCTGGCTGCTTGGTGCAAGCAACAGCACGGGTGTAGTTTCCAGATTCTTCCCTGACATATGAAATATTCTTGATTGCTCTCAGGAATTCAATAGGATGTTCATGTCCCAAAACATTCAGTTTAGGAGTGACAGGTCTATGAAGACCAATGAATATTTGACAGAGTCTAAACTCAGAAAATATAAAATTCAATGCAAACTAATGAGCTTCCACAGGAGTAGTAACCAGACCAGGCTTAAATACGACTGTTAGAGAAATTAAAAGCTTTTCTTGCTACGTTTGAAACATGCTCAGAACATTCCTTTTCCAACTAAGTTGTAAATTTAGCTACTAGACTTGTTTGAAGAATTGGTGATTTACTTCAATTACTGTAATAACTCTGCGCTGTCCTGACACAACCACAGATCCTCAGCATGCAAACAAGCAAAGTGATGAACATTAGTGAAGGGAACCATCTCTGAGCTTTGTCTATGTGCCATGCTTTCTAGAATGCCTGGCCAAAAAAATGAGGAAAATTGGTAATTTAGATTTGGGGTTGGGTTAAACTGTTGGGTTAAAATAGTCTAGGCCAGACTATTTTTTAAGAGCAGAAAGTCAGAATGCACTTTTCCTAGGGCAGGCCAAGTAAGGCTCTCTGACACCAGCACTCCCATTGCTCATGGGGTGTAAGTCCTCAGCAGCCAATACAATCTAAACCTTGCTCCTCACGCCCCCCTCACTTTCTTGTCCCCCTGATACTCTGCACGTTCCCCATCATCTCTTCTAGCACTGACACTCAGGCTACCCTACTACCTACCGCTCCTTTTTTGGTTTGTTTTTGCTAGGTTGGTTCCCAGTCTATGAAATGACTGGCTATAGATACAGATATATCATGTATGCGTATATAGCATACGTATGTGTATGTACATATAAGTGTATATATATACACACATATATATCTATATCTGTCTGTCTACATAAATACACACATATAAAATGCATAGTTATATATAGCCTCTACATATCTCTGCTTCCTAAATATGCTGGTGTAATTACACTGTAAGATATTTTAAGCTTTGCTGATTCCCTCTTCTCTTCTGTGAGGGTTCTTCCATCAGCCTGAATATCCTGGTTCCTTTGAACAGCAATGCAATGGCACAGGTCGTTATTATTAATACACAAACCAAGTTATACTCAAACTCCCAGAAAACAGTAAAGATGGAAATGAAAATACAGCCTGTACTAATGTGAAGTCTGCCTAATAACAACTGCCTTATCACTTACAAGGAAAAAACCAAAAAACTAGGAAAACACTGCTAGGATTTAACCAGCTGCCCTTTGGTAGAAGGGCAGTAACAACATTTTCTGATATATTCTGGATTTACATCCAGTTTGAACACAAGCTTTAAGTTTTCACTTATTTTGGGAGAATCTCAGATTGTATTTGGAAGATGTACTGCCTAACAGTACATTTATTACAACTAAACATCCCGAAAAAGGACTCCAGACCTCGAACTGGGGTCAGAACTGAAGCAATCAAACCCCAAGGCTGACTGCAGAACACAGCTCCTGCTGTGTAATTTAAGGTTGACTCATCATAATGTAAAAGTTGTTTCCTACAGTGTAGGCAGCACAAACATGACTTCTGTATTTGTATCCACTGTGAACTTTCATTCAACTAGTTTGAAATAACTTTCCAGAAACAACTAATGTTTGGAAAAGGTTTACTTTCTGTACCAATATATGTTAACACAAACAGAAGTGCTTAGTGCCTGAACTCTCACACATTCAGTAAAATCCACTTACCAAACAGTGGGAAAACATAGTGGTACTTTATATCATTTACATAACTCCTCAAAGAAAATTATTAAATGTCCTGTGCATCAGAGTGGTTGGATTAATCATACAAATTAGAAAGTCACTGTCAGACCATTCTGTGGTTCCTACAGCAATGTCCAATATTTATAGCCATTCATAAAGGGTAGCCTTATAATGAAGTATAGGCCTTGGAGTTCGCAGCTCCAACACAAAAGGTGTTTGGTAAATGGCTTCAAAAACATCAACAAAGACACTGCTAGCCTAATAATTATTTAACCACTAGGTAAAAAAAATGCCTCATTGTGCAATCATACAGGAAAACAGCACTCCGATTTGTATCAGAGGTGAGACAAAGCCGTGTAAGCTGAAGCTACGCTTAAGAGAGCAGGAAACAGAGAAGATGGTAACAGTGGTATGAAAGCTGTTTATCTGGACTGAAATGGGAATACTGAGACACCTATTTCACCAAGCCAGGTGCATACACACACACGCACACACACTCATACGCTTCAGAACACTTATCAGAAAAATCATTAACTCCTGGTTCGTGATTTTAAAATAGCAAAATATATTTGGTAAGTAGTTATGTTCTGAATACCAGCCTCCTCTCTGTTCTTAAATTTTAGGCCTGTGACAGCTTGAGGAACAGGAACAGCGCAGGCAGAAATGCCAGCTCCCGCCAGCAGCCGTGTGCTGGGCAGAGGCATTTTGGGGGAGGAGAGGTGCACCCACCATAGCACCCCCACACTGCACCGGCGGAACAGCAGAAGCACTTCCACACAGTTACCACTGCCCTGATCGCTGTGGGTGCCTCCAAATTGGTGGGGGACAGAAAAGGATCGTTGCACAGGGCGGTATGCATGCTGACCCTTGTATTGCGAGCTGGTATAGACACAGCACCTCCAGAAACCAGGTGTGTTATTACATCTCTTCACTCACCATTTGTATGTATACAAATGTGTGTATGCATCGATATATGCATGTATATAAATATATATGTGCTCTGATACATAACTGAAATGTGCAACTAACTTAAATGTATTTTTTCTCATAAACTTGAGAAAAAACTTTGTGAGGTGTTTTCTGTCTCACTAGACACAACAGATGAAAAGTGCAACTGTAATCACAGGTTGTTACAGCACTGAACAGAGATGCTGACACATCACTGACATTCATTGACAACACCTACACAGATAATATTAAACAACCCACATGGATAATACTGAACAACTCTGACAAACAAGCAGACCTCGTACTGCTGGGGGAGAGGAAGGAAAGATGGAGATACTCACTGGGTGCATCTACCTTCCTGATTTTATGCTCAGAAGAGTTTCTTTTTGGTGCCATCTATACATGTGCACACTTAAGCATGTCACTGGTGCTCTCACAGCAGTTTCCTTCCCGGTGAAGCCACGGCAGGAGTTGCACTGTGCTCCTCAGCGGTCAGCCTCCTACACGTGCTTGGCACACGTGGAGGCCACTGACCAGCACGGACTTCACTGTCATTAAATGTGGACGTACAGCCCCGGGACTGCAATATGCTATGGCAGACAGTCTGCCAGTCTGTCCCTCTCTGCATCAAGCAGCCAGTAATGGACCCACACGGGGAGGAAGGTCAGGACCCACATGAGGAGACCTTCAGGAGTAACATCTGGCCTCTGAGGTTAGTAGCTCCAGCCTTTCTCAGGATGGCTCTGGACCAATATATCTCAGTGAGAGGAAAATAATCTCAGTGAGAAGTCCTCCACAGCAGCTAAGCAAGCTAAATCGCTGCTGGGAGAAGATCAAGACACTTAAAGCAACACAAAATCACCTGTAAAAAGGACTTGAGAAAATCCAAAGCCAACATGGCAAAGAAGAAAATATAGGAGACTTAGAAGACATCCTTTAAAAAGATAAAAACATGTCCAAATAAGGAAAATAGAACAGAATGGTTAACTATAAAAGACCAGAAAATATCATCAGAGATATTTGAAAAAAGGCATAAAATAATAATAAATCTTTCCTGGCCCCTCAGGAGCAGGAAGCCTGCCAGAGTCTATGGAAAAGATATAAGAGGAATGCTCAGAAAAAAAGAAGGTCAGAGCAGAAAAACTAAATTAATTTTCTGTATTTGTACGCAGCGTTTGGGCAGGCTCCCATGCTGCAATGCTTACCCTTACCACTTACAGTTACATGCATGTGTGACACACAAAACCTCTCACACAGTGCTTCAGTGCTAGATGGCTGGGAAGTGTGTAACTAACGTCACAACAATTTTTAAATCATTCCAGGCTAAGCCTAGGAAACTACAGACTTTGACAACTGTACAAGACAAATTAACAAAAACTCTTTTAAACAACAGAATAAGGGGATACACAGACAAATATGACACACTGGGGAAATTCAACATAGTTTTTGTGATGAGTAGGAATGACTCAAAATACTTCTGGAGTCTTTTGAAAGAGTCAAGTGTACAAAAGAGCTGGACAATAAAGTCCATCCTCATTTCCAAGAGATATGTGCAAAGGTACTTCACTGAAAGTTCTTAACCTAAGCAGCTATGTGATCAGAGAGGGTCTTCACCCTTTACCCTTACAGATAAATAAATGACCAAAGATTGGAAAAAATACCAATTTTAAAGGAGTGGGTGGAGGAGGAGGAGCTGTCAATAGTCAGGCTCTGGGCTGGGGCACATGCTGGTTAGTTTACAAATGACACAGAAAATGATGTTAAAGAAAAGAGGTTTGCAGTCACCAAGCTACTCAGATCCTGCCAGGTAAGTGCTGATCGCTGCCACAAACAGGACTGAGGGCAAGATGGGCCCTTGGTGGGACCCGTGGGACTTGTCAGTCTCCTACCGCAGTTCTCTAAGTGGTTCCTCCCTTGGCAGCCTCCTGTTTTCCCGTATCTTCCCATCCAGGTTGAACTACAGCCTTATTCAGCAGGATAGAAAACTGGGAATTACATCTCTCCAGTCTGAGAAATTACTCAAACACAGAATAATTAAACATTGAAGCACAAACTGCCTCATTCAAAACCCTTTGAAGCTAATGGGAATCTGTCCACCGATTTTAATTGCTTCAGTTTGGGTGCAAAATGACTGAAAACATCACTGGCAATTGGAAAGGCTCGCCTGTAGCTTCAAATACATATTCAGTAGGGTATTATTACAGAACAGAACGCTACGGAGCTACCGGGAGCCGCGGTCTATAAAACAACATCCCGAGCTATTACACAGTAATATTACACATTGTTACAGCGAGTAAAGATCAAGTACACTTTTATACAAACAGAATAATAAAAATTGTCTTAGCTGGTTCTTCACGCCAACAGACAACCCTGTGATGTAGGTGGCAAAACTGTTCAAACGTAAGGAACTGGGTCAGAATCTCACAACTGCTCTGAAACATTTAACAGAAACTCAAGAGAAAAAAAACAGATTTTTCTGGTTTTGTTGCACAAATTAAAGCTTTAATAAAATTATCAATAAAAAAATTATTTGCAATATTGGCCAGAGATTTCCAAATATTTCTAAATGCTTAAAAGATCCTGGAAACCGGTATCAATAATAATATTTAATCAAACTGTATAAGAGAGAAAAGAAATTACTGATTTTATATAACAGTATTGTGAAGATCTATAGACTAAACATACAAATATTTTCAGTATGTTAAAAATATTTGTAAGCCTGGTAGTATTTTCTGAAGAGAAAGTACTGCCGACAGAATATAGGAACATCCTGCAACATTTTCATTTAAAGAGCAACGAATGTCTCCAGCCCAGTATGATACAGCAAGACAGTGTTATTCTAAATGTTTAGTATGCTTGTCAGAAGAAATCAGAAGAATCTTCAAAGCATTTTATGAACAATGCTTCACTTATTTTCTATCAGGAAAGTGTCTGGGAATACAGTGATATGTTTGGACATGTTTTAGACGCCGTAAAATCATGTCAACAAATTCAGCAAAGGGAAGCTCTCATTTTTTAATGCAAGTTGTATTAAAGAGGGACACTTCGGAGATCTATGCTCTGGTTAGAGAGCTACTTTTCAGCCAGCTATAGTTAGTATTTACTTAATCTGACATTTTTGTAAATAATTTTAGAACACTTTGCATTCAGTTACTATGGATACATTTTACAACAATCTTGACTGTTGAGCTAGTATGAAATACAGCAAAATTAGAGCTACGGTAAACACAAAGCACGTTTAATTCCTGTTTATGCCAAAATGCTAAATGTTTCCTTTAAAAATTCTTTATACATATATTTTGCAGTGCAGAACAGATGAAAGAATATGATCTGCTTTTTGATAACATCTTTTAAGTTGAACTTACCATAGTAATAGTACTGAGCAGAAGTTACTTAAAACAGTCTTACAGTACATTTCACATCTATTTGAAAGCCAAATTACAGTATTAAAATTATTTATTTGCCTTCCTTTTCTTGTCCTTTCTTACATTAGAACTACTGGACAAACTACCAACATAATCAGGTTATCTCATTCATGATATATCTAATAAATTGGAGGATAAGAAAGCAAGCCTTTAAGTATATATCTGAAAGACCTGCATCACCTTTTTTGCAACTAGATTGTAAAATATATTCTGATTTATATTACTGCATTTGTTTTTCCTAACTGCAGATGGTTCTATTGTAGACATAGTTTTCTTGTCACAATTTTCCTTCTCTTATTGGCTGAGAAAATAAGAGTCTGGTATTTAACGTTTTCCTGTTTCCTTGTAAAGCCCAAACAACATACCGATACTGCTTTAGCTCTACCTGCCACAGCACCGTGTCTGCACTCGCCCACGGCCTCCCCACTCTCCTCCTCCAACCTCCCACGCTCAGCCCTGATCTTCCCAGGCCCACTCCAGTATGCAAAGAGATGCTGCTTTAGACCAGTAGTTACTGTCTTTATAACAGAGGTCAAATTCACCCTAACTAAGAAGCAGGACGTATATCCTCTACATTAACACTCTGTAATATGTGTTAACTCCTGTCCACCCATTACACCTTTTTTTGCCTGCAGAGAAAACCGCTCTAGAGGACAAAAGAAGCCCAGAAATGCAGATCTCCCATTTTTGTCCCAGTTGATGCAAAAAATGACCTTGCCAACTTTCTTCCTCTTCCTCTTACTTTAACTCGTAGCATAGCTGTCCCTTTTATCCAGCAGTTTTAAGGATAGCATTTGCATAAGCAAAACCTTTTATTTCCAGTTCGTCTCAGTAGTATATAGCAAAGCCTCCTGGCCATAGCAAAGAGCAGAGAACAAACACGCTTACAAATAATGTTTCCCTTGGTTACAAGAATCAAAGAACTTCCTTACTTTCAGAATCATAGTGGGAAAAGTCACGCTCAGTCACCTTAACAAACTTAGTGCTACTGAGACCACAGGCTACTATGCTTAGGTATGAATCTTCCAAACACTTGCCAAACTTGACAAAATTTGCCTGTTAAACACCACGTATCACAGAAGGAAAAAAAAAAAATTCTTTTTATTAGTAACAATGACCCACAATCCCAATCTTGCTCCCACTGAATTCTGTAACAAGTCTGTTATCATCTTCAGTGCGATTAGAATTAGACCAGAAATATAAAAATATTCTGTTTGATCAAAATTATTCTGTTGTGGAATTCCGATTCTTCAACCCTAGCACACACACCCCCATTTATTTCGACAAGCACTTTCTGCGTGCAAAGACTACACAATTCCCTTCTAAAAGAGACGGATGTTTAAGAGGTAGTTAGATAACATGTATACACTACAGCATGTGATGATATAGATGATAAAGACCTCAAAGGCTGCAAATCTGCTGTCCTGAACAGGTCTCATTTTTAAATGCAGATAAACACTTTGCTAGCAGATTGAGGCTTTTTTTTTGTTTTTCAAAATAGTAAATGTAACTCAGAGCAGAGGAAATAGAAAGTTTATACAAAAAAGTGTTTTCAACTGATATAAAGAATATTGCCTTTAACACAAGAAATAGCTTTCCTTTAAAAAAGGAAAGTGCTGCGGATAAAAGCCCACAGGAAGTAGTGAAAATATCACTATATCCCATTAGAGGCAAAATACCTGCATAGGAGATTTTGATAAATGCATGCTTGCTAAAAAGGGTGCCCTTTTTAAATGAACTAAATAATATGCAATGCAGCATTAGCAACGTTTCATAAACACAGTCTATTGCCACCACTATAAGTCTCACTTATAAGGGGGACATAGAACCCCCATTTATAACAATCCCCAAATCCATGGATATTTTTTCATTGGTTAGGATTCCTGTTACAGAAAACAATTATATAATGCTGGTCTGAATACAAAAACATATTCCTTGCTTGTTGCAAGTGCAATTTCCCATATTTAGCTTGGGAAGTGTATAGGTTTATTTTTCATTTCTTTACTGTTTCCTTTTCAAAATATCATTTAAACGTTGGTCAAATTATAGCAACAAATTACAGCAACTTTCTTTTTTGGTAAATAGTACCAAAAACCACTACCAAATTGACATTTCTTCAACATTCTGATCATACAGGTTTCTAAACAGTATTGTAAACCACCAAATACATTTAACTTCTGTACAGATCATATGGGGAGATTGTTCTACTGAGGTTACATTGAGTATGTTTTCAATACAACTTGAACGTATTACTTCTTAATGAGGAAAATACTGTCACATAATCACTGACCAGGGTTATCTCATATGTTGTTTTCCAATTTTGTTTACATCTCGTATTTTAAAATGTCACGTTATGGATTCTGGATATTGAGTTACAGTCAGCTAATATACCTGTCTCCATCTTCCATTATATGTTTGCTTTTTGCTAAAAACCTTCAGTAGAATTTCTTTAAACCATGGAAAAAAAAACCTCTTAACAGAAATGACACCATTGCATTGCTAACAATAAAAATATTTTGCACTTTTGTAAAGAGAAAGAGACTTATGTAAATATTCAATCACTTACTTTGGTAGAGTTTTCAAGTGATTTTCTCTTAACTCCAAAATTCGCAATTTGACAAGTCTAGAAATATCATAGAAAATAATTAGTTCAGTCAATGCATTAGTTCAGGCATTCAGAAGAATGATTTGAAACTCCTTATTTCAACAAAAAAAGAGTCTGCTTAATGCACAATAGTAAGATGTCCAATTATTTTAGGGCTGAATATGATACAAAATGTATTCAGAACCAAATAGCTTCATGTAAGGACAGTTAGCTTCAGATAAGGACATATCTGTCCTTACCCAAACTCTTCTGAAAAACTTTGACATATATCAGTTTTTCACAGTAATTCTAAACTATTTTTATTAATCATTCAAATAAGGCAAACATAGTAAAAGTTAATTTCTCTCAAACATTTTCAGACCTACTAAAGGATAAAAAGTAACTGCTATTTAGTTCACAACTTCCTTTTGCATTTTTTGAGCACTGAATTCTACAACTCCACACAGGCAGACCAATACCATGGAACAGATCTCCTTGGAATTTAGTGCATTTTAAACAGAAGTAGGACATGTGCTTAAATGCTGGCATAAATTAGAACCGAAACACAACAGTACTTCGTAAGTCCATATCATTGTGCAAACTCTAACTGGCAATATTATTTAAGCCACAGCAATAAATTTCATGAAGTAGAATAATGGGAAGGAAGGAGGACACATCAGATAAGAGATGAAGAAACTAATGTATTGGAGTTCCAGAATTTGGGGCAGTATTGTCTGATTACCTATATTGTCTAGAAAGATAATTTGATAAACATGAAAGGATTTTGATTCATGTCACCCTTTTGCTGGTTCTTTAATTCCAAATTATAATCAATGTGGAGAGGAAAAGGAAGAGGATATAAAACCAAAAGGATGAACAAGGTCCTTTCCTCTTCATCTCAAATTGTACAACTCCACTCAGAAAATCTGGAGTATCAAATCAACTATTTTTTGGAGGTACATTCAATGCATGAGCTGACCGTGCCCAGGATTGCTCAGGGCCTATGTGAAACTGAGCAGTTCTGCATAACTAATTTGTAATTGTATCATTTCTAAACAGAGATGTCAGCCTGGAGTCATACCATTAAAGCTTCTAAGCTGATATCATAGTTTCTAAATGTGAAGAAAGTTTACTGAGGAACTTCATGGTGAGTTTCAATGATTTCATTAATCTGCTTTTCATATTACTCTGTCTCTACAGTCCAGGTCCTTTAGTGCCATAAGTGTAAACATGTGAGAAAAGTTTAAAAAAAAAAACAACAAAGCTTTAAATAGTTCTCTGTCCAGCACAACACCAGTTTTCTGTTTCATGGAACCTCAGGCTTGCCAATATTATGCCCTTCTAGAAAACTATGATTTTATCTTTTTCCTACCAAATAAAGCAGAAAACATTTCAAGTCCTACAGTTGTGCTTAACCAGGACTAAAAAGAACAACTTCAAATGAGAAATGTGTAGAGATGTTTACATGATGCTCTGGTAGACTCCGTTCCTGACTTTATTCACATGACTAAATGAGACTATAACAGGCTAACTGAATACTACTGTACCAGAAGATATAAAGAAAGCACTAAAATTTGGAGAACAGCAATAAGGGAGATACAGTTAAAGAGCTACGTGTGGCTAATAAAAAAAAAAAGAGCAACGTCTGCATGCTAATGTGGGAAGCTTTGGAAACATGACAAGGATTTGTAAATGCAAGACACCAAACAGATAATATAGGAGCAGAATAATAATAATAAAGGAATAACAACCACAACTGGAACTAGTGTAATTTCATTTAGATAAAATATGCATTTGTAAAAGAAAAAAAAAATTAGTACTTTCTGCTAAAAGGTTTAGAATACTAGACATGTCCTTAAGCGACAAAGATTATTAGACAAAGTACCAGCAAGGCTTTAGAAGAGCATAATGAATATAAACACTACACATCTGATAAATTGCAGGGTATTTAATATATTTATTTTTCCTTGACATTTGAACATAATGTCTGATTCCAAACTGCAGAAGCAGGCTGTCTCAGGATTTACTCTGGTATTTCAAACACTCATCAAATGCAAACAATGATAATTTTTCTTCCTCTTTCTTCAACCATGCATTTTCTAAAAGATATTCCAGCGTAAAGCCCAGACTCAGCTCTGCGTTGGTGACAGGCCCATCAAGTGAATGCTGATAAAGCAACACTTTCTCTTTCTCAATGCCTGAGCATACCAATGTCATTTCCAACACAAATTACGTCACCTCAGTATTAATTTTGGAGTGCTGAGTTGCTGTTCCCAGTTGAACAATAAGACACATGTACAGGTAGCTGGATGGACCAGGAAAAAGCAAATACTAGGTGAATTCTGTATCACCAACATGTATTTTCTCTGTTAATCCTTTGTCTTCTGAGCTGCTTGCCCAACTGGACAATCCGAGGGCAGAAAGGCTGACCATTCCCTCAGCAGCGTAACAGCAGTGGAATAAAGTTGACACTTCTGCCAGACCTGTGCAGTGTAAGGATCCACTGGCTTCTACTGCCCTCGTAAATGGCCATGGCAAATTGTGTTAACTTTGATTTCCCTCTCGCCTCTGCTTTGTCCTTATCTAACACTTTTTGGCTCAGTTTCTGCTGCATTTATTTTTACTCTCATTCTACATCCTTTCTGCTCTGCTGTCTTTTGAATCTTCTCTCTTGTTCTTGCTTTCACATTTTTCCTTTGGTTACTCCACCACGCTCAGTCATTTCTTTCTTCCTTTCTGACTCACACCACTTTTTCTTTCTGTCCATTTTTCAATAGGCTTAGACGATATTGTTATTTTCTCCTCATGCCACAATTTAGTAACACATTTGATCAAGGACAGGCCTCTTCCTCAATTTCTATTTCTTCCCACCTTTTCCCTAAACCACCAAACTGCATCACTTCATCATAAAATTCTTGCTGATGTAACATTCTCTCTAACAATAATCATTCATCAAAATAGGGCTGAAAAGCCAAAATATCTTTGTTTTTTTTTTGTTTTGCTTTGTACTGCTTTTAAAAAGAATACAGCTTTAAAATGGTCCCTTAAAGCCTAAACTGGGTTCATATGAAAGAGCAATGTTCTTTGATGACTAATTCTTACCTTCCAAAGTTAGCTGGAAGAAACTCCAAAAAGGCATCATTTAGATAGAGCTGGGTCAAATTTAGAAGTTGTGTGAAGCCATCTGGCAGCCTGAAAAAACAGTTAAAAGCTTAATGCTCACACCGAAGTTGCTATGGAAATAATAACAATGTATATTTAGAAAGAGAAAGATGATGTACTCTCCCACCTTCTTTTTCTACCAAAATTCTCAAGAACTTACTTGTTACAGACAACATTTTTGCCCGTTCTCATCTTTTCCACGTTGCTATAACCACATGAAATTCAAACGCCTGGCACATTCAAGTTACATCAGCCTTTTCTCCCTTCCTAGCTGAGAGTTTTAAGCCAAAGGTGTTTTCTTTCTTTCTTTCTTTCTATCTCTCTTTTTTTTTCTTAAACTGAAATAGTAAAATTTCATCCTTTCATCTCCTTCACTCCATTTTATAAATCATGGGATTACAACACAGATTATTTGTGACTATTATTGCAAGTTTTTGGAAGGGGTAAGGGTTGCCAAAGTCCCTAGAGATGACAGTATGTGAGGACGCAGCATGGCTTACTTCCCAAATACATAAAGCACCAGCCCCCTGTGTTTAAAAGGCTGCATCACATGGACTGCTTTGCCAATACGTTCTTTACTATGTGGAAAGACACCGCATCTGTTACATAATACACAGATCTTTTCATAGGTACATCAACCCTGGATTTCAAACAATTAAAAAGAAATATAGATTAATCCTGCAAATGAACTTGATACAATGCCTTTAAATTTTAGTTCACTTTGCGTAAATTTTCTGCACTTGCAGCAAACAAACACAAGCTAGTGATACTCACTTAGAGACTGGATTGACACTGGCTTCAATAATTGTTAAACACTTACAACATTTAATATTTTCTGGAAAATCTTGAATTCCTAAAAAAATATTGAAAGAATTATTACACACACGTAAAAAACTGTTCAACTTGTTTTGTTCATAAATGAGTTCATTTGGCATTTTCAGATCAGACTTAAGCTATAACAGGAAGAATACATATATTTTAGCATTATAGTCTAAGAGATGATACTTAAGCACTCAATAAATACACCAGAACAGATAATATGCCTTGTACTAAAACTAGTACACTAATGCTTGATTTATACAATCTTCTAGAGTTAAATAGTGACATCATGTGTACTGATATTTATGCTTTTCATTACTTTCTGAACTGCTTATCTTTTTCTTCTTTGCATCCTTCTCTTCTTGGGAGAACATACATATAATCCTGAGAGTCTCTAGGCCTATACTGATAATAAATTTTTCAAAATTTTCAAGAGTGCCTAAGCCCTGTTTTCAAAACAATGACACTTAAGTTCAGATGTGCAAAGGTTTTTAGGCACACAAATATGTAAATGCATAATTTGGAAATGCACATCAGCAAATTAGTCATTGGCTATACAAATCCTGGTGGTTGTTTACCGGCAGCCTTATATGCTAAATACATAAGAGCCCAGTAAGTACTAAGCCACTTTGGAAAGCAGAATGGTTCATAAGTGCACTGGAAAATGGTCTCCCACGCCTGTTTCTAATGTTTATCAGTCACAAGTCATCACGGGATACTATGCTAAAACAACCTTTTTTTTTTTTTTTTTTTTAAACAGAAAAATAGATGAGGTAGATATCTACTCAGACTTCTCAAAAGTGCCAGACAGGAAAATAGTACATAATCTAGAAAAAGAGCAAGTTTTCTAGAACACAGGTTTGTTAATCATTAGGAATTAAAACATCATTATTGTTCATATTCATTACAATTCTTTAAAATACTTATACTTTTGATCTCTTACCATTTTTACTGATATCAAGTTCTTTGAGATTAACTAAGCTAGCAATAGTGGTTGGCAGACTTGAAAGGTCATTGTCTGGTATACTCAGTTTGCGTAAAGCTTGACAGTTGAACAGTTGCTGTAACATAAAAAGATACTTTACAGTGTTTCAGGAAAAAAATCAGTTTGGGATCATTATTTATACACAGAAGCAACGAATACCACAAAACTACATTTGCTACATAAGAATTCAATAATCGGAAAATATTTTGAAAAGCCATTATTTGAGAAGACATTCTCTCAGCCTCTACTGAGGCTGCTCAGTATCATAAACACAGCTTATACACAGTTAGCAAGAATAATCAGAACAGTTGATTGGTAGCAGGAATGTTCAAAAAAGTGCTTTCTGTCAAAAACTGCATACTCATTGCAATCAACATTTTGTAGGTACATGATGTTTCATACGTGTTATATCAATTGAAATTTTTTGTGGCTTGTGGTAAATTAAAATATTTGATTTTATAATTTAATTTCATGGTAGATTTTAAAATATTTGACTGCATGCAGAAGAAATTTGCTATCTTCAAGAAACAAAATGCTTTGACATTATCAAAATTATATGTTCCCTTAAGTCCTCCCCAAAATTCAGGACTTGATTCTAATTTTTAATTCAAATTCAAATTTTATAAAATGTCAGAATTTCCACTGCAAAACAATCCTCCTTTCAACCTGAAGTAATCAATAAATCATGCTGAAAGCACCTATGTAACATGGCTGCTTTCCTCAAGAAATATCACTATCTCATACAACACTTTCCACATGTAAAAATTAATAAAACAACCATACTAAGAGAAAGCAGTCGTGAAAAGCGATTTCACATTTAGGTACATTGCATTGCAAGGTTAGAGGTGCCGTATATGAAGAACAGGCAGGTGCATTTTTTAGATAGAGTAGCTTATAGCTTCTTCAAGCCCAGCGTGCTAGCAGGTATAAGAGGAGAACGCAATATAATTGCTTGGCTTATTTATTGCCATGCTCCACATTCCCCAGCGGCAGTACTGTGGAAAATTGACTGTTAGGAGTGACAGGGAAGGGTCACGCACGGCTACCTGCCTTGGTGGTACGAATTCTGGTTTGCGCACCCAGCACAGCGTCATTGCAGCTGGCCTCCAACCCCCAGTAGCACCCACTCCTGCGCTACCCATCACACCGGACTGCAGGAAAGACCTGCCTCACGTTACCACTTTGTGGCTGCAGGCTCTAAAAATATCGCTCTTTTCAAGAGTTAAAAGTCACCAAACCCCGTAGGACTTTCTGCAAATATGAATTCACCAAATGGCACCAGAAAATTCAGTGGGTCCCAGAGAAGAACAACTTCTCTTTGAAGGCATCTCAAAAGCATTCTTCAAATATTAGTGCAATGTTTACAACAGATTTAGTCTTTCTTTCAGACTTCTGCATCAGAATAAAGTCTATATACTCATCTACAGGCTATTTGAGAATGCATAATAATTTGATTGCCTAGATGAAAAACTCAGCCAATCATCTGGAGAGGAGAAAATTAACAGACAAGTGGCATCAAATGCCAACCTGGTACTTCACTTGAAGTAAATTTTAGATCATTTCGAAACTGCATTTTTCTGCTGTAACTCATGATCCTTTAGAAAAATCCTGCTTTTTCTTCAAGATAATCTATTCACAGAAAGCATGAATAATCACATGAATAAAAAATGCTCAGAATGAGAAGCACCCCACCACAATCACTGTCAGTTGGCACCAAATATGAAAGGGCCTTTTTACTGAAAGACACTTTTCAAAATGCCTTCGTATTGACAGTTTTTTCAGATTTCCTCTTACATGAAATGTTAATTCTCCAGTTTGTACAACAGCCTCCTGCCCACCGCTCACCAGCCAACGCCAGAGAAGGCAGAGAAGTACAATGCACTACTACAGCCCAGCAGCCCCGCAGGAGTCACAGAAAGAACCACGTCCATGCTGGGGCAGTTCCCGATCTAATTTATAGGAACAGCCGGAAAATTTACTGTACACCCTGGAAGCCAAGCTGGGTTACACATTTCTACTTGCAGACGATGTTAATAAAGCGAAATACCTCTCCAGAGAATGAGGAATTCCTTTACAATGCATCTGAGAGCACCTAGTTTTTCTCTTTTTAAGGAAGCACATAATTTTGGACAAGACTGGAAAGTAATTAAATTAATAGGCCCTAGGATTTGCTCTTGAAATTTCTGGCCACATTACTGTGTGAGAACAGCTGTAGACATTACTAATGTACAGCGTAGGGAACCTGCAGAATTTTGGTACATATACAAGCTATATCATGTTATTATACCTGGAAAATTAAATTCCCAGTACATGTTCCAGCCATTCCCCTGGAGAATTCTTCTTTTAAAAGCCAAGGAAGGCTTGGAACTTAAAGTTTTGACAATATCTGAACAGATACAAGGCCTTTGAACTGTTGAAGGAAGAAGTGTAATAAAAAAAAATATTCTATCTGGAGTAATTTTATGATATACTGTTGTATCAGAAATAATACCAGAGTGTGAATACAGGTATGTAGGCCCAAAATTGCTCACTTTTTTTTACCCACTGGATTTTCAAAAGGTGTCTTTCTCAACTTCTAGTGCTTTATGGCCCTGCCACCACAATCTTGATGTAATCATCATGCTGTATGCCCATATACTACTCTTAGTCCTTTCAGACTGGAAACCAAGCGGTGCTAATAGTGCTGTGATTTGAGTTATAACAATGGGCTATTATTCTGCATATCTCAAGTTCTTGACTACACAGCAATAGAGGTTGTTGGCTTCCAGGGCCGTTAGGGAACAATATGAAATTTCTGCTCTTTACTTTACATAGGCATAACTGTGAAATAGATTGGCTAACATATTGGGAGAATCTGATGTCAGGATTACAAAGGAATAACACTTTCTAGCTTTGCAGAACAGAGACATGATTCCTTATTGGCAGATTTAGAAAAAGTATTCAATGTCTTTAATGGAAACTATAACTTATATAGCAAATGCAATGTAAAAGAAAAATATAGTTAATTTATAATACTTACCCATCTGTGGGTATACATTAGTGATTACCTCAACACCATTTATATATTGGTGGTATTGTTTGTTCTCAGTGAGACAATTAAGCATTAAGATGTAGCCTTTAACTTCAGTAGTATACTTAGCATTACTGGTATCTATTTTACCAACTCGTGAAACACAGTGGTGGCTATTTCTAGAATTTTTTGTTAGAGACAGAGAAATTTTTCCTAAGTCATTAACAAGTAAACTAATTTTGTCCATTACAAATTAGTCCAGATTTTACTTTATATTTATAAGGGAAAGCTGCTGGGGAGAATTTTCATCTCATTCATGTTTCTCTGGATACTGATTGCCAGTGACTCCACCTTCATTAAAATCGATATTCCTTTATATTAGTCATTGATTCATTTGACTCATACAAATAGGGACATACTTGCAGCAGCAGCTCATGATAATGAAGTCAAAGGCAAACAAAATAAGAGACTTGGCTAGATTTAGGGAAACAGGAAATGGGAAAATGGAGAATAAGAATTATACCACAATCCTATAAATCCTTAAAAGAAAAGAAAAATTCTAGAAATTAGGAACTAGAAATCCATTTCTAATGAAGACAGCAGGAAAAAAGCATAATTATGATACATAAAATGTAAGGTAAAAATTAAAGAAAAAAAACAGGCAGAATGAGTTTAATACATCAGTTTAATCCAAAATAATTTATTGGTTTCCAGTGTATCATGTATCCAGGTAGATAAGGACTTAACAGAGTTTTTACCTATGCTTTTTTCATTAAACTTTTAAACATGATAAAGCGTTCTTATGAGAGAAAATTTCAAAAGAATATTGTAACTTCAGAGATACATAACATTTGGTAAATAACAGAAAACTGACAGAACAAATTTTCTCTGGAAGAAGTTAGTTGAATTCACATTTACAGAGAGTGGAAAGTTATGTCTACGGTAGACCATAATGTGTAATACAAAAGTTAGTGCTAAGTAATGTGCTTTTTAAGAAAAAAATAGCATTTTCTCTCCTAGAATATTAATTCAATAGTGAAAAAAAGTTCAGACACATGCAGCAAAAAATAGTTGAAGCAGAAAATTTGGCAAAGAAATTATTTGGACCGTTTAGTTTATGGTAATGATTAATAAAGGCTTAAGATAAAAAATCATTAATGGTATAAAGAACGCAAATTAACACTCCCATTAATCTTCTCTTATACAAGGCCAAGACTATGTTAAACGATGCATTTACCCAAACTTAGGACCGATTAAAAGGATTTCTTCAATACATAATATTTGCTTCAAAATATTATTTATAACAAAGAAAAATGAGAAAAAAGAGGTGCAAAAATAGAGTCCTATACACTTAAATCACTCCAAGGTATATATTTATCTGCCATTTTGTTTCAAATACAAAATAGATGATACCACAACACAACGCAAAGGTTTCATTAGCATGCACATTTCAGTTGTGACTGACACTAACACTAACTAACTATCACCTTCATCCCAATTTCATAATTTTGGACCCCTTACCTTTGGCCCTCAGTTTTTCCATATAGAATTGTGGCATATTGCTCTTGTTTTATGCCCTGATATATTTGTCTTCCATTATACACTGCAATTTGAATACCATAATGATGCATACTTTCAGGAGACCCAAAACAAATATTCTGAAAATCCCCAGCTAAATGACACACTTTATATATTTTCAGTATGATTCTTCAGTAGCGTAATTAAAATATACAAGGTTAACCATATATTATTAAAAGAGAAATAGTCCTGAAGGTATTCATTAGCAGTAAAATGGCTTCCACCACAATCCATTTCATATTTATGGGGACAGAAAAAATATCTGGTTCTCTGCTGTCCTTTCTAGTAGCAGGAGAGATAAGGTATCATTTTTCTGTGACACTTAAAAGATTGTAGCTAGCCTGTGTTACCATCTGTAAAGGATTTCTTGACAGAGTGAGCAATCTTAAGCAATGAACCATGATATCCGAATAAAGGAACTCCATGTAATGGAAAAAGTATGTTTTCTACATTTGTAAATAGAATTTATATAAAGTCTCTGTGCAGTCTAAGTAAGAAATATGTTGAGAGATGATGAAGAATGGATTACAGTGGAACAATGTTTAATTAAAGACTTGTAAGCATCTTTCATTATTGTTATTTCATTATTGAGAAAAATTCAATTAAGGAATGGATTACATTACTTCATGCTTCATTACGTAGCTAGCACCTACCATTAATTGGTTTTTCCACTACCTTGCCCTCTTTTGTTTCCAGAACACTTAAGTTACAGTAACTTTTAATTCCTTATGATAAACATTAATCAGCAGGAGAACAGATTTAAAGATTCTATAAAAGAAGTTTTACACAGGAAGGATAACTTTAGTGATCTTATTGCAGGACCTCATCTGCAGTTATAAAAATATTAGTCAGATAGTATTGGCATTTCTCCCACAAGGATAAACCGTTTATCCTGACAAAGGGTCTGCTTTTAAAAGCAGTGCTACAGAGGATCCAAATGTGAGCTCACCTACCCTATATATTAGCGTGCTCCTGGTCAAGCTATCAAATGCAATATTAATTACTTGTTGTGCAAGAAGTACTTTTTTTGAACAATTGTTAATTTTCCAACTTAAGACCTCATTGGCTGCCCACCGGTTCTTGTGTTACGAAGCAAGGAGAAGTAGTGGCCCTACTCCTCCCCACGCAGTACCATCTGCAAGAACGGTGTCTCGGCTGTTTGGGCTCTTCAGAGAGGGCAGAAAAAAAATTTGTAAAAATGTAATTGAATCTCTAGAGTTAATAGCCATGCCTCTTCCCACAGCAAGCAGGTCTCCTGGTCAAGAGCAAGCCCTATTTCAGAGTTGAAGCACATGTTGAATACACATTTAAGAACACAACTTTGACATCTGTATTACAGGCAGAACACTGATTACCTTAGGTAGCTCTTCAATTTGATTGGCATCTAGGTAAAGCTCCTCTAATGTCCGTTCAAAGTTAAAAACCTCCTTTGGCACCTGCTGTAGGCCACAGTGAGAGTAATCTAACACTGAGACAATTTCTTCTTCACCACGAAAACACCGGCAGGGCACCAAGCGGCCGATAATTTTCCTTTTGGTTGTCATCTCCAAACAGCATACTGAAGGAAAAGAAAAAAAACAGCTTCTGAAACTATCAACATTTTGTGGACTATTTCTTTAGAATTATTATCAAAATTGCAGTCCATTAAATACAGTTTTTTCTGAGGGATATCTGTAGTCTGCATTCTGCATTTCTTATTCTACCTTTCTACAAAACATGAAAAAGTGAGATTTGCCAGTGTAATCACAAAAAGCAATCTCAACACATCATCTGTTCCCCTACACTGGGACAGAAGAAAACATGCCAAGACCATCCACAACTGTTGTTTTCTTTAATGATGAAAATTAGCTGTGTAAATCCTACAGATATGAACATGTTCATCAGACAAAGTACAAAATGACAACGTTTGTACTCAATGTTTTAGTCCCTTGCTCAGTTTGGACTGTGAGTCAGTGATGTGAATCAGTGTCATTTGGTTCTGATCCGCCCTGACAAATGCCCCGCTCTGTTATACCTCATTTCTCCGAAATCAACAGAGTTCCTTAGCTTTCCATAGGTACTGCTGGAGCATATTCACTGTCTTTTCAACCACATGAATAAAGAAAAGGATATGTAAACTTAATTGGTTATAAAATTAGAACAAAAGTAACCCAAAACCAGACAGTTTGTTTACCTGTCATTCCTGCTTCTCTTATATTACCTTGTTCTGCTGAGAACTCAGATAAGGGACTTAGCAGAAATACGATTAATTTTTCTGCAGTAAAATAAATGTCTGGGAAATTTCACCACAGTCTGTTCCCTAACTTCTAATCTAGATGCCAAGTTCTGCAGATCTTCCTTGCATACACAGTTTGTATGAGCACCTCTAACTCATATGAGTAACAGTTTACACAATTGTATCTTACTCTTTTTCAGTGGAATAAAAATACTTTAACTCACTACTCTTGAACTGAGAGAAAACTCATTAAGCAGATTTTGTACATGTCAAGCAGTCTCTAAATCTGGAATAGATATTGACAGTTTTAGAAGTTATTTTAACATTCTTATAGATAAATCAGGCTGTTCTGAAACATATTACCACAAAGCCAAGAAGGGCTAAACCTTCAACTCCCATTTTCTAACCACTTAAAAGGCTTTAAGTTACATTTATGAAAAAAATGCACAAAATTAGTCCAAGGGAAGCAAAATAAAGCTCATCAGGATCCTCTTTCACAGGATGCCAGTGAAAAAGCAACTGTATATTCATGCAAAATATCAGTGGAGATAATTCATATTGCTTAATCCATTACTTATCTGAAATGTAAGATTAAAAAATAATTTAATTGGTCAGATAATGCTCCATTCATGGATCTCTGTGACTTTTTTATCATGTAATGCATTGGTATTTTGGAGATAAATGAAATACTCAAATGTTTTATTTCCTTGTTTAAATTTTATTAGCATCTAATCTGCCTCTAGCAATCCCAGTGAGATGAGCACACGAAATCTGTCAGAACAAATACTGTTTTTTCATCTTCTCAAGAAGACTGAGATGTTGAAACAAACAACAGTGAAACCAGAGTGCAGCTGGTTATTCATTTAGCAGTGCCAATGACAGGCTTTCTGTTTGCTGATTCTGGCTTAAGGGTAAAGCTTAAAACAGAGAAAAGTGTATAGTAATTTTGTAATTCAGCTTGACCAGATGCCAAGTTTGTGGGTATAACATAAAAGTTGTATCTTAATTACGGTCAGCTGATGCAATGAAAACATCTGCATAATACAGTGTATATAAAGTTCTGAAAATGTAAAAATAGAACACTTATAGGTATGAAAAAAGAAGCAATTCATTTACAAGCTAAAAATCTAAAAGGTTTATTTCAGTTCAAAGGTATAGTCCACCGCAGAACACAAACAGAAACGAATTTACGGATGCTACACGCCACTCAAATTTACTCTGTGAACTTCGATTTTAAATGTTCTTCATTTGAATTCCTTACACCAGGAACACTAGATCCCCAGTCAGAGTTCATACTCAACACTGTGGCTGGACCTGGGTTCTTGACTGGCACTCAAAATTCCCTGTGATAAAGAAATGTTTTCCTCTGAAAATAAGGCTATTGCCTTTGCAGCTTCAAATCTATTGCTCAATTTCAAACCCATTTGGGAGGAAATGACTTTTATAGTTTTCTCAATTCCAAAAAATTTTGCATTTGTCACTTTTTATTTAAGGCAGTATCCTGGTTTTCGCTGGGATAGAGTTAATTTTCTTCCTAGTAGCTGGGATAGTGCTGTGTTTTGGATTTAGCATGAGAATAATGTTGGTAACACGCTGATATTTTAGTTGTTGCTAAGTAGTGTTTACACTTGGTCAAGGACTTTTCAGCTTCCCATGCTCTGCCAGGTGCACAAGAAGCTGGGAGGGGGCACAGCCAGGACAGCTGACCCAACTGGCCAACGGGGTGTTCCATACCATGTGACGTCATGCTCAGTATATAAAGCTGGGGGAAAGAAGAAGGAAAGGGGGGACGTTCGGAGTGATGGAGTTTGTCCTCCCAAGTCACCGCTACGCATGATGGAGCCCTGCGTTCCTGGAGATGGCTGAACACCCGCCTGCCGATGGGAAGGAGTGAATGAATTCCTTGGTTTGCTGTGCTTGCGTGCATGGCTTTTGCTTTACCTATTGAACTGTCTTTATCTCAGCCCACCAGTTTTCTCACTTTTACCCTTCTGATTCTCTCCCCCATCCCATCGGGGTGCTGGCTGGGGTTAAACCACAACGCTACCTTTCTACAAAACATGAAAAAGTGAGATTTGCCCAGCTGAGGCAGCCTCTCCTGTCCCTCTGCTCCTGAAGGAGCATCCCCTGTAGGTAGCAGGGCAGATGGAAGTGAGCCAGCTGCAGGACCCAGCCAGAGGAAGGCAGCACAAACACCTCATGGCCTCCCAACCTCTCTGCCTCGCCAGTATTTCCAGAATCCGAGCACAGGCTAGAGAAGTGGTGCAGCACAACCACTGACACCAGTCTGCACTGCATCTTTAGTTCCAGAAATCTTCCCCAATAGCTCATTTGAGTGTACAAGATCAAAACAGACGAAAACTGTAAAAGCACTGGTCACAGAATACGTATTTCACAAGAAAAATGAAATTAGTTATCAAGCTGCACAGCCTCTTTGTATTTAAGCATAGGAAGCAGCATTTGCAACCGCATATTTCAAACCTTGACACAATAAAAATAATGCCCTTGGCATATCAAATTATTTGTAGCTTTTCAAGCCATTTGAAAATAACGGACAATTGAACAGTGACATGTACTTCAAAAACTACTCAGAAAAACATTCTTCCCATAGGCATTAGAAGGCACTTAGCTTTGCATTATTCTCTTCTACTGTAGAAGGCATACACATAACACAACCCCCGTGTTTCTTTTTAATAGAAACCCAGAATAACAGTATAATAGAACAGCTAGAAAGTGTACAAATAGTGAAGTGACAGAACTGTACTAAAAATAGCAATTACAACAGCAAAAACATTTTTAAAAGATTCTTTTGCCTATGTAAACAAAAGTGTTTCCATTATTGCAGTTCATAAAAATATCTATAATTTCTTATGCAATAACAAATTGTTTTTAAAATAATATATTAAGAAAAAAATGCAGAGGATAAACAAAAGTGATTTAATTACTTTGCCTTCCTCAAAAGCTATGGTAAGACCCAATTGTCATGATAAATTAGGTTGGTGGGATTAACTGGTTATCTATTGGAACTGTCCTCGTCAGGAAAAAAAAAAAGAACAAAACCAAACCAGAATGTGATTTGGATAGATGAGCAATCTGTATTTAAGAAAAGATCAATACTGGAATAATGAAGGCACTTGAATAAGAATTATGGTGCATTGCTAAGATTTTGTGAGAAAAATTAGTATGAAGTAACTCCACTACAGAAACTGCTGCTTATAGAATATTTCCTGGAAGAATGGCCATGGGAAAGTATGAACTTAAATGTATTTTGATAGGAAGTGGGTTTGCATGTGTCCATAGTCTGCTCCATTATTTACCCTTTGTAATTAAAAAGAAAACAAACAAAAATGCTGAAAAACCTATTAAAAAAATCCTCTGGGATTTATATTGATCTTTGCAATCATTTCAGAAAGCACCAGTACAGAATTAAAGGACCTGTGGTACAATTGAAAGGAGTAAAATTTCATGCCCTGTGGACTAATGGTAATTAAACCCTTTATTAATTTCAGCATTATTAATTCCTACCCTGGACTAATTCCAGCTTTGGTAATTACACTTTTCTTACCTGCATTTTATTCCTTCATCATTTTCATAAAGCTTTTCTTTTGTTCTGATGGTTACTTACTGTAAGAGGATTGCTACTTGAGATCCTTGGGAACAAAATTTAAGTCAAATAGAATCAACAGAAAGCCAACCTCCCAACTTTGGGAGGTTGAGTCACCATACACATTGCTGCTCTATAAAATTCCTTAATCCCCGTAAGTGATATAGAAAGTCTTCCTACCTCCTCACAGAAACACCAGTGCGTAGTACTTTTCCCCATTTGAACTAGTGAAAGAAATATAATTCTCCATAGCTGGGTTTCAGAGGTTACTGCTCACCATATGTCACGTGCTATACATTAAAGACCATACACTCTAAAAGATTTGTATCACAGCCAAAAATCAAGAAATTTCAGGTTGTCTATAGAGTCTCACATGTAAGAACACTAAATTTTCAAAAGTCATCAGACCACACACAGAAATGCCCAGCAACTTGGAAAGCTATAAAGACTGTCCCGCAAAGGCAGTGGGAACAGGTGGATTTTTTCGAATGCACAAGAACTAGGATGAAATGTACATCCTTTTTTTTTTTGCGATTCTGCTTAAGGAAATTTATTAATGTCTTAACTAATAATTAATTCTGCATTCATAACAAATTGTAATGTACGATTTTTCAACAATTCAGAAAAACAAAATTAAACACTAACACATTTTTCCCCACAAAAGCTTAAAAATGTTATGACCTGTTTTCTGAATGCTTTTTAAAAAATATATTCTTTCTTGAATTAATGAAACTATGGAAGAAGCATAAATATAAACTGTAATTTATCAGCTTCATGCAAGCATCTCATTATCATTAGCTGCAGTTTATAAAGAAAATTCTTAATCTAAGGAAAGCAGTAGTTTTATGGAAATTAATTACAATAAAATCTAATCGCTTCTCAATTAATGGATCTTTTGTGCAGTAAAACCACTAATCCCTGTTTCTCAGTAATCATGAGAGGAGATATTCTCCTTACCTATTTAAAAGACAGAGGCAAAGAAAATTGCTGTATGGCGCTCAGAACTCTGATTTAAAGATGGAACAAAATAGCTTGGCAAACTTCAAAACTTCAAGTATCTTGAAAGAACAGAAGAGGCAGCAATTTTTTTCAAAAGACAAGATAGAATAATTTATTTTTTCATGTCAGAAGCTTTTTCCTCCGCAATGGTCCTACACATCATCAGATATAGCCATTTCCCTTTTTCCTCCTCACAAAGTAATTAAAAATTTGCTGAAAAAAACACAACTAAAACCAGCCATATCTCTCTGAAAATATTTGTATCTAATCAGTTTAGTTTTATCCTAAAATGTGCAAAGTATTATCTTCAATGTGCTTTACTTTTCTATTAACAATGTTAAATAAACAGTAACAACAAGTAGCAAGTGGCAATTATTGGGCAAGCAATTTGAAAGAGTTGTAACATAAAAACTAGTCTCAAATTACCTTTGGAATCTACTCAATTTCTTGTTGATAGTGCATTTAAAATAAGAATTCCCAAATACCATATTTGAAAGATCTGACTGCAATTATGAAGTCAACCCTCTTGATCATCTTGGACCTGCAAAACTTCGAATGCATATATTTATACACTTGGTAAAAAAAAAAAGAGAACAAAAAACCAAACACCAAAAAAAACAGGGTAGAAAGAATTGGTAAGACTATTAAAAAAAGCTTTGTGACTCATAGAAGCTTTGGTTTGTATCAGGCTCACTGGCTTATATCAAGCACGACAAGAATCATTCTGTTTCCATAAGGAAACCAGTTCCTAAAACGATGGGTACTACTGAATTCTATGCAGCTCATTCTGTAAACGAATGCTATATAACCCTTCATTTAAAAAAGAGTCTGGACTTTACAATAATCAAATCAAACATAAATTTTAAAAATGGTTGCCTGTAGAAGACAGAGATTTGCCCTGACAAAGAAGTACCAGGTATAATTTTTCCAGCATATTTTGCTGAAAGAAAAATGAGAAATAATGGTGACACTGACATTATACATTTTTATTCTACTACACAGCCAGGACTGATTATCTTCACACAGCCTTAAACCTACTCTCCTGTTACAAGTTCCACAGGATTGCTGTGTGTTAACACGGTAGCACTACAGAGCAGCTGCTCCATATACATGTTCTTCAAGCCCTTGAAATTCTTCACTAAATACAATTTTAAATTATTGTAGGCAATTTCGATTCTTAGAAGCAAACAATAGTTTTCTGACATCTTTTTCTAAAGTGTCAAGTAGATATATGAAGAAAAGAGGTAGTTAAAATGCTACTGTAAAAAACTCCAGAATTTGCCTCTGTAAAATTGGTAGTATAAATCAGTTTTTCAACTTCTGTTTTTCAGTATAGATTAATTATGGATTTAATTTTTCTACCAAACACGTTTTCGATGTAACACTTCATTTAAGTATTCTTATCTCAGGGAGGCCTTAGTTCCCCAATGCACTGCCATAGTCAATGGCCTGAGTCAAAATTCAAACAGGAATCAAAACAACAGGTAGCAAGTACTGTAGGACCAGCCTGTGTTGTCTGACAAGGTATCAAACATAAAATTGTTCATATTCTTGAAACTTCATTCAGAAAACTGCAAGAAATTGCGAAGTTTAAGTGATCTGGTAGTGCTACAAAGTTACTGAAAAATCCTGAAAACAAAGAACTTAGAAGTCTGAATGAGAGCATTACAAGGCTGAAATGAGTAATAATGGTAACATTTGCCAGAGGGTTCAGAAAATACTAATTATATTCAAAGCAGCAGACAATTCGCTTCACTGATTTCTTTGCCATACATCACAGATAAGTGATGATTTTTCTGTTCCTTTTTTCTTTCTCTTATTATCAGCATAATCAACAACATTAATATGCTAATATGTTGGCTCTTTGCAGCGAGTTATACTATCAAGCTTAGAAATCACAAATATATCAATCACTAAACCAATCACAGTTTCCATCTAGTTCTTCCAGAGGTCTTTCATCGCTCCAGGAGCGATGAAAGCAGCAAGCGCTTCCTTGAGATACCCAGCCAGCAAGCCCCCAGAGTCCCCAGGGACCCATCCCATTCGGAGTCTCCGAAGCTGACACCCTCAACCCACCCCTGCGACCCAGCCAAGGCCACTCATCTCTGACAGCTCTCCTCGCTGCGACCCGGCTCCCGCAGGGCACCGCGCTAGCCTGAGCACTGGCACGGTAGAGGTGACGGATCGCAAGAGGCTGGCGACCAAACTCTTCAGCTACTATTTCTTTTCCTGGTATCACACCCTTCTTTAAACCACATCTTGTTGATGGTAGTACCATGTTTTTCTTCAAATCCCATAAAACACTTGTTCTGTGAAACAGAAGCCTTTTCTGAAGCATTTAGCATGATCTGTGATTCTACAAGTGCTGAAGGTACAGAAGGTATCCCTCCTCTGACCTTAGGAAGGCATTGGGAGTTCTCCAGTTAGTTCCAATAGGCCAGAATTTATGTTATATTTTCTCTGCTGAAAGAGATTTGATAACGCATATGGAATGGAACAAAGCTGAGCATAAGGTTGCAATTAAAAAAGAAACAACCACGAAACAACCCTCAAATTTCCTTCAGCCAAAACCCTTTTCCTCACTGATATTCTCCTGGTGCTAGCCAGACATCCACTTTTTTTTTCTTTCTTCTCTTTTAATTAATTATGTGTGCTGTTTAGATGATTTACATTGTGTCCATTTTCAGTCTGGGTCACTGAAATAATTAGAGAACTTCAAAGTTCTCAGAGTCATCTTAATTTTCAGTACAACTTTTCAATTAGAAACACAGCACTATTAATAATTTTGATTTTTTTTTTAAAGTGTAGAAAGATTATGTCTGCATATACGAGCTGTGCCCTCTTCATCCAGCTTTTAGTGTTTAAATATGCTGCTCACCTTTCTATTATATGCATCTTTGTGGGCTGTCTTGTATGAAAGTCTGTGTGAGTTTTTACTCATTTATTTCTTTGCTTAGTCAGATGTATAACTCTTAATACCTCCATTTTGTAGATTTTATTCTAGTCAAGACTTTTTGTCTGCAGCCGTAATACCATAGTCGTGACATGGGAATTATGGGTTATGTAAGCTCTTACATCAGTAGTCACTGCTATTTTTCATATGCTCACAATTTTCCAATTCAAAAAGAAGTTCTGATGAAATGTAATCTGCTTATTCTTTGCCTGAAAATCAGCATCCCTCTTCCTTAAAACTGTATGTCACCTATAAAATTTGGTTTTTTTCCCCTGAAGATATTGAAATGGGAAGGTGTATTAATGCCTTTGCAGAAGACGTTACAATACTGCATTGGAAAAAAATACACGACTTTGCTTGTCCGTGTCTAGGAAAAGTTAACTTAAATTGGACAAGGAAGGACTAGAAGAAATATAAAGAGTGGACGACAGCAGGACACAGGCAGCCCGTTCACACTGCCCACTGCCAAGCAGGCTGCAGAGGGGCAGCGAGGGGCACCGGGACATGGCTGGCGGGAGCCACCACTGTTGCTGCAGCTCAGAGCACCTCTGCTTACTGAACCCCTTGCTGGGGCTTGACTGCTCCTGTTACCCAGCTGCTGAGGTGGGGGGTTTCTCTGGTGATGTACCGCAGACACATCAGTCCTATTCAGCCTCCCTTATGGAAGGGCACAGCGCTTTCCCCATACACTGCAGCAAAGGAGAGCCACATATGTCTAAGGAAGATGCTCGTACAAGAACGAATGTGCTTGAATTGGTCTTGAAGGCTGGACACTAGAAAATGGTTGAGAGTCAAAGCAATGAGTCTTTTGCCACCCTGCTTTCAGTGAGAGGGTAAAGCGCCCTGGGTAACTCTAAAACAAGACCAATTCATTTCTGACTGTTCCTATCTGTATGATACCTGCACGGCAGTGTATCACACAGATGTCTGGTGAATGGGACTGGACTTCACGGCGGTGGAGTCCCAGCCACGCATGTTTTCATCCATACATACAGACAAGCAAGTGTTCGGGAGGCAGGGCAGGGAATGTGCGTGAACAGGTTGGTCATGTCATCTACAGCCAAGGCCTGGCTGGCCAGCCATCCTCCCCATCACGTTCAAAAACATCCACCAGTTTTGTTTGAATATACTCTTCTGAATATAGGATGAGACTTCAAATCCATATTTGCTCTTAGTTATTATGAGCTCCTAAAGAGAAATCAACTGAAACTCTATTGGCGATTCCTTTTCCAACATTTCTGCTAAAGTAAATACAATTGTGGACTGAAAGCATCTTTCCACACAGGGAAAGGAAAAAGAAAGAAAAAGGAAAAAAGGCGATTTAGTCTCTGTATTTTAATAAATCAGTGATAAGGCCTATGCAGGAAGGGAAGGAAAACCAGGCAATATTAAAAGACTTACAGGAGGAAATAGCTGCAAGCAAGGCTCTGAGGGAACATGCTATGGAATTTCAGAGAAAGGCTTCACTCCGCAGACATCTGACTCTGATCATGGCTGGCCAGGGAGAACACAATTTCAGAAAAACAATGTAAAACTGCCAACTAAGGTCAAATTTTTTGCAAGGTTCAATTAGTATGTTTTAAAAAGGAGAAAGCACACTGCTTGGTTTGACCAGATCTCTTTCCTTTTTACCTCATTTTCTCCATCGGAAATCACTATATATTTTTAAGTTACAGTTTTACATATCCTGTTTAGAAGCAAAAAGCATATTCTACTGAAATTTCACACTTGAGCCAGGTGAAGGAGTCAGGCATGTCGCTTTTATGTTCTAACTGGTAACTCAAATTTAGGAATTTAGATATTCAGTTTGTACAAGCCATTTGTCATAGTTTTCATTAATCTTCCTGAAAAGATTAAGAAACTATGGTTCTAAAGGCAAAGTCACAATACCAGAATTATTAGAATGCTTCCAAAGGGGAATTTGTCTTATCAAAAAGAGGGGTGTGAAATATTATCTGAATTGTTTTCTTGCACAGAAATACCATGATAACCAGCATATCTTACCCAGAAATCCCATTTAATGCATGATAATTGAATTATCTTCATTATATTTCCATTATAATATTCTGCATTCAAGTTCATATTTAGATTTTGCTAATCCTAAAATAAAATAACCAAGCATCAATAATCAGATTTCAACTTTACCTTTTGTCTCCCAAGAATATTAATGACAAAAAGTTTCTCTATCTTTGCTACAAGATCTGGGATGTCACTTATGACTTGACCATCATGAGATTTGCGAAATTTGCAAAAAGAGTAAAGTAAAATTTAAGACAGAATTATTTCTACAAAATATCAGTCAGTTTTGAATTACCAGACCTTTAACCCCCCTCTGTGACATAGGACCCAATCTTCACCTTTTCTGATAAGATATTCATTTATTTCAATTAAAGTTTACTATTGGTCTTGCCTTGAAATTCCTAAGTGAGATTTTCTGAGTAAATGTTTTTTGGATGATCTTAATCATAGACGATGATGACTCCAAGAAGAAAGACAGTTTAGTGACAGCAAAAAAAGTTGTTGGGGTAGTTGCTGGTTTTTTTCTTAAATCTGTATCCTGTTCTCCCTAAAGACAGGTTTTGCATAACCTTAAGGAAAACTCCAGTTTTGTTCAGTTTCTTTTTATACAAGAACTGACAGAATTTCAATAATTTGTTGCATATTAGTGGCACATGCTGAAAATTAATAATTATGCTTTTAATTGCTAGAAATTACAATCCGTTTGATGGCCCACCCTGCAGACATTTAAGTAGGAGAGAATCCCAATAAACTAAGACAAGAAATAGCCTTCTTTGGAAAGTGTGCTTTCTGGCAACTGGGAAATTTACATTTAAACTTAGATCTTTGATGTGGTTTAGCTTTTACTTGAAGTAATCCTTTAGTTTCAAAGATTATCTGCTATGAAATTTAGTATGAAATATGCTTTATTTCTTGCTTTATGGTTAATGGATTTTGCTGTCCATATGGTGGCTAGAACTGCTGTCCAACAGTATAGAAAACATAATTTACCTGCTAAGTACATCAACTAAACAAATTGGTATTTAAATATGAGCTATATAACTTTCATTAAGTCTGGGTTTCTTCCTCATAGAGGAAAAGGATCATACAGAATACCCAATTACTTTTCAGCAGTTTGCATCACAATCCATCTGCATTATTCCTGACATATTAATCAGCTTAGCAGGAGCTTACTACAGGAAAACTGTATGCATTTTGCTAAGTTTGCACAATGAAAGTTCCAGATACAATAATGTGCAACTACAAACTGCAGCTAGAAAAGAAAGTTTTAATTAAAAGTGACAACTATGTCTCACAATGAAAGCTTATCTTCTGAAAGAGCCCAGGCAGAGATGTGTTGGGACAAGGGACCTTTCTCTTCCTTCTTATTACTGCTACCTTGCTCAGCCTGTGTATGATACAGTCACATTGGAGCAGATATTACTGAAGTCCAAAACAGAAGGAGATTAAGTTCATTTTCAACATGTTATAACTCCTATTTGTTTTGACATCTGTATTTCCAAAACACAGTTACCTTTGAAATACATATAAGAAACTGCCTAGAAAACACATGTTGCTTGCTCACCATGGTAAATGTTCACATCCACTCACAAATGTTTTTAAAAAACCTTTTCCTTTTTGAAAAATAGAAAATTTTTAATCATTAAAAAAATACAGTTGTGATTCCATGTGAGTTTTTTTGCCAACCTTCCCCACCACTCAAGCTCTATCTCGAGACAGTTTCTGTTCCTTAAGGTCACTACTCCTGTGAATATTCCTACTATTCCTTGCATTTTTCGGGAGGTCCAGTCTAGCCCACAGCCTGCAGGACCGCGTCTATGCTTCAGGATGCAGACTATGTCCTAGTTCCACACCAGAACGAAATCTGCTTGTGCACCACTCCACTCCTCCTTGTCTGCGGCTTCTTTGTTTGCGTCAAAGAAAGCTGGGCATGCAGGCCAGACAGAAACTGAGTCATTTGGCACAATAACATAGATCCCTTCACTTAAACAGTCCCTGACAGTTGGTACAGGGACCAGTTCAGCATGCACTCCATGTCACGTTACAGCACTAGCAGGCAGCTCTGGGCTTCTCCCTTCCTATTCATGATGCTCCCAGATGCTCCTCTTGAACTTTTATCAAACTGTTCCTCTTTGAACAGCCCTGTAACAGACACTTTTTTTCCTATCACCCTCCACATTATTGCCAGGTATAGCCCATCCAAAGCCTTTTTTGATCCCTGATTGTCTTCTTCACCACACTCTCCTTGTACAAGAAGTGTTTTGACTTCACCTCACCATCACCTAGTTCAACTTTTCCACTTTCCAAGTGACTGAAGTGTCAGAAGTACTGCTTATTCTCCGATCTCTGTTGCTTATCTTCCCTCTTCTCTCAACATCTCCTGGTATCCTATATTTTGCATATCCTCTTCCCCAGCAGTCACCTACCTTCTTTAGCCTCTTCTGGTCTTCCAATCGTCCATCAGCAATAACTTCTCATCTGCCCCATCCTCTCCTTCCTTCCTGATCTTAATACAGTTCTTGATTCACTCTCCTTCACATATCCACTTTTGCCCTTCACATCCCAACCACAGCTCTTGCCTCCAGACCCCTCTTCTGGCTCACATCCTCTTTCCTTCGCCTCCCCAAGATTGGCTTTTAAGCACCCACATCTGGCTTTTAAGCTATGCACTACTGCAACTATTTCCAGGAATCAGGCTGGCTTTCTTTACTACATAATTATTCTCTCTTCTGTGAGTTTCTACATAAACACTCAAATTCTCCAACTGAATTGCACAAACACATAACTTCGTTATTACCATTGTTCACTCCGAACTAAAAACTTTCCCCCCCCGTTTATTCTCCCTTCTCCCTATAGAAAGTCTTAAATTTTGCCAAGAAAAATATAAAACCTTTTATTGTCCATCAGTTCCTCTTTCTTCTGTTATTCTATCCTCCTTCCTGGCTGTGGATGCAATTTTTTTCAGTGCTCCCCATTTGTTTCACCATACCTGTTAATGCTATGCATCTGTGCTGTAATATGCTTGCATGTATGTTCATAAATCAGATTATCAAAATGCAAAAGCCTATGTCTGTACACCAGAATGTCAGCACAAGTGAAAACATAATTCCCACAAGTATCCATGAAATTTAGTTGCTTGAATATGAGAATACAATTTTACAGCTAAACAGACATTTATCTCTATAAATACCTCACTACCCATGAATACCTGAGTACATCTCCTCTGTATTTCAATGTAGCTGCCACGTTTCTCTCTTGCGTATTTTCAGCCAGAATCAAGTAGCAAAATCTGAATTTTGCCCTTTCCCCTCAACACCAACTAGTCCCGTCACTACCCTTGAGCTGTGAAGTATTACACACACAGACACCCTTGATTAAACCCCTCCAGAACTCAGGGGGATTGCGTATTTCATCTTCAGAGTTTAAAGTACATTTATACTAGAAAAAGTTCATTTCATCTCACTGAAGACTATATTATATAATTGCAGAACTATGAATCTTTCATATGAATTCACAGGAAAGAATTGCACAGAGTATTCTCTTTCTGTCCAACCATACTGACTTCTCCTTAAAGTCTTTCAAGGTTCAAATTCTATGGCAGGAGGCAATCTTGGGAAACTAAAGGCAGGCATAACAAGAAATATCATAAGAGAAGAAAAGATGCGGACCAATGCAAAAATGATATATCACTCTTGGAAAAAGTTAATTATGCCATGGCAAACGAGCCTAGTTGTTTACTGATTTTTCATGAGTAAATATCACAGTTTATTAAACACATACAAAGAATATTGAAGACTCGGGAAGGACACCATTAGTAACTGGAAGAGGGAGACTTCCAACATTATGGTTGTCTACAGAGCTGTCAGAGATCACAAGAATGATCTTTTTGTTAACATTATCATAATATAATGTATTACTGGTAAATGGTTTCTTAACATTTGATTTCACTTCCCTAAGGAAATTTGTGGGTGGCATATTCTCACTTTCTTTCAGTAGCCCAGTTTTTTACACTTAAATGCATTTTGCAGTTTTCTCCATTTGTGGTTTAAACATGTTTTGCCAGTTACAGTTGCCCCATCATCTTGAGATGAATTCCGAACAGCCTCACTGGCAGAAACAAAATCATCTTCTTCCTTTGTGGAAAGTGTGGGGGGGCCTTTCTCTGCCAATACTGCAGCTACCAACCCACTGCAGAACCAGCGTGACCAGCCCAGCCCACGGTGCTGTCCGCTTCGGCCCCAGAGCAGAGCCGCAGAACTGCCACAGGCTGTTAGCTGCGCCTCGCTCTGGGTGTACCCGTTTGGAAAGGCTGAGACTAACTGCCACTCGTACCAACAAAATGACAGATTTAAGGGCAACTTTAGGACAGCTCCTCTCTTTTCCAAGTAAATGATTGTGCCAAAAGGCCTTGGCTTTATGAATCTGAAAAAACCCCCTCCAGACCTCTTTTTGCTTCAAATGTTCCTGAAGAACAAGAAACAGGGCCTTTGATTGCCTGACACAAACCCAGCTCCTGTTTTTAACAATAAATTAAAAAAAATAATCTATGCAACAGTTTGTGGATGTAAACTCCATATCAAAGCCCAGGGAGTCTTATCAGCTTAGATTAGTGACTCTCAAAATGCTGCAGACAATGGTCAGTCTAATATTTTAGATACTGGAACACTCAAAAGTCAGGTTTACTATGCAGTACGGATAATAAATATGTTTAGGGGCATCATGGAAAATAAAGATGTCTATTTGGTTTCTTCCATCCTCCTATACTGCCACTAAAACCACTCCCAGCAACAAGGCATGCTGTGCTGTAAGGGACTTGTGTTTAACCAATAATGTTGAAAAATAAAAAAAGAAAGGCAGGCTGCAAAACACTGCTTCGATGTTTGTGGGGAAGGTATAAGCTGTTAGCATATATTCTCTGCTGGTTAATTTTCTAGCTCATGTCTATTCTTTCTACTCTTTCAACGCATAAATCAATAGTACTCAGCCATTTTCTGATCATTTTTTGCAGAATACGTAACTTTCATTGCCATCATAGCCACTGCTGACTGAGAATTGCCATCCTTGCAAAATTCACATGCTAATAATACACATGCCTGGAGACACACCTGCTAACACCGAGAGGCAGATGCACCTCACCTCATCTTTGCCCACGTGGAAGTTCAGGGTCTGGAGCAAGCTAGTCCTTTAGGCTCCTTCTTGGTCAGCACCACAAGAAAGCCACCTTGGTGTGCGGATTTATTCCACCCCAAGTTAGGGGTCTGAAATGGATGGGATGAGTAACCCAGGCTATTCAAAAAACAGCATTTGAAAAGAACTGTATTTCTAAAGGTTTTCATCAGCAGAGGGCTCTAGAACTGCATTCTCTTAAGTATCGTGTTCCCTCCCATGATTAATCTGTCCCAGTTTTTTTTAGTCAATTAACATGCTGTTCTTATGGTACAAATGTTCTCTAAAAAAATTCTCACAGCTGAGCTGTCAAACACTGAAATTCCGTACATTGGAATGTCAGGTTTTTAACAAAGTCCTGGAGTTTGTAAAGTATAATCAGAACTTCAATGCCCAATTATGCAATCTTAGCAATGACTTTCTGAAGAGAATTTTATTACTTTCATTGTAAACTGGGATCATCAACCAGAACTGTACCAAATCATTCCACTCAAGAAATACAAGGGTTTGATTCTTAATGGAGGGCTTTGGAAGCTCTGGAAGATTCAAGTACTTTGGCACATTCTTTTCATTCATCAACAATGATTTTCTTGGCGTTTTTTTTTTCAGTATTTCCCTTGCTTATGCATGCTTTTGTCTGGTGGTCATAATTAAATTGGTAACTGTTCACTCTTACAAAACAGGAGGTCTTTCCTTGTCTCAGCTCATTTAGTTTAGCAGACATTCTTTAAGGACTAAGATACCTCCACTGAGCAAGCACTATGAATTCTAAAAGTCCAATGTAATTTCTCACAGCCTGAAACAAGATTAAAAAAATGTGGACAAAGAACTAAGCAATATTTTAGCATCCACCCACCTGCTAAATTAACTCTTAGCTGTATATAAACAGTGATAGCCTTTTGGCAGCAACTTACAAACAGACATACAACTTCCATTGTACAATCTGCTCTGGTGACAAGAAGTCTAAAAAGGAGTGCAAGCTTGGCCTAGAGGCATGTTGTTGTAAGCTAGAGAGAACTGAAATACAGAATTTCCTGTCCTTGACTGAATTAGCAAAACTATGGTATTTTAATGGACACCCTTTCTGTGCCAGGTATCAAGTATTATAATCATTTGGACAATTACAAGCCAAAGCAAAAATTCCATTGAAGTGGGTACTAAGCTAATGCCAAATAAAACTGAAAAGATATACCCAGATCTGACTGAATTACAACTATGCCATTACATTCATACTAATATTTGTAAAGGTGTTAAAATATACTCCTTATTCCATTTTAAAATGTTCAGGTTAATTCTTACAGGAACCGCCAATAATATAATTTCATCTGCTTCAGAATACGACACTCAAGCAGATGCATTTTATAAAGATTTAACTAGTTTTTCTGAGCTGCATCAGTGTAGTACTTGATATATCTTTTTCCATAATCAAACTGAATAATCCCTATTTTGTCATTCTTACAGTGTAAGCAAAACAATCAAGGATTTTCCTGAAGGTTTTCTGAATTTATCCAGATAGTTTATGATTTCATCAGTTTATTTCAAATTAAATTATTGCAGCAACATTTCTACCGATAGTTATGAAAATCATGTATTGATAAATTGCTCCACATGAGCAGCATAGCAGAACATGGTCCACAATATCCACTCAAGTGTACTTTTGCATTTGATATGTTTCTTTTGCTATTGCCTGACTCATCAAAATACTTTAATGCTAATTTATATTGAAATATTTATAACATATTTGTAGTTCAACAGTTGAAAGATGCTTTGTCACTTTTGAGTCTCTGTCTATATGGATTCTCTTTGTGAGACCCAGAGAAGGCAATGGAAGGGGCTGCTATATGGATGTGGATGTCCACATCAAAAAACAAAACAAAACAAAAACACCCATACACTTGAATTATGTACGTTAAAGTCCTTAGTTCTGGGTAATTACCAAACAACACTGCACATACAGAAAAGAAAGCAGAAATCATGCATTTACTAATTTAATATCGGTAGTTGGCTCTTATAACTTGGAGATGATTCTGCTAACATCTAATTATACACATTCTTTCTCCGAGTTCTGTAACAGCAAAATAAAAACTCAATCCCTTCATAGCCTAAAAAAGGCAAAAAACATCCTATCAGGACTTAATTTAAAAAAACAAAATAATTTTCATAACGATCTCGGTATTTAATTCCATCTATTGACTGGTAAGCAAGGATATCTTTAAACCACCATCAGAAGACATGAGGTAATGAGACAACACCAACAGAGTTGTTATTATTTATGGCTTGAGTGGCTACGCATGTAAAGAACAGCATTTAACTGTAACTGCTGCAAGGACTTTCAACATGCAGTATTTCCAACTCCCAGCTATATTGGGTTTGACAGTTTTACACAGTGTTGTCATGCAAGAGAGGGACTTGCAGAAAACTCTTCTGCAGAAGACATTGCAAAAGCCAGGAAAAAGTTCTGGAGAGTACTTTTCAGGCTTAAGCTTCAGAGCCAGTTTCTCAGCCTCAGCCTTTTGGTGAGGTTCACTGATTTGAAGGCACATAACTGCAGACTGAAATTTAAAAAAAAAAAAAAAAAAGAAAAGAATACCGCTGTGCTTAGACTGTCAGCTGCCTGTTGAAAAAAAAAATACATTCATCTAAAAATGAGGACAGGTAAGAGAATAGGTGGTGAAAAAGATCAGGACACCGTGCATTATTTTAATGGAGGGGAAAATAAAGAGAATTTGGAGTGGGACATGAAATCTGGAAATGCATGAAAAATCACCAGTAGTCAAGAAGATTCCACAGAAGACATGTAGGAACAGAGGAACAAAAGCTGAAAAAAGCTTAGGGGAAAGCATTTAGTCAAAACACAAGAAAGAGTAAATTGTAAATCCAGCAAAGGAATGCAATGATAGCTTCACTGATGAACCACTGTCCTTTGATTTCATAGCAACTGCCTCAGACCTTTTTACCTCTATAAAGAGGTGATTACAGCTTTGTTGGGTCAAGTGACATATGGATCAGGACTGCCCAGAGTACAGTACTCTTAGTGCCACTGAACCGCATTAGAAACTGAACATGAACATCTGAATTTCAGCCTGAATGAGGAAAAAACATTTGGAACAGCTTGGAATGAATCCCATTTCTCCCTCCCACCAAGGAAAACAGATGGTATCAGAAAGATGAACAACATCCTAACAGTCTATGCTACTGTTCTTAAAGAATAAAAACAGAGAGGCAGAGGAGTATAGGACAGGAAGGAACTTTTCTGGTGAATTATGACGCCCTACTACAGCTTACAACCACATCATTCAACCTCTTACCTAAACTCTTCTAACTCCATCTCCATCAATGTTTTCTTGCTCCTGGCTAGTCCTACTGGAATGTTCTTGTAGAACTTCACTTTTTCTGAGTTTCATACCACAATTAATAACTGACCTAAATTCATTCAGAAGCTATTTGGACCTACCTACTCCTTTGCCAACATACTCATTTATAGGTATGAACTCGATAGACTAGACACAATTCTAACAAAATATGGAAATTCAAAAGAAGTGATAGAAACTGTTACAAAGTCATCAAAACCAGGTTTATCCTTGTAGAATCTTTTTTGACCTTATCTGGCTATGTAAGGTATAAACAAAACAAATGTTCTAAAATACTGTTATTTAAACTAACTTTTTTGTTTCTTTTACCTTAATTAAAAGGGAAATACAGCAATAAAAAGTGATGCATGAAATGGCTTCTCTATCAGCAAAATGTCGTCATATAAAGCATTCTTGGGCTCCCCCAAGCTAGAAAGACAGTGTGGTCAAGGGTCTCGAGCACGACATAAAGGGAAGCTGAGAGAGATGGGTTTGCTCAGCCCCAAGAAGAGAAGACATAGAGTGATTTAACTGCTCTCTTCATCTACATACTGAGGGATTGCAGAGAGGACAGACCTAGACTCTTCTCAGAGGTGCACAGGAAAAGGCCAAGGTAACAGGCACAAGTAGTAGCACAGGAAATTCTGACTAAATATAAGGAAAAAAGTCTCCACAATGAACGTCGTCAAGTACTAAAACAGTGGGGCCAGAGAGTCTGAGGAATCTTCACCCCAGAGATACTCAAGAGGATGAGCAGCCTAATCTAGCATCAAAGCTAGCCTTGTTTTGAGCAATAGTTGGACCACAGGCTCTCTACTTCTCAACTTCAATAACTCTAAGGTTCTATGATTTGGTTTATTCATAGGTTTTCTTTTAGAAGTTCAGTTTATACTCTGAAAACATCTAAGACTGGGGAAAAGAATTTAGGTTAAGGTCATGTTAAGCTCTCCTTTTTATCAGGTGTCCACTTCCATTACATAATGCAGCAGCATGGGAAAAGTTTTCTTAGAGTAAAAACATATTTCACTCTTTCCAAAAGATGTAAAAAATATCTGCATTATTAAGCTCCTCAGAAATGCAACAGAAAGACATTAGTAATCGTGGTTAAGGTGTCTTGTAGAATATTAAATATATATAAACAACACTTTAACAGGCTGGCTGCCTGTTCGTTGTCAGAAACCTGACAACTTCTACCTTTGGAATTTTGAATGTTGAGTTCGTTTAAACCATATTTGTAGATAGTTATTTACAACATATTATGTAGTTACTCTCTTTACTCTCCAAATTAAAGTTTTGAAACAAACAAAGAAAAACGGAAAAAAAAAAAAGAAAAACTGTATGCATATTTTACATTTATTTCCTTCCTAGTTATGAAATTTAGTCCTATTGGTTATGAAATTTAGTCCTATTAGTTATGAAATTGGTCCTATTCTGTGGTTCAGATGCTCACAAGTTTCATCCTGCTCATCTGCCAGTTAATTTTTTAAGACAACATTCTGAGATTCAAACTGTTGGTTATTGACAGCTGCCAAAATCAGGCTGGAACTGCTTTTACTTTTAAACTTTTTTAATTTTAGAAATCTTCTGAAAATAGGAAATATGTTTGGTAAGTATGCTGATATTCTACAGTTCAAAAAAAAATTCATTAATGTAAGGGAGTGTGAATCTGAGATCTGTGCCTCTTCAACATATTCAATGGCATTCACTTCATGAAATGCCTTCAGCAAAAATCATTTATCCTAAATATAATAATGCCTTCAAATGTACACTCAGCTCTGTTCTCAGCAAAATCATTTCTTCATATCAGTAGAGAGATATTTTGATGAAAGCTATTAAATTAAATTTAAATAAAATTTAAAATTAGACAGACATTTTTAATTAAATTCTTGCCTCTTTTTGTTCAAAGTAATCTCTGACACATTTCTCCATTTGTTTTAATCCTATCAAATCAGACGCCAATCATATATTATTCCTGTTTTCAGGTTGAAGCTATCTATTGTGATGAAACTAGAGATCAACAATAAAATTCAACAAGTCCTTTCCTTTATTATCGCTCTGCTATACTGACCACATCCAGATCTAAATGTTCTGTATATCAAAGGAACAATTCCAGTTAAGTTCCTTAGGTTACCTTAAATTGGCATTGGTATTAAGGAAAGAGCAAGTGTAAGTATGCTAATTCTAATATTCTGAAATCTTTTGCCAAATTCTACAAAACAGACATTTCTGCTTATGCACCTGGCCTTATTTCTTTATTTATCATTTAAAAAAATTTAAAAATGAAGGGTTTTTTTCTCTAATTTGTTTGCTGCAGATAGAGCTATCTAAAAAACGAACAAAAAATAACAGGAGAAAGTTTGCAGCTGTGCCATCAGTTTCTGATAAAAACGGAGACAAGTTACTTGCTTCCCTAACTTTACATCCTTTATATTCAAAAATTCAGGAACAAGACTAGTATTCTATCAAAGCTTGCATAACTGTTAGGACTGCCCTGTGCTTCTGGGTAACACTCGGAGGTCTCAGTCAAATTGTGCTGTCCCATTCTAAAAGTTCTGCAACCTAATTTCATAGCACAGGCAAACAAATAGGCAAAACAGAAATGAAAGGGCTGATAGAAATAAGATATCCCAGTAGCATACTAGTGTGTTTATTTCCATTAGCAGAAATGTATGACACATTACATCTCTGACCACTTCCTGGCTTTAAACAAACTGTTTGGAAGGTTTAAAAAGAACTGCCTTAATAATTCAAACCAGACAAGTCAAATGTAGTTGGCTATTTACTGTGAATACAATAGATTGGAAGGGATTTGGGGGAAAAATGACATAAAAACAGTTTTACAAACAGTGTGCAGAACTTATTCTGTATAAAGGGCTAGTCTGTAAGAATGGATGAAAATACTTAAGTGAAAAGGGGGAAACAGACCCTGTAAAATGAAATCTCACGTGAGTTCCTTACCCACAGCATTTTAAGCAGTGTCTCTCCCCATTCATTCGCCAGGTGGAAGGAAATGTGCTTGTGAGCCAGAGGAACCCGACAGCACTCCTTCAGCCCTACTCCAGCACTACAGAGCTGATCGAAGCTCCTTGGTGTAGGTACTAGAGCAGCACAGTGATGAATCAGGGGTATTAAATTTTTATGTAGGGTTTACTATTTATTTCTAGTTCAGATTATTTGCAAGCTGAATATATACAGAATATATACACATAAACATGTACCAAAAAAAGAGAAGCCTGTTTGAAAATTTCTAGAGAGATGAGGATGGACTAGTACTTTGAGATTTGTGAGCATCAATTTATAACACACAGAATTATAAGAAAAGGATTTCATTTTGTCACTCTCTGTGATAGGAAAAAAGATATTATTTAGCTGACAAAGAACCTGTCTTCTGGATTTAGAAGATGATTATAATAGATGTCAGTCTGCTGGAAAAAGAAGTTCCTATTGGTTTAGAACAAGCTTTTTCTTGAAATTTTCTTGAGTTACTTTTTTTCTTTTAGGGAATTTTTCTTAAAAAGAACTGTCAGTTTACAGACATACATCTGAAATTTGAAAGCTTGCTGAAAGATCTGCAGTACGGCATAACTAATGTACTATGGCTCCTTTGCATTTTCATAAAGAAAAGGATACCACATATTCTTCCTGTTTCATATATATGGGCAGCAGCCAAATTTTAACCCACATCATCTTTTAAACTGTTGCATTTGCACACAAGTAGCCCATTCAAATGGAGAGTGCATATTTTGCAAGTGAAGTTGATATACCTATAAAAAAAGTCTGGCCTGGCGTTTATTTCTAGAAAAAACATGCCAGCTTGGCATTATATGTTACTTCATGAGATTGTGATATTAAACAGAGATAAAGGAGGAGGTAAACAGAAGATGTTCACTTCTTCCTTTCCTCCACTTCTGAAACACTCCATCAGTCAATAAAAAATTTAAATTGGCCAAATTCCTCCACCTAAGTGTACAGTATTTGCCCTTTCCAAATAGAAATGTCAGACTCTGCTATGACTAAAGATGACTCACAACCAAAATCTCAGTTCTTAACACTCAAATGAAATCAAGGTTGGAATTTTGCATGTAAACATTTACTTTCAAAAGTACATAAACATATACTTTTAAAAGTACATTTACATATTAATATGTAACCATAAACATTAAAATGCAAGTATTCTAAATAATTCCCCCCCCTCATATTTAGTCATGTTTAATTTGTTTGCTATCCTTGTTTGTACAATTAGCAGTTCAGAACTTGTTCATGTGTCACAGGGGGTGACTCTTCCCCTCAGCACTGGTGAGGCCACATCTGGAGTGCTGTGCCCGGTTCCCAGCTCCCCAGTACAAGACAGATATGTGCTTACTGGAGCGAGCCCAGTGAAGGGCCAGCAAGATGGTTAAGGGACCGGAGCATCTGACATACTACACGTGCAATGCCATCTGAACGTAAGAAAATACTTTTTTCGTGTGACTGTAATTGAACACTGGCACAGGTTGCCCCAGGAGGTTGTAGGAGTCTCCGTCCGTGGAGATATTCAAACCTGACTGGACACAGTCCTGGGCAACCCGCTCTAGGTGCCTCTGCTTCAGCAGGGTGTTGGACTAGGTAATCTCAAGAGGTCCTGCCAACCTCAACCATTCTGTGATTCTACAATTCTATGAACTTTTCTAGTTAAAAGGTGTTATATGTGAATTTCCAACGTAAAGAGATGCAGAAGCTCCCTCATCTTTAAAGAAAGAGAAGTGAAAAGTTACACAAAACCTGAGTCTTTCTTTCATGAGTAAAAGAAAAGAAGAATCTAAGACAAAGCTACCTGTCACGCCAGGCTGCACTTCTGGTTAAAAGCAATTGATCATTTACTATTAAGCAAAAAGGGAAAGTAAAGCTTCCCATAATCTAATCTGAAATTAGTATTCCAACAATGGTGTTTTAAACATTTTGTATTTTACAAAAAATAGTGATGTGCATGTATCTGTATTCCGAAATACAGACAACTGTCATAAATGTAATACTGTGCACATACACAAAAAAAAAACAGACTAAGCATTAATTAGCAGCTCAGATGCCATTAAGTTTCATGAAAATCAACACACAGAATATTAGATTTATCCCCTTGAAAAAAATCTTGTTTGAATGCTTTGAAGACATTGTTTGAGGTCAGTGAAACTCAGTACTTCTGTTTCAACATAAAATTTCAAAGTTTCAAGACCAATGTCAGAATCAAGCCTTTGTTTAAAAATGGGCTTAGTACATTTTATATTATTTCACGTTGTTTCAATTGTAACAGTGCACAGTATGGCATGTCTTATCATTTCAAGTCATGTAGAAAAATAAAATACCCAGTGAACTAATTAGAGGAGCAGCTGTTTTTAACACTCGTGTTAAGACTGCAATAACATTTCTAGACTACTGAAAATAGCTGCTCCTCCAATTTACTCACAAGGTGTCTAAGATTTTCTGATTCAAACTGTCAAGATGTTTCATTATAACACAAACAGGAGAAACTTTGACCAAGAAAACAAGAAAAAATGTATCAATTTGTCTGTACTGGTTTAAAAATAAAATAAAATGAAACAAAGATAGTATTTTGACTTCCATATCTATGACATCCATATGCCATGTCAAATAAACTCAGATGACATCAGATGTTATTATGAACTTTTAGTGACAAGTTATGAACTAATTGAAACAAAAATCAATATATTTCACAGAAAAAAAAAATTAAATTAAATTCTGACATTTTCCAAATAACATAGGAAAATACCTTCATTTCAGAATCAGCTGCCCAACTTCAACTTTTGACAACTTCAGGAATTTCCTCAAAAGTGTGTATGCAATTCTACTCTCTTTGAAACAGACTGAGAGATCCTGGTCAGGAAGGGATCCAAGTACTACTAACTGTGAGACAGTAAAAGTGGTTTTGATTAGTTCACTTTCATATGGTGGAAATGCTCTTATTACTGCTTTAGGAGATGGACTTTGTTCATGTTGATCTAAAGGCGCAGAACTGAAATCACTCAACACTTTCCAGAAAGACGTATGAACATTTTTAAGTAGCCCTGACTGACAGCTTTCATAATCTTAAGTATCTACGCATTAATTTCTGTGATGACAAATCTTTCTTGTCCTAGCAAGTTTTTCTTGCGTCTCTACAACAGTAAGAATAAAGGAGTTGGAACCTAAACCAGGATCTACCTTACAAGGTGGTCTCATGAAATTAAGCACAACATACCAGAAGATGAGGTCTTCTGCTTTTACTGTGTTTCATCAGGAGGGTGAACGAGCAAATGTATGGTTTAGTATCACTAGCACATTAACTATGGACTTTCCAATATTGAATGGTAAAACACATCACAAAAAACCAATCTGAAATGCTCTAGCTTTGGGAAACTCAACAAACACCAAGTTTTTAGGTTTTCAGCATTGCTCTACATTAAACTTATGATACAGTTCCGTGATTTTTCCTCTACGTGTTGTACGAGACACAGACAATGCTCCTTTGCGAGAAAGTTACTTTTGTAGGGAACACCTCAAAATCACTTAGCCAATTAATGCCACAATTGAAAAGGCACTATCAGTAGTATGGAGACAAATAATCTATATGAAGCTACATTAGAAATATAATTGAAATTTGTGACTAATCTCCTAGCACTTAAATAATATAGAACAGCAGTTTTTTTAAAGGAACATACCTCTCTTTTTTTTGTACATCTAGTGCTGTGAAAACTAGACAAGATGAACCAAGAGGGCTGGCTCAAAAATGCCATGAGCTCTTCAACACCTTTAGACTATTTTTCAAATTAACTCACATAAAAGTCCTTAGATTTAAATTACCATTGGAAGTTCATGCCAGAATATTATTCCATAGCGGTTTCATGCCTCCTGATTCTAAGTTTCTTTACTAATATTTTTAACATAGGAAAGCGAAACTGTCATTGCTGCATTCATGGCCGAATCCGAAGGCGTGGAAAAGCTGAGAGAAGTCAGAATCACTGAATGGTTGAGGTTGGTAGGGACCTCTCAAGATAATCTGGTCCAGCCACCTGCAGGGCATCAAGCAGGGACAGCTGGAGGAGGTTACCGAGGACCGTGTCCAGCCGGGTTTGCGTATCTCCACAGTTGAGAGTTCACAACCTCTCCGGGCAACCGGAGTGTTGCCTGTGTTCAGCACTGTTCAGCTACCCTCACAGTAAAACATTGTTTTCTTACGTTGATGGAATTTCATGTTTCAGTTTGTGCTCATTGCCTCTGGTCCCATCTCTGGGCACCACTGAGAAGGATCTATGTCCAACTTCATTCCCTCCCACCAGGCATTTATACATTTATTTAGATCCCCTCTGAGCCTTCTCTTTTCCAGGCTCAACAGCCCCAGCTCTCTCAGCCTCTCTTCGTATGAAAGATGCTCCAGGCTCTTAATCATCTTAGTGGCCCTTCACCAGACTCGCGCCAGTAAGTTTCTACATTCAGTCAGTGTCTATGCAATAAAAATGACCAGGCTCTCAGCTGGCCTAAATTGGCATCGCTATATTGATTTCAGTGGGAACTTAGATCTCTTTAGATAGGAGATGGCTCCATTTAAGAGTGGTAAAGGCAGGCAATGTGATGGTAGGAGTAAACATGAAAACATTCACAGTAAAGGTAAGTATTATATATCCAGTGGTAAAAGTTATGCTAATTAAATAGCATTATCAATGCTGAGTAAGAGGTAGTTGCTAAAAAAAAAAAAATCTCTTGATCTTCAGTTCAAATTCCTCATAATTATAATAAAAGAAAGATTTTGTAGTAGAGAGGATCCCCTTCAGGGACAGGTGTTTTGTAGCTGTTTCGGTATGTAACACAATTTTTCCCCTTTTTGTTCTCCAAATTATAAATGAGTTAATCTCAACCCATCAAATAAAATATATTCTGTACTGTTAAAAGTAATCACAGATATCACACAGTTAACTATTAAATATATTGTTGCAATTTGATTTTGTTTAAAATTATAATATATACACCAGAGAATAACTTTATACCAAAACTCTTCCAAGCCAGATCAACTTGACAGATGTACTGATACCGTGATATCATTTGGATAAAGTATATGTAGGTATAGTATTTTATCAGGCTCTGTGGTCATGAATTAAGAGTGTAATATTTGTTTTGAACAGCTTTGAACTTTTTTGCATTAATCACTTCTTCCTTGTGAAAAATGGTGCAAAGGAAGTACAAGAACTAAGAGAGAAGAGTGGGAAGGGTTTTTCACGTTCACTTGGCCTAGCTACAAAAGACAGCTCACAGCCTGATTCATCACTGCACTGCTCAAGTATTAGGGTCACGGTGACCCCAAGGTGGAACAATGCATTGATCTATCCAGCACCAGACACAGGACAATGGAAAACATACTCACTGTCTTGATGCCACTCTAAAAGCCCAGCCCCATCCTGACAGCAAAAGCCCATGTCAGTGCCAAGCATGGTCAGATTCCCTTCACGCTTTGAGAAGTGCAACAGGACTAAGCAGGAGGCTATTCACTCACTTTTCTGAATTCACTAGAGCTGGTAGAAAAAACAACACTTACGAAAAATCTTTTGCCACATTTCAAGTGAACTTCGTGTTGTGGATGAAATCCTACTTTTGCTGAATCCACCTAGAGTTTTGCCACTGAATTCCTCCTAGCACGACACAGGGAAAACCCGATTAATGCAACAGACATTCTCTCAGAGAAGGAGATTTTTATATTCCATCCTGCTTATTGCAAAAATCTGCTTCCTTGGCATGATCCAAGAAAAAAAAAATCCAACCATGGCAGTCTAAGAACTTTTTTTACTCTTAAAATATTACAGTAAATGCCTCATTCTTCAAGGATTTGACAGCCTTATTTAAATTTCTTTAGCAAGGTCATAACACGAGTTTCCTCCCTTCTGTAAAAGAGCAAAAATTTTGTAACTGAAGATAATGCATTAGTTTCCACTACTGGAGAATCTACTCTGCTGCTTTAATATATATACATTTGTACATCTATGCTAAAAAGATTATTTTATTAAAAAAAATAGTATATTATTACCAGGAAACAGTTTTTGAATGTTGAAGAGAAGTTTGCAGAAAAATAATTCTATATTCCCAATGAGCAAAATAACATTGTAAAACAGAGATTCCAGACCTGCATTTCATTATGGTATTTTCATTCATTCATTGCCCAAATGCCAAAGCATAGGCAGAAGTTCAGAGTGTTCCGAGTGCTACTCCCACTGTACTTGCCTTGATGTATTTTGACATCTGTTCCTGCTTCTTTTCCTTTATCAAGTTTTTACACAAGTATAAAATCAAACTGGATTTTCTCAAATCACTCCCTTTATCAAGCAATTTAGAGACATTAACCAAACTAATTTGGGCTGAATTTCACAAATAGTAAAAATCAGGAAAACAGAACATCTTTTAAAACAAAGTTAAAAAAAAAAAACCACCAAAGAAAGCCTCTACTGATATAACTTTACCAGTAAATAAAATATGTTTTTAAAGAAAAAAGTTTCTTACTAGAAAGAAGCAACAGAGACTACTGAAAGGTTGTTCCAACACTGCCACACACCGCTTATTTTTCATTTTGTACTTTCCTAATTCACTTTTATTTGAATGCCTGCTTTGCAAATAATCTCTTTTACTTCACTTCAAAATGCCGTAACAGTAAACCCTTTTGACAGATTTAGATTGCTGTTCATTGTTTGCTTGCATTTTAATTAATTGCAATATAACCTTTCCAAGTAGATTTAAAGCCTATTAAACAAGACAAAACCTTCAATTTCAAGATGGAAACAATTCAGTGAAAGGTAAGTTTTCACTGACATTTCAAAGCTGACCCAGCACACTTACGACCTTAAAGATACTGGTATTTCTCCCGCATCAACAGAGCGTGCCTCCTGATATCTAAGCTATTAGATGATAATCAGCAGGTAGCCGGAACTTACTCGCAGCTGTACTTGTGTAAATCTGTAATAGTGCCATTTATTTCAGTGGATTTCATCTGACATAACTAAGAGCAACGTTTGTTTTAAAATGAATGGGGAAGTCTTAAAAATACTTGAAATTTAGCACTCTCCAGAGTACACACACTCTGTACACTACACTAAGTGCTATACTGTCAGTTAATTCAGGCAAATGATTCTTTAATGTTTTCCTCCTTTTTGTTTAGACATTTGAAAGAAAATCTAGTCCGTGCTACTGAGCACCCTTTCAGGGTTACAAATGTACGCATGTGCATCAACTAAACAGCTCTGAATACAAGAATATAAACATTTATCGAGGAAAAAATGGAGTATCTACTTGCTAGTTATTCCTGTAGCTGTAGGCTTCTAGGTAGTGACCATTTTGATTCACAACAGTTTTGCATGTAGTGGGTTCCTTAAAAAAAAAAGAATAAATTTTAATTAACTATGGTTAAAGAGGACCCAATTTAAAGCAAGTAGGTCAGCACCTGCTTTGAAAAGACTGCTTTGAATGAAGTCATTACAGCAATGCTTGTGCTGCGAGCTGTGTACCTTTTAATTTACACTTTCTACCCTTAACATAGGCCTAGCTTAAGCAGTTAACTTTAAAATGCATGAAGCAAAATGGAAATAACTTAAAAATGAAAAAAAGAAGGGCCAAATTGTGTCTCCAGGATGGGAGCTTTCTGCTGTCAATCAGCTAACACAATCGTACCCTTTTTATGAAAGGTTGATAACCTCATAAAATCAAATTTATCTTTATAGTAGGCCAGCTCTGATATCTTGACACTACTATGGATCATAATGGGGAGAAGTTATTATAACAGACATTTGAGACTGAAAGATAAATTTTATTGATTTCCTTTTAGTAGTGCAATAGAAATATAAAAATAAAAAACTGCCATATACAAATTTGCCAGTAACACAATTTAGGATGAAACTAAATGACTAAGAAAGGGGGGAAAAAGAAGTAATTCTGCATCTTATGAAAAGTTCCCCCGTAATTAATTTTCAGAAACTCTATATATACTCTTCATCACAATTTAATATTAGTACCAGCACAATGTCAAAGAAGTGCCAAACATCAATCTACATCCCCTTCACTCAAGCTTATAAGCAGATATGAAAAAAGCAGATCACGAAGCTCAAGAAATACAAGAAAATCTCCTTTGCATTAGGTCCTTTTTGAGCTCAACAGAGCACAATTTCTAGTACTTTGATCCAACTACTATCAAATACGCCAGCATATACATCACCCCAGACTGAAAGTACTGCCTCTGTGCAGACTTGCGACCAGCCTCTAAAAGCAGGGGAGACACATCCATATGCAGCAGACACACCAACAGAACAGTAAGATTTCCTAAGCCAGTTGGAAAGTCTGTTTAAGGCTACACCACGTTGTTTTGTGTCACTGTGTTTTGTGACAGGCTTGGCAGCTCCCTGCCACACCCCGGCACCTGCAACTTTCACAGATATCCTGGAGCATTCACAAGGAGCAGAGGGTGGCGAGAAGCCTTCCTCAGGCCACAGCTGCAGGCTGTGTCTGATACCATCACGTAATGCGTTCCTCGCTCTTAAACACTTGTTCTCATCTTCTCTACATGGCAGCTGACAGGACAGAGTATTTCTCAAATTTTAGACATTAAAGAAAGAGGGGAGAAATACGCAATGCCCCCGAGTTGAAAAAATAATGGGCAAGGATTAAAAAGTCACTGGACTGGCTTAAGCATGAACAGAAAGCCAAAAGCTGGACTTAGAGAAAGAAGTACAACCTCCTAAAAAATTTCCAGCTGAACATTTTTTCCATTGAGAATAATATCTTGCCAGAAATGAAGCTTGTCATACAAACATTTTCCTACAAAAGCTTTGTTTTCCAAATAGGAGGTGTAAAAGTGATCCATTTTAACGTTTCTAGAACAGAATACCAAAATAACTCTTCATGTAAATGTTCTATATCCTCTACCAGACTCTAAATTAAGCATCTGGATTATATTGCAATGAATGTCTCAATTGACCACTTCTTGGTGATTTTGTAAGAAATTCTGCAGTCTTTGTTCAAACTCAAAAGAAAAAAAAGAAAACCCAAAATTCCTCTGTAGCTGAAACTCCACAGTTTGACCAGCTGTAGTTTCCAGGCAACCAAATCTCTCCTCAAAGTAGAATGCTTAAAGTAGGCTGTGGCTTGAATGCAACCTCCCCAGAGAAATACAGTATACTCAGCTGTACATCTGACGAGTACCTACACTCCTTTGGAGGAAAAAAGGCATACGGGAATGAGGAGGTGTCTCAAGCAGCCACAAACACAGTCTGGACAGCTCTGACACTGAAAATATAGATGGAATTGAAAGAAAAATATAGGAATCTTCCCATGAAACTAAGCTACTCACTAAATAGTGAGGCCTCTTCGTTTATTGTCTTGCATGATTTAATCTCATCACTTGGCAGCTGCATGACATACAGCTAGCCAGTACCAGTCACCCACATCCACAGTTAGACATGATCCAGGACAAGAAAATATCTGAGAGGGGGGAAAAAAGCACACGTCAGAAATGTTTTTATTCAGTATTTTTAGAATAAAGACAGTAAGGAAAGTAACAATATTTAAAAGCCTTGTATTAAGGCTACATTCTACTACAGAACATTGCTGCTTTGTACAGCACCCCCAGGGGAAAACTGCTTTCATAAAGGCTTTTAAACAATATTTATAGGTCCAGTAACAGTAACATTTGAAAACCTTTGAAAACCAGCCTTATAGCTCTTGGCTAGTCTCCTTCGTTATCTTCCCATTGTGCATGGCAAAATGGCAGCATGTGATTGTACTTCTATAAGGTCCCCCACAAAAACCATTTCAAAAGAAGCTGGAAAATCAAGCACTTCAAAGAAATGCCCCAAATATGTTGCCCTTACAACCTTAATTTTACCCACTTTAGGACTACAATGTGACCCAGTCTTTAATTGCACAGTATTATCAGTTTGGTCTGGGCTCTCTATGAGGCGGGAGTGCTCTGAAAATCAAGGTTAACGTGTAATAAAGTCTACCAAGTATACAAAAGAGCTGTACATTACATAGTTATGAATTCTTTTTCATAGACATGGAAAGAGGAACAATTTCATTTCAGAATTACTCACTGCCAAATTTCCATATTCTGCACCAGATACCTGAAGTGCTAGAATGTTCAAAACTACTATAACAATGTTTAAGAACAATAAGTAAGCTATTTTCAATTGGTCCTCAGAAGCTCCTCTGATTAAAACTTGAAACTTTAAAGGAAAAAAACATAGAGAACAAAAAAATTTTAGGCAGAAACAAGCCTGGAAAAAATCAATCAAATGCTTCATCCAGCCAACTTATAAGCAACTAAAAGTGTGTGGATATCCTGAAAATTATTCAGCCTGTTTAATTATGCATATTGATACTGTTCTGTCTATAAACCAGAAAGGAACAGATGTAGCATTAGAAATTCAGCCTCAGACGAGTAAACACCAGTTTCAATATAACAGTAAAGTATTTCTCTTTTGCATTTAACTTTTCATTAAATTTTAATGAGGAAAAGGATAAAACAAGAAACAAGAAAACAGTCTAATAAATTTGTCCACTACAGGTGGTATAGTGGGATAAATGATTGAGAATCTGTTTATGCAAGTAGCAACTATATTTAAACATAAAAGCCTGATTTCTAGATATTATCAGCTATAAATATATCTGAACATGGTCTAAGACATATCAATATTGCCTTCGAAATATATAGGTTTTATCCTCTTACCCAGTTCAGCCTGCACCTAGCTAACACGAGTACTTCACTGATTTCCACTTCAAAACTTTGCATAGAGCTGAACTTATTAAGGCCACTCTTATTTAGGTAGAATCCATCCTCTGGATATCATAAATGTGTATTTGGAGAAAATAATTCCAATGCCATCATAAGTAAATCTTTTCTTCAGAACATATAATACTTGGGGGCATGTACAACCTGAAAACACACTACATCACAATCAGTTTCTTACAAAAAGCAGGTATTTTGTTAGAAAAGCTGTTCCAAAGGGCCAAATTCTTTAGCCACTTAAAAACTTTTTTCCTCCAGAATAGATTGTTTGCTTTTTAATATCTAACCTTGATTTACAGCCTTTAAAATAAGAAGAGAGCCAGACTATGAGCACGACAGCAATTTTCCTATGATGCTGTGCCCTTCCCAAACAGGGTGTAATAGGAGTAGCTCGGTTTGCACATTACTGGTTGGAATGCAAAGATTTCCAATGCACTTACAAAACATTTTATACTGCAAAAATACCTCTTATGGATTAAGTGAGAAATACAGACAGGTATCACTCGAAAGCATCACAAATTGCTTCAGATTTGTAAATGTGGCAGGGGTCTCATTCTTTCATAACCAAGAACTTATTTACATAATTGGATTACAAATAATTGTGAAACTTTTTTTCTCACTTCTGGATATGGCTTACTCACAACTTGTACATAATTTCTCCCCCCTCCCCCCTGAACAGTAGTACGGTAAGAAATAAAAGGGAAGACTGTTGCACTAAGCACTCAGTGCCGTGGATTTGACACTCCCAGAGGCAGCCTTTCATGGCTGGATCTCACGACTTGAATAGGCTGACTAGAAAAGCTTCAGCTAAAACCATCTTTCAGTATACACCTGTACATAACTGGCAAGCAGCACAGAGGAAAAGTATATTCCTGACTAAATTCCAGTAGCTAAGCCCTAATAACCTGCCAGGAGCTCACATGTATATGAAGGGCAACTCATACAGTAGTGTTATTATCTCTAATTATCAATAAAACTGTCAAACATTCCTGTACAAACTAGAGAAGAGTCTGGATATGCATTTATGCCCCAGATACTGGAGTTCACCAGACTCATAGAATCATAGAATCATACAGGTTGGAAAAGACCTCTAAGATCATCGTGTCCAACCGTCAACCCAACACCACCATGCCCACTACACCATGTCCCTAAGGGCCTCATCTACACGTCTTTTAAATACCTCCAGGGATGGTGACTCCACCACTTCCCTGGGCAGCCTGTTCCAAGGCCTGACCACTCTTTCAGTAAAGAAATTTTTCCTAATGTTCAATCTAAACCTCCCTTGGCGCAACTTGAGGCCATTTCCTCTTGTCCTATCGCTAGTTACTTGGCAGAAGAGACCAACACCCACCTCGCCACAACCTTCTTTCAGGTAGTTGTAGAGCGCGATGAGGTCTCCCCTCAGCCTCCTCTTCTCCAGGCTAAACAACCCCAGTTCCCTCAGCCGCTCCTCATAAGGACTCACATTGTCTTAAATCAGGTAAGGATCTGACTTCCACGTATACAGTCTCTAATATTTTTATTCTTTCTCCTTGAATATTTTTGCTATCAACAGTCTCTCTCTCTTTCTCCATCCTGCCTCCTGTTCTACAAAACCACCTTTATGACAACTGCCTTCTGGAACCAAGGGTTCATACTTACCAATGCACTACAACAATTACAAGGTTGAATGGGGTTTTAGAAAGTGTCAAACCCATCTTTCATTATTTCACTCTGGTTTAGGAAAGAAACTTTGTATCAAAGACAGCCAATCCTGTTAAAGGAACAGAACGTTATTTCCTCTAAGCATCAATAAGATGAATGTTCTATTTTAGGTATTGTGACTTTCCAAAAGGAGACAGAAAACTGTATATAAGGTAATATAACGGATTTCAAAAAAAAGTCTGACATTTTGGGTTTCCTAATAAATCAAATACAAACTATTGGAAAGCCATTCTCAAAACAGATATATCACACTTCATTTCAAAAAATCGGGGGAAATGTGAAGAACTGTAGCAAAGCATTACAATCTCAGATGACCATGGAAACAATAAATAGAGAATGAAGCACTACCAAACATCATTCTGTATACAAGAGATGGTATTTGTTTAATATATCATTTAATCTCAAAGATGAAAAATCAGATGCATCTATAAGGAGTACCCAAGAGAGGACTCTAGCCTGGGGACTCTAGCTTATCCCTTGAAATCAGAATCTGCTATCTTCCATTACCAGAAAGTTTATTTGCAATTTCTACGCAATGAGTTTGGAAACTAATTATGTCACATGCACAGAATGGAATTTATCTGGAAACAATCAATACCACAGTTCAGCAGAACCAATTCCACTTTTTCAGATGAACAGCTTTCCTCGTCACATTAAAAAAAAAAAAGGTGATTATTTTCTAAAATTTCAAATGGAAGCTTCTAATTAAAGAAAAGACAAACTTTAAAATGAGCAAGTGAAACCAAGTTTCCTGTCAATGTGCATGCCCCATTCTTCACAGGATTCAGACTTGGAAAAGTAAGTATTTCCATGATTCTTAGTAGTAGCAAAGCCTGCTTTCCAATGGGTATATGCTTTTTGTTAAATTTCCTTCTGGTCAGCTGAAGCTTTCTCTGCAGTAGGGATATTTACTAAGTCTGTTTGCTTTGGGGTTCTCTCCTGTATGAGTTCACTTCACAACCTTCCTCTTCAGTGGGACACCCTGTGAGGCCACTTGAAAGAATCCTACTCTGTCAAATTTGACAAAATCAGTCAACAGGATCAAAAGTTCACAGAGCAAGACAGAAAGAAATACATACACATACCCTCACAAAGTATGACTCGATGAATCTAAGGTCAGTGGAGTAATGAAGTTTGCTAACCTGGAGCCACACCTTGCCCAGCTGTACCGTGCCACTGAAGTCGGAGCTCTGATCTAGAGATAACTGAATCCCAGGAGGTCGCTAACAGCACCACAGAGAGCTCTGGGTCTCCAGGCTTTTTTGACCAGTATCTTACTTCAAGGTACTTAAAAGTCTGGAAAAGTTTGCAAAACTGGAACCCATATGAAAACTCACACAAGAGCCAGTGCCGTGTCTGGAGGTACATTTCAGAAACCTCAGGTATTTTTACCACAACCTTCAAAATGGATGTTCCCGAGATTATCTTCCTAAAACTAATTTATGGCCTCACTAGGTTTGCACTGGAAAATCAGAATCATGGTAAGTAATCTAAATATATATATATTTCATATGAATCATACCAGCATGAGTTTATTTCAAGCAAATGTAAGCAAGTGCTATACATCCTTAAAAAGAGGTCTGGAAGCCAGTTCACCCAGCCAATCTCATTCACTATTAGTAGGAGCTTAAGTTTCATGAGAAGGAATCCGGGATGGCACCTTCTGAAGTGCGCTCTGTGTATAGCTCATTGAAGTAGCAATCATAGAAAAAGTACTTATTTTCCAGCTGTTACACACCTTGCCTATGCCATGCTTTCAGTAGATTTTCTCATGCAATAGAAGTGTTTATAAAAAACAAAACAGAAATGTAGCAACCCACAAAATTTTAAACTGTTCTTGATTAAGGCAAACAATAATACATCTTGTTGTACTGACTTATATGCAAGCATCAACAAAGTTGAAGTAACCGTAAGCATTTGTAATACCAAAGTGGTCTCAAATGTCAGAGCATGATACCAAATTAATTTTCATAGAGTCTGAATTATATAAGCACCTGGCAATATCCATCATCTTCTGAAGTCATAGAAGGCAGTTTTGAAAATAATGAATGCAACATGAATGGTATATGCATAATTCTGGGCTATATTTTGTCATCCACTACACTGTAAATCACCTTTACAGCTTCAATTGACTCTTGCAGTCTTTCTTTTCAATAGAAAAATCCTCCAGAGCACACTTCTCCCTTAGCAGTACATGTTCCATTTTTTTCAGCTGGCTTTCAATATTAGCATTGTGATGACAAAAAGGAATAAAGGTTTCCTTAAATGCAGCAGTCACTGTCTTTAAGGGCAGCTAAGCATACGACCACCAGTTGGGTGAATGTAGTGACACATTTAAGGACAGGAATGTTCCTTTTAAGGAAATTGCCAATAGCACAAAAAAACAGAGACTATATATCCCAGAATTGAAATATATATTTAGATCAAAATGAAGCTTCTCTGATTGTCTTAGCTTGCCACAGAATCTCTGCAGGGAATGTGAGGGATAATTGAAAATAGGAGCTTTCCCATTCATAGGTTAGTACATCTGGCTTTATCCACTGGACATATTTCTGAAATAACTAAGATGAAATTGCTTTTATTTAGACTGATCTTTTACAAGTATCAGCTCAGTATGTGTTTTATGTACAATCCTATAAACAAAACAACACTGCCACTTTTTAGGCAAAACTTTCAACATCTTTGAAAGTCCCACATGCTGTTGCTTGGAAGCAATGAACGATGAGTTGACACAAGTCATCTATATATCCAGCTGATTAATATTGCCATGAGCTATCAAGAAACTAAGTTGCTCACAAGTCCCCAGTAGAGAGACATGCCCTTTGTCTAAGTCCTGGAATCACTCCCATTCACTCCAAATCCGTGAGTGTCTTTCACTAAAATGATCAGAAAATAGGGACTTTATATTGGTGATATTTCCAGCAATTGAAATAATTCAATTATAATTTTGAGAGCTTACAAACAGCACATCATTTCCACAGAAATGGATTAGCTGGGACATTGTTATCAAATGCTAGACAGATCTTTTTGCTAGTGGATAAAACAAGGTCATTTCTGCAGTTTATTGACTTGCTCTGGTTTGGATCCTTCTCTTCGGGACCTGGCAAAACATATTTTCAAGGGATTTACCATCCATTTATTTTTAAGGCAAACAAGTCATTTCAGACCCTATATCAAGCGTGCAAATAGAATGAAGCCTCTAAACTTTGCTTCTTTTTCTGTGCAGAAAACATTATTTTCACTTGAGAAACGGTGATTAAATTCTTAATTACCCAACTTGCATGTAAAAATGTCTTTCAGTAGAAGTAAATATGGTTTTTACAGATAGAGGTTAAAACCCAGTTTGAAAATATGTCCCTTGGTGTCTATTCAGTAACTACCAAGCTGCTAAAAAGTTGGAAAAGTGCACATACATACTTAAATAATGTCAGAGACTCCCTCTGGACATTCATTGAGGTGCATCACACCTCTGTATTTGCCAGCAAATACAGAACATCTCTACACTGCAGTCGGAATGCAGCAAGGAGTACTGCACCCTGCAACCAGGCCCCAGTCCCTGATGAAAATCAGGGATCTCTGCTAATGTGAGAGACATATTTACATGCCCTGTAAAGATAAGACTTAAAATAGGTTTAATTTCACTTAGGAAAACAATTCTAGCGAGTGTAAATGCAATTGTACTCTGTAACATTCTAATTATATTGTGGCGTCTCTCCTAAAAGGAATTAAAAAAAAGGACTTTCATGTTATATAGTTCATTGGCACAGTATTTACTGTCAAAGGATGCTTGCTGCAATATGCAGTAGATAGCTCTATAAGATATTCAATTACATTTTAACCACAAGCTTTGAATACATTAGAAAAAATATTTGGGTGCACTGCTTTGAGAACTGTAAGAAAGCTGAATATATGGCTAATAATAAAATTTAATGGTTAAAGATGGTCATACTTTTAATAATAAATATTAGTCAGTGTCGTATAATTTCTATAATTTAGTATCTCATTCAAAGATCTATTTCTCAGTACAGTTAATTTCAAGTGTTCAAAAACTACACGATGATAACGTTGATTTTATCCTGTGCATGAGGGCAACATGGAAAGGAAATTGAGATGAGTAATTTTTCTTTAACTTGCAACAAAATTGTATACACGCCAAAGTTATAAATGGATTTTAAAAAGTGTTCAGACACATGTGAGGGAAAAAAGCCAACCAAGACCAAGTAATACACAGACATAATGCGTGGTTTGGCAAGTCCTTAAGGGGCTTCATATTATTAGGATATAGGAATGTATACCAGAGAAGCATCATCTATGTGGTATTACTACAAACGTCATGTGTTTATAGTAAGAGAGACTTAAATGCCAGTATACCCACCCCGGTGTCTACTTCTCCCTGCCATTAACAGCCTACTGGCAAACTCACTACCACATATCGCAGGAAATACGCACTGCCATCAAACCTTTTCAGAAAAATAACAGGACAGGAAAGGGTAAGACTGTAAGAACTCCTGAGAGCTTGTTGTAAAACACTCTGGCTTTTGGAGACCCTCTCCCTACACGTTCCTTCCCCGGGTTGCTGCCACCCACAGCTTCTTACTTGCTTGGCTACAGACATGCCCCACAGCGAGCAGCAGCAGCCCCATCCAAGGGACAGCACAGACATATTTGCCCTTATTTGACGTCCTGCCCAGCTCTTCAGTTGTGATTTCACTACTCATATTTTCCTAACAGTGAGGTTAGCTACAATCCATTACCTTGTTTATGCAATACATGCAAGTTCTACTGAAATCAATACAATTTTGTTCAGGTACGAGGTCTGCTCATAAAAAGAGCAAGAAATGTGGCTACAGGATGAGGTCACCAGAGTCCAGTGCTGCAAATATCCTCTGTGAGGCATTCATAGGAGGAATAGCCTTTAGCTAATACTATCTAATAACAAACATTTAAAGACTTAGGTCCTCAAAGATTACAACTAAAAAAAAAAGACAACCCTACAAAAAAAAAAACCCAAAACCAGAAAAAACCCAGAGATTAGTGCTACAGCAAGGAGAGAAAAATAAATTTTAAAGGGTTTGTTTAAATAGATTATAAAAGTATATCTAGGATGTTCCTTCATGGCACTGCACGGAAAGGACAAAAGAAGGTAAATCAGACATTTATGTGCTGAGTCAGGAACGATTTTTCTTTTTTAGTGAACAAGGAGTACATACAAATACCTACTGACAAAAGCAGCCGATTAGGGGAATACTAAATCCAAGCGGAAAAAGGAGCTTGGAATCCCAAACGTGTAAGACTATAAAAAAAGACAGAACGCCTTACGAAAGAAAGCTGAAGTGCACGTGAAAGACAGAAAAGAAAGCTAAAAATGACAATGGGACAATTGCCCACTATACATATGACAATAATACAAGAGTAATACAGATAGATAAGCGCCTGGAGAGTAGGAAGATAAGCTACGTCATGAAATAAATTATTTGCTTTGAGCAAGGGAAGGTAACTTTTTCTGTTGTCCCTAGAGCAACGCGCTATAGAGACTGTAACTAACTCAGCAGCTCAGTATCTATTCCAGCATCTTTGCTCATGGGAGGAAGAAATAAACTTCCTGCAGAAAATACTACAGCCCAGGTCTGTGTACACGTGTAAGCGTCTTTACCACCAAGAAATGAGTGAGCAGAGTCAGGACCTCGCTTTCTTCTATTTCGTTTCCCATCAACTTGCAGAAAGATGAAGACAGTAGCAGCAAAAATTGGCTCTAAAGGAGTTGGGAATCATTCATGTAAAACATCAAAGAAAGAGTGGAAGGGACTCAAGTAAGGCGAACAGTGAGGTGGAACATTGCATTTTTCTTCACTGGTCATGAGGGAAATCAGAAATGGAGAAAAAAGCTTCCTCCAAAAACTAACAGTTAAGCACAAGTCTGACATGAGAGAAAATTACTCCAAAAAACTGAGATGGAAGAGATTCACTCCACGTTAAAGGGAGAGAGGAGAGATGAAGAGAAAAAAACACCTGGCCCAAATCTCTAGGAAGGGCTCTTACTCTGGAAAATTAGAGAACTTACAGAAACATGTATTGAGTAAAATTAATCAGCAGTTTTTCCAGATGATAGATGATACCTAAGCCGTCTGATAATGAGAGTACAAAAAAGGCATGAGAAAGGAAAGAAGCATGAACGAAAGGAAAATTTGTTGTGGTTGCAAATCTGAATAGTGATTAAAGACAAAGCACAGAAGTCAGAAAAACACATTTCATGATTATTGACGAATACACCATTTAAAACCATCTTGCCACCTTCGTGATGTCATAACATTCATCAATAAATTTTAGAAATGGAGAAAATAACAGAAAATTATGTTGGGATAATTCCTGAACAGAAGATAACATGGAAATAAAATCATCTTTTGTATAAATGATGATGATGTAAAAAGATGATGATGTAAAAACAAAGAAACAACAGCTGGTTATTTTAAAGAGTAAATGGTACCTAAACAAAGCTTATATGGTATTGGCAAGTACCCCAAAGCTAACCTCAAAAACCTCATGATTCTATAATAAGATGGCACTCTGCCTGCCTCGGATTTTCAAACTTTCTGCTAAAGAAATTGAGTTTAGCATCCAGCAATGTGGCAACGGTAAGGAATCTCAGAATGCCCTAAGTGCTTCCTGCAAAAGTCTGCAGGCCAGAACAACAGAATAAGTGCTGCGTTTTGCGAGAATACAGTAAAGCAAAACATATAACAAAAGTTATAAATAAACCAAGAAAAACAAGGCAAAGACAAAACAAGTTTGAACTAGTGGACTAAAAAAGAAGATACTGATACAACGGAAAACATTAAATTTTCACTTCGCCCATTATATATTATATATTTTCTTCAAACAGTCTTCCAGTTTTACTCTGAGAAGTGTTAAGCAAATGCATTGGTAACACCCAGTTTGCAAAAACAAAAGTCTAAACCCTTAACTAGGTGAGCTATCAGCCTTTTCCTAAATCACTGATTAACTACATCAGGAATTTGTATTTGTGTTTTAAATCCATAAATAATGATTTCCAAATTAGGAAAAACTAGACATGATACCTGGAGGAGGTGCTTAGAATGGCAGTTTCAAAGGACTGTAATTATGTGAGCCAAGAGGTGACAAGCCAGTCTATCAGTTATGATGTTCCCAAGACGGAAAATAAAAAAGGAAGAGGTACTGGGACAATGGTAAATATCAAAGCCATAACGTGCAATAAACTATGGTGTCAGCTGTATAGCTGACTATATAGCTATAGGAATATTTGCCAGTAATGTAGACCAGCAAACTCCGTTCTCAGAAATACTCATGCCGTAACACTTCAGTAACTTGAAAAATGAATCAAATATAGCTAGACCTTACCACAGGATGCAGTTCATCCTTCTACCACACCTGTTACCTAGTATTTGGTTTCAGAATATTAAAAAACTTAAAAACACATTTGGGGAGCTATTTTCATGTTTCTTAAATTTGAAAGTAACATAAATTAAGATTCCAGCTGCTGCAACAAGGTGTAAATGTAAGTATGTTAAGAGTACATATTGCAACAAAGCACACTTTTCAAATCCTGTGCATATTTTTAACCTTTTTTTTTAAAGAAAAGAAAGATTTAAAAAGTAAAAGCAAGAGATAAGAAAGTGAAAGAAACAGATGACAAAATGGGTTTGGGACTATAAAGTAAATTCCTCTGAAGCTCATGGAAATATACTGGGAAACTGCAGATAAACATTTCTGCAGCCTGCTAGCAGAAATTCTGCCTGCTACTGTATTAACAAGAAAGAGCCACAAAGGAATTCTCGGGTTTTAGACTACCATCTTAGCAGCAGTAAGAATATGCAAGCCATGATTTTACCTTTCTTGCTCAATTTAGAAATCCAAGAATTAACTCTACAAAACATGCTCACAGCGTTGCAAATCTCTGCCTGACTGGATCAGTGATCCCCTGCAGCACCCTTTATTCCCCTAGGGACTAGGTAGAGGCAGGAATGGGGGAAGGAGATCTAATTAACCTTTTTATTCTACATCCAGTTAGCTTTTTGTTTTAATTTTACCTATGGGTGAATAGAAAGAAAAGAATAAGTACATATAATGTTAAAAGAATCCCAAATCATTGTACTATTAGTATTTTAGTTATATTGGCATATCAGCATGCTACACTTCTCTTCGTCTTCACCTCAAGATACTCTCAGGGCTTATTCTGTGATAAGTAACTTAACTGAAAAACCTTAAAAGTAGAATTGTCTGTAGAAAAGCATAACTTACCAAATCTCACTGAAGTGAATGAAAGGGGAAAATACAGACCTTGAGTTATTACTAGACAGTTACTCCTTTTCTCTCTCTTCTTCCACTCTCCTTTTTTTTTTTTTCTTCTTTCTTGCTAGAAAGCAAGAAGCATGCACCTCTGCTATGACCAGCTCGCTTTCTTTCATTATTAAAGTGTTGCTCCCAGGCAGCAGCTCAGTAGCTCTCCAGTGAGCATTCAACCTGTAGTTAAGCAGCAGTGAGCACACAATGCTGCTCTGCCATCTTTTCCACTTGGACCTGCGGGGAGGCATTCATCACTGCATGGATGGATGTGGCTTTCGCTGGAATCACTCATGTTTCATCTTCGTAATTTCATTTCATTAGCTTCCATTTCCAAAGCGCATACATTTTTTCCCATTGTACAGATGTTCGTACTGACATAGGCAATACATCACACTAAGTTTAACAGTGCTCCATTGTTTCTGCCAACAAGCCCTCCTATGGGCTAATGAAACCTTATGAAACCTCTTGTGTATATAGCTAAGCATAGAGAGAAGTAGTCTACGAAAAATATATTTAATTAAATCTGCCTTTCTGTGCACTCCAAAAATGAAGGTAATTAGCCTGAATGGGAGTTATAAACCAACCACACTTTAGGTGCATGAAATCACTGGACTCCCATTTTAACCCTAAATTTCACACGCTAGTGCCCAGAAAAACAATGAATAAACTGTGCTTTCCTTTGAAGAAGCTACTTCTGAGCCCACTTGTGACTTCCCAGTGAGAAGCTCTGGAATTCGTTTGTGCTTTTATTCTGGGGCCAGCCCACTAGTCCTGTCTGGTACCAAGATGCAGACATGGGTCTGCAACTCAGAGTTCCCAACCAAGGGAGGGGCAATCTGTGGACTCCCACAGCGAGGGACTTAACTCACAGCCTACAGCACTAAAGCTCCATATAGCACTGCCCTGATGCACCAGATGCTCTTTCTCTCCTCAAAATATAACAGCAATTTAGAAGAAAAATACAGACATACAAGCAGACACATTCAGGCAGTCATGTTCACACATTCAAATAAGCCCTGTGGGTATCTGTTCTGGAAGCAAACCAAGGACAGATTTATTCTTCCAGTTTTGCCCATTAGATTTTGATTCCAATATTTTCTTCGCCAGAAATGCCAATGCCCCTACTGCCTTCACTCAAGAGTAAATGCAGCAACATCACAAGTGTCCAGCAACCGAGCAGCCTCGTGTTTATATGCACTATGTGAATATATTTGCTGAGATTCCCATGTTTATAGGATTGCATATGTGCATGTATCTGACCACACACTTCCCTCACAAACTTGGTCAGACCAGAAGAGGAAAGGGATTGTAAAAGCTACTGCTACACTGCTGGTTCAGCACTGCATCTCATCAGCAGTCGTGCACTGCTGAGGAGGACTTCTACAACAGAGCATTCCACTAGCTTCCCACCTCCAACCTCCCAAACACCAGTGAGGTCACCCTGAAGGCTTGGGTGGGTTGCCTTGTAGCTGATACAACCATGTCAGATGATCACAGATCAGGAAAACATAACTAATTTGTAGTACACAGCTGTCTGATTAACTTCTGCTACGAAACAACTAAAATAATCTGTCCATACTTTCATTTTTATCAGAAGTACATTACATTTTAGAATTTATGAAGCTACCTAGCTTCATAATCACACAGATAACCTCACTTTTTTTTTTTTCCCATTTATATAATTATTCTCTGGCCCTTTTCATCTCTGGCACAATGACAAAATGGCAATCCTTTTATATTAAGAGGTTATTTATTGAAGTAAAACACACCTGAATATCTTAAATCAGATTAGGAGAGGAAACACAGTCTCATAGCCAAAGCATCTGGTGCAGCGTCTGGATATGTGCATCATTTTTTGGCTCCGCCGCAGGTGACACATGATAGCGGGCAGTTGACGCTCCCCGAGAAGCTGGCTCCAGCACACCCCCAGCGCACCCCACAGCAGATGGCTTCCCCGTTCGCTCATGCCGTTCTCTGTACATCGGTGCAGCTCCTACAGAGGTGTACATCGCCGCCTACGCTGCTCACAGCCTCGCTAGTCCCGGGCTCGCTGAGGCCATTGGACCATCTGACTACAGAGAACTGCTCACAGGAAAAAAAATTGGGGTTTGATCCCTAAGCCTTTGCCTTTAGCTGACATCAGGGAAATACCGATGTGAGCATACTGCCGGGCTCACCCATGATCAAATTCCACTCTTGCTACTGGAATCGTACCACTACTTAATTCGATACATATTTATTTCATATTTTTTATGTGTATGCAGCATTTGGAAACAGCTGTTTTGGTCCCTGACTGATTTCCTTAGCCGAAATTCCTCATGCATTGCCCACAGAGGGCTAGAGCAATTCCAAATGACCACCAAACATCCACTACGTGCAGGGAGCGGGACGCCCAGGGAGGTAGGGCATGCAAGACCGTGACACCCCCAAAGGCAGCTCCTAATTAACTCTCCAGGACTAACTGACTTTCCTTACAGAGAGTAAACAGAAGCCTAAATTCACCCTCACAATGACCTGGATTTCAATAAAATTCCAAGTAATATATTTTCCTTTCACAGAGAGCTCTTCTCATGCTACTGGGAGGAGTTCTGGATAGTCAGACTAGCTGGCTCATAAAAAGTAAACTCTAAAAAGCGAATTGAAAAAAGAACCGAAAAAAGTCATGAGTCAGCTCCACCACAACACAACTGCTTTAAAAATGTTGATAAAAGTACTAGATTTTGCATTCTTTTTTTTCCAAGTCTGACATTTGATTCCTTACGGACCATGCCTTTAAGATGTTCTCTTCAACAATAAAGGTGAATAACTTACTTTGCAGAAGAAAGCCGACGTGACCTTACGGCTCTAGGGCCCGGCGTTTTAATCCGGCACCGGGCAGCGAGGCTGGGCTGTGAGGGGCTGCGCACCACCTGAAGCCAGTCCGAACCGGTTCTGGCCAGCCCCACACAGCCCCCTTCCCGCCAAAACCCGCCCGTCACAGCCCCCCCGCGCTGCCCGCCACAGCGGGCTGGAGACTGAGGCCAGAAGTTTGTGTCATCAGGAGTTTGTGTTAATTGGCAATAAGAAATAATTGGCCAAGCGGAGGCTTTTTGCCCCATGACGACACAGAATAAGCAGAACTTCCCCCTCACACAGCTAGCGCTGCTGCTTGAAGGCAGGCCCATCGCCGCGCTCGGAGCAAACACAACCGGCCGTGAAGAGAGAGGCTACGCACGCCTTCCTCGCATCCAAGTTTCTCAGACAGGCAACAGCTCTACAAAACTAAAGCCTTCTGGAAGGACAAAGCCTCTCAGCACTGACTATATGTCACATGCATAATCCAGCCCATGGCGTCTCAGTGCAGTAACTAGGAATGCTGCAGGGAGTACTTCAGGAGAGGTACAAAATAAAATGCACCGGGGCAGAGGAGGAATTTAGCTTTGTGCAGCTGATTCTCGCGGCCTCACATCCAGACAACACTGCTGCAGTGGACTCCTCTGCCCTCTCCTCCCAAGCTGATCCGCAGTCTACAGTCACCACGGAGCAGTTCCCTTCTTGGGGCAAGTGAAACGGTCGAGCTGCACTCACGCCTCCATCATCTCCTCCCGTGTTTCCAGTGGATCAAAGAGAAAACCTGTGTATCGCAGTATCAGAGACCAGGCAAGTATTTGAAAAGAAAGCACACCACAAAATATAAGCAAAAGACTTATATTTATGTTGGCATGTTTACATATTTAAATGTCTTTATTTATATTTTATATATTTGTATGGTTTGGATGTTTACATATTTGTATGTCTGTATTTATATTTATAAATGTATGTATTTATATACTTGTATATTAAGTATTTATATTTACATATTTAAATATAAATATTTAAAGGAATTCACATTGTAACTACAGAAACATCAGAAAGAACAAAAATTATTTTTGTAACTGAGTATGGCCAGTATTTGTTGCTTTAGAATTAAAAGACGCTGGTAACTTTATATTCCTTTTCATGTTAAAAAATGTTGTTTTTCTTAAGTTCTATAATTTCTTTGCTGTGCATCCTCTATACGTAACTCCAAGTGACAGTAGTGGGAATTATATGAGCCCTGTTTAAAGAACAGAATGAACCTTTTAGCTGTAAAACCTTTAGGTTTATTTGGTGGTTTTTAGCCCCTGCTGATACCTGAAGATAACAGCTCTCACATCAAAAAGGAGATCTATATTTTACAAAATGCAGGGAAAGAAAAGTTGGCTGCCACATGAGGCAGTAATCTTTTCGTATTAAAGGTCAAACTTTAGCCGGTGTAAGCCAGGTTAGTCTTTTGACTGGGACAGAGTTACTCCGGTTCGTAGCAGCTGGGGATTTGGCTACTTGTGTCGAGGTCCACCACTCTACCTTAAGCTCTACAAAATATTTCGTGGTGTATCGATTACATTCAGGGCAAAATACATGATGCAGCATAGTAGCATTGCAATGTATTACGCAAAGTATTCCTGAAAAGTACTGTGGCTTTTTCCTGTCTACTTCCAAGCTACTGAGTATCTCCTTATTTGCATACAGAAAGATTGGGAAAATTATGGTAATTTAATACAGGCTTTAATCTAACTACCTTTTAATTTTTACAGCAGAAAAGGATATTTTAATGTGAGAAATATGAGGCCAATTCAATATGCAATTTGCTTGTCATCTATTTAAATTATATTAAAAATGTATGTCATGATCAACAGCCATTAGTAGAGATTTGATCTTAGAAATGTTGCAGCATGTCCTCAGCTTTCCTCTTCTGAGTGGCACTGTCAAGTCTTACCGTCTCTCTTCCAGGCTGGCTACCTAAGGCGAGCTTTTACAGGAGTGAGATGCAGTGTGGCCAATTCAACCCACTGAACAAGAAGTCACCTCCAATGCAGACAGTAAAGAGATTTTCCGCATACCGTGATATATTCCAAATTTCTAAAGGAGATTACTGAGTATTACATCAACCCTGCACAGTCCATTTATACTCACTGATGCAAAATACCAACTGAACATTAGTCACTGCCTAAGGCTATGCATCTCTGCATCACTGCTTCTGCTCATCAGCTTCATTCAGTCACTCCTCTGATACGGAAAAATGGCAAGTTCATTCTGTAAGTGCTCATCTTTAGTTTCTCCTTTCCTTCCATCCCAGCAACAGATCACAAAACTGAAAAACTGCAAATATTTTTTCTTTATTACAAAAACATTGGCCAATATTCTCCAACTGGCAATTAAAAAAAAAGTCCTTTTTTTTTTTTTAATTCCAACAGCCAGTCAAAAAAAGATCGGGCTTAAAGCTAAATATTAATGATTCATTTTGTTTCCATTACAGGACAGCTAAAAGGCAGCAGTTCAAGACTGTTTAAGAGCCCTCCATAACTTTAAACACGCTAAGGCTGTGCATGTGTGTCTGTCACAAGTGATTTTGCTCCAACTTACTGACATTCTCCTTATGTATATCACAAGGCACCAACCAGAATTTTTGGGTCAGATCCAAAAAAGAATTACTTTACTCTCCCAGACGCACATGGTTTCTAATGTTATTTAATATTCACGGCTGCTAGCAATAATTAAACACTCAGTGGATCTGTAAAGGATGTTCCTGGTACTGAAAGAGGAGGACAGGGCATGAAAAAGAGACAGAGAAAGGGACGGGTGACCAGCCTGGGGCTGGCTGTCCTCAGTCAGTGTGAAGAACCAGGACTTCCTCGAAAGAGCTCCTCTCAGCTTCCCATCTCAAGCACGTTTACTAGAGAGCACATTGCCGGCAGCCTCCACGGCACGCAGCGCTGACCCGCACGCCTCAGCTGCTGATGCACGCCAGCGAGCTCTCCAGGCCCCGCGGAGAAGGGCTGCGCGTGCCAGCGCCTGTCTGGCACCGTGGGGCTGACAGCAATCCCGGGCGGCTGGCACGGGTGCTGTCTTGGAGCGACCTAAGGCAGCTCCAGATCACCCCCTTCCTTGTGCCACCTCACATGCTCTCTCTGCAGCGTGAAGACGTTCCTATGCTACGTTCTTAAATACAGATTTGTTTACTGTGAGTTAACTTGTGCTACCTAGTACCTGTAGAAATACTACTGCAGAAAGGACTGCTGCCGGACCCCCAAGGTTTGTGCTTTACCCCTCCGTCTGGCAGAAAAAGAAACAGACTGCGATCCAGAAACAAAACCAGAGGAGTCTAACCTGTTCCTGAGGAGGAACCAGCACTTCTGAGAAGAAATCAAAATGCAGAAGTTACAGGTATGAAGAACACCTGCCCCTCTCCTCCCCGCAGACAGCAGAGTGGTGCTGAGCACACGCTTTGTGAGCACATGCTGAGCCAGGAGGAGGTGGACACAGACCGCTAGTAAAATGATGGTATTTAACATACATGTAAGTTACCTCATTGGAGGCACAACTCACTGGCCTTGAGCAACTTTTTTGTTTCCTTTCGCAGTTTTGTGTAATTGCCTCTTCCTTTGCTGTTATCATAGCAACATCACTTTTAAATCACTGTCCAATGAATAAGGCAAGTCACTTCATTAGCAGAATCCAAAGGATGGCAGACTTTCTGAATGTTTGAAAATCATTAACACAACATTATAAAAGATTGCAAACAAATCTGAATTTGAGAGGCACTAGGAAGTTTGAAATAGAACTTTGGTCTTTTAGATGAAAGATGTCACATGGATATCACAACTTTTTTTTTTTTTTTGGTTTTGCAACGCTTTACAGCTGGGCCTTCTATCAGAGGACATCCAGGAATGATTTAACCACTTACCAGTTCATCCTCACACCTCAGAGAGTGCTTAGCACAAAAATAGCATCCGAGTATCCCCGATTTGTTTGATAAATCAGAATTCCACTTAAAACTTAGTTCACATTGTCAGCTTGATTAATATTTATTTCAGCAGAGCTGAATAGCAAAACTTGAAGCAAAGGATAAAAAGATTAAAATAAGACAGACAAAACGTCCAAACAGATTATATTTAACCAAAATACTTATCCTTAATTATTCCAATTAATCACCTCTGGGGATCTGGAAACCAAGGGCCCAGCCCTTCCCCCAGGGCTATATAACTTGTAGGGGCATTCTGAGGTTAAATTCTCTTTGGGCAAGGGAACAAATAAATATATAATTCTTTCTTTTCTCTCTACTTTGCTTCCTCTAGGAATCTCTTCCCTCTTTTATCTTACTGAAATGCCAGCAATGAGCTTTCATTTCCAAACATGATGGCAATAAGAGACCATTTTCTCTCGTGTGGTGTCTGAGATTGAGTTTCTTCCCCTCTTCCTTTGTTCTCAGCTGCACAGTTACAAAACGCAAAGGTAAAAAGAACACATTTCCCTTTCCCTGGAGCTTCTCTGAGATTACATTCCTATCATAGTCTTTAATTAGCAAACTTTTCTGTAGCTTAAACGGTGCTTTTGCTCCTCTCAGCACTGCAAGACTCTCAGAGCACTACAGAAATACGCCATGAGAAGAACCCCCGAACGCACAGTTAATAAACTTCTAATCTCTAGTCCTTCAACGACATCATCCGTGATGATCAGCAGGTGACAGCTCTGGAATTCAGAGTGATTTCTCCACCTCCACATTCCCTGCACTAGCCCCTACACCACCAGCTTTTGTCAGTTTAGGTTCACTCTGCCACAAAACATCTGTTGAGAAACATCCCTCTTTTGGAGGCACCCCATTTATCGAGCCTGCCCCGTGGTGCCACCCATGGCCTTCGGCAAACTGAGAGCAGAGGCACGGCACTGCAAGCCTTTCCATCCTGAGGCTGCAGTGGAGAGGCGATGTATTATGAGCCACCAGCCCGCACAGCCCACACTCATCCCCAGACCTTTTCATTGCTACTCCGAACAAGCCACGCTGCAGCTCTCACAGCAGCGTTCAGTATACAAAATGGAAGAGCCTACTGATACAGAACTGATATCTACTGATATGTAAGGCAACTATAAAGCATTCTCCACCACTGAAAACAGAAGGACCTCCATGTGTCTGCATTTTCTGAGCCTGTCATAGGGCTGGCAGATTTCTGCCCCCAGCTCAGAGGAGGCAGAGGATAGCTTTGCTTAACTCCTATTTCAGATGCATTCCCAAATAACACAGTTCTTTGCTATGGTAGTCTCCAACTGCTTGAAAGGCTTTTTTGAATAAGAGTGGTTGGAGAGGAGTCCAAAATTAAATTATTCCAGTGGACCAACCCAGAGCGTCCGCTTTACATCATTTTCCTTCTGAGTTTCACCAGATGTCTGAAGAAAGGTAGAAAATCTTGCCTTGGTGAATCAAGAGCACCTCAGCACAGTCCAGCATTAACTGGAAGACATTTTCATAGTCTCTGAACAGCAGTGGGGATTTCTCTTCCTTTCTTAAAATAGATTTACTTACTTTGCAAACCTGGCAATGGCTCAGTGTATAAGAAAGCGAGCCATAAACAGCTGAGAAAGTATGAATTTCCCTATAGTACAAGGCCAGCGTATACAATCGGCCAAAAAAGCCATTTTATTACTCAGTAGTTCATATTCAGAAAAATTATATTTTACGGTAATATTTTCCTGACAAATAAATTACCAACCAAAAATATTAAGAATCAAATGGTAGCTCAATAGCTATTACCCCTTCCTTTACTGCTGAGTTTTGATAAATTACTTCTCTTGTAAATAAGCAAACAGAACGATATTGCCTGTCTAAATTTGTAAATAACATTACATTTTTTATATGTTGCCATGAGATATTGTCCCCTTTTACTACTCATATGTATACCCTGGAAGTGATCTGTGGTGTGTTAAATCATCCCAAGAAAAGCAGCCTTCTGCAGTGAAATCTAAGCCTCAGCGATGAGCGATGGCTATGCAGCAGGTGAGCAGACAGCCTGAGTCCGGGGTGATTTCCAGCACATCGACAAAAGCCTTTCTGGCTGTCATTACACACTAGATAAGTGCAGCTTTCCACACATCGCAGGAATTAGCTTGCGTTCCAAATAGGATTCAAAAGTGGTCAGGCCAAATGGCTGTCCTGCTGCTCACTGCCAATATTGTAGGAAGAAATCTAGAAGTAAAATAAACTGATCACTTATTGGAGCAGTGAATATATTGATGCCTCTGTAGGCCATTCCAGCCTTGGCTTAATGAGAATTTACAGGAACCTCTGGGGGGTTTATTTCAGCAAGAACCAGCAGGACGGCGCAGGCCAATCTTCTCTGCCCATTTCTACTTTATATTGGGCCTTCTTTTCTAAAAGCGGTGTCTTTAGAGATTTTGTCTCTATATATCTGAAGCCTCTGACTTGTGTTCTAAGCCTATCGATAAGTTGGTCACAGGTATAATATGTCACCTCTTTTGTGACATATTGCACGTCCTTGGCAGGGAGAGTTAGAATGGACCAGGCAGCTGCTGTACCAAGTGATTAATAGAGAAAACGGGATAATCTGAACAGTTACAGGCCTGTCAGCCTGACACTGATCCTGCACAATGTAATGGAATAAGCAATATACAACATTATTTATAAAGAATTACAGCAGCTTAATAAAATTAATGCCAGTACACATATGTATAAAAAAAATGCAGTGTCAAACGAGCCTAACAAATTTCTTCTGATGGGATTACAGGTATGGGGTAACAGTACCGGTGGTAAAGCAATGTAATTCGGCAGGCATTGGATTTACTACTGTACAACTTTTGACTGAGAAATCAGAATGTTATAAATCAGCATATTACACTAAATAAATTTGAAACTCACAAAAGAAAAATTTAGAAAATAGGCTTAATTGTAAATGGGGAACCACCACAGAAGGAGTGCATATTTAATCCAGGTCCCAGTTTTGGGCTTTTGTTACTTTACCTCTTCTCTGGTGACTTAAGACGACATGAAATCATTTCTGTGCACGTGAATTAAAAACAGCTGAGCTGAAAACAACTGAGAGAGCAGGCAACAGCCCTTGATTGGACAAGACGGAACAAGCAAACAACGTACATTACAACATGGCCAAACACTGTCCTATCAGTGGCAAAAAAATTCCAGTATCCAACTGGACCTGGCAGAGTAAAGGACTCCTGTGAGAAAGAACTGGACTACGCAGAACTGCTGGGTACAGTGCAAGTAACGTGAGGGAACGGGCTAACGTAGTCAAAGACATCAGAGAAAGTCAAAGGGAGGAGTCCCAGCTGCTGCCTGAACCACTGTGTTGCAGTACGACTCTGGGACAGCAGGAAGCAGTATTTGTTTGGGGTATTATAACATTTGGAATAAAAATAGAATATAAAATTAAGAGTAAAACCATCAGCCTGTTCTGTCCGCACTCCCTGCAGCTGATACATCTTCTGCAGGAAGAGGCTGCTCTCATGAACCAGACTGTGCAGGGTATATTAATGAGACCCGCACTCCAGAGCGCCAGCCGCAACACCAATGTTCATCTGAATTAGGATAAGATCCAAATATCCATTTTCCACAGCTCAGTTCTTGAAACTAATTTCTTCCTAATAAAGCTGCAAGAGATTAAACCTCAAATGTGAAATGTTAGCAGAAAAAGAAATGTTCAAAGGGCAGGGACTAAAGGAAAGCCATCCAAGTCCATCAAGTCACACTAGATGCTGGATAAGTCAATTAAAAGCAGTGAAAAATGCTCAGATGTGCTGAACAGGGCTATAGGTTTTTCATTAATTGTGACTATACGAAGGATAAGACACATCCACTTAGCCTGAGACGAAAATGAATAAGAATATTCAAAGAAGCTTCAATATCACCCCCAGGCTGATTATCACAGTCTTTCCCCTGAAGAAGAGTTTCCCTTTCAGTGTGCTTTTTGTCCAGAAGGATGAAGGACACAGTTATTGATGTCTTCCCTTCTATAATTCTTTTTAACTACGTGTATCTTCTTTTCACAGAGCCAGAGGAGATGCTGACACATCTCCAACCTTTTTCTTAGAGATTCATCTGCTAAAATAAATCCTACATATGTGAGTAGGAAGTTTAATTAATTCACATTCCTATGATTAACAAATGTAACAAGCTAAAATAAAAACATTTAACTCATAAGACTTAATAACATGCTTTTTATGGTGATTTCACTTTTCCTACAAGAATGTTTCCTTCTACCAAAACTGGGAAGTATATTTTTAAAAACTGTGAAACTGGAAGTGATGTTGTAAATTATCAAAATCAACAAAGCCCTTCAGGGACAATTGCAATGATTGAGGATTACTTCTAAAGTTGTTTAAATGCTTACATTAACAAATGTTTACATTCATAAGAAGTCCAGAACGAAGAACGCTACAGATATCTTTATTCCAATAGTAAACTATATTAGTCCACAAGCTGGACTTCAAGTGTGCTTAAATATTATACCGTTAATTTTGGATCACCCCCCCCACACCCTCTTGACTGCTGAGTTGCAGTAGAAGGTACAACAGTCATTTTAGAGTGAAAGGTCTCAGAATATGTAAAATGACTGGCCTCAGGTTTAATCTGTACAGGTAAGCGCAAAAAAGTGCATATCAAGTGCAAAAAAACATATGCTCAACTTACAATAAAAAAAGGTCATTCTGACCAAACTGGAAAAGCTCCAGCTGGTGGAAAGAATCCCAAATAATTTTACAGGAAAGCACCTTCTAATGCCAATGTATACTCAAAAAAAAAAAAAAACACAAAAAAAACCCAACCAAAAAACAACTGCTGAAGGCACACAGTCTCAGATTTCTAAAATATTTAATCATTGCACTCCCAGTTTTGAAATAAGCTCTGACTTATGCAAGAGCTGAAGGCACGCTTTTGAAAAGCATGTCTTAATGCCTCTCCACCACCAACTCAGACAAGATAGACAAGAGTGCCAGCCTAAGACGAGTTATATAAATGAGCATATATCAGGATGAACAACAGTGGAATGCAGGTCTGAATCACTAATCAAGAAATGAATACAACATTTAAAAAAAAAGAAAAGATTAAACTACCATCTATTAAAATTTATTGGCAAAACTTCAAGGGTTTCCCACAACTGCCGGGTTTCTCATGGCTCATAGCGCTTCCCCGTTGAAGAAGGAATAGATAAAAGGTCAGGGAAATGTATATGACTGTGCAACAGTGTAGGCAAGATGACAACTGTCACTCCGTGGCGGTATTCCACCAGCGCTGACAAAACATGCCAGCTTTGCCTTATCTTTCTTTTCGCTGAAGAGGAACAAGAACAGACACTGCCTCCACTACCTGGAGCATGGTCTTGCATCACGAGCATTAACCCACCAAGCAAGCAGCTATCCTTCCAGATCGCTCTGCACACATTGCACGGAAACCTTCACAATCCAGATAGGTGAAATCAGGCTGTGATGTTTACCTTCCTATGTTTTAATGCTGCTGTAACCTACAGTGAAACACCAAGGTGAGGTCCCCTATTTTCTTGAACGCCATTGATAACTAAGTAACTAATGTTATTTTTTAAGATCTCAGTGTTTCTCAAGAAAGATGCATTTTTATTCTCATAGTAAAATGAACCAGCTAGAGGACTCTTCGAAGAACTTTACAGACATTAGTGACGACATCACTGATTATGTTAATTTTAAAATCCGTATTTATCCAAATGGAAAAAGACAAATTTGTTTTAAATGAAAGTTCCTCTTTAAGCTTTTCAAGGGTTATTATATATAAGGCAAAGTATATAGAGAAGACTGTCTATAAATAAGTAATATATACACATAGGCAATAAAGTATTAATAAAAATGTATAATTACCCTAACACAAACAAATTTGGGCTAATGCAGAATAGTGATCATATTGCATAAAATATTGCAGTCACAAGCTGCACAAAGTTGATAACCTCTGTGAGAGGGTTATAAACTGCAATGAAAACAAAAACTTGCTACTTTACATTAAGTTCAAAGGAAGTAATTTGATTATTAGATACACGGCTTCACGGGAGACGGGATATACAACACAGAGGAAAAATACTAATATTTGTTCTCTGCCACAGTCTCTCCCACCATTTTCTTTATAGAATGCTGCATCAATTGAAGAGAAGAAGTAGGAAGAAAAAAACAAAAAACCCACTAGTGTAAAAATTGAAATATTTGTACTGGATTCAGTGCACTGGCAGCTTGCAAACTGAGCACAGATCTTCGGCAGGCTATGGGATTCCTGGGCTTTACCGTCTGCCTGCTGTTCCCAGTCAGGAAAGTCTTCTGAAACCGCTAAAATAATCTATCAAAGACTGGCAAACAGTAATGATGAATGATCATCGTAATGCCTGCTTTCTTTGCCTAGAGATGCCACCTTTATTTAATCGTTTTCATAAGTTACTTGTTACTTATTACCTCATCCGTAAGCCTCCACTGCTCCAGGACCCTGACTGGGGCTGATCTAGGCACTGTCCCAGGTGAAATGAAGCTCCAAATTAGAACAGCGTGAACCTTGGTTGGGCCTGAGCTGTTATTACGCCTGAAGAGGGGTCTGGCTCAAATAATCAGTGAACAATCTGGCTCATAATTAGCATTAAAAGGGAAATCAAAGGAAGGAGACAGGTCACCTTATGCAGACAGGCTTATGGCCACCAAGCCATAAACATTTGTCGTCACACACAGAGGACCCACACTTGGCACTCAAAGGGAGGAGCGAGGACAGCTAGGACACAGCATGTTAAGGTATGCAATTGAGTAGATGCCTGTTTTCCAGGCATGACCTTACAGCCAGAGACTACTCAAACAGAGGACAGATATCACAGCTGATTCCCGATTCTTATGGACAGTGTCTAATCCAAGTATTTCTATGTAAATGGGTGCTTTTAATTTTCAGCTTCTAAGGATGCCATACAATAAAATTATGAGATTATTACTAACTTACAGGAACATTGACTTGTCTAAAATTAAGATTTTTGAACTTTTACATGTGTTTTAAGACACTTCTTTATAATGGCAGATTTAGCAAGTTCTTCTTTTGGTAGGTAAGGCAACATCGTTGTTCCAGGGTATTACAAAACTATTACGCCTAATTCCATAACTCCCTGTGGGTCATACTCTAAGAATCTAATTAGGGTATACAGTGCTAATGATAAATAATGTTATTTTTGTTTGGGTGGGAAATGTTAATTGCTTTCAGTCTTTTTAATTTTAGATTTTTCCTTTCAAAAAAACCCACTTGTTACACAGACTTTGGAATTTCAGAGACAGGAACTGTGACACTGGCTGTAAGACTGAGCATAGCTAAAGCAAGACCACTGGAACTAGTTTATTAAAGCTAAGGTCCTTACCAATACATTTCAGATGCTTTTGCTACTAATCTTTTAGCAAGAGATACAGTTAAAATGTTTTTCACTCTCACAATAAAAAAAAAAAAAAAAAGAAAATTGAAAATACTGAAAGAAAGCAAATTCCTCTTCAGACACACCATGGAAGATACTCACCAAAAGGAAGTATTTCAGGTTACAAGTTAAAAAAACAAGCAATTATAATGCGCTCTTTCCCAGTTTTCCCTGACACAGCAGTGCCAGTCAATTATTACTGATGCCGACCTGCTACAGACACATCACAGTAAAACCACACGCAGCCCTACAGCACTGTTAGCTAGATCCCAGCATATCTATCATACGGATGAGGCATGCCGCTGTCTGGCTCTTCTCCCAACCTCCACAACACGCCTTTGCCAACCATATTCTGCAAGGAGAATGGGAAAAGCCAAGCTGACATTCACAGAATATAAACAAAAAACAGGGACAAAAAGCTGTCCTGCAGCCCACCCCGTATTTATGGATGTATTATGGATCAGCCACATTATGGATCAACCATATTAATGCCACTTCTGACAAAAAAGTTTAACATTGCCACAAAGTCCTTTATAGTTTAAGATGATAGCTGAAAACATCTTTATTTTAATGTACTTAAAGATCTCAGCCAGTATTTTTTTCTTCTATGAAAATGTAGTTATGCCAACAAAAACTTGCAAGCCTGCATGCTAAATAGCAGCCAGCAGTCACGTAAACTTGTCTTTGAAGCTACACTCAGAAGTGAGCTATGGGAAGGCCATGGACTGAGTACCTGGCACTTGAGCAGCAACGTGCTATGGGACGATGCTTGGGGACATTTTACTATCTACATTTAATTGGCCTGTGACTCTATTTTGATCAGTTCTGGTCACTGCCTGCAAATAACACAACTCTCTATTTGGTGCATAAAATGACTCCTGTTGCTATTCAAAGACCACGCAAAAAAAATCCAGTGACAAAGATTTTAGATCTGTTCTATACCAGTCAGCATGAACAAACAAGCTAATCTATGCAAACCTAACACAAAGACAGTGGGTGAGTACTTTACATAACTTGCAAGCACCACGGGTGCAGACTCCCCCCGCCTGAAGGGATGCTTGCCAGGGGGCTCCATCCCAGCAGCGGAGCTGCCTCTGTGGTCATCCACCGCTGGTTTCCTTGCCTCTCCAGAACGAGTACACTCAGGTTGTTGGGTTGTGGTTTTTTTCCCCTTTTACTGTCATTTTTGCTGAAGATCAATATAATCTAGCTGATCTCTGGTTAAGAAAACACAACCTTCCCTTTCACCACACACAACTTGCAAACCAGACTGGATTTTCCTGTAATAAGCACTGGATTTAATCACACTGAGCTGTTCTAACTGGTGTTTCCAAATAAAATCTTGAATTTTAAAATTTTAAAAAATTTTAAATTAAAAATGAAATATTATCGGGGCATGACACTAAGCAGAATAGTTTCTGAAACTGTGAAAGGCATCTTGGAATGATCTCTTACCAGTATTTTTATACTTTCATTACACTATGCACTATTCCAAGTACAAATATCAGCTTTGTTAAAAAACTGTATTTAGCTCTCTGCAGCATAAAATGTCTGATAAAACTGTGCTAAATACATTAAGTGTTCGCAGCCTGATTCATATCTCATGCAAGTTAATGCAAGTTTTAGTGATCTCAGGGAACCTTTGGATCAGGATCCAGTTTGTGTTCGTGATTCTGAAAGCATGAAATGACTCATAATTTCCTATCTTTTCCTCAATGGTTTTAGAAAAAGAATAAAGTTATTTGGAAGTTGTTTTACAACCTTCAAGAATCGAGACATCATACGCACTTGCAAAAACAAAACAAAGAGCCAGAAAACCAGCAATAACAAAATGGAAGACATTATTTATCTTGTATTAACATACTGCACACAGCTAATAAAAACTTGACAGAGGAATCGGTGATTAGATCGTAGAATCATAGAATGGTTTGGGTTGGAAGGGACCTTTAGGTCATCTAGTCCAACCCCCCTGCCATGGGCAGGGACATCTTCAACTAGATCAGGTTGCTCAGAGCCCCATCCAGCCTGACCTTGAACGTTTCCAGGGACGGGGCACCTACCACCCCTCTGGGCAACCTGTGCCAGTGCTTCACCACCCTCATTGTAAAAAATTTCTTCCTCGTATCTAGTCTAAATCTCCCCTCTTTTAGTTTAAAACCATTTTCCCTTGTCCTGTCACAACAGGCCCTGCTAAAAAGTCTGTCACCATCTTTCTTATAAGCCCCCTTTAAGTACAGAGAGGCTGCAATAAGGTTTCCCCGAAGCCTTCTCTTCAGGCTGAACAACCCCAACTCTCTCAGCCTTTCTTCACCAGAGAGGCATTCCATCCCCCTGATCATTTTCGTGGCCTCCTCTGGACCCGCTCCAACAGGTCCATGTCTTTCCTGTGCTGAGGACCCCAGAGCTGGACGCAGCACTGCAGGTGGGGTCTCACCAGAGCTGAGTAGAGGGGGAGAGTCACCTCCCTCGACCTGCTGGCTACGCTGCTTTTGATGCAGCCCAGGATACGGTTGGCCTTCTGGGCTGCGAGCGCACATTGCCGGCTCGTGTCCAGCTTTTCATCCACCAGTACCCCAAGTCCTTCTCGGCAGGGCTGCTCTCCATCCCTTCATCCCCCAGGCTGTATTGATACTGGGGGTTGCCCCGACCCAGGTGCAGGACCTTGCAATTGGCCTTGTTGAACCTCATGAGGTTCACACGGGCCCACTTCTCGAGCTTGTTCGGGTCCTTCTGGATGGCATCCAGTCCCTCAGGCGTGTCAACTGCACCACTCAGCTTGGTGTCATCTCCAAACTTGCTGAGCATGCACTTGATCCCACTGTCTCTATCATTGATGAAGATATTAAACAGCACCAGTCCCAATATGGTCCCCTGCGGGACACCACTCATCACTGATCTCCATCTGGACATTGAGCTGTTGACCACTACCCTCTGGATGCAACCATCCAACCAATTCCTCATCCACCAGACAGTCCACCCATCAAATCCATATCTCTCCAGAAAGTTAGAAAGTCACCTATGCATTCTTCACGTAGCACATCTCAATGCCTTAAATGACTCTTGATCTTCAAAGCGTTACAGTGGTTTGGGGCACTGTATTTACTCCACTGCCTGTATGTTACAGGCACTCTACAGACACCAGCTCAGATTAAATCATACAGGACTGTCTGTCCTGTAGTGCTGGGTCATTTGTGTGCCTGCATGATAGCCTGAACGTCTGTGAGATTTGTGTTCCAGTCTTGTCACCATACGTGAGACACCAAGTTTGCTCAAGCTAACGAAGGACAGGCTGTAAAACATCTGGACCTGCAGGTCCTTTTCTGGTGCTTCTCAGAGCCAAACCTCTGGCTGATCCTGGGACTTTCACCACGAGGTCTGCTCCTAAGACCTGAATCCTCAAGTTCATTACATGCGAAAGCAGAGAATTCAGTTCTGCTCTCCGTGCCGCATCAAGTGAGCGACTCCTGGTTTACGTTACCATCAAGGAAAGCAGAGCAGGCTCTTGATTCTGTGCAACTCATGGGCTGCCTGCACGTTGCTTTGCGCTCACTGTGGGTTCCCACACCCCCCCTTCATCGTGACTTACAGAGCTGCAATTAAGTGATAACTCCAAAGAAATAATTGGATTTACACTAGTGGAAGGGAAAGGTAAAGGAGAGACACAGCAGTTCCTAGATACAGTGAATCCACCAACGTTCAGTACAAAATATAAAAATAAATATATTCAATAATATGCCCTTACAATGCAGAGTTTGTAAAAGATATTTCAGCAACTTAACTGAGCCCCCTATGTAATTCCATTAATGTTGTGCAGTATAAACCATGGCTGAAGCTGGCTTTCTATCCATTACACTTCATTAAATATACCTTGTTACGGCACTCAAATACAACTCAAATACAACTACTACAAATAAATATGGCTTTTGCTCATCTTGTTGACAAATACATTACAAATATATAGGACACTAAAATATCATAAAATTAAAAATTTTGCTCCAGGAAATCAATTACAAAATAACTATTGATATTGCAAAAGACCTGGATTTCTTGCTTGGCATGCTTTTCTTTAAGGATTGGTGTTTATAAATTATTGTACCGTGTAATCACCGAGGATACTGACTCATTCCGTCCCTGCTTGGCTGCCGTTAGGGTGTGTAGGAGAAGCTGTGAGGATGCAGCACAGCACCCTTCAGCTCTATTTTCTTCCCTGAGAAGAACGCGACACAGATACTGACACAGGATATTTTTGTAGGGTGGGTGTTAAACAGCCAGAATAACTCCTCGAATGCTGCCGGGCCAGAGCAGGCGCAACGCAGGCGAAACCAGGGGTGGTTTGACCACGGTACGTGAGCTGACTCCCTCATCTCACACCGACGTACTTGCCCGGGGTCTGCTGGACCCTCGTGGGGCTCCCACTCCGCTCCCAGCGGTACCCGCAGCGATGCCAATTTTCCAAACCAGCAATTATCAGGTGGGGTTTTAAACTGGTGCAGTCCTGAAGGCCAGCACATCCCATCAGCTCCCTCCTCCCTGCACACTCCTAAAGTCATAATGTAACATAGTATATATAAAATAAAGAGTAAAATGGACAAGATGGCATATCCACACAAAACACACAAGACCATCTTCTAAAAGGAGAAAAGAAAATGTAAAAAACCTCTGGTTTGGCTAGCAAGACACGGTACGCTGGGCTAGGCGGCAGGCATGGCCTCCCGCGGAGAACTGAACACTGGCCGATGCCCCGGCTAGCACAGGACAAACCTCCATTTTGCACACACAAACTTAGCACCAACTTACAATGATAGTAAGTCAAAGCAGAATTTGTCCCATCACAATTTGGAAAGATAGGCAAAAAGAGCAGAAAACTAGAGAGACAAAATGTGGGAGAACAACCTTGAATTATGTTTAGCTGTGGACTATCTTTGCTTTCAAAGTAATTGTACTAACAAAACACCCATCTCCAGAACAATGTCATGATGTAGCTTGCTAATAAGCTTTTTTCACTCACTAATTAATAATAAGCATTCGTGTTACATCCCCAGTTAAATGGTGACAGTAGTCACTACTCTGTATTTTAATTCCATTTAAATTTAAAATCCCTATTTTAATTCCATTAGCTAAATAGTAGCCGCCCCAGCTGAAATGTTGGAAGCTTTTGTAAGACAAACGTCGTCGGATGACTTTCTCAATAGACTAGCAGCCGATTCACTCATGCGCTACCACCTTTACTTGAAATTCAGTACCCTCCCGTACTGCACTGGTATCTCATGAGTGTACTTTCATTTATACCTATGGAGCTCTCTTGACTTCAATTAAATTATGAGGATAGGAGGGAGCAGAATTTGACCTTCTGGGTATACCCAGATAGAAAGAACAAGCTGCATGATATCTCAGAGTCAAATCTCATGCATCTGGTCATAAACTCCCTTCCAAAGATGAATTAAATTAGCCTGCGTAACAGACATCAGAGCAAAAAGCTTAATGTGTTTTGATGTTGAGATGAGCTACACGCAATTTATTAGGAAACAAATAATCATAGTAAATTACAGTTCACAGTTGAAAACAAGAGAAAGTGCCTTAATATTAATAGCTTTTCCACCGTGCAATTTCCAAGTACTCTTTCTGCTCCTCTCTGGCTCAAGCAGTGAAACGCAGTGTGTTACTGCAGCACCCTCACCACAGCGGCAAACAGAAATCTGCTGAAACTCGTGGGCAGGCTGCCTCTCTTTTATATGCCGTTCATCTCAAAAAGCCTTTTGCACCATGGTCTTGAACCTGGGATGGTAAAGGAGTTTGCAGCTGGTCCCTTCCGCTATTGCTTGGCAAGAGCTTCTTACTTCACTTTGCAACGTGCTCCACAGACCTGCGGTGTGGCGTACACCACCTGCACTCGCGTCTCACTGCAAGTTTTGGTTGATCTCTGCTCTCAGCTATAAATGTAGTCCTCAATGGTCAGTAAATAATGCAGAGGGTGTCTTCAAAGTCATAGAAAAAAAAAAAAGGGGTTTCAATTTTTCTCTGTGTTTACTTGGAGCGGAGTTGGTTGAAATGAAATCACAACAAAAGTAGAAAAGAATTATTAAAAGATCTCACAGCAAATCTGGTTTGCCTGTTAACGCTCAACGGGTAGTTTAAGGGCCACATGACTAAAATGAAATACATGCAGTATTAAATGCATTACAGAACTGTAATATGTGTTTTTAGAAGATGCTACATCTGAAAAAATAATACTAACATTCTACATTTCCATACGTGAGATGTCTGTGTTAGAGGATCAGAAAGGCAAGCCAAGCTTTACGACAGCACAGAATTAATGCTCCTTTGGCATTAAGGCAGTTTTGCTGCGCATTTTCATGACATCACCTTTAACCACACGGTCTCACACTGATTCTTCCACAGAACAGCTGTTTCAGTGCACGTAGGGATGATACTTTGTGGACAGCTATTCTCATCTTTGTTTTCTCATCCTTGCTCAAAGAACAGTTTTATTTACTGAACACTATTTAAAGTCTCAGAATCCAGAAGGACTCTCCATATCACTCTCTGCGTTTCTACAGGTATCACGCAGCCGCTGCAGACCCTCCCCTTGCAGGTGCTGTGCCTGTCCTTGCTCAAAAACATCTGTTCTCAGCCCTGGGACACTGAGCAGCTCTGTGATGAGCATCCCAGCCACTCAGGGTGACGTGGCTCCCAAAAGCCGAGGGCATTCCCCACTACAGGATGGGCTGCGCTCTTCCAAAGGCTGACGTGTTGGTCAAATCCACCTGGATTCTCAGGAGGGTGGGAAAAACCTCCCTGGTGAAAGAATGGCCACCCTACACCAAACCGCAACGCGCTCTTCTTCTAAAAGGGCACGAACATTTCAAAATGGAAGGCCATCAAAAGTTACTATCCTAGGTGGAGAATTGTGGTTTTCCACGTCTAGTCTTAACAGTCTCGAGAAGAAAATATTTATCAGGGAAGCAATTATAAACTGGAAAAATTCAGTGCAGGACCTAAAGTTTGGTGGATGTGCAAGCTTTTTCATGAGACTGAAGGAGCAAAGAGCAGGTCTGGAAAAGTCCCTGTGTGCCTAAAAATATCTTTTTTTTTTTTATGTTGATGTACCATATTTTGATTCTGGGTAAACTTGAAAAAGAAAAAAACCACCCCTAAGCAGCTTTCCGAAGAGCCAGCATCCATCCGTGCAGCTCTTCCACAGAGAACAGCTCCACGAAGCTCACCCCTAAGGCACGAGCTCAGTACCTCTGCACAACGGAGCGTCCCGGTTGGACTCGGAGATCCCACCTGCGGGACTGGCCCTGCCGGGATGGCGCTGGGGCTGCTCTGGGCCACCGCAGGTCTGCAGACACTGCCCTGGATGCCCAGCCCCGCGCTCTGCATGCAAACCCCTCTGCCAGGGCGAGCGAGGGCTGCACCAGCAGTCGCTTCCCTTTTGTCTCTAGGGAAAGCTTTCGGTGGTCAGCGCTGGTGACCGTTTCAAGGTTAATAGGCCAGTACGGCACAGCTGAGGAGGAAAAGCACCGCTCACAGAGCACGCCGTTGTTCAAAGTGCAGCTTGCCTGAGCTGGGGGCTGCCGCAGGTTTCTGTGGGACAGGAGCCTGACCAAGAGCTGCCCAGGGCTGTCACCCGGCTGCTGCGCTCCAGGGACAGCAGGAGCAGGACGGGTCTCTGCAGCAGCCTCGGTGCACTAAGGGCTTCTGGGGAAAATCAAGCTGCTTATTAAAAAATCCTGAAATGGCGACAAAGCTGCTATGAAAACGTGACTCAATGGGGTCATTAGGACATGCAGGGTTTAGGTGCAACCTCCCCCTTTCGCAGGGAGTCTGAGGGCAGCTGAACCCAGCCCCAAGAAGGCCCACATGCAAGCAGTTTGCCCTTCTTTTTTGCAATAAGATAACAAGGAACACTAATGCTTTTCGGACTTTGAGGAGAAAACAATTCGACTCCAAGATTTCTTTATTGTGCCATTTGCTTTCACGCTGCTCATGGAGTCCCTGCCTTCACTCACTGCCTCCTGCCAAATATGTGTGAGTATCGTGACACTTCCTAAACACACACATCACCTGAAACATGCTCTGCTCACCCCATTTCCAGTTTAATCTGTTCCAGCACAAATTATTCCACTACACGTCCTTCAGAGGGAACCAAGAAGCCACAGGAGTGGAAAACGAAGCCCTGGCACCACCACGCGCTGAAGGTTTTGAAAAGTCATAAAACTCCTTAATGCTTTGCATTTTACCGGCTGAAAGTTTCCAGGTCCTCTACTATTGTGAGAATGGAGCAATCTCTATGACCAGTATGAATACAAATTTTTATGCATGTATTAATATAGATCTCTATTTTTAAATATATACATACACATACACATATACATTTATACATGCATACACACAAATTGTGTGTTAGAGACAAGGGCCGATAATATGTTTTGTACTTAATGCTAAAGTGCTTTTTCTTAACCTCAAAGAAAGAAGCAGCCAAGTTCTCTATTGTAAAGTAGATGGAGAAAGAGGATGGAGAGAAGCTAAGAGGTAGCTTCTGTAGATGATTTAATATTCAGACTTATCAGTTCATTAGAAAGATAATGATCGCTCTTTTTTCTTTCTTGTCAACTATGAACATTCCTCTTAAAAGGTATTGTATTTTAGGTAAGCATTTATGAAGAAGAATAAACCCATTGTATTCTGTTAATCTTATATTTCTGTTAATACCGGTTGTGTTTTTCCATGCTGTTCACCACATGCTGCCAAAGTCAGTGCATTCAGACTAATGGACTAGAAAAATGCAAAGTATTTCAGAAAGGACACCATTTCTTTTGCTTTAAGGTTTCCCAGAGCTATTCTAAAGCTATAAAAAAATGGTCCCTCATTGAAATAAAAGGGAAGGACATACTAGATATGGAAAATGCTCAAAATAGGATGAAAAGGATGGGCAAAGGTATAGTGACTCTTCACAGAAAAGTCTAAGTAGGTCAGTTTATAAAAGAGATGAGTTGGGGGAAACATGACAGATATCTACCAAATCCCAGGTGGCATGGAGAAGATGGACCAGGAGCAGCTCGTCATCATCTCCAGTGCAAAAACGAGAGCTCCAAATAAACCTGGTATCAGAGAATAATTTCTGATAACACAGTACGTTAATCCCACCTCTCAGTTTCTCCCTAAGTGACCCCGCAACTTATTATAATGAGTTTAGTGTGACTAGTGAGAATCAAATCTAGCAAAAGTAATTAAGATTTATCTAATCTCAGGCTAATCTGACAGCCAACAGCCAAAGCTTTTTCAGCTTTAACCAAATTTACGGATGATATCCCAATTGTAGGAGCTCATAGAGTCTAGAGATGCAAGTCCTGAGAAATCCCAGTCCCCTGCCTCCTTACTCGTCCTAATTTTGGTCCCTGGGGTAAGGCGGTGCCTGGGCAGGCAGAGGGGCCGGCGGGGCATCGGAGCGGAGAACAAAGATGACCAAAGAAGGTCTTTCTGCTGAGACACAATATGCAGTATTGAAAGGGGGGAAAATTAACAACAACAAACCAAAACACCGCTGTAAAAGGGAAGAAAGAAACCTTAGGAGTATGTTAAAGCACCATATTCTGAATATGGGATGTAGACCTCGGCGTTTCCAAAGATAGCTACGGACCAGAGCCAAACCCAACAACAACCAATGTAATCCCATTTAGCTCCACGTGCCGTCAATTTGCCACAAATTAAGCAGCCCTTTAAGTTACTGCCCAAAACATACACCTCACAAGGAGGGTCATCACTTCACTGTACTGGAAACTATTTTCTTTGTTGTATTTCACACAAAGTCAGCTAAACTGAAGAAAAATTGGGGGGGAAGGACGACACAAATTATTCAACTAGGTTTTGTTTCTTTGTTTTTTCCCTCCACCACTCCCCATGGAAAAAGATTGGCTTTCTTGATTAATTTTATACAAAGAGAACCATTCCAAAACTAAGATGTCTTGGACAGGGACTAAATATGGTCTGACACTTTGCATCACACCTATTTATGCTAAATCTGTCCACACAAAAATAGCAGTGATGATTAAAGAATGCCCGCAGCCCTCGCGCTCTGACGGGCAGTTCCAGGATCTAAATTTTCAACTTGTCGAAATTAACATATTGTTGCTATTATAAATGGAAATAATCATTCAGCAGCAGAGTTTTAATGACATCCCATTAAAAAGAGTGCCTTTCCCTGGCAGAATGAAGACGCAGACACCGGTTAGCCTCAGAAAATGCACAGAAATGCTTACTTTAAAGGAGTTTTTGTGCACAGATTTGAAAGCTGATGTGCTAGCAGAGGCAAGCATATCAGTGTTCATTTTTTAGTGTAGCCTCTTTCACAGATACTTCTGCAGGAATCCTGAAATACTAGGAAAAAAACCCTTAGAACAATACCTCAGCATCTGCAACCATGGAACAATAAATAAAGAATATTTTAAGGCACTAAGAAAAATGCCTACAAATACATGCATATTAACTGAGGTTTGTTCTCAAATTTAATGAAGACCATTGCTCCCCAAAATGGCAATCAGGCAGAAGCCCGTGGTGGGGTCCAAGTCTGTGACAGTCCATGAAGATTGTCTTTGTCCTGGAGATAGTTCTGAGTCAAATCCTCTGTTCTAGGTGACGTTCATAAACCACAAACCACGTTGTTATATAGACCTTATCAATACGTGGCCACAAATACAATGTACCTATGTTCTAGCATTTCTCACATAAACTGTTATTCTGTTAAGTATTTGGTAAAAAATATTGTTCAAAAGTCCCATTGCTTCTTCTTTCAGAAAACAAGGGACAGTTCTACTTAACTGTCACTCCAAGAAGATACTAAAAATCATACAGACTTTCATGGCATTTCTGATCCAATTTGTTTTGATACTTAAACTCTACCTTAAAAATTAAAACAGTCATCTGTGTAAATAAATAAGTTTTGCTCAGTTGTAGAACTTTCAAGAAATTATTAAACCTTGGAATGTTATTAAAATCGATCATAACTAAATTTCTGTACTATAAGGATTCATCTTCCTGCTCATACATTTCACATTTTCTTACTTCTTGAGACAATGAATGTATCTATGAATCAACAGTGGCACCTCTGCTGCGCTCAGACCCCAGCGGACGACGTGCTTCCACGCAGGCGGCACAGCGCGGCTGCCTCGGGCACCAGCGGCAGGTACAACCCTTGCTGTGCATCAGACATAAACATGTCCTTCCCACGGAGCAGGAGGTGGGAGCTGGTAGACCCTCCAGTCCTACGACACAAGTCACGGCAGGCGCCCGGAGCTATCCTGCAAGGATGCAGAGGTGCAGGTCATTCTGCAAGACAAGCCTTTGAAGCAATACTTTCTAATCTGTCACAGGACAAAGCATGGATGAAAAAAGGAAGAAGATACCCAAGGACCACCAAGGAATTGCAGAATATGACCATCAATCCAGGGAGTCCAAGAGGATCCTGGATCCCCTGTTCAGGCTGCACCTCCAGCTGCTTCCCAGCACCTGCCTGACCCTCTCCTCTCCCCAACGATCCCTGCAGATCCCCGTGGATCCCCACTCCTCCATGCCTCCACACTAGGCCATCTTCCCTTCTTGCCATGTGCCCATGCAAGAGGGGACCAACACGCATAGCTCCTCAAAACAAGGGCGGTCATGAAAGCTCACGAGATGACATTGCTGGATAACAGCATCCATGCTCATATCATTACTCTTCCCTCTCTCCCGTGCACGCTAGCTGGGTGCCCTTCACATCGGGTGACTGCCCTTCAGATTGGGTGACCACACAGGCCTTGCACCAAAACTTCCGTACAGCAAGGAGCCCCCAAACGCAGGTGGCACCGGGCCACGCTGCTGCGCCACCATGGCAGGGCTCCTGCTGCAGCACGTCCCTCCTCCCCTCCAGCATCAACCTCCGCCTTTCCCGACAGCCAGCATGGACGAAGCCTCACGCCTCCTCCTCCTGCATGTGACCATGAGCATTACAAAGCCTTCCTGTTACAAACCAAAAGGATTTCAGGGTGTTATGCCACTGGGCAGGAATATCTAATGCAAAAATGAGTACTCCTCAACAAAACCCATTTGAGGGTAATTCTGCTCTTCCGTCACCCTAAGGAACCCTTCACCCTTTATTGCACATGTTCGTGAACTTGTCACCAGCCTCTCACCAACGTTCATGCAGAACATCACGAGGTACTCTGGTAACTCATGTATTTCACGAATCTCACTGCACAACATGGCAAGAAACCTCCTGACACACGACTGAAAAGCGTGGCACATGGCTGTGCACAACATTCAGTGTGCCGTGACACGCAGAAATCTTAGCTTCTTCTACAGTGCTTGGCTGTAGGAAACTGCAACTCTGCTGTCAAAATGGCTGAACACGAGGAGGAGCATGTAAACGCATGGCGAAGATGAAGAAGAGATGCACAATGCAAGGCAGAAATAAATACTAGCACCCTTGCTGCTCTCAGGTACTTATCTATTAGCTTGGCACCTATACATTGATCAGCTGTTGAAAACCATCAGTCATTTCTAGAAACAATTTCTGAATGGTTTACAAGACAGAGAAGGTGACGCTGCAGGATACTTTTGCCAGGAAAAAAGAAAGACCATTTCATATTTCTGGTTCATAATCAATATCCAGCCTACAAAGCACCAGGAAGATAAAACTGCGTTATTACTGCAGGAGAAAGCACTGATGGATTTAGGAAAAAATCCCTCGCCATATAAGGGCTGTGAACATTTTCCCACTTAAGACAACGTGTGGGATCATATTCACAGACACAGAAATATGTTCTGTTCCCTGACACCCACAGTCCTAGAACACCGGGCTGAAGTGCTGGCAAGAATAAGAACCATTTGTTAAGTACAAAAAATGTCTCACATAATTAGAGAACTGCTGAAAGCTACCAATTTAGAACTCAGGCTTTAAAATTTAAGAATTTTTATTGTAACAACAGCTAAAGCTTCAGCATGCCTAGAGGTGGAAACGCCTAACACATGCACCATACGGTTTGATCAGTGTATCAAATACCTGAGGCAAAATTAAACACAAAGAGATTTCAACACCACTCAAACAACACCTTTAGCAGATTTTATGCTAATTTTGCAGTGAAGCTGCCCACCAGGTACCAAGAGGCCCCTTCCCGCTGGGGTGATGCGTTCCCCTCCCCAGCCTCACCCCTTTCAGCCCCAGCTCCCCCAGCCTCCAGGCATCACCCCGCAACCACCCCCACGTTCCCTCTTGTCAGGGTGGGGCTCCAGCCCGTCACACCGCCCTTTGTCAAGGGTAATGAGGACCACAGCATCTCACAAAGCGTCTCCCAGGGATGAAGAGCCTCTGCCCGAAAGACTCTTCAATGGTCGAACACTGAGAAGGGCAACAGCGAAGAGAAGGTGGGAATGTGGTGTTGAAAACAGAACACGTGGCGTTTGAACGGAGTTTTTTTAATATATCTGAGAATAAAGTGACGCAAGAGCAGCAGACAGTGGGAGGGATTGGTGGGTTTGACCTGGGAAGAGCTGGAGACAGAGCTCCTGGCCCTGCCAGAGCAGCCGCTGCTGCCACCCCTTGCTCTGCCACCGGGAGCTGCCAGCCGCAGCCCCGCTCCTCGGCCACCAAAGGCACCGAGGCCTCACGGCTCAGCCCCGCCAGGGCTTGTTCGCCTCCGACCACAGCCAGGACCCAACACCCACTACAGACGAACAATGCATGCTGCAGAAGGGAAAGGCAGCGCCGATGATGGCCTCTCACCTAACTCCTGACATAACGCAAGGAAGGTATAAATCCATTACGACAGCGGGTTCCTCTCAGGGCAGTTTCTGGCATGCCATCTTTCTCCTGGCATGCCGTCATCTTGCTTCCACAATCTTCCCTAAGTCAATTGCAGTAAAAATTTTAAAAGTACCAAAAAAGACAACAACAAAGCAGTATTTTAAAACCAGCTGAAAAACAATCCAAGTCAACCAAAGCTTTAAATTCCGCTTGATTCTCCGATTCAGAGCGGCACTCTCTGGGGAATGGAGCATCCGCGACGTGACTCGAGGTCAGTGCCCACAGCCGCCAACTCCTACCATCAGTGAGCATTCGGGCACGCTCTGCTCTGCTACGCTGCTCGCAATGTCACACAACATGAACTTCTGAGCTCACATGGATTTCTGTTTATCAAAATGCTCGTTAAGTACGTCTTTTATACCTGGAAGATTGCTCTATTGATTGCTCGATTTATAGGCCATGTCCTATTTTCCAAGCATCAAACTTCAGTGATAAACTAAGCATCAAAGATTTCACAAGTATGCCTTTACATCTTAAGCCCATCATTGAAAAAACAGTAATGACTGACAATTTCCGTGACGTAAAGCCAAGTGTTTGTTTCCCATCCATGGGAACTTGCACAGCAAGCGCAGACCCACAGGAGTCCCCCTGACTGTTTCACACATCTTGATTATTGGGTCTGAATAAATGGTATTGCGCTCCTTCACCCAATCGAGACAGATTCAGATTTTTTCTGCCCACTGTCTCCTACACTTACAAAAGGTTAAACTTGCTCTCCTCAGATTTTCTTTGCACCAGCTCTCATTTTCATTTCTTTTCCCCAGCAAAATATTTGGGGGAAAAAAAAAAAGGCATTTTCCTCCAATAAGCTTAAACTCTTGTAGCTCTGTATTCGTTCACTCTGGAGGCGAGTGAACTAAAGGATGAAGAATGTTCTCCTCCTTATAATAAAAAGAGCAGTCTTCCTGAGCTTATGGCTTCCTTTCCTTCTTTATTCACCGTAACTTGATCCATTAACATTTTACTTGCTCCACCTCACCAGAGCACCTCTCGAGCTGTACGGATTTTATGCTCCTTTACTTACCTAATTTTGCACTTAGCTACAAAACTGCCCGTGGCAGCCTCTCCTCCGGGCTGTCAGACCTCTTACACGAAGTTGCCCCCAGCCTAATTCACAGCTCCTTCCCTGCCTTCTTCCTCCTGACCATTACATCTCTCCACCTTCAACCCTTCCGCGACTTCTAAGCAGGTCACACTAAAAGGTGTGTATCTGCCCAGTGAAGATGCACAGTAAAACACGTAGGATTTCTCTGCCATCAACAAATTGCTGCATTCCCAGGAAAAAAGTTCTGACAAAAAGCTAACACTTCTGAAGGACTTGTCCTAGGATTTGATGCAATCTGCCGTGCCGGCAAATTAAAGCCTACAGAAACCACGCTAAAATTAGAGAGAGCTGAGATGAAAACCAAAGACACACGGTGGCTCTTACAAATCTTTAAATAGGGCTTAATACAACATTTAGGTGCTTGGTCTGTGCTCAGCTTAGATCTACTGAGATCATTAATTTATATTATAAAGTAGCACTATCTCTAGGACAGTTTTCTACACTGCACTTTACAGGGTAATCGGTGCGGGCTTTCAGACACTCATCGAGTGGACCAGCCTATTTTCAAAGCGCCTGTGATCAGTCTGATGGATTCATACACCCTTATTTAAAGGGAAGCATTTCCTTCTACACCCGCTTACAGAAGGTCTGACTCTCAGGTCACCAGCCCAAGCCCTGCCCAAGCGGGGCCACCCAGGGCCGGCTGCCCAGGACCACGGTCAGGGCTTCTGCGCAGCTCCAGGGACGGAGCCACCACTCGCACGTCACCCTCCGCAGGTCAGGGTAGGGGCGGTGTTAGTTGAATGTCTCGTAGGCTGAAATTCACCATTTCTGAAGCACTGGGAAACCTTTGCTGCACACTGGTCCCCCACTCCTATCCATGCTCCCAGGCCTCCCCTGGGCAGCAGCTCCTGGTGTTTGCCAGAGGACCCAGCGGCACCGCGGTGGCTGGGTGCAGGCGCAGGAGACGGTGCGGAGCCCGGGGCCGGCTCAGCGGGCACGGGGCTCTGGGGCTGCCACCACGCCGCTGCAGCCGGCTCTCCCTCGGGAGCATCGACTGGCCATGTTCAGATGTGGGTTAATCCCTGTTCTCTGGTCTATGATGAAGTTCGACGCTCTGCTGTAATTTGCATCACTGGCATCTCTGCTTTAAGATCAATGCACACAGCCAAAGCTTTGTACAGATGCAAATACCTCAGGGGCTATTAATTCCTCATTAATCTGAAGTTTTGTGTCTTTAACAGTGTGCACACGCTGCTGTCTTGAAATATTCCAGAGATAATGGACAACCTTCCTTTTAAAATCCCATTTTGTAAGCAACTACTACTTTAACAATTTTTTAACAAATGACTAAGAAGTATTTATAAATTCCTATGGGACCAAGGAGGGAAGCATTTGCTCATGACCATGCACCACTCCTCCTACAACGGTCATGAGCACCGGCCACGCCGAGTCCGAGCAGCCGCCTCCAGCCAGGCTCTCCGCAGCGAGCCGTGTTTGCTTCCGAACTGCTGCTCCCTACTTGTTAAGCATCCAGTGTGCAGCAGGCAATTAGTGATGATTGCTGTTACTTCAGGAACTGCAAAAATTGGTTTAATGTAAAACCATTTTTTAAGTATTCTGTATTATTTGTATAACAAAAACACACAGAAAAGCTCCTCCTGTGTGAGATAATTAAAGAACATAAAAATCCCCTGTTTTATCACTGAAAAAGTTTTACACATCAAATACTGGCAAAGGTTAAAGTTCACATGGACATCAAGCTAGCAAGACACACCAAGATATCTGATTAAGACCATTAAATTAATATGGGTTTGAAATAAATAACAGTAATTAATACTGTTTGAAAAATGAAGAAACCTTCTTCCACTGCGGTTGCATGGAAAGAAAAATACATGACCTCCTCAGGAGGCCGATTCCCTTTCCTTCCCCATACCGATGAACTGAAGCAACATTAACATTCTCGAAAAAGAGGTCACGTTTTCCAAGATGCACAATTTATTTATAATTATGAAGACACTGAAATCAGCAGTTCCTATTTCTTTAACAAGTCTTGCTACTTCCAAAAAAGTGGCTGCACTATGCGACGTGGAGGTTGCCATGGCAAGCATACATCCTCTGTCGAGTATCTGAGCGAACAGATGCGTAACGGCAAAACCCACCAGATTAAGTCACTTCTCCTGTCATGTAATGATGAGGAAAATGCTTTATATTTCATCTGTTCCTAAGGATTATAATTACCCAGAACACCTGAGGTTAAAACCAAGAACGGCACGTGGCCCGAGTTTTTTAACTGAAAATCACAGATGTACAAAACCAAAATGAAGCGATTTAATTGGACTGATAGGCATACCAAAAATATCCAGGATGCGTACCATTTTTATTTCCCAAAAATCAAGGAACTTTCCACAGTGCTTTCACGGCTGTCACCCTTCCCCAGACCAGCCTCACAGAAATAACGAGCAAGCCCGGCCATTTCCTCGGACCCCTCGGCACACGTTGTCCCCTCTGCCCTCGCCGGGGAGACGGGGGTGCCGCGGCTGGAGATGGGTCGGGGGGAGACGTGGGCCCTGAGACCCCACGCCTGCGGCCCAGCCCTCTGCCCAGGAGCCGGGGGGGTTCTTCTAAATTCCCCAGGAACAAGTATGAGCTCATACCCACTGCCCTGAGGTTCCCCGAACCCTCGGCAAGCAACTTCCAGCACACGCTAGCCTTCTTCGAAGTGGCCAAGATTTAAAAATGGGGTTGTGTCAGCAGAGGGATGACAGCATCTAAGGCACCCGGGGTCTGGGAAGGCAGCGCTTTCCCTGCCTCGGCGGCACTGCTGCATCTCGCCGCGTCTCCCCGAGCCGCCGGTGCTTCGGGAGGAAGGGGCAGAAACTGGAAAGGGCGCAGAATTTTCCAGGAGCTGTGCCGAGCCCGGTGCCTTATTTCAGGCAGGTTGAAGGGAACGACCGCGAAAATACACCAGAAATGTCGTTTCGGTGCGGGAGCCCCGCGGGGAGCCGGGGGCGGCGGCGCCCAGTGCGGTCCGTGCCCGAGGGCTGCGCACCGAGGGGAGCCCCGCCGCACTCCCGGCCGCTCCTTTGTCCTCGGCGGAGGCTCCGCGGCGCCCGGGCGCTCCCGCTCCGCGGCCGCGGACACCCCGGGGACGCCCCGCGCCGCGGCAGCATCCTGCACCGGGGGCGTGGGCGGCGGGAGCCGCTGTCACCCCGCGGGACCCCCCCGCGCCCCGGCTCGGCGGTACTCACGGTGCAGGCGGGAGCGCGCGTCCATGCGCGGCCGAGCCGCGGTCCGGGGGCGCGGAGCCTGCGGGGGCGCCGCCGAGGGCTGCCCGCGCCCGCGGCTCGCCGCCCGCCGGCCCCGCCGCGCAGGGCCCGCCTCCCTGCGCGGGGCGGCGCCCAGACACAAAGGCGGCGGCGGCGGGGCGGGTCCCGGTGCGCGCCCGCGCTGCGCTCCGCGGCGGCGCAGGGGCGGAGCGGCGCGGCTCCGGGCGGGAGGGGGCGTGCCGCGGCCGCGCCCTCCCCGCGGTGCGGTGGGGAGCTGTGCGGTGCGATGCGCGCAGGCGGTGCCGCCCGTTCCCGCCCCGACGGGGCGCCCCGCGGCCGGAGCATCACCGGCGGGGCCGAGGCATCCCCGCGCTGCGGGGGCGGGGGGGACGCCAAAAAGCCATCGGTCCCGTTCCCCCTGGCCTTCCCCGGCTGCCGCACAGCGCCCTCCCGCCCTGCCCGCCCGCGGTCTCCCTCCTTTCCGTAAGGCAGGAGCCATTTTCTTCACTTTTGATAAGTTGCGGGGGCCGGGGCCGGTGGGGAGGGGCTCGCAGCCTCCTGGGAGCGGCGCGGGAAAGCGATGGGAGGTGGCTCAGCATCCCCGCCGCGGGACTGGGGAGTCGCAGGCCACAGGCTAAAACAGCAGTGGGGAAGACCTTGCAGGGGCATCCTCCCGCGGGTGGAGGCTGTCCTCCATCACCGGGGACATCCAGGCACTGTGGGAGGGAAAGGGACAAGCGCCTGGATGTCAGACCTCTGCTCCCCTTAGCTAACCTGCGTTGCACCTGGGAGCGATGCTGAGGACCTGTCAATTGTTGGGTTTTCTGCAGCTTCTCCCGGTGTTCTGCAGAGCAGTTGTTGCAGCTGGCAAGCGCAGGTGCTGCTCTGCCTGTTTGTTTTCACTCTTTGTTTCCAAATGCAGCAGAACTCTCAGCAGCAGCCATGGCCCCTGGCGTGTCCCGTTTGCTGGCCACCTCTGCCTCTCCCCCGTGCAGAGCTGTGCTTGCTGGGGCAGCCGCTGCCGAGCACGGCTCCTGGGCAGGCCGTGACAATGGCACGTGCTTTCCTCGGTGACAGGGTGGCTTCACAGCCTGCCTGCTCTGTGCTGTGTAAGGTCGTCACCTTGCTCTTCCAGCACCGCGGGGTCTGCCCGGCATCAGAGAGGAAAAGCCTTTAGCAGGAGCTGGAAGAGGATCACAGGAGGTTTATACCAGCAGTGAGTTCCCCATCCCTGTTCCACGTGGCTAATCCCTCGGTGCAGATAACCTCTCCCCATCGCTGATGCAGGAACGCCTGCTCTGGGGACAGGCCGGCCTGGGCAGCTCCCAGACTCTCCTGCTCTTGCCATCTCCAGAGTGGGAACTGAAATTTGGCCCAGAAAAGTTTTGCTCCACCAACATTTTTGTGCTGCTTGAAGCAGGTATTCACTAGTTTGAGTTCAGCAGTGAAATGGGGAGGGGTCTTCAATGTTAGCGTCTCCCTGTCCACTGCAGCCGGCCAGAGAGCACCTACAGCCTCCTCGGCTTCTGGCACGGCACCAGCTGGAGTCCTGCCTGCAGTACCCTTAGGGTTACCTGCAGGGAATGACCATGAAATAAAATATTCTTTCAGTAGAAACACATCACAGAAGAGAAGGAGCCTTTGCTGTTATAACCAGTTGCACATAAAACCGGTGCCAGCCGAATGCAGGTACGCTTCGGGTGCTGTGCACACCAGAGAAGGCAAACTGCAGTCTGCACAGGAGCGATGGGTACGGCAGGGACAGCTTCTGGTAGGCAGGTGATGGAAATTTGTCTCCCAGGAGATCCACTGTAGCATGAGATATGGGGTTTTTTGTTATAACGGGGAGTTGTTCTCCCTTCCTATATGTTCCTGAAAACCTCCAAGATTTTGCAGGGCAAAAAGACTTGCAGCTGGAAAAACCCTGGAAGAACCAAGTCCTTACCTACAAAGTACAAACAGATCTTTCTCCGAGGTAAAGACAAGTGTGGAGTGGGAGAAATGCACGGGGGAGCTGCAGAAGGGGTGGGTGGGAACCTTCTCCAGGGGGCAAAAACCCCGCAAGCCGGGGCCCGGGGAGGGCATGGCCAGGGCACGGTGTGGGAGGGAGGTTCAGCTCCGGGCTGGGCTTTGTCTCCTGCTTGACATTACTGCGATTCCCACCTGTGTCACCAGCCTGTCCCCTTACAGTCACCCTCCCTAAACTCCTGTCTTTTAGCAGCATCTGTGGAGCTCTCCCTGTGCCTCCTGTGCGTGTGGCCTTGGCAATGGTGGAATTAGGAGTACAGAGGGTTTTCTCTTCTCTGGCTTCAACCTTGTCAGTGACTAATCATTGAAATGGGCTACCGGGTTGGTTGTCGATGTAGAGGTGGGACTGCTCGGGGCAGATGCTGCAGAGGTGGCAGCCAGCGCAGGACCCCGGGTGTACAGTGGGAGGTGGGACCCAGCCCACCCCTGCCTGGGGCAGCGCGGGGGGAGCAGCTCTGTTTCAGAAGCCTGGGGCTGCAGCGTGGGACCTGCTTATCCTTCCCCGCAGCGAGATGGCCCAGAAGCAGCGAGGGAGCGACAGTTTCCGAATGGCAGCAGTACCTGTAACTCCAGCCATCCCAGCGCCTTTCCCTGTGTGCTCCTCAGAGAGAGAAAAAAATGCAGACACTCTCAAATGGCTGGGGACGGCTCGTGGCGCGGTTTGCTCCGCAAGACGGCGGGACTTGCTCTCCGTGCCTCCCTGCATTGCTGTCGCTGGCACAACAAGCCATGCTGGGTAGCTGCATCCAAACAGGCAAAAGCCGATTTAATGTAGTCTTGTATTTTTGCAAAGCTTTGCTGCGTGCCAGCAACCGCTGCACTGCCCGGTGCTGCGCAGCGAAGCGGCCGTGTGAGCAGTGAAGCCTCCTCTGGGACCAGGCAATCGCTAGCGAAGCAGCACCTGGTCAGGCTGGGCTGCGGCATCCCTCTGCGGGGGGACACGGGGGTGTGGGAGAGAAGCCCGATGCTGCTATTAACCGGTTATCGGTGTGTATGTGTTATCGCTCCTCTTTGTGAATAACGTTGAAGCGACTGAATACCATACAAAGAGCATCAGGGACCCTGAATCACTGCTGATCTTAAACCCCCGATTCCCTTAGTCTTACATGAGTTTGATAGTGCTTTCGCTTCCGCTAACTCCAGTGGAGATGTGACAAATGGGGCGAATAAAGAGCAGGCCAAAATAGTCACTTTCTGAAAAAATGTGGATCCTGGGTATATCCCTAAATGCTGCTTAATGCAAAACTGAAGTTGATTAGTTGAACAAGTCCATAGCCTGGGCTTCACCATGTGTACTTACATGTATTTTCACTGACATGCTTATAGAAATGGTCCCCCTCCATACTGATTTCTATTCATTTGTAGACCTGGCTAAGGAAAGTTTTAAAATAATGAAATTCCTTCAGCAAATTTTATAGGAAAGCTGGATGCATTCGTTGAGGGGGATCTGCAGGTTTGGGCTCACTAGTGTCTGCTGGAGTCACAGTAGCTGGGAAGACAGTGTGGTAAATCAGAGCACATCCTTAAGACTACTAACCCTGAAATAAACTTATTTTTTTCTTCTCATTTTTAAAGAGTCTGTAATATATAGAGAAGGAACAGTCATTAAGGACACAGTTCCTTATATTTAATAAATGGGGGTGCTACACAGCATTGAAAATTTTCCCTGTAGAAGTCCCATTGTATTTTTTTTTTTCCCTTCTGGTTGTACTAAGTCCTCTCAAGTGCTACTTTCTATATTCCCAGAAAACGACAATCTCCATTTCTGGAAGCTTTAATTTTAAGATTGAGAAGAGCAGATGAGTCATGGGCTGTTGTGGTATAGATGGATGCTGATTTTTATGTCACCTTTTAAGCAGGCCACAGTGGACAGTAACTAAAAATCCAGCTGGGTGCTGCGAGGTTGTAATGGTGGTTCCAGGTTGGGCGTGTAAGGGACCTGTCAGTGCACTGTTTGGCAAAAAGCATCAGTAACTTCAGAAAAGACATAAACTATCAGTAACGGATCTTCTTGGGAGACTTGGGGGAAAAAGAGAGCTGGGAGGGACAGGATGGGATGGGACAGGATGGGACGGGCAGGAGCATCCATGCCTGGGTCTGGAGTCGGCGCATCGCTGCACCGCCACCGCCGCTCCTGGCCTTCCCGTGAAAGGGATGGCAGACGTGTGTGGCTGGGAGGCAGCGGGCGCTTACCCGTTTTCTGGCATTTTGAAGAAAAAGGCCCTGAGGTCTCTCTGTCCGTGGAAAAAACTGGCGGGCAGAGTGATGGGGCCATGGCACGTCAGAAGAAGGAGCGGGTCTCAGGAACAGAATTTATATGAACTTTGCACTCTCCCGATTGTCACAGGATACTGTGTAGAGGTGTGAAAAAGTATGATTGAAATGGAAACCCAAAAAGCAGCCTACTACCAGACTCGGTCCCAAGTTTGCCTTGCGCAGCGCAGCTCTCCCTCCCAAGAGCAGGCTGCCACCCGGGTACGCACCCTCACTCTTGATCTCCAGTATGCGGTTGGGTTTTACCATTATCAATGAGCTATTGCAAAAGCTCTTGCATCAGGAGGACACCAAGAACTGTGTCAACACTTTGTGAGCTTTCCTCTCTTGCAGTGAGCTCTGACGGCAGGCTGTGGGTATGACAACCTTGTGAGGCTTTGTGAGGCTTCGGCAAGGGTCGATGTTAAAAATGGGTTGCAAGTGGAGAGAAGGAGCGAGGGACGATCGGTGCTGAGGGGCGGGGGAACTCGCTGGAATAGCTTTGGATATTTGCAGCCTGTAGTAGGTCAAAAAATTGAAATTACATTGGATCAGGTAAGGGGAAAAGTTAACTTTGCTGAAGTGTATGACATCAGCAGGTTATAACATCAAAAGTTATAACCCTTTTTCAAAACGGAACAACTTATTTCTTCTCCTTAATAGTGAAATTATTTAATCTATATTATCTGGAAGCACTTTAGAAACCTGTTATAAAATATAATGACCAGGCACCTTAAACTGCCCATCTTCCCTACCGGGAAAATTAAAACACCTCCGCGGGTCCCTGGAGGATCGTGCTCCTGGACTCAGCCCGCCACCCTCCCCAAGGGGTTTGCTGCCTGGGGGCTGCAGCCAGGACACGGCGGGGGGACCTGGCTGGACAGCGAACGGCCGCTCCCCACAGGAATTACCTGCTCCCGCACGCCCTGGGTCACTTCCCAGGTTATTTTCACCGTGAGCAGCTGAACCTCCACCCACTTGAGATTCGTTAGGAGAGGAGGCACGGTTGCATATCAACAATAAAGCAACAAAGTTCACCTGGGCTTTCTCGTCAGAAAGACAAAAGAAGCTGAGAGGAGCTGGGACAAGCCTGCATCTCCTGCTCTGTGACTCTTCCTGCAGGAGCCCACGGCCATGCCGGGGGGGGTTGGGGGGCTCGGGGGACCCATGGCTGCACACCCCCCACCCCCCCGGCAGAAGGGGCTGCAGAGGCTGCTACAACAGGGCTGGGGCAAAGCCCCACTCAGGCTGGCTCACAGCCACCCTGAAATGTCAGGCCAGAAGAGCGCCGAGGTAAGCCCAGACACTTATTCATTTCCTGATGTTGCAATCGCTTTCAGATTATATTTTCTCTAAATGTTAATATTGCAGGCAACATGCGGCGACGTTCGGTGCTGGCCATGGGGATCAGGGCTGTGGTCAGAAGAGTCACCAGTTCTCTCGCTTCTGTTCTGTTTTCCTCCAAACCGTGTACCTGTCTCCTAAGGTCTGTTGTTCAGGTGGTTCATAAAAGCCTTCGCTACCATTTAAATTCCACCCTGGAGAAGGCTGAGCTCTCTAGGTCGATCCAGCAAAAAGTATTTAAATGTCTGCTTCAAACTTAATTACAGCTGTCTCTCAAATCCATAATTTCATCTAAATTTGCCACAATTCATGCATGACTTTCCCTGTCAGAGCCGCCTGTATGAAGAGCAGATGAAGGTCATTCCTAACTCCGCTGCTAACATGGGGAAATTAGAATTGCTTTGATGCAGAGGCTTCCTACTAGTGTTTTCTGTCAGTGCTGGCAAAGTTGTGGGCTATTACATTTTTGCTGTACCTCTCATCAAAGCACACACACGGCGCTTTCCACCGAGCGCAGAGGGAAGAAAATTCGACTTCCCTCCTTTGCTGCAGTGGGCTGCACTCTGCAGCAAGCGTGTGTCAAAAATACATTGCAGATACTGCAGCAGTAACAAATACTCACCATGTGCTCCATTATATTTTCACAGAAACAGTCTGTGTTTATTCCCTGTTTCATATCCTTCTGACCTTTAAGATACTTGAATTCTTTCTACCTCTAAAATTAAAATATACGCCGTGTAGGCGAGGTGCTCGGGAGGGAGAGCTGCCAGCAGGCGCCCGCGCCGAGACCCCCGACAGCAGCTGCCCCCACTGCGGACAGGCTTCCAGCCCCAAAATGCTGCAGATCCCAATGGGCAAGAACAAATTAGTGGTAAATAATAATCCTGCGCCGGATACCGGATACGGACTGACACGGCAATAGGAGGGGAGACGGTGCCAGCTGTCCGGAGGATGCGGCGTGGAGGCAGGTCGCCCCACCAGCGGGAGCACGGCTTGCTCGCAGAACCTGCGGCGCGCTCTGCTTCGGGGTGCCGGGTATTTCGTGCCGCTCACAAGCGAGTACGTGGCGATGCACAGCCAGCTGGTGTGCAAAACAGCACGTGTGCAAGTGTGTGGAAGGAGGATTCATAAAGCTGCACTGAAAGAAATGCCGCAAAGGAGGACTCGATGGCAAGACCACCATGGTTGCAGAATACGTCCAAGGGCAAATATTTCTTCATAGACGTGAGCAATGTAAGCCATCTACCAGGAGATCCAGTTTACTGCTCCATAAAGGTTCACTGTTATGATCACTCTGGCTTTAAATGTCCCGGGAAACTGCAATTTTCACTCTCAGGACTCTGTTCATAACATACCTTTCATCATTTTTTTAAAAAACACATATTTTCCTGACATCCTCTTACTATTCACATCTATCAAAAATGCTCTAAATCATTTCTGGGATTCTGGGTATTTGGTAACTCGCCCTACTTTTCTATCTGTAGATGGGTTTTGAGTAGTTGCTGTGCACAGGTTTCTACTTCCCAGCAGGGCACCGCACTTCCAGGGACCCTCTGCGGGCAGGGGGAGAGGAGCCGGCAGCAGAAGGCAGCTGCAGCCTGGCAGGGCTCCCAAAACAGCATCACTGGGATATCTCAAAAAATAAAGCAGCCATTCATGCTCTGGTTTATTACTTCCTTATTATGGTCATTTTGCAGCAGGAATGATATTTGTGGCAATCAAATGTATACACAGTAAATGGCTCTGCAGTTACCAAAACCCTGAGCCTTCTTTTGGCATTTAATCAACCATAAAACAATTGATTTAATATCATATCCCTTGTATAAATGTACTAAAACCACAACAATAGGTGATGGTGGCACGAGTCTTTACGGACAACCTGTTAGCAGAAATACCAACTCGTCACTGGCACTGGGTTCTCCCTCGGCCAAGCACTTTTATGTCCCCGAGGGATTTCAGTGGGTTTATCTGCTCTATGCTGGAGAAGGGAGAACTAATAAATGCCGATCACTAGACCTGGATGGGGGGAAATACGCTGCCCATTGCAAATCCCATTTCTATGACCTTCGGTGGATCGTGCACAGGGCTTAGTCCAAAACAACTCATCCCATTTACCTTGATCTTTTTGACAAGGGACGATCACGCGGGCGGGACGTGGCTGGTGCTATCCCGGCACTGCTGCGGGGCAGCGCGGGGGCCGGGGCAGCGGGATGGACGGGTTGCGCTCCCGACTCCACGGGACTTGCAAAAGCAGTTTCCCAAATCAGATGCTCAGGACGATATTCCAGGAGATTTGGATACTCCTGGAAATACATTTTAGCAGAAGCTGTAAGAGATTTCTTTCCAAAGTGACGCTGGGTGGAGGCAGATCACCCAGGGAAGGAGGGCAGCCGGCAGGTGCCCCGGATTGCCCCTACTCTTGCTTCCCAAGCTCCACGCTCTGCATCCACGCTCTCCTTCCTCAACAGCCCACCCGTAGCTGCACTAGGAAAGTCCCATCACTCATTTCGCCAGGTTTTACCTGCCTGCTCGGGGAGGACACCATGAGCTGACGACACTGACGAGTGCACAGGTTTTATTGATTTTTTTTTTTTTAAACTCTACTGGAAGAGTTGAAGGTTGGTGGGGGCAGCTCTTGGCATCGACAGCCCCCCCGACTGCGAGCACAGGGCTGACCACGTCCGCAGCCCGCCTGTGCGCAGGCCAGCTCCCCCGAGACCAGCGGCCACATCCCCGTGGAGTTTAACGTGCATTAGATGGGAGTTTGAGTAAACTTTCATGTTTTTTGGTCTAATACCCTCTTAGCATTTAAAAATAGAGCTGTTACTAAGCAATGGCAGTAAGTAGAAAGCAAAGCCTATTGAGGATCGTTTCTGTGAACAGGTATTTTTCCCAGCCTAAGTACTGTAAACATTGTGGGTTGACAAATTATGAATCAGAGCCTGTGCTGCCGCTCTCCCATTATCCCTGAGAACAATAGCAGCAACCATCAGGAGCTGTTGATTTTCACTCTGGCTTTGAACACCTTGGTTTGCAGGTCAGATTTTCAAGTCTTTCCACATACTTTAACATCTTTTTAAAAAGAAAAAAAAAAAGTGAGATGACATTACCATATACTGGTGTAACCCCGCGGGACAAGAGCTGTGAGAAACATCCCTGGTCCTCAGGTTTGAAAGCAAAGTTCAGCCCTGAGCCGCCACCTCTGGGCGCCTATTATTGTCTGCCGCCCCGAGCACGTCCGTCTGTCCTGGCAGCCCCCCTCATCATCCAGGATGGGAACCCTCTTAGATTACAGCAGGTAGGAGCAGGGAGGTGACTCCAGCTTGGCGTTGGCATTGCTGCAGACATTTTATAGTCTGCATTGAAGTTATGGGGTGAGGAGAAGAGCGAGAATCTCATTTCCCAGGATGAGCTCAGCAGGATGCCGGCTGAGCGTGCAGGGGCAGGAGGACACGGACTGACGTTAAACCCAGTGATCAGCAGTAGGGCAGGGAAAGAAATCACGTCATGAGATGCAGAAGAGAAGTCCATTACTGCCAGGAGTTTCACGAACTCAGCTGAATATTTTTCATTGCTGTTTGATCTCTTTTTTTCAGCTGCCCTTTCTATTCCCGCTTAAGGAGATGAGCCAGGTGGGATTATCCAGCCAGAAGAAGATGCAGGCGGGGGTGAGCAGTGCTCAGAAACTGCTGCACGGGCTGCACCTTTGCAGCACTTAGTGCCCCACGTGGAGCCAAAACTTCAGGATGAAAACTGAATCTTTTAATCCTTAAGATTGCTTACCTCATTACTATCTTGTGGTTATTTGCTCAAGAGATCATATTTGTTTCAGAACCTCCTTTATGAGGAGTTCAGCAAGACTGGGTCCACCTTCAACGGTGGCAGGGTGGCTGTGGGCACGTCCTGCCCCTGATAAGAAATGTGCTGCGTCCAAAACCAGTCACAGTGATGCTTTGCCTGCAGCGGGGTGTGTTCAGAGATGTATCTCCTGGGGATAGATTCTCTTAAGAGTGGTCAGGCCTTGGAACAGGCTGCCCAGGGAAGTGGTGGAGTCCCCATCCCTGGAGGTATTTAAAAGACGTGTAGATGAGGCCCTTAGGGACATGGTGTAGTGGGCATGGGGGTGTTGGGTTGACGGTTGGACTCGATGATCTTAGAGGTCTTTTCCAACCTTAATGATTCCATGATTCTATGATTCTACTCTCAGATTTAATCATGGAGACCGATCTCAGCAGGGCTACTTCAGTTGTAAGCTCTAATTCAGGGCAGTACTTATGGGCTTAACTTTCCCAACATGCCAGAGGTTACTCGCCATCAGCAGACGTTTGTGTTGGGCTCAGACGAGGGAAGCCCAACGTGCCGGAGGTCCGGCACCGCTGCACCCACCCACCCACCTCTCCCTGCGGGGTCCCGGGCGCGGCGCTGGCACCCACCCGCCGCCCAGCCCCACCGGGGCATTCGCTCGGACATGTGCTCCCAACGGCAGCTTGGCTTGCCGGACCTTAAAAATGAGAGACGGTCATTTGTGATCGGAAACCCAGTCAAATCAGGTGCGCGTACTTGAAAAACAAAATGCATCCATGATGCTCTTCTGCTCAGGCACCCAGGGACAAGCACTGGCCAAGGAGCAGCTCTGCTCTCCTTTATGGCTGCGTGCTCCTATGCAACCACTGCCCACAATCCTGGAGTCCCACTGCTGCATCACAGGGGCTGCCGCAGTCCCCATCCGATGCGGGCGTCGGGGAGGGCTGCATGACCCTCAGCACCTGCAGCCCGACCCACCCCGCGCAATCCCTTTGCTATTCAGGAGAGCGCACAGGGCATTTTCTCACTGCAGTTGCAGAATGGGCAGGGAAAAGGCAGCTTTTTCAGCCCAATTGTTTCCGTGTGTGATATCAGTCTAAATTTCCATCATTCAGATGGTGCCATTGAATAAGAAAAATAAGGAGAAAAGGGAAAAATCATCGTAAGACAAGAGCTGGCAGAAAGGCACGCGTGCCTGCAACTGAGTGAATTTTGTGAACAATCCCTGGCCGCTCTCTTCAAGCCCCTGGGCTCCTCGGTGGCCCTGGCTGCAGTGGGGATGGGGAGGAGGAACGGGACGTGAGCCCCAGTGTCAGCGCAGCTCTGGTCGAACGCTGGCGCCTTGGTGACCTTTCCCTTCCTATGTAACATTGCAATCAAGTGTACTTAATGACTAACAGTGAGGGCTAAATAAAGCAGAAGCATTCAAGTTGCATCTGAATAGAAAAAGCCTAACCCAACATACTGAAATTAAAATTTTTAACAAAATTTTTATAATTACTGCGGTCAGTAAAGAAGTGTCTTGCTGTGAGAAGTAGGAAAATCCTTAACAGCATGCCTGTGAGCTGTCTACATGGGACCATGCCCATGGACGGGGATCTCCTTATGAGCAGGAGTTATGTGTATTTCGGCATCACACAACTCCCACCCTGGTGGGCTCCCCGCAGTCGTGCCCACGCTGCTGCCGGCTGTTCCAACGCCCATTTAAAAATTCAACACTGTTGTATCACTTTTCTGAAATACCAGTGATACCAGGATTTCTCCTGACACTGAAACTTTCTGCGTATTACAAATACTATTTTAATGCAACATGAACTGCTGTAAAAACTGCTTCGAAATGAAAACATGTGACCCCTAGCATTGAGGTTGCACTGTGAGCAGAGTGTCTGTCCTGGATGGGGACTTTAAAGCCGTTGCCCACAGACAGATGCTTCAAGAGTCCCCAGCATCGCACTGCTGCTGGGAGCTGCAATTCCGTATGGCAGCGTCCCCGTGCTGGAATTGCATTTGTGCTTTTACAGGCGTTCGAACATGGCAAGCATTTTGATCCAGCTTTTGCAATTCTCATACCTATTTACTGTTAAGGGCTCTTTGATGTGAATTCATCAATACCTGCATTCAAATTGGATGCACCCCCCCCCCCCCCATTTTCTCAAAAGGAGAATGGCAGATTATACTAAAGACCCATTGTTACTACGCCGAGTGATTTCATCCTATTTAAACAATGTCTTCGTGGCACTGAACCACAGATAGTACCTGCGCTGGGAGAGGGATTATGAGCGAGAGGGTGTCTGTGCCGTGGGGCTGGGACAGGCTCGTTTGGCACCTGATGCCGGGTGCTCGGTGTGTCCCAGCTCCCGTTGCAGCGGGGCAGTGCCCTGGGCCGCCGCAACTCAGCCCATGGGGACGTGCCTCCGTCCTGGCTGTGCCCACATCGAGGACACGGTGCGACTTTCGGCAGTGCCTTTTGTTGATACGCCAGCTAGCAGCCCTGACCTTGGAGGCTGTTGCAAAGAAATAACCTCTTCCCTGTTCCCAGGGACTGGAAAAATCGATTGTTTCAGACTGTCGGGTGGCACGGGCACTGCTGGCACTGCTTCACCTGCACAGAGCAAACCACCGCGGGGATGCGCTCGGCCAGCTCAGCACGCAGGGAGGGCAGGGGAGCTCCCCGTGGGGGCTGGGGACTGGCCGGGTGGGACAAGCAGCAGGATGGGGCAGAACTTGATTTACTCACAGTGCTGAACAAAGCATTAAAAGCGTGGTGAGATGTCCAGGTTTTAACAAATTATTTAGTTATATTATTTCATTTCTTACAGTGGGGAAAAATTGTAAGATTCATTATTGCACACACTAATTACTTTGGTTAAGTGTCAAACCTGCACAATGTAATGCTGTGTTTTCATATATTAAAGACATTAATTGCCAGGAAACAGTACGCCATGACTAATTCATTTTTTTTAAAAAAAGAAGAAGAAATCAATATTAAGTATTTTGACTATTAGGAGCTGAAGCAGCACAACACATCTGAAGTCAATGTTTCCCTACTGAGCTGTACTGGTTAAGGACTCAGGCTTAGCAATTGCATTATTGTTATCAAAAACTGTTATTGGCTCTGTGAATCATGTTACTGTCAGGTTACCGTGTACGAATTAATACAGTAATAACACCCAGAGCCCAGGAGAGCACAGCCGGAGCTGCGGTGGGCTGGATGCAGGATGCGGCCGTGCCTGCAGCCGAGGGGCTGAGCCCCCGGCCCCCTGCCCAGGGTCCGGTGGTGCAGTGCGGGGGGCCGGGGGCAGAGGCAACTGCAGCAGCAGTGAGTGGAAGCGATGCCTTTGCTTCTCCTTTGCTTCTCTTTGCCTTTCAACAAGTAAATTGTTGAAATCGGTAAGCGACTGTTAAATGAAAAGCAGGAGGCAAGCTTGATTGCGATAACAGAGAGTAAGGCAAAGGACAAAAGCAGTTACTTACTTTGTTCTTCTTTATGACCTACAGGTTCCCCTAATTCTTGACTCCTCGTACTCCTCTTGGTAACACATTAAAATAAAGCTTTTGCGCCGGTATGGTGACCTGGTCACTTTGGGAATTTAATCGCATATTTCAAGCGTCACTGTGAATTTCTAAACAAATGAAGTAAAAACTGATAGAGAGAAAACCAGCCTCTGCCCTGCAAAGCCTCGGGCTGGGCATGCCCAGCCCGCCCCGGCCCCTCCGTCAGAGCCAAGGGGAAGCCCTGCAGGAATGGAGTTTGCTTTAATAAAGGCACTGCAAACTGGAGCGATATTTCCCTGCTACATTAGAATAAGTTATAATGATTGTTACAAGAAAAGCAGCCGCCTGGGTACAGAATATATTCATAATAAAATAAAGTATCTCATTGGATCAAATCTCTTGCCGACATCCGATATTCAAATTTTACTTAATGATGTTTCTGTGGAAGGGACACAAACCCCCTGTCCCCCCGTGCCGCCCCGTCCCTGTCCCTGCAGGCAGCTGCCCGTGCCCCCCGGGCAGCACGAGCTCCCCTCCTGCCCTCCTGGCTCTCAGCAAGGTGCCACAGGAGCATGGCGGCATTTTTTCCTCTGCTCGTAATAAACGCAGTACTTCTTCACCCGTAGTCAGCCTGTGGCTGCGCTGACAACCCCCCCGGGCTCCTCTCCCCCAGCACACAGCCCGGTCCTGCCCCCGATCCGAGCCTGGCATCACAGCCCGGGCCTGTTGGATACAGCTCGAACCAGAATTTCCATTTCTTTCATGAAATGCTTCGTGCTCAGCAGGAACCTGCCATAGGCAGTGGCCAAGCCTTTTTATTTTCTTCCCTCAAAGCCCCTCCTGAAACATTTTTGCTGCGCTATCTGGGAGCTATTTCAGAGGAGCTCTGTTGCCCCTGTACCCTGAGACCACCCGCCCTCCCCCTGACCGCTTGTCCCCACACCGTCCTGCCTGTCCCTTGCTGCCCCGTGTCTGTCTGACCGTGCAGCCGCCGGGCAGGACCCACCACATCGGGTCTCGCTTATACAGCAGTTGAGGCAATGCAGGGCGGGTTTCTGGACGCTGCATGAACACATATATTGTTCATAATATTATGTATTGAACATAATCACAGAGCATCTCCAAAGCCTGTGCAAATCTGCTGGCGGAGCCTGGGCAGACAATGAAGATGCTTTTCCTCTCCAGCAACACAGAGGAGTGGGAGCTCTTCGCTTCCGACTGCTTTTTCAGCAGTTCCCTCTTCGTGGGTCCGGAGCTGGCCAGATGCTCCCGGGGAGCAGCGCGTCCCCAGACTGGGGGAAATAACCATACATTCAGTTTTCACCCAAGCTTCTTGTGCAAATAACTGCTTAATGATCATCTCCACTGAAGACTGCAGTATGTAAGTAGCATTTCATACCCCATAAAATCAAAGTCTCACTTCGTTTAATAGTGTCATTTTTTATAAGCCATAAACGGCTGTGCTTGCTGCAGACTCCTCAGCAGCGTGCCGTACAGCCCACGGCCGGCCCCGCAGTCCCCTGCCACCGAGAGACAAGCAGCTCTGAATGGGAAAACCCCAGTTCTGCGGTGGGTGGCATTTTTCGAGACACCAAAAGCACATACATTTCCTGGGAAGTGCCTGGGTTTAAGTCATGGAAGCAGTTTTGGAAACTCATGGCTATAGACAGTCGAGTATCAGCTAATAAAGGGATGTCAGCTGAGAACAGATTTTAGAGAATATTAAATATCACAGGTTGGCACCAAAAGGTGCTGAGACTCGAAGGATACCCGTTCCACAGTCAAAGTGGAATAACAATTTCTGTCTGTGTGCAGAGCTGTTCTCCCCGTGCTCATTTCCCCTTCTTATTCATTTTTCTTTCCTATACACATTCTTTGTTAGTCAGATGGTGAAGGACAGTCAGATAAATGTAAGAAAAAGAGCATATTTGAGGATAATTTTGTGCCTTGTCAACCTCTTCCATGATGATTAGGAAGGAGTTTTGGACAAGATGCAGAGTGAGTTATGTCTGCAGCCAGAGAATAAAAATGATACCTCGGGTAGACTTTTCTTTCGACGGTGATGATGAGAGGGTCATTGTTCTTCCAGGAAAGAGTGGTTCACGGGTCCTTGCTCAAATTCAATTGCACATTTTCTGCTGCCTTAATTTTCTGCTACTGATTAAGCTGAACATTGCCTGAAAGTCTGGAATAGTAGAGAGAGTCTTACACTTCCCCGTCACTCCCGCATCTTCCCCACGCAGCAGCGGAAGCAGCAATTTTAGGATTTTCAGATCTTAAGGGAAGTAAGCCCTTTTTTTCCCTACAGTTTCTCCATACAATCCCTGACATCAGAACTTTCCAAGAGGATCAAATTTTAATTCTTAATCATAACAGCCTGGATAATTGACCCAGACAGCTCTTCAGTTGCTTCCCTTATTGGTACAGTCTGCTCCCACTGTGCTGGTGCTTCCCAACGTTCGACTCATTTTCCAAAACTTAGCCAGTAAGATGAAAAATCTGAAGTGGTTTTTTTCATCTTTGACTTGGATTTTTTAGGAAGCTGGGAAGAGACTCAGCTCCCCAAACTTTAGCCATCTAGAAGTCAAACATCTAACAAACTACCCTCTACAACAGAGGAGCAAACATCTCCAGGGAGTTCATCCCCACCCGGAACAAGTGTCTGTCGGCTCCTCGGGGCCCCGTTCCTCCCTGCTGACCGCAGGGCAGACTGGGTGGTTTGGGCAACCTGCCTGGCTTCGACAGCTACGTTGAGTGGAGCTGAATCTTCTCCCTGGCTGTTTCCAGGCACCTCTGACACCTTTGAGTGCGGATCCCCAGCACTTGATGCTTTAATGCAGCTGCTGCAAGCAGTGCATGTGCTGTTTCATCAGACTTCTTTAATTTCATGGGTCGCAATATCTCTGTAAAAAGCCACAAGCAGCACTGGTAGAGATGTAGAATACATGAAACTGAAAACAAGACTAAGAGAAATTGGAAAAATATCTGTACTTTTCCCACAAAGTATCAGATACATGAGAACTGGGGTTTAAATCCTTGTTAGCTGAAGTAGCTCTCCTGAATCCCTTATTGATTTATGGCAGCTCAGATTTTTGCACTGTGTCTTTATGACTAGACTTAGGATAAAGTCTCTTCTCACAACAATCACTATCACAGCCAGAGTTAGAATAGGGAGAAAATATCATCAAATACAATAGCTGACATTTTCAATTAACCAAGACTTTGCAGAGGAAGAAAGCAGCTTAGAATTGATAGGTCTGCTAGAGAAAATGGGAAAAAAAGTACAGCTCCTGGTAATAAAAATTGTAAGATGCAGCTGGAGAAGCCCAGGTATTAAAAATAAGTGTCATACATTAAAATTATCAAAAGGAATGACAGATTTGTCCATACTCCATGCTCTTTTGTGTCAAAATATTCACGCACAGAAGTATAAAAACAGTCGCTTTCCCTAACACATATAGCTTTCTATAGTGAAACAGCCATGCACAGCCATAGCCTTGGTGGTATAAAATGGTGCAGCTCAGCTGATCTCAACGGCTCTTTGGAAGTGAATAACACCTCAGTCTCTTTTCACTTTTAGCAGCAGGATTTCTGGCACTCAGTTAAATTGAGGTATTCAGATTGCGACCATAATTAGGTAACTTCAGGAACCATATGTGCAAGGCTATACACCAGCTAAATGTAATTGCTTTACTGTTCTGAAAGAGCAATATATGACTTGTATTAGGTTACTAAATTATTAAATATAGTATACTGACTCAGTTTAGTGCAGGTAAAGGGGTAAAGAAGAATGAAGGGATGAGCAAATGACTCAACTCTCAGATTCTTCCATCTCCTTTTTTTGCAAACCAGACGGGGTGGGGGGGATTGGCATCTAAAAAGTCCCTGAGTTCAACTTATGGGCTTCAAAAGTTAGATGGGATGACCCTAATTCATTAAGACTCTTAAGCCCTTCTGCTTCGTTACAAAGAAGTTCATGATTTGAGAAAAAGGAACAGGGTCAAGACACAGGGAAACGTGGGGGTGACCTCTTTGTCAAAAACATGTTGCTTCCTGAGAAATCGCTGTGGGATGGGAGCCAGAGCCATTGCCACCTCCAGCCCGAGGGTGGCAGGGGAGCACAGGAGTCACGCGGGGTGCTTCGCCGGCCGAGCAGGGGAAGGGTCTGCTGCCTCGCAGGGAGGGGTCATCAGACGTCAGGATGGTGTCCCACAGGCAACCATCAGAAAAACCAACTCCTGGCTGGAGACTGCCAGCCACAGCCTGTGTAAAGAGTGGAGTTGAAACAAGTGATGTCTTAAAAGCAGACCTATTTTTTTGAGAAGTTGCACTGTGCTCTGCTTTCCTAGCAGTCCCCGTTTGATGAATTTCTCTTCAAGTAGAAAACCAAGCAACAAAAGAATTCAAAACTTCCATTAAAGTTTGCTGCCAGATACATAATTTAGCATACCGGTTCACAGAGTGCACATGCGCCCACGGTGAAGTTAACGTGCCCCTACAGAGCAGACCTTCTTCCTCCCAAACTACAGTTCCCTCATGACAGGTTAAATTTATCATAAAGCTGGCCTCAAAGTGCTGAAATACTTGAAGACCACAGAGTGTCAGTCTGTCCCAGGAGACCACTAACGTCCACTGATGGACCACACATCCTCCTTTAATCCCAGTGCCCGTGAGGAGTTCACACTTGTTTGGGATTCAGGTCGCTGCTCTGAATTATGGATTCAGTGTGAAACAGCTGAAAGGCAGCAAGCCCAGCCCGACATGCATCCTCTGCTTTCCGAACGATAGTTTAAGGGCAGACAGCTAACTCTATAAACCCACGATACAGAAAAGGATGATGAGGGCGACTTTGCTGCAGTCAGCCCTGCCCCAGCAATGGGTCAGGACTCTCTGATTTTCAGCATTTATTTTTATATCCTGATTTTCTGTGTTTCCAAGGACCTGGGCAGCCTGCTGCATGTGACCCTGCTTCGAGCAGGGCCTTGGGCTGGACCATCCACAGAGGTCCCTGCCCCCTCAGCCATCCGGCAACGCTGTGATTGCTGCAACTCGGCTCACAACATGGTTCTTGTGACAGAGCCATAGGAAGGGTAAGCAGGGCATGAGTGCCTTTCTCCCCAACAGACCTTTTCACTGAAAACCCTGCCACTTAGTAGAAAAAAAAAATCTTTAGAAACAGTTGGATTTTCCCCAACGCTGTATGACACAAGGCTAAAAAGCCAACTGTGCATAAGAAACCACATGCTGAAGAAATCATTAGCTGTTAGGAGACAAACACGTTTTAGTCTTTCTTAAAGGAATAATAATGTTGTGCTATAGCCATGAAGGACAACTCAGGGAAGTTAAGTGCCCTGGTACTGTATGCTGTATCAGGCAGAGATATCAAAAAGTTAACTTAAAAGTAAGCAAAGTGCAATGTGTGTCTTTTGTTGCAGAGCATCGTGCATCATTGCAATATCCAAACCACCACTAACGCTCTAGTGTTTATCTGGATGGAAACCAACAACCCAAGACAGCCAGCCCACAGTCCAAAAATTCCTGGAAGATGCTTTACTTGGAACCCAAAACCCCGCCAAGCTGTGGTGCCCTGGCAAAAAGGAGGATATAGTGTGGGCAATTGAGGGTTGAAGAGAGCTGAACTTATGTGGGGAGTGAGATGGAAAAGCGTGGGTATCTCAAGAAGCCCCTGCCAGGCCTTCTGCACAGGCTCCCAAGCATTAAACATGTGCAGCAAGGAAGTACTGCCATCTTCTTGCTGACCAAAGTGTCCTCTGATGAATTGTTGCTGCCTTTGACAAATTATTCAGGAATTCCACGTTCATTTTCTGAGTAACTTCATGAACATCAGCATAATACTCAGTATATAATTAACTGAACAACAGTTTCCATCAGTGAAACTGTTGGTGCTGGATCTCAAATACATATGTCGCATTTCAGCCTCCCATCTGTCCTGGTTTTGGCTGGGATAGAGTTAATTTTCTTCCTAGTAACTGGTATAGTGCTATGTTTTGGATTTAGGATGAGAATAATGTTGGTAACACGCTGATATTTTAGTTGTTGCTGAGCAGTGTTTACACTTGGTCAAGGACTTTTCAGCTTCCCATGCTCTGCCAGGTGCACAAGAAGCTGGGAGGGGGCACAGCCAGGACAGCTGACCCAACTGACCAACGGCGTATTCCATACCATGTGACGTCATGCTCAGTATATAAACTAGGGGGAGTTGGCTGGGGGGCAGCGATTGCTGCCTGGGGACTGGCTGGGCATCGGTCGGCGGGTGGTGAGCAGTTGCATCACTTGTTTTCCCTGGGTTTTGTTCCTCCCTCTCTCCCTCTCTCTCATTGTTTTCCTTTTCATTACAATATTATTATTAACATCATCATCATCATCATCATCATTATTATTATTATTATTATTATTACTATTATAATATTTTATTTCAATTATTAAACTGTTCTTATCTCAACCCCTGAGTTTTCTTACTTCTGATCTTCAGATTCTCTCCCCATCCCACTGGGGTGGGAGGTTGGGTGAGCGGCTGCGTGGTGCTTGGTTGCCGACTGGGGTTAAACCGCAACACTACCGCAGGGCAGGTGACCTTCCCGAAAAGCAGCCACTCCGTGCTGAGACCCAGCAGCCGCGCACACCGCTGGTCCTGCTGGAGAGCGGCTTTCCAGCCTGCGGCCGCGCTCATGCCCGAAGTGAGAGGCAGGTGCTGACCATGCTGCCAAGGCACCACCGCTTCCTGATTTTCCATCTTAATTTGTTTGCCCATGGTCCTTCTGAAGCCTGTACTCCATGCAACCTCTGCAGCAGTTTTCTCCCTCCTGCCCTCTTTCCTGCACGAAGCTCACGTCACAGCCCATCACCAAAAGCTCATTTTCTCCATCAATGAGTCATCGTCCTTCTCGCATTGCCTGAGGAGTGACCGACCTTCTGCACAGGGGGACGAAAGGACAAAACAGAGTAAGAAAACCTGGGCAGGGGTGAAAGCCTACAGTTCCTGCACTACTCGGGTGCCCAAGGATGAATTACCAAGTGCTCAGCGGTCAGCTGCCCACCTCCCCAAAGTGAGGGCATTGCGTAGCCAGGCTGTCCTGAGGTGGGAGCGCAGTGGGGTGGTGGTTCATCCCCAGGCATAGCTTTTCCCAGTGTGTTGATGCAGGGGTGGGAGCGAGCACACAGGCGGCATGTGCATGCGGCGAGGACATGGGGGTGATGCACCGTGCTGGCTGGGCAGCAGCTATGTCAGTCCTCTGTCATGTACCAAAAAATTGGCTGAATTGATTAAAAAGCTGGGTGGAAGATGACGCCTTCCTCTCTGAGTTCATCTTCCAGTAGTTTCCATAGCACAGCCCAATTAAGTGTTTCTGTACTCAGATGCTGCTTTGATCCAACCGCCTTTGCTGCATTTTTCATTGCCCCGACGAGCCTCCGGAGCTGCTGTCGGGGCTGGCTTGCGCAGACACGGCTGCTCGCTGCCTGGCCAGAGGCCCATGGGCAGCTCTCCCCATGAGCAGGAGAAGGGCTTTGATGGCCTGGTGGGATCCCCATCTCCCTTGGCTCATCCCCATCCATCGAGGGTGCTGCTCTGTTTCTCTGTATGAAGCTCCGTGTATTTTCCTTCCCTTCCACAGAGGATGCAGCTCTACATTATTTATAACTAACCTTTCTTGTCCATGCTCTAGGACAGACACAGTGAAAAACTTAACTTAAAAAATTTATTTTCTTCAGGAAAAAATAGCAAGTGAATATGAAAAGAGATCATCTCTTGCATTAGCTGCTCCATGTTCCCAACCCGCCACAGGGCACGCGCCATGCACATATCCTAGCCAAGGGGGGGAAGTGGCTGGGGAGTACAAAGAGTGTGAAGCCTCATTTTTCATCTCCTTTTACATTTACACAGGTTTTTTTACATAGTTCCATCTCAGGGCACTGCAACCTCTGTAAATAAGGGACCGAATCCTCCAGTGCTCCGGCAAAGCTCTCCCCATCCTGCCTTGGGAAGGAGGGAGGCTTGAGCCTGGTCCCTTGGGGTGACGCCTCCATCATGAGTGAAACGATGTTTTCAGGAGGGTTGATCTGTGCTCACCTGTGGTGCCCATCCGCGAGACTTGGGTTTCACAGAGAAGGCCCTGGTGGTTCATAGAGAAGGCCCTGGTGGTTCACAGAGAAGGCCCTGGTGGTTCACAGAGAAGGTCCTGGTGGCTCACAGCACATCCAAACACCAGGCTCCAGGTACCGGGCTCCACCCATCGGGCCAGGCGGGTGATTTCTGAAGACCAAGCTTCTGCCAGGATGTCGCAGGTGTAAAGCTGCCAACAGCTGCAGCAGATGTTGTGGTCGCTGCCAACAGTTTTTAGTTGAATGGCACCGAGTTTTCCATCTCCTTCCTGCCCCTCAGCTTCTCCCGTGCTCTCCTGCCCTCCCACTCCATCAGCTGGGGCACTGTGTAGAGCATAACCTTCACCAAGTGAGGACGGGCTCCTAAAATTTCATTCCCACCCTAGATGTGACAGGTAGCTCCACTGCAGTGCAGTGCTGAGTACTGCAGGTAATCATCACTTCTACAGCTTTCCCAAATGCAACTCCGTTTCATGAGGCAAAACAAGTACAAGCTTGTACCCCCAGGCCAGGCAGCTGACGTGAGCCTTCTGGTGTATTTTGGACCCTTGAGATCATGACCCTTTGGTGGGGAACTGCTGGTGCAGTCAGACACGTGTCTTGCCTGGAGGATGTTAGCCGTGTCTCCACGGGCCGTTGCAAGCAGATGTAAGATCCCATGTCACCTGCAGGTAAGAATCCACAAGTCCTGTTAGTGCAATGCGTCCTGTTGAGTGGCTCTTCGCTGTCCTCTTCTCGACAGAGGTGGGAGTGGTGGCAGCTCTTCAGTGCTCATGTGAACACCCCCATGTACAATGCCTTCCCCTCAGGTGGGGGAAACTTGAAAGGGCTATTTGGAGAGGCGTGTCTCTAGAACCTATCCTGATGCACTGGCTTTGGTGATCGTGTTTCTGGTCAGCCTTGACAAGAGAAATGTCATCTGTAGCTCCAGAACCGTTCCTGGGTGTTTTCCAATTCAATTTTTTCCCCCTAATTTTTGACACAAAACACTTGTTCTTCATCTCCAAATGATCAAGGTGGTCTTTCTCCCTTCTTGCCCATATGAGGACAGCCTGTTATAAATCTGAGCTTTCTTACACAAGGGGTAACCTAAAATCCTATTGGTGTTTATAGAGCAAAATAATGCAACCAGCACATACATAAGGCAGTAACTCTAGCAGCTCAGGATATTTAATTATCGCCTAGTTTCATATCCATGAGCATCTTTGGAAGAGCCCTGGTCACTCTTCTCTCTTCTAGCTGTTCACCCAATCCTCCTCTGCACGACTTTGGCCAGGCTGGGACAGCAGCTGGATTAAATCTCATGGCAGGACAACGTGGCCGGATCCCGCAAAAGAGACACTCATAGCTGCACAGTGAAAGGATGACTCCACGAGACCCCCTCCAAGCAAGGGTTCTCCTCAGTGAAGTTCTGGAGGTCTATGGTGGATGTGCTATGAGGGCACACTATGGAGCTGGAGGAGGTGCTCACAGCTGTCCACGGCAGCACGGGCAGCGCTCGGGGCCGGCACAAGCAGTAGGAAGGAGAAGCACTCACAAAAATGTCTAAGCAAAACATATTGCTCCTGGACCTGCCACTTACTTTGATAACAAGCCCATGGAGAGAGAGATCATGCACACTTATTGCTTTTGTATGCACACAGTCTAAGATCCTACTCTCAGGAATCTTTGTGGTCTTACATGCAATCAGAGTGAACAGCAAGGTTTCCCAGAATGAACCTATGAATAGGACATTACTGACCCTACGTTTTCATCACATCAAAGCAGCATCCCCACACATCTGCGGGAGAGAGAGCCTCCAGAACAGCCTCAGTGCTCACAGGAGGGTGGTGGGTGGAAAGCAGGGCACGCCGGTGGTTGGGGAGCTGACATGGGTGGTGTGTGCTTGCAGGGCTGTGAGACCTGGGGACATCCCCGGGTCTGCAGGTGCCTGTGCCAGCACTTGCCCTGCCAGTGAGGAGCATAAGGACCAAACGGTCAACTATTTCCAACTTACATTTGCTTTTGCATTACATAAATACTTGGAGGGAAAAACCCATACTGGCTTTCGGAGCAGACAAACTCCCAACCCCACAGCCCCAGGGAGCACCCAGGAGCAGGCAAGCTCCTCTTCTCCTCCCCTTTCTTTTCCCAGAGAACAGCTTTTGGTGACCTGGCAAGGGTATTTTCGCATTTACCATAATCTTTGCAATGGCAGTGAATTAACCTTTTTCTGATGCTCAGACTTGAATCAGCAAATGAAACAGCTTTGCTAAGTCAAGCTCCTGCGAAGGCAAACATTGGTGTCAAGAGAGCAGGTGAGACTCCCTCGGAGAGTGAGCTCACGACCACGGGGACAGAAACCTAAGCCTAGAAGGCCAGACTAAGAAAAGCATTACCCATTAACAAGTAAAAATGCGTTTTGCATCTTGCTGAAGCACTACGGTGTTGGTTGCCCTCTCACACCAGCTGTGCAGGATTTCCTGGACTCAAGTGGAGTTATCCCTAGTTTATACAATGCCACTACACAGCAGCATCCCTCTCTATAGCCTGTTTGTACAAATAACATGTAGACTCTGAAACTGCGTATTCTGTAGCAGGGCAAAGGCATTAAGATCAGAATGTGAAAAATAAAATGAAAAATATAACCAAAGTAGAGTAACAGCAGCAAAATCATACTGGATCGTGTTGGACTGTACTTATGGTATTTGATATTTACTGTATTTAATATTCCAAAATGACCACATTGTCAGTAGCATACGACCAGCAGCAAACTAACAGCCATGAAGGCAGGAAACGAGAGCACTAAGGTTTCAGCAGTAGAGCCAGGCAAGCACCAGTGCACTCAGTAACTCTGTTTACTCACATTTGAAATGAACTGTTTGCAAGCTGCAGGACGGTGAGGTTAGCGATGGAAACAGGCGCAGAGCCGAGCCGGAGCACACCCGTGCAGGCGGCATGACCGGGCCTGCGCTTCCCAGGAGGTTTTACAGCTCCTGGACCTCGGCAGCTCGAGGTCTGCGTAAGGAGTTGCACTCCTTAAAAGCAAAAGCATGCAAGTAATTAAAAAATGCAAACTACTGCCAGAGTACCAGGAAAGCAATGCTAGAGTCTTGTTTCACAGTGAAACTGCCTGAAGGCACTTCCATGCACATACGACGAGAGTTACACTCCACTTTCCACCCAGAAAGCTCAGGGGCTTCTTCTCTCGCTTACTGACAGCAAGTTTCCTGAAGCACCTTGCATAATCTTTTTTTTTTCACGGTGGGCTTGAAGTACCAACTTCTTATATTTCTGATCAAGGAAGGAAGATCTTAAAAATACTCTGCTTAGACGTATCAGGGACCTCAATCTGTTTGTTCCTGGCTTTGCGTTAGGGCCTCTGGGGAGCCGTATGCTTTTACAAGCTCTAAGTCTTTAATTGAAAAGTAAAACAAAGCCCGATTTCAGGGGGAGCAGATGCAATGCCTCTCTCCCCGCCTCTGCAGCTCGGTGTGCGGCATTACTGACATGCCATTTCCAGGCTTCCTGGGCAGCTCCCAACAGCCTCAGATCACATGAAAATCAAAATGCCCCAACAAAATAAGACAACCCCAAAACCCAGACCCAAAAACTCACACAGCAAAGACCCTACATCAGTTTCTGCCTCTTACACCCCATGCGCAAGGGCTGGTCCCGTCAGCAGAGCATCACGACACAGCATTTGCAGATCGAGCTCCTGCCGGCACCTTTCATGACTTGCTGGGCCCCTTTGGGACCGTTTCGGGGGGACAGAGAGGACCCAGCCCCTACGACCCCGCTCCTGCGGTACCAAATCAGGGTGAGGAGCTGCCCCCTCGCCCCTTCCCCCAGGGCTGGTGCCCACTGATCGCACCTCCATCCCCTCGCACGCCCTGGCAAAAGCTGCAGCAAAACTAGGGCTCCCCAAACCTCTTGCGCCCTTCAAGGCACCCCGGCACCGGCGTCTGGCTTACCACAGGCAGAAAGCGCATCTCTTCCCTCCCAAGGAGAAGCCCTGTCCACCTCCTCTCTTAACGGCAGCTCCTTGATGCCGGGCAGTGGAGCATCCTTCGGGCAGCAGCTCCCTCAGCGCAGGGTCTGGCGATGGCGAGCCGTCACGCCCCCGTTTCGGCGTGCAGCCCAGCTTTTGGGGAGCAGAGACGGCCCCCGCTGCTGGCTGGGCTGGGGAGCGGGGTTTGCAAGGAGCGCCTGCGACAAGCAAACTCCTCCAGCTGCCCAGAAGCGAGGGCGGCTTGAAAAGCTGCCTGGAAATGATTGTGGTACACAAAACGTTTCAATAAGGGCTGTGAAAGCCTGGCGCCGTATCTCCTGCCCTCCGCCGGGAATGCATGACAGATTCTAACATAAGCCAGCATACAAAAATAAGCAGACGACAACACTCCAGAGATCTCTAGTCTCCCTTAATTACAGTTATAAAGGTAAAATCAAGTAGACATCGAGCTCATGCTTGATTTAAACATAACATCAAAAGTGGAGAACAAAGGAAATGGTCTCTTAGTTTACTGCATTTAGCCATTTATTGACAGCTTTAACACATTCCTGTATTTGCTTTGCCTTTGTGCCAATGGTGACACGTTCCTGCTCCTCCAGGATTGCTTTTGCCCTGTGGACAAAACCACAAGGTTTTCAAGGAGCGTTTCGCCCCTCTCTGCAGCCCCAAAGCTGGGGGCTGCACCTACACCAGTGCCCCATGCCTGGGTGCCCATCGGTTGGGCTCACATCAAGGCACCCCATGGGGACACATTTGCAAGGGCCCGAGGAGGCACGTCCCAGGGGCCGGTGCTGCCGTGTCCCAGCGGGATGGTTGGGGTAGGGGGTGCGGGGGGCACCCTGGCCCCACAGCAGGGCTGGGGGTGGCTCTGTGCCACAGACTGGGATGCACTGGGATGCGCTGTCCCTCTGGGGAATGCGGTAGCCATGGGAACGCGGCGGGTTTAGATGCCAGCTGGGCTTTGTCTTACTACCACCCCGGTCGTCCACTGCCACTCAAGGAACTGCTCTTCAAGCGGCTCAGCGAAATGTCAGGAGGATGCTGTAACCCTGCATGATGGGATGGACACACAGACACAACGGGATGGACAGACAGACACTGTGGGATGGACACGCAAAACCCAAATCCTCTGTCTGTGCACTCATCGCGCCCGCTGCCTGTAGCCGCCTTCACCAGCTCTTGGGATGCTACCACCTCCCAGCCTTGGGCTGGCAGAGAGGCAAGGTCCTGAGGCCGCCTGGTCAGAGCCAAGGGAGGGTCCCTGAGGGAACGGGAAGGACCGGCAGAGAGGAAAGCAGATGTACACACACAAACCAAGGCTGAAAACACAGCACCCATCAGCATCTCCTGGCAGAGCCTGAACCGCCGGGACGTGCTGCTTGCACATTTGGCGCTTTAATGGGGTCCAACAGCAGAAGTGTTAGCACGAAGATAGGGTGAGAGAAGGAAAAAGCCAGAGGAGCAGAAAGGGAAAGCACAGGGGAAGAAAAAAAGAGAAGTAGCTACGGAGATGTTATGCAGCCAGGATACCTGAAGGGACACTGGAGTTGATAACTAAGGTCTATATAGAAACTCTCAAGGCAGCTGGTTTATGATTTCTGGACAGTATCCTTCACCACAAGATGTTCTGGAGCTTTATCACTCCTAAACTCAGCCAAGCACAGATGACTTCTGCAAAGGGATCAGTTCTGAGCAGCACCCAGTGCTGCACGGGCTGTTGCCCCGAAGGGATGGGGCTTTGGTCTTCCCAGGGACACAGAAAAGCTCTTTCATAGGACAAGTCCCTGCTAAGTTAAACAAACCTTTACGTCTCCTAATGAAAGGCCCTTTGGAGCCTCCAGCCCGGCCCTGCAAAGGGGTGGCAGTGGGATGGACAGGGTAGGCAGCTCTCCCCAACCCTGGGGGTCACTGTCCTCAGGTGACTATCGTTGCAAAAAAGTTCCCTGCAAGGAAAGGAATATTTTCTTCACCTCTACCTAAATTTGGCTGCAAGTTTTAAAAGCACTAAGTGGCCCCAACAGAGCCTTAATTTGTTATTTTGATGAGCAAGCTTGGTGTAGTTTCCCCCAAGACTGTCTACCAGCTGGCGAATGCTTGTGCTCGAGATTCAGAAAGCTCTGGGTGTAGAATTCATGTCCTACAGAGAGAAGTCTACTTATTCATAAGAAATGTAGGTACTGCCTCAAAAACCATCTCTTCACCTTGGCATTGCTGAAAAATGAGAGATGTGAGCTCAGATACAAGGTGTAGCAAATGTATTCCTTAGAAACCCCACAGCTGGAGAGATGACAGTGTCCTTCAAAACTTGCTCCCTACCACACTGCTGCCTCGGGAAACCGTGGGGGCTGACATCTAACTGCATTTAAATCCCTCCGTTTGTTTTTTTTTTTTGCTTTAAATCTCACTTGGTTCCCTCTTAGGCTGCCAGATGACAGCCACTGCATTCCTGGAGCAGAGTCAGACCTTCAAGGTTTCCAAAGAACAAAAAAGCGCCAAAGTGAAGGGATCCAGAACGCATTTGGATGGGAGGGGGAGTGTTTCCGATCGCATGAAAGCAAAACATGCCCTTTTTACCTCTTTTTTTTACATTGAGAGAGCAGGAGTTGTCCACTGTGTTGGACCCACAGATGATCTCTGTCAGTAGCTAAAGACCAGGAGGTCCACGACAGCAGCAGCATCTTCTTCACGAGACACGACTACGTGCAGCGGGGTGTGATTTGTGTTCAGGCTGTTTCAAACTCTCCATTTATTTTTTGCCACTGATACTGAAAGAGCTGACAGGAAGGCAGGTTTGTTAAAATTCAGCTCAGACCATCCTCCCTGACAACTGAGGGAGAAAAGTTAGGCTGGAAAACCTCCACGCCACTGAATCATTTGCCTCCCTGTGTTGCAGAAGGGGCTCTCCTGCAGGAGAAACATCTTTCCTTTAAATGAGCAGAGAACAAGCAGAAAAAAATCACAGACATCCTTTGTGATAAATATCATAACAAGAGGAGAAAGACATGAACTCCTTAGTTTTCCCTTTATAGGTCCCATTAAAGGCATGTGGCTGCACAGGTTTGCTCCCATTTCGGAGGGTGCTCGGTCCTAGGAGAGGCCAAGTGCACGGGCTTGGCTCCAAATCCCGCAGAATTAATTGCAACACTAATTTCCTTCAACAGACCATGGATGAGGTGCATGGGAAAGTCAATGGTGGAAAGGACACGATGCACACACAAACAGGGATAAATGCCCTTGGTTACGTGGGTCTGCTCTGGTGCAGGGGCCTCCGACTCCATATCCCACCGGCGCGAGCTCCCCAGCGGTTGAGCCCTCCTTGGATGTCCTCCTGTTTGCCTCTCCTTGCGTTCTGCACTAGCCACTTTGTAGGCTCTGTCTGCCCTCTCTAGGCTGCTCTTCTTGCTTAGACTTCATTATTATTATTATTATTAGTAGTAGTATTTATTATTATTATTATTATTATTGCACTTTCACTCTAAGCCCTATTTTCAATTCCTTACAGCTTCCCAAGGTAATTATTTTGGGGGGCTGGAACGTTTCACGTTTTCAGAGTTGAATATGTGAAAGGTTTTTTAATTTCAGCTGGTTTTCTTTGTGTGTGAACATTTAAAGAAGAGCCATGGATTAGCAAACAAACATATATAAAGAAGGTTTTGGAGAGGTTTTTCATGTTAAATTATATTTACTCGTTTTACCTTACAGCCTATCTGGTTTCATTATGAATTCAAAAGGATGCTGATGATGCAGAAAGCCTTGAGAAAGGAGCAGTGGAAAGTATACAAGCTCTTGTTGTTTCTTCCTATAATGAAGGAAGGACGAAGCCCCCAGGAGTGCAGGCCAGGGACCCATCAGTGACGATGTGCATCAGGGCTGCTTTGCAAGCCAAGCCATTAAGGGCCAGGAATAGGATTAAGTACCTGGCCTTTGGCTCCGTCACAATATTAACAGCTTGGTGTAAATCAGTTATCTCACGCTGGCCTAAAAATAAGCATTTGAAATTACTTGGAGTGCTGAACAGGATTTTGCTTCCTCCTCACACTTAGTCACAAAATTCTTTAATCAATATTAATGTTATAAACCCAGGCACGTTTCTGCCTTGTGCAAAGAAGCAAAGCATGGACATGGGGAATGTGGCTCTTGGTGGGTACCTGCTGTGGGGTGGAGGACATGCAGTGCTGTACGTTGAGTTAGTTGCCATGGTAAAAGCTCCTTTTTTTTTTGTCTTCGATTGCAGAGTAAGTTGTTTCTAAACCCCACATTAATTGTTACCACGCACTGCAAGGCGCTGAGCCATCCTCTCGACGTGGAGCTGCTCTGGCTGCCGGCCCCTGAACTCGCGAGAGAGGAGAGAGAAGCCAGCACATTTGCTTGCAGATTAGACCAAATAGAGTTTGTTTACATCTCTGGCAAAGTTTGGGGCTCCTTTCTACGAAGCACAACGTGGCAGCTGTATCTTGCCGTGTAGGTGTTAGGTCGTATTTTTAATGCATGCATGATATGTGCGGTAACCATCTTACATATATATATTCATTATTAATTTTCATTGTTTCCCAACTATAAATAAAAAACTGTTACCTGCTCTACAATACTGGTACACTAGTAATAGTTGAATACCACTATAAATCATTACTAATTATTCATTAAGTGGTTGTGCACTTAAAAAAAATAATGGCCTGGGACTGTCTGAGTGGCTGTGTTGGATTTACAGTGCGTTATCTGCCAATTAATTAGAAGATGCTTTAAGTGCAGAAAAGCAAAGACTGTATCACATTAATTTTTGATGGGGAAAAATTCCACCGATCAATTTAACATTCATATTAAACTTGCTGTGAATAAACATTTCATTAAAATGAAACTTGATTTTTCATGTTAGCACATCTATTTAGTTTTCTGCCAGTCTATCATAATAAAAACATGGAAATCCATTCATCAGTGAACAGCACTTTACTAAGGACTTGCTGTGGACCTGTCCTTCCTCATGCTGGTCCAGCTCCTACTTCAGTGGGGCTGCAGGAACACATCGTATCCTGCAGGAATCCACAATGGACACATAATACGAATATGAAACGAAGGTCACATTCAGACTCCATGTTTGCTTGGCAATCCCCAGCATCCAGCAGGCTTGTCACAACTGAAAACGTTGCTATGATTTTTCAGAGCTGGATGCAATGAGCACATCTGGGGATGGGCATGGGGACTGCATGCAACCGCCACCAAGTGCTCAGCAGGGCTGAGGCTACACCAAAGGCTCTCTGTCCATCTATTCATCACCAAATGGGAAACCACTGCTGTCCTTCAGCTGCAGAGAAGTGAGGTTATTTGTGTCACCAGCAGCACCTACGGGTAGTTCCAGAAGTGTCACACTGCTTCCCATTGCGCTTCCCTTGCTAATGCCGCAATCCAACCTGGCCATCCCAGGTTTTAACTTTCTGAAGACTCAAGCCAGTATGAGGCGTGTTTGCTCAGCTGCAAAGATGTGCTGAGCCAGCTTTGGATAGTGTGTCCTGGTTTTGGCTGGGATGGGGCTGATTTTCTTCCTATTAACTGGTACAGTGCTGTGTTTTGGATGTAGTGTGAGAATAATGTTGATGACACACTGATGTTTTGGTTGTTGCTAGGTAGTGTTTACGCTAGTCAAGGACTTTTCATCTTCCCATGCCCTGCCAGATGTGCAGGGGGCTGGGAGGGAGCGTGGCCAGGGCGGCTGGCCCAGCTGGCCAATGGGCTATTCCATACCATATGACGTCATGCTCAGCATATAAGGCTGGGTGAAGAAGAAGGAGGGGGGACGTTCGGAGTGATGGCGTTTGTCTTCCCAAGTCACCGTTACGCGTGATGGAGCCCTGCTTTCCTGGCGATGGCTGAACACCCGCCTGCCGATGGGAAGAAGTGAATGAATTCCTTGTTTTGCTTTGCTTGTGCACGCGGCTTTTGCTTTCCCTATTAAACTGCCTTTATCTCAGCCCACCAGTTTTCTCACTTTTACCCTTCTGATTCTCTCCCCCATCCCACCCGGTGGCGGGGTGAGCGAGCGGCTGCGTGGTGCTCAGTGGCCGGCTGGGGTTAAACCACGACAAGTGCTCATCCACATGGATGCAGGGATGTATTGTCAAATCTTACCCGTTATCCACCACCCCTCACGTCCCAGAGCAGCGGAGGCGGGCAGAAGAAAGGATGGAGGTCCCAGCCCCGGGCGGTGAGGCTGCCAGCCGCGCGTGGCTCAGCCCTGGGCTCCCTGCCGTGCTGCAAAAATCCTTTGGGTTTCCAAAGGCAGCATCCATGTGGCATTAACTTCTGCTGGGCAGGGCCCGCAGGCGTCGAGTGCTTGCTCCTGGGCTTCAGCTCATACAATTTTTTACGGAAACATTAATGGGAGAAAGGAAACCAACAAAAGACGGCACATTTAGAAACGCAGGCTCAGCATCAGCCGGTTTCAAGTCAGAAATGCAAAAAGAATCAAAAATACGACTTACTCATATGAGTGCAGCTTTGAGCTGGAGAAAAATGAGGACACTGAAAGCGTGTACGTATGTGGCAAATTTCAGATATATATGCACCTCCCTATATCTGCGTGCAGACAGAGTGCCATCTGACCCCGCCTGGGCTGCCCTGGGCTGCCCGCACGGGCTTGCCGGGGCTGGAAGTTTTGCCCCCCCAATGCTCACAGAGATGTTTTTAGGCATAAGCCACGTACAGGAAATATTCCTGCGGAAACCTGCTGCACTATTCATAAAATTAGAAATATATTCTCAGTTTTACAACATCAAAGCTTCAGCCTTGCGTTTTCACCTCTAGTTTCTGTATAAATATAGAAGCTGTTTTCCTCCAAATTTTTTCAGCTTAATTTAACTTTTATTGAATTGAGTAAGGAACTAGCCTCATTCCCTCTAATAGGGAATGTAGATCATGGAATGAGTTCCAAGGGGCTTTCCAGATGGAGAGAGGAAAAAATATATATATTTTAAAACATTCAAGTTATGTGGTTTCCACAGTTTTAAAAATAAAGCCTGGCAAATATATTTAGTGTAAAAAAAAGGAAACAAAATCAGAATATGTCAGTAAAAATCATCTCTAAAAGGGGGACTAAAGGGTGAGATTTTGTATTTTAGCAGTATCTGCATCCAAGGCACCGGGGAACACTGCTTGGTTTTCACGCTCCGGGGAAGGCAGGGAAAACCGAGCTGCAGGCAGAGGAGGGGCTGCCGGGCCTTTTGCAGGCGCAGCGCAGGACAATTCCCTTTGGGGGTCCCCTAGCATCATATTAACGTCCCAGGGATCAATTATTCTCCCTTGAGCTACCCAGAAAGACACTGCGTTTTCCCAATTCATGTTTTGAAATGATCCTGTGTAAGGACTTCCCTGCCTTGCCAGTGGTATCTTCATTTCCAGCTCATCTTCCACTGGAAATCTTGAAATCTTGCTATTACAGCCAATTTTGTGGGGGTAGAAAGAGCCTGCAAGGTGCTCTGAAAGCTATGCAATTCCAGAGTAACATATTCCTTGCGCCTAATAAAAAACTAGACAACTATATCTTATGCAGCTTTCTGCATTTTAGCTGATTTAGACTACTTAACTGAATTTTCTTATTTTTTTGCTTCTTTGCTTCAGAAGCACAGCGGCATGGGGGCCCAGGGAGGCTGGGAGCCATGCCTCCATGGGTGGCTCATGTCTGCTTGCCTGGGCATTTTATTATTTGATGTCTTAACCTACTTTTAAAAACTTCCACACATCAAAAGTTCAGCCAAACCATCTGAAAATCCCACGATCTCTCCGTCCCTCTGTCCCCCTTTGCTAACACCTTGCTCACAGCAGAGACTGCAGAAATGCCCCAAACTCAGCCCCGGGGGGTCAGTGACACCGTGGCCTTTGCTCTGTTGCTCATTCACATGTTTCTATACTTACCTGTATAAAGGTATTTTTTAGCTCTACAGACTTCCGCAGCAGTTTCTCTATTTCTGTCCATAACATCATGTTTTGATCCAGGTCCCCGCTTTCTATTTAATACTGTTAATTTTTTTTTTTTAACCCCTGCCATTACAGCTGCTCTTTCAACGGGAGGATTTTATTCACCATCTCGTCTTGCACATTGTGAATAAATACAGATTTGCTTATTTTGAATGCTTGACGTTATCTTTATGTTAATTTTGCACATTTATTAAAAACAACTTGTCATAGCACAATATGAAAGATGAGTGGTGGTTCCCCAGTTTCGATCCGTGCCCCAGCTGCAAGCGCTCCGGTTGGGATGCAGAGGGAGGGATGCTGTGGATGCAACTCCCCCGCATAGCGCCTGGCCTCCGTGCCGCTGGCAGCATGGGGCTGTCTGGGGGGCACCAGTAACCCCCAGTTTTGACAGGCTTCTGACCATCAGCGCATGGCCTGCCACTCCCCTTGCTTTTCAGTTTCTTTTTGTTTGTTATTGGGGGTTTGTGTGTGTATGTTATACATTAGTTCAATCCTCCCTGACTGCTAAAGCCAGCTATTTTAGGCTATTCCTGGCTTCACATGTAATATTATTCCTCATCCATATTGTACCCACTCCTCCCACCTCATGGACTGTCTCCTTTATGGGCTTCAGCCCAGCACTTTGGTGTCTCACTCATCATCATGATTTAGACAAATTTCAGCTGCTCGATGATCCATCTCTGCACTCCTGCTGCTTATCTGTCCTGCCTTGTCAAAGGAGGGCAAGCAGGAGCTTCGCTATCTTATTATTTAGTTTTTTCTATGCTAACAGTATTTCCCCTTGATTCCCCTCCTCCCCACCACCTTCCCATTTGTCATTTCTGGTCAGCCTTCACCTGCAGCAACTTTCTGATTATCTATCAGCATCTCCTGCACCCTCCTGCGCTACTCTTTATTGCTTAATTATTTTGGAGATGTTTAATGGTGGTAGCTCTTATCTCTAATTTTCATGTTATTATGCAGAGCACCATATACAGTTCATCCAAGAAATGCCAAGGGAACAGACCAGACACTAATTGCATCTTTTTTGCTTGTGCTCCTGATTGTACTGGTTTTCAGCAAATCACTCACAGCATCCACCCCCAAAAAGTCACAAAACGCGGTTGTTCAGCCGTGGAAGAAGAGAATTGAGGCTGGGACTGAGCGCATCCGAGTGTACCCATCTACACCCCCGGTCACATGTCGGTGCCCGTTCCTGGTGTCCCCGTCCCTGCGTGCCCCAGCCTTCCCGCACCCCCAGCCTCCTTCAGGTTCCTGCCTGGCTGCGAGGCAGCGATGGCAATTGCAGGGCCAGGTGACTAGCAGAGAAACTATTCTGCTAAAGCAGAAAGAAAAAATGACCAGAAAATAATAAAATTCATTGATTAGGGTTACACGGGTGTACTTTGTCCCCGCTTGCAGGGTGAGCTGACCTTCTCCAGCACACGGCAGTGCACAATCGTCTCCTCCTCATCTCCAAAAGCGGTTCCTACACCACATTTCTATGCCACCACCACTGAAACGTCTCCTCTCACTCAAGGGAAAGCTTAGTGTCTCTGGGCAGAGCCCCCAGGTCAGGTTACCAAGCTGCTTGAAAATCTTTTGGGAAAACATTTTTAGAAGGTAAAGTTTCCATTATCATAGCATCCCACATTGAACTGTATCAACAGCTCTTTTCCCCTAATTGCAGTTCACAGCACGATGCCCGGAGTCCTGAGTATCACCGGATTCCTCTTGCATCTCCCTCCATTACTGACATCTCTGTAGCTGCAGCCGTGCGGTTCTCGCTGGTGGGACCGCTTTGCTCGGGGCCGGCGGAGCTCCTCTGCCTGTCCCGCATGCCAGCGCCGGGAGGACACGCTGGTCTCCTCTGCCTGCCTCCTCCTGCCTCCTCTGCCATCACCAAGCCCGACTGATACACTCTCCTGCCCACGTACCTTTGGAGATGCCCCTCGGTGCCTTCAGCCCCTCTGCTCTGCAAACAGGGAGTTTCGCCCAGCCTTACCCACCCTGCAGCAGCAAAAGCGGGGCAGGGAGAAGGGGGAGGATATGACACGCTGTAAAAAAGCATCCATGGAGAAAGAAAGCATATTTGCTTATCTGAAAGATAAGGAGGCTTTTTGCCATTGACATTTCTTATCAAAACATATCTTGTTTTGCAGTAGCACACAACTACCTCTCACACCCAGGATAAATATGTTGTTAAATGGGATGCTATGACCTACATTTTATGTATATTATGTCCCTTATGCTAATAATGAGCAGAGTAACCTTGATATATTATCACTTACTAGGCAATATTTTTCCCTGCTTCCCTCCTTAGGATGTTATATAGCATTTCTGGAACAAGATGTATTTTCTTTAATTTATGTGAAATATTGAACCTTCTGCAAACATTATCATTTAAAAAACTACCAAGGAACACTCTTTGATGAGAAACTTTCCCTTTTTTCAGTTTGAAAGTGCTCATGAATTTGCAGACAAAAATACAGATGGCAAAAATAAGAACGGCAGCCACGTTGTCCTTCTTCACGTTATTTCTATTCCAGTCCTGGGGAGCCCCAGGACCGAATGGTGTTGGGCCCTATACAAGCCCTGAGCTGCAGCATGGACAGCCATGGAAAGCTGGAGAAATCCCGGACGCCTGCTCCGAAACCCTTGTGCTTTCTCCTGGACTGCCTATTTTTTTTCACCCGATGGCCAGCTCTCACATGCCCCTCCATGGGGAGCACCAAGCCGGGGGGCTCCACAGCAAAAAACCCATTTGAAAGTTGGGATTGAGCGCGGTATGCCAAATCCTGACAGCAACTTGCCGCCGCTCGCCAGGACAAGGCTTGCAGCACGGTCGTGCCACCAGGCAAACACACGTGCTGCCTGTGCACATCAGACGGGGACTCAAGCCAGTGCCCGTGGGTCCAGGTGAGGCAAAAGCTGCAGAAGAGAAATGGGAGCAGACACGTGAGCATCGCTGTCGTTGTCCTAACGCAGCGGCAGCGAGGACTGGTATCCACCCCAGCAGGCACCAGCCTCTGCCAGGGCTCCCTGGCTGCCTCTCCAGCCAGCGCCGGCCGGAGCACTGCACAACCCAGTTTCCACTGCGAGGCTCCCCAGTCCCAATGCAGCGCACATCACAGCCGCTCCTCAGGCTTACCCCTGAACTCCTTGAGTTGGGACTTAGCCAAGATTATTGACGTATATTGATTTATATTGTGCTTCTGGTCTCTTTCCAGCACTTGAATACCTGTCCTCGGTACACAGATGAATGTGCTTGACACTGAGATCCAAGCAGTGCCCCAGATGTCTGTGCCCATCTGCTTTCTGCAGGATGGCAGCAGGATGAAGCACAAATGATCACAACTCTTGAAGGGTACAGGAGACCCACCCGAAGACCAGCCCAGTGTCTCCAGGCAGGCAGAACCCAGGAGCGAGAGCGGACCCTTGGTGAGGTCTCCATAACTGGTACCCCCTGTCCTATATGTCCCCACATGTGATCTTGGCCAACCCGGCTGGTCACGCACATCTCGATGCTTGGGAGTGCCAAGAACAGGCGAGCAAGAATGAGGGAAATCAGCTTGCTCCGAGGTCTCACACTGTGTGTTGTTAGTCTAGGCGCAACTTTAATCAGGCTCTTGCTGAGCTGCAGTCGTTAGCTGCAGGCGCCTGCGCTACAGCTCTTCCCAAAACTAGAAAGAAGGTTCTGTCTGCTCAGCTGCTCCAATTCCCAGGCCAAGCCATCATCTATGTAGAGCTCAATACCTTCTACAGCATCAAATAGATCATGTTTTTTCCCTGGAAACATGAAAGATGGGTGCACTGGCAAATCTGATTAATACATTCAGGCACTGAAAATAAGTTCCCAGCAACTGCAGCCCATGGAGAAATCACGTACACTTCAAGCTGTTGGAGCTTTACGAAGGAAGCAATGGTCAGTCCTCACAAGCAGCAATCACTTATGATCCAACATACACATGACTGTATGCACGTGGGAGATCCTTATCTCACGCAATAGCCAGTGATGGTCAGAGACCAGGTTTGGGAACTGAGGCTGGCTGGTGCCTGAGCACCCATCCTGCGTGTGGGAAAGGAGAGGAGGGGTGAGTCCTTCTGCAAGAGGCAGCCTGCAGCCGGCAAGGGGGGCATCATCACGTCCCTCATCGCGTGCAAAACGAGCTGTGTTAAAAGGAGCCTCTTCAGCACGACGTCTCTCCATAGACATTTCTTTAGTCAAGATGAAGAGAGAAACCACCTGTGGAGCGTTTTATAAAGTTTGCTTTGTGTAAGAAACATTCCTGATAAATAAACCATTTCCTATCGCTCTCTCACTGCTGCACCTTGGTTTCTTTCCCCAGTCCTCACAAACTTGCCAAGCATACTCTTCATGGGGATTATTACAGACTGTGTTCGCTATTTCATTTTCTCTCTCTTTCTTTAATATAGAGAAGTAACCAGGACTGGCATTGAGTTTTCCCAGTTTGCCACCCAGGGGTCCTCCTTGCTTTTCTCCTGCGGCCGATGGAGCACTGTGGCACACCCAGCACAGGTTCTCGCACTGGCACCCCGACTGGGCTTAATAAATGACCATGCACTTCCCAGCTGACAGTCCATTATCCCTTGCAATTATGCCCACATTTCCCTGAGTAATTCACCTGAACCCTTGGTGCTGTCCTCATTTCATTCCAGCTTAGTATTTATCCTCTGATTTCATGTGACATAATCCATCACAGTTCTTGTGTTTTCTTCCAAACCCTGGGCATTTCTCTGGTTTGACCAGCTTCTCACAGCACGTGGTTCTTTTGATGTAACTCCCCATCCTTTTCTGCCTGTCTTGTTTTAACATTTTATTCCAAGTCATGTCCAAAGCACCGTGTGCTTCCCAAAACTCCACAGCTCCCGTTGCTTGACGCATGGTAGTTGCCATCAGGATTGTTCTTCTGGATCCCCCCAGGGTCTGTCCCCAATGTTGCTGTCACAACGTGTTCTCCTACCTGAGGCTCCATCAGCCCTCCGGGATGGCAGAGATGCTCTTAGCTGGGATTGCTATGGCTTCATTTTCCTTTCAGATCTTCGGGTCTCGTACCCAGTTGGAGTGGGTATTCCCCCAGTACCATTGCACAGTTTGGTGCATCTGCCTAAATGAACAGAAAACCCTTGAATCCGGGAGCTGCAGAGGGGCTGGCAGAGGCAGCTGCCTGCCCCTGCCCTTGGCTCCGTGCCGAAGGAGAGGCACCACTCCAGCACCTGCCAGGCTTTTTCCTCCTATTCCTGCTCAAGCACTTAGTTTCTGCCTCCTTCCACTGGAGGCTTTTACTTCATCTCCTGTTATTCTTTGCACAGCGGTCAGCCAGGACTCAAGGGGCTGCAGGGAGGGTCCCAGCAGCCCAACCTGCAATTCTGAACTCTCTCATGGTTGCACAACATCTCCCCCAAACCGCCTTTACTCAGGACGTAAAGCATTTTCGGGACAAGTTCCAGCATCAGAGGATCGAGTGCAACAGAAGTGGGTTTGTACAGTGCAGATGTCTATTCCTGTCCATTCTCACTCCTGTGCAATTTTGAGTGGTGTATAATTAATATCAGCAGTGCCCCAAACATCAACTCCTTATTCATTTCTAGATAGACCAAAACTGATAGCTCGGCATAAAAATGTGAATGTCCTCATGAAATGCTCCTTTTTCTGTTAATCACTTGTCAGAGTCCCACAGATGTTTTCAGTGGAGAATTTTTAAATCTGCCACGTTACTGAAACACCAACTACGCTAAACCAAAGGAATATATTCCTCGGAGATAGAAGTTCCCACGTCTGGTGAAGCCCAACGCTGCAGGCACTTTCTGTTCAAAATATTCAGTGCCATGAAGAGTCTTCACATTTGAATTAGAAACAACTGTAATCTGACCATCCTTCTTCTTTCTCTTTTTCACTCCGCTCTTGATGAGGGAACAGGGGAATATTTTTCAATGGATGAAACGGTACTCACACGCTGGAATTATGATATTTTTTTCCCAGAAGACTGATTATAAGAACTCTACTATTCTCCCCACCACACCTATGCCTGCTCAGATGAATGTTAATTAATGCGATAGGTTACGTAAAATGAGTGGTACATTTTAGAACAGCACCTTGGTGATTACATTTATTTCCCTGACAAAAGGAAAAGAGAAAATACTTTGAAGAGTCAGAGCTGAGCATAAGTAGGCAATTCGCAGAAGCAGAATTTGGAAGTCCCTCCTGAAACGCCAGTGATTGCTACCCCATCTCTAGCTCTCAGCATGAATGGCCCCACCGTGAGATACCACATCATCTTCCACACTAAAAATAAAGGCGTATGAATACTAAGTCCCCTAAGTGCTCAGAAAGGCCCAACAACCCAAAGCAGAGAATGGACAGACCGTGATATGTAACAAAGCCCCACGGTCACCAGTATTTACTCAGGGAGTGCAGGATCAGTGCAGGGCTGGTAGAGTGGACATGGTCTTTGAGGATGAAAAAAGCAGCATTGTAGCAGAGGGATGGTTGGCTGCAGAGGGATCACTAATGTAGCTCCTCAAAGACCTCTGGTCTTGGCTTCCATTTAACTCAGCATTGCAATTTATGGCCCTGGCACAGGGCCACATGCGGGTGGCTGAACACTGTCAGGCTGCATACAACACAAAGACGGAAGAATTGGAATGCCCTTACGGACTACACTTCAGGATTTAAAAAAAAAAAAACAAAAACAAAAACAAAAAAGAAATAATTCTGCTGTAAGCACTGAATTTTGCATTTGGAAAGGCAGGAGGGATGCCTCCCAGCTCCACCATCCCCTGCACCCCAAGACCAGGAACAGCCGCTTCCAGACAACCTTCACCAGAGCCAGGCAGTAAGGACAGAGGTGACCTGTGCTGATACACACAACACCAGGAACAACATTTTAAATTCATCATTTAAAACTGGCAGCAACTCAGATCTTTCAGGATGGGAACATGGAAACCAGCTGCAATGGCTGGCTCCCCGCTTCGGACAGAGCGAGCTGCTGCCAGCAGTTAAAAGCAGAAAGTGTTCCCTGCTCAGGGCGAGCTGTCACCGCTAGCAATCGAAGCTGCTTCCTTCTCCCCCTGCCCTTACGCAACCAGGCTGCTCTCCGAATATGCAAATATATCTTTTATTACAAGTTCTCTTTTTTAAAAATAAATCATTTATTAAAATTTATAAAGAATAATTATAATTTCTTTAAAGTCTTGTCAAATCTCACATCTCTAATTATTCATCGCCTGCTTAAACCAACTCGTCATTCCTTTGGGGTGTCGTGTGCCCTGGTTTGAGGACACTGAGCTGTCTCAATAGAATTAGACCCTTTGCTTATTACCTACCCAAATTTAATAAGACAGTAGCATAGGTGCAAGGCTGACTTAAGTGTATGGGGGTTGTTGTTATTTGTTTATTTCTTTAAGAAAGGATGTTTGAGTCAAGGTGGGGCTGGGCATCCTCTGCAGCCCCTCTGCCCCACAGCTCACTGGGCAGACCCACTTTCTCATTTACAGCAAGGCAGGACTGTCGCAGAAGGCTCATTCCCAGGAAACCTCAGATGCTTCAAATGACTCTGAAGTGATGCAAAAAATGTTCGTTTACTAAAATTTCCCATTTCTTCTCGTCTCTTCCTTTTCTTGAATGTCTTAAGCATCTACGACAAGCATTTCTTCAAGCCTCTTCTCGATCGTGGGCTTAATCCAAGAGCAAGAGATGAAAAAGAGATTTGGGTCAAGCCCTGAAAGTATTATGCTCACTCAATCAGAGCACAAAAATCAGCATCGTGACACAGTTCAGCTAATTCCTCTCTAACAAAAGCAGGCGAGGTTTTCTGAAAATTAAGCATCAGATCTATAAACTATATACAATCAATCCATAAAATAAACCTGAGATTCACTCAGCTTAATTGAACAAATTCAAACAATAAACACAGCTGAAGTAATCTCTTCCATTTTACAGACAAGCCTCAAGTAGGAAAAGAAACTACATTTTCTACATAAATTATTGGTTGTGACTTATTCACTCACTTTCATCTTGGATCCTTGCCAGGGATTCGATTTAATTCTCATTGACATCAAAGAGAGCCTTTCCTTCTCCTTCAATAAGAGCCGGCTCCAGCCCTCCCTCAATAAAAGGAGTTGTGAAGAGCAGCGCTCACAGTTCAATCATTGAAGCCAAATCTGGAGCCTGGCAGGGGCAGCAGTTTTGGTGTAAGGGGAGCCCTACGTACCGCTGCTATTTGTTTTCAGGTTTCCTGGAAAGAAAATCCATTTTGACTATACCAGCCCTATCTGGAGAGATTTTCCCTGGCTTCCAGGAAAATTGTAGGTTTTAGGTAGAAGCATTCCTTTTTTAATCACTCACTGTTATATTACCTCTGCTGCCTATATGCTCTGAAACTTAGAAAACAGATTTGTTGTTTCCTGTCTTACCCTTCGCTTAGGGAGTCTTGAAGGATGGCAGTGCGTGCCCTTGCTGAACTCTTCATGCCAGCTATTTCCTCCCAGCAGAGACGATGCTCCGTGCATTAGTTAACAGCACCGAAGCCAGACCCAAGGATTTACTTACCATCCCATTTTTAGACCACGCTTTGGTCTATGCCACTTGGCTCTGCTTCTGGAAAACTCTCAGAGACTCTTAGCAAAGGCACTGATGAAGCCCGAAGGAGTGACGGCATCAGCCCAGCAGAGGGGCTCGCTCCTGCCCGGCTGCTGCGTGCAACCTGAAGGCACCTACATGATTGTCCTGTACCCAGCAAACACAAGAGCTACACAAAATCCAGAAGCTGATAGTCATTTTTACTTATCTCTTGCTCTGACACAGCTCTTCCTTTTCCCTGCAAAATCAGAGATATCGGACCCTGCCTTGTATAAACAAAACCAGGGAGCTCCAGCGTTTAACTGGGGTTTATGAAACACACTTGAGATTCTCATCCTGGCACCACTCAGGGTGAGATCTTCTGGCCCCCAGTGCCCCAACTCAGCCTCAGCTTCTTATAGACAATTTCAGAATATAATCCTCCACAGACACATACAACCCTTGGGTGGGGAAACGTGCACACACACTTGTGCATCTGGACACAGAAAAGGTCAGAGAACTCTAAATCTTGGGGTTTCCTGCCTGTAATCTCCTGCCTCATCTCCGCTCTGTGATGTGCTTGGATTAACATTATGCCTTTTTCTTTCCCCTCCTTCCCCAATCAATCTGAAGCTAGACACCTGCATTTGTACATGCACATTGTGTTACCTAACTCCGAAATATGAAAATACCTGGCAGCACTGGTTCCAGCTATCCACAGCGCCTGGAGCTAAATCCACCCCATAAAATATCTTGGCACCTTTGGGAGCACGTTACTCATTTCATGGGCTTAGGAGCCAGATTTGGCTCCACAAGCCCGGGGTGGTGGGCTGCGTGCTCTGCCGGCCTCGTAAAGCAATCAGCAGTCATTGCCACTTGATAGTTCCCCCATGATTTAGGTCTGCTCATCAAGGGCTTTTTCCCCTGCAAACACAGGAATTGATCCATGTCTTGAGGCTAAAACAATGAACTAATTTCAGCAGAAGGGAATCCACTTGTTGCAGCACCGTTTCTGATTGGCTCTTAGTGTCCCAAAATCACCCCTGCGCAAGCAGAAGATCCTAACAGTCCAATCAGGTAAATTAAAAGCAATACCTTAGAGGCTTGTGGGCAGAGTCTGAGCAGTCTACATGTAATTAACCCTAAACTGTGGGAGATATTGAACCCAAGTGAGTCCAAGTGCTTCAGCTGTTACGCCGTTAGCATCTTAGCAGTCACATCTATACCCTGTGCTGCTGCCAGGCTTTACTTCAAGTTCTCATCTCTCCTCTGTATTTCATGAGACTGAGTATCCCAGTTGGAATTATATTTTCTCCTATTTGTTTCTTCCTCCAGCTCGGTCCCACCACTGCAGCGCCCTCCCAGAGCCTCGGCACCCAGGGCCATATGCCCTAGCAGCAGGAGGTAAAATATTGATCCACTCTGGTGCTTTCTTCTCTGAAGTTGTTTTTTGGCTATTTCTTTTTCTGCTTTTATCAGCTCCTGCTCTCATAGCTCTATAAGTGCTCTTCTGCACTGTTATTTACTGTCAGTGTTATTTACTGTCATGAGGAGAAGCAGAAAAAGTAAAGGAAGCAATTTTCACTTACTAATAACTTTTCCCTGTCATGGACATAAGCCTTGACTCCTTTTTGAAGACTAGGGGCCAAATTATCATTCGACATAGGATCACGAACCTCCACAGACTTCAGAGAAGTTGCAGCAATTCACACTAGCTGAAAATTCGCCCCGAAATCTTTGTAGCTAAATTGGTGAAAAGCAGAGGTTTCAGCAAGTGAGAAATGGCAGATGTTGCAGACCGAAATTATTATTGCCCTTTAATACTGTTGGTTACCAACTTGCAGATTTCTGCTATAAGAAACCATCTGAAATCGGTGTCTTTTTGAACTTCCCTGGTGCACGCTTGGTGCAGCCGGTGCTCTCTGCCCGGCGCACACAACCGCTTTGGTGCATGGCGCTACGCGGCGGCGCTGCGGCAGCCCCACCTGGCAGCGGTGCTAGGGATGTATCTGGAGTCACACAAAGACTGAAGCTGTCTGGGCGCTCCTGGTGTTTCGCCCTGGCCAGGGGCACGGGCACCAGCACCCCCAGCCCCAAGCCCAGCCCAGCCGCACGCCCAATGAAAGGAAAGTGGGATTTTTGGGGTAGGTATCTCTTTCATTTATGATGTAATAACTGTTGGAGAATGCTGTTATCAAAACGTTGGGTGGACTGTCAGGCTGCAGCCAGCACATGCAATCTGTGATGTTCAAGTGCTCAGACAATTTAAACCTGAAAGTAAGAAGTTGTTTCTAACTTTGTTCGCTAACGCTGCCATATCAACAGCCATTGCTTCTTTCTGATTACATCACATATGTGGAAGAAACAAGAAGTGAAAGGCTTAGTTCCTTTCCTCCACAGATCTGAAACGTTTAATGGGTGACGATCTCTCTGGCGAGGTCCACAGCCCTCACCCCCTGCCGAAACCCACTCCCTCTGCAGCACCTTCCAGTATTTGTTACTGCCAAGGGAAGTCACTGGTCACCCAGATTTTGGCAGTCAGCTCTCCTCCACAGAAATCATCTGCGTTCTCTGGGGCTTTATAGCTGGAATCGCAGTTTTCAAACACTACATTAGCTCTAGGAAAATCTTCTATGGATTTGTATTATGAACATGTTATAAGGAAAGTATTTGTTAAGCTCCTACCTAAACCAATCCATAGCTTTATCATGGTACTCAAAACACCTTGCAAGCTATTCATGTTAATCTTGAAGTTTCACTATATTTTGGTGGGCACCCAGGATCTGGAAGAAGTTTCTCTTCCAGGTGCACCATTTCCATTCCCACGGGCGGCTCAGAAAAGCCCCAGGTGAGCAGGGACCCCAGGCCAGGGGACGATGCACGACCCGACCTGCTGCATGCTGCTGGGCAACTCACTTCACAGTCATACACTTCTTCAGGGAATTTTCTAGCAAGCACAAAGCATACCCTCTTTCCCAATTTCATAAACAAACCAAACCAAACAAAGCCATATTTTGCTCATTGTATCTGGCTTGTAGTGAGTAACCTCTAAGACAACTTAGAAAATAACCCATTAGCAGAGGAGTTGATTACATGTAACAGAGGATCTGATCTCCTTGCTTTAAACACATACCTACACACGAGCACCCAGAAAAGCTCAAAGTGATAGTTTTTATCGCAGCAGTAGGGACACGAAGAAAAGAGGATAAAGAAGCATAAGTTTCTTTCCCCCTTTCTGCTCTTGAACTGCTGAGCAGAAGCAGCAAAGAAGGTGTTGGCACTTTAAGAAGTGTTGGGGTCACCAGGAGCTTTGAGGGCTCCTCAGCTCTCGCCTGAGCACCTTGGCAGTGGGCAGCTTCGTGCCACCCAGCTCCACTTGCTAATGTCGCTGATATCTGACTGTGAAGCCTTGGTATCTTTACAGCACAAATAAAAAAGACAATGCATGAGTGACAGCTTTGCATCATTTCCCGGTGCACGTCGGACCTCGTGACTGTGAGGACATGACGCTTAGCACTAGCTTTTGGGGCTGGTGGAAAGCAGATCAGACTCTGTTGTGGTTCACACCTTGCTAAGGGGTTGCATGTGCTGTCCTTAAGTATGCAGAGCCCCAGCAGAGGCTGGGGGTGGGAAGGTGGAAAGGCAGGAAAGACGCAGCTCCTCTGCACTTGTCGTGGTGCATGAGTCACATCAGCCTCTTCTAGGGAGCAAGCTGAGTTTCCATGGCTGGCAGCTAGAAATAAATGCCTTTTTAACTGATGAACTAAACAAATGCATGCAGCAGTTATTTGGGACAAATCTGGACCTGCAGTATTGCCCTGCAAAGCCCGCTCTGGTACTCAAAGTACATCGAGAAATAACTTCAGAAACCAGAATTCTGAGTTTCTGTCATCATTTCTTATTACAAAGAATTCAAACCACTTTAAAACTACTGGCAGAGAACTACTAAGACCGATGACTCACCAGCAGCCGCTCAGCGGTCAAGCTGTTTGTCTGGGAGGTGAGAGGCTGCTCAAGTCCGTCCAGCATCCAGCCCGGAGAAGCACCGTGCCCATCAGCTACTGGCTCAGCCCATCCATCAGACGTCAGCCTCACAGACGCTGTGATCGCCATCCTGAGACGGGCTGACCTGCAAGCCCAGACCCGACCGACCTCCTGAGCGATGGAGCTGAAGCAGCCGCTCACCTTGAGTGGGTCCCAAAGATGCCCGCGAGCCCTTCGTTCCTGGGCCAGGGCAGAGCGAGAACAGCCAGGTTGCATGCTCCCAAATGATGGTCCAGCCTGCACGATGGTTTATTTTAAACCACTGTTTCAACACGAACCCTGCTGTGAAATGGAGCAGCTGGCTTTGCACAGAGCAGAACATTAAAATATAAACATCTTACTGTGGAGGCCTGAAATAATTAAATAGATCTTAATGCCTAATATGTATTAGCTAAGGGAGGGAACACAGAGTCTTCCTCTCACAACGCACCAGGTCAAATTCCAGCTTTCCATAGAAAGACGAAGTTCCTTTAGTCCATTTTTCTGAGTAATGATCAATAAGTCTATTATTATCCGGCCAAGGGGAAGGCTGACAAGTCAGGCTTAGAAACATTGACGTTCTTGCTTCAAAAGAAGGGAACTGCCAATTTAACCCCATGGAAATATTGATGCTTGCAAAAAAAGCACATATTTATTCTGTCTCATTTTGTGAAAATGTAATTACTGTGAGATGATAATACCAGGCTGAACAGGGGAAAGCAGGCACACGCTTTGTACCGACCCACATAGCAATCTCAAAAACATCATCAAATGGCCAGAAGTCAGGCGTTCAGTCTGCCGCAGGGAAGAAAATTAAGTGTTGTCGTGTAGTCACTGTGGCTTTTGCCTTAGTTTAATACCTTAATCTTCTTTTCTGAAGTCCAGCTCCTAATTTTTAATTATATCTCCATTTTTTGCCCTGATTTTCTTTGCCCCACAGTCTTGCCAAGAAGCCTCTTCATTGGGAGCGTTTGAGCTGTGGTTTCAGCAGTGGTGAGGCTCGGGAGGAGGGTCGCAGAGGGCAGCAGCTCTCCTCCCACGACTGCTGTCGTGCCGGGGAAAGCACCGTCAGACCCTTCAGCTATGCTATCCCTTGGCCTCTGTGGCTCAAACTCTAGTCTTCCCTGTCTGTACAAATAAAAGGTGTTTCTCACATAAAACATCAGCAGGTCTCTTGCACCTGCTACTTTCCACAGTTGTTCATGGCACCTCGACCTCCTCAGCTCGATGTCCACGCGTGCCTCAACGTTGCTAGCCCCTCCATTCGTCAGAACTGAATCTGCAATAAGAAAGAGCAACCTTAGCATTAAAGCATTAAATTGACTCCAGTCCATTCACAATACTGCTGTTTACAAGAGTAAAAATACAAATCCAAATAAACAAATAAAGGAAGAAACCCAAACAAGCACTTCTCTGGGCAGAAGGAATGATGCCTGTTTTCCCCTGGGCTGGTCCCACACAAACCGAGCTGCAGCCGCAGCTCCACCGGAGTCTGGGGCGATGGGGGACCCCTCCGCAGCAGCTTCTTCAGAGCCCCTGAAACACCTTCTCTTTCAAGAAAGTCATAAAAACAAAATAATCTGCGTCTTCCTTGATACATTTGTGCAGGTAAGAAAGAGAAAATCAGAAAGGCCCACAGGCAGCATGGTAAGAGGACACTGTATCATATATAGCCATGTATCATATATAACAAACAGTATCATATATGGCCCCACACACTCATGGCAGAACACTTGCAGCCCGGTGTGACATGGACTCGCTGCCTCTGTGAGGCTGTTAGAGGACTGCTAACAGCAGGGTCATTTCTGTCCCTGGATGGCGCTGGCAGAGGAGCAGCCACGCTTGGGGCTGGCCGCAGGGACCGGCACTGCCAGCAGCAGCTCTGTGCACAGCCCTCGGCACCAGCATCTCACGGGATGCAGGTCTCCCAGCCGCCACCAGAATCAAACTTGCCGTTTGGTACAGCGGCTGGGCACAGTTCTCCACGCTCTGACACCGGCTTTGTACGCTCACATAAAATTCATATTGGCACCAGCTGTTGCAGCAGAGAAAAGAGTCAGGTGGGTGCACAGGCAGCTCCTAACCACATCCCTCTGCCAGGGAGACAAGCAGAAAAGGCAGGCTGTGACTACACGGCCTTGAACCCGCTCTCGGTTCCCACAGAAACCGGCGGGCAGCCGGGGATCCACAAGGCTCCTCCACGGCAGGACCGGAGCATCCGGCACAACACGAGCAGTGCGGCACCTTCTTCACCAACTAAGACTTATTAACTGTCTTTGCTATGGGCTTTTCAGGCTGCACACAATTCCTTTTTTGAGTTTTATTAATGATGAGAGACCAACTATTTTTAGTGTACAGAATATATAATATGTTTCCGTCCCTCTATAGAGCAAATGAAGTATTTGATGACAAATTCACCAATTAAGTGGGAGCAACTCAATTGATTTCAGTGGAGTTTCACTGATTTACTCCTGCTAATTCCATTAAGCAGGCTTTAGATGACATTTATATAGACAGACTTCAGCCTCCCTCCCTTAATCTTTAACATAAGTAGTCCCAAGAAGCTAGTGGATCATTTTGGGTGGAAAATACTGCCGGCTTTCTCTCTTGAGCAAACTTGGCACCTTATAAAGGCCACTGCTGTGTTGGAGGGTTGAAATGTAGCAGTCAGGTCTACTGCTTACTTTAAACAGATTGTTTAACAGTAGAATATATGAACTTTGAGCTAACAATCTTTTTCTTAAAAAAAAAGAAAAAAAAGAAGATGGGAATACAGCCATCGCATTTTGAAGTAGACCTTTCAAGCTATAAGGCTGAGACAATAGAAGTCATAAGTTATTTTCACTTTAAAACTAATTATCTCTGCTAGCAAGGGCGGCTGCATGAGGCAGCATCCCGATGTGGGGTGCCTGGGTTCGTGGAGCAACTTGGAGGAAATACAAGCCCGGTATTTCCTTGCACGTGACAGCAAAGATAAATGCCTGCACTGCATTTTTCTGTTTTTCTGTACTGTTTTTCTTGCTGTGGCACAGAGGCTCAATGGCTTTTTCCATTAAACCCCTGAGGCTTCACAGGTTGATTTTCCCTGCCAGGGATGGGGATGGGAGAGTTGTCCTCCCAGATAGCCACCCTGCAGTGCCCACACATGGCTCTGCTCACCTGCGATGCTCCTCAGCCCTTGGCCTGCAGGGTGCTGAGACGGTGATTAGAGAAATAGTGAATATTCATGGTGAAATGGTGCAAAGGGAGGGTTCACCAGAGCCGCATGTGCCAGGTCCCTATGGCCATCAGGGACCCCAAAGTGCACGAGAAACACACGGGGCTGCAGAGGAACCCGTGGCTGTGCTGCTGCTGCTGCTGCTGCTGAGGGTTTAAAGGAGCTTTTGATATTAGGGAATATAGTTGGAGCATCGCAGATAATTCATCACTCGACCCATTTATTTATGCCCACAAGTTTTCGGACATGAATGCCTCTGGGCAGCCCCCAGGGCTGTGGGGGCTCCCCGGGGTTGCCACATAAGGCACACGAACTCACTGCATTTCTGTATATTTCTTGTATATGTATTGTACAACGTTTCTATCTCTATTTATAAACATATCTCAGGGTGGGGTTTGCCTTACTTTATGCCAGGACAGCGAAGTCCCAGTGCCGTTGGACCTGCTGGTTCCCAGCACAACAGAAACGCATTTTTCTCCCTTCTTCACTCCCACGCTGATGCTGCCTGTGCTGGAGTTCACAGCCCCCCCGCCGCACCCCACCCAAACGCCCTGCTGCGGTCTAGCCAGGTCCTCAGCATTTCTGAGGTCCACCCCTGGAGTCGGCAGTCGGCCAAATCCCACTTCCTCCATTTTGGGAGGAAGCTGGTGAGCAGGTACCGTGGCCACAGAACTCAGCCCTGCGGCCACGGCTGGGCTGCAGGAAAGACAAAAGTCAAGAACAAGGTCTGTCCCCGCAGCCCTGGTACCTCTGTTACTTTCCCACTGATGCCCCATGAGTTCTGCTTTATCATCTACAGTCTGCCCTGCTGACCCTTTGACTGCAGTTGCTTTTATTTCTAGTAAACGCCAGAAGAGAATAAATGGATCGTTTACTAATTTGCAATAAGACTTTATAACTTCATTAAGTAGAAACCGAATTATGTGGGTTTCACTTGAAATCAATTGGAACATACGAGGCTGCAGTACAAACCATTATAGATTCATCCTAAAAATTACTTTATTCCTAAAAATTATATTGAGATCTCTCTAAATTCAGTGATGACCTAAACTAAACAAATGCAATGAATACCTCATCCTGCTGTCTCAGGTTCTCAGATGGCAAAACCAGCATAACCTCTAAAATCAGACTCTCTAGCTGGAAGCTGAGCATCCTGTAGACCAGACAGTCGGGCTTGAACCCACCTGGCATACAGGGCGTGTTCAAGGTCAATTTAAGCTCTTATCAGCTTTGCATCCCTGAGACCAAGCATAAAGTAGCAAACCCATGGCCAGGCAGCAGTGGCTGCTGGCAGCCCAGCGAAGGAACCAGCCGGCCGTGCCGCTGCCTGCCTTGGCTTGCTAGAGTTTGCTTCCACCGGTCTGAAATCAGAGTGCCGGCTCCTGCTGTCCCTGCTCTGAAAACCCATGAGCTTTAGTGCTCACACACGGCATGTGTAAGGTGTCACTGCTGCAGATAAGTGTTTCTCATGAACCTTAAAGGAACTATTGCTGTAGAAAAAAATTGAACTTCTTCACCCCATAAGCTTAATTTAACATATTTCACAGTTGGATAGTGTCAGTTCATGGTTATGCTCACATTGGCTTCTCGGTCTACCTTCTGCCAAGCCTCCTCTGCCCGCGCACCAAGCGCCCCGCTCTAACAGCACACATCATCACGCTTCAGCAGCAAAGCTTTTCAGATTTTGTTCCTCAAAGACTAAAAAAATATCTGCACCGTTCATGGAGCAAGTGCATGCAGAGCTGGGTGGGATGCTTCGGCCGAGCCGCTCGGTGCGGCCATGTCCGAACTGAAGTGCAATGGATTTTCATGGAGGCCATTTTCAGCTGGCCTGCTGCCTGCAGGAGCTCCTCGCTCCTGAGACAAATTGTCTCCTTAAAATGAGAGAAGTGGAAGGGAAGAGAGCTGAATAGTAAATGCATACTAAAGTATGTAAAGAAAGCTTTCAGCCTCACGTAGTGGGAAAAGCAAAGCTGTAGATTACCAATTATAAAACACTTACAGCAGAAATAAAACCAGATCACAGAAAAATCAGATCACAGAACAGAAATTCAGCTTTTCTAGCTGTATCCAGCCAACACAATAAAGGGGTATTACGATGAACGAACTCATTTTATTGCTTTTCTGTAGCACCAGCTCAAACAACGGACCGTAGAGAGCAGAATCCGAAGGTCGCTGCAGGCAGCACCAGGCTCTGCAGTCAGCTATAGCAATTTGTAAGAATCCAGTAGAGCCCCAAAGCCTACAAATATTTCCATGAAGAGCAGCAAATCCACGCTGACCAGCCTGCGGGCATTGCAATATGCTGGCGCACAAATATCAGAAATAAGAACAATTACAGTAGCAGCAAGCAAAGGTTTCCATCGCCTCCCCACAGACATGGGCAGAGCCCGGGAACTGCCCCGGCCGTGGCAGGTCCCAGCGGCCCCACTCCTAATTACTGGCAACTTCGTCTGCCATTAACACCAGCTTGAATTTAGGGTGAGCAAAATACCTGGCCAGTTTAACTCTAAACCTGGCATCATTCAAATGAAAAATCATATGAAAGAAGTTCCGCTGTTATTAATAACTTTTTTAGCATATTGAAGTGGAAACTGTGGAGACGTGCTGTTACCACAGAAACTGGAGGCACTGGCAGCGGCTGGAGGTGGGATTCTCCCGAGCACAGGCACGACCTCAGGCAGCTTTGCTGAGATACCCGAGATGAAGAGCTGGCCTAAAAGCAACTTACCTTTACCTTTTATATTAATAAATAAAAATTATTGTCAGTCAAAACAGGGAGGTGAAGAAGGCGGAATTAAATGCTACCTACACTGGAAAAAGCCTTAAATGTTCTTACCGTGTGTTTAAATACAGAGATTACAGCTTCTAGCATCTCAGTCTGAAAAAGACTGATACCTGTGGGCTGCAGCTGGTGTCAGCGACAGCTATGGAGCTGCACACAAATGCACTGCTGGGAAAGCAAACCCAGTCCCCAGCCCGGTCGTTGGAAGGATGAGAAGGATGGGGTGCCGGGACGCCCACCCTTGGGGAACCGAGGGGGCATGGTCCAGCTTTTCCCTCCTCATTTATTGCCATTTTTATAGATCTCAAGCAGTGCTTCAGATCTATGACAGGAAGCATAATAAAAAGTTTTTAAATTTCTTCTGTGGTATTGTGGTCTTGTTTTGCTTTTCATCATCCAGCTGCACAATCCCCTGTGTATTGGATTCAAGCAGCTCCCAGTCTCTGTAGTCTGCAAATACTTCAAAAGGAAGGGCAAGGCAGTCACCTCCAGCAAGGATGCTAAGGGAGTAAACATGTAAGTGTACCAGATAGAAACAGCAGGTACTATTGTCTGTTTGTGAGGATAAGCATCTTACTAATTTCATTTTTAACGCTTTAGCTATTCTGTGCTTCACGCTTATTTCTACACATTTGTATAAACCCCATGAAGATGAGCAGCAGCAGTTCCTGGGGCTGGGACTGGGTAGACGGAGATCTGCAACTCTAAGGCGATGCCTGGCTGCTTTCCCTTCTGACACCCTCCCCCCGAACGGCACGGGAGGTGCGGCATCTCAGGATGCTGAAGAGCTTGGGGAAACTGCATGTATCTGCACAAAGGAGCTCTTCTTCCCAGAAGAACACGCTGCTGTGGTCACCAAAGAGAGAGGACGAGGTCCCCGCAGGAGCCTGGCACTGCTGGGCTGGCGTCTGTGCTCTCCCCAGCAGTGAGACAGGGATGGCCACTGCAGGGGAGAAATGGGTGTGAAACCATTACAAAGGACAGGAGAATTAGCCCTCGGGCATTAATTTATTCAGGAAATGCGCTTCTGGAGCCGCCTACTATACTGAAATACAGCACAGTAAATTATTAGCAATATTGCTAATCACTTCCACCGGGAATTTAATTTTCCACAGAGCAGAGACAATCTCATTTTCAATGCTCAGCTCTGGCCACATGTTACCATTTTTGTTTTTAAATGGTTCTATCTCTGTTATTTCCAGATTGCATAAGGAATGATGGACAGAGGTGAATTGCTGCTCTGCTGCCCCGGGGGAGGCAGAGCTCTCCCCAAAAGCCGCCGAGGAAGCCCTGCTGCTGGGGTGGGAACACGGCAGAGGGAAAGACAGGAGCAGGACCATTCCCTCCCAAACAACATCACTCAGCACATGTATATTGAAGGAAGAACATGAAATATTGATTTCCATCCACAGATCTTCCACGTTCCTGGAATATTAAGTTTTACTAACAATTTTGGAAGCTACAAGCCTCTGTTTTATAACCTACAGCACAAGGGGCTTATTCTATCTTAATTGCATGCAAAGAGACAACAGAAGACTAATTTAAAAAAAAAACAATGGCTGAAGCACCTCAGGACACGGGTCAATTACATCTCTCTAGGGCAAGTACCTGTTTGAATCCTGCAGGACCTGGGAAGCGATGGCTTCCAAGGGAAGATGTCGATGCATTCCCAATGCGTTCCTGGAAAAGCCACGAAGGTGTCACTCACACACCCACCACCCTCCTCACCCCTCACGCTGGATTAACCAGGACCGGTACCACCGCAGCCATGGCACAGCCCACCTGCCAAACACCCGACGTGGCACAGCCCTCTGACAGTGCCGACGATGCTTAATGAACTCCTGCCCACCGGGAGGCGTTAAGGCTGACCCCGTCCACGCCGGGGGTCTCATCCTGCACCACCACCTCCCGCAGCACCCACACCAGCACCGGCCTCAGGCACCCCTCTCACGTGAGCCATCGATAGCTCCTAATATGTTAACTGCTTCTCAGCAATGTAATTACACAAATTAAGAGTTTCATCAGAGCACTGGAATGAGAACAAAATTTTTAGACCGACATATAGATTTTTATAATAGGGCCTGCTGAGGTTAACCAAAACATCAAATCCCGGCCAGCCCCATCGTTACATCAATTACACACGTGTTCAACTCTGACACTTGGCTTTTTGTGCTACCAAACAGAAATAAACCCACTCTGCAACCCACAGGGAGAACAGCCGTGCCAGAACCAAGGGACAAGGGAACTCGTCCTTCCCGCTTCGTTAGGACAGCAGCTCTCTCCAGAGGTGCCAAGGAAGATCAGCGCCTGATAGATTTAACGAAACATGGGGGAAAAGCAACATTTGCTGGCATCCAGGAGCCAGGCCAATACTCCCAGAGGCAGAGTCCCTGGTCTGAGCACAGCCGGGCACCGAGGGTTTGGTACCCTGCGCTGCCGGGAGGGGATTTGGTTTCCCCCACGCTGCTCTGCCCTGGGAGAGCTTCACTGGGGGGGCAGGCAGCGGGGTGCCACGTGCCGGAGGGATGCACTGGGGTGAGCGCGTCTCTTCCCGGCCATGGGACAGTGCAGAGGTTACCGGGAGGAGCTGCTCAAAGCGGCTCCAGCAATATCCGAGAGATAAAGATAGAGGAGTCCATTTTCCTAATGCTGTTCGTGCTGGGAGGGATCTTCCTCCACGGACAGACTGGCTGGTACCAGGGGGACCACGGGGCTAAAACCTGCATGGAGATCCCCAAGCCTGGGGAGGGGACCAGGGACTCCGGGCCACCGCTGTTGGAACATCACCGGGAGCTGGAAGGATGTATTTACCATGTTCGCATGGGTTATATGAAGGGCACAGGAACATGTAATGACTCCCAAGATTTGGGCTGATATTCCACATAACACTGTGCCTCTTTATTCAAGAATAGTGAAAAACAATCCACATAGGATATTGCATCTCCTGACGTATGGTTCCTGATGGAAGGGAAACTCCTACAGAAAAGGCGGTTGGCTTGCTGCAGAGGAAGCCTCGTCTTCCCACAGCACAACCCCTGTTGAGGAGCCCGTGAAAGGGAGATGTTGAACTCGGGGAACGAAGAGACCATTGTAGAGCAAAAGCAAGACAGTCTCCTTTCAATTTATTGGTGCAATGTCTGGAATCTCACATTTTCCTGTTTTGCTTCACATAGATTTAACCACTCATGCAAAGAGGCTGAGAAGAGGAAAAGCAGCTCAGGAGCTGACTACTCAAATAGCAGGAGATGTGAAAACTACGGCTAGTAAAGCCCAAGGAATGATAATTCAATTTCTAAAACAGACTCCAGTCATCAGTCTTGCTGGGAAGAGAGAGGACAAACAGACCTGACCCACATTTATGGAGCATAACTATTCCCACATGCTGCTGCACCGGCGCCTGGGTGTAAATGAGCATCCTCCTGGCCTGACTCTGCAACCCCCTCCTGCGTTTCCCACTGGATGCCAGAGCCAGGCTCTCAATGCTTTCTGTTAAATTAATGACTGCTTTAGCAGAAGGGTGTCATCTCTATGACTGTTTAAGCAAATACCAAGAGGAATTTATTCAATGGAGAAGGAATGCTTCTGCAATGTGGGTAAGGCATGCCAAAGCACGTGGCACTCTGCAGCACCTACGGACAGCCCTCTGGGACGCAGCTTGTTTTGCAGCAACATATGCTCTTCTGCATTGTATTATATTAGTAAAATTAACACAGTCAAATTCATTTAAGAGAAATATTGAAAATACTGGTGCTTTGAAGTGAGGCTTTGGCTGCAGAACAACTCTTCTTATTAAAGAAGTGTCACAGAAAGCTTCGCTGTTCGCAGAGTGGCTGCAGTCAGGCATCTGTTCTAGCAAAACTTCCCTCAAACTCTGGAATATTTTCGGGGGAAAAAAGTACTTTTGGGGGAAAAAATGTTGGCAAATCCATTTTGGGTCCCCCAGAGCCCCTGCGAGGGGCAGGGCAGAACTGCGAGGGGCAGGGCAGGACTGCAAGGGGGCCATCCTCTGCATCCTAATCTCCTACTGGAAAAACTGATTTTGCTGCTGTCACTGACTGATCCTGCCTCACCCGGCAGCTTTTAAATTTTTTGTTTCAAATCCAGCTGGAAATACTTATCAGCTCCTATATACCAGATGTAAAGGATGTTTGTCATACATTTAATTTCTCCATCTGTATGTTGGTCAGAACCTCCATAACATATTTTTATGAGTAAATAACATGCCACTTTTAGGGAGGGAAGGGTTCAAAACTTAAATCATTGCAAATTCTCCAGGTGGCTGAATTGAAGAGGAAAGCTCCTGTGATCAGGACACAGACAGAGGCAAGAGCATTTGCATTTCACACTTGACTCCAACATAGACCAACACAGAGCAGGACCAGATCACATCACCTCTCTGTGACTGCCAAACAGGGGTGGATGCGTGTCCTCTTCTGATCACATCACAAGGACAGGCCTTTCTCCACATAGATATTTATGTTTCAAACTCATTCTCATTCCTATTTTCAGGGCCAGTGACCAAGCCAACACAATATGATACTTCCCTCATACTGAAGCAACTCAGGAGCAGCTCGAACACCCCCAGACCTGGGCTGCTGCAAACCATCGGCGATGCGAAGGGAAAAGCCAGTGCAAAACCAGCCCTTGGTCCTGCTGGGGAGCGTCCCCAGAAGCAGTTTGCCAGCCCAGGCCGCTGCAGAGTATGGGCGAATTTCATCTAAACTTTTATTGTAGCAGGATGAATCTTTCTTCGCAAAATTGGCACCAATTATGCTAACTAAATTTGAAGAGTTCATTAGGTAAATGGTAATTGCAATAACATGCTTTAAAGAAATGATGAAACACAAAACCTGCTTTCAGGAAAATCACTTATCCCCTTTCCAGATAACCTTCAAACAGCAGCTGTGTCAAGATTAATAAGAGAAAACAGCATTTCCAAAATACTAGCTTTGCAGACCAACAGCTAATTAACACATTGCGGCTTTCTTTCCCAATTTGTATGTTTTACTTTTGCGCTCTTTTTGACTGACCAGCTATTCTCTTCGCTGCTGCAGGTTGCTCCCTGCCAGGCATTGGCGGCACCAGGGTCTGGGGATGCAGCAGCCCACGTTGACCAGTACCCGCTGCCAGTCATCACCCACAACGGGCAAACGCTGACTCAGCAATACTGAGTCCCAGCCCTCCTCCTAGCAGCACCGCCGTTGTACCGACACCAGCCAGCTTTGGTTTTATTTTGCTTTTTAAAAAAAAAGCAGTAAATCAGCAGCGAAAAAGGATGCCTCGTTCCAGATACTGTTGTAGCAGGAATCACCTGCCAGTGCACCAGTTCTCCCATGTTTTTCTTGGGAGACAAGCGCATTTTTATCTTGTAAGCCCCACAGCTGTGGTGAAGATGTTTATTTGTACTGCAGTGGCACTACAAACTTCAGCCATGTACTGGGATCCAATTATGTCAAGTACTTGCTGATTTAACGATGCATTATGGAGCTGGGGGAGAGCAGATGTCTGCAGAAAGCTGCTGCGCTCTTTGCAGAAGATCACGTTCTTGGGGGGTTCGTGCTGGGTTGAGCTGGGGAACGGAAAGGATTGCAATTCCTCCTGCAAGTCAGGCAGGTGCCTCCCTCCCGCCTCCTCTGGGAAATGGTCTGGAAAACCTCCTGGGTGCTGGCTCTGGCTCTCACTCAGCAAAGGGGGGTGTATCCAGCAGCTAACAGCGTTTCTTCTTTCCTTCCAGCCATCTCACAGCAGTTGGGAATGGAGAGCCAGCGGCTGGAAAGGTCTGTGAATATTTAAGGAGAATTGACTCCTGCGGGGGTGTTTTAGGAAAGAACCCTTAAAAATAATTGATCAAAATCTCAAACTTGCAACTGTTTTTAAACTTGCTTTTGTTTGCTTTTTTATAAGAAAGCTGTACTCCGTGCGCCTCTCCTGGCACATTCTGCATTGCATGCCCTAGCAAACATCAACAGCTTCAGCTGTGAAAGAGCAGGCTGCAGAAATGCATTTTCAATGCAAAATATTGACAGCGACTCTCAGGAAGCTGAACTAGGGACAACAGCCACTGGCGTCACCACAGCTTCTGCTCCTGCTCCTGAGGGTTAATGACAAGGTACCTCTGGGCTCAGCAGCTGAATCTGCAGCACGATTTGTTGCTCAGCTGCCCAGAGAGGACGATGCTCAGGTGTGCCCCCCCTGCTGCGGGGACCCCTGGGACACACAGCCAAATGCTCGTCATCAAACTTTTTGTGATGTTCACCTCCAGAAGATGCTCTTTGCAGATCTGCAAAGAGCAAAGGTGTTCCTTGGTGGCATCTCTGTGACACGCAGGTCGGGTTTTATCCAAGGAGTCTTTTCGCCCAAAAGATGATCGTGGTCAAATAAGGGTTGCAGCATCTGCTGCTCCCACACTCCTACCGTTGCTGACATTTTCATCGAGCCCCCTCTAATTGTTGCCAGCACAGGTATGAAAACTACATCAACCGAAATGATTTAGAGTTAGCACAAGGGCAAAAGAAACGCCAGGATGTGCAGTACGTTTTGATGCATCTCAGCATGTATGCTGGGTAGGCGAAGGAATGCAGGCATTTGTGGCATTGGTAGCCAGAAGCAGAAGACAGATATCCAAAAGTATAAAACCAATTATTAAAATGTAAAGACTTGAAATAAAAACTGATATTCTAAAAAAGAACAAAAACCTGAGACAAGACAAGTTACAGTAAAAACAACTCAGGGGAAAAGATGTCTTTGAAACAAAGTCCTGCATATTAAGACCTTAGAAAGCATTAGGAATATTCACCTTGCTTTCAGCAATTATTTGCAAGTTTAGAGCCGAGGTTTCTTACTGTGAGCTCATGTCTCCTTCAGCCCTTAATGAGATAATTTTAAGCTCTAAAAGCTGGCAGAAAATAAGTATTAATGACTTTTCTCCTCTCTGGTTCAAATATACTCACGAAGGCATAGAACTGGTTTCATATAGCTGCTGCTATATATTGTTTCCCATTGTAAATGGCTGTGCACTCAGGGTTAATTAATTTACAAATGGTGGCATCCCAGAACTGGTGCTCTGCTATAAAGTGCAGGTATGGCTGTAAGCACGCAGCACTTAGCAGCTGGGGTTATTGTCCATGAAGATGACATCTTTGTAAGTTCAGTCAAGAGATAGTTGAGGGAAAAAACCTATTAGATTATTTTAACCTCTCTTGCTTAAGTTGCCATTTGCTGCCACCACATTTTTGCAAAATTGTTTCATCTAATCAATATAATAGTTGTGTCAAGAATGAGTTGCATTTCCTGTAGTGAGATTGCTGCTTTTCCAATCTATCTGAAATGTGTTGGGTGGAAACACTCATGATTGTGGTGAAGTCCTCACGAGGAGCTATGACAAGGAGCCCACTCCTCATCCTGTTGCAGCAAATGCAAATTTCTTTGCACAGCTAAGGGTTGAATACAAATAAAAGAATAAATAAGAGCAATTTTCTGGTCAAGTCAGTCTGGAGTTATCTGGCCCTGTGTAATTGCGATAGTGAGCAACTCACTGAATTCAAAACGAGCTGCAGCGCAGCGATTCCTGGTCAGAGGTATCACCCGGATCTCGCCAGCGTGGGGACAGCTTCCCAGCAGAGCTGGTGAACACAGTCCTGTTTGAAAAGGGACTCGGAGGAACTGGGTAAGATAGAAATCACTGTGTGTTATATATACTACTGTATGCATAAAAATGTATGTATTGTCTCTTAAGAAAAAATATTGCCATGTTAGGACCATCGGCTTGCCACCAGCTTTGAGCAGAGTCATGCAATCACACAGAAGCAGATACCGACCCCCAAACATACAGACCCCCACTGAAGTCCCTCTTTCTGCATGCCCACGCTCACCGCCGGTGTCAGCTAAACACGGTGGTGCCTCAGCTGCTCGTGCCAGAAGCTGACACGCTGCCAGAGGTGGGGGACCCAGGGTGGCCGAGGAGGTTTGCTTGGTCAGGACACCTCACCGGCGATATCACGAGTCAGCAGGACTCGGGTCTCAGCCGGGGCAAGGTGTGGATGCAATCTCCATGTCTGGGACACGTTGTGGCACAGGGCACAGATGGGGACATCTGTGTCCCTCCGTGTCGCTGCTTTCCTTGCCATCAGCTACGGACTTTGCCGTGCCTCTATCACTATTCCTCAATACGACAACTGTTTCATACAGTGTTGGAGCCTGCAGCACCAGGGCTCACCTGCAGCTGGCCCCCCAGCCCCAGCCCCGTGGGGAAGGGGGTCTCAGCTGGGGACAGGGACGTGCCTCCACCTGCCCCGCTGCTCCCAGGGAGTCTGCACGGGAGAAGGAAACACAAGGAAAAGCTCCTCTGGGAGCAGCACATATTAGCTCCTGTATTAAAAGTCAGCCAAATTGATACAAGAGATCTCTGCATCAGCTACAGAAAGCTTTGGATTTAGCCTTAATTCATCTCCTAACCGCAGCTAAAGTCCACAGCTATTTTATACAGTGGAAAGGGTAGCAGACAAGAAAAACAGTCACGGTCAGTAAAGACAACACAAAGACAACTTGCTGGAGGTGTTTTTCCCCTTCACACACTCCTGCAAAGTTGACTTTTCTTATGAAGCCCCAGGAAGCACATGTCTGAGCCTGCTCCTGGGAGACTTTCGGCTATTCTTAGCTAAGCGGAAGGAACAGCACTGTCACAACACAGAACGAGGAATAAAAGAGCTAAAAAAGGAACTGTGGCTGACTTCACTCGCATTTTGCCTAACAAGTTCATATTAATCTTACAAAAATATTTGTTTTCCTTCTCTGACAATCGTTGTCTGACTTTCAAAAGAATCAAATCAATAATAATAAGAATCAAATCAAATTAAACTTAATGAAATATCTGGAATCCAGGAAAGTGGTATTTCAGTGAAGATGGATGAAATCTATAGTTATTGGATTTTGACATCCTACTGCAAACAGAAGTTTGCAAATCTGGACACGCAAAGACGTGTGTTTTCCCTGGAGACGCAGCGTCACGTAACGTGAGGACGGGGGACCATTGAGGCCACTGGCTCCATCCCTCTGCCTTCAGACAGGACACCCACCTCTGCCCTGCCTCACCGGCGCTGGCCTGAATGAGACTGCAGCTTTTTGTTTATACGTCCCAGGCTGATGTTTGCTGATGTTTGTGACAAAACACAGAGCAAAGACTTTCCTCAGTGTTCTCGAGAGCCGCGTCCTGCACACTGAGCAGACCCCATGTGTCAGCCCCGGCACCCCCTGCCCTGGCCTTGCACCGAAGCTGGAGATAAAACTCCTCGAAGCTTTGCCGGAGGCAGGACATCACCCGTCACGGCCAGATGCTCGCAGACAGCTCAGGACAGCAGATGTGTAGGAAGCCGCGAGTAAACGTGTGTTGTTCCCATGACCGATAGCTGTTACGTCCCACCAGCATCTCCAAGCAGAACTGCAGAAGGTGCACGGGGTGCCAGTTTTCATTCATTTACTAGTGCTACAGCCCGGTCAATAGTTGCTATAGCTGAAGCCATCCTTCAACAGGAGGTCATTAAACATGTCTATTGATTTCCTCAAGATTTTCAACAATATTTAACTCTTTTGCTAACTAGGGGATGGATGTCTTCCACGTGAAACCTCCATGAACCCAATTTCAGAAGCGTAGCGCACTGTGCACATCTACTGTTGTACTTCCAGGGTTCGCTGCAGGTTTTGAGTAGAGGAGACCCGGAGTAGTGCTGGGGAAAAGGCAGTGCTAATCTGGGTGGCTGCTCACCTCTGCCCTCCTCAGGGGGCAAAGCAACCGGGGGGCCAGGTCACAGCCCCAAAGGGCTTTGTGAGGCACAGGGGCCACCGTGCATGATCCCCTCCTGCCGCCGGCTGCTCAAGGCCCTTCACCTTGTAAAAGAAAATATTGAAATTAAAATAATGCAATCAGTATCTGAAGCCTCACTGACCTGAGCACCGTTAGCACAGATGTGCCCGAGGGCTCTGGTCTTATAATGACAGCACGCATTGACCCCACCAACACCATACCACAGGCATCCCCCAACCCTCCCTGGGACAGCCTTGGCCAGCCCCCGCCCAAGGCGCAAGCCCCAGCTCTGCTGCAGGTCCTGTTCCCAAATTTCCCCACGTTTTCATTTTCCAGGCCCAAATGATGGTGCTGACACATGCACTTGTCCTCCCAGCTAAACCATTGGTGCCTAAAGTTGCCAAAATTGCAGCTCCCCCCACCCTGCATCAACCAAAGCCATCGGCCAGTTGTCAGAAAGGGGCACTTCATTCTGCAGTGTGGGGCTTTCCGTTCTCCATCGATGTGGGGCCATCGGTCACAGATCAGGCCCAGGCGGTCCATCGTGTTGCTTGGAAGGGATGGGTCAAGGAAATCTTTAAGGTTTACATGGAGAATTTTGGGTCAGATTCTGCTTGGCTAAATGGATGGAGAGTAACAATTCTTTATTTTTCAAAAGACAGCGATATATTCGATATGTGCCAAGTCAGATACATCCTATATCTGTGAGCTGCATAGGTAATTTGTCTGTAATAAACACACCATTGCAACTGAGTTACCGTAATCCTGCAAAATGATCTCAGCACATGCGTGCCTGTTTGGGAAAGCATGCGATGGCAACATGCGGATGGATGCGGTCCTACCAGCAACGGCTTGGCCGGGACGTGACAGAGCAGGCGATAGCACACACAGCAGAGCTTGCAGCAGCGCAGCTCGAGAGCACTGTGCAGGCAGGTCTCAAACACACCCATGCTGCAGCAAGATGCCAGCAAGTGCAATCACTAAACTCTCCTGCCCGCCTGCACACCCGCGATACCCAGCGCTGGGGGATCATTTATAGACGCACGTAGGAAGAACCCCCTCTGGCAATTTGCATTGCTGAGACTCCCACCGCCAGCCCAGGCCTGCCCAAGCGCATCACAGCCAGCCCCGAAATGAGAAAATGTCCTTGCACCAAAACCTGCCTGGTCTGACGAGCCTTCCCCTGTGTTTTGAAGTACAAGGCACCCCATGGTGGGACAGCCGTTCTCTCCTTGCTACTGCTCTGAGCCTTGCTCCTCTGCCCCGCTTTGCAGCCAACCCACCGCTCGCCCTGCAAGTCAAAGTCTTAACACCATGAAGAATGGCAGCCACTCTTCTATACAAATAACATTGCGTAAACGTCGTGGTTTAACCCGGCAGGCAGCCAAACACCACACAGCCGCTCGCTCATTCCTCCCACCCCAGTGGGACACAGAGAGAATTGGAAGGGTAAGAGTGAGAGAACTCATGGGTTGAGACAAAGACAGTTTAATAGAACAGAAAAGGAAGGAAAAATAATAATAATAATAATAATAATAATAATAATAATAATAGAATATACAAAACAAGTGATGCACAATGCAATTGCTCACCACCCGTGCTGACCGATAACCAAGTAGCGATCGCTACTTCCTGGAACACGCCTACCATTCATATACTGAGCATGACGTCACATAGTATGGAATACCCCATTGGCCAGCTGGGCCAGCTGTCCTGGCTACGCTCCCTCCCAGCCTCTTGTGCACTTGGCAGAGCATGGAAGCTGAAAGTCCTTGACCAGTAGAGTACTTAGCAACATCTGAAAACATCAGTGTGTTATCAACATTCTTCTCATACTAAATCCAAAACACAGCACTAGGACAAAATTTAACTCTATCCCAGCAAAAACCAGGACAGTAAACTTTAAACCCATTGAAATTCTGTAACTGGACTTTATATAAAGTCTCTGACCAGGGCTACTGCAATTGGAAAAACTGGCAGAAACACAACAGTAGGTGAGAGCTGGTGAGCCTGTCTGCAGAGCTTTCACAGAGCCATGCGCGAGCACCAGCAATGACCCCCCAGACCAGATGCTGCTGCTGTTCCAGAAGTTTCAAGATTTGCTGGGCAGCCACAAGTGCAAGAAAGAAAACCAAAAGAAATCCTTGAAACATACCCCTTAGAAGCAGATTTCCAGAAAGAACCCGAAATGTTGAGACATAATAAACCCAGAGCCAGCGACTCCGCTAATGCACGGCCTTTCACACCGCCTCTTTCTGTGGACTCTCAGGCTGCCTGTACCCGCAGAGCTGCCAGGCTGTACAGCTCCACAAGCCTAACAACTGCTCCCACCCCAAACCCCACAGGCTGGTGCCATTATTCAGCTCTTTCCAGCTTCGCCTGGACAATTGTATGACGCTGAGCTCGATGCATCACCCAAAAAGCCTCACCTGGGCTGTCTCCCCGGTGCAGCCATGCCAGCCCGTGCACTGCCCTCTTCCAGATCCCGTGGGGTTCGCACCAAAGAAGTTGGCTTTTCTCTGCCTCCTTCCACAAAGCCCTCGCCATTTGTACCTCAGCTGTGAGCAAAACAGAGTCTTCATTAAAGCTCTTGAAAATGTCAGTTGTCTCATCTCCTTAAACCACAAAATCCTCTTGGTTTTGTTTTTATTTTCATATCTTGTTACCCCCACAGGCTCTTGTCATTTTCTGGGGAGAAGTTCACCTGAACCTTCCTTGCAGTAGCCCATTTCTTGTCCACTGGCAGCGGTCTGCTCCTGAGCAAAGGAGCACAGAAATTCAGTCCAACTATTAATAAACCGACAAAACTATCGCCATGAGCAGCAGCTAAAAATACTTGCTGCTTAAACAGAATTGGATAGACTGAGATTAATTAATGCTCACGTATCCATTCTTAACTAATTTTCACCCTGATTTTGAAACAGAAGAATTAAAAAAGGGTTATTTAATGTCCAACGTCACAAATGCAGCAGAGCCAAGATGCCCTGCGGTTTGCTCTGCAGGATGCGTGCAGCACTGCGTGGCTGTGGAGCTCATGGATGGGGCCAGGACAGCTTTAGCCCCTTGATGAGATGAGTTTGCTTTGTTTATTTGAGCAATGGAGCAATGTGCAAGGCCTGCAATCCTTCATCCTCTGACAGCCTTCAGTTCCTGTTAAGATAACCAAAAGAGTTTTCATCCTTTACCCAATGAGGTCAAATTGAGCTACTGAACTCCTCACTGCCGATTTAGGTTGTTCTCTTCCCAGATTTCCCATTTCTAATTTCTACAGCAAAATTAACCCCTTGAACAACTCCTGAGCACAATATGCATGTTGAAAGAAGAGACACGATGAGACACTGAAGAGAAAATCACGTCTGTGGCAGCACCAGGCTGATTCCCCGGGACATCCCCCGCAGGAGCTGGGGCAGTGTTGCCCGCCCTGCCTGTACTTTCCCCTCTCTGCAGAGAATGGCCTTTATGTGCACCAGCACGCGTGACCAAGCTGTCTGGAGGCTCTTTGCCCTCTGATTTCTGACTCGGGAGCTCTGCGTTGGAGCTCACATTCCCTCAGCAGGTTGCGGATAATCTGCTCCAAGGGCAGCAGCTGCACATGAACCGCGATGCCAGGAGCACGCTGCAGTGGGCTCTGCCCCTGAACCTCACTGATGATCTTAGTCATAGAAATTACTTGTTAGTCTAATGTGATTAATTAACAGAAAAGTAATTAACGGAAAAGTAATTCTCATGGATAACAACAGAAAAAAAGGCAAAATAATGAAGTATCAGTCTATACATCAACCCTGCAGCGGGTCCCCAAGGGCCAGAATCCAGCTGCAACTGGGTGCAAAAACAAGGCTGAACATCTTGAACACATTCAGACAATAGATGGACAGGAAAAGAGTTTTAGTAATTCCCACCTAGCAAAGTTTTCAGCAGAACAATACAAAAAGTTTCTCATCAAAACAGAGAGATGCAGTGAAGGACAGAGAGATGCAACACCCCAGACTTCCTAGACTTACCTGCTCAGCGAGACATGTTAGTGATGCACTTACCAAGAAACCCCATGTTCCCCAACCTACTTACCCCTTTCTTTAATAGAGGCACAAACTGGTTTCAGTAAAATGGGTTACAGGAATCTTCAGCCAAAAGTTGAAATTAACCCAAACCAAATACTGGGGATAATAAAAAAGCCTCCTGTAACATTTTCTACCTCTTCACATTTCATACGTCCCCTTTCATGTTGGTGACAGCTCAGCTGATAACAGCCACTTCTAAATGAGGAAAAATAGGCCACACTTGAAAATGTGTTAGTTAATAGCAATTTAAACACGATTTTGCTCCTAGTGCAAATGCAATTTAATACTTTAAAAAATATGTTAACTGGTCATGAGTGACTCTGGGGAAGAGCTAACATTTTCAAACGTAACCTATTTTCCCAGTCTAGACATGCCAGATGTGTCCTGCCTTTAGTTCTTTGTTGAGTTATTTTATGCTATTCAGACAACGTAATGATGTATTACAGCATTTGCGACAAGCTACAATATATGAGATTAGTGAAATTTTTGGACTCTTCACATGATTTATAGACATTAACAAGGGCCTGTTAAGTGATTTACTCTCATCCAACCTGCAGCCCCAAAGATTTGTTTTTCAGGGGAAAGCCTGCTTTACCCATCCCCGGGTGTGGGGTGGAATAAAAACAAAAGCAACATTCTGGGTACCCAAGATCCTTGAACTTCTTCATGCAGAAATGTGAGGGAAAAAGAGAAGAGGAAGATGTGCATACCATTATCAAACACGGAGATGATTTTGAATATTCCAAATGGTTTTCCCCAAAGACTCCAATTAGAGACCAGAACTGCCATGAAACTGCACTGAGTTTGATAAAGTCCCAACTCAAAGATGTTTCATTATCAAGATGTGTAGGAAAAACTTATGCCAGGTTCTTTGCGTTTTGCTTTTTTTGGGACTTTTGTTTTTCACAGCCTGTACAGCACAGCCGTCCATCCCATGCAGCCTCCCCTCACCCAAGCCCCAGCCCTGTGTCGTGCAAGTGTTGCCCTGAGAGGGCATTTGTGCTATGCTCAGCACAGAAATGTCTCCCTCTCTCAGAGATATGAGAGATCCAGAAATAGGATTTTTTTTTGACCAAAAAAATAACTCTGTACAAGCTTGGAAAGCACTGATGATCCTCACATGGCTCCTACCCCCGCACCACCCATGGGCATCGGGCACCCTGGGGACTGCCAGCACCCACCAGCACCTCCTCAGCCCTGCATCCACCCCAGTTCCTGCTTTTGGGAAGTTTCCGTCCATCCTCCTGCAGGCAGTGTGTCAGAGGGGTCCAGAAAGACCAAATGAGTCGGACATCTCCTAGGGGAGGTTGCAAAGCAAGGTCGGGACCGCCCTGCAGTTTGGGGCTGTTACACTCTGCCATCGCAACAAAAACAGCCCAAATACTCCAGAAAGTGTCACCTATAGAGCCCAGAGAAATGCAGTTGTAAACAGGCAGACTCCCGGTTTCCTACCACCCATCACTGCCCTTCTTGCTGGCAGCATACGAAATGCCAGCTGCATCGCTGGTAGCTGAATCTGCACCCCAACACCAAGCATTTTGAATTGATGAAGTCTTAAATCAGCATGTTCTGCTTCCAAGGGAAAAAAAAAAATATCCAGGTCTGTAAGCCACCTGACAGATAATGAAGCGTTTGGTTCTGATTACTGCTGTAATTCCCTCAGAAGTTGGGCTCTCATAACGACGCAAGAAGGTAACAACTGAAGATGGGTTCAAAGGCATTTTGCAGGCGAGAGGGTTGGGCAGTAATGCAGCCGGCTGCATCCAAACAGGCACTGCCTCTGCCCAGTCCTGCTCCCACACTCCCGCAGCTGCAGACCAGCACGAAGACCAGCTGGAGCCAGCTCTCATCCCTTCCCAAAGGTTACAAGGCAGAAAGCCACTCTTCACACACCTCTCCCTCTGATATCAATACAAGTTTCTATTTTCTTGGCAGTTATAATAATTAGAAATTACATACTCGACTGGTCTTCCAGGACTACATTAGAAAAGTGATGTGCACTGTAAAGGAGAGGCAGCACAAAAAGGGGGCAGGGAGCTAAATCAGTGCCTTCAAATGGGACACAGCAAAAAGCACCGTGTCTCTGCTTGCTTCGCCGCAGCCTTGTCACACCTGAAGATTCTCACCCAATACCCATCGATAAATTATTCTTAATGAGAAATTATTTAATAGACTGAATAGAATTTATAAGCATGAAATGCTGAAGATAAAACCAGGACAGCAGCTGCCTACTAGTAAACTTGAGCACACAACCTGCTGATAACTCCTTGACGACTCTCCTGCAGCCCTACAAACCCTTGCAGGTGGCTGTGGCTGCCTGCACTTTGCAGAGCATCGCACAAACGGCCCTTTGCTCCAACAGCACCCTTCAGGTTTTGGACAAGCGTCTGAGCTCGAGAAGGATTGCAAGAATTTGCTCATAATTTGGGCACTACAGGCAAAAGTGTTGACTTGTGTGCTGTAATTACACCTGTTTACATAATTCTTCTATATACAAATTAATTGCAGGCAAAGGCCTCCAGCAGTCCCCGTGTGCTGCGGGACAGGGCATGGGCTTCAGTTAGGACAATAATGCGTTCAGAGGAAAAAATTATTCTGCCTTCATTTGCTTCAAAGACTTGTGAGAAAAACAGTAGATGTGTTACCTGATTATTCCCTTTAGAAATAATTTTCCAACCAAAATGCCAAAAGTAGAATAAAAAGGTGTTCCTCTTGTACAAAGGCAAGAAGGACAAACGTGAGACAGCCTGAACGGTATGGTACGGAGAGACAAAGATATTTCCATGTTCCTAATGCAAGGTTTCTATTCTTTTCTAGTATTTTTATTAAGGCAGGTCAAAATTATAATGGAAAACTATTTTTTTAAAGAAAAATTAAGTCTTTCAATTTGTTGCTGTTGTATAGGGCTTATCCCAAAGCTTGGCCTTACCTAGGGAGTCAGTGACTTCCCAGGGCCTGTCCCTGGTGTGCCTTGAGACCCCAGAGCAGCACTCAGAGATGCTCTTGCTGCGCTGTGCTCCCGCCGTGCCTCACACAGTTGTGAAGTTAAACAAACATGAGAAATAATAAAATACAGACACTTTAGTTTTATTTGCTAAAAATGTAGTATCATATTTCAATGCAGTATAAGCAAGCAGATAGATTCTGCACAGATAAACTTATATTTAATTACAGATGGTGAAGATCATAAATGAACCAGGATCAAGCCTAAGTCCTTAACGTGACTCTCCCGCTTTGCAGCACAGCAGGTTGGGACCTCATTTTCCTCTTTCTGTGATTACAAATAAATCCCCTTTTAAAAGACTGCTGGATCTGGTTTTGTTCTTATTTTTTAATCATCCTTTTAATCTCCCCAAGTACCTTGGAGCCTCGTTGGTACAGAGCTGTGAGCCGTGAACGGAGGAGGAGACCACAAAAGCCATGGCAGCAGCATAGTGCGTGATAAAGCAACTTACACACAAAGGAAAACCACAGCCCCATCTGCAGTCTGGGTCCTTGTATAGAGAGCAGATTTGCATTATTGCATCTGGATATTTGTGTAAAGGACAGACCCCCCGGATACAAATAACACTTCCTTCACTTCTCCATTGAGTTTCCACTTAGCAGCTATAACTACACCTCCACAACTCAGCCGTGCAAGCCCAGCTGCCAAGGGCATTTGGCAGAAAACATGGGGCTTGGTGTATGTTTTCCTGCACTAAGTAATGTCCCGTTGGTGGACACAAGGCTCCCGCATGCCCTGCACTTGGTATCCAAGTCAAAAGCTAAACATAGCTGAGCAGAGGGAAGGCAGATTTCTACCTATATCTGCCACACAGGAGCCTGGTACCAGGCCAGCATCACCATCCTTAAAGCTAAGCAAGAACAAGGCGAGGGGTGAAGGAGACAAGAAAACAGCACCAGTGCCAGAGAGTGTAAATAGAAACACTTCCCATCCCCCCCGAAAAAAGCCTTTTTAGAGCTAAGACAGAAATACTTCTGTTTGCTTTTCTCCTGCCTGTTCTGTAATCAAGAGCACACACAGCGAGTGACGGCTTTCGGCAGGGAAGATTACAAAGGGCACCACCAGATCCACCGGTTCTTCCTGGTGGGTGCCAAGTAGGGAATCTCCTGAGGAGAGTCCAAGCAGGACAGCAGCCAGGGCCGATGCCGAGCTGCAAAACGCTACCAGGGGCAGGAACCGAGAGACCTTGACCCGATGGGACCTCAACCCGATGCAGTCGCTTGCAGTGGCACTTGGCCATGCATGGCTCTGCAACCCTCTGAGCCCGACTGCTGTGAGGCAAATGTTACAGGGTCTGCACAAGGAAGGAAACCATTCCCCAAATTCACCAGCAAAACCCATAACAGGAGTTACACCTCGGCTGAGATTCCCAGCTTTGCCCGTGGTACAATGGTGAGCCTGTCCTCCCTATTCATTTAGCATTAATATTTCAGGACTACATGGATTTGGTAAAATATTTCCCATGATGCTGTCAGATCCTCTCTACTTGGAGTTTCTGAGAATAAAATCCTATTTGCTTATAAATTTGTGATGTGATGGAATTACAAAACAGGTCAGCCAGAAGGTTTGAAGATGCTGCCTAACATCTCCCTTCGAAACGTGACTAAGTGCATAAGCAAACACCTTACTGGTTCACATTGCTTCTTACTGTGCTGAGAAGAGACAGAGAATATAACACAGCACTGCGCCTTCACGGAGCACTGAGTCCAAGCACAGCGTCCCAGGAAAGCCGTCGTCAGAAAGCGTCATTCTCACTGCTTGCATTTTTATTTCCCTTGGCGGTGAAATACAGATAGATTATATATATTTCTCATAAAACATTATAGCTGAACATTAAGAACATGTAAAAGTCAGCAAATACAACAGCTTATGCTATTCCAAGAGCTACGTTTTCTAAGAGGTCAGAACTAGATCCTAAATTTGTGCTAGGACTTACTTCAACTTGCAGTATTAAAAGTAAACAGAGATGACAGAATTTGCACATTCAAGTGAAACCAGACTGTGCATGCAAACGTGCTTTGCATCCATCAGTGTGATCTACTGGAAGGGAAAACAATACTTCCTGCACAGAGCTGCTGTAGAAAAAAGACCAGGCATGGATAATTACTGCCAGTGAGACAGAAGCCCACGTACTTTTATTTTTATAAACCTGTAGGGGAAATGAAAGCCTTTGTACAACTGGAAGAAATCTAAAATACAGAAGACACTTCTCTTTGGTCTAAAGATACAATCAAAATGCTCTCCATTAGGATTAAAAGCCGCTGGCCAGTGTTTCCAGAGACTTCACCATGCAGGCAGCTCAGAGATGCTTTGCAGACTGAGCATCATCTTTGAAGGGGGATAATCAAACAATTTCTGGACTTATTATCTGCATCCTTTTCAACACCCTTCGCAAAAAACAGATGTCAGAATTTAGTTATGACACAAGAACTATTACGCTGACAGTAGACAGAGAATAGGGAGCAATTTTGATACCCAAAAAGCATCTGAATGAAGCACTGTCTGAGAGCCATCTTCTCCAGCTGTCATGTGCAGATGCCACACGTGGTTTACATCAACTACCGAAAACGCTGGGGAGATGATATGCTTAACAAATTGCAGGCAAAATTAATGCTTTTCACTACGTAGATGTGCAATACTGTGAAGGTGAGCGGGGCTGAGACTGACAGCGCCCACAGTGGGGCAGGGAGCAGGGCTGGCACGGCAGCGGAGCCGGATGAGCCCTCGGAGGAGCAGACCAGAAAGCACTGAAGAAAGAGAGGAAGAGGAATAACTCATTCAGAGATCAGAGGCTGCGTGTGAAAAACCAAGACGGTCAGCTCCAGAGCATTTTATTCTAAGGAAAGACACTGAACCAGCTGGGAAAGCACCTTGTGAATAGGAACTGCATTTTATAGGCATCTTATTTGTAGTATCTTGTTTCCAGACTGTTAATAACAAAACATTAGATGAAATTCAATGCAGATAAGTATAAAATAACACATGGAAGAAAGTCCCTGAAAAGGAGCTGAAGTTGAAGACTGGTGCTACCACGTAGGGGAAGAACAGGACTAGGGATGGAAGGAGCAGTTCTGCAAAGAGGGAAACTACAAACACAAAACCCGTGCAAGGAAGCCACGTGCCCTGACTTAGATATTTATCACCAAGTTAGAGAACATAAACAACATCTTTGGCTTCTTTTCTCACCAGCTCTTCAACTTGGCAAACACACGGCCAGCTTTGCCAAGTGAGATGACAATTTTCACTGTTATTTGTCCAGGCTGCCTCTTTCTTCCCCATGACAAACTGCATCCCCACGCTGGGATGGGATGGGATGACCACTACGCTCGCTCTCTCCTGAGCCGGTAATGAGGTATTTCAACAGAAGTACATGCCAATCTCTTCCTATATCCTGAGCCTTACCAAGAGATAAAAGCTTCATATCATATAACTCTAAGTTACAAATCAGCTACAGAATCATGCCCCACAGCAGGGGCCAGATCTGCAGCACACTCAGAGGGGCATTCAGGAAAAAAAGCATTCAAATATTTAACACTTGCACATGGCATTCTGCAATTCAAAACATTTTTCTAATCATAAAATGGAATATTTCATCAAAAAGTCAAGAGTTTCCTCCCTCTCCTTGCCAGGAGGTATCAACAATTTTTCCATTGAAAAATCAGCTTGCCACAAAGATGGTAAAAAGGCTTTTTTTTTTAAAAACAATCATCAGCCCTGTACCCGCACAACAGCCCTTTGGCTGCCACACCACGAGAAAATTTTAAGAGACAGTCAGAGAAAAATTGAATTTTATTTGAGCTAGAAGGAAAAAAAAAAAAAAGAAACCAAAGATAGAAATTAGATAGTAATGGCCAGAGCTCCTGCTCTCCCCAAAATCAACTGAAGCCTCACACAAAAGTGGATATGTGAGCAAAATCATGGTCCAAAAATTCAGGACTTTGTAGCAAACCCTATTCTTTACAAAGGGAAGAAGATGCTTCTAATTCACCCTCCTTTCACTTAATAAATGGTCTCATGCATGGCACGTATTTAACTTAGGAAAGATCTGTGTTGGGCAGCAGGCGCAGAGCGGGCAGAGCTGCAAAACAGGGATGTGACACGGAGCAGGACCGGGCAAGAGCTGCCAGACTGAAGCGTGAAGCATTTTTCCCACAAGGATTCAGTTTTTTGGGACAAATTCAGCATTTAATTGTTTTAGCACAGAGTAATTACACCCGAGGAGTTTTTTTTCCTCTTTTCTTTCTCCTTCCTCAAGGCTGCTATTAGCCCACTACGGTTTATCCACAGGACTGTGAAACACAGGCAGGATTTTTAGGGAGGTTTTTAGGAGAGATGAGCTTACCAACCCAGCGGTGGGTCAGACAGGTACATGCCTCAGAGAGGTGCCCAAAGTCACTGTCCATGGACACTCTTCCCTCCTCTATATTTTTGTAGGACTCAAAGTCTGTCTTTGAAGGGAATAAGACCATTCTAAATCCTTGATTGCCTTTGTGTGAAGACCGTAAACGCAAGCAAGCCCATGCAAAATGAGGACTATTACCGTGCCACAGGGCTCTGATGAGCCGGGGAGTTCTTCTGCCATGGATTCTTCCCACTCTTCATGCCCAGGTAAGTCTCTGAGGCACCAAAATGCTGGAACTGGTAATTAAATACCATATGATGAAACAGCAGCTGGCTGAAGACAGGTCTGAAGGCGACCGATAGCTGTTGGGATGATGGATCAAGAGGTAGTGGCTCTTTTTTCCAGCATCCAGAGGATAATCCTATATGAAAAGGCACTTAATTACCCCTGATACTTTTCTTCTCCAGGATTTCCTAGGCACCTGCTCTCTGCAGGTGGACATGTGAGGAGACAACTGTCCAAACAACCTCCACTCAAAATATTTTGGGGAAGGTGAACCACATCGAGAGGCACGTGGACTTGGAGCAGCAGCCACCATTCACCCTTTTGCATCACATCCAGAGCATGGTATGTAATATTTAATATGCTGACAAAGACAGAGTTGCCTTGGCACTTCAGATTAACAAAGTCATCAGATCCATTTAGAAAGTAATCAAGAATGTCTAATTTTAATTAGACATTGGTTTGCTACTGTTGGGCTAAACAAGATTACTTCTTTCTAGAGATATTTTTATTGAATTGAAACTCCAATTACAGTGTCCCCGTGTAGCCCACTTTTACAGTATTGTAAACCAATACCCCTGCAGGTGATACCCCACTGCAACTCATACCCACAGTTGATTAAGTAGTAGTATGAACTGCATTTTATTATGAGCAACTCATCAAGCAGAGCAGGGTTGCATTTCATGCTAGATGAGCCAACTCCAGCCTATCGCACGCTATGCGTGAGTAGAGGGGGACCCAGCACCCCAAGGGGCTCTCCCAGCCCCTGGACACAAACCCCTGGCAGAAGGTGGTGAGGAGAGGCTGTTGGCATCTCCACCTCCCCCGCGCATGCAGCAGGCAATGTCAGGCCAGCCCACCAGCATCGCCAGGGCACCTCTTCTGCTATCTCAAAATATACCAAACACTGAATTCAAATGTGTGTATTTGATTCTGTAAATACTTAAAACTGTCCAGTTTGTTACTGGGCACATTTTATAAGTTAGTCACCTGGAGAAAACACAGGGAGAAATAAGGAAAATATAGAGGAATATATTGCACTTGCATGCAGTAATAGTGAGCACAGTATTGAGCAGCCTCATGCCATTACCAGGTTGTATTTAAAAGCTTCTAGAAGAAAAGATTTACTTAAAGCTGTCTATTACCTTCTCTTCTCTGGCTTGTGAGGTATGGGGGAGAGGAACTAAAACATCCTCAGCATCCTGAAAATACTCAACTGAACGATACAAAAGAGAAGAGTTGGTGGGGCAATTCATGCTCCGAGATGGAAGCAGGAAAGCAGCTGCCGAGGCTGCACCTGGAGCCTGAGGAGCCGAGCATGCAGCGAGCGCAAGGAGGGCTCTCCTCCCTGGGACACCAGCCTGCTCCTGAAGCCCTTGGTTTTCCATGCCCAGCTGAGCAGCACTGCATTGCATGATGCTGTTGAAAGCTTTTATAAGTTTTGTACTTCAAAGATAGATTATAGAGAAATAACATCTTTCTACAGCAGGAATGTGCTGCAGACCCTACAGGGAGCAGCCGCGGTTCCCCGGTGTCATCCCTCAGGCTTCCTCAATGTCACCAGAGAAGTGGCTGGTTTGGGTTTCTTTGCAGCTGCAAAAGAAACCTCTCTCATTTACCTCAGGGGCAAAAAAAAAAAAAAAAGGGAATCGAATATAATAAAAACCCAAATTGCCAGGTGTGATGACACACCTGATGAAGACGCATGGTAACAGGTTTCTGTATCATTTTAAGCAGGACTAAAATCTGTGCCACACTACCCAAGACGGCACAGCTTTGCTTTGCGAAGCTGGGGCTCCTGGATGCATTGGCTGCTTAACAAAGATGGCACAGCCAGCCTAAAAAAATCCTCCTCACCAGTGGAGGTTTCCTAATTCATATCAAACTATAAGGTAATAAAGGAAGTACGCGAGGAAGAGGCGATTTTGCTGTAATTTGCCCTGGAGCAAAGCCTGGGCAGAGCCAAGCCGAGTACAGTCGCATCCCCGTATTTCATTCAGCGTCACTTCCAGCGTCCGTGTGGATAACCAGGCTGATACGATGCTGGTGGGACCAGCTCATGTCCACCCGCAGCGCACCCAAGCAAGGGTTGAAAGGTGTCGGACGGCTGGGTTCCCCAGACGGCACCGGCACCGCTCACCAGCGGGGTTCGCTCACTTGCCGACAGCTTCAATCGCAAACTAATTTCCAAGTTCATTTCCCTCATTTCTCGAAAGAGAAAGGATGTCCTCTCATGCAAGCGGGGATAACTTCAGCATTGTTGTTACATTATTATCTACCCAAACTCTGGATTGCTACAGAGGAAGAACTTCTTGAGCTGTTTGTGCTAAAGTAGTATTCGTTAATTTATAACGCTACCATCTAGCACACTGAGGAAGCAGGGCGATGTCTGCTTGATTAATTGAAATAATTGAATTTCTCCTCTCTGCAGAAGGCTGAGCAAAATGCATTGCATCTGTGCCTGCCCAGCCCTCTGCAAAAATCTCACACACCCATGGATCTCATTGCAGGGGATCCTCCTGTCCCCGCTGCCCAAAGTCAACCAAACCCTCTGAGTCCCTGGGGCTGCGCTCCTGCTGCACTCCCCTCCAAGGCCTCAGCTCCCTACAAAGGGTTTCCAAAGCATTTTATTCTTCCCATCACTAAACTGGTTTCACTACAGGGACATTCATACACTCTGCCTGAAAGCCCCACTGCAGCTGCACAGAGAGGAGTCAAAGTGCTCTGAACCCCCTGGTAAGGGAAAGCCAAGGGAAGGGGAGTATTTAGGGTAACATTTTGGTAGAGCCAATTATTCAGATGGCGTTGTTCAGAAAATTCCAATCTATATCATTATTTTAGGTTAAAAATATCAACTATAAAGACTTGCCTAGGAACCCAATATTCCTCTTCAGTATTTCTTTGCTTCAGATAAGTCTTATTTACCTCCTTTTCCCCCATGACAGCACTGAAGGGTAAACATTACCCTTAAGCAATAAGCTACTATAGATAGAGGAAACTGTATTAGTTTTCTTCTCAAGGTCTCTAGAGAAAGGAGGAGGAAGAGGGAGGCAATGGGCTGGTGCACAGCCCCTCTCCAATGGCTGGTGGGGAGAAAAACGCCACTGCCCAGGGCACAGGCATGGCCGGAGGCACAGCACTACGGCCCTGTGCAGAAGGCGGAGCAGAGGCCAGTAATACCTTGTGAGTAAAAGCTGACATATACGCTTTTCCTTAGCCTGACTTCAAGATTATTTGTTTTCTTACTGTAACAGACTGTAGACCAAGTGGAAACTCAGAACACAGTTTGTATGGTGCTAAATAATATTACTCAAGGGAATATTTTCACAGCATCTGCAAGCCAAGCCCCTTTCAGGAATTGAAAATCCATGCCCCTCAGCAAAGAGACATCATGTAAAGTCCAGCTGTACCAGGTTCTCTGCTCCCCAGGCGGCAGCTCCAGCTGGCTCACAAGGAGGGGGATGCGCAGCTTTGGCATCCCAGGGCCCCAGTACAGGGTGCTCGCTGCCACCCAGCCAGGCTCACTTCCAGAATTAAAATCACCTCCGCTGGGATAAGACACCTCCGTGGGGGGGTGACTATCCACAGCAGGACAAATCCATCAAAAGAACTTCCAGCAAACTCAGCCCTACGTGGAAGGTGCTATTGGTGCCTCTGCGTGAGGTTGGAGCAGAGCTCAGACGGAGCCTCAGCACAGCAAACCACAAACCAAACTTGCAGTGCCTGCATCCTGGAGCACAGAGGGAGCCCAACTGCTCCAACACCGCCTTCCCCATGGGAATCGCACAGCGGGGGAAACCATTTTGCCCTATGCTGGGTGGGGCATGCCGGGCTCAGCCAGACCCTCCTGCCTCCCGCACAGGCAGGGAGGAGCTGGCGGCAAGGAAGTAAAAAGTGAATATTGGGATTACAGTCAAAACAAATTGTCCAACACTGACAAGGGCAGCAATCCCTGCCTTCATTTTTCTGTCCAACACACCATCAAGCTTGCGCTCAGTTTTACAGCCATCTCAATAAACAAACACAACGAGCCACCTAGTCATGCACAAAAACCTAAACGTCGTAGAGACAGCTTTAAACTGTGTGTGTGCCTGCGTGTCCATTTATTTTAAAAGCAACCCCTAAAGTCCAGATTTCATATTATTTTTTAAGGCCACTCCAGTGTCACAAAGCAGCCGTGCACAGCTCCCCTCTCCCCTAGTCCGGGGAACGGTACCCTGGGATCACTCAGATTGCCATGTTCATTCTCCCAAGGGCTGCAGGGAGGGAGGGACCCCAGCTGAGAGCAGGGGGACCCCTCACCTGCGGGGACTGCAGGTGGATTATATAGGAGGAGTATACCAAAATACGATTAACATGCAATAACTGTACCTGCCCCATCCACGGTGCCCCAAATGCTGCAGGAATATTTAAACAGATCACTAATGGCAAGGAGAAGAGAGAGCACAAGATGCTCCAGAGCAACTGTTGCTAATGGGTCATCTTCTCTGAGGCACACACAATTAATTTTTAAAGGATTCTCTCCAAAATTGTACTAAGCTGGTTTATATGCTCTTTCTTTTGCCCATAAAATAGGACTATTTCTGGCCACCAGCACTGTGAGACAGCCAAGAGTGATAATCCAAATCACCACCATACCTTCCAAATGCAAAACCATCATAAATATTTTCTGTTTATTTACACAGAATTATTCACTCCTTTGATTTTGCAGTTCAAAGCTCAGTAAAGCTCTTCCCACCTTCCACACAATGGCTGCAGCATCCAGATTTCAGCTAGGGCGAGGTGGGGAGCACTATGGCTGGGAGGGCACCAGGCCAAAGCACTACTGCAGCAGGCACAAATACTGAGTTGCAGCTAAAATGTTCAAGTTAGGATAGAGAATTATGCATTTTCCTTTTTTTCTAGAAAAGTGGAGCTTTTCCCTATCTCCTATAACACCAAGGGGGTTAATCTTAACAGTTCCTTGACAGCCTCAAGCAGATGCTGCTCTATACGAACTCAGGTCTCCCCGTGTCTGTAGGCTGTCCTGCTCCTGGTTCTACCTGGGCTTTCCTGGGGGCTGAGCAGCCCCAAAGTGCTACCACCATCCGCAGCCGCAGGATCTTACACTGCTTGGTAACCACACACAACAAGCAGAGACCACAGACCTACTCCACAGAGCAGTCACTCGTGGGGTTTGGTGCAACATGTTTGCTCCTTGGCGAGGACGCTTTGTGCAGCCACAACAGTAATTCGGTGCTGGTGTTACCCCGGCACTTGGAGCATGTCCCTGCTGAGCCCTGCTTCCAAGTCTCATGCACAAAAAATAAATGCCAGAAGCAGGAGGCCAAACGGACACCCAGTGTAAAAAAAAGGAGTTTTTCTCCTCTTCTTGCCCTCCGGCAGCACATCTAAATTTGGCTCGTTGACATTTCTGCCGAACGCCTCTGATGCAGTGAGTGTGCTCCTTCGCAGTAGAGGATATGGATATTTCTTCCAGCCTGGGACCAGGCGAGAGTTTGCAGGTGTCACCGGCACACATGGCTGTGGGGTCACTGCCACCCACTGTCACTCACTGTCTGTGCAATGTATAATACAAGGTGCGTTCAGGTGTAGCAAACAAAAAATGACAGCAGCATAAAGCAAAGTTTGTAAGGCACCACACCTCCTCCTGGGAAGACACTGTCTGATCCCTAACACATTAACAACAAAGGTTTCTAATATTCCCAACTGTATATAAAGGCACAGTATAGACAGAAAGACATTAAAAACATGGAAGACAGGAAGGATGCAAAAAACATCAACCCATGGTCTCAGCAGAGGAAAGCCAGGACATGGGATACTTGGGGTAGGCTCAGAGAGCCGACAGCAGGACTGGCACAAAACTGGGGCCTTTGGAACAGAACTATTTCATGGGAAAGCTGGTCTGCAGGATGCACGGTGTAACGCCCAGCAGGTCTCAGACCCCACTGCTCCCACCTTGAGAATCGAAATCTGGGTTCGAGCCTCTGACCTCACTGGCAGTCCAGATCGGATCACGAGTATCCTTCCAAGCGTTTCTAGTGCAGGGTTTCGTCCCTCCCAAAAGCTGCCAATGGCAACTTCAGCCTTTTAAAATCCGAAGCGCACATCTGGAAACTAAAAAGGTTTTCTGCAGTGGCCACTGGCACAGGTGGGATGCCACGCAGTGCACAGGCAGTGGGACACCACGCACCTTGGCTGAATTAGATTTTTTTAATCTTCAGTTCTTGCCGAAAGCGATCAGCAGAGCAAGGCAGGAAGGGGACGGTAGTTTTCTTTCATCACTGGCCTTGAAATCAAAGCCAACACAGGGCCATAAGTTGTGCTCATTTTTGGCCATAGCCCTTGGTACCCCACCACATTTGCTCTCACTGTGTAACTCGCATTTGCACTGGCGTTCAGGCAAAGGCTCTGCCCAAAAAGCATTAATCATCTCCGACATGGAGAGGTCTCCCGAGACCTGCACCCAAACTCGGCTCCATGTTGCAGGATGAAGCATCACACAGAGAGCAGATGGGGCAGAAGCCAACGCAGAAAACAATGTTTTGGGAACAACAGAGGAGAAATCATAACAAGTTAACTGGGAAATGGCACAGGATTTCACATGAATGTACTCATTAATGTTTTGGCTTTTTTTTAAAAAAAAAAAAGAGGATGAAATTGCAGATTTTATACAAAACATCATAGGTTTGTCACTCTGCAGCACCTTGTCCTCCCCCAGACATCCGCGAGCATTTTTACTCTCCCTCCTGGGACACCGGCAGCAGAACTGGAGCAGCCCTGTGCAGGCGGGAGCAGGACTAAGGGCACAAGGACACTGCGCACCAGAGGCGGCTGAAACCAGCAGTGGATTGAGAGACAATGCGATCGAGCCCAGAGCCTACAAAGCATCGCACCGCCTCAGCTGGAGAAGGGCGTGCGCTGGCCTCGTTTGGCATCAGTCATTACAGAAATAGCAAAGGAGGCTGTACAAAACTGGGAAAAAAGGAAACAAAATGATGAGAAGAATATTCTTTAAACACCGTGTACACTGTTACCCAGGGGACCTTACTGATATTTCTGGAGCTGAGCAATTCAAAAGGTTTTCCTCTGAGCAGCCCAAAGCCCAAGCAAAGCCCCTCCAGCACCCGCATGGGCACACTACAAGCCAGGGGGGGCTGTAGGTCTTTCCCCCTTTTTTATTTTCTCCTGATTAAAATAAGAAGTCTCCCCTGTGGCAATGCATCGCAGCACATACTAGTTAAGATCTAAATTTTTAAGGAAGTCTTCAGGAGTAAACCTGGGCGATTACCTGCTAGAAAAATGGGTCTCTGGCTATCCTCTTGGACACACACTCCCTGCTTCCCAGGGATCTGGATCGCTTCTTTTCACAAGGAAAAATCTGCCACTTTTAGTTCCACAGAGACAAATATGGCTTTAAGTTTTGACCTTGCACACTGTTGAAAAAAATCTCTGGGGGCTGCGTTACACTGACTGAGGTTGTTATTCCTGATTGACACTGCTATGCAACCGGGAATAGATTCAGGACCTGTATGTGCAAAATGAACTCTATGCTGGGGCTTTCCTGCATTCACAACGAAATTGTCACTTATGCTGGCTCCTACCACGTATCTGGCTGGTGAGGAGGTGTAAGTGTGAATAAGATATCTTGATTTTTCATGGCCAGGTTAAAATGCAGAAAGCGAACTGCTAGAAAAATATGCTCTGCCTTGCAAAGCAGTCAGATTGGATGTGGAAATCACTGGCTGAATAATTACAGGACCCTGAGATGTCACCTTTACTGTCACTTCTTTGCTACAGCTTCAATCAGGCAGCAGTTTGAATTTCATGGTATTTATGGATTTGAACTGGATTTTTTACATTTGCTGCTCAGAGGCAGGGGCTCCATCTGCTCCACGTGCCCTTCCGCCCACAGAGCAGTAGCCCTGGGGGTCCAGGACCCTGGGGGGGATCACCTCCGTGCTTTGTCCCTCCCACAGCACGGAGGGTGCTGGGTTGCTGGAGCCGCTGGTGTGCATGGGGCAGTTGGGAGAGTTCAAGCACCTTCAGATCTCCTGGATCTACTGCTGGTTTGGTACCTGCTGCAGCTCAGGCTTTGAGCCACGGGGATGTGCTAACAGATCTATGGGTCCAACTTGTCCCCCGGGTGCCCTCCGTGTTGATTTACCAGCCAGCAGCCACAGCCGCCTCCATGCAGCAGACCATGCAATCCAAACATCCCTTACAGCAGCCAGCTCTACCATCGCTCATTCCAAGGTCCTTTCAAAGTGCAACCCAGATACACCTTTTGTCATTGATACCTTCCAAGAAATGACACCTTATCATCCCCTGGGTGAGGGCCGGCCACCCCTCCCTTCCCGGGCTTCTCCCCAGCACCCCGTGCACACCTTCTGCCCTGCAAACCCTCCCATGGATGCTGAGGATGAAGTTCACAGCTGTGCTGCAGATGGACCACCCAAAGGACCAAGGCCCTATTGCCATGCAATGCATTACGATCAATGTATCAAAGAGAATAAAATACAGACCTTTAAAAGCAAAATGTTGAAGCTCTTTACAGGGGAGTTTTCAAAATGAAGCAGCTTGCTTCCAAATTTCTTTTGCATGGAAGATTTTGCAAAGATTTTTGCCACATTCAAAGCAAAATGTTGTCTCAGAAATTAGATCGATTTCCTTTTGGAAAGTGCCAGAAAAAAATTGAGATGCTCAGACCACAGCCCCTGGCCAAAGGAGGCGTGACTTCTTCTAGCCTGGATGTCTATGGGACAGTTGCTGAGATGGAGCAGACACGGACCCTTCAGTGCTGGGGCTGCAGCCAGAAGCACAAACACTTCTTCCCCAAGGAACCCCTCAATGCCTCACCTCGAGAAGCAGATTTGGGCAGCCTCGTAATATTGCAAAGTGTGTACCCACACCAGGGGCATACATGGGGTATAACACTTCTCCTCCACTCCAAAAATGGTACAGCATCATATTGGGGAACACTACTTCCAGTTTTCTTAAAGACAACCTGAAGAAACTATCTCCATCTCACCCTGGCGCTGGGGCATCAGCATGGTGTAGTCTTTTACATCCCAGCCCAACAGCTGGAAACTAGGGAGAATAAGTTAACCTGAAGTAAAGGCAGTGCTGCCTGCAAATCCTGCACATCAGCCCCAGCACAGCAGGGGGTTACAAGCAGCAAACACGCAGGTGCTGGAGTGAGACTCGGGGGCTGCAAGGAGTCTTCATGAAACACAACACCAGCCTGGTGCTAATTATCATACTCCATGCTTAAACCATCAGCTTTTCTCATTTGGCTCCCAGCGCAAAATTATTATTTTAATAGGAATGGAAAGTACCCAGCACAATTCATACATAAATCCCAGCCCGTTTTGCACCAAAAGCAGCACCAAAGCAGAAGGATGAGTACCCACATGAATCCCAGGGATGCCCCGCAAAGCCACTTCAGGCTTCATCTTTTTATATGCGTGTTTTGACTTGGGGTCTCTGCTCAACCTGGCTGGTTTCGACACTGGAGACTGGGCTCAAAACAAGACCAAGTGCAGCACTCCCCCCGTCCCCAGCCTGCCCTGAACTGGCTGCTGAAACCTGCCCGGGGGGGACACCAAACAGGTCTGGGGAGCCGAAGAAAGGCATGTACAGCTCTTGCTGTCTAGACAGCAGCCAGCACTATTTTACAGCCAGCAATAAACATTTTTAATTAAAGCAGTTCATAATTCTCTCTAAAAGGGTAAAAATACTAGAACATAAAATTTGGACTTTTCATGAATAAACTGTACTTTTCTCTCTTCCCTGGCTCCTCAGTCCGTCTCCATAGCTACCGAAAGACTTGCTGTGTGCCTCTGCCAGCTAATTGATTTTCAGAAAGAAATGATTAATAAAGAAAAACAGAGTCTTCCTCTTTTGCAGGGCAGTTCCCCGCAGCAGCCTTTGCCTCTTCCTCTGGGAGAGTCCCATCTCTAGAGATAGATCCAAGATACGGCATAAATCCCCCCCATATACACACGTCGAAGTACACCACAGCCTGAAGTGACAAAATGGATGTGCAATCTTAACTCAGGACAGCCACTGCGTTTTATAAGGGAATTACGGCTCATATAAAAAAAGATTGGATCTGTGCCATGTGCTTTTCCCATTAATCTGACACGCTCACCTTTCCGCAGATTAAATTGCATTCCTGGAAAGCAGATACCTGGGTGTCAAAGCACCTCAGAGAGCCAGGAGAGAGAAAATGATTGCTCTCTGGTTCCTTACTGGGAGCTTGGAGACAGGCAGTCTGGTATTGAGGGATATATTTACACGTTCATCCTCTCATCGCTTTTTCTCCATAGGTAACGCCTCCCATGTGCAGCAGCCCTGTTGCCGGAGCCACGCTGCACCTCTGTCACGTTTGGTGAAAGAACCATTTTCTTCATTTGATGGTTATTCGTGTGTGCACACACGTGTGTGAGTGTGCAACACCGCCTGGCCCTGCTGTGCCATGCCTGCATTGGGAGGTGGCCATGGGAGCATCTGAGCACAGCATCTGGGCAGCTGCCCTCTCCAACCCCCTCTGTTACACATAAGGAGGAAATATTTCAAAATACCAGGACTTTGTAGCTCATTCCCTTGATCCTGCACTCAGAGGCTAGACGGCACTCCCCATATCCCCAGTTTTTTACGTGGCAGCTTTTTTTGTTACTCAAGGTTAGGATGTTTGAGACAAAATTTTAATTTGCATTTCAGCATCCAGTCTGCATACATCTTACACAGAAATGCAAAGAAAAATTTTGATGAAGAGTCCACTGATGCCTGAGCATTTCATGCAAAGTTTAAAGCATTCATTAAAAGTTCTAAGAAAAATTAATTTATGTCAGCGTAATTGCACGTGCTATTGCTTCATCTTTGCCCAGAGATCCCAGCTGTAACCATGTCTGCCTTATGCCAAGCATCACAAACACGCATTGCAAAAAGTTTAAAAGTGAAAGAATTGAGCTCTTCTGTACCCAAAGAGTCTCAGGCGTAACTTGAGGTTTTTCTCATCATGCCCATCCAGGTTCAACGCAGGCAGATCCAAACTATTCTGCTCCAGTGACCAGTCAGCAGCAGAAGCGGCCCTGAGGCAAGAGCAACAGCAGCTGAGAGTCACCTGCAGCGAAGGGGCACTGCAAATGGCACAGCTCCCGCATGCACTCTTGGTCCCTGTAGGACACCTGCGGGAGGATCCTGACAACTTCCACATGCCTTGGCTGGCATTTCCTCGTGCTCCCGAGGCGTTTCAGTGATTTGGAGCTGTAATCCCTGCTCGTGCCCTGCGAGACGAGGGGCTGCCAGCTGTGCTGCAGCCCTTCCCCATGGCCGGCAGCCAGGGCGCTGGGTGGGAGCAGCACAGCACAAGTGCGCAGCCAGACGCGGGCAAGGAGGGGATGGGGAAAACACATTTCCATAAAGCAAATCAGAAGCAATCTTAAGAGCAGGTAATTATTATCCCTCAGCACTTTCAAGGGCATATTTTCAAAACACTGTGCAGGGAAAACTTGTTTTCTTTTTCTTTTTTTTCCCTCCAAGCCCTGAGCAAACTCCAGCGTTGGGCCCTTGGGCTCAGCTCTTGGCTTGCTCAGGACCACCTGCACCAAGTATGGGGTCCAGGCTCAGCCCCAGCCAGAGGACACCACAACGCACAAAATCCACCTGAGATGCAATGGGGATCAGACGGCCCCAGCAGCATGCGTGGGCTCCCTGCTGTGGGTGGGGAATCCTGCACATCCCACCAGCTCACCTGGGGACCATTTCAGGAAGGTTTTCGGTACCTTACCAGGGATATGGATGCTGTTCTGCATCATGGGTAATGATCCAGATCAGAGCTGGAGAGTGACTGACTTCGGTTCCTTCTCCAGAACTGACCACATTTTCCATTCCCTTTCTAACCACATTTTGCAGACAAGGGCTCGTCCCTCTCCTGAGGGCACTGGGAGGAATCAAGTAGGCATTGAAAGCCCTTTGCAGACAGAAAGTGCTGTAGGATGCAAGCATCTTGCATGCATGCACCCATGTGTCTGCTACACAAACAGCAAATTTCCTTCTCATACATTACACCCCAGTGTAATTCTGCTTCATTTTATTCTATTGACAGATTCTTTTCTTGATTTATAACAGGAGTGCTGCAGAGAATAAACTGTATTGAGGTGAGCAGTGCTACCACCAAAGGTATCGAAAGTGCATGTGTGAGTGTGTGTGTGTGTACACACGCAAGGTGAAAGCCCACTTGTACATGACTCTTAATAAAATATTGTTTGTTAAAGCAAGTGAAAATACAAAGTTACCTTCAGTTTCCTTTCCAGATTGCTTTAGCGTTACTGGGTAATATGAATTCAGATCAATCAGAATAAAAGATGAAGGAGCTCTGTCTCGCTGTATTGTGCCTTGGCCGAGAAGAAAGCAGCTAGCTGGGGTAAACAGATAGAAAGGTAGCATTATTTATGACACATCCTCAGCGCTATTTCAGTGATTAAATAATTAGGGAGAGAGATTAAAAATTACTCTAAATGAGCTGAATTTTTAAACACTCCCTCCTCCCCTACCTATGCTGGCTGCAAGGATTTTTAAATCATGCATTTTTTAAAACAGCTGGCAAAATGAAATATGACAGCATGATAAATGTATACATTTGCAATAGTATTAGAAACAAAAGACATTCAGTATGTTTCTGGGTGAATAGGAACGGTTGCATCTACTGCTTGAAATGAGCTGGTACCTCAAATCGACTGCAAAGTAGATTGTATTACAGTAAGCAGAGGCAGATTTTAATTCTCAGTCAGCAGAGGCTGCAATAGGAGCTGCAGCCCAGCAGACCAGAGTCCCACCAAGGCTTTTGGTGGGACAGGCACAGCTCCCAGCCAGTCTGCTGGTGAGCAGTGACAGGGCCCCCTTTCCTGGACAGCTCTGGATGTCCCCACATGGGTGCATCACATGGGCGGCAAGCGGCACTCTGCTTTGCTCCTGAATGCAAAAACACCCAGGCCTGCAGAAGTGAAAAGGAAATAAAAAGATGTTCTTGATGAGACCAGCCACGGTCATATTCCCACCGAGTTCCCAGCTCTTGTGCACATGGAGTTTGTGGGGAACATGGAGATGGAGATGCTGGAAAAAGACACAGTCTGCTGGAAGGAACTCAAGCAGCGAGGTCCTGCCTGGTGCCTGCTGAGCTGCTGCACATCGCGCACTCCGCAGCACTGCTCCACCAGGACCTCCATTAAAATTTAGCTTCCAGAAAATGCCTCGGGCAATGTGAGGAGCTGCTGCCTTCCAGAGCTCCTCCATCAGCCTCGCCCCCCATGCAGGGACCGTCAGCCACCAAGGAAATGTGCTCCAGCAGATAATAGCAAAGAGGTCAGCTATTAAAAGGTTAGCACAGCGATCCCCTTAAAAAGGGAAAAAATATCCCTTGCGCAAACCTTACCCCATCCATGAAAGAAAAAGGAAAAATCTGTCTTGTAAGGGGTCACTGTGTTCTTTTCTTCCTACTCTTTTCTTCCCTATTTTAGCATTATATTTCATCTTGGAGCAATACCTGCTGACAGACGCTCTTATGTGGATGTCCATTGAGTCAAACAAGTAAATCATGGTGGGCTTGCCTTGATGCAGCCTGTATTATTTGCAAAGGAATTATTTCCTCCTACTTAGAGGAGTCTTAGTAGACAAATCACTTTAAATGGCTAAAATAAGGTAGTAAAGGGAAATTGTGGGGGATGAAAATGGGGAAGCAGCTGTGAAAACGGAAATGTCAGCCAGGCTGAAGCTAAAGGAAGGTGAAAGTAAAGGTCCAGAAATGCGACCATCGTGCTCTGGTAAGACACTTCACAGCGTGTTAGAGCCCTTGCAACAGATACTACTCTGAATTTGGGAAACCGACTTAAGCTTTTTTTTTTTAAAGTATATATGTTACAGGTCAACCTTGCTACAGGACAAATTTAGACATGATGAGGGAAATACCAAACTGCTTTGGTGCTTCTTTTTCTGCCAAGGCACTGCCAGGATGGCAAATGGGCAGATCCCAGTCCTCCCCACTTGCCTCTATGCTTTCTCCCTCGGCTGCTTTCAGACAAAGCTCTTGCCCCTCAAGTGCTGCACAACAGCTGTAGCACAACATCCATTTAACAAGCAGCACCAAAGACTCCCGGTGCCTTTGCTAAAGGAAAGCCTTTCTGTGCAGTGATGGATGGTGTGAAGGCAGCAGACCGAGCAGGCAGGTCCCGACTGCCCCGGGGAGCAGCCCTGCAGACGGGGAGCTCCCTTCGACAGCCACGTCCTGGAGCCCTCCAGCATACACCCCAGCTCTGTGGGGCAGCGCACACCCAGGCACCAGGGAGCAGGGCTCACCCAGCCACACTGCCAACACTGGCCCGAGAGCCCTTGCACGTCTGCAGTGTCCCGAGGAGACACGGGACCCTGAAGAAGTCACCTATTCCTTGTGGATAATGCAGAAAACATCCCCACCGAAAGAACCGGGAGCCTGGACAGAGGCACCCACGCAGCTCAGTGCGCCGTTGCATGCCGTGCCTGCTGAGGCTGTGTGCCACGACCCCCAGCCAGCCCCACGCTGACCTTCCCCAGACTGGCCAGAAGTATTTGCATCCTTTGCACCCAGCATGGGCTGGGGTACGGCCCTCAGAGATGCCCACCGTTGGGTCCACATGCACAACCCAGAGCCAACAGCATAAGTATCCATAGGGCTGACAAAACCACACTCTCCCTCTTTCCCCTACAAAACACCAAACAAGTTTTGCAGTAAAACAAAAAGTATCAGTTAAGCAAAGCATCAAGCATTTAGGTAAAAGACTGGAAATTCCATGTCCCAAAGAAAAACTACTTTTGCTTAGTGTCTCCTCCTAACCCGTAGCCCACCACATGAGCTGGACTCCCAAACACCTGTGCCCTGCGTTCTCCCCGCTTCCCCAGCCACCCAAGGGAAAACTCTGGGACGGCCTCTGGAAAGACTATTGGGGCAAAAGAGCACAAACATATCTATAGTGGAGCATGATAAATTTGCAAGCAGGCATTTGCAACAGAGATGCAGGTGGCCCCTCTCAGCTCTGCCTTCAACGTGCTGCCTTTATGTCTATGCCCACACTGCACCTCCTCGGCACGGCAGGAATGTAAATGATTATAAAATTCAGACAGCGTTATTTGCCTTCCCAACAAAGAGAGTATGAGGTGCCACCAAGTAGTATGAGGATAACTTCATGGGTATAGTACAGACAAACATAAACCAGGTGCAGATAAAAAAGCAAATAAAACAGTTACATGTATCTGGACCTATGAGCAAGCCAAGGTAGGTAGCCCAGAGCTGGGTCTTGCCAAAACAAGGAGTGCTTCTTTCATTGCATCCTCCTCCTTACCTTTTTGTACGTGCACAGATTATTTCACTTTGGGTCCTGTTGATTTGTGTTTCTACCCACTTCAGCTGCCAAAAGTACTGAGCTGCTTTGGCACATGGACTCGCGCACTTCTGAGCAACATAGTTTTTTAAAAATGAATGCCTTTTGTCCCTCTCTTTAAACACATACACCAGGCTCTGAGGCTTGTAAAGACAGCAGCAATTTTCTGCTAAGTGGCTAATTCAGGGCAAACCATAATGATTCATCAAATGAATGAGTGGCTACGGCTGGCAGAGGAGCTGCTCTCCATATCCAACCCAGCATTTTTAAAAAGCAAACTTGCTGTTTCTTAAAGAATACCTTTTGGTACTTTAATATTCCATACAATTCTAAAAAATACAGCTTTTAAATACCAGCAACCTCAGATCTGGAACATCTCACAGTGAGGGACAAACTTCCTGACAAAACAGCACATTTCTGGCTAAAATGGCTGATTTCCAATACCTACCAGTGAGACAGGGTCCGTGGGAAGGGTTCTGGGCTTCCAGGGCATATATTGTTTGTAGATTATTAATAAATGATTAATTACTAATAGAGAACTTTTGAAGAAGTGCTGGATTGTGACAGAGCATTCCCAGAGCCGAGCCATACTGCATGCCCCATATCAGAAGCCATGCCGCTGCTCACGCACTGCGTATAGTAAAAATTGATACTTTCATTAGCTTTTCCTAAATAAGACCTTTTAGACCTCATACAAATATCATTGTTACAGTTGGGCAACGTTTTTCCACAATATTTTTATGCATGACTCCATCTGTGGACTGTGAAAGCAACTCAAAGATGACTACCATATTTATATGGGGGCATAACAACAGCTTATTAACAAGCATACAGACCAACCAGACCAGTATAAATAAGAACAGGCGTGTATCGACTCAAACCAAAATCAGAAAGGGGAATATGGGAACAAGTTTTCAGCTAACTGGAGTCGTTGATATTCATATACTATTCACCCAAGCACAAAAGGGAAATAAAGAGGAAAAAATTAAAATGCTTTACAGTACTCACTAATTCAGTTAAACTTGTTCACTTTCCATGGACAGCCTTGCCGTTGAATTCACTGGCAGAAAAATTCATCAAAACGGCGTTTATTGCATTGTTCCTGCAAAAGGATTTGGTCTTTTTTTTTCTTCCCCCCCCAAGTATCCCTGTGAGAATCATGTTTAGGAAGTTATTTATGGTCCTGCAATTAGTGTCTTCAGTGCTTTTCACATGCCCTATGCAAAGTATATGTATATCTTAAACACCGACAGTGACCCACTGGCACCATGGTATGGAGGCAAGTGCAGCAGGATTTGCTCTCAGCGCTGCGGCACCGCTGCTGGGGAAGAAACGTGGGCAAGACGCCAGTGTTTGCGATACAGCCTCAATTTTAGGGTGAAGCCTCTATTCATTTCTCACTTCAGACAACTCATTGCTTGAGCGCTTGTTCTACCACAAGCACACAGAAGATGAAAAATGTTTTCCTAGTTATATTTGGGACACAGGTGCAAACAGTGCTTCAAGCAGGATATATCCATCCTTCAGACTGTTTCAAACACAGCAAGCACCTTCTGTATATATACCTTCCCCAAATACACACATACTGCAATTTTCTATACCAGTTCCAGTTACGACTCATACCAGTTACACCTGATGCGCTCGGCAACCTTCTACCCATTGCACATACTCCAGAAATTAGAAGCACCATTCTGCCTCTGGGGCATGAAGTTTCTGTGCATCTCTGCTTTGTCCTCCTCAGAAAAATAAATGCTACAGTTGAACCCTTTTCACTAAGTTTAAGACAGCTACTACAAAGAGATTTCCACATGATGCCTGGTAAGAGCAGCAGCACCTCCATTCCTGATGGATGCAGCTGCCTGCAATGGAAAGCCCTCTACCTGAGAGGTGTGAGCTGCTCAGCTGCTCACTTCACTGCAAGAACAAAAAAGCACATTAGCAGAAAAGGCAAGGCACTGATTGCAACAAGTACCCACATAGCATTCTAAATTTTTGGACATACAACAGGAAAAAAAAAAATCATTATTATCTCAGAATACTGATGTAAAACTGGAAAACATAACCCGTTTCTGTGAATTAGATAAATGGATGTGCAGTAGCAAGGACATGGTATAAATCCATACCCCTATATACTTCCTAGAAGGAGCTGGAAAACTATTTCACCGAAGGCAGGGGTTCAGCAATGGAGCTGTTGGTGCAATGGATGTCTTCTCACAAAGAGCACCTGATCAGAAAAGGCAAAGCAGAGAAATTCAGGACAGCTCTGATTAAATGGAGGAGATGCCCAGCTGACCGTTTCATGACCCTAGAGGATGTGGTGACCAGGCTAGCGCTACCAGGGATACGGACAGAGGAAGGAAAACCTAACCTCAATTAATCCGCCTAACAAGCTTACAGCTGCCGTTCTGTAACCTGTACACTGGCCAGGTGCTGTGCTCTCGTCTGAGCGGCTCCTCAGCAGGACTGACCACATCTGTCAGAGCTCCAACTGCATGTTCAACCTTTAATTAGTGCCTGTCCTTCACAGGCCTTCCAGTCACTGCCATTCCTCTCTATCTTGAGATTTGTATTTATTTATTTTTTTAAATCTAAAATGTGTCCCTGTGCCTTTTCATATCCAAAATACCATCTCAGGATGAGAAACAATAAAATGGAAGCCAGAATAAAAACACTGGTTTCCCAGAACGTGCCTGGAGCTACCCAAACCCCTGCCAGCAGGAGCTCTGAGCCTTTTCCCATGCTCTACCTCTCACACCGTCAGGTTGTCTGTTTTCAGCTCTAACACGCAAATATACACCATACGCAGGCTGTCAGCTTGATTTACAGAAAAGTCTTTCAAACAAAAAAAGGAGCTGAGTGCCAGAGTGATGGGCAGCAGTGATGAGTGGCACAGAGCACGCTGCTGTGGGGATGGGGTGCACCCAGGTGAGCAATGTGCAAAGGTGTGTTCTAGAAAAAACTGAAACTCGCTATTTTTCATGCAAAGCAGGAAGCCTTATTCTTATTTCATGAAAGATAAATACAGCTAATCACAGTACTTTGATTTATTCTGCATACTTCAGGTCCCAAGCATTCCTTCACACGAGCAAACTTAATGTCTAGAACAGCATCATTACTACAAGGTAAACTATATTTATGATGCGATAGCATCTGCTCTGTGATAGCTTTAAATTAAGAGGTTGGCATGGCAACAGATGCTCCCACACTGCTGTGTCTGCCTCGTGCTGCCATTTTGCTCAGGATCCCTGGTGGGTTTAGGATTAACCGCCTACAGTATTTCATTTTGACTAACGAAGCTGGTTTTGGCTGAAGCACCAAACAAACAGCTGAAGCCTAGTATGGACTGTATATTTTTTGTTGCCTAGCTGCTCTGTGATTTTAAAACACGTCTTTCTGAATTCACGCTATTTTTGATATGCCAAGCTCCTCCTCGATGCACTGCCAAGCAGCGGTGACAAATGGTGCTGAGGACAGGATCCTGGTAGACACCTTGTTCAACAAGTGTCACCATTTTTTGTTTCCACATTGTCACAGCACACAGAGCAGCTCTCACACGCCTGTGCTGTCTGCGTGCATTTGCCAAGGACTCGAGGAGCAATGCCATCCCACGGATGACTTTTTGCACAATTTTGCTCCACCCAGCATCCTCGCCAGCCCTTGTACGAGGGCTGATTTCACCATGTCTGAACAGCAGCATCGCAGTGTCTGCAAGTGGTTTCTCGTGTTTGGTATTTGAAATTTAAAATACAGATGCTTTCATAGACTTCTCCTCCAGATATACGTCCGTTCCTGCCTAAGGGAGAGTAAATCCAATTTCTTCTCAAATAAAATACCAAGGATCTGTCAGCAAGGAGACAGAAAACGGCCCCTTTGAACCGTTAGGCAGACCAGCCCACCAGATGTAACAGGGCAGTGTTGTATCACTCTGCTGCCTGCTGCTTGGATGTCACTTGTGAAATAACCAGATCCAGAGGGGAGGATAGCACCAAGTGCCCCTCCATCAAGCCAAGGTGGGCAAAAGCTGCCCCCAATTAATTCCACGCGGTACTGCCAGCGAGGAGCCTCACCACCACGCTTCCCAGTCCATTCTTCCAACATCTGATCTTAAAATCCCATCCCAATTCTGCTCTTTTTATTGACATGTTATCAGTTAGGCTAATGACTTTATTAACTTAAGGCAACTGAGACTTCTAATAGCTACTTCTTAGAGCATTTTCTCTGTCTCTCCAAGGTACATGCACATTATACTAAAGCACATACAGTGTCATTGCTCTGACTCCACCCAATGCACTCATGGGGCAAGGAAAACCTTCCCCAAACAGCTGCAGGTTATCCTATATAGTGTCAGCCCGCCTCACTCCGAACTTCCACAGCAGAAGCAGCCACTATATTTAATGAGATATTTTTCAAAATAATAAAAAAAAATTATATATATATATAAAATCTCTCTGAAGAAACAGATCACATTCTGTATCCTCTGGGGGATGCTGTGCATGACCTACAGCAGTTCCCACATCTCAAGTTTTTGGGTTCTGTTTCACCAAACACACGTTTTCCTGGGAAGGCACCAGACACTTCCAGTCATTTCTGGGTAGAACACACATACGGGGCACATCTTATTCCTGAAGACAATTAGTTACCTTGCAAGTACAGGTGGAATAAGCATCTCTTAACAATTGCTACCTTATGGTCTTTCCATAAGCCAGTTTGCTTTTTCTCAAGGTGATGCTGGTGGCCGGGATGATGGAGGACTGGAGAGAGCCATGCTCCCCAGGGCATGAAAGAAGGCATAAACAAAATGTACCCAAAAAGACACGAGCCTGCTCGCTCCCGCGCGCCTGGAGTAGGACATCTTAACAGCTACTGAGTGCTCAGAGAAAGGGAGGGTCATTGCCAATGAACGGGAGGAAATAGTCTTCCTGAACGCAGAGCAGATAGGTACAGTGGGCAAGAGAACACCATTAAAAGCAGGGAGAGAAAAACAACTTATTTCATGCCTTTATACTTCTTTTTGTTAAAGAGGAGATTCTTTTATGGTTTGATTGATTCCCAAGACATTTCTCAGCAAGGTGTATCTCTCTGTTGGCAGCCTTCCCAAGGCCAGCATTCACCACCTGGCTCACCAGCACCCAAGTCACAGCTCTGGGCTAAGCTCCGGAACGCTGCCTTAAATAACTCAGCAGATAGTGATATTATTACAAACATGAAACCAGGGATGCTCAGACAAGTGATAATTTCAGTTAGGAAGAAAAATATTGCTCACAGCAAAGTTATGAAGTTTATTCATAAACTTCATTCTTATTTTAACAGCTTTTGTCACATACATTATTCACAAATCACAGCATGATAAAGCAGCGGAAAGGATAGGTCAAGAATGCAGTCAAATTTTTCAAAACAATTTTTGCAAAGTACTCTACAGTTGTTAGAAGTTAATATCAAACCCCAGTACAAAAAAAAAAGAGATCTATTAATAGCCTTCTTAAGTTTTCCCAAAGGAAGATCAGTTCTCCCTGTAGCAAACTCCTTAACACGCAAAATCTCCTTTTCCTCACAGCACCCTCCAAACACCCATGTAAGATCTCTCCATCAATGGCACAAGGCACACCAATTTGTAATCAACTTTCTTGCGCTGTTCCTAAGCTCTGCTTTTCCAGCATCCTTCTGCTCTGGCATCTTTACCTTCCTTTTAATCACCCAAAATCCATGCACCTACACAATACTTCTGGGGCTTTAAGGATATTGCTATGTCTTGTCTTCTTTGGGGATCTCCTTTTTCCATTCTGACCCCATTGCTCAGCTGAGCAGCTTCACCGCAGCAGCTCTGGGCACTGCCTGCTATGAATTATCCACAACGCTGTGCACAGCTGGAAACAAGTGAAAATGCACAGCAGCACTTAACCCACGGGCTGAGGTTCTTTTCCTGAGCAACAAAAAAAAAATTTAAACAATCAGTGAAGAGTTGAGGGCTACTTGTTGTAAGTAGTGTTATTATAAAAAGGCATGGGCTAATTAGGATGATCTTGTGGGTAAGTGATACTGGTGTTGAGAAGATTTTGCCTGGATAACTCCTGAGTAAACGAAAAGAGAAAGTCGAGAGATGAGCTGCTTCTTGTCTACAGCAAACCCATAGCTAACATGGAAAGGTCTCTGGGAGGCTTCTAGACCAGCAAGAAGAGAGGAGGAGAATTTAAGAAAACTCATTTTATTCCAAGGATAACATTCCTCCTGATCAACCAAACCAGGAGCTGCTCTGAAGCAATGAGACATGCTCACTACCTTCCATACAAATACTGCGCAGGTAAATTTTAACAGACTTATTTTCAAGGAGAAGTCTTCAGCAGTGAAATTTTATATCGGCTATGAAACGTTAGCTGTAATTCTGGAAGCTGAAGGAAAGCCAGGGCAGAAATAAAACTTGAATGAGACGCCTTCAAATGCATCAACAAAACTGAGAAACAGAAAAGCAATGATTACGTGGTTAATTAGGAAAATAAAAGCCTCATTTAAAAATAGTGCCATCTTGTAAGGAAAGGAATTAGGGAAGATATATACTATACAGCAGAAAACCGAATTGCAGAGAGCATTCTACTTACAAAAAGGAAATACCCAAATCCATTTTCCAGAGACATAGTACTACTCAGGGCTTAACATATCTTCAAAGCACCACATGAGCAGAAGTTTAGCTTCACACTTCATTCTTAAATTTAGCTCATTTTAAAATACTGTGTGTGGCAGAGCTCTTCCCAGAGTCAACCTCACTCCAGCTCTTTGTTTCCATGTAATTACCCATTGCACGTGTTTTACTCACACTGAGACCCAAAGCAAGTCCAAAATGCCTGGGCTGATGCTGGGGAGAGCGCAGCCTTGTCCCCAGCCCCAGGGGACAGCGTGGCAGAGTGCGGGCTCTCTCAAACTGCTGCCTGGTGGGAAGCACGCAGCAGAGCATCCTAAAATGAGAGATGAACTCTTCAAGCTATACATTGCTGGTTCTACTAGTACAGATACAGATAGGTATGTCTCTAGAGATCAAGAGATGTCCCAAGCCAGATCTGTAGTTCTCACATCTGCAACAGCCACCAAGATAGGTAGGTAGCAACAGGCTTCGCAACAAGGCATCTCAAGTTCTCTCTGTAGGCACCTCACAACAAGCCACAGGTTAAAGACAAGCGTTCTCAATGACAAATTCTCCTGAACATTTTGTGGCTGAATCAGGTCACGGTATGAGAAAATACTGCGGTCCCATGGGGTTGCTCTGTAGCACCATGGACTTTAATGATCCGCTATTAAATCAGCTTGGCTGAGCTGTAGTTATTAAGCACGTTGCAGTATCAGGCTCGTTAACACAAACAAACATACTACTCCTCTTACTCAATCCATGGTTATGCTTCTACGCTGTTCATTTATCAATAATAATAAACCTAATTAGCTATGAAATCCAGCTCTTGCAGTTTAAACCACAAGTTCAAAATTAATAGATTCAAATTTTTTTTTTTTTAAACTACCCTGAATCAAGGGAAAATTTCATGGACATTTTCATGCAAAAAAGATCAAGATTTAACACCTCACCCAGCTAGTAAAACAAAACAGCATCTGATTTTCAGTGAATACAGATCAGTCTACACAATGAAGTCTACACAAGCCATTTAATTTTTCAATTAGGGGTCCATCCTTCTACCTCCTCCCTGAGAGCCAAGAGATACAGGTGTGCTAGAGAGACAGGCCAAAACATTGCACTTGCTGATGTTCGGCATTCACGTGAACGTATTCTTTCCATTGTTTCACCTTGAATGGTTTCACAGGATTTTGGCAATAAAGAACAAAGTTCATTTGTGGTACATCAGTTAAAGGAAACACAGAAAATTAATCCCTGCACACAGCAAATGAATGTTAGTGATCAGAAAATAACTACAACAAGGAAATATCCAGACATAGCAATCATTCTTCCAAAAAAATGAAATTAAAAAAGGCAAATTGCACAGCAAGCTGTTTACAGAACTCAAGAACAGAAAATTGCTTGACCCCAGGAAATCTCCACCAGCAGAATATATGCACAAAATAAACCAGCAGAACTACAAACACCCCGAGAGCTGATATGCCACTTCTGAAAGTGCAGAAGGTGCTCTTCCAGCTTTGCTCTCCCAGCAAAGATTTATTCAGGCATGGACTCATGCCAAACAAATCCAGGTGAGCCTTAAGTGGCACTAATTCTCCATTCTGCAAGCCCCAGAGTTCAGAGACACTCCTGACCATCATCACAAGAGATCCAAGAGCCCTCACACGTGCTGAACAAGTAAAATATTATATTCAAATTCCACCACTCTGAATTTTTAATTATTTAAATTTCAAAGATAGGTTCAGACCAATATGTACTAATAAACAATAGTTTTAAAACACCTTAAAAATACCATATCTGTAAATATAAACATATATTCTATGTCTTTATGTTTCTGCCTTATTAAATTTCCATGTTGTAAGGACTTACTTACATTTACAATAAAAATAATTCTATTAATAGACTACAAAAACAATTGCTCCACCTATTCTACCCTCCTCAGGAATCCAGTCCCTGCCTTGCATCAGGAGGGACACATCGCAGGGTTTGCTGCCGATTCTGGATGACAGCAATCTCACGAGGGGAGACACGGAAGGGAAGTCCAGAAACCTCCAGCAAAGCTGGCGCTGGTTCTGCTTCACAGGCATTTTTGTGGCTAGCAAAGATTTTTATTACTGTTAATTGGTACAGGACAAAATAATCCCAACAAAGCCTATTGCAAGGCTGGGTTAATCACAGGCCACGAAGGGTGCTGGCAGTTAACAGCAGCCACAGCTGCAGGGATGAGCCTTTTTCCTCCACCAGTGCAATAACACCCCCTGCATGGGCAGCAGGTCTTAGTTATGTCCCAGCAGTGGCCAGCGAATGCCATGCTCCAGCCAGCCCAACTTAAACAGTTAGATTTGGGCTACGCAGGCCCTGACAGTGGTGTGGAAGAGACACATTATTGCAGTGAATGCAATGACACCTCTACCCCACCAAAAGGGGCAGCTGATAGCTATCACCCACATCTAAGCCTTCCTCATCAGGAGTAGAAAACATTCTGTTGTCCTGACCCACCTATTCCCACCGACATAGATAATGTTCCTTGGACACCACCTCTACCAGACCTTTTCCTAAGACTAGCTAGCTGTTTTACTGGGAAATGAAAGCCACAGGCTTTGTACAGGTGCCTCTGTCCCTGCAGGAGAAGACTTGGTCCTTCTACTGGAGACCTGAGAGGAAGAAGTTCTGGGCATGCTGCACAGCCTACAGCCAAGGTAACAAGACACTCAGCATACAGTGCATGTGTCTGATATGTACTCGATATATAGATATGTACCGATATGTACTCTACCGTGTAGAGACACTGATTATATCTGAACAAGGCACTCAGGAAAGATTTATACACCAAAAACTGCTTGCCTCGCATTTGCTTCTTGCTATAAGCCAACGGGGTACTGCTCTGGCCAGGGAGGGTCAGCAGGCAGAAGCAGCTTTCAGAGTGTTTTCAATTCACAACTTTTTTCCCCTGAACACACCATTACCCACAGGCTCAGCCCACATTCAGCCAAAAACTCTTCCCCTGGCTTGTTCTCAGCCCCTGCTGCACCATCTCTGGGCTTTCCTTTTTACTTTTTCATAACCTCCAGGTTTGGGGGGTTTATGTGATTATTATTTTTTCTCCTTTTCCAGACCTACACAGACTTACAATGCAATTACCAGCGAAATCCTCCTGCCCCCAGCTACTTTGCTATTAGCTGGTTTTCCTACGGGACAGCATTGGGGTGAAGGCTGTTAGCGGCTGTAGCCAAGTGACTAAACCATCACATGGGTGATCCCCCCCCTCGAGCCCAGGCAGCCGCAGATAACACCCTATCTCCCTGATCATCTCCAGGAGAAGGCGGCACTGTGGATAATATGCTTTGATTTAAGTACATTATCAATTGAGATGCTTTTTTAATTACATCTTTCTAAATATTACACCACAGCACACATAGCAAAGAAACACTCCCAAGGAAGTTAACTGGGATTAGGTATGGAAAGAGCAGCAGCGCTTTGCTTGGAGGCTCTCTGCCTTGCAGACGGCCCTGCGCAGGGGAGGCAGGAGCCGTGCCCTGCCCACACTCCTACCCCCAGGACAGGGGGGCAAAGTGTCTCCCCAGGGGGCACAGGCTCTGCCAAGCATCAGGAAAGAAAAAGCCAAACGCCAAAGACATTAAGTAGTTCTGCTGTGAATCTTGTACGTGCACGGTAAAGTATTTTTCCTTTAATTAGATTTTTCTACAGCTCAGAGGACGCTGGAGGACCATTACGATCTCTGCTACGACGCAAGAAAACAAAGCTTGCAGTTCCACACTTACAACATCTGAATAATATAAACAGAGTGCCTTACAAAACAGCAATTTACCTAAACACAATTCATACAGCCTCTGTCATGATACATTGGAAAAATGGGTTGTTAAGCCAGAAGGGATATTGGTATTCCTAAATTGCCCCAATTCCAGATGCTTCAAAGCTCCACGGAAATGCCATAGTGTACGAGCATCCAGGCAATGGTTTTTCAACACACAAATATTTAAAGGACACTTCAAATGGGTGCTACTGATGTCTGAAATGTATTCAGTGAAAAAAGCAGCAATCAAGCTGCAGCGACCAGAGCAGCGGAAACACCAAAAACCTGAGATGGAAACTGGCACTTGCAGGGGAGCTCGGGTGCCCACTGGCACCTCAAGAGAAGCTCCATTTAAGAGAAGGTCCCTCCAGAAAGCAGCCCTATGACGGGTGCAAGCCCCTAGGCTTCAGGGGGGTGAGTGCAGGGGTGTTTGGGAAGGCGCTGAAGGCAGGGTCCCCCCACGGGTGCTCTGCCGGAGGGCTGCGCTGGCTGAGCTCTGCTGCATCTAACAGTGCTGGAGTCCCTCAGGATGGCCCTCAAATTTCAAGACCAACGTGTTAACTTCAGATGAAGCAAAAGTATATAAAAAAAGGGACGTTTTTAAGGTTGTCGCTATGAGAATGTTATTTGTTCTGCTGCTCTACACAGGCCTCATCTTATTGCTAAGCAACCCTGCCTCACGGTACAGCCACGCTGACGCTGCAAGTGCTGGCATCTACTTTCCTTCTCCATCCCCTGTGCTGCCTCCTTGGGATGCTGCAGTTTCACCCCTGCACCTCGAGCTCCCCATTTTTCTTCTCACTGCAGTGGACCTCCACAGCTTTCCCTGCCACCACCTCCTGACCCACCAGCTTGCCGGGGAGGGTCCTCTCGGAGGACCTCCTGGAGCTGGCCTCTGCCTGGCATTTTTGGTTTCTTCGGCAGGTAGGGGAGGGTTGTTTGTTTTTTGTTAAGCTGAATCCATCTGCTGCCCCACAGCACAGCTGCATGAACAGTTGTGCTGGCTGGTTCGAGGCCAGGGGAACACAGGAACAAGCAATGAAGGGCCAGGAGTGCCCCAAGCCAGGACTGCAGCACACAACGCCAGGCTCAATGAAATCCCCAAGCACAGGACACAGCAGTTACCTGCCATATCAAACACCAGCCAGGCCCCATCAACTGCTCCATGCTCCTTCCAGAGAGCTTAATGTTACTGCAGTACTATTAACATATTGGATTTGAGGAGCCCTTTGATGCTGCTCCCCTTTGCCTTCTTTTATCTGAATCTGTTCTGAAATTCTCGTTTGTTACTGAACCCGTAACCAGCCCATTTCAGTCCATATGACCCCATAGTCCACTCACTCAGATGCTTTACATTTTACCACGCTGGCGCAAGTGTCTGAAGTGGCTTGTGGCTGCAGCTTCCAACATTTCACTTTTCCTTATCAGCGTCTCACTCCTTACTCATTACACTCGAAAATCAACTATAGAAAAATGGATAACACTAATACTTTTAGTAGCGTGCACCTCCTCACATCAAATAGAAAAGGGCATTTTCCCAATGAATGTAGCAGTTTGTATGGTAGCAGATCTACCCTGCGTGCAGAAACAAGCTTCCAAGAACATTCTGGCTCTTGCTTTAACATTGTGGCTCTTGCTTTTTTGCCTCTAGTCATGCTGGGAGTCCCATTACATTTCATATCTATCTCTCTTCTTTTTACCGCATATTTTCTTCTGGTTGAATCACACGCTCAAGTTTGGATCTTCATGGAATTCTTACATCTTCTCAAAACATACTTTTTCCTCTGAAAAGCGATTTTGTAAAAAGGCTCTACCTGACTCAGCAGGTCTGCTCCCTGTATGCATTCAAAGCGCTATCCGCTGACATCAGTGACAAAAATAAGTTTTTACTGAGTTTTATTTCCACAAACTCTGTGGTTTTCTGAGTGGTTAGCTGAGACTGAAAGGAGATCTGCTCTACCCCCGAGGTCACCACTAAGCCACTGCTACTGAAATTAAGAGGTGTCACATTTTATTAATGGCTTGAGCTGGAGCTTGCTGAGAGTTCAGGCTGCATTTCCAGGGATGGCAGTTAGAAAAACATTTATGCTGAAAACCACTGATACACGCCACCTCGAACCTCACTCCTTCACTATCACAAGGCAATTTTTCAGACTGGAATTGCACTTCAGAGCTGTCCGCCTTATCAGGCATTGCTCATACTCGTTGTCCAACACCACAACCAAATGTCATCTTTTTTTTCTTGGGCTCTTATTCTTCCAGTGCATTGATAAGTTTAATATTGTTCCCACTTCCTTTCTTAAATTCTGCCTAACATCATTCTGTTTCATTCAGGAGTTGTGATATTTGTACCACCAGGCTTTCATACCTGGCCCTTCTACACAGGCTTCGGAGACCTCTGGTTCACACTGTCTGCAGGTTCATGCATTTACAGCAATATCATAGTGGACTTGATCATGGAAAATGCAGGGTGAACCACACGGGATGTGCAGCCTTTCTGTAAAAGCTACAGGAAATATTTCACTGTAGCAAAGGGCAGGGAAGGGGACAGCCTTTGTGGTGAACTTCGAGACACTGAGAACCAGGGGAAAACACTTGAGATCCAAGTCTTCAGGCTCCAGCCACACAAATCTTTCCAGACCCAGAGCTGCAAGGGACCTGCGCCTTTAAAAATGCAGAGAAATCTGAAATGCTCCAGGAAAGCCTCATGTTCCTCCACGACCAGCAAGAAAACATTCTCTGCACAAGACATTTTAACAAAAGGCTGTTACGCTAGGCATTCGTCAGGCAAGAGATGTCAATGAATGTGGTGGGCATTATTGAAAGTTATAGAAACAAGAAAGATTTCCTGATCTGGTTACAGGCAGTGAGACGACAGCAGGACTTTGCTATACTTGCTCTTGGACGCCTGGACTGTTAGAGCATCTCTGTGGGACCCAGGGCTGCCTTTGCTCTCAAAGCAGGGATCGCTGTGGCCATCCCCTGACCAGCATATACAAACTGCCCAAAATCTCTCACAAAGCCTGCTTGGGTACAAGGCTGCTTCTCACATCATAACAGCATCACGTCTACAGCAGCACCCGCCTGTACGAGAGGTGAGCAAGCTGGGAAGAGCAGGACAGTGCAGGGAAGGAGATGGCAATGAGCTGCCCTACTTTAATGCTATTTTTGAGAACTCTCTCTAAAATCTGGGACTATGACATGATACATTAGGCATCCCCACATCCAGTATGCCACCACATCCAACCTAGCACTACCAATATTATTGACCCCGAACAGCGGTAGTATCTTTAAAACTACAAAAATATTTTCCATCTAATTCTAATATATTTAATGAGAGACTAAATTTTTAGACCTCCCACATACAAGTATGTCCATTCAAGTAATATAAAGTTTTGCCATTCAAAAAGCTTTCTTCCCAAAATTCACTCTGGGTACATTAAGTATTAACTATAAAACACAATAGCCATATCTATACAACACTGCATAGTTTTAGCAGATAATCATAGACCATTCTGAATTAAATCAGTTACACATATTAAGTCTTCATATTTTATTAACAGGTCAATTTAAATTCAATATCAAAATTAAGCAACAAATTTTGTTCAGAATCATTATGAGCAAACTCAAGGTAAGGCGGGGGTTTCTGTTTCCTTTTTGGAGGTGGCAGATACAATTTCTCAATACTTGAATGGCAAATGAATAGCATAACCTTGTTTCAGGAGGCTCCTTCTCTTGCAGGTTTTAAATAGACTGTCACGAATGCAGACCTGCAGCTCCTTCCTGCATACCAATGTAAAGCTCTATGTGCACTACCTCATGGGCTGAAAAAAGACTCAGGACTCTGGAATTACCCATTAAAACTAAAACCAGTTTTAAAGAAATGTCACAGCTGACTCAAATTTATCCATATTAATAAAAAATTTTGCCTATTTTCTATTCTGTTTCAAAATGAAAGAAATCTATGGTTGCCCATAATAATCCCAGGAAAATCCAGCTGTATAGCAGAGCACCAGCGCGTTAGTAGCACTCTTGCTTTCACAGTTTTACCATTTTCTTTGGTATAACTGCTTGGAACAGAGAAGTCCCTTTCCTTTGTGCTTGGGCTTTATAGATGGGCAACAAGACAACCCTTTTCCTGGGTAATTACAATTCAGTCTCTCTCTTTTTTTTTTTTTTCCTTTTTTTTGTCCTTTGTAAGTTGTCCTTTTACTTCATGATTTTTCTCTGAAAAAGTAGTAAATAAAAGCACACCTCCATTATAGACTGTGCCCAGTGCAGATGCCCTGATCTATCCAGCCTCCAAGAGCATACCCTGGGGATGCGCCTCTGCTCACGAGGGTGCAGGGAGCGGGGGCCCAGCACCCAAACCCCTGCTGCTAAGGGCCCTGAACCACAGCTGCAGCACTTCCAGCAAGGAAAGAAACTAAACATTTTGAAAGCCACATGGAAAGCAGAGGGATGCCCCTCCCAGGATGCAGATTCCTCTGGTTCAGGCACCAGCCACCCATCGCACCCGAGCCAGGCTTTCAGATGCACACTGAGGTCCTGAACCAAGGCCAAGGACGTTGTTATCACTTCTCTTTAGGTGTTAAGGAATAACAGCTTGACATATTTTGCATGAATTAAGGGTATGTTTAATACCTGCTTCTTAAATAAATGAAACCTAACTTTCAGTTCTAAGGAAATACTACAGCACTGCAAGTTTCCATTCAAATGCATCTCTGAAATATAGCCTGTGGGAGAATAAATATTGCTCATTTTAGCAGTGTCACGTGAAGTTTAAATAAATACTATTTCCCATCTCCCTGAAAACCTCCAGCTATAAGGATACGCTAACCAACAGACACCGTGCTGCACTATGCTGATCAAATCAGAAAAACAATTTTACCAGTCAGTGAAAAAATGGCAGTACTTCACCCGCTAGTTCTCACCCAGACAGCCAGCTAAGCCCTCGAGATCTATTCCTCGGGAGATAAGCAAAAGCAGACGCATAATCCAAAGCAACAGTTCCATTCTTTACATTTAATCTACCCAGTCTTGCCCTCTGCAAGCTAGCCCTCATGTCTTGTCAGCGCATCCCATTTCTAAAGTGCAATGCACAGTGCCTCTCCAGACAAAGGATGGTGCTTTTAATGGATGCTTAATATGTCAAAAGCATGTATTTTTAATTAACAACACAGAATTTGACATCATGGGTAATTCACTACCCACACATCTGACTAATACGCTGTCTCCAGACCAGCTGAAGAGATAAAACTCACAAAAATAATAAAAGCAGCTTTTTTTAAATCCAGGCACAAAAGAGCTTTAGATACAAAGCTGGACAGAAAGCACACATTATTGTTGTTTCCTACTGTGGCTTTTCTCATCAACGAGGTGGCCTTTTCCAATCACATATTATAGAATAAAAAGATTTACAAAATCAAGAGCATCAGAGAGCTGCTAGGCAGGGAAATCACAGAGTTTTTGCTTATCTCAGTACCATAGCAGCATGTACACTGCATAAAATGCAATGTTGATATTCTGCCAGTAAAACTGTGGGAACTCAGGCATCAGTTTGTTTTCTCTTCTCACAGTTTCTGGGCTTTTCAAACAAGAATTTAAAGCAGTAGATTATGTAGGGGTGATTCCCATTGAAACCACCAAGCCACATACCCATCCCTTCCTATTCAGGAGATGTGAGCACCACACTCAGAACAGAGTTTGTGTAAGTTTTGCTCCTGTCTCAGGGTTACAGTTTGGAATCTAAAGTCCAACGACCTCAAATTTAGGAGAAATATAATTTGGTCCCATAAGTTTCCTCCATACATGCACAGTAAGAAACCAGGACTGCTGCAGGAGGAGCATGCTTTCCTTCAACACATGCACGAGCTATAGAAGAGGAAACCTCCGGCCAGCTGCAGGACAAAGGTGGGCAGAGAGCACCGAGGCTGCAGTGGGTCTCTGCCCACAGGAGATCACCTGGCTGTGCCATTGTGCCAAATCCCCTTACCAGAGAGGTAAGGTCAAGTAGGTTGGAGGGGTTGGGATTTGCTAAAGTGTATGATTAAAGAGTTTATTCTTTGTGGGTCTGGAGACAGACATGGACTTCAGGGCTGGTTTGCCAAGAGGCTGGAGGTTTGGATGCAGGGATTCAGGGCAGGAGCACCCCAAACAAGTGCTCACAGAGGATGGAGGTCTAACCTCAGAGAGACAAAAGGCACAACAGATTCAGATCCAAATCAAGAGGAGAAGAGGAAGAAAAGTAGACAGATACATCACAGAATTTCACTTGTAAGTGCAATTTAAAAAGTCTTGCTAATCCATTTTCCTCAATTAAATCAAGGAGGTGGGCTGGGCTCCTAAATCAGCGGGTCCTCGTGTGGCCAGTCTCTTCTCCATTTAATCTGTAAAATATCACCTATGTTGCGTTTACACCATAATATATGGCCCTAATATATGACGTTTCAGATCGCAACACGATACTGAATAGAACATAAACGAGGTCAGAGAAACAGTGGCCTGCATGTGCAAGCAAAAATAAACCCTAGACCAGCAGAAAAAAGAAATACACAGTCTAAATACATTCTCTTTATTCAAATTCTGTTAAGTATAATGAAGTGATCTTAAACATCCAAGTAAGGCTCAAATGACCTATAAATATAGAATTAATACACCTAATGAAGGGCCAGGATGGTATGTTTATGGATGAGCTTGGGCACAACGGAAGCAGTGAAGATAAAACCAAACAGAGAAATACAAGATGCAAAAGGTCCAGGGGGGCTGCAAAAGGACACAGGATCTGGGTGCTCTCTCCCACCGCCCCCCTGCACTGCAGAAACCCAGCAAAGGAACCCGTGGGCTGGAAAGACTCTCACAGGTCATGATCATCAGTGAGTAGCATTAACGAGCAGGAGGGAGATTTTACATCGCTTGCTTCAACATATTGCAAACATCTTTAAAGATGCATCAGCTTACTCCAAGATTGTCTTTAAAACTATCCCTAAAATCTCATGATGAATAAGTACTGGAAGCCTTCAAAACCAACAGATACAGTCCCATGCCATGCTTTACAAGAAGCACAAAGGGAAGGAAAACCACTGCTAGCCATGCAAAAACCCCAGAGAGCAGCAGCCCCTTCCAGGGCAAGGGCTTGCAGGCACCGACAGCCTCTGCTCCACAGAGCCCAGCTGCTCCGCAGGAGCCCTCTCCACCGCAGGTCCTGCACTGCTCCATACCGAAACCCCATTGCAGGAAGCGTGATCCGTTAGAATTACTTATTTACGGAAAAGAAGTCAGAGGCAAGTCTATGCTAAAAACTGCTGGGGAGGCCATTAGACAGGCTAAAACAAATTCTGTTCAGTATAAATGTACGGAGATGCGATACTCCCAACCCCACAATATATGAAGGCAAGGTACACTCAAACTTCACTACAATGAACAGGAGATGCTCTAGAGATAACAGGAAGTTATATGTAAATATTAAACAAAGACTTCCTTGTTCCAACCCTGTTAACTGAAAGTCACAGAGGGCATTCAATTGTTATGATAATATTGAGTACCCAGCAGGAAGGTCCAGAAAGATGCATGCAGTGTGAGAAGACAAGAAAGCTACGCAGGAAAGAGCAGCAGACACCTGCACAAGCAAAGGCTTTCAGAAGAGTCTTCTTAGCAGACAGTGGGGTGTCACCAAGTGCTACCTACACCCACACTCTTCTTACAACACACTGCAAAGCAACTTGGAGAGAGCACCTTGGGGTACTTATAGCCTTCACTCAAACTATACCTGAAGGGTTTTGCTTTTCCAGCCAGGGAGGATATCTGGCCCTGATACTGTATTTAGTTTGACAGAACTGCTGCCACTGTTTTTCTCACGCAGTAACTAAGCAGGGCTGCAGGAGTCACCCACTGCTGAGCAGCAGCTGGCAGGCACAAAACGATGCAAGCGTCGGGTACCCACACACATCCATCCCCACCAGTTCCTCTGCTCAGTGGGAGCCTCGCACAGCTTCTTGCTTCCAAGAGGAAGGCAATGATGAACACAACATTGCCCCCTGACCACAGCCCCCCCTTTTTTCACAGCACACAGGACAAGAGGTAAAGGTAAATAATGGAAATCTCATATATTGTGTCACATACTTGGTGACTTCACTGTGCTGTAATGAGCACTGGAAATAGCTGGCTTGGCCAGGAACCTACAAAATTTATTATCTCCAATAAAGTCCAGTAATACCGATATTCCCTACTGAAGTCAACACCAGTCCTAGATATGTGCAGTGACTGAAAGAGGAGAGAAGCCTCGCTTTCCAGCAAGTACAGACATCCAAAGCGGCTCCAAGGCCTCTTTTCTCTTCAGACTGCGCTGTGAAGACAAGTGATGCTGCTTTGCTATTAATGGCTTGGAAAACTCACCGACAGCATGGCAACTCCAGCAAGGAAATGTGGGTCAATTCTCAGAGCCCCTGAACTGAAGCCTTTGTAGAAGCTGAAAGCAAAAAGAGAGCCCACCAGAGAGCTTCAGTGGGTAGGTAGGTAGCCTTTGGTTGTGACCCATAGCTTCTCCCTGACAAGGCAGAAAATGGAGATGGATGGAGCAAGGGAGCAAAAGCAAAGCAGAAAAAGAGCATGAAAGGGGCTGAATGGTTGAAATCCAGAGAGTAAATGAGGTTATATCAGGAACGATCCCCTGGACTCAGCACTGCTTTCAGTAGTTCAGTCAAACTCTACAAAGAGCCTAACAGACACCTGATTTTGCTTTGACCTTACAAGTGGATTAGCTGGGGAAAACAAAACCAAAAAACCACAGATGAGTTCTTATGGCTAAGCCAGCATACACAGTTTTATATAAAGTCCTTTATGAATCAGTGACTTTAGCATAGCAACTGTATTTGCAGCAATCCTCATCTGTATGGTCTTCCAGCCAGGTTTTCCTCAGTGCACTCTGAACCACTGGCCAAGCAGCACTGAGCTACAGCAGGAGCCAAAAAAGAGGTTTGCCCTTAGCAGAAAGAGATGGCAAAATTAAAGTCTCCATAAAGCAAGCTGGAAGCCAGCAATAGAGGACCAAAAAATCAGCAGACCTCGTGCTTTGACTTGGAGTAACTAGGAAACTGCACAGCCCAGGTGATGCTAAGAGAAAGACAACAACATGCAAAATCCTCGCATAAGATCCTAAATATTCAGATCACTATCACTTCCCAGAAGGATGAATTCTTTTTCCCCCAAGTAGTAGGAAAACCCATTTTTCACCAGCAAAATGTATTTTAGTCCCTATCTGAACCAAAGATCAGGAGATACAATAAAAGGTAAAACTATGACTGTAGAGTTATAGAAATAACATAATTAAAAATCTCATACAATGTAATCTGGTGAGAGCTGCTGATAATGCGATAATCCTGCTCCCATGCCATCAGTGCCGTGGCACTGCTAGAACAATGAAATGCTGCTTGGAAAGGGAAGCAGAGTAAACATACTCGCCATCCTGCAGGCTCCAATGCCCTGAAATTCAGGGTCAGTGCAGACCCCGTATGTGCGGGGACAAACAGCTGTCAGGTAACACCTCGGGCTGCAATCCAACTTAATACCGATGTTCTGGATCACTCCTTAGGCAGTTCAGCATCCGAGCTCCATGGCACAAACAAGGATCCATCAAGCAATTCAGTGCCACAGCAGAAACTGGCAGCCTCCTCCCCAGTCTGGGCAGTTACACGCTGTGGGACAGACCAGTGCCCACAACTGGGAATTCGGAGTCTGGCAGTCGTTTTCCCCGGGGAGGATGAAGCAAGAGCACAAACTTGGAAGTGTTGTAGAGGAAAGTGAGTACAGAAGATGGAAATCCAGAACACCGTTATGGATCTCTGTGCTGTCACAAGCAAAATTAATTTAGTGCCATGTTAGAAGTTTACAACCAGCTGCCATATTAACATATGACTGAAGGCTTAAAAGGTCTTAAGGGCGAAATATCTTATTAGCAACACAAGAAAAAAATATTCTGCAGATAACTGGTGATAAATGGTTTCTGAAAAGTTTCACATAAATAAGCTTAAAGTTGCAATTTTTCAGCAGTGCTGTCAGTGTCACACCAGAGTATGTCAATGAATATCGTATTTATCTTTTGGAGGCTTTTTCATTTGAGATTTGTTTTGTTTTAGCAGTGAGACATGATGGGAAAAATAATTCTTTGTAGGATTACATTTCCCATCCTAACAAAAAGTAAGTATTCTCACTAAAGCAGGGAAAATGGGAACATTGTATTAGTTAATCCTGCTTGAGACACTTCCTTTAGTTATTAATGTTAATAATTCACTTCTATTTCTGTGTCATACCAGAGGGATATAAACAAAGATTGATCAATTGTCTAATAAGATTTTGCTCATGACTAAATCAAGTAAAAGGTAATCTGGACAACAGAAGAGTAGCTGATTTTTCTACTGAAAAACATTTACCCGATTTTATGTATTTCCTTCTCCCGTATACAGGTATGGGTTGCACCTGTCAAATGCAACTGGCAGAAATCAGCAGTGCAACAACCCATAGTGAACAGCAGTGTCAGGCAAAGACTGTTCGATATGCGATGACTAATGCCATGGAGGATTGCTGAAGAAGCAGCAGGATTATTGATCCATGTTGGACAAAGTGGGAACTGCAGTTGTTAAAAAAACAGAATTCAGATTTTGAATGTGTTCTAGTTCTAGTTCCAGACGGGTTTGTCCATCCACTGATCTGTCCTATCAGTCTATGTTATGTTGGACCAGAAAGCTGGTTTCTTTTTTCCCGTTCAGTCTTTGAAATGGGAGATTGTCCTGAGACATTTCCAGACCCAAGCCCCAAATTCTGCTCTGAGCCTGACGTGTTTAATTGCCTCTTTTGCCTTCAGACCTGCACTCACCTACCTCCTGGTTACTATACGTCGCCAGCTCATTGCCAGAGGGACAGAGACAAACTGTGGGGTTCAGAGGAAATAAACTAAAATTATTTAAGAAATGGATGGAGTTGGTGTATTTAAAAAATTCGTTAATTTTAGCTGCCACTATTGTGTATACTAACTTGTCTGAACAGCACAAGGGAAGTCACTTTAAATATCTGGAGGGACTAAATACCCAGGATGCACTATTCAGAAAAATAAGGGAAGAATACTGGAATTAATATTAAAGATGAGCTGCCAAGTATTTTAAAAACACTCTTCTTTTGCCTAATTTGTTTCTTTATGTGGGCTTGAAAGACTGTCTAGAATGGCTTTGCTGGATTTGTTCTTTGTTTTATCCTTAAAATATTAGGAATGCCAATATTAGCCTGTTTTTCTACACAATTCTTGAAGATCCCAAGGATGTATTTTTAAGCCAAGCTTTAAGGAGAGATGCTGGATTTTTAACAAAGCCTTCCTTTCTCTGAAATGCTAATCAGCCACTGAAGTGGAAAAATTAGAAAAAAGCAAAAAGCAGAAATTCACAATATCTCCCTCTCAACCTTTTCCTTTTAAGCACGGATTTTTCACTTCCTTTCTTCTTTAAACTTTATCTTCATATATTTTCTCAGGTTTTTGTAGACCAGACATTGATGAAGTTTAAACCAAATACCCTTCAGCCCCTTAAAGCCTTTTTCTACCTACCAATATCTAATTCATTACATGGTTTAGCTTATTAAGGGAGCCGACAGACTCCTATTTTCAAGGTGTTTAGAAATTAAATAAGCAAGAGAATATAATTCTCAATTTCCCTATGATTTATCATTATAAACATCCATTTTCACAGCCCTTTGCTCATGTTGGAAATGTATCACAAATTCTGGGAAAACGACCTTGACTGACAGTATTTCCAGACAAGCAACGAGCTGGTCCTTTTTAGTACAAGGCAACGGACAACGAGTAAAGTTATTCAGCTAATTGTACAATCGTATTCTAAAAACTCATTGTGGGACTTTCCCTTAACGGCTTCCAGCTTGCTCTTCCTTTCCAGCAACAACTTGAACAAAAACAAGCATCATATTATAAAGAACAGATGAAAGGAAAACCAAGGGGCTGCAATGGCCCTTTCATCTGCAGGTCTTCAAAAAATATCTGTAGGGCAAATACTTCTGATTCCTCCTAAAGCAACTGAGCCCCAGCAGCAGCTCTGTGCTGTAAACAAGCGCAGCAGCAGAGACCTGGCAGTACCTTGGGCTGGAGTTTGGAAGATATTGCATCCCACTTGAAACTTTTTAGGGAAAGTTTTCTTCTGAGAAGCTTACGTCGGGATAGGATTTCTTTTCAAGAGAGAAGATGGCAACCCTGGCGTAACTAACTCCAGCTAATCCAACTTTATCCTAGCTACGCCTGCACCTTGCACTGCCTGCAGAAAGCAAACGGCAAAGGCAGGCAGGGACCCAGAAACAGGGAAGAGGCAGAAGCCTGGCTTGAACCCTCCCCATGCCCCTGGCTCCAGACTCGGCTCTGCAGGGCTCATGAGTGTTAAACCCGTACTTACAAGATGCTGCTACCAAACATAACTTCCCCCAGTGCCCTTAGAGAGGTCTACTGGGCATTTCCAGTGTCAGGAATTTTTTTTTTTTCTAATTTTAAGCACAAGTTCAGCACACACCAGAGGTGGACACAGGCAGCTGGAGAGGGTTGTGCTGTACGGGATGAGCACGGGTGCTGATGGAGAAAGCATGACTCCTCCACTCCGCAACATGCAATTCCTTGCAACAGACATCGAAACCAGTTTCATTTGTCATCTCCGAGCCATGTAGTAGATTAATTATTCTTTGGCTGATGCAGCGTTTCAAACTCCCTTTTCTTTTGGACTTCATCTGGCAAACAGATACACACCTTGAAAACCGAGCTTTCCACGCTCACCTCGGCTGGAGCCGTTCAGCCTGGGCTTGCACTCATCATCCACAATATCTGCATTGCTAACACAAAAGCACCACTTTCATATCTACAGTCCTAATCCCACAATAAATAGGCTTTTTTTGCAAATAAAGTCATTGCCAAGTAGTATACTGTCTGGCTCTGCTCTGTTTAACTGAATAATTTGCTAGGACTGAATTACTATAGCCTGTATTAAATGTTGAGATTATCAAACATGTGCTTGTACTGAATTAATATTTTATCACTCCTGGGTCCTGTGTGGGCTGGCTCTTCTCCTGGAGTGCTTTAGCACCATGGAAACGTTGGGAGATATTTTCTCTTAATTGCATGAATGGTTGACAGATAACAGTACAGTACCATGGAATTAAGCCCCGATTGCTGATGAATTCTGATGAGCTGCTACACTGTTTCTGTTGTTTTAATTTTATTTTTAAACCTGGCAACATCTGTCCTTGTCCATTATAATTTCTGAAAGCCTTAATGTCAGTAGGTAATGTATCTGTATGACAGGCATTATATAATTACCACAACTACAACTCACACAGAGGTGAGCCCTTTAAACTTAAGGGAGAATTTCAGTTAAGAAAGAAAAGAATAACAATTTCTTGAGTGATCAAAAACTCTAATGAAATGTTTCTTTTCCTTTTAATTTGTATTTTTATGGCAAGGTTAATTCACTAAATAATAACCCCTTGGTTTTAGAATTGTCAAGAAAATAGTGTTTAAGCACTATTATTCAAAACTATTGTCAGCAAATACAGGTAGCTGGTTACAAATCAACTTTTTGTATTTCTCAGTTTAGAATTGTTCAATATCTTGTAGGACAGAGCCCTAGAAATCACTGAGCATTATTATATAATGAAGCAGTTTTGCAGAGTGCCTTTTTTTTTTAAGCATAGTTTGTGCTGCATGATTCACCCTACTGTAGCTGTTCAGAATGCATATTATATCTTTGCAAAAATATTTTATCTGCCCCTATAAGTTTGTGACACACACCTCTGCACCACTTGCTCTGCATTACAGGGTATTGCTGAAGTATCCCATGTACATTTGCTCAACATCCTGTGACTGTTTGATGGATAACAAATTGTAGTAATTATCCCTAACAATACAAACAAAAGGCAACTGCATTCTGCAAATGAGACAAGACATATAGTACCAAAACTAAGCACAGCAACAATCCCTTTCGCATGCCACAATAAGTGTCTACTGCTAGCACTCGCGGTTGAACAGATGAGCTTTACAGTGCACTGGAAGGCTGATGACATGGGGACAGCAAGTTCCCCCAAGCACCTTTCACTCACAAATACAGCACTGTTTTCCTGAAGCGTGCATACTTCAGCTTGTCACTGCTGGGTTTGAGACTAGATAGTTCAGCCTGCTCTTGGGGTTGGTTGGACTGGTGTCTATCAGAATGAGAACAAGAAGGAACAACTGGTTTTGGACTGGTTTTAATTAATTTTCACAGGAATCTCATGTAACCAGCAAGTTATATTCCTTAAGACATCAGACATCATGTAATGAATTTTGCTAAATTGCATAAAGTTTTTGCCATTTTATAAAAGCAGAGCATTAAGTGTTATATCACCAAAGCTGTGGCTGAGTCTTAGCCCCAAATTAAATACCAGTTTAAATCCATACTCTGAATCTAATCTGTACCCATATATTACTGTTTCAAGGATCCACTGCTCCTCAAAAGTTTCCTTGGCACTTTAAACATAGCAAGCTCTAAAGTATTTTCAAAATACTTTCCCCATTTTAATCAGAGCACATATGGAGAAACTGAACTCTGTCTGTAGGTGACAGACGGATAGTCTGGAAGGGATCGACAGATTTTATTCACCCTGCCTGTATAAGAACAGGGAAACAGAGCACACATGATCAAGGGGCAGGTTTGAGAGCTGGGAGATCGTTTAGTCATTGTGCGCACTTGCTTCACGGTCTCTCCCAGAACTCTTAAGGAGTCCTTATATAAGAAACCAAATTATATTAATGCCATTTATCACTATTATCATTAATACAATATGCCATTAGAAACTTCCAGTAAAACTTTTTTGGTTTTGGTTCTTTTAGATGAGATGGATTTGAGCCAAATGCCAGATTTGAAATGAAGTGTTTCTGAAAACCCATGCAATTCCAGTTCTGTATTTGGGTTTAGATGTGATTTTGTCACTGCCCTTTTTTTAAATACGCAGCGGTAAAGCCTGGATCTAATCAGGATCTCAAATTTCTGGTGTTCAAAATCCAGGTTTGAGCTATACACTCTGAACTCATCTCTGCTACCAGTGAGGGACAGTATATATAAACAGAGCCTTTAGCAAAAATGGACTGTTGCATATCCATTCCTCCCCTGTTCCCCATGTCACCAGGCAGCTCCTTACAGACTAGAGCAGTAATAGTGTCCACCTCTCCAGATGGAGGAGGCAGGACACTGTCCTACAGGTACTGCTGGCCCCAGTAACAGCAGGACATAGTCCAGGTTGCCTATTTTCATAATACTCCACCTTTTGCGCTGTGATAGAACAGCGCAAATATATTAATAAAAACACACTCAGATAGGAATGCAGTGCTGCTGAATCTTCAGTCTTGCTTTTCGAGAGCCAAAGGCAACAGGCCTGAATTTTCTACCACAGGTGCTCCACACACAAACACACACACATTTACTGCAGCTAGGTTTACATGCAGCTGTACAGACAGCACAGGCTCAGTCACCTTGGGAAGACACAAGTAAGAGCAACACAGCCCAGCTGCCCATTGACCAACACTCTCCAGCCCCCTGCAAGAGCTGTGTGTTCCTGCTGCAGGGAGTCCTGGACATCACCCTCTCCCATGTCTGGTTCCTACATACTTTCCTTTGAAAACATGAAGACAAAATTGTGTTTGAAAAACATCTAAGTTCAGTAAAGCAAGAGCTAAACATGGCCATGATCATTTCATAATACATCTGTTTATTCTCTACAGTTGTTAAAAAATGACGCTGTTATCTATATTTTAAAGCAGAGTAAACTACCTTTAAAATGCTCATCTGCTGAGGGAAGAGTTTGATTTTCCATGAGAGTTATGGCCCAAACAGAAGAAAAGCTTTTTATCAGCCAAACAAGAAAGTTCTATCATTAGTCAAACTGCAGACATTTCTCCTGTGTTTACAGGATTATAGGTAAACACATATTTAGGAATTGTCACTCTCCTGTGGGGGAATCCTCCTCAGAATAATAGTTTCCTATTTTCTTAAAATTTCATATATATGAGGACAGAAGAGTCCTAAAGGCTTCAGAAGCTGAACTGCCCAGATCTGGCACTTCTAAGAAGAAATGTTCAAAGTATTGCAGTGTTTAACTTGCATTGAAATCAAGAGTAGCTGTGAAGCTAAAACCTTGCATGTGCTTTGAAAGTGCAGGATTAATGTAAATACTGCATGGCTTTGTCTGATCTCGAGCAGAAAAGTGTTTAACACTCTGTGCAGCTTCTATCCAGCCTGAACTCAGATTACAGATTTAAGGAGCATTTCTGTCAGCTCCTATGCACAACCTCCACTAACAGCAATGTTAATGCCCTGCAAACAGTAATGTTAACATTAATGAAAGAAATTATTGCACAAATGGACCCCTTTGGGTGAAAAGCAGAGCTCAGTGCAGTGACTAGCCTATGGACATCTATGACAAATAGCAGACATTTGTTCTGCACACACGAAGCTGAAAATGTATGTAACTGGCAATGCAAAAGCATGACTCCTTCAGATTGCTCTTTAACTATATAAATGTGGGTAGTTTGGCACATTTCCATCTGCATCATTCAAGTTTAAATTAAATAAATTTTCAGCGTATTACTACACCACTTCTGGCATTGCTGCATACATCTATCTAGTCTAAAATTAGAGTTGTCGGAAGTACGTTATCGGGGAAAAAAAAAATTTGGCTGAAAAGAATGGATACCAAGTTAATTACAGATGGGGCTGGTTGTACTTCCTGTTATTGATCCCATTGAGATTGCCCAACATTTAAGACTGGGTCTTTTTAAGAAAGAGGTCTCTCATCAGAAAACATTTGGTATTTCATTACTGTTCCCATTCTACTTCAAGTAGAAAAGAGAGTGCCTATAATTTTAAAATACAAGCCCAGAGGGAGAAACCTCACTTTCCTAAAGCAGCATTTAACCTGGAGTTCAGGCACTCGTATGAGATAGATGAGAGCTCCTAGGTGGACCAAGGACATGACCTCCATCTACCATAATCTCCATGCTACTAACTATTCTGGACAGGATGTCTCTAAGTCATTCCTGTTGGACTGTTTTACTGCTCATAAATATTCACCAAGCCAGAAACAGAAGCTGAAGAGAAGCCAGGGCATGAATATCTCAGACCGGCTGGACAAAGAGACTAGAACAACAGCATTTTGAAGGAAAGATGCACTTGAGGCATATGCCTAAGGTGAGAGGAGCCAGACTTCAGAGATGGACACAGAGGTTCGTATTTATTAGGATACACCATCAAATGGGGTCCAACGTGAAACATGAGACTATTACAAGTTCTTTGCTGTCCTCTGGAGCAGTTCCCATTCCATCATGTTGGTTTCTTTGCTGATCTGTCCTTCTCCTTCCATCCTTCCTAGGCTCTCTGGTTATTCACAAGAGTCTTCCTAACCCAATTATTTACACAGATAGGGCCAAGCCCTTTGCCTCCTCTTCTCAGCACTAAACAGCTGGCACTAAATCTGGAGCAGCCCTAGAATTTCTTCATGTTCTCAAGCTCATCAGCTCAGCTAATGGTTGAGCAATTCTTTCGGTCTATCAAAATCTGCTCCGCTGAAATGGAGAACTTATATTTAGCCTTCTATTCAAACAAAATAACCTACTATTGCATGAAGGTCATTTTTAACAACAAGCTCAACAATTTTAGAATAGCATCTCCTCTTTTTGAGTCAGTGAATATTTATTTTAAAAAATTGTTGGCTAGAAACTGAATAGTTATAATCTGATATAAAGGATACCAGCTGATAATAGTGTACAGTGACCTAGAAAAAAATTAAAAAGACTGATATTTTTGACCATAGCTTACAAGCAAATTAAGTACAAAAAATTTGAAAAAGTTTAACTCCATGCAACGAGTTCAAACCCTACTCATAGTAAATTACACTGTAGCCTTGCTATGAGTCTGTGGCAGGTATGCAAGAGTTGCATTGACAGAACGCTCATGGAAAAGTACTGTCAGTGCTAGAGCCTGCACAGTGAGGATAATGCTGTCCCTGACCCCAAACAGTGAACAGTTACAAAAATGCCTCCTTTTTTGAACATGTATTGACATGAACTTTCATATTAATGCAACAGAGCACACATGACAAGTACACATGACAAGCAGTATCATCAACTGCACAATGCTTTATTTTAGCTTTACAAGAACTAGCACTTAAGCTATGAAGATCAGAATCATTAGTCAATGTAATTAAAGTGCAAGTGAATGGCTTCCTTGGGGCAGTGGGGCAAGGGAGAGGCAGTGGCAAAAACCTCAACAGCAGCCCTCTCTCTTGTCAGAAGTAGGGGTACTGGTATGTTAATTGTGTGAACGTTTATCGAGCCTCTCACTTCCTCAGTGTATTAATCCTGTCCTTGTTTCACATGGCCAATTTGTTCCTTCCATCCTCCCTCCAGGATTTTTCTGAGAGTCTGTTGTTTCTAACCAAATCATGGCGATTTTCAAATGGTTTCCTTTCTATTTAGAAGATTTCATTTTTTTCTGCATTAGCCCTCCAAGAAAAATACTTGCATAAATAAGATCTACCTTCTAGAAACCTTCTGCATACACATCACCTACGGATCAGGAAAAAATACAGTAATATGGACACCAAAAATCACAGAGGAAAGAGATGTACAGAGCTGGTTGCCACAGAACAGAAACTTTGTATTGTCCCTTATCTTCTGCCTGCACTGCCAGTCCAGGCAGCTACTTGCACAAATTCTCTGGGACTCCCTCCACATGGTCCTGACCTGCCCGGCCACCCCTTCTCCTTGCCAGAAGGCTCCATAACCAGGGAGGGGACAGGAGTAACACAAGGGCTTTCACTGTGGGTACTGCTTCCATTGCTTTCTCCTTTTGTCCACGGAGGTACTCTGTTCCAGGTAAGGCAAAAATCAGAGGACTCCTTCAAGGTCAACAGTTTTACAGTGTTCATGAGAAACCCAAATAGACATGGCACCTGCCCTTACCACTAAGCTACAGCACACAAGAAGCTTTCAGAGCAAGACGAACAAGGGATGGAGGAGCATATGCCATGTCACTTTTACAGTTTTTTTCCATTGATTAGAATCAAGTTGTTTGTTTTGGTTTTTTTTTTTTAATTCCTACTTGAGCTCCTGCTCTAAATCCTATCCTGTAAACATAGACAGCTAAGGACTTCTGGATTTCAAGGACTTTTCAATTACCTCTTTTTCTCATAGTCTTCTTTGGCTACTTCCCAAACTTTCAGGAAGGCTTTCATACCCTTACAGGGCCTGCAAGATATGTGGCCAAGGAGATCTGGACCATATCAGCCTACTTCAAGAGCTCACAGCTGCTACTACCACCTCTGTCTGCTACTGAGCATCACTGCATAAATCACTCTCCCCAAGCAAGACAGTTACCAGGCCGCCAAGCAAGATACCTTTGCAGATTTCAGCCTGTGCCAACATTCATTTGAACTAATACATTCCTCATAACATGATGCCTAAACCACCTTTTTACAAGCAAAAACTTTAATTTTATAAAATGATGCCTAATGACTCAAAGTGTTCATAAGTTCTCTTTGAAAAAAAGAGCTTTTTTTCCCTATGGGGACAAAGTAGCAATAGACCACAAAATGCAGTGAAATATTAGTTGCAAAGGACTGGGAAGCTGGCAATAACAGCCTTGCTACTGTACAACAGATCTGTTGTATATTGATGACATAGTACTATTACACCCTGGCTACAAAAGTAACATGAAAATTGTATGAACATTTATTAAAATCAACATGTTACCATTAAGTTGCATTTAACAAATTAAGCAGTTTTCATTGCTCCAGCTCCAGTCTTAGAAACTTTTCAGGATCAGAAAAAAAGCAACACCACCACCGTGTGGCAGAAATCAATCACATCACAAGAAAGTGATACAGACAGGATTTGAACCCAAAAAGCAAGGGCTTGCTCCATTTTCTTTTTAAGTAGTCAGACAACCTACAGCAGGTTCCTGAATTCACTTGAAGAAAGCAAGGTTTCATATGGGTATATATGGACTTCCGATATTTTCTCCCTGTGCAGTACAGGACATCATACTTTAAACTCAGTGTCATGGATTACTTGTCTGCTTTGACTTTCTAGATTACATTGCAGTCGTCCCCAGTCCTCATTACGTTTTTCAGATATTAGTAGATACAAATCTACGGCTATCATACAAAGGTATGCCTGTTCCTTTGGGGGAAATGGGGAACGTACACTATCAAATAAACACCAGTGGAATTATAAGGTTGGAGCAGCGGTACACTGTGGCCCTGCAGTTCACCAGTTGGTTTTGATATTGACCACATTCTTCCAAGCAGCTGGGTAGAAACAGACTATTTTCAAAGCTTTGATTCAAATTACAACAAAGCATTCTGTGAACAGGATGGAAACAACAGCTCACACCCAGGTAATAAGCCAAGTAATTAGGAAATAAGCTTTCCCAGCTGCAGCAGTCCCAGGCAGGAGGCTTGCTCTGGGTCAGCTTCCAAGGAGCTTCATCTACACCAGGGTGCCCAAGGAGAGCAATTTCCCCTCCCCTCTTCTTGCTCATTGTCATGGTTTAACCCCAGCCAGCAACTAAGCCCCACCCAACCGCTCACTCACTCCCCCCCGGTGGGATGGGGGAGAGAATCAGAAGGGTAAAAGTGAGAAAACTGGTGGGTTGAGATAAAGACAGTTCAATAGGTAAAGCAAAAGCCGCGCACGTAAGCACAGCAAAACAAGGAATTCATTCATCGCTTCCTATCGGCAGGCGGGTGTTCAGCCATCTCCAGGAACGCAGAGCTCCATCACACGTAGCAGTTACTTGGGAAGATAAACACCATCACTCTGAACATTCCCCCTTCCTTCTTCCCCCAGCTTTATATACTGAGCATGACGTCACATGGTATGGAATACCCCGTTGGCCAGTTGGGTCAGCTGTCCTGGCTGTGCCCCCTCCCAGCTTCTTGTGCACCTGGCAGAGCATGGGAAGCTGAAAAGTCCTTGACTAGATAAGCACTACTTAGCAACAACTAAAACACCAGTGTCTTATCAACATTACTCTCATACTAAATCCAAAACACAGCATTATACCAACCACTAGGAAGAAAATTAATTCTATCCCAGCTGAAACCAGGACACTCATCTGACAAGAGTCAGTTGTCTCTCTGTCTGGGCACATCTTCCCTCCAGCCAGAGCTCACAGTAACACTGCCTGCATGCAACTCCTTGAGCCCTCACATGCTAGAATATACATTTACCTCATCTCAGACCTGGTAAATCATAGAATCATAGAATCATTAAGGTTGGAAAAGACCTCTAAGATCGAGTCCAACCATCAATCCAACATGACCATGCCCACTACACCATGTCCCTAAGCACCTCATCTACACGTCTTTTGAATACCTCCAGGGATGGGGACTCCACCACTTCCCTGGGCAGCCTGTTCCAAGGCCTGACCACTCTTTCAGTAAAGAAATTTCTCCTAATGTCCAATCTAAACCTCCCTTGGCACAACTTGAGGCCATTTCCTCTCGTCCTATCGCTGTTACTTGGGAGAAGAGACCAACCCCCACCTCGCTACAACCTCCTTCCAGGTAGTTGTAGAGCACGATGAGGTCTCTCCTCAGCCTCCTCTTCTCCAGACTAAACACCCCGAGCTCCCTCAGCCGCTCCTCATAAGACTTGTGCTCCAGACCCTTCACCAGCTTCACTGCCCTTCTCTGGACACGCTCCAACACCTCCATGTCTTTCTTGTACTGAGGGGCCCAAAACTGAACACAGGATTCGAGGTGCGGCCTCACCAGTGCCGAGTACAGGGGCACGATCACCTCCCTGCTCCTGCTGGCCACACTATTTTCTCATACAAATGATTATTCGCCAGCATGAAACATATCCTGATATGGTTGGATCCAGAAGACTAACCAGGCAGTAAATCCTAGTGATTTCCTATCTCATGCATGAACTTCCCAAACATCTCTGCAGAAATTTGTAGTATTTGGAAAGACTATGGACTATTCCCAAGAACAATTTCTGCTTTGTGTTTTCTTGATATGTTCTCCTACCGTTTTTTTCAAGCTGTTTGGATCTTCTGAGTCTTTTTACTAGGTCAAGAGATAACTGTACTTCAAATTTCTAATTAAAACAGTGCAACCTCAGATGATGGAAACAGCACAACTAACACCAGCAGTAACGACCTTAAGGCTGTGCGCGTGCAAAAGCCACTCACTTTGTGCTGCAGTCCTTTAGACACTACAGGAGATCTAGGAAAATCCTGAAAAAAAAAATTTTGTAAATATTTAGTTATATTTCCTAGTGATCAAGACAGTTTCTTCCTTGGTTCCTGCCAACATCCCTTCTCCCGACTGTTGTTTAACATGCCTGACAGCTGCCACCTTCCACTCGAGGAACATCTGCATTTCAGAGACTTGTGGAGAATGAGTGAAGCACCAGGAATCATCGAGATGAATGCCTGAAAACATGTACAATATTCATGTTTCCCCACTGCTTCCAAATACCTTTATGATGAAAATCCTAGTCTGAGCATTCTCCCCTTTTGATACAAGTACCTGGCTGTTAGTAAAAGGCAGGAGTTGTGAATACATATGGTAAGGAGACCATACTCCATATGTTATCCCATCCTTTGATCTTTTGAGCAACTGGCTTCCAAATTGCCGCACTATGAAGCATTTTAATGTATACTTTGTACGGATGGTTACAACCAAATGAATGATTTAGTAACAAAGTGTTTGGAGTAAACCAATTGAGTAAAACTGCAGAGGGCATGTGCAATCAGGCTGGATTTGAGCAACAGCTGCTACACATTTGTAGAATAATAGATCTGATGAACTAATTTGTGAGAAAAACTGGGCACAGCTGTGATGCAGCTCACAAATGAAAAGCAACAAATTGTAAGCAACTGCATAAAAGGGTTGTTTTTCAGATCAACTTCACTAAAACTGCATGTAGTTGGTTTTGATTTGGGTTTTTTGGTTTTTTAAAAATTAAATAGCTTGGTGGATAAGGGAACCAGGGAAATGCCTGTATCTGAAGTAACTGCTATTAAAGGTCTCTAGTGGGAGTCAGAAAATCAGTTTTCTTTTAAAGTACAGGAGTAATTCAATTGAGTTCAATAAAAACTATGTGAACATACAGACACGTTGAAGGCAAATTCTGCGTTTTTCCACAGAAACACCATAGATCAAAATTCTTCGCATACTAAGTACAGATATTAAATTATCAGAGCAAGCTTTCATTTGCTGTTACACCCAAAAGGAAGCTACAGTTCACAGCTTCCCACCTTGCCTTCTAAAAATCAAGAGTGTCACACAATGTCACACAATACAAGAGTTGCAAGATTTGCACAAAGCCATTAGAGAAGCACATGCCAATGGATTATTACAGATTCAGTGCCATATAAACATAACTATGCCAAAGTTAAAGATATTTATAACTATCTTTTAAAAAGATCTGGGTTGAAATAATACTGTATCATCAGTCCAGAGGTATCTCTCTGCTAAGCAAAGCCAAAACCAAATCATACAGACACACATAATGTTGTATCAATAGAAATTATATGAGGAGCTTAAAAATAAATACCATAGAAAGAGTCCTTGCTGAACTGAAACAGCACCAATTATTGCTTTATAGTGTAACCCCTTAACTATGGATTGCCATATGAATGAGGCCATCTCTCCTGTACTAGGAGGCTGCCTAGCTAGCAGCCCCCACGCTGTACTGCTTATAGAATCATTTAGGTTGGAAAAGACTTTTAAGATCATCAAGTCCAACCATTAACATAGCCAAGGCCACCACTAAACCATGCCCCTAAGCACCACACTTACACGTCTTTCAAATACCTCCAGGGATGGGGACTCCACCACTTCCCTGGGCAGCCTGTTCCAATGCTTGACAATATCCTAATATCCAATCTAAACCTCCCCTGGTGGGGGGAGGTGCAACTTGAGGCCATTTCCTCTCGTCCTATCACTTGTTACTTGGGAGAAGAGACCAACACCCACCTCACTACAACCTCCTTTCAGGTGGTTGCACAGCACGAAAAGGTCTCCCCTCAGCCTCCTTTTCTCCAGGCTAAACAAGCCAGTTCCATCAGCTGCTCCCCATCAGACTTGTTCTCCAGACCCTTCACCAGCTTCATTGCCCTCCTCTGGACACGCTCCAGCACCTCCATGTCCTTCTTGTGGTGAGGGGCCCAAAACTGAACACAGGATTCGAGGTGCGGCCTCACCAGTGCCTGACTACAGGGGCACGATCACCTCCCTGCTCCTGCTGGCCACACTATTCCTGATACAGGCCAGGATGCCCTTGGCCTTCTTGGCCACCTGGGCACACTGCCGGCTCATGTTCAGCCGGCTGTCAACCAGCACCCCCAGGTCCTTTTCCACCGGGCAGCTTTGCAGCCAAGCCTGTAGCGTTGCCTGGGGTTGTTGTGGCCGAAGTGCAGGACCCGGCACTTGGCCTTGTTGAACCTCATACATTGGCCTCGGCCCATCGACCCAGCCTGTCCAGGTCCCTCTGCAGAGCCTTCCTACCCTCCAGCAGATCAACGCTCCCGCCCAACTTGGTGTCGTCTGCAAACTCACTGAGGGAGCACTCGATCCCCTCGTCCAAATCGTTGATAAAGATATTAAACAGAACTGGTCCCAGTACTGAGCCCTGGGGAATACCACTTGTGACCGGCCACCAACTGGAGTTAATCCATTCACCACCACTCTTTGGACCCGGCCATCCAGACAGTTTTTTACCCAGCAAAGAGTACACCCGTCCAAGCCATGAGCAGCCAGTTTCTCCAGGAGAATGCTGTGGGAAACAGTGTCAAAGGCTTTACTAAAATCTAGGTAAACAACATCCACAGCCTTTCCCTCATCCACTAAGCGGGTCACCTGGTCATAGAAGGAGATCAGGTTGGTCAAGCAGGACCTGGCTTTCATGAACCCATGCTGCCTGGGCCTGATCACCTGCTTGTCCTGTACGTGCAGCGTGATGGCACTCAAGATGATCTGCTCCATAACCTTTCCCGTAACCGAGGTCAGACTGACAGGCCTGTAGTTCCCTAGATCCTCCTTCCAGCCCTTCTTGTAGACGGGCACAAGATTTGCTAACCTCCAGTCAACTGGGACCTCCCTGGTTAGCCAGGACTGCTGATAAAGGATTGGAAGTGGCTTAGTGAGCACTTCCGCCAGCTCCCTCAGTACCCTTGGATGGTTCCCACCTGGCCCCATAGACTTGTGAGTGTCTACATGGTATAGCAGGTTGCTAACCATTTTCCCTTGGATTATGGAGGCTTCATTCTGCTCCCTGTCTTCCAACTCAGGGGGCTGGGTACCCAGAGAACAACTGGTCTTACTATTAAAGACTGAGGCAAAGAAGGCATTAAGTACCTCAGCCTTCTCCTCATTCTTTGTCACTATAAAGGATGGAGATGCTCCTTAGCCCTCCTTTTGTTGCCAATGTATTTAAAGAAACATTTTTTATTGTCTTTTATGGCAGTAGCCAGATTAAGTTTTAGTTGGGCTTTGGCCCTTCTAATTTTCTCCCTCCATAACCTCACAACATCCTTGTAGTCCTGCTGAGTTGCCTGCCCCTTCTTCCAAAGGTCGTAAACTCTCCTTTTTTTTCCCTGAGTTCCAGCCAAAGCTCTCTGTTCAGCAAGGCCAGTCTATTTCCCCACCAGCTCATCTTTCAGCACATGGGGACAGCCTGCTCCTGTGCCTTGAAGATTTCCTTCTTGAAGGATGTCCAGCCTTCCTGGACTCCTTTGCCCTTCAGGAGTGCCTCCCAAGGGACTTTGTCAACAAGGCTCCTAAACAGGCCAAAGTCTGCCCTCTGGAAGTCCAAGGTAGCAGTTCTGCTGACCTCCCTCCTTACTTCTCCAAGAATCGAAAACTCTCTCATTTTGTGATCGCTGTGCCCAAGACAGCCTCCAGCCGTCACATCACCCACAAGTCCTTCTCTGTTCACAAAAAACAGGTCCAGCAAGGCACCTTCCCTAGTTTGCTCACTGAGCAATGGTGTCAGGAAGTTATCTTCCACACACTCCAGGAACCTCCGAGACTGTTTCCTCTCTGCTGTATTGTATTTCCAGCAGACATCTGGTAAGTTGAAGTCCCCCATGAGAACAAGGGCTAGCGATTGTGAGACTCTCCCAGCTGCTTATAAAACATTTCATCTGCCTCTTCATCCTGGTTGAGTGGTCTGTAACAGACTGCTTTGTTGGCCTTTCCCATGATTCCTACCCATAAACACTCAACCCTATCATCACCATCATTAAGCTCTAGAAAATCAAACACTCCCTAACGTACAGGGCTACCCAACCACCTCTCCTTCCTTGCCTACCCCTTCTGAAGAGTTTATAGCCATCCATTGCAGCACTCCAGTTGTGCGAGTCATCCCACCACGTTTCCATGATGGCAACTATATCATAGTTTTCCTCCTGCACAATGGCTTCCAGCTCCTCCTGTTTGTTGCCCATGCTGCATGCATTGGTGTAGATGCACTTCAATTGGGCTATTGATCCCGCCACCTTTTGGGGGGAGAAACCAATTCCCACGTGACCATTCTCAGGTGCTTCCATGGTTTCCAACACATCCATAACCCTTGTGTCTTTGCTGCTGCATGGATCTCCATCCCCTACCTCCACTGAGACAGCAGACTGAAGGACCTTGCTAGCACACCATCCCTCAAACGTTGGCATGCTGTCCCAGGCTTATCTCTAGCAAGCCTGGTTTTATCCCTTTCCTCCTTCAAATCTAGTTTAAAGCTCTTTCAATGAGCCCTGCTAACTCGTGTGCAAAGATCCTTCTCCCCCTTTGATACAGGTGTACCCCATCTGTTGCCAGTGGGCCTGGTGTTGTATAGACCAACCCACAATCAAAAAACCCAAAATTCTGCCAGTGACAACAGGCTCGGAGCCAGGTATTGATGTGCTGGGTCTGCCCATTTCTTCCCTCATCATTCCCTGCAACTGGAAGGATAGAGGAGAATACTACTTGTGCTCCTGATCCCTTAACCAGTCATCCCAAGGCCCTGAAGTCTCTCTTGATTGCCCTTGGACTTCTTGTTGCAACTTCATCGCTGCCTACCTGAAAAATCGGTAATGGATAATAATTTGAGGGCCGTACCAGGGTAGGAAGTTTTCTCTTCACATCTTTAACCCAGGCCCCAGGGAGGCAGCACACTTCCCCAAGAAGTGGGTCCGGTCTGCGTATTGGGCCTTCTGTTCCCTTCAGAAGGCAGTGTCCTATGACAATGACCCGTCTTTTTTTCTTTATGGAAGCAGTTTTGACACAGGGCGTAGGCTGACTTAACCTCGGCAACACCTCCAAGCTAGATGAACCATCATCCTCGTTATTGTTCGGTTTCACTTGCAGAGCCTCATACCTATTATGCAAGGGCACCTGGGAAGGTGGGGCAGTCACAGAGGAGACGCGCCTGCTGCACCGGCAGGAACTTGTTGCCATTGCCCCCTATCCCTTACATCACTGTGTTCAGCCAGGCGGAGAGAGGACAGGGAATCCTCCGTGTCATGCGTCCTGTCTGCCTGTTGGGCCTGTCTCAGGGAAGGTAGGGTGCAGATAGCATCCAGACAGCAGCCAGAAATATCCGGCTTACCTTCATAATTGTGCTAACAATCTGTAGGCATTGCACAGCAATAATGCTCTACAGGACAGAGATAATGTTCTAAATTATTCCTAGAACATACATAAGAGAAATTACTTTACTAATAACCTGCTGCAATACACACAATAATATAACAGCCCACACGGTACAGCTGATGGTGTCAAAGGGAATGATTTAACACAAGAAAAGCAATCAGTATTATGTATTGCAGCAGAGATGGCTTGCTTCCAGGTCTAGACCTCTGCTGCTCCTCTGCCTATCTGTCCACTCCAAGGCTTCACTCTGCATCTTGCTGGTGCAGAAGCCATAGCTCTCAACATATAATAGCAGAATTTTCAATAACCTCAAGCCATCCAAACCTCACTATGAGAAACTGAACTGAAGAGCCATTGCTCTAACAGCCTCTGTCAGACATACAGTCACGTATCGGGTAGAATCACTGTGCCTTGTACTAGTTAAGTCTTTCTATGCTGCGATTATCTAAAAAAAAAAATCTCCCATAGTTTTCCACACAAGTAGCAAGCATATCAATGTAGGCAGCTGAACAATTTTAACCATTATATTATTTAGGAAAAAAAATTCCCAATACATTTATATTTTTAGAGTAACCACCAAACTCAGATTGTCAAAAGCACTGAGAATGGCTAGGTGCATAACTCATTAAAAAAATTGTTACAATTCAAAAGCCAAAATTTTAGATAGACATTCATCTATGTAACAGTGCAAGCTGTAAATGCTTTACACCACTGTCTCATTTCAAAAATTTTACAGATTTCATTTCTATCAGCACCTATCTGCTGACAATACCGTTTTACTAGAGTGTATGCATCTTTGCTAGTGCTCTGTATATTCGTTATCTAAACTGGGAAAACGTACATCTCTAAGCACAGTCACACCCTGCAGAGCAGAATTAAGAACTCTGTCCAGGGCAAGTCCTGTAATGACAAAGAGCCAGGGGACTGCTCTAGGGTATAGTTTGTCACCACAGGAAATGCACAGTCCACATTCCTGCTCTACCTGGTAGATAATTTACACTAAACTGAGTTTTACCAGGTTAAATTATCTGAGGAACAACAGGACTCCTAGGAAAGATATGTGCAAAGATACAGTTCTATGAAGCAGATTTTGTAATGAAACTTTTTTAAATATAGACCAGCTCTTTATCCCTTGAAAAGCTGACAATTAATATTTTCAAAAAAGATCAGATACTTAAAGAGGAGTTAGATACCAAAATGTCTTTGAGGATCTTCATGTCAAGCATAACAGCATGACACAGAGCAAGAAGAAAAATCCCGTGAACACCCAGGTCTCTGAACCAAGATGGTTGGGAATTTTAAAATTCCTCTAAATTCCCAACCATCTAAAAGCATCTAAATACTTTTCAAAAACTTGGTTCATGGATCTGATAAATGCAAATGACATTTAAGAGGGACATCAACACTGAAACACATTTTGTGATAAAATGTTGCAGTGGAAAACACAACACTGCACAGCAAAACAACCAAAACAAAACACAACAATCAACTTTATGAATCTTACATTACATTAGTTTGAAATGTCTGGGCTGTAGTTGACAGCATTAGCACTTGCAATCTCTTCCACATAAAGAAAAGGACAGCTAAATGACAACATCTAGCCATGACTTTATTCTTGTCTCAGTGGAGCTATCCAGGGGCATGCACTGTATGTACCTAACTTGCACATGAACATAGGTGCCTGAGTCATGGAGACATCCTCTCCAGGGAGGGACCGGTGTTCCCCAAGTAGTCAGAAAGACCAATGCCTTTCAGATCTCCAGATGGAGAAACCATCCACTTATGAAGGTGAATGTTTTCTCCATAATGATTGGTCCCTCTGTACAGAGAGCATAGCTGCTTACTCTAGAGGGGCTACTTAGGGCTGCATTAGGCATCTGAAATTTAGGTACTTCTATGCTTCAGTGAGATGGGCTGGATCCCACACCAAGGAAGTATGTACTACCAACACAGTGGAGTGAGCAAGCAGCTTCAGTGCTCATCCTGTGCACCTGAGCTAGTAAGAAGCAAACTCAGCTGAATCCCTTCACTAAACTATACTTTACATCCACTGTCTAATTAAGTCTTAAGCCAAGTGACTGGGAGAGAAAAAGCACAAGTTAATTAACATATCATGATGCAGTATATAAAAAACCCCTTTGACAGGATAATAAATAATATATGAAAGGCAAAGCAAAAGGGCTCTAATTTAGCATTGGTTCAAAATGCCTCACTCTACCTGTATTAATTAAGTGTGTTTGAAGCCAGGACATCTCATGTCTATACATTCAGAGGCTTTATTTAGAGCTAGAGCTTCAGATACATAGTTAGTATCAATACTTAACAATCTCAGGTATAGCAGCTGAAATAGATACTGCTATGTCATTTTTGTATGCAATATCTTTGAATCTTATTAAAAATAAAATAGCCTTTCATTAAAGCTGCAGCCTTCATCCAAGATGGTTGCAAGCAGTAGTTGTTAATTATAGATTAAATATTTCTGCAAGACTTTGAAACTGTACTTGAAACCAACCCAAATAAACTGAGCTCCAAGCTCAGTATTTCTGAAAATTCAAAGATCACACAGCTTCATACACATTTTGTTTGCATATATTTAACATTACATGAATTTTCTTGTGCAAAAAGGCTCTTTGTGCATCTCACCCTACAGTAGTATAATGCTCATCTTACAACTACTCCTGCTATAGCTACTCATACTGTTATGCACAATCATCTCATCCATTTAATAGATTTTTTCTCTTTCATAACAATTAATAACAAGTAGATAGCTGTTTATTTATTGTTATTTCTACACTACCAGTGTTCCAAACATGCCTTCTTAACTTTTTTTATTCAGCTCAAATTAAGAGCTATTTACATTCTAAGAGATATTTACATTTTTGAAGTAATAATATAAACACAAGTTAAACTCCTACAAGGTTAAGGGATTGTATATCCATAACAAAACAATATTATTAAAGACTTCAAGACTTTCCTTTATGACTTCTACAAAACATCAGCACATTTTCACATTTTTGTAAACCACTGCAGAAGAGCTACTTAGAACTGCGCTGGAGAAACGGAACTAAAACCAATGAGGGAACTGAGTAACATTTTCCTACCCGGCATCATGAAGGGTCAGTGATCACTATTAGGCAAACTTCTGGGAGAGCTCTGTCAGGAAACACCTCAAGCAGGTCTGTGGGCAGATGGTATGCTTTATAGGCGGTGCATTACTTCTGTTAACCAACACAGTAGCGGGGAGGTGACCCCACCCCTCAGCAGATGGGATCTAAACTGTATTTAGGAGAGGATAGGGATGAAGGACAGACTCCTGAGCAGCTCATGAGGCTCGTTAACTCATTAAGAAGTGAGGAGGTAGGGGGCTAGGTAAATGTATTGGATGATGTGAAAATTTAGTGAGAAAAGGTGCGGAGTATTTCTCAGTATCTGCAAGGAGCAAGCAGAACAGGATGCTGATCCATCGTCATTCAGAGGAAAGAAAATAACGCAGTGCTCAGGTTGCTTGCGTTTCGGGGGTGATAGTACACAGAATTCCTCAACATTTGTGGGAGAGAGGAAAATGCCTGGGGATCCTGAGTTACTGAGGAGCGGAGCAGAGGATCTCAAGTAATCATTCAAGGCTGAACAACAGCAGGATTTATCCTACTTGTTTGTTTTGTTTTTTCTATACTACTGCATAAAAACTCTCCTCTAAGTGGCTTTTTGTACAAGCTACTGACTCTACATGGAGCAAAGTTCAGCAGGAGTACAAAAAGATACAGTTCCAAACCAAGATTCTTCTTTTCTCTCAAATCCTCACATGCACGTTTTCATGATAACCTTCACAGGCATTTTCCTCTATTCTTCTTCCCACACCAATCCTTCCGAAAATTGTCTACACTGTCACTATAAAAGTACAGTTATTCCATCTCCAGAAAGCAGCAAATCAGCTGAAATGTTGTTATCTGAAAGCTGGTAAATTCCACAGAATTGCTTTTCTAAGAAAAAAAATTATTGTAATGAAATGACGGTAATTGCTGCAGTTTGTCTTCAATGTGCATTTTTCCCCAAGGCACATCCTGCTTGGATTAGATTCTTTGTCTACAAAATGTTGCTCTTATAAAGTCTGTACTACACATTTCAAAAAAAAAAAATAATGCAGCCCTCACTGTTTAATATCCTCAAAGAATGATGCATAATGTTCCTGGGGGAAAAAAAATTGCTTAAATGTTTTATCCGGAAATGTAAACGGCTGAGTTCTTACCTTGTTATCTCAATGACACAATGAGAACTTTGCGTTAAGGACTCACATATCTTTCAACTGTTACACATTTTTATGCTTCTTGTTTCATTTCACTAAATATCAGGCAATTTGTTTTGCCTACTGTAAGTATAGAAGCTATCCCCCTAAAATCAAAATTTAAAGAGACATGCATGAAAAAATAGCAGCAGTGCATTAGCAAAGCATGCTTCTGAAACCGTCATAGCACTTTACAAACATTGTGCTGGGCCCCACTTTTAGGTTTCCTACTGACTGTGCTTACACCAGCAAATTCAAAGACTTCAATTCTTCATCACTGCTCCCGACTGTCCCAGCGGCAGTATTGTCATGGCTGCTATTACAACCACATATGCTTCACCTTACCAGAGATCAAAAACAAAACCAAGCTGTGGTAAAGAGAAAGTCGTAAACATAGGGGCCAAAGAAAAGTCCTGCGGGGTCAACTGTTGTGTCTGGTTTTGGATGTGGGCCTGGTATCTGTGTTGTTTTGGACACAGGCTACTGAATTTTCTTTCACCGGAAGCTCAAAGAGCGCAGTCTGTGCAGAGCTAGCACACCAAGTCCTGCCGAGGCTCCAGGTCTCTGGTCACTGCAACACTTCCAAGGGGAAGTGCTTATGGCATCAACCTCCCAAACCAAGTGGAATATGTATTTATAAATGTATATGTATTTGTATTCCCTAATGACAAATACAGAAAGCTTGTGTTATCACTACCAGCCTCCACAATCTATTCCCTTATGTTTTAAAATCACTTTCTTTGTGTGAACTTAAGGGCAAGAATGTTAATTCAGCTGCACTAAACATCAGGAGATCAATATTAAGTACTTCCAATCAGCTTTATTGCTATGTCTAAAACCAGTAAAACAAAGACCTACAGCATACATCTGTAGAGCACACCTCTTCTTCTGTTTATTAACACACACAGTGAAAAACAATCCAGAGGGACAACCATAACCTTGACATTTTAAATGAACTCTATTAATCTCTATTTATTTTTACCTTCTACTGTTACTAATAGCAGACACCAATATCAAACAATTATAAAGGGGAAGCAGAAAATAACGTTTTCTTTCCCATTACTTTCCCTTACGTGTTTTGGAGAACTTTGTACGTGAAGAGTTACACTGATGCCCTCCTATAGCTAAGCTGGGTTGGTATTATTCCAGGTATGCACTAGGTATTTGGTATTCTCTCCTGAGAATAAAGGAACGAAAAACACTGAAAGATAAGGAAATCTCATTGTAAAGCCATAAAACTGGCTCTAAGAATATTTTTAGTGACCTGAAGGTACTCTCCAATCATTTTAAAAGACTGCTTATATTTCCAGTTGATTGCATCTATTCACGACTGTGTAGTGATAAATACACAGAACACCTGCCTCAGTGTTATTTTCTTTAAGTAGGGAAACCTACAAGGAAGAGTAGACTTGAAAGTGAATCGTAAAAGCAGAGAGAACTCTATTTTTTGTCTCCTAGGAAATTAATTAAAACACTCTAGGCTACAACAGTAGTAGTACACTGCTTACACTAGTATGAAGAAGATGGACTGTAATGTTTCCCACGCTATTCCAATTATCACTTTTACTGTATTTGCCAGACATGTCCCTAAAATCTCTTTACTTGATCTAAGATATGAAATTTTACAAAATGTATTAGACCATCTATAGGCAGTACGTTGAATGCAAATACATCAAGCATTACATTCTTTTAAATGACCTGAGAGAGGGAGTACAGGGAGTAATTCACAGCGAAACAGTTGCAGTCATCGCTTTCTGCAGGTTTTACTCGTGGAGTTTTCCCTAAAATAATCAGTAAATTGATTTATACCCTTGAACAGGTTTAGAGCCTGGGTCATTGGAAAAATCAATACCACTTTCTATCCTGGCAACTGCTCATCAAGCAATTTTGTTAGAAAGGAAAACAGGAGGTGAGTTGTTGAAATACGTAAGTGATGAAGAGCACCTCTGAAGTTTTTGCATCTAGTGAGAGAATCCACATCTTTCTTCTTCTAATCAGATGCAAAATATAAGTGAAATAACACAGCTTCACTGAATTTTGACTTGCTATACTGACTCATTATGTCAACAACTGCTGGCTTACCAGCAGGTGCTACAGCTCACAGATCTGATATAAGTTATTAGGAGACAGCTTTGACTGGCTCCTGCAACTAATTTCTTAAGCACATAAAAGCAGAATGGCCATCCCCCCTTCAGCAGAGTATGTAGTTGAGAAAGTGGTTTTGTCAGTGCTGTTCTAGTTCTGGGTGTGCTGGGAGGCGCTACCTAGGTTGCTATGTGTTTTGGCTTTCTATTTCTGTTCTTCTTCCTGAGTTACAGGTTTGGGTCTTACTGTTTAAATCCACTTGTTACGCTGGTGTGTTTTCTCACAGTGGTGATGTTTTTATCCCTTCTTATAAAAGCGTCTGAGGTATTTGCATGTCTTTATTGACTATAAAATAAGTTTAAGGGATGAGCCTAAAATGTCTGAGCAATGGATAGCTGTATCAAGATGAGATAAAACACTCATGGGGTATTTATAGGTCCCAGGTTACAAGTATACTTGGTCTACAGGCCCTGAGAAAGAACGCTTTTAAAAAAAAAAAAAACCACACTGCATAAACTAAGCTATTGCAATGTTTGTTATGTTGTTTGTGGGGTTGTTTTGGGATTTTTTTTTTTTGGGGGGGTGTCTCTATTGTAACTGTAGCTGTAGGAAATCTACAGGATGTGACAGGGTAGTTGAGAGAATGTGCTTTCTTCTGAAAGCAGTGAGCATCTGTGTTCACGCAGTTGTGTGTAGGCTATGTGCTAGTTTCACAGGACCTTGGAAATGTGTAAGCCACACCTGCCTCTTGAAGTGTTGTCTGTGAAAATGCTCTGAAAACAGAGTTAAGTCCTGTAACACAAGTTGGATTTTATTCCCCTCATCTTCATCTTAACAAATAACTGAGGTGAGTTTCTGAGATGATAGAAACTTTCAAACCTCTGTTCAGGACTGACCTGTGGCCGTTGTATGTGCTTGTACGTGGCTTCTACCACACTCTGCTACTTCATGCCCGCAGGGAAGGCGGGTATCTCGGCCCTCAGCGAGGGATACTGTCGTTGCCTGAGCATCTCCCGTGCAGGCCGTGACGCTGCTGCCACCGGGCAAAGCCAAACCGAGCGGTATGAAGCGGCCTGGCCCTCTGAGGGACAGCTTAGGTCAGTCGATGGCGCAGGGAGAGAGCAGTGAATTAAAAAGTCCACCAGTAAAGGCCTGACGAATGCCGCGATAGCTCTGCGCTGCTTGGGAGACATCCGTCTCCCCATTCGGAGGGCACGGGCCGGCGGGTCTGCAACACCCGCCTGCCGAGGCTCCCGCACGCCCGCCGCGCTTCCCGCCCTTCCCCTCAGGGCGCCGCCGCCCGCCCCGGCGCCTGCGTCATGTGAGGCGGCACGTGCCCGCCCGGCTGGCCCAATCCGCTTCCGCGGGCGGCTCGCGGAGCGAATTCAAACCGCGGTGCGGCCGTTGAGCTGTGCGGCGGTGGGCGCCCACCCTCCCCGGCGGCCGGAGGGGCTGCGCCGAGCGACATGGAGGGCCGGCCGGCCGCCCCGGGGCCCTACCGCGCCACCAAGCTGGTGAGGACGCTGGGCCGGGGGTGCGGAGCCGGCCGGGGCGGCCTGGCGGCGGGCTCTGGTTTTCGGGCTGGCTCGGTGCGTGTTTGTGGGGCGGGAGGAAGAAAGGCGGCTGTTGCCGCGGCCCCCGGGCCTCTCCTCAGCCCGGGCCTCTGCCTCGCGCGTAAAGCACAAATTAATATTAACCTTTCCGAGCCCCCACGGTCAGGTAAAATTCCGGCGTGCCCGGAGCAGTGTCTGGCCGTTGAGCTTTCGGGGTGGCCGCGCTCGCTGCTTTCAGAGTGCCACGCGTGGAAACCTGGGGGACAGGAGGTGGCCCTCTGTTCCCCGCGACCGCTGTCACGCAACATACGCTGTCCTGCGGCCGTGGCGGTCCCTCGCTCCTTGAAAATTGGGCGGCAGCTTAGTAAGAGGAGCCCGCTAATTATAGCGTGTCATCTAATTCTGCGCGAGCAAATAGGAAAGGAAGAAAATACTTTAAAATTTAAACTTGGTGTTTATGTACTCGGACAGGTGGATTCATCTCATGTCTGAGAGCTGCTCCAAATTTGAAGGCAGTGGTGTGACAGTGCCTCAGGAAACCGAGTTGATGTAAACGCTGGGCATGTGCCAAGCGGGTCGATAAAGCTCGTTATGTTTGTGAAGCTCTAACCTTATTTTCAGTTACAGAAGAATGAGATAAAAACCTAAATGAAATGTTTATGTATTTTTTAATCTGAACTTTAATGTTTCTATATTAATACTGCTACATTATTTAGTGTAACTATCTATATTTGTTAGTATTAATATTGTGATTTCATTTATATGCTTATTACTATAAAATTGTTTCAATTGATACTTAAAATGATCAACTTCAGGCTTTAATCTTACATTCTCTGCTGTTTTGTTTCCCATGCAGTGGAATGAAATTACAAAATATTTCCGAGCAGGCATGCCATTAAGGAAACACAGGCAACATTTCAAAAAACATGGAAGCTGTTTTAGTGCGTCAGAAGCTGTAGACTGGCTCCATGAAGTATTAAGGAATAACAGTAACTTTGGTCCTGAAGTTACTAGGCAGCAGACTGTTCAGTTATTAAGAAAGTTTCTCAAGAATCATGTAATTGAAGATATAAAAGGGAGATGGGGATCTGAAAATTTAGAAGACAATGGTGCACTATACAGGTACTGAAATGAACACCACTTAACAGAGCTCTTCAGGTTGAGAACTTTATTTAAAAATCTTAATGCCCAGATTCTCAAAAATGTCTTGCTTTGGGTTGAGCGATTGGGCCAAAAATTAATTATTAGCACCATTTTACTCCACTCTCCGTTTTACTTTAACTTGTAGTATAGACCATACATCCTGTATGCTGAGGGCTGTTTCCATGCTTTCGTCTAGCCCAGTTTTTCACTGGCATGTGTACTACACTCAGGTGCTTTGGGGGGGAGCTGAGGAGAATTTATTGTAGTAGCTCCATGCTGTGCTACCAGTCCTATGTTTACTTCTCTTGTACATTTTACAGAAAGTCTAAGTGGGAAACGGTCTTTCCTAAGCTCTTAAATTAAAGGTATTAGTGGCCCTCACTTCTCAAATTCTGCTCTCAGAGCTGTATAAATACATGAATATCTTCAACTTGACTTTGGAATCAAGAAAAGTAGCCCAAAGCTCATTTATAGTATGCTAATGTTAAACAGTGTTCGAAAGAGAAAATCTCAGCATTTTTCTTCTTACTTTCCTGAATCTTTTCAGAATCTTATGGAATCACACTGATAAGGTATGGTTGTGACTTCTTGTATTTCTAATCTATTCTAAATGTATTTAACATTTCTCCTATTCATTACAGATTTCCTTCAACATCTCCAGTTAAACCTCTACCAAGCTTATGTCCACCAAAAGAGAACTTGGAAAACTTCTCTAGAGACAAAGAAAGACTTTTTAAACTGCCACATTTATCCAGGAGAACTTTTAAAAAACATGAGTTACTACAGTCTCTGGTAATAACTTATGTTTCTTACATAATTACAGTTTCCATGTATTTTTCTTTATTCTTTTAAAAAAAAAAAAACAAACAAACAACTAGAAGCAATCATCTTTTAGTGACACTGGTCTGTTTGGTATTCATCCCTTCTAGCTTAAGAAATTGGTAGGTTCTTCTAGACAGTGAAATAGAACATTTATATAAGCATAATAGAAAGATACAGCTATATTTTATAATGAAGTGTCTTGGTGATGTGTGCTGTTTCTCTTCTTCAGTGTACAAAAAGAGATTTTATTAAATAACCTGCAACTATTCAAACATGTAAAATCATAGCTGTAACTGTAACATGGCATTTTTGAAATACTGGCAGAAAGTGAAAGGGATTATGCATTTGACAGAAGAAATTAAGTATGCTCTTAAAACTATATGAAGCTGTTTCTTCTAAACTTATTGGCAATAGTTTGTGGGGAAGAGAAATGGGAGGTAGAATGTTATTAAAGCAGCCACGTTATTTAATCAGAAAGAAAGGTCATTTGACACATATGCACCCCCATTGCAGTATAGGGCTAATTTTGCATCAATATGATCTGAAATTACATAGAGTTTTAATTGTGTATATATGTGTAAGCAATTGAGCATCTTAGGTCATCAGTATGGGAGGTTTGTGGTTTTTTTTTTTCTTTTGGATTGTTTTGTTTGTTTTTTCTCCTTCAGTGCAGAATTATCCCTGCTACAGTACTTTAAAGTAAAGCCCCACTTTAAAGGAGGGCTGGAAAGTGGAGTTCTAGAAATGATCTGGACAATATGTATTTGTTGAAACTTAATATATTTTCTGTTTAGGACAAATAAAAGGCACAAATTATTTAACTGTTCTGCTTACTTTTTGAAAAAGATTGAATGCGAGTGTTTGGCCCCCTATTTTGAGATTGTGTGTGTGCATACTTTCTGAATTTAGGTTGCGATTCTAAAGCAGAATACTTCACTTACTAATACGTTTGGATTTGATGTGTTTCTACCTTTTAAATTGCTGACTTCTGAGTTGATCAGGTCTTCTTTCGTAGTGTCCTCTTTTGCTTTTTAGTTGGGTATGCTTACATTTCAGTGCTGAGACTGTTAAGGTTACTCCCTGGATCATAGTTTGGAATTTAATGTTCCGCAGAACACCCTATACTAAGAACAATTTTTACTTGATTTTGAATTATCTTAAGAGGCTTGTTTACCTTATGGTATAAACCACTCATTTTCAGGAAAATTTAGAAAAAACAAACCCTGATATAATAGAAGAAAACAAGGAAGACACACTGCATAGGAAGGAAATAAGCCAGGAATATGTGCAAGAAACTTGGAGAAATATCATTCTAATACAGTAAGTAATACATTATAAAAAGCACCTTCTCATATATGTGCTTTGTGTATGTAATGGCCCGATGAAGCTTTTGGCTTGCAAATTCTTTTGAAATTTTTAAAATTATGTTTTAAGTTGAATATTTTTACTGTTACCTACATACGCTTTCTAATGTATTTCTTAACATTGGATTGTTGCATTTAAGAAATGTATTGACATTTATTGTTGTTGAAGTATATTTTAAGTACCATAGATGCGCTTTCTTACTGATTTCTGGTGTTTGTCCCAGGAAAAACTGTGTCCTAAAATTGTCCTTGTGGAAGTGAGAATTTATTAAACAGCAAACTAGCTTATCAAGTAACTGTTGTTTGAATAGATATGGAAAGTACTTGTTTTCATTCATTACTAGCAAACCTTTTAGACAACATCTGCTCTCTTACTCCCCACAGTTTGCAAACCATTTTAGGCCTCCCATCTTTGGAAGAAGTTTTGCAGCCAACACAGATAGTTCCTGAGTATGTCATGTACAACATGACTAACACGAGCAAACATGGTGTTGTTATTTTGCAGAACAAATCGGGTAAGATTTTTTTTTTCTGCTTTTGCTTAAAGATTCTGTATGGTGTAATTGCAACAAACAATAAATAATAATTAAAGTAGAATGTTTCATAGTCTGTCTTTTATACTTTTTTCCCAAACTACAGTACAGTTCAGTATATTTGTCTAGAAGGTTTTGTAGGTGTATTGCATTCACTTTTAAATTACAAGTGTAGCAATATTTAAAATTAGTTTTAAATTTGATCTTTTGTATTTGAGGTATTATTTAATACATGTGTGCCATTATTTGTATTAGTTATTAAGTCTTTGGGCTTATATATAAGTAATGTACTTGTTTGTTTATTTTAGAAGACCTCCCTCACTGGGTGTTGTCAGCTATGAAATGTCTCGCATACTGTAAGTCACTGAATAGCTTTTAAGTTCCAGAAACCTATTTTGAGAGTTGAAAGTGAAATATACTTGCATGTTAAGATCAATTGTGATGTTTCATTTTGGAAATTCAAATGATCTAAGTGCCTGGAGATGCGAAGAAGCAATGACAGCATTCCATATCAAATTATTGCACAGAAATGCAACATAAAAGAGTTAAAGATATTATATTTCAGGTAATCAAGATATCAGCCTTTCAGTGGTCTAGCTAGTTACCCTGCTTTTAGGCTGCATCATCTGATTCTGCGTATGAATTTTTGGCAACATGAACAGATTTAATTAGTGGAAGAAGAGGGGCTTCAGTGTTCCTTAATCCATGAAACGTACAGGAGAACAGTTAATGTACAGTTAATTAAACTCTGTAAGCTTTCAGTGGAAACATGCTGTCCAAGGCCATGAAAAAGCTAAGGACTGGTTTTTTACGAGAATAATTCCTATTAACAAAGAGTCAGGCAGGGAAAAAAACCTGTGTGGTTTCTTCTAATGCAGTTTTTCAGGAGTAAAGGGACTTTCCTTTTCCGGTTATTGGCTTTGAGCTGGACTAAAACATTTCCTACATTTCATATTAAACTGGGGAGGCCAATTCACAGAACACCAGTTAGTTTTTTATTTGTCTTAGAAGAAATAAAACAAAATTTTGCAAAGAGTTTGGGATAAAAGCATGCTCTTATAGTCAGCTTTATGGTCTACTAAATTTGTCATGACAACAGAAGGAAGAGTTCCACTCATTTGTTCCTGGATCCTGGACTTGGAGTATAGCTCCTCTGGTACCTCCTTATCTGCTTCCCCACCTTTTTCTCCAAACGATCTTTAGAAAAAGCTTATGCTTAAAACCCCGTAAGACACCTTTTGTAGTTAGAGTTCAGCTGTGGAAAACGAAGGCCTTCAATGTCTTGTGAATCACTGCCTAGTAGATGAGATGGATTTTTAAAGTCAGACATTTTGGCTGTTAAATGTGTTTTGTGACAACTGAACTTTCATTGTTTGCAGACTGAGCGTCAGTCTGCACTCATCTCTTGTTTTGGTATTAATATATGAAATACCAAGCAGCAAAACTGAAAGTGGTTACAACTTACAGAAGACTTAGTGCTTCTGTTTTGTTTTCTTTGTGTATTTGCTTAAATGTAAAATTTAGAAAGGCATGATGTTAAATCTTAAACTTTAGAAAAGAAGAATCAGTTACCTAAGGCATCAGTGTTATGTGTACTTGAGCAGCTGCCTTGGGACTACCAGCAAAGTATTTACTGTGGAGTAATACAAATAACACAGGCTTTCACCTATTGGGCGAGGAAAAAAAAAGTACTTTCACAGTGAACCTAATGAAGTTCAGTTTCTAATGGCTCAATCTGATATGGATTCTCTTGCTAATAAAGGAGGTTTTTTTGTTCTTCAACATGTGCTGTAGCAGACCTGTGTGGTATTAATAGTCTCTCCTTTACAGTGCCATTGATTTTTATGAAACTTCACATAATCTAACTGTCTTTGAGGCGTCCTTTGTCAGATGTGTTTGAAATTGTGTTACAAACACATACAGATCATGATTATGTAAGCTTTGCATTTCTGTGAAACAGGCTTTGAAAAGATTCTGGAGAAGCAGAGGACAATTAGACTGACTTTTTCTTTTTTTTCAAGACTGCCTCACTAAATGGCTAACAGGACATGCTGGAGTTAGATGAGCGCCTCTCAAATGAAATTGGAGATTATGAGCTCTTTTCATACGTGTGCTTGCCCTGCTGTTTAGCTCTTGCCCCTATTCCTGGCAATCTCCTTCATCAGCTCCTCTCAAAGCTATACTAGCTATAACGTGGTTGGATGGCGTGTGTTATACATCTGCATATATCTCTAGCTGCTCAGTGGAACTGTGGTAGGGGTCTGTGCAGGGTTAGTGTGACTTCAGAAGTTCAGTTTGCATCATATGCTCTTGTGAAAATGACCCTTTGTTTTTTTCTTCAACATGACCCTCTTTCTTCAACTGCATTCCCAAATACATAGAGCCTCTTATATGAAGAGCGCTATTGGGAAAAGCAGGACAGGGAAGAGCTTGGTGAGTGGATTTAAATCAAAGTGGAAAATATAGCTGAGCACTGGTCTTTGAGCGTTTCAATACCTTAATTCCCACATCAGTCCTGTATTTAGAACTAATAGGTCTTTGTATTCATAAAATGAAAACTGCAAGCAAGCTTTCTGGTTTTTTGAATTCTCAATTTCTAATTTGAGTGAATTGGTTCAAGTGGAGATTTTATCTCTGCACCTGCTAGCTATACTGTAACCAAATGCTTAAGGCGGTAGTTACTTTGCACAATGAAAACTAAAAATACTACGCTGGCAGGGGGAATACTGCTCTACTATATTTTTAGTGTGGTGTGTGGTAATGTGATTACGATTATAAAGTTTGATCATGTCAAAAGTTAAATTTTCTCTGGCTCTATGTGCAATTAAAACTGCCAATTCATTAGAATTGGCTTTGTAAGGTAGCTTATTTCATTTATAAGAGTTCAGTGGAGTATGATAACATTAGGGTTAAAAGATCTACACAATGTCAAATTTCATTCGTACCAGGACTCCTTTCATTCATTCTTTTTCTTGTCTGTAGCAACGTGGGCAAGGTTTATTAGTCAGATCTCTTATATTATTGGCTTGCTCATCTGTCCACTTCTGAAGAAAATTAGTTGTGTGTAGCTGTGACTCACCATAGGATTAGCAGTGAACAAAACTTTCTCTTGGTGAACCTTTTGAATAGAGGAGTTGAAAAGAGGAGGTCCCCACAAAGGGAAGACACTGACCAGCTCTGTTTGGCCTATGCGTAAAGCAATATGTATATATTGGCTGGCTTCTCAGCTTGCACATTCTTCAAAGTTGGTTATAGCTTGAGTTTCTTCTTGATCTAGAAGCTAGAGCTCCCTGTGGGAGAACTGGGATTCCTGTAGTTTGGAAATGAAGGAAAATACTAAGAGTTTGTTATTATTTTGCTGAGGAACCTCTAAAGGGCATAAATGAGTTTTCATTTATCTTCTTGGTGTGGAATATCTTATTGAAACTGAGCACAACTCAGTGGCTACATAGAATATTTTACAGTATTTTTGCTTACAAATGGTACAGTGCTGAACTAAACAAAATATTTGTGTATTGCTGACATGGTTCTTTTCTTGTGAAACAGTCATTCCTACAAGAATAAACTTATGTTGATTTTTTTTTTTTTTAATTTATTTTATAATGGAATTGTGAAATATTTTTTTGTGAATTTTCTTTCTTCACCTCTTTTTAGGGCCTAGAAACAATGACATGAGCCAACCAACTTACAGTGGGTTTGAACGGGATGTATTCAGAACAGTTGCTGATTACTTCCTCAATCTCCCAGAACCATTACTTACTTTTGAATACTATGAACTTTTTGTTAATATTTTAGGTATGTATGAATTTAGAAATAATCAGTGCAAGCTATAAGTTTATATCAACTGGGAAACAAATCTGTAATTCAAAGCAGACCTTGACCCCTAATCTGTATGGCAGCTTGAATCTGAGGAAGATCGTCGCTATCATTCTCTATTACAATATTAATTGAAATGCAGTTCTGTCTCATAATATCCTATATAAATTGCTGTCTGAGCTAACATTGTAAATATACAATAACCATAATTTAAAAATATGTGCTCGTTCCTGTCTGTTCCTCACTATTGCAGTGTGTTAACTTCCTTTATTCTTGCATGTTGGTTGCAGTTACCTTGTTAGATTGCTTTTGGACTGAGTTAAATTTTTCTTAATTTTACTAACTGAGTCAACTATAAATTAGTGTCTTATATTTGTTGTCTTCTCTGTTCAATTAGCAACTTTATTTCTTTCTGAACTTGTTCATTTTCATACCACTTGCATCTTAATTTATATTTCATTTTCTGATAGTTATGTGTGGCTACATCACAATTCCAGATATATGCAGTGGAAAACATTCTGTCCAAGATGAGAAATGTGACCCACAACCTTCAAAAATTCTTCACTTGAACTCTTTCAAATCAACTGAATGTCTTCTTTTAACCCTACTTCGCAAAGAGCCCGACAAAAAAAAGAGAGAATATGAAGCTTCCAGGAAGTCTTCTTCAGAAGAGCTAACTATTCAAAAACAATGTGCAAAGAAATTGCAGCAATGTAAACTGACATGTAAACAAGGCAGTGCTGATAATTGGATAGGAGGAAGTTGTCAAAATCTTTCAGGTTTCAGGAACGAACAAGATCCACCTCTAAAATTTAGGACAAGATGTTACTCTTTGGAAAGAATTGGAGATACTCCTTCAAGTGTATGTAATAAAGGAAAATCTGATTCCCTCAGGCAGACTGATGTGAACGCCATCCTGGGCCCAAGAAGTAGAAAACAGTCGCTATCATGTGAGCATAAAGCTAATTCTGTATTGGAGGTTGGTTTGAATAATACATGTCAAAAACAAACCCATGGTGTCAAGAGAGTGTCTGCCTCCACTCTTCAGGATAAAGAGCTGTTTAATGAAAATCACGGGTCGAAGCAAATACGCAGGTCTCTGAGTTTACTTGGCAAGAGGAACTCCAGAAGTTGTGCTAGCATTAACATACCCGTTGCTGAAATCACAGTAAAGCCAAGGTCTCAACTTTGTGGGCAAGGAAAACCAAATACCTCTGGTGTGGCTTCTTCAGTGGACATCAGGACTGAGGTTTCTGATACCACCGTCAAAAAGCGACTCTGCAAAAGTACCATAGAACTCTCAGAATACTCTTTCACTCACTCTTCTTATATGTTGACTGGCACGCAAAGTAAGATGGCTTTCTAAAGCATGTTGTATTGGCTTATTGTGTTGACTAACTAATCTCTGCTTCCTTAATCTTTGGCACTGTTGCTAGGTTTTTTGATATGCTTATAACATGATCTGTGGGTTTTTTTAAAAAAAAAAAATTCTGTTTGCTAAATTGCACTGTTTAAAGGTAGCCCGTTGTACCTCTGCTAACAAATAGTAGCATGTAGTATCTTTGGAGTCTTAAACTTGATGTGTCAGTAATTCATCTTTCTGTTCAGGTAAGTGATAAGTAATTCTGACCTAGACACTGTCCAAGAGTGAGGCAGAGAATTTGCACAGACCTGCCTATTGGAGATGTCTTTTTCTGGTCTTTGAAACAACGCATTTTCTGGAAATACTTCTGGGAATAACATTAGTGTAATTTCTTAATTGTATTATGTTCTTAATTGTACCAGCAGTTTATCATAATGAAGCAAGTTGAAGATGACCACACAAAAAAGGACCACATAACATTATCTACTATGTTACAGCTGATTTCTATGAAACATAGATTATCATCATTGAAAAAAATGAAATTTCTTGTACTGAGATAAAAATACCCTGAAGGTTGGTTCAAATCGTAATGACAGCTGTCTTTACAATTAACTTGTAGATCTCCTTCAGCCTCATTTAGAAAGAATTGCTGTTGAAGCACTACAGATATGTTGTTTGTTGCTTCCACCACCAAATCGTAGAAAGATTCAGCTCCTAATGCGTATGATCTCTCGAATCAGTGAAAACGTTGATATGCCACGACTGCATGATGCAATGGGAACACGTTCTTTGGTAAGGGAATCATAAGTGCAGCTTATCTATTGTTTTAAGAACATGGATGAAGTAATGCTGAGAATACAGCAGTAATTCTGTACTTGAGGTTCTTGTCTCATTGCAATTAAATAGCGATTAATGGGCAGATTTTTCATCTGTAGAATATTTACAAAAATCTGACTTGAAGCAAGCACTTTCTTGCCTCCATCCTAATGTATTTCAAATATTGGTGTTGCTTTTGTTTATTTTGGGAGGAGAAGGGAAATGATTTCTTAAAAGCATGCAAATGATTGTTTAGTCTGATTTCTCACCCAACAGCCATTTAACTTAAAAGGTGTTGGTAAAGTGCCTGCAGAAAATGTTTCTTGGGCTAAATATTTGTGTATTGTGAAGTTATGACAAAAACAGTTCCAAAGAAGTAAATTGGCTGCCTAGTGGTTTTAAAGAACTAGCTTCAAGGTCTGAATTCAAGCTTTCATTGGAACAACTAAAGATTTTTTGTCAAACATTATTAGGTAAAACAACAAAGTACCTGTACATGGTAACTTAAAATAAGCCTACTAAAAGCTGGAAATACGAAAGCTGTAAAAATGTTTTTTAAAGCTATTTAAAACTGGATCTTGGTGTGCATTAGATCTTAGCTAGGTTGGTTCTGCAGGTTTTTTTATCATCTCACTTGTCTCAAGATGGCTAATTGAAGATGTATACTTTTCTACAGGGGAAAACTTTTTCTTATTATTGTCTCTTTAAAATATGTATTTCTTAATTGAAAGTACTGTTCAATTAAAAAAAAAAGTACAAGGCTAATGTTATAAGAAATTACGTTATTTCAGATGAGGAAAAAATTATAATCAGTTTTCGCTTGACCAGTGGTGCAGGCAAGAGAGATTGCAATGAAAGTTGGTATTGGAAAATTTGTTGTGCTGCTGTGTAGACTGGAAAGAAGGCAAATCTCTCAACTTCGTGTACTAATGATCTGCTAAACACTTCTAGATGATACAGACTTTTTCTCGATGCGTGCTATGCTGCGCAGAAGAAGTAGATCTCGATGAGCTACTTTCTACACGATTAGTTTCATTCCTAATGGACCATCAACAAGAAGTATTTAAAGTACCAACTTACCTGCAGGTTGCAGTGCGAGATCACATAGAATACATGAAGATGGCTCAGGTTGGTGGCGTGATAGAAGTTTAAGTTCATTTGCTAACTGCAGAGTATTTGTTAGTTCTGAAGGTGGGATGGGAAAACCGCAAATAAAACCACTGTATTTTGAATGCAAACTTTCATTAAACTGTTGGTGCGATTATAGATATTAGCTATGTTATAATGTTTCGTAACTTGTGATGTCACTGTAAGTTAGTATGTTTGGATGTTTGTTAGGTACCTTCTTACTGAAATAGTACATAATCGTTAGAGTATATGCAGATCCCTTCTTCAACTCTTGTTTCAGTGCAAATATCCAAAGGAAGAAATTTGTGCCATATTGCCAACATATTCATACTGCAAACAAATAACTCCTCAGGAGTTTGAAGAACAAAAGGTTTCTACCTCTCAAGCTGCAGTGGCAGAGCTCTTAGAGAACATTATCAAAGATAAAAACTTGTCTGTGAAAGACAAAAGGAAAAAGTTAAAACAGGTAAGAAACTTGGTGGATATTTCATCTACTTATGAAAATGCCTTTGTGAGGGAAGGATCTCAGTCACCAAGCCCTGGTACGGAACAAGAGCAGACTGTATAGAGAGAAATGCTTGTTTTGTAGAAGAGAGCTATTGGATTATTTTGATTGCATGCTCTGGTTGGGATTTTAAAGACAGCGTCTAATACAGCATTTGATACTGTCTGGCAGCAGTGGTGTTCAAACAATGGTTTAAAACCAGTATAAAATTATTCTGAGATACTGCTCTCCATCAAATAATACGTGATAGAATTATAGCATGGTTTCTTGTGGTGCACTGGCTATACAAATTTCCATTACAATGCCATAGGTGGGCTTAAAATCAAAACGTGATAAAAGCAGTGATTTTTTGCTTTAAGAGGTCAAGCTTTATCTGTTCACAATTCTGAAACGTTCTTTTCTGTGGACTTCTTTGTGTTTTGTAACATGTATATCGCTCAAGATTATCTGGCACTTCTATGGCCTACTAACATATTGCCTAATACTGAAGCTAAAATACAGCAATTCTGGCAGGATTTAATACTGGAGGGTTTTTTTCTTTTTCAGAAAACCTTTGGCAAGTGTTTCTGACCAATTGAATAATATTGTGCTTGTCCTAGAATCTCCTAAGTGAGTCTTGTGACTCAAATTTGAAAAAGCAGCTTTTCAGAGCAAGCACATTTCTTTCTCTTTGGTGCTCCTCCCCCAGCTTCTGCAACACTGACTTTTCATATGTGTTGTGAAAACTTTCTGGTCCTGTAAAAGTGAAGGCTGGCCTTTTGTTCAAGTTCATTAAAACTTCCTGCATGTAAAGAAGAGTAGTTAATTACAGTCGATTAAAACTTGGAAGCAGTAAGAAGTGATACACAGCAGCACTATAAGCACATGAAGCAGGGAGAAAGGAAATAAACTAAAATCCTCTAGTAGTAAACCTGAAGTATGTTCTTAAATTTTTGATGATTTCCTACCAAAGTCCAGAAGCAGCTTGTACTGTAAGGGCCACATGTTAGCAAAGTTTATTTTTAAAATTCGCAGAGCTGTATCGTTCTAGTCTTGCACTTGTGCTGGGATAGCTAGTGGTGTGATAAATCACAACTTTTTGGAGCGATTATTCAGTTTTGATACTTTGACTTGGGGAAAGCCAAATACATGGCACTTTCTAGAGGGTTAGGTCCGACTTGGGTTATCACCAAAAGTTACAAATGGTGTCGTTTTCAGGTTAAATCAATCAATAAAGCTTTCTGCTGTATGTACCATTATTCTTTCCTGAGGCCTTACATAGGAAACAGGGTAAAATGCCAAAAACATGTCTCTGAAGCCAGATATTTTTGTTTAGTTGTATGTCTGCAGGAATTGAAAAATAACTCCCTTGGTTAAGTAGTAAGCTTTCCTGAGAGAATACCTTCAAAATCTGCTGAATCTTAACTTTCATTTAGGTAGAACATTCATCACTGTGATTCTTGAACGACAGCTTTCCAAGCATCAGCAGAAAAGATACCGATGCTGGCTGGACAGCGTGGCTTCACATGGGTGGCTACCACGCCTTGCTTGGGGGTGGAACGCCGCTCACGCTGTTCAGACAATGCGCGGCATTGCTGTTCCTCAGCTGATGAACAGCGTGGTGAGCAGCTGCAGGCTGCCATGGCAAGTGGAGATCCAGGCAGTTAGAACAGGACGCTGTTTGCTCCTAGCGCTATTCCAGTCACAACAGCTAAAAATCCTTGGGAATAAAATGAGATTAGAAGCTTTTCTCATTTCAGCGGAAGATGAAGTGCCTGACAAAATTTCTATTTGACTCATTGTTATCAGTTGTGAACTGGTAAGCACAAAGGGCTACAGCTTTGGTCAAGTGTCACAGCAGAGTCACTTTACATGCCGATAGCCTTGCTCCTCTTGCTGTTACGCATCCTTACAAGATGATTCATGCTCAAGCCCTGCACAGCTGGAGTTTTGGTGGAGTCTGATACTTTATTTTAATTTTTGCTTTTATGTTTTCTAGTTTCAGAAGGAATACCCTCTGATCTACCAGAACAGATTTCCAACTACAGAAAATGAAGCAATGCTATTTGAGAACAAACCTACCATCAAACAACCAATGCTTAGCCTAAGAAAACCAAGATTTCGTAGCCTAAGGTACTAATTTCACCACACTTCAGCTACTTATTTATTTGATGGATGTATGTATGAATAATATACCAAAGGGCACTTGCTACAGAAATTTGATGGTGGCTGTGTGTGTGTAGAAGGAGGAAATGTTTACATGGACACTAAGCTGAAAGGTGCCAAAATAACTTTTCTTTTTTTTGTGCAGATAACTTTTGAATGACTGCTAAGAGAGAAATAAATATTTATCTGTTTACAAATTATTACAATATATTGTGCTCAGTAAAATAAATGTGAAAATAAGCATGAGGCCATTAGTAACCAAAAATTTGTATATGATTTTCATATGGGAAACTAATGATATGCATATTGTAACATTTTTAACGTCTGTTCAGGAATTCGTTTATTATAGTTTGTGTCGGTTTTTAAACGTCTGTATGTTGTGAATAAGTGCCTTCCTTGTATTCTCAAAATATGTGCCTTTAAACAAAACAATGTTTGAGTTTGGGACTAATTTAAAAATTGGTTCTGTTGTTTCCAAAGGAGCCAGAAATTCACCATAAATAAATGTTTATCTGACTCCGTAAAATACTTCTGTTCAACTTATCTCTAAAATTCACATAAGCTTTTGTATATTTATTTATATGAAAAGTCTTAGGTATATTTCTGACATTTTCATGGAAAACTTATTTTGGATCCATTGGTATACTTCTCAAAATAATAGAAGTGATGGATGATATGTGAAGTGACAACAAATAGAATCAGAATACACTGAATTTCCCCATTTTGTTTCCAGAGTTCGGGGTTTGCTTATTGATTCTGATGGGGCTAAGGCTCCCCACAAGAATCTAAGGGTGTGTGAGTATTTCTGTGAGAGAACAACTCAAAGTAAGTGTTTTCATAAAGGAGGTCCCAGCTCAATATTTAGATAGATATGCTCCAGGCAAAAAAAGTCACTAGTGGTGAATGATCTTAGTGTTTACTACTGGACTTGGAGAGAAATGGGTGCTTTTCTTCCCCATATTTGTATCCATCAAAAAAGAAGCCTGAAATCCTTTTGTTTGTTTTCCCAAACAGACACTGATAACACGTAGGGGTAAAGCCTGGGCAGTCAAGGGAATTTTAAATAAGATTTAATGAAAAAAAATCCTGTTCCTCTTAACAGGGTAAAAATAATGTAGTATAGCAAAAAGATGGATGAACCTTTAAGGATTCAATGAAACATTGTTTATATTAAGAGTATTGTCGTTTTGGAAAGATGTGATTTGGAACTATAGTCGGAGGATATGCCAAGCACGAGCTCTACCATGAGACCTGTGGATATTGCTGCTTGCAATCTGGAAACATGACCATTATGTACTGGAATGATTTCAAGTTATGTGTATGATAAGGTTTTTATAGGACGTGTCCTGCAAGTAGGAGCATTAATGGATCTGCCTCTTGGTCTGAACGCAACTCTCATCACCTTGTCATCTCAGTCCAAGGAGAGGAGAATGTGGTAACGGGGGTTAGAAACAGTGCTGGTGAGGGTGTAATCAGTTGGTAAGTAACGCAGCTGAACTGACTAAATTAATTTGATATATGGCAGTGTTGTGGTTTAACCCCAGCTGGCAACTAAACCCCACCCAGCCCCTCACTCACTCCACCCCCCCGGTGGGATGGGGGAGAGAATTGGAAGGGTAAAAGTGAGAAAACTTATGGGTTGAGATAAAGACAGTTTAACAGGTAAAGCAAAAGCCGTGTGTGCAAGCAAAGCAAAACAAGGAATTCATTCACTGCTTCCTATCGGCAGGCGAGTGTTCAACCATCTCCAGGAACGCAGGGCTCCGTCACGCGTAACGGTGACTTGGGAAGACAAACGCCATCACTCTGTACGTCCCCCCCTTCCTTCTTCTTCCCCCAGCTCTATATGCTGAGCATGATGCCATATGGTATGGAATGTCCCTTTGGTCAGTTGGGGTCAGCTGTCCCAGCTGTGATCTCTCCCAGCTTCTTGTGCACCCCCAGCCTGCTCACTGGTGGGTGGGGTGAGGAGCAGAAAAGGCCTTGACTGTGTGCAAGCCCTGCTCAGCAGTAATGAAAACATCCTTGTGTGTTCTCAACACTGTTACCAGCACAAATCCAAAACGCAGCCTCATACCAGCTACTATGGAGAAAATTAATTCTATCCCAGCCAAAACCAGAACAGGCAGCTAAAGGTCCTCAGAGGAAATAAGGCCACCATGTAAAATATAATTTCTGTAAATTCTCTTGTTAATATACAGTATTTTTTGTATATTCCAATACTGTGCTAAAGTAAGGAGTACATAAGGAACAATGTATATCTCCTTTATGTAAGCACTGGTTGTGCTGGACTCTCTGTTAGCCATATATATGCAATTCAGGGTCTCGAATGTTACTGTTCGCATGTTGCTGTGCTTGAGCTTCTCAGGTTGGCCTGATCACTTGCCAGGCCCACAGTCCCAGCTGTGACCTGTCCCTCGCTTCACCTAACTGATATTCAGGTGGACTTCTCGCGGTGTAATGCTTTCATAACGCTCTTCAGTTGAAGGTTTCTTTAAGCTCGTGTATCGCAATCAATAGCGTGCCATACACTGAAACCATTCTGCATTTGGAACAGTGTCAAAATTGATTTTTGTTGTGAGGAATTTGTGTCCGTGTTACACTTCAGTTGTAATAATGCTTCTAGATAAGTCTTAGACTATCTGCTTATTTTGGCTGTGTTTGCAGGAAAATGGAAAGGATGCACTGCAAGCACTGGGCTGCAGAAGAAGGTACCTTTGAAGTCTAACTTTGCACTTTAAGGGTTTTTTTATTAAGCGGTTTTGTCCTTTATGGAATCAGATATTTTAGAGATGAGTGCTTTTCCTTTGTGTGGGCTGTTTGGTTGTCTGTATCTTGTTCGGTTATCTTACACAGTTCTGAGCTGTGCAGTGTAGGCATATCCATATTGCTTTGTCATGCCTTGCCCATTTCTAGGACAAGAAACCGAATTGTCGTTGTACCTGCACATGCAGACTCTTATAGTCATCGTCATAAAACCAGTCATCAAAATTAAAGGAAATCTCATCTATTTACCTGGTTTGGGAGGCTTTTTGCATCTCATGGGGAGGCTGCATAATAGTCTTGTACAAGTTCATACGCTGTGTCAGATACTTTGGGGTTAGGAATGAGGGTCTCAGCCGAGAGACCTCAGTTGAGGATTGTCACTTATATTTGACATCTTAGTTCATAACTGCTGCGGTCTGCAACCATGAGACTGCACTTCAGTTCTTTCAGGTTGTTCTCTCCTCCCTGGAAAATGAGGCAAAACCACCTTTCCATTCTGCAGCTGATACTTAATTGTACCTGTATATACACAATTATATATATTACCAAATTAGTCTTATGTTAGCTTTACAGGGGTGGGAGGTTGGTGCAGAAATGTCCTTTCTAATAACTGGGGTATATCTGGCACAATACCTATTTTGCCATATATCATTTTGCTCTTCTCCTTGTGAGGAGGAAGGCTTTGTAAATGAGAAACTGAGATTAGCCCAGTTTTCGCCAGTATTAGTAATGCTTTAATGCCCTGTAGATAACTTTACGCTTGCATAAGAGGTGACAGATGTTCCTCCTTTGTAATGCCTGCAGTCAACCACTTTGAAAAATCCAGTACCTGCCTAAACTTGCTTCTAATTTTTCTCAACCTGTTAAGTGTTGCGTAAATGCTTTATTTATTTATGTGTTCCAGTTAAGTAACTTATTAGGCGAGAAGCTCACATTTCTTAGGATTTAGCTTTCAAAGGACTGCCCTCATTATTCAGAGTCCTTGATCCATGTTATTTAATGTTCTCTTCTAAGGTTTTGACAGAACTTAACAAAACTGTGAATAAATAGACAAATTGACTAGCTATGGGACAATTAAAACATTCCAAATGAATGACAGATACAAATTTAATTTTAATCTAAACTTTCTTTGAGCTATCATTTCCTCTTGAGTGAAGTTTTTTACTGGAAGCTTTTTATAATTTTTTCGTATTGCAAAAACTACAATTCTGTATGGGGAGCAGTTCACCCAAAGTGAATTCGCCGTTGCCTGTCATCTATCCGTTGTGTACAATGTGGTGTAGCAGAATTCCCTGTTCCCTGAAGTATGGTTTTGTTCTGAAAACTGGCACTGCAAGAAGGATTCGTGGTTGTCTTACGCTGACTCGAGAGGAGAAAATGCTGTCACGGTCCAGCACTGAACCGTACGTGCTGCTAGCGAGGATTGGGCCGGGGCCTTAGGGATTGGTTTTACTGGGCTTTGCTCCCTTTCTCTGCTCGGAGGCGGTGGGGTGGGCGAGGGGCTTAGGGGCTGGTTCTCAGTTTTCAATCTCTGACTTATAAATGACTGTGTGCACGTGCACACGCCGTGGCTGTTCAAGATTCATTATGCAAAAATCAAGCTCATATGAACTGTTTAGACTTTTTTTTCAACCCACTTAAAATGGGCTACGTTTGTTCAAAAGCACGTTCAGCAGAGATGTAATTTCCAACGCTGGTTAGCTCTCCGAAATACTGTCTTGGGCAAACGAGAAGCTGTTCGCTCGGCACGTGGCCGATGCAGGGGCACTGCCATGGTTGGCTATTCGGGTTTTAAATATGTACTTACTGTTTTGCATACACAGATCCAAAACTCTCTCCTCTTTTGCTTAACTGTTTTAGAGCTATTATTTGTGGTTTTTGCCATCTGCAATACCACCTGGTCTGCTGGCAAACAAAGGTAAAGAAATTCTTCCCTCCCTTTCCTGCACAGAAAGGCAGGATGAGATGCTGCTGCTTGTGCTCAGCAGCACCTTTTTTGCTAATCAGTGCCAATAACTCCTTTTTAGTTGTATTAGTTGCAAGGAAGAACAGTTTTATAATGCGTTGGTAGGTTATATGCTGTCTCATGCTGTTCTTGGTGTTAGCGTCAAACCCGAGGTTGCCTGGTCTAGCGCTGGCTGGTGATTCCAAGAGAGCAACTGGTAGAAAACTTATTCAGGAGGATACGTGGATAAAACATTAATGGCTAATCTCAGCATTGAGTCATGATGCAACTGTGTACTCCAAATTTAACTGCATGTGGGCAGCAGACAGATAGAAGTGGCAAAATTAATACTTTAAGGGGAGGAGGGGAAAGACTGAAAATCATAGGATGATAATTTTGGTGGGAAGGGACCTTCAGAAGTCATTTAGTCCAAACCCTGTTTAAAATGAATCTAATCAAATCAGGTTACTTGGGGCAGTGTTGAGTCTTGAACACCTCCAAGCTCTGCAGCACAAAGTGTAATCGCAGAGTGCTCTTTGAATTTTATCTTCCCGTACCAGTCCAAAGCATCAAGACCAAAGCTATCTGCGACCAGCTCATCTGGCTCATCCCTTCTGGCCCTGGCTCCTGGGGAGGGCAGGCAGAAGCCATCTGGGCAACGGTGAGTGGAAAGGGAGGAGAGCCGCAGGGGCTGGACGGAGGCTGCCCGTGGTGGCCATCCTTCTTCTAACGGTTGCCACCAAGTCCACAGGGCTGGATCGTGCCCAGTGCTGGTAAGAGGCAGAAGGAGGAAAACTTGGCTGCTGGTGTGTGGGGCCAGGGACATTTTGGGATCTCTGCCTCCTGAGCCACTGGAGGAGGATGGGGCCTGCGAAGACGCTGTCACCATGGAAACACTGAATTTTCATGACATCAAAGATTAGGACACTGTTTTGAGTCCTTATCCTGGGGTTAATTAAAAATGTCCATGTTATTTGCACTGCTAAGAGGCCTTGAGATTGCACTACTGTTTATATTGAATATTGCTAAGATGCTTCCACAGACAAATTACCATATAATTAAGGTTGTTTAATACGAAGGGTTAATGGGAGGCCTCGGTCAAAGAGCTCATGAAGGCTCAACTCAGTATATTGTTTTTCGGTTAGAAGCCTTAGATGAACCTTCAGTCCAAAAGGAAATACTCTATCTTGTAAAGAGAAGAAAGAAATAAAAAACCACAAGAGAAGGAAGCCAACCTTTCACTTCGTAGCTGCAGTAGCAGATCTAACACAGGGGCTGTTTAACGTCTAATTTTCTCCTTTCGCCACTGTTTTGATCGCTTCTGTTTGTATGGGAGGAGTGCCTGAAGGTACGTGGTATTATGAAATGTCTTCATGCTGTACCATGGGCTACCCGCGAGGGGAGAGCAGTAATCTTCTAATCTCGTTAATCTTTGAAATTACTCCTTACAGCACCATTGTTTTCATAAACATCTACTCTCACCAGGGGTGGTTTTTTAAAGTGATCTTCGGGCCGTCTCTGACAGCGGCTGCTGTGCTGCGTATAAAACGAACGATGATCAAGTCTGAGTCTTTCTGAGCGTGTGGGGCTGTTAACACCCCGTGTAAAAACACCGCTTTGTGTGCGTTAGACTTAAGAAACCTGCCTCATGCAGCAACTGGAGCTGTGGCGCGTGCCACCGCAGGGCCGTACAGCCAGGGGGGCGACGATGGCCGTACGCGGACGGCGATGTGCGGGGTGATGATGCTCCCTGGTGCCCTCCTGGCTGGTGGGTGGTGGTTGGGTCTTGCTGTGCTTGTACCAACGTGTTGAAGCTTGCCAAGACAGTCTTCCACAGGAGCCCAGGACGGAGGAAAAAGCTGGTGGCTGATGCGGACGGGAGGTAGGAACGATAATATTTGACACCGTCGTCTTATTTCTTAGTATCTCTAATGTCATGCCGTTTCTCGGTGAAGCACTGCTCCCCGTTTGGCAGGCGCAGAGGAGCGCCCCGTCGCGCGGGATCGAATGGTTTTGCCGGAGGGAGCAGTTTCTCGCTGCCCTCGGTCCGTGTGGGAGCTGGGAAGGTCCCCCTGTGGCACAGGGCCGGCGTTGTGCCCGCCGGCGAAGAGCCGAGTGGCCGTGCCAAGCACCCGGCATGCCACCCGGCGCGACTCCAGCACGCTGCGTTTCTGGGTTTTTTTTTTTCTTGGTTGTTTTTTTTTTTTCCCCCTTTGTAATCACTTCTGCTCGGGGAAGAATTTAGGTCTCAGAAAAACAGTCAAAGCCCTTTTTTGTGTGAACGGCAAGACAAAACCCCTCAAAGCCCGGGGAGGATTTCGGCAGTGAAAGCCCGCTCTGTTCCCGGGGTGCGCTCATTGGCGGGGGCGGTTTTGGGAGCAGGGCTCCCCTCGGCAGGGCTCAGCACCCCATAAATACCCAACGCACAGCTCTCGCTGCACCCTTGGCTGCCGGAGGCTCGGGTCCTTCCTCGGGGAGAAAATGTACAGCCAGTGAGTATTCCTGCGGGCTTTCCTCTGCAGGAGCACGTCCCCGACCGCCGTCGCGGCGCAGCGTTGGCTGGGGGTTGCTGTGGGGCTGGGGGCCAGCACAGCCCGGGGGCAGGAGGACGGGGGGTTCTCTGTGGGGGGGTGTCTGTGCTGGTCCATCCCACGCAGCGGCGTGATCCTGGTCCGGGGGGACAGGCTCACCTCCGGGTACCGGAGGATGGTCCGTACTTTGGAGGGGAAGGACCGTGCCCCACACAGCCTGCGTCTGGTGTGTCGTCGTGGGCTCTGCAGTTGATCAGAATTGGAACCTAACAAGTAATTCTCAGCTACGTACTCAGGAACGCTCTGTGCTCAAAGAAAAAAGGAAAAAAAAAAAACGCTTATTCAAGACCTGGGATTTACAAGTTGGATTTTGCTTCCTGATGATTCAGGATATCCTGAATTTGTCCATTGGGTGAGGGTGTTTGCCGGCAGGGCTGCGCCCCGGGCTGTCCCGTCGGTATTCCCTATTCCTCCACCGTGCGCTCAGGCGCGGGGTCCGGACGGTTCGCAGGCGGCTGCAGTAGCTGGGCAGAGCCCTCGGAGCCTTTCCCCCCGCGACGGCTGGTGCTTCTCCCTCCCGGCCTCTCAAGTTATTTGCAAGTCGCAGATCAGCCCATCCAGAAACAAAACCCCCTCTCTTGGCGGGGGGGTTCCAAAGCTATCCCAAAACCGAGCTAACCCCAGGTCTGCTTGGCCCTTTCAGAGTCGAGCATCCCGCTGGAGGCTACAAGAAGCTCTTTGAGACCGTGGAGGAGCTGTCCTCTCCGGTGACCGCCCACGTCACAGGTTGGTGTGGGCTCCCTCGTCTCCTCCTGCCCAGCTTGTGTTCTCAGGAGCCCGTGGGCCACCGCAGCTCAGAGGCTTTACAAGGGCTGGCGCACGGGGTCGGGGTAAAGGACCTAACGGGGCTGGCGTATTCCGGAGTGGAGGAAGGACAGACTGGATGGCGATCTTTAGACATTTCAATCCTGAATGTCTTGGTCTACAGTAGGTGTGTAGGTGAAGAAAAGCATGGTTTAAAGAGCTCACTTGGTTTAAAAACCAAGTTTAATAAACATTAAAAAAAATAGTTTGAAGTTTTGTTCTTTTTGTTGACACAATAAAAATCACTTGGGCTGATTTGCCATGGGCTGTGCATGTTCCAACGCTGCGTCTTCCGCAGGCAGGATTCCCACCTGGCTGCGGGGAAGCCTCCTGAGATGTGGTCCCGGCTTGTTCGAGGTGGGCGCGGAGCCCTTCTATCACCTCTTTGATGGCCAGGCCCTCCTCCACAAGTTCGACTTCAAGGAGGGGCACGTTACCTATCACCGAAGGTATGTGGCCATTTTCCAAGCAAAAAGAACAAATAACGAAGCATTTGCTCGACTGTAAGCGCTGGGGACGGGCTCTGCTGCCCAGCACGTGGGAGGCACCGGTTATTTCAAGTCCATGCGGTTATTGGAAGAGCTCTAACGGTGAGATCACTAAAACCAGCTGAAAATAACTGAAACTTACTCATAGTTAGCAGAAATGCAACTTTTCGTACAGATGACAAAACATCTGGAAGGGGAGGGGAGGGAGGGCTGGGTGTAGCTGCAGCCGGTGACAGAATTACGTCGCCTCTGAAAAACGAAATGTGTTTTCAGTTAGAAGCTGCCGAGCTATCGGCTTTCAGGTGTCTGGCGCAGAATGTTTAGACAAAGCGCCGCGTTTCCCACCAGCTTCAGCTCTCGCTGGCCGTCCCTTCCCTGCGCCGCAGTGGGGGGGCGGTTGCTGGACCCCACGTGCTCCAGATGCAATGTGAGGCTGCGGGGACCTGCGCCTTTCAGAGGTCTCATGAGGCTCGTCACAAGAATATTTGTATTTTAATGGCATAGCCTGTTGCGGTTTTATGGCTGTATCTGTAACGTGCCCTCTCGCCTTCCCCAGGTTTGTCAGGACGGATGCGTACGTGAGAGCGATGACCGAGAAAAGGATCGTGATAACAGAATTTGGCACCTACGCGTACCCAGACCCGTGCAAGAACATCTTCTCCAGGTACCTCGGGGTTGTAGACGTTGCAGCGATGTCCGACGGTGCTTCCACTTCCAAGAAGCCCCTGACTGCCTGTCCGTTTTCTCTGCTCAGGTTTTTTTCGTACTTCAAAGGTGTGGAGGTCACTGATAACGCCCTCGTTAACGTCTACCCCGTCGGCGAAGATTACTATGCCTGTACCGAGACCAACTTTATAACCAAAATTAACCCGGATACATTAGAGACTATTAAGCAGGTGGGTCTTTGTACTGTGCTTCTAACTACGTGGAGGAGTAAAACTAAAATGAGGATGTTTAATAACAGCCTCTTCCAAGAAGGCAAGAGTTGGGGTTTGTCAGGGAGATGACGCAGAAACGAAGCCAGCTGAGGGTTAATGAGAGCAGAGTCGGAACGAGCTTATAAATGAAGCCGCTGCTGCTCTGGGTAATATTTAATGAGGCGGCGATGGGGGCCCACGGTCCGCATCCTCCTGCTTGGGCTGGCGTTTGCAAACTACACTGCAGCCTGGCCAAAGGGGACCGTAACCGGAGGGCTCCTGCCAGAGCTCTACTGCTGCCCTCGTTTACCTCGGAGCAGAGCACATTCAGCCTGCAGAGCTGTACGTAGCGCAGAACGCGTGGTTTGGGGGTTTTCTTTGCTGCGTTACCAATGTCCAGCCTGTGGAGCCTTTCCTTTTGGACCCCAGGATCCCAAACCTCTCCCTGTAACCAGGTCGGCTCACCTGACCGTCTCAAATTTCTTGGCTTTGCTGCCCTTCTCCTTTTCACAAAACGGACGGTGATTTGGGCTTAGAGAAGAACCTTCCACGTCCGAAGCGAGGTCACATTGACCTGCAGAGCTGGTGACTTCCCATCTCCTGCCAAGAAAGCTCCTGACTTTCTGCATCTTCTTCTCCAGGTGGATCTCTGTAAATACGTGTCCGTCAATGGGGCAACGGCTCATCCCCACGTTGAAAACGACGGCACGGTTTACAACATCGGCAATTGCTTTGGAAAAAACTTTGCGCTCGCCTATAACATCATACGGATTCCTCCACTTCAGGCAGGTCAGTTAATCCCACCTCTGAGCCGGCTGAGAAAATCTTGTCCCAGAAATCATTTTTTTTTTTATCCTTCAAATGAAATTTTGTCATCAAGTTACTTTTTTTTAAATCTTCTTCAGATTTTATTTGCTTTTTTAAGTAACAGAAATGTTATCTTTAAAACAATTATTTACGTAGTTTCTAAATCATGAACTGCTTTTGTGTTAAAGGCAGAAGCTTGCTGGGTAAACACTACGAATACAGATTAAGTGTCCTGGTTTTGGCTGGGACAGAGTTCATTTTCTTCCTAGTAGCTGGGATAGTGCTGTGGTTTGGATTTAGTACAGACTAATGTCGATAAGACACTGCTGTTTGAGTTGTTGCTGAGCAGTGCTTACACTAAGCCAAGGCCTTTCCAGCTTCCCATGCTCTGCCGGCTGAGCAGGCTGGGGGTGGACGAGAAGCTGGGAGGGGGCACAGCCGGGACAGCTGACCCCAATGGCCAATGGGGTGTTCCACACCATGTGACGTCATGCTCAGGATACAAACTAGCAGAAAGCTGGCCGGGGGTCGCTGCTCGGGGACGGGCTGGGCATCGGTCGGTGGGTGGTGAGCAATCGCATTGTGCATCACTTGCTTTGTATATTCTTTTATCATCATTATTACTATAATTATTATTATTTTATTTTATTTTATTTCAATTATTAAACTGTCTTTATCTCAACCCACGAGGTTTTTTTTTTCACCTTTACTCTTCCAATTCTCTCCGCCATCCCACTGCGGGAGGAGTGAGCGAGCGGCTGGGTGGGGTTAAGCCACGACAGTAAGTATGGGTGAAACCCTCCAGAACCCTTCAACTGTCCTGTTCCAGACAAGGAAGACCCGATGAACAAGTCGGAGGTGGTGGTGCAGTTCCCTTGCAGCGACAGGTTTAAGCCCTCTTACGTTCACAGGTAACGTTTCCCGGGGCCGGTAGACGGACGGTGCAGGTGGGCTGAAAGGAGGGGTGCTGCCCACGTGTGCCACGCGGCGTGTTCCCGCGGCACGGCGGCTGCTCTGAGCAGTGAGCGCGGCCTTACAGAGTCCCGTTTTACTTCTGCAAGCGCACAAAGGTGGGGTACGCGTGGACAGCACCGCTGGCGTCGCATGCTCTCCAGCAGTGGCACGCAGGGCTTGTTCTCACGTGTAAGCAGCAACTAAAATTAGGTGATTTACCAAAATCAGGGTGTTTATGTTCATTTTAAGCAATCATCTGCGTGCTATATTCAGTGCTTAAGATGAACTACCACGTGGGTTTTGTCCAAACTAACTACAATGGGCTTGGTGTGCTCCCCGTACATTTCCAAACAGCTTTGGGCTGACCTCAAACTACATCGTGTTTGTCGAAACACCGGTGAAAATCAACCTCCTCAAGTTCCTCTCCTCCTGGAGCCTTTGGGGAGCCAACTACATGGACTGCTTCGAGTCCAACGAAACCATGGGGGTAAGCAGTGGGTCATACCAAACTGGGCTGTCCTGGGCAGCCAGCCCTGGACTGGGAAGCCCATCATATCGGTTTCACCTCCATTTCTCTGAGCCCGCACCAAGCAGCTGCTTGCTTTTCAGGTCTGGCTTCACGTGGCAGAGAAAAAGAAAGGCAGGCTCCTCAACATCAAATACCGCACCTCCGCCTTCAACCTCTTCCATCACATTAACACCTACGAAGATAACGGATTTCTGATCGTCGACCTCTGCACCTGGAAGGGGTGAGTCTTGGGGGTGCCGAGCCTGGAGGCGGCCGAGGGGCCCACGCGAGCTGGCGGGGGCCAGCAGAGCCCCAGCACCAGACACGCCGGTCCCCGCGCTGGCACGTCCCTTCCCCGTCGGGGTCGCCTGTGGCACTCGCACTGACTCCCTCCAACCCATCTAAATATTCACACGTGGTGACACACAGACCGCACAGCGTGGCAGTTACGCGGAGGCGCGGGGAGCCTCTTTGAAACTCATTTTCCGAGACCTCGTTTGCCTTTATCTTTAATAAATATTAGTGACTACCCAAGGGCTGATGCTATTGCGGCTCCGGGGGCTGCAGTGAGCAGGGTCTGAGGTTTGAATGCTGCTTTTCCTGTTAACACAGAAAAACGTGGCACCGAAATGGCGATGCCCAACCCGGTGTTGGCGGCGTAGCCAGGACGCCCTGCGCTGAGGCTGCCGCAGGGCGCTCAGGGCAAAAACCAGCAGTTGCCGGGTTTTCCTCGCAGGGGAAGTGGTGCGCAGGCACCGCTCGCTTCTGCCAAGGAGCTGGAACAGGACTCGTCTTACTCCATTGGATTTTAGGAAAAAACAGCTACGTTTGAATCCCCCGACTTGCAAATGACATCTCTGTTTCTGCCTGTGATCCCGTTTTTGTGCAGGTTCGAGTTTGTTTACAATTACCTCTACTTAGCCAACTTGCGAGCAAACTGGGACGAAGTGAAGCGACAGGCAGAGAAAGCCCCGCAGCCCGAAGCCCGCAGATACGTGCTGCCCCTGAACATCGACAAGGTACCGGCGCGGCTCCGTGCCGCTGCAGCTGCCAGCGGGGCCTGGGGACGCCGGTGTCTGCCCAACTCCTCTGCGGGGCCTATGGCCGAGCATCGCTAGTGCTCTGCCTGACCCCATTTAATTCAAATTAAATGTTTTAATGGCAGGGGGAAACTTAAAGTATGAGTCTTCAGATAAAATTTTTTTTTTCTTTAGCTGATCAATGTTATTCTATTTTATTTCCCGTAAGTTCCTGTTCAAATCAGAGACCATGGGGCAGCAGTTAATCCCGGAGGGTGCCGCTGCTGGGAACGGAGAAGGGAGCAGCCGCAGCCCGAGCGTGTGTGGTTAAATCCTCCAGCCCCAGCTCACGGTGTGAGGTCCATCACGCGGCCAGCCTGGTGGAAAGCTCGCAACTGCTGGGGTTTTTTCCGGTGACCCCGCTCGTGGTCATCGGCGGGTGGGCCGGGGGCTGCAGTCAGCTGAGCTGCTTGCGGAGCTGCAAAGCTCACGGGCACCCCGGCTTGTGTTGCTGAGCAAGCAAAAAGTGCAACCCCACGTGGCAGTGCTTAATTAAAACCCCTGAATGTCTCAAGGAGGAGAAAAAATTATGCCTGTGTTTATGAGCACGGGGAAGGCTGACATACAGGCTGGTTTTAGCAACAGGCGCTCTTGCTGCACTGTGGCTAACCCAGAAAATGGAAGAAGCAGCCGTTGCCGAGCATATTGCAATTCTGCAGCTTGATGAGGCTCTGCTGCACATCGCTGCCGCCACTGTTCAATGCAGTTTGCAACGGACCTCTGCAAATAGACTAAGAAAGCTGTTTCTCCATTTCTCTTGGGTATTTTTCTTTGTCCCAGGCTGACACGGGCAAGAACTTGGTCACCCTGCCCTACACGACAGCTACGGCGACGCTGCGCAGCGATGAGACCATCTGGCTGGAGCCAGAAGTTATTTTCTCAGGGCCGCGCCACGGTAAGACGACGACCCCGGACACGGCCAGCGGCAACGCGAGCCCCCCCCGCACGCCGCATCCCACTCGTCCTCATGCGTATGTTTTTTTTTTTTTTTATTGTAGCCTTTGAATTTCCACAGATCAATTACAAGAAGTACAGTGGGAAACCTTACACGTACACGTATGGGCTGGGGCTGAATCACTTTGTCCCAGACAGGGTAACTATCAACCAAGGGGTGAGGCACATCTTTTCCATGAGCTTTCAGTTTAAGGACAAGAAAGAGTATTTCCGAGATGTGGTTTTTTTGGTTTTTTCCCCACCTTTAGCTTTGCAAGCTGAATGTTAAAACAAAGGAGACCTGGGTGTGGCAGGAGCCGGATTCGTACCCATCGGAGCCGATCTTCGTTTCCCATCCGGATGCCCTGGAGGAAGATGACGGTAATACTGATTTTACTTTGGTCAATGGCATCGTGACTTGAAAAGCTTGTGTCTGCCGGCCCGGCGGGCTGTCTGCAAGGCTGCGCCAGAGGCGGGCACGAGCCCCCAGGCGCCACGTACCTTGTTCTAACGCTGGTGGGAGGTTTCTGAGGAGAACGTGGGAAAATTAAGACTGAATGAAAACACAGGAGAAGAAAGACCTTTCGGTTTAGATGATCTGTTGTCCTCATTTCCTAGCCTTTTTCCATCAGGAATTGCAATATGTAAAGAATTCCAGGTGGCAGAACTTGGTTAAATTTAAACCTCTCTTAAACCAAGCCTGTTTTCTATTCCTGACCCATCCTCCTCGTGCAGGAGTGGGGTGAATTCAGGCTTTGTCACTCGAGGACACGCAGTTGTATTCGTGCCAAGCACTGCACGCGTTTCTTCGGGCATCCCCAGCCCTGTACCTACTTTTGAAGGTGAGTGGCAGCACTCGGCCCGAGAGGGTGTCCACTTACTCCCTGAATTCCTCGTCTCCAAAAAGGATTACGTGAAGCTCGGAGAAGTCTTGGCTCTGCTGAATTTAAGAGCCAACTCTCACTGGTTTATAGTGAGAGTTTTGTATTTCATAGCCAAAATATTTCATATTTCAGAGCGAAATTTCGTATTATCTGTTCCCAGTTCAGGAAAGTGCTCATGCAGCAGCTTAAATCCCACTGAAATTAAAAGCTTTCCTTGACTGAAGTAAACAACGTGCACTTTAGGAATGTGTTTAAGTCTCTCTCACTTCCTGGGACTTAAGCCCCCGCAGCAGCACTCTCCGAAAGCTGAGTTAACACCGGGCTCCATGCTCACAGCTCTGTCGTCCTCCCCAAGGCTGTTTTGACGCTGTCACGGACTACGCTGTGTCGTTGTTCCCACGTCCTCCTGCAATGACCGACCCACAGAGTACGCAAACGAACAAACCACCCAAGAGACAGGGCGTCCCGTCCATTCCACACAGGGACGCCAGGATCCAGAAATGGGTATCTTGTCGCATTAAACCTCAGAGGCAGAATTACGAAGTAATTTATAAATCTAAAGTAATTCGTAATGTTGAAAAATTAATGGACAAATTTGATACATATTCCAGTAAGGTGATGTTTGTCGTCAGCCCCTGCAATAGCTTTCCATAGTTCCTTTTCAGAATAAAAACATTTTTTAGTTTAAAAAGTAAACTCTATAGGAGCTACTGTGCCACAGCCCCCAGGCCGGCGAGCTGATGACGGCAAAAACCCAAAATAGCATGAGAAATAAATAAATAATCTCACCGTCTGCTTCAGAGCCGACGCTCACGCAACAACGACGAGATTTACTGGTGTCCTGTGCGCGAGTGGCTACTCTCACCTCGACCAGCCCACGGGCCGGGTACAGCCAGGGCACACCTGGGACAGGCTTCTCGTTTTTCTCGCCTGCCAGGGGTCGTGCTGAGCATCGTCATCAGCCCGGGCGCGGGGCCGAAGCCCGCCTACCTCCTGATCCTGAACGCCAAAGACATGAGCGAGGTTGCCAGGGCTGAAGTGGAGGTGAACATCCCCGTGACCTTCCACGGACTCTTCAAAAGAGCGTGACCGCTGCCTGCAACGCGTCGCGTTAGGTTTCTCCCAGCTCCGAAAAGGTGCGGTCTCCGTTTACAAGCACTCAGATGACCTAAATTCCTTCAACATCGCTTTTTATCTGCATGGCTACTTAATTAAGATTGAGCATTTCAGGTTTGTTGACGATTCTGCAAAATACTTAGCCAGGTATTTTTCAAATACACCCTTTGGCACCATTTTAAGACGTACCGTGCTAAGAACTATACGGTTAAAACAACACAAGTTTGGGGTGGTGGGGAGGAGTTGTTTGTTTTTACAAAATCAAACTTCACAGCTGCGGCAGAGTTACAGCTGCATGAAACGGCACAGTGTGAACTCAATACCTGCACACGCGGTAACATGACGTAGAACACTGTGCTCTGTTACATGCCTTGAGAAGAGGTAATTTTTAGCCAATACTGAAGTATTATGGATTTAAATCACCTCCTGGTCACTCCTTTGTTGTCCTCAGAGCAATCCGAGTGGAGCCTTTCCATAGCTGCTCTGGAAAACTGAACTGGCAGCCCCACGGCTGTGTGGCAGGCAGCATTTTGTCCTTTACTGAGGCTGAAAACTGCCCACACTAGTTTGTGTGTTTTCTCTTTCCCATTTCTTTTGTCAAAGCGCAGTTTTTGAGTTCTGGATTTCATACTAAAACATGAATACGAAAAAAATCAAGCAATTGTTACGGCTTGGGATGAATTTGCTTCCTTAGTGTGCTATAGACTCTCAGCTTAACCCTTCCTTCGCACAAAATAAATTTTCGACTAATGTAGTAAGAGGCTATGGTTCAAAATACAAACTTATTGCTAATAGACTTAAAATCCGGGATTCTTGTTTGTCTGCAATGGTTTAACATTTTTATTAATGGTATCAAAGAATTAGAAAATCATTGACATTAAAGTTTTCTAGTACATGGTGCTAACTTTAAAAGGCTGATTCTTTGAAAACAACTGCAGTCACATTCTGATGACAGGATACGGACACGGAGATACGACCTGGTACTTCTGCTGTTCTACAATCTCTAAGCACTGTGCAATCACCTAATTAAAAACAAAAGACAGTATAAGCAATGGGCCTCTGAAACAAAAAATTAGTAAAACCTACTAGTTATGCACTCATTCCGTAATGCACTTGTTCTTACTTTTTGCAAAACAATGAACATTTAAAATGAACAGTTGTCGGCTGTAGCGTTAGGGGAAATAGATGTCCGTGTAATGTACCACTGGGGCAGGGGAAATGTAAAGGAAGAAATGTCCTCAGGATCCCAAAGTTTATGCATTGCATACAGAGAGCACTAAACCATTTTAAAGTCACTGTGGTGACAAGAGAATTACTTTTGGAACACTGGGAAGCTATTTTGCTGTAAAACTCCCATGAAAATATATTGTGTGATAATCCATTTCTGTTATTACATAGCTACGCTCCTAAGCTTCCCCATCGCCTATGAAAAATTAGCAGAACATCCTGCTCTTCCGCATCCATCTTCTTCTAAGAAGTCATCTTTCTTGGTGCCTTGTGACAATAGGGACTGAAAATACAGAACTGGTTTTGGTCTTTAAAAACAAGATAATTCTCCATTAAGATTTTGTTAACTTTTATCATATGGTGCATATAATAGTCTCCTTTGCCAAAACCATTTGTGTATCTTGTTGCGAATCCAGAGTCGTGGTTCCTAATTTCACTGTGCGTATTCCACTGCCACTGGAGCACATCACTGTCTTTTAAAGACTATTAAAAAAAAAGCACCTCAAGGATCTGAATGAGCACATGCTGTCAGTTCAGACAAAGCTAAACATAAATTCCATCTATTAGCAAGAACTGGGATAAAGTAGCAAAACAATATTGTAAAAAACAGCTAAACATGCAAACATGAATTGTGGTGTGCTGGTGAAAATTACCCGAGAGCAACAATGATTCATTTCAACTGTCACATTTTCTTTTCACGTGTAGTTCCTAGAGAGGGGAGGTCTCTGGGCTCTAGTACTAGAAAATACTTCTCGGTGCTCTCTCATTACCAAAGTTCCCATAAACTCCACAGGAAATATTTAACATCTGCGTAGTACCATGAAGAGGTACCATATTTAGAAGGATTAATTGATAGCAGGCTGTATTTGTGATCTTTAAGTAAACAAGCTTCAGAAGTGCAAAGAACATTTTAAGTATTGCTAATAAACAAGATAACAAGGAAAAATAGAAGAACAAAAGTGACGGCTTTCAGAAAGAATCTAAAAAATCTAAAAAAATAAATAAAAAGGGGGGGGGGGCATCCCAAGTGTAAGCAGCAAATTACAAGCATGAAGAGAAAGCAGCAAAAGAAACATCCTAGGACAAAAGAATGGAAACAACGTGAACAGTGAAGAGCCTGAACTTAAAAGACTAAAGATACGGGTGCTTATGCAAGACCGAAAAAGAAAGGATACAGAATCAAATGGTAAAGTCAATTAAGAGGTTCAGTGAGGAAATGCTGTAGTCAAGTAACCAGAACGTAACCAGAATTCAACAGAAACTTTCTGGATAGACTAATGGAGAAGAGAAAAGATGAGAATAGCAAAGCTAAATGCCACAGAAAATGGAGTGAGAAGTGGGAGACCCGGTTCTGGGAATTAGCATGCCGCTCACCTTGAGCGGGTCATAGGCTTGCGCATTTGCCGCAAGATCCTTTTGCGATCCGAGGATAAAATGTACTGTAATGAACATATAAGGAAAAAACCCTACCTTTCTAGTGTTTTGAGGTAGAATTACACCATCATCCCAGAGTCTGGCAGAGGAGTAAAATGCACTGCTTTCTTCCTCTAGCCTGGAGAAGAGAGAGTATTAAACAAGCTTAAAAGCACAAAAGTGTAATAAAAAACATCAGGCCAGTGAAACAAAATCATAGATGAAAAAGGCATATACTTCAATCTCAAGTGAATGTGTAGTACTACTGTTAAAATTAATTAGAATCCAGCAAATAATACATAACAAATCTGATCATTCTGCACTACAGACCATCCTCCATATTCAGAAGATCACCATCGTTTAATAAACAGCAGAATATCTTGATTTGGGGTTGTAGGGTTTCAGGGTTGTTTTGGGGGGGGTTTTTTGGGTGTTGGTTGGTTGTTTTGGTTTGGGGTTTTTTTGTTTGTTTGTTTATTTCTTAAGTCAAACATTTTTGTTTCCTTGAGAAGATCCTAAGAGCAGACATGGAATTACATGGAAATTTCAAATATTTTTCAGTAGATTCAAGTTTGCTTTATTTGTTTGGGATGTGTTGATCTGCAAGATGAACAGAAGTAGGTAATTTACTAACTAATGTAACTGCAAGGGTTTATATTTAATGTCCTTACTTTTCTTTCAGATGTTTTAGCTCTGATTCATCTCCTGTACAGTCATTGTCCCCAGCTTGTGGGACTGTGGAGAAATGTCTTGAATCCACAAGAGCAACTCTTGCATTAGGCCACAAGAACAGGAAGTTTGGACTGAACGATCTCCCGCACTACAAAAAATGCACAGTACAAACTCATTGAAATTAATCACAAAAACATGGCTGTAGGATGGCACAATCAAGTTCAAAGCAGAATGTAATACAGTCTAATTTGTAAAGCATTAATGATACAGCTCCTTTACCATTACAGCTACAGCTCCTGTATCAGTACAGACACCCTGCGGTAGCAACCATCACAATCCCCACAGCCTTCAATATTGCTATTTTATTATTTCATTTTTCCTCCAAGCACTTACATGTTTAATTCTGAGCAAACAAAGAGCCCTACTGCAGTTAGCAGCAGCGTGAACAGCACACATAGTAGCACAACTAAAGGAGATGTGCTCCTTGATCACTGAAAACAAACAGCATGTGCTGAGAAAAAGGCAGGACTGGCTCTAAGTAGGGACATTTTCAGACAACCTGGTTTTTTAGAACTGGCTCTAGGTTCTTAGATGCAGACCAAATGTTCTGTAATCACATCTTGTAATGCATTCTTACTTTAAAAGTAGTTAAAATAACAAATTGAGTTAGGTGTCTGTAACCACAGCTGACTCTGTTTTAAAAATGAAGTGCTGTGAAATCTTGGTAAAGTGTAAAAAGTCTACTACCAAACTCATTAACATTTATGCTACCCGTACCATAACATAACTTTCGCTCCCGTAACAGCCACCGATTACAATGGTTATTTTGGGAACAGCAGCACAAGCAACGGCAGCCATCATGGAGGCCTGGGCTTTTAATCTGTTGGAGTGAGCCTCTGCCTGAAATGAAAATAAAGATTTTAGAGCCTTTAAGTCTTTCTTCTAGATTCCCTCCGCTCCCACCAAACTTGTGTTTCTAAAACATTTATTTCTTTACAATTCTGTATGATCATTTCTTCCACAACACTAAGACAGCATCATTAACTACCATAGCCCATTATGCACTTATTTTACAAAGTAAATCAACAAAACAATTACAACCAGTGTGCAAAAACCTACGATACAGTGCAACGCTAGCTCTCCCAGGCATTAGCAAAGCTCAGATACAACGCAATTATACCAGGCTTTGTCTTAAGTGCTGGTGACAGCTGGGAGGAAAGGGGCTGCAGAAGCAGTCTCTGCTCCGAGAATCTAATGTAGGTTTTAGTATGAGGCTCTCTGTAGCCCAGGACAAAACACACTGTACTTTAATGCCTTCACTTTTCTAAAAGAGAAGTTTTTCTGTGGAGCGCAGTGGTATCAGAAGAATCGACAGGCTGTATTTCAATGTAAAAAGCACTATAAATTCCAAGTTTTACAGCTTGCATGCCAGCTGGACAGTACCATTTTAGATAAGCATACAGGCCTGCTTAAAATTAGAATAAAGTGAGAATGCTAACGGAAAGATTTAAGAACAAAGTAATTATGAAGCTTCTTGGTTTAAACGATCAAGAGTGGTTTAAAAAAATTATTTTCCTAACAATTAATAATTTTCAAAATGTAATCTCAAACAAAACAAGAACTAGGCATTACTTGAATTAAGCATATTGAACTAAAAATGCCATACCTGTGAGACGCTTATTGGCTCTGCTGTATGAGGAGCAGTATTTTGGAAAAAGAGGATGGGAATGCTCCGCTGACTGCACAGCTGTACAAAATGGCTACCCTTGAGAGAAGCATCATGCGACAGCTCCCCATTGTTAGCCACTACCCCCACCAAGTGCCTACAAAACAGACACATGAACTTTTTCACTTTTGAACCCTAGAAATTACGAAACTGTAGCTCATCGTGTTCTGAAGGATGGAATTCAGAATGTAGAAGGATGCACTTACACATGTCATTTCATTCAAGGACCCTCACATACCTAGCAAACAAGAAGTCTTACAGCACTCCTGATATGTACAGCATGGAAGTATTAACACGGATTAATACCCAGAGGGCAGGTAAAGCTATAGATGACCTGTCAGTGTTTACACTGCAAGACAACGTACAAGGTGCCAGGACTCTGGGCTCTCTCTAATTCCTATAACGTACAACCTAACAGTCAATCTGAAAAGTTTATACTTTCAACCTAAAGAGGCTCTAAAAATATATTTTATTACCTTTTTTTTTTTAATATGATTTGACTGGGATGTTGTATGCTTCATGAATGCGTTAATAATACAGTCTGATCTGAATTATGCAAGGTTTTATCATATGGGTATCATCCCATCTCCATCACATGGGAGAAGGGATGATAGCTTTCCACTCAATTTGGGAAGGAACACTTTCAAAGATGCTGTTTCTCATTTCTTAAGGAATCTGCTGAGACTTCAGTGTTCCAACTGTCTGGCTAGTAGTTTTTGTGAACAAACAAGTAATTTCACAAAGTCATGAAAACCACTCATTTGTAATCACTCTCTGCTACTATTGGCCTGAGACATGGTGAATTTGGAGCTCCAAGATAGAAGATCAGGCTTTCTAGAAGTATTTTATTACCAATTCTTGACTGATTCAGAACTTCATAAACATTGTTATTGGAATATTGTAAAACCTGATCATGATGTGAAAGCTATTTAGACAAATACATCCATACATTGTGACAGTGAAATCTTATAGCCTTACCCTTCCACATGGCCAAATCCTGTTATTAATGTTGTTCCATAATTAGCCTTGAATTCCTGGAATCTGCTTCCATCCATCAGACGGCTCAGAATCTGCAAAGAAATATACAGTCTTTACTACAGAAATTTAAGTGAAAATAGGATAGTTCTGCTAAAATATATGCTCTGTTCAAATAATGAGGAGACCTGTATAATGCAGGAAGTCAACCTAAATGAGCATAGAAGGCCCTTTTATGTCTTACACTCTGCTAAATACTCAGTATGCGCAAAATATCAAATTTGTGTTTATGTTTGATTACCAACCATGTATTTTGAGCCAAAGTTCAACTCCAAAATTATTTCAGTGTTACAGAGCACAGTTGTTCATTTTGTTTGTGCATAAAAGTGTTGTAAAAAACCCAGCATGTGCAGTTACAGTTTGCGTGCATAAGAAACACTCAGTTGCATATTGCTCGTGCTTTTTTCAAACACAGTTTAAAAGCTGCCTTCAAAGCTACACTGCTTTCTGCAGTCACTCCCCTTAACTGTAGGAATTTACCCCTGGAAATGATACTGGATTCACATCCTTGGAGGCTAAATCTCTTCTAGAACACGACAATGAAAATAGCGTGGGCAGTTCTGCATGTCTCTGCTTATGTATTAGCATCTATTCCGGCCTCAAACAAGTTTAATTTGAGTTTTGTTGTTTTTTCAGTCAGTATTTTCATTAGGCATTTACGTTACAAGATAGAGTCTTGACTACTTGGGGGGGTGAAAAAGGTGAAAAAGGCAGGGGGAGGGGAAAGCAGGACACTAAAGGGGTGCACATCCTCAAGGCAGCCAACGCAGTGCAAGACATACTGACGTAACAGCATCTCAAACAGTGCATGGAAACAGATGGGCATCAGCTGGCATAATCTGCAATTATCTTATTTCTAGCAGGTTTTCAGCTTAAATATTTCCTATAATTCTACAGAATTGTTGCCATTCTGCTTTGTTGCAGACTCAAGATAGTTTGGCAACTGATTAGGTAATAATACAGAATATCTCAGGTACTTCAGGATTCTCCAAGACAGAACAGCCTGTTGCCTGTTCATCTGGAGCTACTACATAGAGCAGACTGAAAGGACAAAGGAGTCTGTCACCTTACCAATTTTACAGGAAGAGTACACCTATAATCTTGCGGTGCCAGTCCCAAGAGCTCATCAGAACTATACAGAGGACTGTCATGCTCTATGACCTCCTCTGGCAGTGGATCGTAATTTAATGTAGAGATAACATTTCGAATACATTCATAGGCTTCCTTTTCTGAAGATGCAAAATGGTCAGCACAGCCACTGACACTAGGGGAGAGAGAGCAACATTAATTAGTATTGAAATAATGAAATCTGAATTCTGATAGAAAACCCAAATTAAAGGAAAAACCTTAATCTGTACTGTGACTCTCCAAAATCCCTGAAAATACTGTGATTTTGTTCTTGTATGAATGAGCTGAAAGCAAAGTCAGTGGAATTCCTGTGCAATCCAACCCAAAAACAAATTCACAGTAAGAAGTTCTTGCCTGTGACCTTTGTGTTTACCTGTATTAAAGAAAGACCTTTGAGCTTATTTTCATGACGATATTGTTGCAAACAATATAATAAAAGGAAAAGAAACTTTAAAAATTATTTCAAAATAAGCCCTTCCAGCCCGGATATAAAGACAGTAACTTATTACGTGTAACACAGTTAGCTGACTGTCACACTAGTAATTTGTTTTTGCGAGAAAGGTACGGAATCTGGTTACCATACACACAGCATAGAATGCCAAGAACAAAGAAGCAAAGCCACCCTTTTCCCCTATCTAGAAGGGAATAACTGTTTTGACAACTACAGAAATTTCTGACATAGAGAAATAGCATTAAAGAAACAGTTAGATAGCTACTATCAGGTTTATTTCCTGTTTGCTCATCTCCTGCTATGAAGCCCTCATTAACAGCAGAGGCGGGCAGGCTTTCCATTCTTCTTCTTTCTTCAGGTACTTTTACAAGCATACAGATTCTTCTCTGCAGTGAGTTAGTCTAGTGCTTTCAGAAGCAGACAAATGGAAAGAAGTCATGCCGCCTCTCCACTCATCAGTTTAGGGAAGAAAAGAGAATTTCTTATGCATTTTCCCCATCATCACAGTATTCGAACACTCACAATTATTTTTTAATATTTGTATCCTGACAATGTTTACATTAGGAAAAGAAATTCTACCATCCCTCTTCTATAGCTGGTCCCTCTGAGGCACAGAGGAACTGACTCGCCTGAAGTTGTTCAGAAAGTATGTGGAAGAATGGGGAACCAAATCCAGATTTGTCCAGTCCCTGCTTCACCCCATAACATCACTTAATTTTACTTCCATTTGGCTGATCTAACAAAAAACCCGTACCTGAGAAGGAAAGCAAATGGTGTAATAATAGGTTCCGCTTTTGGCCCTGATCCTGACCTCTGCAGGTACATGAGATTTCTCTCAGAGTGTGTGTGTGTGTGTGTGTGTGCATACACACACAGTGGAAGTGGAAAGTTCCCGTGCACAGTAGTAAAGCTGAAATTACAATGCCACGTTACTTTTTTCATTTCAAAGAGTTGTATCTAGCCCCATGATACTCCCACGTATATAACTGAATGCCACCAACCTTTATAATACTTCATGTATCATTTTTTCACCCTGTATTTTTCAGTCCTTGAGGACCATATTGTATCCTATCACTGGAGCAGCTTCATTCACGTTATTTTAAGATAAAATGACAGTTTCTTTAAAGCTAAGTATGCTGAATTCTCTCCTGTTTTTAAGACTTATTTCACGTACGTAGAGTGAAGTTTAGCTCCTCCTAGGTCCTCGGGAGAGACATGTTCTCCTGTAGCAGCTTTTACCAGAGGTGGGCCACCAAGGAACAGCGTACCGATTTTATCTATAATCACAACTTCTTCTGCCATGGTTGGAACATAAGCCCCTCCAGCTACACAGGAGCCGCACACCACTGCCACCTGAGGACAAAGAAACCAAAACAAACCAAGATGCAGGCGAGAGGAGAATGGAAAGGCAAAACCATTACGTTTATTTCAGAAACATTAAAGAGACTAAATCGCAGCTTGGGGAACAATGAACTAGAGAAATAAATACCAGCATGAACAACAATGCTGTTTTTGAGAGAGTTCAATGTTTACTCTGAAATAACCTAGTGATCTGATGCTTTTCCATCACGATCAGTCGGTAAACAGAGGATTCTTAAGGCTGAAGTCTTCTGTTATGAGAGATACTATTTGAATCTCCCTTCCCCACAAACAGAAAAGGTGAGCTTTAGAAAATTTTTTGCATGTTTGAGAGTTGTTCCTAGAATCTGTATTAGAATAAAACTTTTTTCAGAACTCTGCTGATCACATACACTACACTTACTTGTACTCCAAATGACACCGTACCTGAGGGATTCTCATGGCAGACATTATTGCTTCATTGTAGAAAACTCTGCCACCGTGTGACTTGTCAGGAAACAGCTCTGACTGACAGAGAAAAGACAAAGTGAGTTTCAATATTAACAACAACAGCCAACACTTCCTCTTCGCTCCACTCATTCACAAACGCATAGTAACCAACTCTGGGAAGGTCACCAGGTAGGTGGTGTTACCTGGGAAGGTAACAATCATACCCGAAACTTTCATATACAGCATTCGCTATGGTATTTGTTCCCCTTATACACTGTGCAATTCCACAAAAATACCTATGTGTTTCGAAAGCAGAGGTAAGTGTCGTAATTTTTTGCGAAACCAATTTATTCTACACAAACTGAGACTGTAAACATGGAGAAGGGAAAGCTCACGTTCATACTTTATCTGTGAAATGACTTCAGCACAGTTTCCTTTTTTACTTAGTTTTTGATACAATTTCGATACAATTCCTTAAGTCAGGTAAAAACTTTTTCTATGTGTTTGCTTTCAGTCTGGAGAAGGAACTACTATAGTCTCTGTGATAACATGACCTCTGTACGTTGGAAAGTAACCTCCTTCTACAGTAAGAATTTCAAAAACTACATTTTTAAAGGCCATGGAGGTTACTGCATTGCTATCACAAACACTACAATAAAATACAGAGTAATTTTACAGATTCTGAAGTTGAAAATAGAAGCCTCACACAATGTACTAATTTATTAAAGACACCAACACATTTCAGCACACTGAAGAATACTCATGCTTGGTCAGCACTTTGTCCCCCCACTGATATTCAAGTTTCTAAACTTTGATTAGATGCTAGATGCAAGGTTAGCCATAGTAATCACCACTGTTACGTATCTTCAAATCATCTCCTGGACTTCGATTTGTGGGAAAAACTCAATTTAAGTATAACAGACAGTTAAAGTCAACCAGCCAAGAAAGCAAAACATAAATCTGAGGTTTATTGCTTAATATTAGTACGATTCAAATAAACATAGGTAGTTTCTTCTATGAAGTGGTTCTGATACTACCTGTAGTGGTAGGAATGCTCCCCCGCTGTCAACGAGGTACACAGCTAACAGCCTGTTCTGCATGGCTATTTCTTGAGCTCTTAATTGTTTCTTCACTCCAATTGGGTAAGTAGTGCCTCCTTTCACAGTTGCATCATTTGCTATGAAGACACACCAGACCCCACAGATTTTGCCAATTCCTGTAAGTGGTACCACAGATACTCATCAGGACCCTCTAAAATACCAGAGGTGAAACAAGGGGGCCAAATTATAGCTAGGGTGTTCTTTTGGTAATACTGTATCAAGAAGCTGCAAATTAAGTTGCAAATACCACACAGGCAAGAAATACATAGCTCTTCTCTGGAATAATAAACTGAAAGCTAATGACATTTTAAAAAAATCTAAGTGACAGAAGAAAGAACTTGAAATAAACTTACTTATTCCTGGTGACAATAAAAGAGAAAAAAATAGTCTGACTTCCAATGCTTGAGATAACAGGGAAGGCAATTAAAAATTACCTACATAAAACTGAAAAATGTAACAATCTGTGACAAAAGTTAGGATTTCATACTCTATTCTTCTAGTTACTTTTTAAACTGGAACTGCTTTTCAAAATGCAATGAAAAGACATGTCTATAATTTGAAAAATATTACAGAATAAATGTCACAGCTCCTGTGTCACACAGTAACTTTGTCCCCTTTCCTTTAACAGACAACACTGTATTTGACACATCGTTCTAAATTTTTTGAGACAAAAATCATAACTGGTAAGTAGAATAAATTACTAAATCTAGAAGAAATGAAAGAACTTTTTTTCTTTAAAGGTTTCTGCCAGATTATCCAGCAAAGATCGCAGAAGAATAATATAGCAGTGGCTGAACTCTTTCATGTTGGGAGCTCTACTGGATAGAACCAATGTTCACTTTTCCTAGGAAAGCACGTTCTTAAGATACTAAAATATACTAAAATATTCCTGATTACATGCATCCTTTTCCCTTTCCCAGTAAGAACAAACACCTTAACTTCAGCGAGCAAGGCTGGTTAGTATAGGAAGGTGTGCAGCACACAGACTACAATCACTTACTCATCACTGCACCCAAACAGCACCTCTCAAATTATATTAAGGATCGTGTTGGTTCAAAACCCTTCTTCCTTCAGGGCTGCATCTCCAACATGGGCTGCTCAAAACAATACCCTCAACCCTTACCCATCTTTAAATCTAATATGAATCGTACTTAAAGATGTGAGCAATGAAACAAACGAACTTCACCAATTTCCCATTACATCTAATATTACATTTGCTAGCAATTACCAGTAAGGCACCCCGCAGCCGGGACATCACCGTACGGCATATTGAGGCCTGCCAGCGGAGACAGCTCAAGAAAAGACTCATCATCAAGTAGCAACTTCAGGCGTTCACGAACAAACAGCTTCTTGTTTCTCTGAGTATGACGCAAGATGGCATCTTCTCCCCCTCCTTTACTGGCCATCTCTAGCAACTCTGAATATCTGATTTAAAAAACACAGTTTCAATTAATGAAAACCACCTTTACTTACAAGTTACCCTTCAGGGTATATAACATAGTACTTAAATGTATTGCACAGTTTTCATATCAATGGTATGAGAATGAATTCGCATTTTTGGATTATTGTTCCTTACAAAGTGTAATAAAAAGCAAAGGTTTGTTATTTAAAGCAAGCATTTTAGTTTCGTTATTCAAAAATCGTCTAATAAAGACAAAAAAAAGAGTGAAATAATATACATATTCTACCTGTAGTTTATGTTCATAGCTAGTAAACATTATTAAATCCATATCCTCCCCTGGGTGTTGCCCATATACACCCAACACACAGTATTTCACAATATATGATCATACTTAATCTCTGCCAACAACCCCGTGAGTGGAGTACTGAGAAGGGGCTTACCAACAGCGACCAAAGCTGACTTTGAGAGATATTGCCCTACAACAACCAAGAAACTTGCAGCTATTAATAAAGCTATCATAATTTGCTAGTCCTAATTCAGCATGGACGTTTACCTCCATGTTCCAACTACCCTAGGGAAGAATCCAGTCAAGGCCTTTCTCCTTCAGTTCCCCTCTACAAGTTTATCTGACAAAAATCAGTAACTGGTAAGTAGAATAAATTACTAAATTTAAAAGAAATGCACACTCTACAGCACGGAAGATATACTTTAAAAGTAGTGAACGCTGCATTGTCACTACAATCATCAAGGGAGGAAGAGATTACCAATGTTATTGTTGAGGCAGCATCAAGTGCAGACAAAGAATTGAATAAACTGTAAACAAAGGTGGTACCTTGAATAATTCTGGTCTTAAAAAAAACAGGTTCTTAATTTATTTAAAGTAAAATATTTTTCACCAAGATGCATCATCTTTAACTAAAAATACTGTTTGACATAACTATTTACACACCACTTTGTACGTGACTCCCTTATCTCATTGTGGCTTCCTGTAGACTGTAGAGATTGAAGAACCTCAGGAGAAAAAAGCTAAGGATTTATAATAATGTTGTAAATGCCACCACAGGAGGGCACAGTGTGTTTTCCATAGCTTTGCTTCCCGCTCATGTATCATTCCTCTGAACAAAGGCCTTTGAATTTTTGCCATCTAATCTTTAAGGACAAACACATAAAATACATTTTCCTGCTTTTATCAGTGAATCACGATTAATTGCAGTAACCGTCACCTACTCTTTCACGAGGGATCTGTAAATGCGTGAGTCACCATTTATGTCTTTGCATTCAAAATCAAACACGAAACAAATTTGATGAAGGCCTAGAAAAAATACTTCTTGGCAATATATGCAAAACAATGTCACATGGAACTATTTTAAATACAGTCTGCACCTAGGTTTAGGCATTTCAGTCAGCATTTAGGCACCTCTTTTGGGGGGTTGAAATTTTTAAGTACTGATCCTTGCAAAATTCACTCTGCAGAGAAGCTACCCGAGAAAACAGCAGCAAGGAAACTAGTTTAATGTTCAAAATGGTTAGGAAAAAAACACAATGGTTTTTTTTTTAGTGTCTGGACTTTTTAATTAGCATTCTTCCTATGTTAAAAGTTCCTAAAAGTGCCTCTAAATAACTCACATCATCTCACAAGCAGCAACATTTTTAAAACACCACAAAACCAGTTCATTACCTTTTAATAACAGCCTCATTGTTCCTTAAATTTTCTTCAAACACATGTTGATACACAGACAGGATACGTCCATCTAAAACAGGGTAAGTTTTTGCATACCGTCTATATTTTGCTTTATTACTTACTAAACGGCAGGGAAGCATGTCGCGTGTCCTTTTCAACCCCTGATTCTGCAGCATGTGTGCGGGTTGTTTACCATGACACAAGTCCTTATACTTTCTTTCGAACACGCGATTTACGGTTTGTAACCTCGGAAGCAGCGGAGATGTGGCGTTGGGGGGCAGCCTGCCCAGGGAGCACAAAGTGACAGTGTTCCACATGACCCTAAGAACTGAAGGGAGGAAAAAGCAGCATTTATTACCAAAAATTAAACTTCAGATTCCCTCGACTGACGAGGCAAAACAGACACCGCACCTCAGGCCGGGGCCGTGAGGGAACACCCCCGGTTCCCGCCCTGCAGCACGCACCCTGCCCAGGGAGCCGAGCCCCGTGAGGCGGCGGCAGCGCCCCGAGGCCCCGCGCGGCTCCGGGGACGAGCGGGGCAGGGGAAGCCGCCGGCAGCGGGCCCAGCCGAGGCCTGCGGGGCGCGGCGGAGGCGGGGCCCAGGCCGGGCGGCCCCTCAGCGCCCGTTCCCGGGGCAGGAAGCGCGGGGCCGCGGGCCCCTCGGCCTGCCCGGCCGCCGCCGCCGCCTCTCCCCTTCCCTCCTTCCCCGCGCCCGCCGCGGCCTCCCCCCTCGCCCCCGCCGACCCTTACTCGGGCAGCCGCCGCTGAGCCGTCCGGGCCGGGCCCGCCTCTCGGGGCGGCTCCGCAACCCACACGGCGGCCCGCCCCCGGGTGTCCTCTGCCCCGGGTGTCCTCTGCCCCGGGCGTCCTCTGCCCCGGGTGCCCGGGCCGGGCCGGGCCTGCCGGCGGGGCCTTCCAGTGCCCCGGGGCCGGGCCGCGGCGGGCCGCAGCTTCCCGCCCGCGGCCCCACACCTCGGGAGCGGGGTCGTAGTGCCGGGTGCCTCCTCCCCTGCTGGGCTGGGGTTCCACTGGGACCCGGGTGTCCCTCGGCGGTGCCCTGGGTCCCCTCTCGGACCAGTTCTCCTCCCCACCGGGGTCTCCTGCCGCCTCAGTCCCCGCCGGGTGCCCCGGCATGAGGGCCTGTGTCCTCAAGGAAGGCCTGGGTAACACTGCGGAAACTTCGCCCGGGAAGGGCAAACGTTACAAAAATAACACAGCGAAGCGAATTGCTGCTCTAGGAAATAAGTGCAATTACATACACAGCATATGTGTTTGATTTGCAAATTACATGTTGTTGGGCAATATAGAATGTTGCAGACCCGACTGTAGCCTCAAAAATAACGCGCTGGTGCTTCGCTCGCCATTAAATACAGGATGGCCACAAAATGTCTCCTTTTCAAGGTCCTCCTTTCATGCAGCATATTGCACATCCTACAGACAACACTGCTGGGCACTTGCAGGCAACGTTTTGAGTGACGCCATTCCTCTCAAGAATAGTTGTAAGCCGTTTGAAGCTGTAACTGCTCAGTCAGAATGCCTAAACACTTTCTAATTAAGTTTATCATTAAAATATTAAAATGAATTTCATTTTTTTCCTTCCATAGCTCATCCTGACCGTGGGCTGCTTCAGTCAGTTTGCTATTGTTAGTCATGGCATAACCTTCTATAAATTACTGCGAGTTGCCTTTCAACGACTTCATTAAAATGCATTCCTGCCAGAGAGCTCTTTATCCATACATATTAATAAGGCTTCGTAGCGATAATTAAGCAATGACTAATATGTTAGTGAATGTAAGTATCCAACATAGACAGGAGAAAATTTGTAGGTAAATAAGTTGTATATGTTGCTAAAAAATAATTAAGATTCACTGAGCTATACTAATTTAAAATAATCTTTTTTTTTTTTTTCCTTTTACACTTAAAGCAGATAGGACTGTCTTTGATACTGTGCTCCCTTGTATCAAGAAACTCAACGCAGGTGGAGCCGCTGCCCTGGGTAGCTTCGGCTTTCCTCCTGGGATGTCCCAGGGCCTCGCCTGCTGTCCCGAACCCTGTGGCAGGGAGATGAAGGTCTGTGCTGAACCCAGTGAGAGCCAGGGAGGAGCGGGCAGGGCTGCTCTCTCAGGGCAGACGTAGCACTCAAGGGCAACGCAGACACTCCAGGGGTAGAAAAGGGTCATGCTAAGTTTGGGGGGGGTCTCTGCACTTGTAAAGAATCCCTTTAAAAAAATGGGATCTCAGATCTGCTTTGCACGCTCCTAAAATGCTCATTAATTCTGAACCAGCCAGAATGAGGGGAGTGGGGGGCATTTGTTACTGCTAATGAAACTGTCGAACAAAAACCCCGATCTGGACGCGTGTTGTAGGCACTGATCCAGCCGCACAGAGGTTCCCAGTATAGCGCGTGTATGAAGTTAGCAGCCTGCTACACCATTCAGGCTGATTTGGGGCATTCATGGTGGAGGTTGTTCATTATTTCAGTTCACGTCTTCCCTCCTTCCATGGTGTAACCAGAACTCTCTGCTCCCAAGAGTTTGAGAAACTTGTAAAGAGCTGAAGATGAGGGACAGAAGACGCTTTGCAGCTTTATATAGATCTTTTGCATTTCCTGTGGGATTTTATGTGAATTTTTGTGCTCTCTGTGGTGCAGGTGATAATGGGGAAGGAAAGAGTGGTGACAGAAATTCATGTAAAGCAGGAGAACACATTTGAGAAGGTCTGAACTTCAAAGAGGTGTTGATGGTAGCGAAAATGCTGGGTGCTCAGCTTGCTGAAGAAGGAGTTGCTGATGCAAATGCTTGAATATGTATTTAAAGTGAGATTTGGGCTTCCCATTGTTTCTGTTTTTTTTTTTTAAGTTGACCCATATATCATTTCCCTGGATTCATAAGATTTTTTAGTACTCTACTCTGAATGTATCAGAGGGACTGCTGTTCAATTATAATTTTCATGCTTCTTATTTCATTTTCCATAATTAAGTGTTAGACTTCCTAAGATACATTATCTCTAAAATGCTAGTGATGTATAGCAATTTCATTTTATGTGGTCTTAATTTGCAGAATTTTTTTAAAATACCTTTTGCCGCTAATGCATTGGCGTATATTATTTTACAGGTTTTCCAGTAAAAAGAATCTGTGTACACAATCAGAATATGCTATATATATTACCGGTTGCTTTTACTTAGGCTTAAAAGGGGATTAAACATTCTCACGAAAGCTGAACACTGCTTGCTCAGAGTAAAGGAAAAAGAAACACTTAATCGTCATTGCTTTTCAGCCTCCACATGTATCTAAGTGAATATTTATCACGAAGAGAAGGCATCAGTCACCAGTTTTTTGTACTGGAAGGCAGCCTGGGATAAATAACAAATCCTGTAATTAGGAGCCAATAGATTCTAATTGACTTACGTTAGTCCTCAAGCTGAAATCTAGCCTTTCTCTCTTGTCATGGCATGGAGCATCCTTTGTTTAATGAACACTGAAGGGAAATTGAGTGAGGTAAGAAAAAATAGCTCTTCTGAATGGATGCAGCCTTGTGCGAGTGTTTGAAGTTGTTATTTTAAGTGCTTATTTTAGTGACGTTTGAGCTGAGCATGTAGAATATATAGAGTAGCATTTAGGAAAAATGTTAATGTGGTTGCTTACTTTAACATGAGCTGCAGCTCTGCCAGCAGAGATGAGACGTGCCATTTAAGGAACACTAAAGCTTTGAGTGAAGTTTTTGCTCAACTTTATTTAGAAACTTGCTGGAGTGCACCGGATGCTGGGGGAAACCAGAACACACTTTTTGGATTGTCAGACCAAAGGCAGGAAGGTTCCCACAGAGCCCTCCTCCTTATGTAGCTTCTGTTTCTTATTTAGATTTTGTTTTTTAATACCCAAGAGCTTTTAGTGGTGTTCTGACAATTGTGGTCTGGAAATTTGTCTAAATTAAAGCAGGTTTTGTTTGTTTACTTAAAAGTGCTAACAGACTCAGACAGTCCCACAGCATTTTTCAGGGCTTACATCATTCTAAAATAGATTTAATTGATTCAAAACAAATTTGACAAAAATTTGCCCACTTGATGCATTTCCATCTATACAAAAGGAACAGCTGAGCCTTGGCAGGTGTGATGAGCATAGTATCTGGAATTGGTATGACATGTTAAAAAGCTTATTTTAGTTGCTGGAAGATACAAGAGAACACAAGGAGTTAAATGAACTAGTCTGAAGATGTGAGACTAAATGCGGGAGAAGTTGGGAGCCAGATCCTCAGCTAACGTAAGTAAATGTAAGTTCCACTGAGGGTATATCAGATGAAGGGCTGCTCCCATACCATTTAGCTTCTTGGTTTGGATGATTCGAGATTTTATGAATCCTCACGTGAAGAGAGATGTGGAGAGCCAGGTATGCCTTCACAAACTGTGGAGAGTTGAGGATGATCAGTTGAGTCATGGAAGTTTTCTTCACATTTGTTCATTACAGCTATATAAGACAGTAGCTGTATTACAACACCTATAAAAAATGCATATTAGCATCAAACCCTTATCCACATTTATTTATCACATAAAAAACACTGTGATCCTGTGTTTAATTAACTCTGGTTTAGCCTTCCCAGACTTTCAGTCAGTCCCCAGGAAAAGCATGTGAAAACGTAAAGGCAGAAGCATATCGAAGCTACTTTGCAGTCCAGGACCACTTGCTGTGCTACTCCTATCCCTTCACTGCTGTTTTTTTGAGGACAGATGCATTAGTTCAAGTGCCGTGATATACCAGCCAGCACAGCCGTACAGAAAGGAGAGGTGGGTAAGCAGCGGGTCTAGGTGCTCCGGGAGGTTAACTCCTGGGGTGCTCCCACAGCCCAGTAGGACTAACCTCCTCTGTAGTCCCAGGAGAGAGGGGAGTAGAAAGGAAGGTAGCCAGTGACTGCAGCGGGAGCATCGGGAGATTGTTCTTGTGGAGTTAAAATTAGCTTTTGAAGGTCGCCACCTCTGTTTCTCATTCAGAGAAATGTCATCTGCTGTTGGTGGAATGTCCTGTGGAAAAGTGAGAGACTGAAGGAGGAAGGTATGTGGTTTGGGCTCTGAATTTTAGCAGCTGAGAGTTTTTAGGACTTCATAATTTATCTTTCAAGCGAAAAGACTATTATGTAGGCCTACACGTGTGTTGGGAATACTTTAAAAAAGAAATTTCCAAACGAGTGAAGTCCTATGCAACTCCATTCATACATGGAAGCTCTTCTTCCTCGGAGTCTGCCCTCTTCTGAAAATGTTGGGAGACCAAACTCCTGGGGGAGATTAAAGAGGATGAGGAAGAGAGATGAGAGTGACAGTACAGTCCATGGCAGTTGGATTTGGCATTTGTCTCTTGCCACAAAGAACTTACAAAACCATGAATAATTACAAAATAATAACAATTGTGGAAATTTGCTCATTTGGAGCAAATTGCTCATTTGGAGAGGACAAGGAGTGTGTACACTTGCTTACATTACTGAAAAATGTTTCTGATTTGTCTTATGCCTGTAAAATGCACAGAACTAAAGGAGCAGAATTATATTCTAGTTAAGGCATAATCTAATAGTGTGTACAATTCCCTGTTGCAGGACCAGAGTCTGTCCTGAATTGCACTGACACGAGCTGAAGAGAACAGAATTCGATTCTGAGAATCCAGGTAACTGGTGGTGATACCCAAATCAGAAGAAAAACAAATTTGACTTTCATGGCAAATCACTTGTTGATTTTACCTGTACTGTTATCTGAAATCACTGAATGGCCTCTGAAAAACTGTTTTACAGTTTCAATATGCAACAACTATATGAAGATCTGTTGCTTCCTCCATTTTAAAGGCCTGATCAAGAGTCTTCTGAAGTCGTCTGAAAGCTTTTTATTGGTTAGAGGAGATGGAGATTCAATTGCCAATAGTTAGGTTGCTTGCTGGTGTTTTATTCTAGGAAAGTGCCGATTGATTTATTCTCTCTGCAGATGTTTGGCGATGAGTGGTGACACCAAAGCCTCAGTCTGTGTTCGACTGTTTAGAGTCCCTTGAACATGGTTTTGTAAGGCCATTTCTAGCTAGTAATTGGTAACTGGATGTGGTTAGGGTAGTTAGATAAACATACAGAGGAAGGGGATGAATCACTAAGTAAATATAATATTGATGCTGTAGGAACTGCTGTTACATACAGCACATTTGTGGCAGATGTGACGTATTTGTTTTCTGTTGTCAGGAAAATGTTACTTGAAAGAAGAATTGAGTCTAAATGTGTAGTTCCAAATCTGCATATCCACACCTTCTCGATGCATATGTTGGCTCCGGTTAGACTCTTAACAACTTGTCGGCTTTTAACATAACCCCACTTCTTTTTACATATCCCCTTAGAATTTGATCCATTAATCTGAGGTCATATCAGAGAAGTTTCCATTGCTTTAAATGTCAGCGTAGCCCCTAAAGTAGATGGTCTGCATTAATGTAGAAGACATTTATGCCAGTGAAACAGCATTATAGTTATTAGTGGAGCACGTTGGCAGTTTCTGTCAGCAATTTTTGTACCCATGTAACATAGAAAGGGCTAAAAATACCATCTACTGTGACTTGCACATAAAGAGGAGAGAGTGATATAGTCCCAAAATCACGAAGAAAAGCCCTTCAAATTGTTTTCTGTCCTCTCTTTTGCACTTTTTCGGGATCTGGTAGGTACGCTAAATCTGCTTAAGAGCCTTACGTTCCTTGTGGGCGCTCGGGCTGGGGCCACCCCGTTAGCCAGCAGCCCCAGGGCAGCCTGGTCCATCCTTCAGCGGGTGGAGCCATCAGCTGTGACGGGAGGAAAGAGGAACTGAGGCAAAATGTCAATGACAATGTTTGTGTGCATCCAAGCAAAGGGTTTATTCATTCCTGTTTACAGTGTTGAGGATTTAACCATTAAAAAGGCCTAATTAGAAGACAAATTAGGTGTTCGATCGCCCTGTTGCAAATGAGATAAAAAGCATGCAGATATATATATATATATATATAGGATGTGTATATATATGCATACGTGCTGAAACGAGTTCTCCAATCCCCTAGTCTTTATTTTATTTGTAATGAAAAGTCTTTGTTCAGAAGGAAGAAAGCTCAAAATCTATTTCGGAAGTGTGGTTAGTACATTCCCTTCGTGTGTGCATGCATATACATGCACCTAATTCACAATTTCCAGCCCCCAGTTCCCAAATGCTTGGCCCCACTCTGCCACAGACATTAGCTGTAAAAGCCATAATGTAATCCTCAAAAATTTGGAAAAGTTAATGTTTCTTTTCATAGCTTTAAAAATAACTCTGTTCACTCTCAAAAAGCTAAAATTTAGCTCCTCAGCAAAGCTAGATTGTTTTGAAATCATGGAAGACATTTTTTGAAGACAAAAACCTCTGAGTCTGAGCTTTGAACTCCGTGAAATTTACCATGATTTGTAGAATATCTCTACCTTGAGTTTTGGTGCAAAGTTTCAGCAAGGAACTGAATATTAAGCCACAATACGTAGAAAATCACATAAGCTATTGCCAGACAAGATATTGCAGTGATACCATAAAATCCTTCTCCAGTTACTGCATTCCTGATCCACTTGGCATGAAATGTTAAATTGACTTCTACTTACTATTATCATAAAAACCACAGGGGTTTCTTCTTGCTGCTACTTGTTTTGTCAAAGATCCAGTAATTGGTAACATGTGAATTAACATTTTGCAGTAACAGAAGAACAGAGTGCACCAACAACGATGAGAAGTTGTGTTCTGAAAAGTCACTTTAGCATTTAAATCTATAGCAAGCATCAGGACTAGAAAACCACAATCTTTAAGAAACAATGGACTTACACATCAAATAGCTTACATTTCTCCTGCTGGTAACCACCTATGTGAATATTTACAATTAAAATGGAAACGTAATAAAAAATTAATAGTCATTGCAGATCCTTTTATGTGATGCTTATATTTTTGTAAATCTTTGCAGCAAATTCTGTTGTTTCTTCATACTGGAAATGTTTTATACTTGGCTTGAATGTTTTGCAACATTATATCATGGTACACTGCTTTGTTAGAATTTTAGTTATCAGTAACATGTTTAGCTTAGTTTGGTGCACTACAAATTATGTGTGTGCTCCACGATATTGATTGTGAAACATAGTGAACAACTAACCACACCAGAAAAAGAATGAAAAAGAAAAATCAGAGTCAAAGCACCCTGTGAAGTTTTAAGGTACATTTTAAAAGATTGGTGAATTCTCCAGCCTCCTGTGGGTTACCTCTACTATACAGTGAATTACTTGGATCATCTTCTCCCTCATATCCTTGACTTAATTGAGCTGTAGTGTGAGAAACAAATGTTTTTTGTTTCAACAACTGCAGGGGCCGACGCTGCAGGGGAGCTCTTCAGCCGGCCTGGAAAGTGAGGGCTGTAAGATTCGCAGAGATTGTTCAATACAGCCGTTAAAACACAGCGATGGATAAAGCCTTCTTGAAACCTCTAAGTCATTGGATAGATCTTTTGATTCGAAATCTTTTTGAAGTAGGGTCACCTATGGTTCCTTTGCAGCTCTCAGCCTCGCTATTGCATAAAAGAGGCTTTCAAATTTTACCCATTTTGTCTGACAAGATCCTTTTTTCAGCGTTCATCCTTCATGACCACAATTTAATCATTTAAGATGACAAAAACCACCTAACAGTGGGTTCTCAATTCTGATGGAGTCTTTTTTAGCAGGTATTGTTAGCAATAAAGTAAAAAAGGAACACAGGCTTTCAAATTGGAAACAACCTGGAACTTTTAAGAGCTATTCTGGATAACTGAATGAGCAATGCTAAAGAAATAGAAGGAAATCTTAATTTTGTCCCTGCGAGATACTTTAATCTAATATTCATAGCAACACTGTAAAATCAGGACTGTCAGAGAAAGAACTCTGTAACTGGGAGTGGAAACTCACTGGTTGCAGACCTGGCCCTACTTCGTGACAGTAAGCACATCACTTAATTACGTTGTCTTGGTTTCCTCTGCTTTTGATGTGGGATCAGAAGTACTCATGAGTAAGGCTGAATGTACCCATGATATGGAAGAGATGGAGCAACAGGTTTTCTGCTGGCAGGTGGCACTGAGCGCTTCCTGCGGCAGATGGAGCTGGGGGACTGAGTGTGTAGTCCTCTTTGGCCCTCCAGTAAATCCAGTCCACACTGGTGACCCGAGAATTGCTGTAAACAGGGAACTTTGAAATGTTCATAGGGAGGGTATTATAGAAAGCCAAAAAAACATGACTGGAATATGCAGTTAGCAGAGTGAATTTTTCCACAAAAACCTCAAAGAGATTTCCAGTTGTAATGTTTTTAGCTTTGAAAATATAATCCAACTTTTTCATTTTTAGGTCTCTGACCATTATTCTCTGGTCTCAGCAGAACAACAGCAGTGTATTTAACAGCTTCATTAATGCCAGAGTAATAATTATCTACTGCGGAAGTGGCTATTACATCAGGAATTTTTATACCAGAACTGCAGCAGCATTCTGATTCTTCAGAACTCGGGAGCAATGTTTGTAAAGGTACAAAATCAGTGAAAAAGATTATGTAATCTGAATCTAAAACAATGCCGATATATTAAAAAAGAGAAAATGGGAGCCTGCGAGCTGGCTGCAGTGCAGAACAGGTAGCTTATACAGAGTGGGGTTAGTTACAGCTGGTGAGAATAACAATTTCACCCTCCAACCCTTCACAGAAAAGACTAAGGCAAAAGTGCAAGCTGTTGGCTGGGCTGAGTAATTAATCCACAGGGAATGGCTTACCCAATGAGTCCGCTTTGTTTGTACATAGATTTGCATTATAACAGTATCTGAAATGATGTATTTTCATTTCTTGCTACAACATGGTCGTAAGTTATCTGCAGTGAATTTTTTCAGTGCAATATTCAGAACTGCGTGTTTCACATTTATAATTGGCCAAATAATCCAGATGCTAGTTTCTGTTTTCTTTGTGATTATTTATCAGTTGTGTTTATTACATTTATACATATAATTATACATATACGTATAAATGTAATATCTAAATATTCTCAGAGTTATCATACTAGATTTCAAAACATGCACGAAACAGTAACAAAACTAAGTAAAAAAAATTTACATAATTTTGCAGTATTTGCTGATTTATACATGACAAAGATTACAAGCTATGTGTGAATCACACAGGTGGGAAAAACAGATCATCTGTCGCATTTCCTTCCTCTGGATCTTGAAAATAGAAACTGGAGCTGGCTCAGGGCGCACCGCAAGAAAATGCGTTTCTCTTTTAGAGAAACTTACTTGGGGAAGCAGAGATGCGAATACTTACAAACTCTTTTCATCTTAATTACAAGCATCTGAGACCTTACAATTTTTTCAAGCATTGGGATGGTACAGTGATGTTATTTTATAGCAAGGCCTGTACAATTATAGTTAGAGTTCACATGCACATTTCCACATAGTCCCTAGGTACCTGGTTAATCAGTCGGATCCCTTAGTGACTCTCTTCTAAGGTTCGGGTTAGTTTCTGAAGTGTAACACTTCCAGAGCCTTCCCACCATTCTGCCTATGTTAGATCTCATTTTTAAAATGACACTTTAATTTGATATTTAATTATTGTCCAGCCTGGAAAGAAGAAGGGAGCCAGGGCAGAGTGTCTGGGGCGGCTGCCGAGGGCTGTGGCTGGACCAGCCACAGGGCCTTGCACCCCGGCACTTGCCTATCTCCATCCTCAGATCACCTGTCAGGTTGCAGCCAAGCTGTCTTTGTGCTCCCAAGATCTTGGCTTAAACATTATTTATACCTTTTCCTGTAACTTGGCCAATCTGCATAGAACTCGTCTAGGGAAGTTGGGGTGTGCTTTATAAACCGCCTGTAAAGCTACAGCATGTGGCAGCAGTGTGAAGTTTTCCTCTGCACCCGCTCCCCGTCGCATACCGAGAAAAGACCAGTGAACGTGGGTAGAGCAGAGGCGAGGGGCTTTCATGCCCTGGCCCATTACATCACTTCGGCACTGCCCGCTGGTTATTTGCTCTCTATATCACTTCCCCCCAGGGGGCTCAAAGAAATCAGCAAATCTCCCCCAGCAGAGTTACGAATCCCTAGCCCAATTCATTCAGGCGCAGCAGGACAGCCGGGGATTAATCAGAGGGGGAATGCTGTGAATTCCTGCGCGCTCTTTCTTTCCCCGGCGCAGCTGGTGGCGGGGACACTGCCAGATGAAAGCGGGGCTGTCAGCATCCATCAGCCTGGCTCCGGCGGCTGCATTCCAGGGGATGGACTGGCCTCAGCTGGTAGCTCCGGTGCCGCTTCCCTCTGCCAGGTTAGAGGCGGGAGGAATCCAAATTCAAATACACCTTGCTCTTTCAGCTTCCGATCGGTTTTTAGGAGTTACCAAATTCTCTAAGACAAAATTAGAATGGAGATATTTTTGAGTGTTAGGCCACAGCATGACAGAAACTGGGGATGGGAGAATTTATTGACAGCCCATCTTCTTGCCACTTCGGAGTTGTTCTCCTTCTGATCTTAAATTTCCTAAACAAGGTTTCCGTGATGTAAGAGGGAAGCTATTCTTAAGGAGCTTTTTATGGGGAATTCTGTTTTCTCTAGGATGTCATTGTTCAGTTATGACTTATTGTTGTAGTTCTCCACAGTGGTAAAATACCCACTGGTAGAGCTGAATTTTTCTTTTTTTTTCTACACAGAATCCCACTGTATGTATTAATCATCTTCTCTTCTCCAGCCCCCATGGCGTTGCCCCCGTATATTACCATTACGTAGCTGTGCTGCAATCACATATAGGAGTCACTGGGTGGGAGCCTCTGTTTTTTATTGTAGCATATTTATCCGAAGAGTGCTCCACTGCATTGCAAACAGTAAACAAGTATCAGAAATACTGTGATAAATGAATGTTAGAACAGCACAGCAAAAAGCAGTGGCCTAGCAGCCTCACTGCTAGGTCTTACCATAAAATTGGGCACTCATTAGGTCTGCAGTATTATTGAAAACTTGTCCCTCCAGGTTTCCTTCCACGAGGACAGTGATCCCCAGTAATCCCCTGCTGTGCTGACTGCCAGTGATCTGCCACATCACAGTCAGCAGCCTGCAGCTGGCCAGCAGAACCATTTTCTATACAATAACGATGGTCTGTGAAAAATGTTAAGGAAGGGGAAAGAATTGGAAACCATTGCTTTTAAGACAATTTAAGTTCAAGGGCCAGCCTGTGCCAACACTAACCAGAAATGTAGCGAAAACTAATATGCAATATTTTATGAATATGAGAATCAATTTATTTGTAATATAATTTATAATATTCTTAATTAAATTTGTGAGTACATATGATTTTAAGCAGTAGTATACTCATGTTAAAAGCCTTTATTTAGAAATTTGGGATTTGGGGATTTGTTTACATTTTAACATCTGTAATTCCAAAAATCATAATTCTCTTTTATTGCTATTTGCCATTCTGCAACTATTTTTTCTTTCTTTCTTTGATTTGAAAGGCCATTGCAAGTCCACTTCAGCACTTATCTTTGCAGAATAGAGCATTTACCACTTGGCCATGCAAGCAGTTGTGCCAGGGTGGCACAAGGTTGGGGATAAGCAGTCGGAGAAGGGGTTGTACCTTAAGCCAGTGCTGCTGATTCATGAAACACAGCCCGGGGGGAGGGAGGTGGAAAAATGAGCATGGGGATGAAGATGAATGGGGTAAGAAATTCTTAAATCAGCATTGCCACTGGAAAAATCGTATTTTTATGCATTTCTACTGTATCCTCAGTGTCCTCAGGCTCCTGAACTTTGGATGTGAAGAGCTGAACAGGCCTATTTGCTATTCAGTACCTTTTTGTGCCTTTCTGCAATTCTCTGAATATATTTATGTTGTACATGCATATATAAAAATATGTTATTTTAGTTATTGTTTTCCTTTCCGACCTAAAGTTTGTATTCCTACTAGTAAAGACTTGCTGGAGACTAAGTAGGCATTGTTTAAACACTTCCCGTCTAGCTCTGCTGGGATACTTCAATCTGTCTTGCTGAAGAGAAAAAAAGATTAATCATTCTTGGGGTTTTTTTTTAGAATACTTGATTCTGACAGTGAAAAGCAATTTGTGTGGCTTAACTGTGATGCAGACGCTTTCCTCCTGTTGTTTGAGTCATACTACCTTATTTTATCCAAGTTCTTAGAAATAACTCTCTGAAAGGTCAATCTTAGTTTAGTAATTGGGATTTTGGGGGTTTGGTAGGAACAATCTAGTTCCAAATAATTAACCTGGACAGCATGTCATTCAAGGAAGAAAAAAATAACTCCCCCATTTCTCTGCTTTCCTCTTAGATCTCTGCACGGGTTACCAAGCCCTAGGATCTCGGTGTGCAGTCATACAGCGCCTCTGCTCACCTGTTTACGCCTCCCGAGAGGCGAGGAACGAGCAGAACGTGTCTGAATTCCTTCTGCGCAGGATAGCTGAGCTGGGGGTAATAATTTACTGCAGATACAGACCGACAATAAATTAGTACGCCCCCAAGAGTCTGGAAGAAACAGAGGAGGAGCAGTGACTCATTTCTGAGTCATAGAGCCTCCCCGGATTTATCCTGGGATGATGTACTGTATGCACCACTCCTTGATTTGGTCTGTCTCGAAAGGACAACCGAGCCCTCAACAGCCCTGAATATAATTGTGGAAAAATAAATGCTAGCAGCAATCATTCCTTGGCAGCAGCAAACTTTATTACGTTTTGTAAGATCTTCCCTGTATCAGGTCAGTATTTTGATACGAAATGGTGAGAAAAATGCAGGGCAGGTTGGTTTGGCTGATCAGTCAGTCTGCAATCAGAAGTTGTCAGATCATCCCTCTGCAACCCTTGGCACGAGTTATGGGAGCTGCTTTAGGGGTGTATTAGGGATCAGTCAGAGATCCCTACATTGTTAAAGTGGTGGGCAGCCACGCAGCAGCAGAAACAAGGCTTATTGTGCTTTTTCTTTCTTCTCGGTTTCTTCTAAAGGTTCTTTCTGCTGAGAGCATTTTCACTGTTTAGCATTGTTTGATGCCTGAGGCTGCATCGATCTCCCACCCAGCCGCGATCCCCATGGCTGCCCGCCGTGGGTGTGCTCGGGGACCTGCCCTTCGATTCCTAACGGCAGGGGAGGATGGAGGTTTCAGATCTCTGGCACAAACAAAGCGTCCTGTAATCAAAACCATCTGGGTTTATACGGGTCCTTTTGAATTGGGTGGAAACCACCACTTCAGAATACCAATTGTACCAGCAGCTTTCTCAGTCAAGTAAAACTCATGTGAGGGATTTGTACCAGTCCTGCGCTCATTCGTGGGGTGCATGAGACGACAGGAGCAGAGGTATCTGGAAAGCCCTGCAGTATTCTGTGGTTGGGGCTCCAGTGTGATTACAGCAACCTCAGACCCTTGTACAGCACAGCATATAGGAATTGTAAAGCTTCTTTAAAGTCATGGTCCCTGTTCTTTGCCAAAGCACAGGAATAGAGTCGCTGAAAATCTGGAGTTTAGACTTTGACAAAATCTCTTTTGAGGCGGGAGCAGTTCTAATTCCTCCAAACCTTGTCAGGATTGCTTACACCATGTTTCCATCCTAGAGCTGTGGCTGCGTTGGTCTTACCAGGCATCAAAATCAAGATTTGAACCGGTTTATAAAGTTTTTTGGTTGAAGGCACTTTAATCTCTTTGCAGCGCTGACTACTAGCTGGCGGAATAGCTGTGCTAGTTGCACTGTGGACTGTTGTTAATTTTCACAGATTTTTCTTTTTACAGATCGCAAGTATACAAAGACTGTGTGTGCGATTTGATGAGCAATCTAAAAGGAGGAGGTTGTATTCCCTCTTTCTTCTACTTTTCCTTTAGTCCAAGCCTTATGGTTCTGCTTCCACTCTATTATTCAAAGCATAGCACTCATTAGACCTTTTGGTGAGCTGATTTAACTCCCTGTCTTGCAAGATAAAAAGTGTGCTTTCTGCTTGGTTAGCAGTTGGAGAGGCCCAACAACCATCGGAGCCAGCACATGATAAGCTTCAGGAATGCATGGCTGTGAGGAGGAGGAATGGTTCCTCCCCCTTTAAGGATCAGAGAACTATCAGATCAGCTCGCTCCATCTCCTGTAACTTCACCCTGAACCTCCCACCATGTTCCAAATTTGAACAGTCAACAGGTTAGGAAAAAGTGAACAGGCTTTCAAACTCAGATACTGGTGCAGGATGAGGGGACCAGCATGATAAAAACAACCACAGAAACTCAACTGACAGTGCAAATGGGACAGGAGAGTTCTTACTTCTCCTTGTCTGTCTAACAGACCTCTTTTGGCTTATTACATCTATTTCCTTGTGAAAGTTTCATGAATAATGTATCTTAAGTACATTAAATGTCAGATGTTTTGGCAGGGGTCCATTTTAATGACAGTTCCGTTTTAAAGATGATAAATGTCCACTGTAAAAAATTAATTTTCCTTCTTCCTGAGAAGGAAAATTAATACCTTAACTGAGATAGGTATTGATAACAGTCTCAGAAGATGAAGCTTTCAGTCACTAAATGGTCATAAACATTAAAAATGTATGTAAAGAAAGAAATTTCCCTTATTCCTATTTCTTTTGCACACATCAAAGATGGTATACAATGAGAGGTTTAGGTTAAAGATTAGTGCTAAATTTGGTTTGAGAAGGTCTAATGAACTAACTGTAATAGACACCATGCTGAACCATACAGCATCACCAGTAATGAATATACTTGGACAGAAATGCAAAATTAATTAGAAACATCATTGCACAAGAAGGAGTGTTTATTTCTGTGACATCTCTATCTTTCTGTCAGATGGAGTCCTGTTTCGTGAGCAATCCTTGCTTCCTGCTGCATGAGCAGCAGTCCTCATTGCAGATGCATAGGTGGTTCTAATCATCCTAACACTATTAGGCAGTAATAAGCTCTCGGAAACAATACAAGGATGTAACTTGACATTACATATATATATATTCAAATAATTTTATTAAGCACAGTTTAGGAAGCTTGGCTGCTTTTTTTTTTTTAAATAACTGAATCCAAAATAAGCTGCTACACCTATAAAAGTAGCAGTTACAGACAGAACTCCAGATCAGAATGTTATTCACAACACTAGACTTGTGATCAGTATCTGTGAGAGAGTGTTGCTACAAATAGTCATGTACATGGCGTTTGCTTCCTGCTAGCTCAGAACTGTTCATGCCCCAGTCATTCTGCAAAGTTTCTACTGGATTTTGTCTTCAAGTACACACAGAAGAAGCAAAGCCACTGGATTCAATGGAGAACAAAAAAATCCCCCATGTTCTTAGATTGCATAACAGCGTCATGTACTCACTGAAAGGAAATGACCGCTAACTCTGCCTTTGCCTTATGAGGTTATATTTTCATGCCAAGAAGACTTGCATTTATGCAACTATAAATTAGCAGATTAGAAACAGGAGGAAAGCTTTGCCTGCGTACATGTTCCACAGTATGTGGGGGGGTTATTGTAAATCAACAAACTGGTCCTCCAGACATCAGTCTCTTTTTGAACTCGACTGTGAAGTTTGTATCTGGATCTGATGCTGCCACCTGGTGTCTAGGTGATGCTTTAGGCTGGCCCAAACCAGCAGGTGAGGGCCATCCCTGTTGCCATCCTATATCATACAAGGGCCTGGGGTCAGAGGACCAGGGATAAAACGGGCTTGTAAGCCTAGCTGCACCTAAGGATCAGTTGGGTTATCTCCAACTCCACAAAAAGCTGATTCCATCTACCGTGCTGTCTGCAGCAGCCAGTGAGGAGGAACCTGGGTTGCGAAAGTCCTTCGGCACTAGCTCTGGTAGGGGGGAACTGGGATTCTTCTGTCCGGTGCAATCTGTCTGGTGCAATCTGGCAAATTTCATCTTCATCTTTCCCAGCAGCAGCAGGCGGGAGAGTGGCCCTGGAGGCAGGACAATCCCCACAGAGGGGTCCAGGGCTTTAGGATGGGTAACTGCCAGAGTCAAAAGACATCTTTTAGGAAGCAGAACCAGAGGACTTCACAGTAGCTTTCTATTTACAAAATCAGCTGCACAAAGTGATCAGGACAAGAGAGACCCGGCCTCTGAAGGGTGGGAGAGTTTGGCCGAGCTGGTGTGTAGGGTGGCTCTGATGCCATTGCGCTCAGCTGCATCTCAGGGCAGCTGTGTTGGAGGGGCATTGCCTTTGATAACAGCGATTGATTATGCAGCCCTCCTGCTTTTTCTTCTGTTATAATGCAGTATCAGTAAAACTGTTTGTGTAGCCATGCTCTGAATTAGGCTAGAAGCACTAAAATAACTAACACCCACCACCCCCCTGTTTATTTTTAACATGGATGAATTCCTCATCCAGTTCACCCCGCAAAAACACTTGTACAAGAGTTTGCACAGCCTCTTCACAAACCAGATGGGAAATCAATCCAGCTGGAAAAACAAATATCTACGTTCCCGTTCCAACAAAAAAATTACCTCCCAGCCAGATCAGTTCCTCAGTCTGTGCCGTGCTGTGCAGAGAGAGGACAAAGCACCCACGTGAGTTACACTTTAAGCAACCCAGCCTTTGAATGTGAGACACTCTAAGGCTACACCTGGAAACAATTTCCTCTCCACCCCTTTTTAGTTCTTTCTTTCTTTCTTTCTCTGCAGCATGCCTTTTAGCTTGGTTTCACTATACAGCATGGCTTTACCAGCATGGAGCAGGGCTAATTCATATGCCCAGGGCTGGGGAGAGAAGAGGCTGCCTGAGCTGGTGCTGCTGCCAACAGAAATGTCTGGAACTGGGGCAAAGTAATCAGGTAAAATGCTTTCTGTCTGCCTATGCCAAGCAGTGTCTTTTGCTATCCTCCAAAATTTATGTCTTTGCAAAATGCATAAGCATTTCAGCGGTGGTCTCTTTAGCACTTATTTCCAGCACTTAATGTGAAGTTGCTGTTTCCATGCTCCTAAATGTCCTTCAATATGACTAATTCACACTGGGTGAGCTCCTGACTTGTCTAAGCTCCTGACTTGCCTAACCAGAGGCACGTAGCCCCATAATACGAGAAACAAACTCAGACAGAGAAGTGACGGGAAGTGGTGACGGGGACGGCTGCGCTGCTGCGTATTTGCATACCTGCAATTGAAGTTCACGTCTCCTTATTTCTCTTTTTCCCTTCTTTTTTCCTCCTTCCTCCTTTTCCGCAGTGGTTAACATAAGAATTTGAGGTTTAAAAGGTGCCTGTCTCTGAACTTTCCAAAAGTAACAAAAATGTAGAAGTTTGGAGAGTTAATGTTAAACCTAAATTCAGCTGGTATATTACAGTTCAGTGTTTCCTTTACTATTTATTGATAATTTACACATTTAGTGTATCTTCTCATCTTAGAATTCTGAACTGCTTACTGATCTATACTAGCAAACACCCCGTCACATAGACGGGTGTTTTCCCAGTTAGGATGAGTAATTGAGGAGCTGAATTAATCAACATTGTGTGGTCTGTGGCAGCCAGGAGATAAAATTCCCCAGTCCCCGTTACTTCTTTTACTTTCTGCAAAAAGCCTTCCTTTTATATTTTTAGAGCTTAGAAGATGGCATGTACATAGCAAGTTACATCTAAATAGTATGCTCTCCAAAAAGTTTGCTATTTTCTTAATGTTCATGAATATTTCAGGAACTCGTGCTAAGAGGTTTTGGTGCATTCCAGGACAATGATTTCAGGTTTCTGTTTTGCCTTAAGAGGAAACATGGCTTACTGTGACACATTCTACATGGTTTGCATTATTCTTTTAGACAGGGTTTATTACTGTTACAGAATCAGGTGTCCTGAAAATATACTACCTTTTTTTTTTTTTTGTAAGAAGGAGTGTATGTTCTTACAACCTTCTCCCTGTTTTTCCATTCTTGTCATCAGTCCTTGACATGAGATGGGCATCATTTTTGGCTGTTGTGAGAGTAGAGTTGTCTCTAGAAATTCATGCATTCTCTTAAGTCATGAGCGACACCAGAGTTAAGGAATAGAGTTTACTTTTCCCACCCTTTCATGTCATTGTTTTCCATTGCTTGAACTGGTAAATACACTTGGATAAAGTTTTGCAGTGGCCGCAGTGCACAAGATAACCAAATTAGTCTTTTCCAGCTGAAATGTCTGTGATTCTATTGTAGAATAACTACAGTGATTTGCATGAGCATATGTTATAGCATTTGGGAAACATTAGCTTAATCGCAGTACAAGTTACATTTAAATATTTAAGTGCATAATTTCATTAGTAATTTGCTTCCTTTGCTTATATGGATGCATATAAAATATAATAATAAAATAAAATTATTTTAAAATAATCTGTTTAACAAATACATTTGGTCCCTACAAGGTATACGTTCTCAGAAAACTGAATAAGCACTTAAATAACATAAAATCTATGTTGGAGTTCAAGATCTGTGCTTATAGCGATTACTTTTACTTTAAAGAAAAGCCTGATAGCAAACTAAGGAATTTTATTCTAATTTAAAAACCCAGAACGTGAGAAAAGCCAATACTAAAAAGTATCTGGGTCATTCCTTCTTGTAGTTAGAGCAGAGGACTCAAAGAATGCTGTGAGACAAGCTCTAGCTAATCTCTCTATCGTAATGTAACATTAACTTGTCTTACAGCTGGTTTAGGTGGGTTTGCACAAAAATACAGAGCTGCTAATTGGGGCAGCTGAGATGCAGTCATTTTGCCAACTTTGCATTTGGGAGCAGAAAGGCAGAGAGCTGACTAATAACCCAAACTGATGTATATGAATGTGAATCATTGCATTAAGATTAGAGACAACAGATTATTTTTCCCTTAAATTAGCTATCTCTTTCATTAACTATTTTAGACTCCGAGTAAAATGAGGATGGCAAGATCCAGTAATGCAAAGTCCTTTGACCACATTAAATGTTTTTGTTATTTAGGTCAGTTAAATAATGCTAGAACAGTCAGTGACACAGAGACAGCAAATTACTGCTCCAGCTACAAGGCACTTCTCTGCCCAGGGACATAGAGCTGTAACTCCTAATTACAGGTGGATTAATCTGTGACAACTGAGGCAACTATTACTGCCAGCTGCCCTCTTCTGCCATGGATCACCTCCTCGCAGGTTCAGGACCTGTCTGTGCTTCTTGGCCAGCTCCATTTGCAGCCCAATATAGTGATGTAATTTGAAATCAGTGACAGTTAACATAAATACGCTGGGTTGTGAACTGGGACAGCTGAGGAGCAGAAGGTTCCTTGACTAGGTTGTGTGTCTACAGGGATGGAAACCTCCAAGGAACACAGGTCACAGCAATAATTGCTTTAGCCACCCCACCTCTAATCATCTACTCTTGGAATAAAAGCTTGCACTTGGGCTCAGATGGAAAATAAGATTAACAAAAAAACCATTTTTTTTTCTAATTTTTTCCCTGTATAATACACACACTTTTACTTAAGAGGACAATAAAACCTATCTTGCTAACTCTAATTCAGTCCCTAGTCTGTGGGGCAGCTTGCCTTGATTACATTGTACTAAATTACTCATCTTGGATATATGCTTCTCCTTATTTTCTCTGCCAAGAGCAAAAATATGACATTATTTGGCAAGAGGAATGTGTATCTAAAATGTCAAATTACAGCTCATAACTATTACGGGATAGTTTTGGCGATAGCCCTTTGTGATTGTTCCAAAACAGATGTCTCTTTCTAGGAGATCCTTAAAACTAATACATGCTTTATGTTTGGTTTTAGATGGTATTTTGAGAATGTCTCACAAGGACACTAGCTGGGTGCATATATTGCTTTAGTTTAACTTTAAATGTCTAATTTCGCAAGGCTTCCGAGTCATCAAACTGCATTAACTGATAATTCTGCTTGTACACACAGTGCAAACATTGAGAATTGCAGATCCTTTTTTACAACAACCAACCTACGAAACTGCATGTTATTTAACATAACAGAAGAATAAAATGATGAAGCTAGTTCATATTTGTCAACTTTTTCATCTGATGTTACAAGACTGGTACCACTGGAACTTGATTAAATCTCTCGCGCCTCCACCACCTTAATTAACTAATATCAGCTTTTACTAAAATTGAATTAAAGCATGTTGCTTGGTGTTATAGTTCTGAAGCAGGTACCACCATTACAAATGCTCGGCCCATATGCATTTGTTCACTTCTCATGGGACTATGAAAAATGGCTTTGATTTAAATTTAGCTACATCTGCTAATTCGGTCTCCAGTGCTAAACTTAGAATGGATTGGATTCATGGGAATATAAAGGCTCAACAGAGAAATGGTAAGAGGCTGTCAAAAAACCCTGTGGAATTCATTCTTTGTATTCTGAACACTGATAGGAGCGATTGAACCATGAAGATTTTACTATAAACAATTGTACAATTCAGCTAGGAGAAGGAATTTAGTTTTGCTAATCTTATTGTCTTAAGATAGCATACTGGACATCATTTTTAATATTAAAGTATCCATATCTATTAGTAATACAACTTTTTTTCTGGCTTTTGAGGAGGTTACAAACCTGGGGAAAGGCAGTCTCCCAGGATGGATGTATGCTTGAAGTCATTCTGGTGTTTCACTGCTCCTGCATGTGGTGCCTACTTGGATATCCAGTTCCTTGGAGACCCTTAACCCAACTGTGACGTGTTTGAGCCGGTATCGGTGATGTCCATCACTGGAGTGGATGAAAACATAGACACGTAGGTAGAGAAATGGCAGACTGGAATGGTCTTTGAAAAGGAAAGCCATGATATGACGGTAGATGCCAGAAGTGGCAAGTTTTGGATAGGGTTTGATGCGGAGGTTCAACATAAGGCAACAAGCCCTATGAGAGGTGGAGCGACTGTGGTAAAAGCCATGGCAGAAGTTTGATGCGAGGTGGGACATTCAGTCTGAGGGACGGTGGCTGAGGAAAGGCCCAGCTATAGAGAGAGTCCTAAGAGAGAATAAGAGAGCAGAGCTCCGAGCTTGCATTTTCATGAGGACTGAGAAGAGGCAAGAAGTGGCAAAATGGTCTATGGGAAAGTTGTGAGAGGCTGAGCACAACTTTGGCTGATGATGCGTGGTCTGCTGCACACTGATCACACACACTTGTCAAAAATATCAGGGATGCCATTTGAATTGATGCAACAAATTTAGACCAGGCCAGCATGGTATATTGTCAGCCCTTAACTGTGGATTAGCAAAACTTTCCGAGTGACCTGAGTTATGTGGCTTCTGAACTGTGGCTTTTGTAAAATTGATTTTGTAGAGTTGGGAGGTAGTCATGTGGGGGTGGGGGGCGTTAGGAGTGGTTTTGATGAGAGAAATCCTTTGGGCCTCCAGATGATTACTCAATCAATCAAATAGAAGGATTCAAGTAGAGCTGTACTTACTGCCAGATGATCATTATATTATGGAAGAGGTTTGGATGGAAGAACTTGGAAATTTAGTGATAGACTAATGATGAATCTGCCCTAGACTTGTTCAGATATCCTGTTGCAGAAACTCTGCCTCTTGATGATTGGATTAATGGTTGAAAGAGGCAGCTTGGCAGACTCAAATAAAAGGCTTTCCACAGATTTGCTTTGGAGGGCTTGAGCCTTTTAACCACATGGTAATTGTAAAGACTATAAATAAAATTTTAAAATCTAGTTTAAACAGTCTTTAATAAATTATTTTAATGCACTGTTATTGGCCCCTCCTTCAGGATATCACAAGTCTGCACTTCCAGTTTGACAAGCTAAAATGTGCTCTCTGTCAAATTATCAGCTTGGTTTTGTCTCACATACTTAGTGGAAGCCTTGATGCCCCTATAGAAGCTTCATCCTAATGCGAAGAAGGCTTTGTCATCTGATTGAAAGCATATCAGAAAAGAGCCATCGGGAGAGTTATCTGGGACTGTTCTCTCAATGTTTTTCGAATGCCGGTCCACGCCCAATGAATTACGGCTTTTCTTGCCCAGTTTCTTACCGAGACAGGCAGGGCTTGGTGAGGAAGCACAGGACAGAGGGACAGCTGAGTGGAGACAGTTGCTCTGAAGGACCTAAGCTGGACATTGCCACCCACCCAGTGCTGCTGAGGAGTCCAGTAGGTACAGAGTGGCTGGGGGCGAGCGTTTGGGGGTGTACTGTATAGGTCTACCATACAGGACCAAAAATAACAATTTGTGGTCGTTGTGTGCGGTAAGATTAAAATCCGTGTGGCTGGGTAATTCCCTTGCTAAGTTTGTGTTCCTTTCTTTCTTGCCCTATTGTCATCAAAGAAATTATGCGAGGAGTCCATGACTCCCAGCAGAGATGGACCTTCAGGTTGCACATGTAAAGCCTGAAGAACAGCATGGGATCTCAGATCTAGCAGGCTGGGTGGCACTTAAGTAAAAGGTGTCATGCAGGAAAAAACCCAAACAAACCAAAAAATTAAGCCTAGCTCTGAGTTCCCAGATGTAGAAAGAGCGGCAAAATTCAGCTTTCCTGGTTCCTAATAAGTGGATGAATGTTTAGCCTTGAACTACAATGGGGCTTGGAAGTCACTCAAAATATTTACATTATAGAGTGGGGCTTGCTTAAGATGAAACATTGCATACCTGTTGATTTTCTTCCTAATCCTAACCGCAGTGGGCAGTTACAAGTTGTAGATCTCTGTCTACTCACCGATATCAAACCCCCCCCGCTTTTCTTTGAAGTGTGCCGCACTAAGTTTTACATTTGAGTATCTTTACAAACCATAGAAAAGGCTTTTCTTGCAAAGATAAAATGTTCCCCGCCATCTGTGTACTAGAAATAACATAAAACGCCCTTTTCCTGTTCTATGAGAAAATTTTCCATGTTATCAGTATTTGTAAGAGAACTAAACCAGACAGTTACCTATGAAAGCAGTCAGGAGTACTGAGAAGTAAGCAGTGGTTTTGAACGCTTTTAATCGTCTTTCACCCGAAGCAGCAAACTACACGTTATTTATTACTAGGGGTAACTTCGTAATGCGTTAGCTGTATTCCAAACAAAACAAGAAACTGCAGTCATAGCATCAAGCAACGCCAATACCCACACTGAAAAATATAGCCTACGAACTGGAGACCAGAGCCAAAGCTTAATCCCCAAGGCCTGTTGTTGTGTTGCATGCTATATTGTAAATAAAGTAGACAAGTACAAACAAGAGTTCAAAAGATTATATCTGGTGGTAGATGACCATGATTTAATCAGCTTTTTGTCCACTGCTATACTTTGTATTTTACATATGGGGTCAGAGTTTGCTGTTGTGCTGGTATAAATATCAATGCTACTAATATTTTAAAAAAACTTGCCTCTGTAAGGCAAAAATGAAGCAGCTCAATGCAGCAACATAAGTCCAAATAAGCGTAGCGGGGGTTTTGATTTTGGGGTGGTTTGAGTTGTTTTGCGGTTTTTTTAGCTTTCTAAAGCTAGAAGTTATTATTATGATCATGTCATTTGACTTCCTAATCCAGATCATAGATGTTCCTCTGTCAAGCCTTTCTGTTATATTTGTAGCATATGTCCTCTTACAGTTGTGTTTGGAAAACACCTCTAAATTCTAGTATATTTTTTTTCAAATTACTTCTATTAACTGTCCAATTGAAATGAGACAACAGAGGAGAAAAAATACCAAAACTTTCAGAGAGTTTGATCTCTGCGCAAACTGAGCATCGAAAGAAAGTTTTCTCAAAACTTTTGCAGTAACTTGTAGCATAGACATGTAGCACCAAAAATTAGGAGCTTGTGGAAAACCCACTGAGCTCTTACCTACATCTTTAGGCAGCTAAACCTCTTTGAAAATCTGGGCTCTAGGCCCAATCCTGCAAAGAGTTCTCTGTGAAAGACTCCTCCTCCTGCCTGGGGCTGACTGTACGATAGCTATTTTAATAGCTGAGGCTTTCAAAACAGCCTAAAGCAGTCAGGAAAAAATAATGTAATAAGTGGCAAGTAGATGAGTTCCCAGGTGATTGATTCTGGAGACCTTACATAGACAGAAATTGTGCTTTGTAAACAGCTGACAAGCAATGGCTAGAGATGTACTTTGTAATATGCTTTGGGCTGGTTTCTCTCTCGTGTGTGGTCACTTTCTGGCAAAAGAGAGGTCCCAACTCACTAGGGTATGTGCTCTATAAGCCCTTTGGACGCATGTCAAAAGACACATGTGATTAATATCTCTAAACTTTGTGATATTAAAGATGTTGGAATGTAGTAGAAATGGAAAGTGCCTTATAAATGTGAAGTATTGTTTCCTGTGTTTTTGTTATTTTACTTTTTTCACTTAAGATTCTTTTATTATGGCAGGATCTTAGCTCTACCTCTTACATTTAGTGGCACTCGTGGCTCCAAAGATGTTCAGTCATATAGATCCCTGCATTTGGATAACCGTGGAACCTCGAAGGGTGGCCTGGACTTGTAAGAGACTCTCCTTGTCAGTGGTGATAATAGACTGTAAGGGAACCAACATAATTGAAAAGCTTGTGCCATTTCCAACAGAGAAAATAGCAAAAGTCGTCACTCAGAATCAAGATTAAGTGTTAGACATCCTAAAAATTAATATTAGATATTTCAAAATAAGCCTTTTTAATAGCAATTGTTCTATGTGGAATTTCTTTTGAAATTTCAGTATAAAGTATTTGGTATTTTAAGTCTTTAATTGTCTTGGCAAAAAGCCACTAACAGGCTTTGATTTTTGGAAGCACGTCTGTGTGAATGATCCTAGTGGGTTCATAATGGGTACAAAGGACTTGTCCATTAAGAGCTATTTTTAACAATGAAGTCATAACTGTAATGTAAAAGGAAAGCTAAAACTAAACTAAGAAAAAGTTAAATTTGCAATATTCTGAAAGATTAAGCTGTCCCACAGTCACAAAATATCTAAAGTTATCCCTGACACCTATATTCCAACTTACATTATTAGCCTGATGTTTGGAGGAAGAGAATTTGTTAGCTCTGCAAATCAAGAAGAGATCACAGAACTAAAACACAAAAGTAGCACGAGCTTGGTTTCATTTAGTTTTTCAAGATCAACTTTGGAAGCCAAACATTTAGTGCTAGAAAACCAGCATAAGCATTTGGGGATCACTTCTGCAATCCTTTTCAGATGGATTCTGTCGTATCCAGGGTCTTGATCATAGTATCACATCTTATTACATCATCCAAAATACCTCATTATATTGTTGGTTGGCCTCCAGCATGACGTCTTTGCATGTCTCTGGCACCCTGAGGGTCCGATGCATTAAATGCTCCTTTGAATGCACTGAACCTGGCGGGCTGGGTTCTAGACTCAGGAGGGGAATTTGCCTGCTTTGCTGAGGTTGCCAGCAGTGGTCCTTTTTCTGGTCAGGAAAAGGTGCAAAAGAAGCAAGTTAGTGGCAGTGACCGAGGCCTGATCTTGGGCAGGGGCACGAACCCTGCCCCTTTCTGAAGGGGACCTCTTCCTCAACATCTATCAACAAAACGCCAAGTACATACAGTACTTGCGCTCACCTCCTTGCGTTGACTATACGCTGTATGGTCAAGGTCTGGATAACCTTTCCCATAGTCTTTCCTTACAAGTCAAACCCTATGCCCTCTGCTTCTCTACCCTTCCTTGAATTTCTAGATCCATTTTTGATGCTTCTACCTGTATCACTGTAACGCACAAAGCTCCCATTAGGCTAGGCAAGGCAAATAAGCACACAGATGATGTCTGTATCCTGAACAAACTGAATACGTTGCCGGAAGCCTGGTAGGTTTGACTGTGTGGGGCTACCACATTGCATTGCCAACACTTCTGCAATCTTACTATGATTTCTGTTGGGTTTTTTTGCATTTGTTTCTTCTAAACTTTTTTTCTTGTCACTGACTCTTTGGTTCAGATTAATATTGGTTTGTGCCTCTAAATATTTGACCCATCTTTCATTTTGACAGTTCCTGTCTGTATTTTTGCCACCAGTTGTTTCCTTTCATGGCTTATTTGTCCTCAAGGAGTGTTTTCAGCAACTCCCTGTCTAGTTTCAGTTGTACACAGCGGTATTCTGTATTCTTCACGGCACGCCTAACAGGGCGGCACAGCACGGATCCGTGTGGTCTCCCATGAATAGCTGGAAGGCGCTAATGCTAAAAAACAGAGATGATGGCAGGAGGTAGCGAACTCATTCCGGGTCACGTACGGGAACGTGCGAGTGGACAGACGGTCCCTGACCAGGAGGCAAGCGTCTTCCAGGGAGCGGGACTGGTACGCAGCATCCGTGCTGCCGAGCGCTCCCGACCCTCGCCTAGGATTTGGAGAGAAACGATCAAAACTCAGAAAATGAGTTTTGGAGAGAAACGATCAAAACTCACGCATGCTTTGCGTGACCTACCGAGGTTAATCAAAGCAGCGCTAAGGGAAGGACAAAGCATTGCCTCGGAGCTACGGGGACGAGAGGAAACCGGAGAAAATGTAATAGCGCGTTTCAGCTGAGATGGAAACCCTCCTGCCTGCTCGTGGCCGGGGGGCGAGCCGCCCGCCCCCCGCGTCCTGCCTAAATTTCTTGTCACGAAGGCGTCGCGTAAACCTTCCTTCAGGCGCCAAGCAGCCGAGGCGTTCACCTGCAGCGCTGGTGTTGGTCGAGAAAGGCAAGCTGCATCTCCCTCCCCGGCCCACGGCCGCTGCCTGCCCTGCGGCGGGGGGGGGGGGAGCACCGAGCGGGACGGCGGCGGCCGCGGCCCCCTCTGGAGAAAGCGCGGGAAGGACCGGGCCCGGCGGCACCGAGCGGGACGGCGGCGGCCGCGGCCCCCTCTGAAGAAAGCGCGGGAAGGGCCGGGCCCTGCGGCGAGGGGGGGGGCACCGAGCGGGACGGCGGCGGCCGCGGCCCCCTGTGGAGAAAGCGCGGGAGGGGCCGGGCCCGGCGGCGGGGCTGAGGGACCGGGGAGGGGCGGCGGAGGCGGCATCATGTGACCCGCCGCCAGCTCCTTTAAAGCAGCCACATGCAGCCCGGCAGCGGCCACAATCACGGCTGGCGGCGGCGGAGCGGGAGCCGGCTGCCGGCTGGCCCGGGCAATCAGTGCGGAGCCTGCCCGCCCATCCCCGAGCCGCCTTCCCCCGGCACCCCCCCCACCCCGGTCGGGGAGCGGGGGGCTAGCGCCGGGCGAAGATGGCTGGGGCCATCATCGAGAACATGAGCACCAAAAAGCTGTGCATCGTCGGGGGGATCCTGCTGGTTTTCCAAGTCATCGCCTTTCTGGTGGGAGGTCTGATCGGTGAGTGCCGAAGGTGCAAACTTTCTCTTCCTCCTCTCCTCGCTCGTGTTGTTTAGCTACTTGTTACAGTATCGCTGACTCGCTCCTATGATCTAATTAGCCCTGCTATTGTAGTTAAGAAAACACAGCTCCCTGGGCCTCTTTGTGCACATTTCACTCTAGTGCCTGCAAGAAAAGAAGGGGCAGAGAAAAGTTTTTTTGGCCTGCTTTCAGTCTGTACTTAAAGAAAGAGGAAGGGGGGGGGGAAACAAAAAATCTTCAGTATGGCGACTGATCGCGCAGGGAAGCCTTGCATTGCAAAGTTGCTTTTTTTTTAAAAAAAAAAAAAGAATTTTTTAAAAATTCTTCCTCCGCTCTTTTTCGTACCTCTGCCCCTCCCTGTTTCTCGGCCTCCGAACCCACGGCAGCAGGAAACCTCACCGCTTGCGGTGATGATAACAAAAAAAAATTAAAAAAAAAAAAAAAAGAAAAGGAAAAAAAGGAAAATTAATGGGGGCTGCTCCGGGCGAGGCCAGGACTGTGTTTGTGGTCTGTGGGGTGCGGTGGGTGCGTTTTGGGGGCTGCCCGGCCCCGCTCCCCCCGCGCTGCCGCACTCGCGCTTTTGTCCGGGGTCGTTTCTCCTGGGGACCCCCCCCGCCCGGGGACCCCCCTCCCCGGCCCCGATCTGGCGATTGAAACGGGCTGGGGTTTATTTCTGCTCACGGAAAACCCGGGTGGCTGCGGGGGGGGGGGGGGGGCCCTTAAGCTCCCCCCACCCCCCCACCCGTGCTCCTTGTCCCCCCGCGCCCAGCCATGGGGGACGGGCACGTCCCCCCCACTCGCGTTTGAAGCGTTCCGGGTGGCACCCAGCCTTCCCCACGCCGGCGGGTCAGCCCGGCTTTCCGCACGCAAACGTCCTCGCCTTAAAACTTTTAAGCCCAGATTGCGTTTATTTCTTAATTAGCTGGCGGGGAGCGGTCACCAATTCCCGGGGAAGCACCGGCGTGGGACGTGACCCTTTGGGGTCCTTCATCCCTCTGCTGCGGGGGCTTTGATTTTTGCCTGGGGAAGGAGCTGGGGGATGGAAGGAGAAAGATGGAGGAGAGCAGGGGTTTGGGGCAGTCCCTTGATTTTTTTTTTTTTTTTTTTTTTTTTTTTTTTTACTAGAAAGCAGCTGAGTTATGCGCCGGCTCCTTGTAATGATCGTCGTATATATCTGGCCACTTTGGCGATTTCCAGTGTTTGGTCAGGGCTGTGCTGCCCTGCGGAGGAATTCCCGGCCCAAACTTTCCCCTTCTCCCTCAAGCAAGAGCTGGCTCACCCAGGGATTTATTCCCTTTCCTCTGGTGCAGGCTCCTATTCGGGAATTTTCAGATTTTCAGTAGCGACTGTGGATAACTGAAGTCGCATTGCTCTGAAAGGGCATCGGGAAAATTTGTTGCACTTCTTATTTGGGAGAATAAAGTTGGACTGTTCTCGCGGTGGTCTTTATTTGAGAGATATTGAAGAAATATCTACAGCCATTCCTCAGAAAGCAGATTTGGTGTTCCTGATGCACATTAGGACATTTGTAGTCTCTCTAATTATCTGTTCTTAAGAGCCATAGAAATTCTACTAAATATAATTTTCAAAAACTTTAGTTTCCCTCATTCTCTTGCTTCAATTCCTCATCTTTGCTTAATCCCAAAGGAGTCAGTGGCAAACATTGAATTAAAACCCAGTTTTTCTAGTCTTGTGGGCCTGAACCAACACTGAAGATTATCAGGATTGGCTTTTTTCCCTTCCTTCCCCGCCCCCCCACCCCACCCCCCCACCCCCCCCCCCCCAAGAGCTGGTTCAAGAGCAGGTTACTGAACCCGTTGCTGATTCATTAGATAAAATGTCTTGGCCTGTGTTGTGCAGAGAAGCCGGACTCTGCGTTCATCTTAAAAGTGTTTTTCTAGCAGCTTCTCGCTTCTAAGCTTAAAAAAATAAGTTTCTTGTACAAAAGGAAGGCGTTGATCAGAAAGCCCTGTTTCTGTTGTCATCTGGGGACAAGTGTGATAAACAGATATGTTTATGTTTAGCTTTACAGGGAATAAACAGAAATGTTTCTGTTCAGGTTTGTAGGGATTGGGAGATGAAAGGACTTAGGTGCTCTTAGCTCAGTCTTCCACCTTGCCTGTTCCCTGCCTTGCCAGCTGCTGCGGCCGGGCACCCATGGCGGGGGCCCCGTCCTGGGTGGGGGGCCCAAGCTGATCCTGGGGCTGGAAAGCCGTGTGGGCAGGTCTGCCGGGCAGGGCCCGCTGCGGCCGAGCAGCTCTCTGCCAACGGAGACAGCGATTCGGGGCTGAGTGTCAACATCTTGCACAAACTCAGAGTAACTTCATACTGCTGGAGTAAGTGCATCTTCTATCTGCGGGCGAGCCCTGGGGGGTTATTGTGGGCAAACTTTCTTTAATTGCTGGAAAACCCCACTTCTGATCTTCTAACAGATAAAACTGCACTAATCAATCACCCAAACTGGTTTTTCCTCTGCAGTATTTACTACTTCTGATACATTCAAGGAGTTAGGAGGCTCATCCCCCTCTTTGCTCTGGTGGCTGTGGGGCAGCTGTGCTGATGGGCTCCCAGTGCTCCCAGCCAGCCAAGGTGTAATGGTGGCTGTGAAATAACTGTAAGTCCTTACGTGTAAACTAGGTGTCGTCCCCAACATCTGGCACAGCGACACACAAGCAGGGCATCGCACCCCAGGGGTCTGCATGAAACTCTTCCCAGGAATTAGCCCTGGAGCATGCCTTGCCGTTGGGGTCTCCCCATGTCCCTGGAAGCTCTGAGCCAGTGGCTTGTGACCGATCCCTTGGACCGCAGCTCGGGGTCCTTGTCCCTTTAGTTAGTCCCTAGCACGTGGCGTTTTCTAAGAGGCATCTGGTGAGAAATGGGTCGGTGGCTGGTGTTCTTCTGCAGCATGCCTGGAGATGGCGGGTGGGGAGCAAAGTGGTGCTACGAGTGCTCAAACTGCCGATAGCTCTGGCAGCAATGACACGGGGCTGCTGCTCTTCAGAGGTGTGACACAAGGTGGGATGGGAGCTGGGGTGTCACTGAAATAGTGTTCCTGGTCTGGTTTGATCCAGCGCACCAAAGAGACACCAAGAATCTAGTTATTTTAGTTTATTCAGGTCTAGACAAACCAAAATATGTACACAACTGGAACACAGCTACAAAGCTAAACCAGCCTTTCCTTTAGCAGTCAGTTAGGTCATATTTCAAAACAATGACTAAGTGCTCTATTTTAACAGATTACTTGTGCAAGTCCAAAATACACAAATGCAACGCATTGGTACCTGATACGACAGTGACGACAAAGCTTCATTTTTCTGAAATTGGGGTTTTCTGCCAGTGGTGGTTCTCTAGCTAGTTTTTGAATAGTCAACTGCGTAATGTCTGAGTTTTAATATGGCTTGCGCATTTCCAACAGCTCTTTTATTTAGAAGCAGGAGTCTTATCAGCTCTCATGTGGATTTTGCTTAGAACTGTATGTTGGCAAAGCATGAGATGTATACGTATGGGAGTCATTCTCTTACTGGGGTGAAGCTCCTGAGGCAGTCTGAGGGAGCTTTGCAAAGCTAGGGAGTGAGAAAACGCCTCAAAGGAGAATTTTATTGAGCCGTTTTGTCATGCTACAGCAATGAACTGTTGGCTCCAGACAACTGGGACTGTCACTGCTTCAAACCGTCCTGTTTTCAAACCCTGCAGAATTTCTGGTGTCTGCTCCGTTCCATGGTAAACATCTTGTTTAAAGGTTACGCTTCTGGATTGTGTGTGTTATGTGTTCAGTTAGGATGTATCTACTAGATAAAACAAGATCCATAAAATTTGTCATAATAAAACCTCGTCTTCACTACCCTGCTATGAGTGATAGCATACATATATTATAAGAGAATGGGATCAAACAGGAATGTTTTCTGTTATCATTCAAGGTGGCATTAGTGTTTGTGAGAAATTAGGCTAATGCTAATTTACAGTCATGCTGGCATTCCCAGGAGCCCTCGCATGCTATGCATATGTATGCTCTGCCTTTTCAATATACAGTGTGGGTTCAGCCAGTTACCTGGCATCCTGGCTGTCTCCAGGGGTGCCACCAGGCTCATACAGGCTTTGAGTTGTGCTAACCAGCACGTGGAGCCAGGTTAGCTGGTGACAGCCTTGGACTTGGTGTGAGGAACAAACCTCCCCACAGCTGGACCAGCTGCAGCATCTGCCTGGCCGTGCTTGTTACTGGGAGCTTTGACCAGGGCGTTCCGACGGAGGTCACACCACAACAGCTGCTCTAGGGCCAAAGGCGAGATAGGACACCTTGTCCTCTCCTTCTGACTGCTGGCCAGGTGGTAGAAATTTTGTGTGTATGGAAATCTGACTTGACTCTAGTGTGGGTTTAATGCCTCTTGGTTTTCTTTAAACCAAAGCTTTTGGTTACAGATTATCTTCCTCTGTATACCTTGTGAGAAGGTGTTGATGGTATCCCTCTTTCTGATTTCCTTTGCATCCTGGAATTCTTTTATCTATACAGTATTTTAAAAAGGAAAAAAAAAAAGGAAAGAAAGAACACAGACTTTACTGCTCAAATCTGTCCAGAGTGCGTGGAGATAGCAGGATGTTCTGTGTTAATCAAGTCCCAAAGTGTGGGGCACTTTTCATAATGCTCCGTAGCTCTGCAGCTCCCATGCAGTACTGGAGAAGGCAGAGCCTCCTGGGTGCTCCTGGCACCCAGGCAGGGTTTCATGCATCTCGGTGGGCTTTGTGCTGCCGCCTGATCACCGCAAAAGCTGGGCAGACGTACAAACCTGCAGCCTCTGACTCTGGCACGCTCGCTGGTTTGTTGTTAAGCTCGCTTGTGCTTCACTGAATGGTCTGGTCTGTTCTACCAACCGGGGGTCAAGAAATTACCCCACATTCTCTGTGGCTTTCTCTCTCCATTACTTTAGTCAAGCAAAGCAATGTGCTCTTGCCCCTGGTTTTTCAGTATGGTGGGAGGCTGTAGAAAAGAGCAAAGCTGCTGGGCAGATGGGCAGGCTGAAATGGAGGAAATTGGACAACAGAGCTCTGTGCAGCAATATCCCTGCTTCAAAACTGTGATTTTTTTGTTCCGTTAGACAAGTTATTGAAAAGACAATTTTGCAATAGCTTATTTTATGTGAGTTACTTCTAGGACTACAAGGACGCCTTGTCCCAAGTCACAGATTATCTTGGTTTCAGTTCAAACGAGCCGACTGAATGCAGGAGAACCTCTCTGTAGTGAAGACGAAGTCCAGAAGCAGGAATACATACAGTTAAGTACAGAAAGTCTGGTGCCCAACCGTACACTTTACAAATTTAACTGATTGGAAAAGTGGAGGTATTTATTTAGCACATGAGTCTTCTGGGACGAGGGGGATGCATTTAAGAAGGTGCAGGTTCACTGCTCCCTTGCCGCGGCTTAAGGTTGAAAAAACAGAATTGTTTTGACTGGAGCAAATAAAACTCTTACTTGTGTGTCTCGCCCAGAGAGATAATGAGTCATGTGTATAAATGGCTGAGCAGCTATCAACAATTCCAGTTCATTATCTAAATGTCTGATTTGGCTCCTGAGCAGAGAGTTTCCAGGATTTAATTTTCTTTCCTGGGATTTCATTACCTTCTTAGGGCTGAACTGATCTTTTGACAGGAGAGGCACTCTGATTTCTAAGGTATGTGGATGCAGCCTGTTAGGGAAGAGTATCTGTGGGCTCCAGGACAAAGACCATTTTTATGTGCCTGACTTTCTTTCCTCGCTGGCCTCTCCAGAAGATGGGCAAGCTGTGCTGAATAGGTCGGTGCTGTACCGTGGACATGAATGCCAATAGACTCCTCTGTATAGGCACATTCCTTTAGTGCTGCAGCCTTGGCAGAAGCACTGGGAGCTGATGAAAAAGCAGACATGAAAGGTCATGTCTATTTAGTTTAGGGCTGCTCAATTCTTCTTTTTAAGAGCTGTAACTGTAGCTGAATGGGCAAATGTGCCAGAAACTGAGAGTTCCCAGGCAGAAACGTCCGTGCTGGGGGCCTGAGGAGCAGGCAGTGAGGCTGTAAATCCTCCGAGGCACTAGTTTTTTGCTCTTCTCACAGTTGCATCACTTCCAAACTGCAGTTAACCTGGGAGAGATGCATCAGGGAAACTCTGTGCCTTGTAGTTTATGTAAAGAGGACGGTCCTCTTGCTGCTCCTCTTTTCTTTGGTGTTTATATTAACTAAACACGCTTGGTTTTAAACATGACCTGAGCACTTACCAAGCGGTGGTCGTGCTGTCTCTCTGCGCTTTGCGAGGGATAATGATTAAACAGGAAGTCTTTTTGTTAGTAAATAACATTTATGGTCTTTGAAGTTCAAGTTACAACTCTCCGATAGCCTTGGAAAGCCTTTGAAGGGCACGAGGTGTCCATCTGCCCCAGCACTGCCTGCTGCTGGCCCCAGCCTGGGGATCTGATCTCTCCTATTCAAATGCAGATGAAATTCTTTACGTATCCGAGTATTGGCGGCTTCATGGTATCTTGTTATCAGTAGTAGTCAACTTGGAGAGTTTCAGGCTGTCACTCAGGAGAAAAGCTGCTGGATAACGTCGGGTCATACTGCTATTTTAGACCTCTGTTTGCATGGATTTAATATCTTGGCTGGGCGTAGCAGGAAATGCATTGCATCTGAGTCAAAAATTGATAAAGGACAACTTGGAAGAAGATCAAACTGTCTGTGGCAATTAGTAAATCAGTTCTACCTTTTTTTTTCTTTTAAATAAAATATTTTTGAATATATATATTTCTGCATTTATGGAACTCGTACTGCTAATGCTCACTTCATTTGCATTTGTTGCTGCTGTTGCATGCATATATGAATCATGGAGGTCATTCATCCAGTTCTCCAGCAAATATACTTGTACTCCACTGCCTCATAAGGTTTTCTTGCTTTGTGACTTGCCTGGGGCTGAGGGAATAATCCTGTATCTGTGAGAGCAAGATTGTTCCCCAGAAGCCCTTTGGTTGGTTTCGGTGGCAGCAGCCTTGCAGGGACTCCTGTTCCCACAGCAGGGATCCCGACTGCACTTTCAGGTTTAAAGGCTCTTGGCACAGCTGCTCCTGTGGCTCTTTGAGACCTGACTTACTGAAGAAAATCTCCAGTTTGTGCTGCTCTAAAGAGGCTGTGCTGCATGGACAACTTTTCTGCTAGCACAGCCCAAAGCTGCAAAAGTAGCACTGAAGAACAAACCTTGAGCAAAAAAACCAACCACTCCCCCCAACACATATACACATACATATCTCTAGATACTGCATGGTTGTAGGAAGCTGAGAAAGCATAGAAATTCCTCAAAACCACAGTAAGACTGTGCTGCTGGCTGTAGTGCTTGGTTGGGGCCCTCCAAAATCCTGGCAGCTCATGTCCCACCCCTGTCTATTAAGATGGCAGAGGTCTGGGCTGCCCTCTGTGCCACCAAATGTCATCTTCCATCCAGCCGTACTCTGAACTGGGTCAGGACTCCCATCGCCCTCCAAACGAGGGGGAAAAGCCAGAACTGCCCAAACCAACACTATCACTAGAGGAGGTACGTGCACGGTCCAGTCCTGGCTTGTTCTTCACATCCAAAGCAGGAGACCTGGATGCAGAACACGAACATGGGTCAGCATCTCCCGAACTAGGCTTTGGTGGTTTGGACAGATTGATTTTCATGGTCTGAAACAAAAAAGACAGAGAAACCAGTAGCATTGAAAAATATATTGCAGACAACGGAAATAAGGGTGTTCAGCTACAATATTGTGTCTGGCAACTCCCACTGTAAATAGGGATGGAAATGGTGCCCTGGGGCTTTAAAGGACTATGGTCTTGGTAAAGCTTGAAGTCAAATGATAAGAAAGAAATACCTTTCCCAAGGGGAGTGGGCTTCTAGTAGGTAGTGGGTTTTTTTTGTTTTTGTTTGTTTTTTAAAAGATGAATTAGATGACTTAAAAGTACAGTGATTCTGCATATAAAAGCTGCTTCAGTGTTCAGAAGAAGGCTTTCACATAGCTTGTGAAATAGTAACTAGTAATGAAAAATAGTGATTTAAAGACTGCGTTAGTGGTCACTCTCATTAACATATTAAACTGGTAGCATCGAGGTCAGGAAAGAGGGAGGTAGAAAAGAAAACTTTCATGCTGCAATAGGTATATATTTATAAGTAATAAGTATATATAATGTTATTCAGGTTCTTGCTGTTCTAGTTGGAAAAGCCCAGTCTGTCCGGTGATAAATTAGCTTGTTTATTCCTATCCTGCTGTTGGTTAGTGTAATGAAGCAGAAGTCCATTGTGTGTGCTCATTGGGTAGTGATGGCTCTGCACAGAAGGGGGTAATTGAGTAGAAAAGCAGAATGCTCCTGGTGCATGGGAGAAGTTAACACCACATGAGGTCAGTAGGATTCAAGCTTTAATCAATGTAGACACAGTGCAATTGAGATTTTCTAAAGGGCTTGTTTATAGTGCGAGAGCAAGGGTCAGTAGTTAATTTGAAATGCTGTAGGTGTTCTAGATGAGAAGGTACAAAATATATATCATAGAGGTAAGTATTCAAGTGGGAGAAGAGAGGGGATGTTATTCTTGTAACTGGGCTGAATGCCTTGTTTGAAGGAGTATGGAGGAGGGAAGAGGGAAGGAATTGAGGGTTTATCACAGGAACTTTTTAAAGATCTACTTAATTTATTGAAATTAATAAACTGAGTGATGGTGGCTTTTATGCAAATCTAGGCATATGTAATATTGCAAAATGAAAATATTGAAAAATTGAGCTCACTTATCTCAATAGTAATTTTTTTTTTTTTTTTAACCTAAAGAGTTAAGTCTAAATACAGTGAAACAGTTGGTGGTTTGTTGTGTTTTTTTTTTTTTTTTGCTCTGAGGAATGGTTCCTAGGTAAGCCCCTTTACAGGTAGGATCTTATTTTCTGCTTTTCTTCTCAGAAAAGAAAAGGGCAATGAATGCTGACATGTTAATGGAGATAGATTGCTTCAAGGACAGTATAGCTGAAACTAAAGGAAAGCTACTTATTGCTGTATTAGAGAGATGTTAAAGCGTTACCAGCTTAACCCCCGTCAAGGTTTGAACTAGGGCTTCAAGAATAAAAAAAAAAAGTTCTACAGCTGCTCAGTGCTATTTGCTAGCATCTTTCAGGGTAAGTCCAGTGGGCTACAAATCGTGCTGCAGTTTGTCTAAATGAGTCTCTCTTCCATTTGCCCTCGCCCATCCCCACACACCATCACTACTATGCTTTGCAGGAGCGGTAAGCCCAAGAGATGGGTAGGAACAAGTTTTGCTTGTGGCACAAAGATGTGAAAGGGTATTTATTAAAGATTGATAGCCATTCGGAGAAAGTAGGCTTTATTTTCTTCTTTCTTGAAACCATTAGGTCTTTAACTTGGGTTTTTTTGGTAGAAATTTGACAGTGAAATGTCATTTTTCTCATGTTTGAAGATTCATTAAAGGTTCATTGCCACCAAAAAGTTTCCTTTCTCTACAGTTTTTTGCTCTCTCTTTTTGTATTCTACCTCAACTAAGCTTTGGGCCCCTAAGTTTTCTGTAGGGGCAGCCGAGCATCAGCTGTAAATGCACCCAAACAGTGGAGGGGAGTGAGTTGGGTGGGGAAGAGCAGAAACATCTGTAGGGGTGAGGGAAGAGCAGGACCTGGGACACAGCACACAGGAGAACGGGGAGCTCTGGGGAAAACCAGCTGTGACTTTTCCGAGACTAAAAGTGAACTGCGTTGGCGGTCGCGTTGTGTCACATCCATACGAGGTGCTTGGTGGCAAACGCTCTCATGCAATCACCAAATACGTGGATTGTAAATGCAGTTGCTGCTTGGCGTGGGGAGGCTTCACGCGTGCAGGCGAGAGCAGGATTTCCCAATGCCTCTCTCGATCCAGTATAGGATTTCACAGAATGGTAAGATTTTGTAAGTCCGATCTCCTGGGTTATAGAAACAGCATTAAAAACTGTTTTGAAGAATGAAATGTGGCTATTTGATATAGGGCAAAGATTCAGGGCATTCGGAGGAGAGAGTGAAGGAAGTGGCGACTATAAATCTGAAGAAGTGGAAAATATGCTCATTGGGACTGGTGTGTGCACATGATCCAGCTGGCAGTAATCTCTACTCAACTTTGACTGCTATATAGTAACTTAATATTTAGTCTGTATGTGAAGTGATAAAAATGGGGATGGGGGGACAGCAAGAGCAGCACACCAGCATCCCAGGAGCAGTAACCACCTTCAAGACCTGGTGGGATAAGGCCCTGGGCGCTGTTCTCTGACCTCCTGGCTGACCCTGCTGTGAACAGGAGGTTGGACGAGAGACCCCCCGAGGTCCCGTCCCACCCAATGGTTCCTCAGTGTCAAATGGTGCCATTCCCTTTGAATGGGTTCATTTTTAATAGGCTGTCCAGGGAAGCATAATTCTGTAATATGAAGCTCTAGCTTTTGTTTGAAAAACTATGTTAACAAAATCAAGGTTGGGATGCCGTGACTAATTATTTATGCTTGTATTTTTTTTACTTTCCTTTTTAAGTACCCAAGCTAGGAGGGTTAAGTCTCAACTAAAACTTTTGCCAACTCCCTCACCCCCCATTTCATTTAGTTGGCCACATCATTGCACTCATCTTGAACGGAATTAAAACTTTCCGTTCTGAGGATTTCCCAAAGCCAGACTTGAGAGCGTGGTGGTAAGCAGGATCTAACCTAGTGGCTCAAGAAAGCAAGACACAAGTGACGGACAGTCCTGGATACTTCAGAGTACCCTGCTCTTTACCAGTTCGCTGGGTATTTGGGCAGGATGCTCAGTTTCTTCAGCAAATACTGTGGGATTTTGCTATGGAGAATATAGGGGAGCAGAAGCAGCATTGGATGGCTCGGAGTGTCTCATGTCTCGGCCGTGTGATGAATCACTTCAGCTGTTTGCCTCTGCTCAGACTCTGTTTAGTCTAAGTGAAGTGAAAGAATTTGGACTCCAGTTGAGATGTAGGAGAGAAGTCCTCTGTATCTTGGCAATGAGGATGGTCACCAGTGCTGAGAAACCACATCATGATATCTCTTGCAGAATCAGGTCATAAGATCTTTGATCTCTCTGACCAGTAGATGTGAGGTATGCTGAGATGTGTCCTTCAACTCCTCTTATTTGGAGTTATTCTATAACATTGTCGTGTTCTTAGCTTCAGGTGAAACACCGCTACCGATTTCAACATGAGACTGAGTAGTTTTGGAGTTGAAGGCAATTCAACTTCTGTCCATCCCCCCCCGCACTAAATGTCTCTCTTCTTTTTAACTGCTGCTGTTTCTGGGGACATAGCTTGAGAAAATCCATATGCTTGAGCCAATGTACCATTGGCTATATGCTACTTTCAGTATGAAAAGTCTCACTGAAAGCCTTGTTGGAAATTATATGCAAGAGTTGCTTCAATCTGTAAGACGTAGCTGAAATGGCTTTGCAAGTTCATCAGAAGTCCTCCCCGGGAAGCAGTGACCATGCTGCTGAAAGCACCTGGCTCTCCGGGGGCTCGCTGGCTGAAGCTGCTGCAAGGAGCCGTGCTTCTGTGGCAGGGAACGGCAGGGTCTGCTGTGACCCATGTAATTTGGGATAACCCTGGGGCTTTTGCAGTGAACCAGGCACCTCCAAAGCCTCTTCTGGAGGAGATGGACCAGGCGGCTTCCCCACTCCCCAGCAGCATATGGGCCGGCTGTGCCAGCTGATTGCTGCATACCTTTAAGGCAAGTGTGTTTATAGCATATATGCAAACAAGCTTCTGAAAGGGTAAACTATATTCACTCCCCAAAATAGTATGAAAACCAGTGAACTGCAAAAGACAGGTTGTTCTGTTGGTTTTATTTTCATGTCTGTGCTTGCCTGGGTTTTTAAGGAGGATTTAATGAAGGTTTGTCCCGTTGGAGCTAAGGAGGGCTCTGTTGGTGACAGTCACCTCCTGCCCGCTTCCCACGGGCGCAGGCACACCGGCTCCTTGGAGATCATGGCTGTTGCTCTGAAAGCGTTTGCTGTGAATCATCCTGTCTCTAAACTTGTCTGTGGGAAGTTTTTTCTCTTAAGTAGGGGGGTTGGAAGTATCCACCGACAGTGCTAGCAGCTCCGCTGGCCTCGTGCCTACGGCTTTCGGCATCCAGCACTGCTGAGGTTGAACCCCTTGGAGTGAGGGGTTCAGCCCGACGCCTGCTCACAGCCCCTGGAGCCAGGGCACCTTCCCGGGGGCTCCCCCGGCAGTCCCGACCCAAGCTCACAGGCCTGGCTCCTGGTTGAGCTGGCTCCCCTGACCAGCTTCTGCAAAACCCTCCTGATAAAAGCCCTGCTCCTCGGTTACCCTGCTCACCCTCCAAATGGTACCTGCATTACTGCAGCGCTTCTCGTCACAGCGAGCAGACTGGAGCATGGGCTGAGGCTTATCCACTGTATTATGCACAAACGGCTATTTAATTATTTACAGGCTGACATATATCATTTAATATATAAAGCTGAACCATCTACCAGCCCACAGGCAGAATAACTGAAAGCAGCCTGCTTGGCACCATGTTTTAACTGAAATCCCTCGATGCTAGCTTTGTTTTGCATAGCACTTTGTAATGCTGTTAGTTGACTTGGCTGCAGTTTCACGAAGCATTTTTTTCCACTTGGTTCAACACTCACTTGAATTTAATGGGACTGGAGCCAAACAAGTAATGCAAGCCAAGTGCCGACGTTTGTTTGGTGTGCAGTTCCCGACAAGGAATATATATAGTAATTGTCTCTTGCTCCTCAAAGCTGTAACTTTGGCAGAGGGGATACTTGAGCTAGCATGCCAAGTATTTAAAATCATAATCAGTCAGTGATGAAAACATGTATTTATGGCTATAATGAGTTGCATCAAAGCAAGAAACATTTGTCTCTGTAGAACTAACAATGTCTCTTAATTCAGAAATGCCTACTTTTAAATAGCACAAAGATCTGTCAAAGTTAAAGCTCTGAGAGCTTGGCCTGAATATCTGGCTTATTTCACAACAATATTCCTAATATTCACTTACAGCTGCAGTTTTAGCCACGGTTACTAGGTTCTGCATTGAGGCATGATGAAAGAACGTTGCACCGTTTTATGCACTTATGGCAAGTCATTAAAGCATTCTGTAATCCTGGACTTGCAGCTAGGTTTTTTGCTTGTTTGTTGAATGCCTTATTTTATTCTATTTTGCTGTTTCTTTCTGGCATATCAATGATTTGTTCTTTTTTGGGGCTGCTGTAGCATATGAGCTTTCTGTGGTTCCTGGACTGCTGGATACAGCAAGGGTTTGAGATGCAGCAGTGCTATGTATCTGTGATGCACTTAGGCTGTGGATTGATAGTGAGAGCAGGCATGAATCTGGAAGTATTCCTGCTTAAGCAAATCCCTTTCCTTTTAGGCTACCCTTTATGCCAGCATCACTGCTACTTTTCAGCTAGAAGAAACTTATTGCTGTCAAAAAATCGGAAAAAATGCAGTTTATAAACAACTGCTTTTTAATAACTTCCTCCCGACTTGCACGTTGAGTCATCTCTCCCCTGCCTGTAGGAAGGAGTACGGATGTCATCTTTCTAACGAGGTGGCACGTTAGTGAAGATGCTACGCAGGGCTCCTGGCTCGGATCCCAAAAAGCAATAGAGCTGCTGTTGTGATGCTGCGTCCAAATGACGAGTGAGCCAGGTCTGAATCATCTGGGTGTGTAGCGCGTGCGGATGTCGGCGTGCTGAGCCTGCCCAGACCTCGCGCTGCTCGGGAACCCTGAGCTGGCTCTGCCCTGGACGGGGCTGGGGGGGTTGTTGCTCAGTTTGGCTTTGTTTTTTCTCATTTGAAATACTTGCAGTTCGTAGGTAGGGTGTTATTGCTTGCTGCTGGAGTTTTTTGGCAGGCTGTGATCTGTTTGGGAAGTCCTGGACCATCTGTCAGAATGAGGACGGTGACAATGTGAAAATAGCCTTCTGCAGGAGCCCGCGGGCTGGCCGGCTTATCCGCAATTTTACATGACTGCCTCGACGACTTTTCTCTGGAGACTTGACATTAAGTCATCTGTTATTCTATATGCCTGGATATCTGTTATTCTACATGCTACTTCTGTTTTAACTCATAGTATAGGAACATTTCAATGCCTATCACTTGCATTAGAGCGTTTTTACATTGTTAGGTTAAATTTGCACTTTAAATTTTGAATTTCAAGCCCTATTTTCATTTTTAAAAAGGCTGGATAGTTTGGGCGTTTTCACAAGAAACTTGTATTACATAACTTTAATTTCTTCAAATCCTTGTGAAAACAGAAACTAAGTAAAAAACTCTTTAACAGCTTAAAAAGAAAGAGTTAACCTGCTCCATCTGCTTCCCAAAAGCTGTGAAGCTGGAAGGAATTCATTACAGCATGTCCAGTGGTACCTTCCTGGTAATACTTCAGAAAATAGGACAGTTCTGGTTTAATTGCAGTGAAATGTATTGGACATTAAAATGTGTTGAGCTGGCTGTTGTGCAAAAAAATACTACTTTCTATGATAAAAGGGCATAGATCCATAAGGGACAGGGGAATTTTTGACCTTCTGGGCACTGGACTTTCTGACCCATGGAAGCCCTTCTGATCATACTGGGGAGATGAGGAACTGGAGCATCTCCAGCTCTGCTCGCCTCCCTGGTTTGCCAGTTCTGTGATGCATTAAAATAGCATTAAAATATTTATTCCCCAAATGATATTGGAAACAGGGCAGAACCGCTGTCGTAAGAAGTCTTTGCATGGAAGAACTATGTTGGAAATACATTTGAGTTTTTAAAAGCCTTTTCTTTCTCTCAGATTTGAAGGTGTTTTATGCTGAAATTCTGGCTGAAGGTGGAATGCATTTCTTTTCTGCTTCCATCCCTATTTGTACTTCAGAGTTTCTGACTGTTTCCTCATCGATGTAAAGTCCGAGCAGTATAATCCTCCATAGTTTTAATTATCTCATTTGGGATGTTATACCCATTTTCATTGTATCGGGATAATGTATCTCATGCACATGCACAAAGCCTCGTCGCTTGCTGTGGTGATGGGGCAGTGCAGAATTTGGGGAGCGTTTCAGAGCCAAGATCTCTATTCAGCTTCTTTTCTCCCAATATCTCAAAAAAACGGTGGCTAGGGGAAAAAGAGAGACAAATCTTTGGTTGTAATAGTCATTAGTTCACACCTGACTTACAGCAAAATGAAGAAATACCTTCATGCAAAATGTTTCTCTACAGTTAGCCCCAGTGGGTGAGCAAGGACCTTTGGAGCATCACAGAGGTGGCCAGCTTACCTGCTGTTTTCCACGTAGGGAGTTCTGGTGAGGCCGAGATGGCTCCCACAGCCAGTTTGTGGACGGCAGGTAGGGGTGATGGCCCTGGGCTGGGCTAGGTGCCGAGTGGTGCTGCTCTCTCCCTTTACAAGGATTCAGGCTAACTTGCATCCCTTGTTTGAGCACGCTCCCTGAGCAGCTGTGTGATGGAGGTAGGACTGGCTTCGCTAGCAGTGTGATTCGAGGAGCAGCAAAAGCACTGGTATTCTTTCAAAACAGCACTGCTGCCTCCGGCAGCGATGGCAAAAATCCATGAGAACGGTTCATTGGCGATGGTGCCTGCGGGCGATTAACCGCACAGAATAGAAACTTGTTTGCATTTAGCTTGGTTTTCTGAAGGTGTTTTGCTTACCGTACTAATTTGAGCTATGTTGGGATGGGGATGTACCTCCACGTAAAGAGGGAGAGTGAAGTGGGAGTGGTGCTAGTGCCACGCTGCTGTGAGGCTCATCTCCCTCTGGGGAGGGCCAGGTCGTCCTGGGGAAGACGGCACAGTTGTGGCACAGGGAGGGCTGCACCACCTTCTTCACTTGGCATGCTCTGGGCATGAAAGTAAGTAAAGAAGAATTAATGCAGCAATATCCACTTTATCAGTGCTGGGAGCGTTTTTATTCCCCTAGTGTTTTCAAAAAAAGAATTGCATGGTTCAGCAGTGAGAAAAGCCTTCCTGCCCAAGGAAACGTGTGGCTGTGCGTGGTTTGAATCACTGTGGTAAGCCTTGCCCCGCTCTGCAGGACCACAAGGTCTAGGATTAGTTCATCTGCCTAGGTTTGTGATATCCACATGCTTTGCAAGTGGATTTGCTTGAGTGAGCAAACTGGAAGAGTGTATGCAGAGAAGAAGATGCCAGTAACTTTCCGTGTGATTTTGGTGTAGCTGAGGTATCTGAGACTGAACCGGCGGATTCCCACTGCTTCAGCTAATCCTAATTTGATCCCACTACAAGTCAGTAATGTCTGTAGAAGTAATAAACTTAATTACTTAACTGCAAGATCAAGGAGCTGTGAAGGAAAATCATTTGATGCATTTGTTTTAAATTGCCTTCAAATAGTTGAATGGGGAGCTGCATATTTTGATGGGGAAACCACCATGTAAGATACCTAAAGATGCTAAAAATGTGGTTCTCTTCCTTTTGCAGCTCCCAGCCCCACTACAGCTGTTCCTTACACGTCAGTGAAGTGCATTGATGTAAGAAAAAACCACCACAAAACCAAGTGGCTGATGCCCTGGGGACCCAACCACTGCGAGAAGCTCAAAGACTTCGATGAGGCCGTGAGCAGGCAGATCGAAGCCAACGATATCGTGTTTGCTGTGCACATTCCCCTCCCCAGCAAGGAGATGAGCCCCTGGTTCCAGTTCATGCTTTTCATCATGCAGCTGGACATCGCGTTCAAGATGGATAACGACCTAAGTAAGTCACTCTCCAGCATTCGTTAGATGCTGACTGTGATCTGATTTCCCAATGTGTTTCTCTTAAAGTTGCTTTTATCCTGCACCATATGTTAACTGCTATAGTGCCTCCATACAGTGAGGTGATACAGGAGCACGTTCTAAAGGTGGGAATTGGTAATGAGACATTTCAGTATGTATCTTTGCAGGGAGAGCTGTTCACGCTGCACTAGTGAGTAGCTAAGCAGACAATGAGCAGGTTCCCTGTTTTAAAGTACGTAGACCATCAGCAACTACATTGGTTTAAATCCAGCAATTCACTTTCACAGCATACGCTCCTGGGTTTCATATAGTTTTCCAAAATATTCCAGGATGCTGAGTGCACAGCAACAGTTTGCAGTTGATAATACCCTTTCAGCAGCTTCTTTCCTCCTGCTTTTACATGTTCCCATCCCGTCCCTTGTGCTGGCTCTGCCCGTGCCTCGCCACGTGGTCCGCTGCATCCTGCAGCCTCCTCAGCAGAAACTGGAGTTTGGCTGCGCGAGCTTTCTGGCCGGTTAGCAGGTGGACTTGGTTGCCACCGTACAAGGTAGTGCCAGGGCCACCACTGAAGATCTGCTGGAGCAGGTGGGGAGTGGGGATGTCCCTTCCGGAGGCAGCGCGTCTGCTGGAGCAGCAGCATCGCCTCACTCATTGCTCTAGTTTGGATGTTTCAGTCTGTGTGGAGGTGGTGAAATGCAGAGTCATGAAATTTTGGGGGTTTTTATTTTTATAAACGTCTCTGCCCCAAAAATCCTTTATAAAGACTTGAACTGGTTACTAGTTTCACAGTGCTGAAGACTTTAAGCCATGGTATTTTGTTCCATGTTTGCCAAATGCTTTTGTGTGATGAGTTCCTAAACTGCAAGCCAAAGTACTTAGTAAATGAAATTATTGATCCATAAGTTTCCATGAGGAGCTCATAAGAAGGAATGTTCATGTCTGAGTTTTTAAACACGCACTCCCCATTGGGCACCAGGTGCAGAGAGTTGGATGTTTATTTACTGAGCCTTTGTCATAATTTAACTTCTTCAGTTTGAGGTTGGTTGTTGGTGAGTTGAAATAGTTGCCATACCTTCCATCAATCGTTGTGAGCTACCTTTTTTTGCTGGGATTTGATACATGCAGCGGGACAGTACCTTCTGGCCTTGAAACTACAGTGGTCCAAATTAACTGGAAAACTGTTCCAGGAACCGTGGAAGAAACTGTCTTACTGGGATTCACCCTTAGTATCTGAAAGAAGATAAAATATGGAAAAGAAAAGGGAAAAAAAAAAAACCGAAACCAAAAACCAAAAAAACCACAAAAAAACCCCAAACTCAAAAATAACCCTGCAAAAAATCTGCAAAATTATGTCGGGAGCAGCAAGGGCAAGACTGATCTGCCCTGTACTGAAAGAAGAGTTGTATGTGTATTTGCGTGCTTGGGAAAAATCTCCTTCTCTAACAACTATACCCTAACAATGACTAAACAATTTACTTTTCAAACTGGTCTGCACTGGGGCTTCTGTAACTCTTTCCCTGGCTGCAGCCTGTCTGTTGGTCTGGCTCTAGTGTTCACGTAACCACGTGGTGGATCAGTTCAAGGAGCAAATCTGTTTTGGCTGCGGGGTTGGGGATGTGGACCAGCAAACGCGCCTGCTGGTGCAGGGGGAGCTGGCAGCCTGCACCCCAGGGGCTGCAGCCAGATCACCGAAGATCTGCTGAAGCTTTCGCGACAGTTCTACGTTTCCTTTACTGCCTTGCCTGCTCAGCGTGAACCTGTTCCTTCCTAGCTTTTTAATGTATCATCATTAAGATAAGTTAAAAATCAGACTGTATAAAGCTTACGTGTGTATTCTTATCCCTATAATTATCTCTAAAGTACAGAGAGAGTAGCTTTGTAACTTTATTAAGGCCTCAACTACTTAGACTTCAATAGATGTTTGTGTTTAGAGAACTAACGCTTTGTTCCGAGGCTTTTAAAGTGAAACCGCTGAGCTGGAGTCAGTAACTGGCTGAGCACCTGGGAGCAGGTTGCTAAAATGCTTTTGACAGTGATTTCTCCTGTAAGTGCAGAGAGCCTTTTCTTCAGGGCATTATTTGTGCCGTTCAGTGACCAAGTCCTTCAAAGGTGGGAACTTTTTTTGAGATTTAAAAGCAGAACAGCTTGTCTTGGGCCACCCTCTGGGTAATAAAAGCAAGGTTTGGGGGTGAGCTGTACCACTTCTGCAGCTGGGGAAGACTTGGTTTCTGGTCATTAGCAGTTCAGTAGCTGCTGGTGGTTTTTGTTTATAAGAAGCATTTGGAGACAAGGGATATTAATACTTCTTATGGTGTGAGCTTACTTGGCACATCTTGAAGGTTTTCTTTCATTGACTGAAGAAAGTATTTTAAAGTGCAATTTTCCTACACTTTGTGCCAAGCTGAAGGCAGATGTAAATTAAGTGTAAAATATAAGAAACTAGTGAGTAACACATCTCTTGCTTGCTAGATTGTGTCGTAACAGATTAAATAAAAATAAATCTTGTTAAGCCAAAATAATTGCATATGTGTCTCTGTATCTTGCTGCTAACTTCGCATTAGTGTTAAGAGCTTCATTGATCAGACAATTGGAATTAGCTCCTCAAAAGGCTCAACACTAAAGATGTGAAATAACCTCATCTCTTCTTTTAAATCAACACTTCGAATTTCTTCATGTGAACTGTGCAGGGTCCTGGGCTCAGCTGAGCTCCCCTTCTTGGTCTTCACCAGTGACGCCGCTAAGCCACATCTCAAACTGTCGCCTGCTTTTCTCTGCAAAGGCACATGGTCATCCTCTCCCCTGCAATCCGTAAGCAAGGCCAACGCACAGAACAAAAACTTGGATCCGCTGCGGGTCTGTGGGCTCAGGTTTTCCAGGGCTGCTGGCTGCCGCAGCCCTCCTGGGAGAGGGGTGCTCCGGGGCGGCGAGGCTGTGCCCGTAGGGAGATGTCGGGGTGACTCACGGTGTGTCAGCCCTCCTCATCCAGCCAGCAAGGGTTTTCCCGGGGCGGAGGGAAAGGGCAGCCCTGGAAAGGTGCCCCGGGGAGCAGGAGAGCCGCCCGCAGCCTTGCAGGGGCTGGGCATCCCGAAAGGCCCGTGGGATCTGCACCCTTCGGGGGAGGAACCGGCCTTAATCACATTCGCCTTGGGAACTTGCTCTGGACTTTCAAAATGCAGGTGTTTAGAAGCTGAGCTTTTCCCTTCTGTTTATCCTTCACAGAAAGCTGGGAGAGACTCAGACTTGCTGTCTCTCTGAGGAAAAGGCTGTTCCTGTGCCCGAGCTGTCCTTGTCCTTTTTTGACGCATTGTGCATTCGATTATTAAAACACCCTTTCCAAAACAGGGAAAGGCAGCAGACAGAGAAGTGAGATGAAGTTCTCTTAAAACCACCCGTACCTCAATCGCAAAAGCTGTGATGGGAAAGCTTAGTGCCTCTTGCCAGGACACCAACATCCGCGAGCAGGACCCGCTCCTGCTGCGGTGCAAAATGCCCTGTTCGCAGGGACTGCAGGAAGCCCTCCGGCACTCGCACAGCCGCTGGCACGGGGCAGCACCGGTGTGCGGCCATCCATCCCTGCCATCCGTCCGTGGGGCAGCCAGCCGCATCCCCGGGGGAGCAGCAGCCATCCTCTGGTTTTCCAACCATAAGAAACCTCCTTCGCACAAAAGGCTTCTTCTGAAGCTGAAGTGTTACTCCGTTATTGCGCAATTAGGCCTGGTTCCCATCGTTGGATTTGAGGAGGACCGGGTGCTTTCAGGGGAGGGATGAAGGCCGTTCAGCTCGTCGAGGACTGTTCTCCAAAATAGCACCTGCCCTCGGAAGGACGGTCCCTGCTCCCAGACAGGCTCCTGGAACCACCTCTCCTTCCCCGCGCCTTTCTCCTGGGAGCAGAGCAGCGCTGCGGCCGTCTGTGGATGGGGTTGCTGGTAGCGAGTATGCAAATCCCCTTTCCTTGGCAGGTTAGGCGGTCATCTCTCTGTTCCCTGCAGATCGGATTCACTTTAAAAATTCATTTCTGCTTTGCTTGAGTTGTTGCTTGTTGGCACATCTTGCTGCTGGGCTTTCATGGCCAGGATACCTTGGGGAAGGGTGGGAGAATGCTGTGAGCTTTCAGAGGATTTCTCTTTTTTTCTTATTTTATTTATTTTTTGGGCTGGTCTGCTGCCATGGGCCTGGGCCATTTGCATTTGGCAAGCTGCAGTGTTCTTAACAGGGAACATTAGTCCTTCTCTCTGAGCTGCTTTGCAGCACGACCTTCTACGTGCCAAGAAATAATTCACTGGTATCTGTCTTTAGCTGGAGCAGGGACCTGGAGGCTGCTCGCTCTCCGACTGCCACAGGCTTCAGGAGCCCCCAGAGCTGGGCTCCTCCTGCCTCAGTTTCACCTTGTGGAAAAGTAAACCTGAAATTGCTTAATATTGAATTGACATCTAGGAACGCAGTGTCCCTGAGGAGTACAAAGTGATGGTTGCACCGTGCTGGGCATTGGAGAATGACGCCTTTATTTGTCAGATGGCGTAACAGTATGGAGGGGTCTGAAAAAAGAAAACCTTGCTTTCTTCTCTTTTTATACGTAGTGAACTTAAAATGTTAGTAAGTGAGACTGGCTTCTGGTTTCTTTGCAGTTGGAAAGGAATTGTGTATAGTCGGATGGCTGAGCACTGCAGACTCCTCCTCAAATTCATCCAATTTTGGTCTCTTTGGTACGTTTTGTAATTTTAGAGAGCTGGTGAAGCATGGCAGTGTAATGCAAATAATTCTAGCGTCTCTTCTGTTTGCTTGCATACGCTTCTTTCCAGACAGCTGTATTAGTATGCAGCTGGCACAGAGCCATCTTCTGAAACAACTTCTCTATTTTTAGACTATTGTAATGTGAGTGAAGATATCCTCTGCTAATATCGCACTATAAAGTGAATCATGGAAAAGATCTTGGGCACTGAATGTCTGGCAATAAAATGCCAACATGAAAAAAGATATTGGTGGTGCTCGGAGCATGACAGGTACCGGGGAGTCCCTCGCTGTAGGGGGGTGATAGCTCTGACCCGCTTCGGAGCATCTCATAGCCCTGCGAATGGAGAGTCACTGAGAAAGCTGAAAGCTCAAAGCTGGGAACCCTGGCAGGAGTGTGTCTTCTGCTCGTTGGTCATCCCTGGAACACATAATCATCGAAACAAACCTGTCTTATTTCTGTAGGGTTTTTAATATAATCCTATGATACTAGCGAGGTTGTCACTTGGCGCTCGAGCTGTTAATATCAGAGGGGATTTACCAGACTCCAAATTATCTAGGTGTTATCTACAAGATCTGTGAAGGCAAGGTTAATCTGGAGCATGCTATGAAGAGATGCTCTGACACAGTCTTTGTGAGATGAAGTTTCTTGGCATGGGCAATTTCATCTCTTCATACTGAATAAGACAGAAATTTCTACCTACTTATTTCTACCTTTTATTATTGGGAAATTCTGGAGAATCTTGATTAATATGCGTGGGGGAACTGAATTTTTTTCCTCGAACGTGTTACCATCTGGAAAGCTGAGCACAGGTTTGCAGTAGCTTTTTCTCTTCCTTCCTTGCATGTATTCTTCCTCTTCTGCTGTGGCTCAGCCACGAGTAATTAAAATACTCTGCTCTCTCTCAGCACTTCCAGAAGTAAAAACTGGCTTGACTGTCAGTCTCTTGCCTCCTGTTCACTCCTCCCATCCGCTGTTTTGATGGTAAATAACACTGCTCTAAAACACCTTTCTTTTATCTTCAAGCCAAGCGTGGTGGAACATCAGCTGCTGCTTCTCTCCTTCGTCCCCTCATACACGTGTGCGTGCAGAGGCACATAGCCTGCCCTTAGGATTCAGAGGGCTTAGGGATGTTAATGCTGTGCACGAAAAGGGCACTCACCCCCAAATTGTCTATTCACCATCTGACATTTTGGTATTAATGTGAATAAGTCACAAATCATCTTAAAATTCAGTTTTCTGCCAAACAGTGTGTCACTGTCCTGATTTGTTCCTCTTGGACAATGGGGACTGCTAATGAAAGGCTGAGAGTGGACTGGCGTAGGAGTATCAGTCTGCTGTGCTGAAATACACATATATATGTGTGTGTGTGTATATATGTCTGTATGTATACATACATATATATGTACTTTACATTGACAGTCTTGAAAGGTCTTTGTACAAAACTCTGTTCTAATGGTAGATGTTACCCTGACGCAGAGACTGATGGAAATCCGGAGGGAGATTCTAATCCATTGGTCTGGAAAGGCACACACTAGTATATCTTCTGCCTTCTGGTTTTCATACTTGATGGCAGCAGCAACATTTGGATTGCAAAGATGAAATAATGAAAGCTGTTTTTGTTGGATTTAATCCCAAGCATTCCAGTTGGTTTTATGGCTTCTGAAATGAAGTTTGTAGTTCTTTTTAGCTGGGCCAAGTTTAACCTTATGTTCCCATTTATCTGTTTTGCTGGTCTTCTAAATAGCGGATCTGAGATGGCAAATTCATGTTTCATGGAAACCTAACTAATGGCTGCTGTGGAAAAGATCTTGATATCAATCTGGATGGTATAGATCACGTGTGCAAAAAAAAAAAAAAAAAGGCTTAGAAAAATCTTGATGCATCCACATTAAGGCATAACAGAGCCACCTCCAAACACTGTATAAATAGCAAGTCTAAACCACAGATACCATCCACGCCCCTTCCCATCATTTTGGATGAGTATGCCACCACATATTCCCAACAAAAATATAACTGAAAAAGATGACAAATATATGGGACATGCAGCGCTTGAAAGACTCATTCTTGCTTGTAGACATGAAACAGCCTCCCTTCACAATTATGAAGACCAGATTTTTTTCGGATATGAACTTCAAAGCTCATCAAGTATTGATGTGTCTTGGCAGCCCGTTCCCACGCGCGGGCTGCTGCTGTGCGAGCAGGCGAGCCCTGTTGTCATACAGACTGATCCTGGTGAAAAGCTACGGGCGTTGGCATCGTGTACGCCGTCCGCATCCTTGCAGGACGGAGCGCATGCCGTGTCTGCCTGTGCAGTGACGCAGCCCTGATGGAATGTGTGTGTGTGCGTGTGTCAGCTTAGATCTGCGGAAGCATTTCTGACCTCCTGAGCTCAGGAGCGTGCCACAGCGCGCTGCAGGGAGCTTGCAAGTGTGAGCTGTTTGCACTGAGAGCATGGTACTTCGACACCGGCACAACGAGTGGTTCTGTAGCCATCTTCCAACGCTTCTCCACGGCGGATGGTTCTGTAGCCATCTTCCAACACTTTTCCAACGTCTGCAGCTCTCGGAGTTTGGTGACCTATGAAAAGAGGCTAGGTTGTAGCACGCACATGTTTGTTTCAGAATGTGTTCCTCTTTCAGAGCCTTTCCTGGGATCTGTGCCTGGTAAATAGGAGGATTTTACATCTGGTAGAGCTGGTACAGACTTGCCTGGGGTTTTTAAAGCATGTTTATGTGTTGCTGCTTGGCAGGCTTCAACTGTAACTCTCAATTTCATGAACTTGCTCAGTTATGACACCTAAGTAAGTCTGTTCCAGCCCCATTTCCTTCTTGCAGCTATGACCTCTTGGCAGCATCCTAGTAAGAGCATATTTAAAAGCAGTCACACCCCATACTCCTACTGTGAACATGTCCAGGAGAGGATGAGCTGACTGTTTCCATGCAAATTTGATGTGGTGACCTTACCTGGGCGTATAAACTCTTGTGTGTGTTTACTGACGTGCAAGTTGGTGCATCTGTAAAGGCAGAAACCAGCCAGTGCTGCTGTGGGGCATGCACACGGAGGGGAGGGCTTCAAAAGTCTTTTGTAGAATGACTTAAGTTAAACAATACCTATAGAAAACATCAACTCCTCATTTCTGAGGTTATAGGCCATCCCTTTTTCCAGCAAGGCCAGCATAGCTAAACTTCAATTTTTTTGTTTTCTTTTTAAAAGAACTTTGTGTAGAGTTTTCTTTTTATCCTGGGAACTCCAGCTTATCTTTTAAGAGCAGAGGATCCTAGGTATGGGCAATTGTAAAGTGATTTGGGATTCTGGTGATGCATTTTGACTTTTCCCTTTTTGTTTCTTTCATTTAAAATCTCTCTGGTAGAAAACATCTTTGTTAAGGGGGCATATTCTAGACCTTTTTATTCAAGATGTTGGGATCCAATGTTTATGGGTGGCGAACCTACAGCCAGGTTACATTGGTAGATGACTTCTGTTATCATGTCTAAATGAACAAAATGTGCTATTAGTTGCATGGTTTCTCCTTTATACTCTTCATCTAACTATGTATACAGTATATACAGTTGTACTCTTTATCATTTTTGTGGTTTTCTGCAACAACACTATTTCCATGTCAATTTAAAGCAAATCCTATGATGCAACATAGTCGCTTCCCAAAGCAGAAGGCCCTATTGCACACCCTTGCGTTATCTGCAGAAAGTCTACGTTGAAGCCTGCCTTACTGTCCCTCTGCCAACCGTGGTGAAGAGGCTGCTGGATGGCTTTCTGGCTTACTGTTTGTCTCTGCAGCTGTCTAGGTTCCAGTTTTATATGAATTATTGTTTCTAATGCTATATGAATAAATAATGCTCTTCACCCACAACCGTAATATAAGCTGTAAGTCATGATATGTTAGAAAGATATCAGACTTTTATGACCAGTAGAAGTTCGTTCTTCTCTACTAGAGAGGAGATAAATGTTTTGAAAAAGGTAATTTGATCTGTATTGTTTGGAACGCAAAAATTTCCATTCCCCTCCGTAGCTGCGTGCCTCTCGGAGGTCCTTTCAGTGTCTAGAGGCTCTTCCACCCTTCTGATGTTCCGTACCATTCCTCTCTAACAAGCCTGATGTTTCCTTACTCTTGCAGAAGAAAACGCAGAAATTACCCTGGATGTGTCATTAGCATATCGCGATGACATGTTTGATGATTGGGAAGAAATAGCACACGCAATAGAGATCAGGAAGCTGAAATGCACCTTTGGCTCACCAAAAGTAAGGTGTTTTGATGACGCTGGAGGTGGGCAGGTGTGGGAGTGTGGTGGGAGTTGTCCTCTTCCTTTCCTGCACGGTGCTTCCTAGAAGCTCTGAGTTGTTCAATCGTAACTTTCAAATGTGTCAGCTTTCTCTTGGCTCAAAATCTTTGAAAACCTGATGAGCTCCACATGCAAATGGTTCTGTTTGGTGATAGAAGAGAAGGGGATGAAATTGAAGGTAGACTTAAAACTGTAAGGAAGAAAAGGTGTGAGGTCAACACACAGATCCAGGTGCAAGCAGAATTGTCCTCTGCAGTTGTGATGAGGCTGGAACTTGAATGCTTTGAGATCTATATACCCCAAACCATCCTAGAGAACTTGGACCTTTCCATCTTGTGCTTCTGTGATGGACAAAACCTTGTTCTTCAGGAGTGGTGAGGAAATAGCCCACCAGGGACCCTGCAGCACTCAAAGAACCTGGAGAGGTGGGGCAAGAGTTTCTTAAAATAACTTCTTATGCCTCAAGCTACAAAGCTTAGGAGCAGAGAGCGCAGCTAGCAGTTGAGAACAAAGCATCTTGTTTAAATAAAGATGTTTCTTCTTGGGCTGCAGACTGTAATTCCTGTGCTTAAATTAATCTGGTGTCTCTTTACCATGCCGTGTTTTTCAGTTCTGTGTCTTGTTCTCCCATTTTGCAGTCCCTTTCAGCAACCCCCTTATAGAATCATAGAATCATTAAGGTTGGAAAAGACCTCTAAGATCATCGAGTCCAACCATCGACCCAACACTACCATGCCCACTAAACCATGTCCCTAACATGTCTCCAGTAACACCTGTACTTTTCCATACAGCCACATATATGCAGTAAATACATACGAGGTGCAGAGGAGAGTATTGCTAGTAAAACAGGACTTAAGAAACTCCACATCAAGACATGTGTGAGAGGGTTGCATATTTTGTTTTGGCTCAAGTGGTGCTTGCTGAGGGAGGAAGCTTGGATCCCAAAGTAGCCTTTCATCTTGAAAAGCCCCCTTGACTTGAAATATATTTAAAAGCCTGAGACATGAACCTGCTTGAGGTCAAATGCTATTGACTCAATGACCCAAAACAATCAAAAACTTGAGCAAAAATGTCCCCAAACTGCTAATGTTCTCCAGCCTTGCAGAGACTCTCCCCAGGCGAAGATTGGAATTAGCAAACAGGCTCTCAGTGCTAGCAATGGTCCCAGCTACGTTCAGCATCAGGGCTTTTGCAGACCCTCACCATGGAGGGCATGCTGGTCCATCTGAGGCTGACCACCGTCTTGCTGCTCTGTGCCCTTTCGCTAGACCCTGGAGTCTGAAGGCCGTCACTACGACTGTGATTTCCTTCCCTTCATGGAGATCGGCAGCGTGGCTCACAAGTACTACCTCATCAACATCCGTCTCCCCGTGAACGAGAGGAAGGGCATTAACGTGGGCATTGGGGAAATCAAGGATATCCGCCTTGTGGTAAGTGTCTGTCTTGCTTCTGTCCACGCTCACCGCTTCCCAGGAGAGCGCCTGCACCCTGCGATGCTGCGGTCGGCAGGGGCATCTGCCCTGGGGCTGCTGCAGCTCCTTTCTTGATCTCCTCTTTGATCCACAGCAAACATCCTACTCCTCATCACAGGTAGCTCCTGCCTGCAAATGTGCCTTTCTTCCTTCCTGAGGGATGCCCTCTTTGACTGCTCTCTTCTGAGGAGCCTTCAGCAGTGCCACCCTCCTGCACTGCCCGGTGATCACCTCCAGAGCTGGGCTCTTCCCACGGCTCCAAGAGCTCCCCTCTGTCCTCTCCTCCCTGCCACAGTCTGGCGTGGGTGCAGAGTCTTCCACCTGATTAAGCCCTGCCTCTCGCAGATAGGAGCTAAGGAGGAACAGAACAGCAGGGTTTGCAGGGACCAGGTCTGTCTTGGAGTTGGCCATCGCCACAGAGATGTTTGAGATGGCTCTCAGCTATCCCTGCTCCTGCCCTCCTGTGAGGCTCGGTAGCCATGGGTGCTTTTCCCAGCTGGAAAACCTCCCACCACCGTCCCTCTAGGCAGAAGCAGCGAGCCAGCTGGCTGTGGTGGCAGCAAACGGCGGTGGGAGGATGTGTGCCTGGAGAAATGTGTTAATTTGGCTGATGCGCTTCCCACCAGTGGTGACTTTGCTTCACGAGTGTCTTGTTACTTGTTTGAGAGCAATTCTGCCAGCTTTTTCCACGCTGTGTCAGAGTGCTTCTCTCTCGACTGCTCTCTACCTCGCAATGGAAGCTGCATGTGTTGGCATTTGTTTTCAGGACTTTTGAAGCCTCCTCAGATGGCCTGGGTGCTAAGTAGGCACTTGCTCCCTTTCCTGTGTTGGGCAAACTGCGTCCTTTGAAGAGTAGTTGCATCTACGTGTGCTTACATGTACTGCCATGTACGTGCCTCTCCTGTCAGCTCCCTCCTGTAAGGAGAGGCACAGAGTAATGACGTTAAACCCTGTACAGCTGTTGCATTCCACCTTGGTTTTCCTTAGGGCATCCATCAAAACGGAGGCTTTACGAAAGTGTGGTTTGCCATGAAGACTTTCCTCACCCCCAGCATTTTAATTATCATGGTCTGGTACTGGAGACGGATCACACTGATGACACGCGCTCCTGTCCTGCTGGAAAAGTGAGTAGGGGCTCACGTGCCAGGTAAGGTGACCCTCAAGCAAGAGGACCCTGACCGAGGTGGACACTGCTCCCAGGCAGAGCCCATGTTTGGTGAGACAGGGATGGTCTCTTCTGTCCCCTCCCTCCACCCAGACACACTGGGAGCAGGAGACACCCATAGCTTCTCTTTTCTTTCCCATTAAACCCATAGAGAATGAGTATCTGCATTTGCCCATGGCTGTTCAGAGGGGCTTAGCCCCAGAGGGTTTGCTGGCAGGAGGTGATACCCCACCGCCATTGCCCAAACCGTGCCAGATTTTCTTCTGTTGCTCTTCATGCACAGCTTTGGTTTCTGGGGCTCTGTGTCCTTGCCTTGCAAACTGGAAAGAGATGGTGTTTCTTCCTCTCCAGGGTCATCTTTGCTCTGGGAATTTCCATGACGTTCATTAACATTCCTGTGGAGTGGTTTTCCATCGGATTCGACTGGACTTGGATGTTGCTCTTTGGAGACATTCGACAAGGCATTTTCTATGCCATGCTCCTGTCGTTTTGGATCATCTTCTGTGGGGAGCACATGATGGTGGGTACAACACAGAAGGGAAGGTGGTTTCCAGCCCCATTTGTAGCAGTACCTGGCAACTCCCTTGTACTTACTGAGTGTTGGAAACAATGCTGTGGGGACTTGCTCCAGGTGAGAGGACTTCAGGCTAACTTGCTTTTCCTTTTTCTTCTCCTCCTCCCCACCTCTTGACCCTCCAATTAGGACCAGAATGAGCGGAATCGTCTCTCGGGGTACTGGAAGCAGGTTGGACCTATAGCTGTTGGCTCCTTCTGCCTCTTCATCTTTGACATGTGCGAGAGGTAGGTTCAGCACTGCTCCCGGGGTGAGCCTTCCCCGTGCACCTCCTGCAGCAGGGGCCAGCGGTTTAACTCCCGGATGCACAGCCCCATCTCGTGAAGCGAGGAGAGGCTCCTGTGAGTGCACTGAAGCACGCTGGTGTTTCCCAGCAGCGTATCTTGTCCCATAGGGCTGTAAAGAAACACTTCCCACCTCATCTCCTCCTCACCCGCACGGGAGAGCAGTGTGGCCAGCTCTTTCCAGGCTGCAGAGCAGGCACGGGGCTCTCTGAGCTTGTTGGCTTCTGTGGCAGCTCGGTGTTTTCTCTCCTCTTTGCAGGGGAGTGCAGCTGAAGAACCCCTTCTACAGCATCTGGACCACCGAAGTTGGCACGGAGCTGGCTGTATCCTTCCACCCAACTCGGGGCAGGCTCAGTCTGTGTTAGTAGGAGAGGGAGGTGTTCCCCTCCTGCCAGATACCTGCGGGGTGTGGGAAAACCCTCCTCCTTTTGGCAGGCTGGGACTGTGAGGTGGGGCTCAGGCGCTGCAGGAGATGCCAGTGTCGTTTGGAAGAAGCAGTCCTGGCAGGTACCGCCAGGGACTGGTGGTGTGCTTGGGGAAGTCACTGGAGAACTGAACTTCTCCTCAAGATGTCTGAGATTTGGGGGGAAGCATGGGGGATTTAGGTCCTGGGTGTCATCAGATTAACCCCAGAGCCAGTGCTCTGCCCGTTCTGCTTCCCCCCCCCCAGCCCCAGCTGCGATGGCATCTGCTCCGGGGCCCTCCGTTTGCTGCTATTCCTCGGGCACGCGTTGCCGAGGCATTTCCATGAATTGCCCTTTCAGGTCCCGTGGGAAGGGCTTGCTTTCACTGCCATTAATTTTGATTACTGGGCTGAGATAAGCTAATGCGATGAGTCCCCCTTCCGCAGCATCCAGCCCTCTTGCAGGAGCCTCTCTGAAGGTTGGCGACGGCTTCCCAAATCTCTGCAGATTTCGAACGGGCAGGCGTTTCGGTGTGCTATCCCTCCTCGCTGCCGTGCCGAGCGCGGGGGGACATCGGAGCCCCTGCTCCCCACCGAGGCAAGGGCTCACCCAGCGCTGCCTCGCTCATGGGCAGGCTGCTGTCCTGAGTGATTGCTGCCTGCGAGAAGTTTAATTATGATCCTTGGGATGATACTAAAATAAGTGAATCACCTGAATAATGTTTTCTATTATTTCTGTTTAGCTCATACCGTTTTCTCTTAACTTGCACTGCCCAGATGGCCTTTATTATAGTTGCAGGAATCTGCTTGTGTCTCTATTTTCTCTTCCTGTGTTTTATGGTCTTCCAAGTGTTCAGAAACATCAGTGGAAAGCAGTCGAGCCTCCCAGCCATGAGCAAGGCTCGCCGCCTTCATTACGAGGTAATGTCCCTCCTTGTTGCGCAGATTCTTTATTTTTAAAATGCATTTTTGACCTCAAAGTCTATACTGAGACCTTCTCTATCCATATAGTCCTGAATTGGACGATCTGATCTTTATCGGCTTTCTTGTGTTAATCCAATCCCCTAAATGCCTTTTTGTTTGACTGTCATGATGTTTCATCTTTATTCGGGTCTTTAGTCCCAGTTAAGTATTTTAAACTGTCAGGAGGGTATGTAAGCTGGCTCTCCTTTTCTATCAGTAGTTGCCATCTCCCAGCTTACTGAACAGCATTGGAGAATAGAAGAAAATTGCCCAAATTACCGTGTAAATTACTATGGGTTGTAAGTGCATCAGTTCCCCATACCTCCATTTCTCCTCCTGTAATATTAATTATTGTGTTTAATGGAAAGTGTTGCTAAGACCACCCTGTTTTTACGTGGTGTGAATTCAGATTTTTTGGGGTTGTCTTTTCCTAACCAAGTTGCAGGAGGGAAACTGTCCTGCTAGGATCAAAATGCGACATGTTCAGCCCATTGCGCCTGTTTTTAGCCCGTGATTTTGTATGTCGTTTCTGTCCTAGCTGCCTTTAACTGCTGCAAAACACGGGGAGCTCACATTAAGTGCTTAAGTTGAGAGCGCCTGTTGTTTCCATGGGTGTGTAAATATTTATCACCGATGTTGTTCTGTTAAATGGTGGTCACTTCTGATTTAAACAAGTCCATTATCACCCATCAGGAATGCACATAAAAAAAAAAAAAAAAGAAAATTGGAATTGAGAGAATTTGAAGAAGATATTGAGTATTTTTTTCCATCTTCCCCTTTAGCAAGAGGCGCAGGACTTCAGCTCGTATTGTAGAACTGCTGCAGCCGTGCTTTCCATACAAATATCTGGCAAGCATGAATTTGATCTGGAAGAGTTAAATTAATAGTCATTTGTTGTCGCAGTGTGGCATAGTAATTACGCAGACACTGACATTTCCATCAAAATTCCAGAAACAGGTTAAAAAAAACAACACGCACACAAAAACAAAACCAAAAGCATTTGTAAGTAAAAATGTAAAACTAGTGAAAGCAAGTACGGTATGCAGTCAGATTCCCAACCAAGTGATCTTGAGCCTTAGCTTGTCTTATAATCTACATTCTCCGGTAACAGCCAGTGTAGTTTTGACGAGCTTTGAGAATCGCTGCAGTTTCCTCCCAGACAGACTCTGGAGGTGAGGATTAGTCTGGTACGGACCCAGTACCCACGCTTGGTCTTGCTAAGCCATGCAAGCTCTCCACAGATGTTTGTTTTACAAAAGCTATGAGCTATAAGGCTGGCTCCTAGTGAAACCCATGGCTTACACTGACCTGCCGCCTCTTCCACATTAACTCTTGGTAAATCAGTCACAAAAGCAAATGTAATGGAAAGCCAGAGCTGTCCAGACATGCACACCCCGCTCGGAGCATCCGGGAGGAATGCAGACGTGTGGGGAGCGGAGAATATGGGCTGTCGTGAACACGGCGCGGAGGAGTGGGTGGAGGTTGTTTTGCTTTGGGGTTTCGTGGGTTGGACCCTTTTTTTTTCTTTGCTTTTTTTTTTTTTTAATGCTTGTCTTGTATATACTAAAAACAAAAATGGGTTTTGTGGATTCTGTTAATGTGACCAGTGACATTTCTCTCTAAACAGGGGCTGATTTTTAGGTTCAAGTTCCTGATGCTCATTACCCTGGCTTGCGCAGCGATGACGGTCATCTTCTTCATCGTGAGCCAGGTGAGTGACGAAACTCGGCTTCCTCTGAGAAGATCAGCCTCCGACTCCCTAGCCGCTGATGACGTCGGCTCACTTGCTGTTCAGAGAAGGCATGCCTGTTATAAGCAGATTTGATAAGTTGCTTTTTAACAAGTTGTTTTCATTTATTTGAAACACTGCTATAAAATTGCTCAGGCTGAAAGCTTCGCAAAGGCCTTTGGCTCACGGTAAGGTTTGGGGCTGTGCTGTTTGAAATATCAGCCACGGTTTAGTCATTTCTGAGAATTCAACAAGAGGAAAAATGTTCTGTTCACATTGAAAGAATCCGGTGTCTGTGTGTGCCCACGGAGAAATAACAGAATTCAATCTTCCCTGGGTTGACTTTGCAACCCTGCCGTTTCCAACAGTATCTATAGCTATTTATTCTGAGCTCTGATGCAGTCTCTCTGTACAAATGAGCTGATATCACTACTTAAATATACTTCGATGGTTTACTCCAAGTGACTTTTAAGATTTTGTCTGTTTCAGAGATGTCATTTCTGGTTGCTGCTAAGCATAGGCAGCTTGTAGCTTCAGGAGAGCGGGGGGTACAGCCTCGCAAGTCCAGTAGTGCAGAATTACGGGCGCAGGAGCCGTTTCTCCCTCACTGCACCACTTATGCTTTGGGGTACAGGTGCGTCCCAGTGCAAAATACAACAGCAGATGATTTTGCTCTTAAAGATCTGTTAGACTGAAGCAATGGTTTGAGAAATGCCACTTGGCAATTTGATTCATCATTGAGTGCTGATGACCGTAACCATCACCGCGTATGGGCATAACACAATCTTATCCAGCTACTCTTTTCAAGCTAGTTTAGCTTTCATCTTTCTCCCTTATGTCTTTTTCTTTAATGGAAAGCCAACATTTCAGTGTGAACAGTCTGTGTGTCTTCAAATAATACTAATACTGATGATTCAAATAATATTAATATTGATGATTCAAGTAATATTAAGACTGATGATATCTTCATTAATCTTGACAAACCTCTGCGTGTCTAAGGCTGATGCTGTCAGCCTAGGCCCCTCTCGTAAGACAGAAGCAGCGAGGCGGCATTCAGCACATCAGCTCTTCGTATTATTCATGCTGGTTTTCCTTCTATAAAAGGTCTATTTATAGAAGTCTAATGTTTTCAGATGTAACTAGTTGTCTCCTAGGTACTGCCCTTTATGTGGCAATCCTTGCTGAACACATCAGTTACAGCAGGGATATATCGCAGAATATGAGAGATTTTGTCACATTTAAGAGTGATAAATCAAAGTTAAAGAAATCCCGATGCAATCATTTTGTAAGGACCATTTTTTTCCAGCAAATTGAGGCTAAAGAGGAGAATCCTAGCCTGACTTCTGCATCAATGAATCTGTTATACTCCATTTACTCGATCCTGTTGAATTGACGCTGTTCTTGTTGACTTACTCCAAGTTATTGCTTTAGGGGGTCACTTCTGTATTTTTACAGAATTTGGTCTTACTGATCAGCCCGTGCATGTCTGCTTTCTCCCGGGCAGGTGACCGAAGGCCACTGGAAGTGGGGGGACATAACGATACAAGTGAACAGCGCCTTCTTCACCGGCATCTACGGAATGTGGAACCTCTACGTCTTCGCCCTGATGTTCCTGTATGCGCCGTCGCACAAGAATTATGGTGAAGACCAGTCGAATGGTATATGCCTCTAAATGATCTGAAGGCTATCACGGGAAGAAAGCAATATAAAAAGGGTGATACCTTTTGTGCAATTTTTTTTTTTGGCCAAAGTACATGTTCAGCACATTGAAATGTTATGCAAATGATTGTTTGGTTTTCCTAGCGGACATTTTAATTAATGACCAGGTTAGTATTGAGTATTTAGCCAAGGCTGTCTAAAACCTTCTAGATAATTTCTGTACTTTTTAGCATTGCCCAGTTGTAATTGTGGGAGGGACAAGGAAAGGAGAAAATAGAAATCTGGGCAAGTGGAGAATGGCGATGCTGTTGGTTTCCTTTATCAGTAGCACAGAAATCGTCCTTTACTGATATGCTTGTATTTAAATAACTGTAAATAAAAGCATTTATAGAAATGTTGCATAGTCCATAGCTCAGGTAGGTCCTGAGAACCTGGAGGGAATAAAACAAATTTTTTACTTTCTAATTGTCAAATATTTTATTGTGAGACCAGGCTAACAAAATAACTTTGTTTCTCAGGTGACCTGGGAGTAAACAGTGGGGAAGAGCTTCAGCTCACCACCACCATCACCCACGTGGATGGGCCGACGGAGGTTTATAAGCTGGCTCGCAAGGAGGCTCAGGAGTAACGCTGAGATGGCCTCAGCTGGGACCCAGACCGGGGTGGAGAGCAAAGGGAAGAGACCTCTCTGACCTAACTTGCTTCTCGAGCACCCCGTAGCTAGTGTATTTTCACAGAGCTGTGACACCGAGCAGAACATTTGTAAACTCTTTAATATGGTGTAGTTATTTCTGGGGGGAGGGATATGTATATTGTGTTACACTCAAGCACGTAAAAACCTGCTAGAAAAGCATTAAGGTTGCAAAGTCGCACGTTCAGAAGTTAGGAAGGGCGGCTGACATTGGGCGGTTTTTATTTGGCTACCGTGTGCCTGTGCATAAAGGTGGTGCAGGGAGCTCAGTCAGTGAGCACGTATTCAGTACTTGGAGTTTTCTGCTTGTGTGCAACTTTGAACAAGGGGTTGGCTGGGGGTGGAACTAAAGCCTCATTTTAGAAACGTTTAATTCCACCATCTATAATTCTATTGAACCTTGTTTGAGGTCTTTAGTACAGCCCTGCAACTCTGCAGCAAACCTGTCACTTGAATGAAACGCAGCTGGGGAAGGGAGTAGACTGTTTGTAAAACATAAGGTTTTAGTAGAAGCAGCAACATGCTTTCTCAGTAGGTTTTACAGCTGTTTGTTAAATATAGGGGAACGTAACAACTGGATGCCTGAGCTGAGTTGCAGGAGAAAGGAGTGCTCCTGTCCCGAGTTCCCAGAGGTCCCGCAGCCAGCTCCTGCCTATTCTCAGCCCCTTTGGCTACCCTTGCTTTTGTTGTCCTCCTCCATCTTACTTTTTTGTTACGGCTCCTTCATTTTTATGCTGCTTACGTGCCATGGGGAGAAGAGAAAGGCCACGGGAGGGACGGTGTGTTTTCGGTTCCCGTGCTTGTGAGCTGGGCAGACGATGCCGGGCAATCCTGCTCCTCCTTGCGCTGCCGGGATGGAACACGCTTGGCAGAGGTGGATTCTTCCAGGGATTATCAGACTTGGAAAAATCCGCTTGTCACGCACTAACGTGGATATTTGCTTTTCAGAGCAAAAGCAGATGATGACGTTGCTCACTCCCATGCTGTGCCTGGCTGTGAGACTCTTGGCAGTGCGAGGGGACTGGGAACTAATCTGGGGTGGAGGCTTAAACTGGAGCATGCTGGGGACTAGTTAAGAGAAGTGTTAATGGCGTGTGCGGGAAGAAGCACGGCCAGAAGGGTCTGTGCTGCTCAGGGCACTCCTTCCACGGCCTGGAGGATCCTCGTTAGCTGGCACTAGTAAAAGGTCTGTGTTAACTGCTAGTAACGTGTAACTCAGCCTCCCAGTTTTGTCCCTAGAAGATAAGAACCTGGTGCTGCTCCTGTTGCTGAAGGGTCAGAGATTAGGGAGAGAGGGGAAGCTTCCAAAGCTGCTGACAGGCAGTCATCGCGGGTACCGGTAGAAGCACTGTTCTGGAAGAAGGGACACGTTGTCCTTGGGTTCTTAAAACTTCTGAAATTACACATCAATTGTATTAAGGCTGCAAAATGAAAGTATAATTGGGAAATACCAGAAGTGAGATCATCTATGAAACCTCAATCCATCTCTAGCCAATGTATGCATTATGACGTGCAATTAAAGCCCATTGCATGCTGGCTTTACTGTCACATTCGGGTTTGCATGTGAGTTTGGGGCTCTGGGCAGGAATTGAGGCTATGCAGCCAGGGCTCTGTTTGCACCAGGAGATGCTGGTGCATCACGGTTCCCACCCCAGCAAACAGCTCCTACTGGGTGATGCCTGTCCCTGGCTGCCCTGTGCACCCACCCCGCTGTTTGCAGGGGGCTGCAGCTCCAGGGGCGCAGCTCAGTTCAGCTCTAACCATCCCTGTCACCATTTCAAGCATGTTAGTACTCAAATAGAGCACCAACTTTCCTTGCCTTTTGCTTTCCCTTCCCCTTGAGGCAAGTCAATACTTCAGCTGGGGTGAGGCGCTCAAATAATTCCTCCTTATTTTCCCAGTCCACCAGGGAATGGGGCCAGAAGGCTAGCGACTGCCCCTCGGCCACGTGCAGGGCCGGGCACCCCATCTCCTCACCAGCCTGTCCCCAGAAGGGATTTCTCACTGGGGCTGCTGACTGCGCCAAACGAATCGCACCAGGAGGTGCTGGGCTGTTATGATCCCAGTAAGAACGGCACTCTGTAAAGTAGCATTTAAAATACCATTTATTAGAGCTCAGCACCATGAAGAAAGAGAGGGTAGCGTAGATAATCTTGCATCCCTTTTGGTTGCTGGGAACCCCGAGTTTTGCACCATCGAATGGGTCTCCGATCAGGGTGCGGCACGCCAGGCAGACCCCGTCTGCAGAAGGGCTGCTCTGTTTTTGTTAATTGGAGCTACTATAGGATTTTCTTAAAAGAAAGCAATTCTGTTCATTGTTCTGTTCGCCCTCACTGGGGTCCCCAGCTCCCCCTGCCCCTGGCAGCGTCTCAGCCAGGACGCAGGGCCAGAGCCGAGGAACGCCGAATGCATCGCTCCGGGTGAGGTCCCTCGCGTGCTGCTGTGTCCGAGAGTGTGAAGTCACTGTAGCACAGAAAGTGCTAAACACTACTTAAGGAGGTAGTCTTGGGTGATTTTTGGATACTTGAACTGGAACATTTTTTATAAATTTGGCTGGTTTTTTGTAAAGTGGGATGACAATGCCCCTGTACTGAAAGGAAATGTGGTTTAAAAGAAAATAAAATAGAAAAAGGAGGGGGCACACTTACTGTATGTGGAATAAGTGCTGGGACTGCACCTTCAACACGGATGGCAAAATGTAACTTGTAAGCAATTTACATAAGGAAAACAAGTGCTAGTAGGTCCAAGCAATGTTCCTACTTGCAGTAGTTGTTCAGTCACAAAGTGAATTAAATTAACGCACATCATCGTAACTCCAGCATGTTCCTGGCTGAGTGCTCGACTTTGCAACTTTAACATCCTTTTTACGTTGGGTTCTTACATGATATTTATGTTGTTCCGATAGATGTGTCCATGGTTTCTTTTACAGCTTAGTATAGCATTGCATTTTGTAAAGGCTCCTTACAAAAGGGGAATTGCAGCTTTAAAACCAAATTTTGTGTCAAACACTAACAATTTGTTTACGGGGCGCGTGTATGTGTGCGTGCGTGTGTGTGTGGTTTTTTTATTTCTTAATTCCTAAGCCCTACTCATATGTCTCGGAAATAGTCCCTGGGTCTTACTAAAATATATTCTTTTTTGTTTAGGTTGAATTCAGTTTTTACAGAATGCTTCAAGCAACCTGGAAAACATGTAGTTTTGTTAATTTAAATAAAATATACAATATTATGGATTTGTCGTAGGCCTGGTTCACTGACTGGGCAATCATAGCTCTTCTGTGATCTTGTTTGCTTTTAGTTGGTCTTTTACTTCAGGCAGTTGCAAGTCACGCAACTTGTTGCTGGGGAACACGGTTGACTCACTTGGACAATTTTCTCCCACATCTCCAAATGCTTTGCGGTGCAGAAACATGGCACTTCGATGCTAGTGGCTGTTTGACCTTTAAAACCTTTGCTTTAAGACTAATTGTTAGCAGAGCCATTTCTGCCTTGACTCTGGAGCATCGGTCGCAGCTCCTGCCGCGGGGGTTACAGCTCCCCTCGCCCACGGGACCGAGGTGTTGAGCCCCTCCGTTCCCACCCGCAGCTGAAGTCTGCTCCCACGGCAGGGCACAACCCTTGGGTTTTCCTTCGGGCTCTGTCCCCTGGACCTGCCTGTCCCTGCTTGCCAGCCCCGGAGTTGTCACAGCTTTGCTGTGAACTTTACATGTGGCTATTGCCCCACCGCCATGGCAATTTGGGCGCCCTCCATCTGCTGCTGTATTGGAAGGCGCTTGGAGCCTGCTCTCCCCCACCTCTTTCTGTCTATAATCCAGGAAGAAAAAAAGGTTTCCCAGGACTTGCACTTCAGGAGTAATGGAAACTTTGATACCAACAGCCTCAAGTTCCCATTGCAATAGGGGCTGCCTTGATAAAACGGCACACGAGAAGGGAACTGTGCTGCTGAGTTTTAGGCAGAGCCCGTGGCTCCATTTCTGCTGCAGCCTGTGCTGGCTGCAGCCTCTCTGCCACGGCAAGGAACTAGGGCTGCTCAAAGACAAACCAGAGGCAGTACAGCACTTTCAGGATCTAATGAATTTCAAAAGAGCAAATTCATGAATTTTAAATAACTGTAAAACCACTGCCACCCGCCCACATGGCTTCTCTTCCCAGGTTTCTTATTTAGGCTCTTTGCTCCTGGGGCGCAGCCCTGCCCTGGCAGGCCTTTGCTGCCCTCTGCTGCCAGCAGAACACGGCTTTCAGCCAGATTTAAACAAAAAAAAATATCCCTCACCTCTAAAAATGTGGGAAACTTGCTTACGTGTAGAAGTTCCTATTGCCTGCAAAGTGGTGCTCAGGGTCAGAGCTGTCCCAGGAGCTTCGTGCTTCTGTGTCACCGGCAGGGACACAGTGAGAACCGGGGAGCAATGGGAAAAACCACCTGAGAGTTTCTTTAAGAGGCTACCTGGTGTTGCTGCGAGCAGCCCAAGTAGGAGGAGGAGGGAAATGGGTTACGATAGACCTTTGTGGGTGAGCTGGGGACCGCAGGTCTTGAGGTCAGCAAATGGTCTTTGGTTGGAACTGTTTGACTGTTTTTCTTATTAGACCACTTTCTGCATTTTCTTAGAAGTCTGCGACCAGAGTCTCTGCTCTAAAACCGGTTTGTGACTGAAGAGCAAAGCAAGGAGCTGCAGCAGACTCCAACGCAGCCGTGTCTGCCAGTCACGCCCGTGCAAGGTGAGGTGTAAGCGTGCAGCGCTGGGCTGATCTGCCTTCAAACGGAAACCGCAGCGTGGGGTGACGGCGATGCCCGGAGCCCCCTTTGCTCCCTCCCTCCTGGGGGACCCATCGACAGCAAAGGAGCCACGAGAAGTCTATGCTGCGATACTTGCAATGATGTTCTGGGAGGCACTGGGGGAACTGGGCTTGTGACCCCGATGCCCATCCCTCTGCAAGGGTACATTAGATCTAGGAAAGGCTCAGGGAAGGGTGACAAAAACGACTGAAGGTTCTACGGCTGCGTCTCACCGCGTGCCTGCTGGCCACAAGCTCTTGTGGGACAGATCTGGCCCCTGTTTTCCGGCTTAAAAATGGAAGCAGCAACTTGTGACTGGGTGGGTTTGAGTGTCCCTGCGGTGGCCTGACATTGTCCCCAGGTCCGATGGTGCTGATGGGCACTGGCTGGGGAGAGGGAGGTGCTGGCGTTTTCTCCTTGTCCCTTTTAAACCCGCTCCCAGCAGGCCCCAGATAATGAGTATGTTGTGGGACACTGAAACACCTCCCCTCTCCCACCACCAATCCTGGAGCCCGAGGCTATTGTATGGGATTTCATTGGGATGAAAATAAAGCACTGGCTGTATTGCCAGGGAAAGAATTGCAGGAGACTGAACTGCAGGAGATGAGATGTACAGAGGTGGGGACCGCTGCTCACGTCCGCTCCGGTTCTTGTTATAAATGACTGTCACTCCTGCTCTCAAAGACGAGACACAGTCGGTGCATTTTTATTGGGGTAAAATAAGCAATAAGCAGCAACAGATTTATTTTTGGAAGGATTTTGCTCTGTGGTTGGCACGCAGACATGTCACGAGTCTGCTTTCCTACTTAGCACCTGACATTACACTGTACAAGAGCTGATGGCTCTTTGAGCTTTTCCCGTGTCAGAGACTATTATAGGAAATCAATACGCACTTCAGGCTTTAGATCTAGAGTTTTAAATAAAATACAAGATCATGGCTATAATTGTTGGCACCTTCTGCCTCTCCATCTCTGACATGTGTAGGAAGTAAGCCTGGAGCTGGTGCTGCACGGGGCGAGCCTTCCCCGAGCAGGGGCAGGGGCTCAGCCGCCTCCGGCTGCCGGTGCTGCTCCAGCAGCGCCCGCTCTGCTTCCCCCCCAGCCCCAGCTGCGATGGCATCTGCTCCGGGGCCCTCCGTTTGCTGCCATTCCTCGGGCACGCGTTGCCAAGGCATTTCCATGAATTGCCCTTTCAGGTCCCGCGGGAAGGGCTTGCTTTCACTGCCATTAATTTTGATTACTGGGCTGAGATAAGCTAATGCGATGAGTCCCCCTTCCGCGGCATCCAGCCCTCTTGCAGGAGCCTCTCTGAAGATCACGCTGGTTGGCGACGGCTTCCCAAATCTCTGCAGATTTTGAACGGGCAGGCGTTTCGGTGTGCTGCCGTGCCGAGCGCGGGGGGACATCGGAGCCCCTGCTCCCCGCTCACTTGTGGGCAGGCTGCAGGTCAGGTGTTTGTTTCTGACTCAGCTGAGCTGATGTGTGATGGCTCCATGCAGTGAATTCCTTGCTGAGACCATTCAAATATTGTCCTATCCTTTGGCTGTTTCATTATCTCGGGTCAAGGAAAGTTTATATCCATTGTAATAGCAAGCATTTGCGTTTTCTTCTATTTTTTCCATCCTTGTTTTGTTGTGTGTAAAGCCCTCCAGAGTTTCCAGAGGAGGGGCACTCTTCCAGGTGCAGATGAGGCTCACTCATGAGATAGATGTTATGTCTCAAAACCAGATAAGCCACTCTGGAACATTTTCTAATAAGTATTTTACGGACTGAACTGCACTCCCAAGTATCGGCATTACTGGGAAGAGACATCCTTTCTGATGCACTATGCACCAGTGACACACATCCTCTGGTTTCATAATAATTTATGTTATTCCAGAGGAAAATCCTTTTTCTGCCTTCAGCTGCTGTCTCGTACCTCTCCACAGGAATCAGTGACATTCAAAGCAATATTAAGAAGATGGCTGCACTGGCCGTGAATATCGAGCTCCGTCTCCCACAAGAAAAGGAAAGCTTTGGTGGGTCCAGAGGACAAGCAGTGGAAATGGAGCACACGTGCCCGTCCCCAAGCCTTGGAGTGCTGTGCTCCCTGCTGTACCCCAGGTCACTTGGACATCCCCCACTGAGCCGACATCTCGCGACCATGTCCCTCCTCGATCGGTCTGTCCCACCCAAGACAGAGGTACCGCACAGGACACGTCTCTCTCCTTTCCATCCTTTCTCCAAGGAGGCTGGAGACCTTCCCACTCTTTCACCTCTGCTAAGTTGGCTCACAGCTTCTTTCCTACTGTTCTCCCTGGAGAAGAGTCACGAGTCCTTCCCTGAACACAAGACCCTGTTGGCTTTTCATATCACCTTACCAAACACCTCTTAGAAAGAGCTGCCTTCTGGCTTGTGCTGGTCTAGGCTCGGTTCTGCGCCTAGCTAGGTAGCACTTAACTAAGCCCTGCTCAGCTGCCTGACGTGGATAAAACACAGCCGGCCGGCAGGCTGGGCTCCGCAGCTGAGACCTGCCAAAAAGGGCGAGATCCAGGGTGAACCACCTAATTGGGTTCAGATGGACAGCGGCTGAGGAATGGTAATCCATCCCAAACCTGGGAAGGCTTGGACGATGTCTGAAAATGGGATATCTGCCTTTGGGCAAATGTGGCTAGCTGAGATAGCGAATAAGCTACTAAACACTAGTTAGCATTTCATTGTGGTTAATAAATACCTCATAAACACCAGAAATGATGTTTTATAAATCAGCTCTGGAAATCCTCGTTAATGATAAGATTCAGGCAAAGTGAATGACTTGCAGGTTATTAGGCTGAGCAAGTCATCCTGCCTGGAGAGACGAGACCCGTAAAGGCAACCACACGAGGGACAGGAATCGTTTTCCAGGGAAGGGAAGGTGAGAGGTGATTAAATCCTCCCCTGAGCCACTTGCAGCAGAGAGACAGAGGTATGTGGGACTCAGTGCCTGCCACAGAAAGATGCTTGTGGGTTTGCCAGCACTCAAAACCGCAGCAAAGGCAGGTGAGGAAGGGAAACTCGATTTCAAGTGGACACAAGCCTCTCCTGGATTAAAAAGGGCTCTTGTGACAACTTTTGTCACAGCTTTTTGTCACATGTTTTCATCTGGGACGCTGCTTGCAGGCACTTGTGCCATAACCCAAAGGACTCAGGGAAGTGAAGCCTTTGCTAAGGGACAGTCTCTACTCTTGGAGAGAAATAATTTAATTTCTCCGAACAAATCCCTGCAGGAGATTAAATGCACGGGGGACTTTCACCACCATATGCACATAGTCAGGACAGCCCAGGTACCATTACAGCACCCTGTGGATTTAAGAATCCCCAAGGACACGGTCCTGGAAAGCTGGATAAGCTGCAATTTCACAGGCTTGTGCAGGCTTGGGCACAGGCACTAGGTGTGGGTCTTGCTTAAATGGTTTTGTTGGAAAACTACATGCAAAGAGTGGCAAACAGAGATCCAGGGTTTTCTTGGCTGCCCAAGAGAAAGAGCACCTTCAGCTTGCCGAGGCACGGTGGATCCTGCACTGGGGACTGGAACGTGACGGAGGGATTCAGGAAACAGCACTACGGCTCCTCCAAAAATCAGATGGCAAATGTGGTCAGCTCGGGAGTCAGCATTCCCCAGCAAGTACTTCAGGAACAGCTTTTGTGATGGAGCAGGTGGAAACATGGACTTTAAAGGACAGGAGGTGGGGAGAGCCAGGAGAGAAACGGGCACGGCTCAGCTGATGGTGCCAGGGGTCTTGAAGTGGGATGTTTTAGGATTACATCTGGATTTTAAAACTAAGATATTTTGGGATTGCAGAGGCCATAACAGAATGAAGAGAAAAGGGCTGCTGAATGAACCCCTGTAGAAAACTGCTGCTGATGTGACCAGGCGGATCTCCACAAGTTCCTATCCAGGGATATCTGCACGGGAGCATGCTGCTGCCAGCACGCACGGGCCTCCGGGCATGTATGTCATGCATCGCCGAGCAGGACCACGCCTGTCCTCTGCACCTCTCCTGGGCACCCTGCCACCGCAGCGATGTCCCTCTGACATTTCACTACATGAGGCATTTGGTTTTGCTCGTAGTCTAACACACGTAATCCCACGTGGTTACCGAGCGGGCAACCCTTTGTATTCACACCTACGGAGCTGAGCACAGGTTTCTTCAGATGACTAATCAACAGGAGAAAATCTTCCAAATAGCATCAGCTCTCCACATAGTTGTGATTCAGCAGCTGTAATTACAGCATTAATAATTCTCTAATGAAATAGAAGTACAGTTTATTAGAACTAATTTCCATCCTTTTGTATTAAGCATGAAGCAATGTTGATTAGTGTACTATTAGGGAGATCTGTTTTATTCCCCCATTTAAATTTTCTTCATTACTATTATTATTATTATTTCTTCATTATTATTATTTTCTTCATTATTATTATTAATAATAATAATGGTATAATAATAATAATAATAATAATAATAATAATAATTCAGACAGGAACTTTCAAAGTACCTCAGTGCAACTGGGCACCTTACTGGCTTTAGAGGCTTCTTTTGGAAGGTCTCAGTTATAGTTCTATGGATGGCTTTTGATCCAAGTTCTATCCCAGGTGTTTCTGAGTACCTTGCAAAAGTTGGGTGTTCTGCTGATACGTTGTGCAGCTGAGCTGAGAATCAGCCCTAATCTTTATCAGCAGCTGACTTTGAGATAGCTTGCTTCTGCGTCTAAAACAGCTGGCCCAGTAGTTGAGCATCTGCTTTCATTTTCCCCTAGTAAATAATGCCGGGAATGATGACAGGACTTGACGGGGCCGCATGTTAAGATGGAAGCTCCTTGAGAAAATCCCTTGGGCTTTTTGTGTTGGACAAAAAATCCAGAGCAGTATGAAACAGGTCCAAAGACCCTTTTTTTTTCCACTCTGGGATAGGAGGCAGACATTACAAGGCTGCTTAGTAAGGACAGAAGTGGATTCAAAATAGATGGGAGAATACCATGGAGTCGGTGAGGCAGCAAGTACCAGAGAAATAAGAAGATAACCTGGAAAACCACAAATGGTTTTGGAAGAATAAGCTTGGGGAAAGACTGAGAAATGTTTCCTCCACAAGTGCTAACACTTTAGGTGCTGCTGTACCTCCCAAAGTGAGGTTTGGCTACAGACAGAAATTGCTTAAGTGCTTAACTAAGAGGTAGAAACACAAATAGGAATGATACCGCTGCAGTCGCCTCCCGCACAGCAGCTGCAGACTTGGTAACAGATGCTACAATACTGGGGGTGGGCCAGCCAGTAATTTTTCTATCAAAATATCCATGTGCAGTGGGAAAGAACTGGGGCCACCAGAAGTCAGGATGTGACCAGGTTGTATATAATCAGCCCCAAGCAAAAGTGGTTCATGAAATGCATTAATTTTTAGTAGGCTAAAAACGTACAGCGGGAAGACAAGAGATGTGACAGCAGGAGGATGTAGAAGCACAGTGAGGGCGAACAGGGCAGGAGAGACAGGCAGGAAAGCTTCTCAACACCACCAGGACCCTTCCACTGTTATTTTTTTTCTCAAAGAAAAGAGACATTACCCGGAAAGGGAAGCATTGCCTCTTCAGCCATCAGAAATTCGCCTGCTAATACAAGAGCAGCAGTCCCAGGGCCTGCCACAGGACATGCCTGTGCCGATGGATTCTGGATGTACCAGATACTACCCTGATGGTGGTGTGGGATGGCACAGCCCTGCTGCGGGTGGCTAATTAGCAGCAGGACCAACGTGTCTCTGTCTTATCTGCAGATGCTCAGTTGTTATTCCTTAGTTTCTCAGCAGCGCCTGAGCCGTGGGGGGATCGCACTGACGGGTGTCGCAGCACTAACCACCTCCTCATGCAGAGCCAGTTCGGTTCCTGGCGCAGATCTGCTTTTCCCGAGTCGCTGCTCAGAACAAAGATGGGCACACGTCCAATAAGGCAGGCACTGGTGTGGGCAAAAACTTCCTCCAGCATCAGGAAAATATTCACAGGCCTCGAGAAAAGGGCGAGCTCCTGTTGCACACGCGGCCACGCTCACATCAACACGTTTCTCGGCAAGAAGCAGTGGGGTGTGCCCTGCCTGGCTTCCCTCGGACACGGGAGCCTGCCCTTCCTCTGCAGCACAGCCTCTTCAGCATCCCTTCAGATGGGGACTGGGTACCAAAACCCACCCATACTTTCTGAATGGTGTGATCCCTTTCTGTTTCTGACCAGCATTTGGCTCATGGGAAAGGACCCAACCAGACCCTGGCGCCAGCTGAGCAGCTGCAGAAGTGGTTTCAGGCAGGGAACTGGACCATTTTCTCCCTTAAAGGTCTCTTGCTTGATCCTTGAACAACTACAGCAGCTGCCTTAACACCCAATAATTCTGGTGTGGGGTGGTGCAAGGGCTGGTGCCGGTCGCTGCCCTGCAGGAAGGGGAGATGTTGGTGCCGGGTGCTTTGCAGCGTGTTGGCATCGAGACCCGAGCTCCTGCCGGCTGCCCTCCCTCATGCCAAGGAAGAGGTTGCAGTCTGCCGCTGCCTATCCACTCAGCCAGGTCCCAGGCTTTATTTTAAGGCCAGAGCCTCTACAGGCATAAACTGGCAGAAGCCTATTGCCTACAGTGAACACGGGGATAAACTACCATGGCAAAGCAGGGTAGGGTTTCTAGGGTGAGGCGAAAAGGTGGGATATTGCCTTAAAGAGTCTTTTGCACAGCCAGTTGGCCCTGAGTGAAATGAATCTCTGTTCATAAATCCCAGCAAAAGGGATTTTGCCTGGTCTGCTCCCAGTGGCACAGCCAAAGCCAGGACCAGTGGGTTAGGCATGTTGGACGCTTGCAGAAACTGCATTTTAGGATAGGTGAAAACTAATTTTAGCAATGAAAACTGTGCTTTCGTCAACATTTTTTCCTTTTTGGGCACATTCTCTCTGTTCCAAGATTCATCTGAGACCACCTATAAGCATATTGCTCTCCAGCTCCTGCACCAGTGCAAGCAGGAGATCTACAGAGCTTTTAACTTGCCAGGCACCTGCAATTGCCTTCCCAAGGCCATCCTCTGTCGTGGAGATCTCACCTCCCCCTCCCACCGCGCCACGCACAGCATGCCCTGCGGCTGCCTGCCCCCGAAGGCAAGCCTGGCACTGGAGAGGCTGCAGGGAAGCGGGGAGACTGCCAGGGAGCAGCCAAGGGATCAAGCCTCAGACTTCGAAGAATGCCGCTCGCCCTTGGTCTGCGTGGGGAACGGCACAGCTCCTTGCCTATGTCCCTGCTGGGGGAAACAGGCCCCCACCGCTGCCGAATTGTTCTTTGTAATTATTCTACAACCTGCGTCAGTATACAGGCTACGTGTGTCCTTCCTCTTCCAGTTACTGCATTAACTTCATGACTCTAAGTCATCAGCAGGATTCGAATCCAGGCTACCTTAACCTCCTCCACTTGGCTTTTACGGCTGCTTCCCGCTGCTCTGGATCTGTTGGTGTCAATGTGGCAGAGCAACGTCCCACCAGGGAGTGATCCTTCCCTTCCCCGGCTCCAAGCTTTCTAGGAAGGGCTGTGACAAATGCCCCCAAAGAGATTTAACTCTTCGGCTTACAGACCTGAGCGTGCCCAGCTAGGAGCTTGCATACTCATCCCAGACCGCAAGCAGCAGCATCGCCCTTCTGTGACGAGGATGTAATTACGGCTTTTGAAATCACAGGTTATTAAGCACCATGTGTTGGGATATTATTTCTTAGAGAGTTTAGCCTGTGAAAGAGACAGTCACTGCCTATCTGCACGGAGAGGACAGGAGGAGCAGGGGACCGGAGCGGGCAAGCTTGCTGTCCGAGACGTGCCACCAAAGGGCCATGCAGAAACATATGTCCTGTAGACTTCCAGAAGTATTTTATTTGCCCTTTTTAGAGCTGTTATTCCCCAAACCAGGCCCTGTGGCCCACAGAATCAGGGGAAACATCTATGGCACCGTCTTTAACCACGTTTTCAGTTACACCTTCTGTGAGGGGGAAGAGCTTTGGACCGCCCGCCCCGAGGCTGGTGGCCCAGGGTGGTCCTCAGGCAGGTGTACCGGCCCCTTCGGCTGCGGAGTTTGTCCTGCTGTAGTTTAACTGTAACAACAACAATAGAAGAGTGAAGCTTTGCAAGAGAGTTTCTTAAACACCCCTGTCCTGGGCAGCACAAGAGTTACAGACAAGATAGCCAGACCCTGAAGAGACCCCTTGGCCAAGGGTACCCCCATTTTCAAGTCCCCCAGTCGCAGCTGAGCTCTTAACAGGGACATTTGTCCCCCTTGCTCTCTTCCTGCTGAATGTCCCGGCAGCAGAGCACCACAAATGCTCTTTAGTCACATTTTTAAACTGGCGTATTCCTCGTTTCCAGCCCTGGCTGCAGCTTTCCCAGGGCCTGGCCTTGTCCGAGCTGCTGGCCGGGGACCGTCCTCTCCGCCCGACGGAGCTCAGCTCCGTGCTGACGACTCCCCAACAGTCGCCCAGGGACGTTTTGCAGACTTCCAGATGGGAACCTCTGGTCCGGGCCCAAAGTCGCGCTCAGAAAAAAAAACCATTCTAGAGAAAAAAAAAGAGAAGAATTCTCACCCAGGCAATGCAGCACCCCCCTCCCAGTCACAGTCAGACTGAGGGACGGTTTTAATCGTCACGGTGGGAGATGTAGCGGTTAGGACAAGCTTAGACCGGCTTCCTCAGCAATCAGGACTAAACAACTTGCGCCTGTCAACGTGACAAACGTCGAACCTCTGCTCCAAGCCTGGTGCCCTCCAGCCCTCCCGCTCCCTGCAGCCGGGAGCCGGGGAGGAGAGCTGACCCCGGCCAGCATGCCCAGCAATGGCAGACGAGCACTGCGGTGCTCATGTGGTGGTTTGCCATCACCAGCTGGTCAATTAAGATGCCCATATTAACCCGCTAATGGGCCAGCCCTAGCCGCTGGGGTGGAGGTTGGTGTGGCCCTTCTCTGGGTGCAGGTGGGTGGCTCTGGAGATGTGGGTTTGGGGTGTGCCGGGAGCCAGACCCCTTGCCGGGGTCTGACTGGGGGTGGCAGCCCTGAGCCTGGGGGTCGTCGATGCTGAGCTCCCTTCATGGGGGCCGGCAGCCATTTTGGGGCGTGAGGGAGGGCGCGGGCTGCGCCTCAGCGCCGCCGGGAAGCCCCTGCCGGGGCGGGGGGGGGGACGGCGCGGCCGGGGAAGGGGCTGTGGTCGGCTGTGAGGCGGTAGCCGAGCGCGGGGCGCCCTCTCCCGCCCGCCATGGCGGCGGCGGCCGGGGAGCCGGCTTGGGCGGAGCGGGGCGAGGAGGCGCCGAGGCGGGATGGGACCTGAGGGCGGCGGGAGCGGCCGCTGTGCGCCTGGCGCTCCCGGCCCCGGGCCGCTTTGGAGGCGTAGCAAGATGGGCGCCTTCCCTGTCAGGCACTGGGTTATGCGGGCTGCTGATCCGGGCTGCCTGCAGAGAGGGGGTGTGGAGAGACGGCGTTTTGGGGAGGTTTCTCATAAATGAGGAGACATACGACTTGTGATTGTGAAATACAACTCTTTCTTTTATTTGCCAGTGTGATGGAGGTAAATGAAATTACCTTAGCGGCCGTAGCCCGAAAGGTTTGGTGCCTTCTCCTGGGGAGGGCTGCAGCACTACCTCAGGTCATCCCTGCCGCTTTTAGTGGCAGCGGGGGTGGAAAGCTGACCCGTACTTTAAGTGTCGAAACAAAATCGGCCCTGAATGTGAGCTGGGGAGCAGGCTGGGTGAAAGGGGCCTGGGGGTCTGTGGTGCCGGGGGCTGAGGGAGGTGCTGGGGGGGCGATGGAGGGGAAGAGACTCGCGTTTATTTGTGCGTGGAATTAGAGGGATGGAGCACCAAAACTTGGCTCCAACAGCTTTAACCACCAGATTCATATTTTTATGGGCCTTTTGAGGGGAAGGTTGGATTTTACGGTGCTTTTGAGGCACAGGGGTAGGCGGGTCCCCTGCCCGGAGCCCGCAGCGGTGCCGTGTCCCGGCCGCCTGCGCGGTGCTCCGGCCGCGGAGGTGGCACAGCCCGCTGCGGTAGCTGCCATCCATCGTCAGGGACGCCGCAGCGCCCCGCGCTCCCAGCCCGGCAGCTCCTGCTGCTTTCGGGGGCCCCGCAGGTGGATGGAGCGTATAGGAGGAGAGGGAAAGCCGACGGCCCTGGGACCGCTGCCTGCCCGCAGGTGCCGAGCGGGAGCGGGGGAGCTCCCCGCAGGCCGGGGGGAGGAGGAGGGAGGCGGCGGCGGGGGCAGGCACGGAGCCGAGCGGAGCCTCCCCGCAGCGCCAGGGCTCCGGCCGGAGCGGGCACAGCTTCCCCGCGGCTGGTAGGCGACTTTAGTCTCGTTTCGCTGGACGGTGGAGCTGATGGCTACAGGTGAATTCGTTTTCACTTCTCATAACGTTAAGTATGCGTGGGATGTACGCCTGGGGGGGGATGGTGATTTATTTCTCTTTAACGCAAGAAAAAAGGATGGGAAGGGAGTGACTTATTTAATTGCTTGTTTCAATAACGTACCGTAAAATTACCGAGATGGTGTGAACGCTTTCTTTCTCTCCCCCTACTCCTGTCTTTCCCTTTTGCCCCCTCCCTTCTCCGCAGGCCACCTCTGTAAAGGGGTGTGTAAACTTGAAGAACTCGGGCTTTTTCAGTTAAAATCTTCACTTGTATCGCAGCACAGCAGACATGCCTGAACAAAGCAACGATTACAGGGTGGTTGTTTTTGGAGCGGCAGGGGTTGGCAAAAGCTCCTTGGTCCTTCGTTTTGTAAGGGGAACTTTCAGGGAAACCTATATCCCCACCATCGAAGATACGTATCGGCAGGTGATCAGCTGTGATAAGAGCATCTGCACTCTTCAGATTACAGACACCACGGGAAGCCATCAGTTCCCTGCTATGCAGAGGCTGTCTATATCCAAAGGGCATGCGTTCATCTTGGTGTACTCTGTCACCAGCAGGCAATCCATGGAAGATCTTCAGCCCATCTTTGAACAGATTTGTCAGATTAAAGGGGACATCCAAAAAATCCCAATAATGTTGGTGGGTAACAAAAGTGATGAAACCCAGAGGGAGCTGGATGCCAGCGAGGGGCAAGCATTAGCCAGCAAGTGGAAGTGCTCCTTTATGGAGACATCAGCCAAAATGAACTACAACGTGCAGGAGCTCTTCCAGGAGCTCTTGAATCTGGAGAAGAGGAGAACTGTCAGTCTCCAGGTGGACGGAAAGAAATCCAAGCAGCAAAAAAAGAAAGATAAGCTGCAAGGCAAGTGCTCTGTTATGTGATTGACTTTGGCTGGACTCGCGCTACTGCATGGTGTAATTGGAGCATGGACTCTCACAGAAAATACATTTCTGCTGGAGGTTTGCCTTATGAGGCTATTGCTTTTCTCTACAGTCTCTGCTGGGTTATTTTATGTGTTGGTTTTAAAGAAGATGGCTTTCTGCATGTTTATTTTTTTAAAATAATAAATGTTCAATGTTAGCAATTACATGTGACTAGAAGTTTTTAATGCAAGAAGTTTACAGAAGAGAAAAATGTCAGTCAGAAACAAACATCTCTATTCCTGTGAGTACATGCTGGTTTTTAAGTATTTCCAGCCTATTAGCTTGAAAGAAATCACGGTATCTATAATGTGTATACTTCAAAAATTGTTTTCAGGAATCTATTGACCAGAGCAAATCTTTAACAAAGCTAGGCATTTGCACTGCAAATGAACGTATATGTGGCTCCAGATGCTTGCATTTCTGGCAGACTGGCTTGCCTACCAAAGACGCATGTTTTTTTCATGGTAAAAGTTAAGTTTTCCTGTGTGCTATGCAAGTCCTGAGACTTCTGCAGTTCTGCGAGTGATTAAAGCTATACCTGCATATAATCAGGCTGTTTGCTTTTTTCCCCCCATTACTCTGAATTCCCCTGTTCGCTGAGGTGGGAGGTTCCGCATCTTCTGGCTCCAAATCCCGGGGTGATCCTTGGCGTCCTTAAGCGAGAGCTGCCTCCTTCGTGAGGGTAATTAGGCTGTTGTAAGTACTGGTTGATGTAGTGGTTGGTTATCCTGGCAATTTGCCTTTCCTTTCTCAACTCTCTGGTTTTGCATGTGGTGGAAACTACTTCTGCAGTCTTCCTGGAGGTCCCTTAGGTTTATTTCCCCCCCCCCCCCCCCATTTCATCCAAGTTACCCAGGTTTTCACTGAGGCTTATGACAAGTCAGTTCAGGTAACACTGCTTCAGAAAGAAACATCTAAACCTGGAAGCTGCATGTTTAAAGCAAACTCCTCTCTGACGGAAACTTTCAGCAGACACTTCCCACAAATCAAAGGACTGGAGATATGGCCTTAGTCTCTCTTGTGTGTCCCCCCCCCGGCTTCTGTTTTTTTTGCTCTTCCTAACAAGAGACCAGCACGATAAGTCTCATCTGCGGTGCATAGTTGAGAAAGATTTTAACAAAATAAGTGCAAGTATTCATTATCAGCTTATGCCGTAGATTTTCTACTTTGTGTAAGTCTTACTCCAAGCAGAAGACTGTAAGGACTTCAGTATTGCGCTGTAGATCTGACTTTTACACAGCAACGTAGTCTTGACGCAAGAGACATGGGAGAGAGGAGTTGCTTCTTTTTATAGCACTTTTCTAGTGAAACAATTTTATTGTTGAAGATGAACGAAATATGGAACAGGAGATGCTGGAACGTACATACCCTTTCTTCGTTTGAAAGTATTAGTGTCTATTAATAACTGCTGGTTTTCTACATAAGATGCTAGAGAAGGGCCTGTTCTCTCAGCCATTATGTGTTCCTGTGTTGCAGACTAATACACAAAGCCACGAGGTTTGTATCCATGTTTGACATATTTGAACAACTCTTACAATCAGTGCTGGTTCCTGATGCTCCATTGTCTCCTATGTCTGTCTGTGAGCTGTTTTCTAGTCTCCCCAGGCTGTTCCTACACCAACATAAGGGGTCAGTTAGCTCCGTGTGTGCCAGGGGAGTTTGCCCCAGTTACAGCTGGAGCCCTCACGCCTTTTGATTCAGCAGAAAATCTTACTCATTATGATTTCAGAAACCCAGGCAAGATCTGCATGAGTGTTCGGTGCTGACTGAAATGTTTCCTTACTTGCCAAAATAGAGTGTGGATTTGCCTAGCTGATACAAAGGCTCTACACCTGATTTTTCTTACTGGAGATGATAGCCCGCAGGTCCCGCGAGCTTCCTGTGCTGGACCGGTGGTGCTGGCCGGCGTAGTCCTCTGTGCCGCTGCTGTGTGTAACCTTCACTTCTCTTGCAGTCAGGGGTGAGTCAGGCTGAAGGGCGGCTGTAGAAGAAGCCATAATGGCTTTGCTTGAAAATAGCTCTTGCTTTTTCCTCTCTAACTTTGTGCGTGGATTTTGATCTCTCTGTTCTTTCATTTCCAAGCAGTTCTGCAGTGCTTCTCAGTGGGTCGTTTTTAGCATCTGGCAATTATTATTGCAAAGACTAGTTCAGTTCCATTCCAGCCTTTGAAACCCCTATAAGACATTTTTATATTTAAGCCTTTTTAAAATGTCATGAGACCTAATAATGTCTCTACAACTCCCACTGCCTTCATGGAGATGCCAGTGCAACGGCAGGGCAGCATTTATCTGCGATTATTCAGACAGCCGAGATGTTCTGTAATGTATCGTTACCACTGCGGTGTTTTCCCTGCACGTGGTATGGAGATCGCTGAGGAGACTGAGTCCGGCAGAGCACAAGGAACACCTAATACGAACAAAACGGGCTCAATCCCTCCTGCAGAATCGCTGGCAGATCCCCCAAGCTGCCTTTGGTGGCTGCGAGAGGAGGTCCCACGGGGCTGCGTGGGCGATGGAGATGCTCGGGTGCTCCCGGCGATGCAGGATGGTGGCGTGGGGGCATCAGCACCCCAAGTCCCAGACTAGCAGCCTAGAGCAGACTGGGAACCAGTGACGCCCGGTGTGGCTGCCTTTCATGCTGTGTAAATAATCTATGTTTTGGGTGTGCTAGATCAATTGCATTGTAAATTAAACCTGTATTAATAAATAGATTGTGTAATTGTGTTTGTTTCTATATAAACTGAACTAGTCTGATTTTTGTGTGTGTGTAATCTATCATTCTTACAAGGGAAATTTATTTAAATCGAACCGATGCCTCTCAAGATGTTGGCTATTAAAAGTTCCATACAAATCTAAATTAAAGGGTAATATCTTTGCAATCTTCCAGGGAGCTATGTAGAGAATGACTATAGTTAGGAACAGAGTGAAAAATACCATATTGCTTGGGGATGCTCGTTAATCGTTACGAAACATTCCACTTGTAAATGAATATACTTCATAAACCTCGTATTTGGATCTGCTTCCTCATAACCAGGATCTGGTGGGTTTGTGTGTGCTGGGACAGCCAGTGGCATCGTTCCTCTTGTGCTCTTACAACCGGTAGTCTTGGGCTAATGTTGTTCTTCTGGAGGGGTGGCGTAGCTGTAGAGTTATGGCCCTCAGACTAACGCTGGAGAATAGCTGAAGATCCATCGTTTTTAGGGACTGTATGGGTAAGTTTCTGCCAAAACTGTATTTGAAGTAGTATGTGCCTCCTGCAGATCGCATTTGAGGATTTTATTGTACACATGCCTAAGTTTTATTTCTCATGTGGAGCATTTTGCTGAATTAAAGGAATAATGGTTTTTCTTTAAGGATTAAAGTGTTTTATAGTGTAAAGAGTAAATGTTGGAAGTAAATGCTTTAGCCTTTTTTGAATAACTGCAGTTTTAAAAAGTGAACATTTTTAAAAAAAAAAAAAAAAACAAAACAAAAAAACCAGAAGATACTCTGATGAAAGACATTCAGGTAAAATCATTTGTCTGGAGTAAACAGGCAGTTCTGATGTCTGGTACAGCTCCTGTATTCCATTACAGGCTTTGTCCTTAACTGCTGTTTGCCAACAGAATGCTTTTTCATGAGGGAGTGACAACATGTTTTTTGTGGAGATATTTATGCATCCTGTAAACTGTTCAGCTTGGAGACGTGCCTTGACACACTGCTCATATCTGGCGAGCAGGATGGTAACTCACTATGTCTCAAGTTGGTGGTTTTTCTCTCTCTCCCCCCCCGCCCTTCAATCAAACTTCATTCAATCTCAGAACTCGCTGTTTTTCTGAAATGTCCTTCACGGGCTCAGATGTGGTGAGACAAGGCCATGGAAGACACTGATACATCTCGTTGAGTTGCTATTACTGCCTCCGTAACGTCTTCCAGGATCCCGAGGTGAACACCGTTGACTGTAAAAATTCTCTGTGCAAGATCTTGAATGAATCATGAGACCTGCCGGTAGACGAAGGCTGAGACATTTCAGGCAAAGTCGCTTACTGCGTTTACTTGCTACCCTCTATCTCAGGACTTAATGAGGACTGGCAATTACTAGCTTTGACCAGCCAGGTATGTATTTCCAGCACTAATTTAACTCTGTCTTTCAGTTTTCTCCACCATCAGGTGCTTTAAATTGGAAGCAACATGGACTGAGTGGAGCAGTAACACAGGTTTTCCTTTGATCTGCATTTCAGAATCTCAAGCTTGCTTTAAAGCTTGGCTCAAATTTTGCTCTTAAAAATCAATTCCTTGCTTTCTACTACTGTAGAGCTCTTAAATAATTTTCAGAAACAGCACTGCGGTGCATTTCCGAGAACCTTTTAAGCAATATTCAGACTAAAAGGTGTCAAATCAGCAGTGTTTTAATGGACAAAGATAATAGCACTGCAGGCCGCCTGTTTCTTTGCTGGAGGAGAAATATTATAGTCCCTTTCATTTTAAAGCTGTTCCAAGGTTTCCTCTCTGCAATCCAGAAATTCAAACATTTCTCAATTAGTAATACTTATTATTTCCATGCAACACTTGTCGACTGGCTTGAGGCAGCTTCCTTCCTGAATCTAGCCAACAAAATTCGTGTTGAGAGAAAATACCGGCGAGGAGAATCACGAACAGCTCTTCTGTGACTTGCAAGAGAAAAATGTGAGCAGTAGCTGGAGTGTCCACCCACACGTGCATTGTAAAAAACAAGCAGCCAGAATATTGCTATATTCTAATTCCTTTTCCCAGAGCAAAGCAGGCACATGATTAATGTAACAAGCAGCTCTGAATAATAAGCAATATTGCTTTATATGCATGGTCTGTAGCTACAAGGTACTCGGTGCACTCTAGAAGAGTAAATGCGCATCTTAATCATCGTCTGCCATCTTCTAGAGTGTCTGTAGCGTAAATTAAGTAGTTCAAAAGCATCTAAGAGCTTATGAAAATGCTAAAGACCCCTTAAAACTAATTGCAGCATAGCAGCCTCCTAGTTAATGGATATTGCCGCATGCTAGGCTAGCACTGCTACCCCTGACTGCTTCCTTTTTCCCCCCTTTGGAACATACATCTAATAATGCAAAAGAACAGGAGGAGCGGCGAAAGGAGGCAAAGACCCAAGTACCAGCACTGCCCTGGCATGGTCGCTTTTCTTCTGCGCGAGGTAACAGTGTCCCTCGGTGGCAGAGCGGGGCCTCGCTGGCACGGCTCGGCGCTGGCGCAGCAGCAGCGGGCACGGGGACTGGCGTGGTCTGCTTTGTCCAGTCCGATTTGCTGCTGTCTGTTCTTTTCAGATTTTTAGCCAGTCTAAACTGCAAGTCTTAACTGCTCCTGCAACCCTCCTGTTGTCCTTCGGTCCTTAGCTGGGCAGATAAAACCTAGCTTGGCAAAATGCTCAGCCCTATATAGGGCCATATAGGCTCACTGAAATCAATACGGAGGTGAGGAGGTGGTGAACACGCTCCCTCTGCCCCCGAGGAGCAGCACAGCAGAGCTGCAAGACGTAGGTCTGTCCCTGTGCAGTCCTGACATTTCATTTCTGCAAAGTAAAGCCCACAAAAGGAAAGGGGAAGAAAATTAATAGGGGGATGTTTGTGCTCAAATTGTTTCAGCTATTCCTGCTGTCAGATCCTTTACCAGCTGGACAGGCTGGAACAGGGAGAGCGGCTGATTTCTTGATTATCTGGAAAGATTAGCCAGAATGTGGCTCAAAAATGGAAAATATTTCTATTGACTGTAAAAAATTACTCTTTTCCACAGGCAGAATTCCAGGCATTGTTATGTTAGGTTCTTTTTTAGGCGAAAAGATAGTCCTTACACACAAGAAGGAGGATGCTGAAGTGTGGCTGGTGTTTGTCCATTATGTGAGTCATGCGTAGCAGAAGGATATTTGGTGTTTAGTATTTTTTGTTGCATCCATTACTGCTCGAAACAGCCTTGGCACGGTCCAGGGTGCTGCCTGGCACAGCCCTTCCCGGGGGTGCCCAGCACGGCCCCCCAGCAGCAGCCGGGGCAGGGTTGTGGTCCCGGCTGGATTCAGCCCACGGCCGGGGTGAGAAGCAGCCGGCCCAGAGCCACCTCCGTGGTGTGCCTGCCAGTGCTGTGGGTGCTGAGATACACCCCTAAGGGAAAGCAGGTTGTGCAATTTGAAATGTGTTCAGCTCTTCTATCGAACTGTGGAGGTCTGGGGAAATCTAACACGCCTGCATTTTCTTTACATGCGATGTTGCAGCTGGAGGATTTTGGTTATACGGAGCGTGGGAAGGTTACAGCCCTATCAGACAATTTTTGGCCGTTGCATGTTTTCAGTCTGCAGTGCGGTGCCGGTTGCTCTTGTAAGACGCACGATGTAAAACGGAGTGGTTTTCTTACGGGACAGTTGGTTTATCACACGTGCTCCTTCGGGACAGCCTTTTCCAGGGAAGGCTGGGTCCACCCGCCCAGTGATGGGGATTTAAGTGAGATACTCCTTCATTTGTGAAAGAAATACATGATAAATAGTAAGGGAAAATAAGCATAGGGAGGGTTCAGACCCTATTGCCGGGGGCTGGCTCCTCGGGACATGGGTGGGCAAGCAGAGGTAGCAAAGCCAAGGGAGCTTGGGCTCTGGCTTCTTCTCTGACGGCACTGTAGCTGGCTGGTGCATCTTGTCTCTTTATCCATTTTCTGCTGCCAGAAAGGACTGGGGAACCTTTCTGACCCTCTTCCCTGAGCATCGCAGGTGCTGGTGACCCCTTACCTGGAAGGGGAAGAAAATTATCCCTATGCCAGCCAAAACCAGGACACCCTCCCTGGAGATGTCCCCGCGGGCTGAGCCCCCTGCCCTTTTCTGTGCTGGAGCTGGCTGGGAGAGGCGAACAGCAATATTTCTCTCTTGGTCTTTCTCCTTTAGCAGAGTCTATTCAACAAGATACTGATTTTTTTTCTTTTTTTTTTGGCTCATTAATTCAGGCTTTGCTCTGTGAATGCAAGAAAGCGCAGTGCCGGGGTGGCTGGGATGGAGCTGACTGGTGGCAGCGGGGGTGTCCCGCAGCTCAGCGGGGCACGGGGACCGTCACGGGGGGGGGACACCGGCTGTTGATGGGGCAGGGATGGCGATGGGGGGGCAGGGACCACGGTCACAGGGGCAGGCTCTGACCCCTGCACAGAGGAGCGATGAGGGATGGCTGCCCTGTAAATAACATTGCGCTGTCTCCTGTACCTCCGGTTCTCTTTCCCCGCATGTCTACGCAGAATTTGATTACTCTTCTGCTCTAGAGAAAACCTTTCTTGGCTGCTGGCTGTGCACATCTGTGTGGTTGATTGATAAAGTTCCTTTCTATATTACTCTGGACTCCGTGCCCAGTGAACTAAACCCACAGGATAGCTGGGACCACCTCCTCCCGAAAGGCACGACAACCACTTCTGTCCCGCGCCAGCACCTAACCAGGAGCAAGCTCCAGCCTGCTCTCAGCTATTTTCAGGATCATTTTTCTGTGCATTTCTAGTTAAGTACAAGCTCAGTGGAGCCACCAAGTCAGAATTCCCATTCTGCATAGATCCTGGGGAAAAATCACTCTTTTTTGGGGGGGGGATGACACAATTTTGAGGATTTCCTAGGGAGGGGAAAAAGCTAAGAACTGAGCTTTTCTGCTCTGCCTGCTCTTGCCTGGCTCCTGCCTGCTCCATCCTCTCTGTCAGGAGAAGGGCAATGGTTGGGCCCGGGGGCTCGGCTGCAGCGCCTGCCAGCCTGGCCGGCGTGGACCCCCATGCTGACTTCCCTGGGCATCTTGCAAAAGAAGAGGGCAATTTCTGCAGGATACTGCTGTTTCATTTTTGCTGACTACTGCTAGCGCGTCCAGCACCTTACTTTGACGCGCAGGTTCAGGAAAGTATCTGTGCTCCTGGTAATGTTGGAGCGAGGCACCTGGCTGATGTTTTTCTGACAAAATAAGTTTTTTGTTATAAAATGACGAATGCTTAAAGTCAAAATGCATCATAAAAAGTGTCAGTTTTAGAGCAAACTCCCACTGAATACAGCTTTGGACATGTGCACCGGGTGGGTGCACGGCAGCCCAGCACCACGCTCGCGCCGGGGGCTCAGGCTGACCCCACCTCGGCAAAGGCAAACTGCTGCTTTGTCCTCGGAGAGGCCAGCCCTGCTGCTGCCAGCCTGGAACTTAGGGTTGGCTTTTGGTCAAATGGATGGAAAAAATCACTTTATTTCTCTTTGTGCATCCCTCCCCCTGGGATGACGCCCTTGACTTTCGGGCACCGCTTGTCCAGCGCTGTGAACGTGAGGCTAATGCTGATTTTCCACGATGCTATTGGTGGGGCTGCAGGTCCCCCCCCTTGACTGCAGCCGTAAAGCATCTCCGAGCACCCCAGAAATTACTAGCTGCTTGCAGCCATGCACTACTTTTCATTTCAAGGTCTGCTGCCTTTCCGTCGTGTGAAATGCCGTGACTCGTTCCCTGGCAGGGAAGAGGCGACATGCACGCCTCTGAAACTGGATTATTCGGGAGCTGCATGCTCCTTGCTCTCTGCAACGCTCCTGCCAACAGCAGCTCCACTAATTGCCTTTAAGGAGAGATTTATGCAACCGCTGCTGTTCCTCTCGTTCAGCTGGTTGTGCACCATATGTTCGATGTACGATCATTTTTCAGCCTAAGTGCCCCAAGGCGCTGGGAGCATCCTCTGTGGTCGCTGCTGCTCAGCATCCCTTAGCACGGGCTCCGGCGGGCAAACGCCAGCTCCCGGCAGGGTGCTCGGAGCCTCCCCGGGGCACGAGGAACCACTTCTGGGAAAAAAGGTGCTGTCCTTTCTAGGGTGGCTGTGTGAGAGACAGGCAGTCCCTGGGAACAGGCTTTGCTGGGGGCCGGGCAGGCGCCGGTGCTGCCCCTTTCCCACGGGCGTGGGTGAAGCACTGCCTTTCCCGTGGTGCTGGCTCCTCCAACCCACCCCCCCCGGTCCAGGTGCACTGGAGGCTCGTTAGGGCTGGGACTGTTGTGGCTATTTTTCTCCAGCGTCAGAGGTTTCCACGATTTGACTGGGGAAGACCCCACAGCTCGTTCGGTGGAACCCACCCACCGCACCAGCAGTGGGGCAGGAGGCTGGTGGTGCCTGACTGGTGATGGTGGAGCTGCAGCACCTTCTCACTCATCCCTGGAGCGGGTCACAGCGCATCCCAGGCAGAAAGGAGCAGCTGTGTCAAACACACAGAAGGAATCTGGCTGTGCTTTAGCATGGCCGAAGTGCGTGCTGAGACCAGGTCTTCCATCTGCCAGGTTTATGTTATTGCAGTATGGCCCTTGGCTGAACTCTAAACCTTGTTACGCAGGAAATAATGAGAGTTCAGCAAAGATAAATGATCGTGGTGGACAGGATTACACCCTGGGTGCTGCACCGAATCCCACAGGCGTGGGCTGCTGCTAATACCTCACATTCAAAACAACGTTCACGCACTTTGCTATGGGTTAAGGGGAGCGAAATAAAAGAATCAAATAACCAAGAAGTTTTTGCAATAGCCTAGGCTGAAATGCAGTGTCAGATGTGTGAAAAGCAAGCTGCTGAACAAAGCCTTGCTTTGCTCTGTGTCACCTTCCTCGTGTGTGTCTGTGGTCGCAAGGGCAGGTAAGAGCGAGGCTAAGACAGGACTGTCTTGATCCCATGCTGCTGATGGGCTGGGGGTGCAGGGAAGTTTTTTGCGGTTTTTCTTGAACTGGTTCTGGTCACTGATCTGTTGTGTCGTCGGGAAAGTCATTTCACCTCCCCGTATCTCCCCCCGGTCCTTCTGGATGCACAAAAGGTGGAAAGCAGGTGAGCTCTTGAAGAGTCTTAAAGACTCTTTAATAGCGTGGGTGCTCTGATCTAGGCTTAGCACACTCTTCTAATACACGCTAATAATAATAAACATTTTAAATATATAAGTATTTGTATTTGGAGGAGAAAAGAGAAATTTTGCTTGTATCACTGCAGATCTGAAGAACTCGGTCCTGACTTCAGACAAAGGTGAGACAGCCTGGGACAGAAACAAAGGAAGGGAAGCCAAGAGATCTCCTCGTGCTGAGTCTTTATCCAGGCCCTGGTGAAAAGGAAAATAGAAGTTTAATAGAGAAAATACAAAGTTCAGACTCGCTTTAAGTTTTGCCATCCCATTGCTCGGAGTCGGAGCGGGGAGGCTGGTCCCACGCATGGTCAGTTGGTGCAACTTGCTCTTTTTCTTGGAAGCATTTAAGAGCGTGGGATGCTGCAGAGGCATGTAGCCCGCTGCAGAAATGCACCACTCCTGCATAACCTGGCGTCACGTCAGCTCCGTTTGCCTCCCCAGAGCGGCGGGGCGGCGGGAGCCCTGCGGCCGGGACCTCCACCAGCTTCAGCCACATTCTTCACTCTTTAAAAATGCCTTTTTTAAGAGGAAGTGTAGCAAAAGAAATGAAGCTCATTAATCACTGAAAGAATGGTTGGAACAACAAATCCTATCGTGGCCGGGAGGGGAGGGGAGGGCGGCGCGGGGGCAGCGGCCGCTGGGCGATGCTGCTGCAGGGCAGGCGTGCGAGGGACGGGGCGAGGGACCAAGGAGCCTTTGTGGGACGAGCCATGAAGGCACAAGCCCAAGCCGTGGGGCAGCATGTGCTGCAGGAGAGCCTGCACGGGCGCAGAGCTGGCACGGGCTGCGGAGAGCTCCCCAGGGCACTGTTCTGCAGACACAGAGCTGAAGCTGAGCACGACGGAGTTGTGAGACCGAGGCAGATCCCAGTCCTCCCACCGGCCTAGCCTGGGCTTTTCTTGCCCAGGCTTAGCCCCAGGGCGTTTATGAGCATCCCCCATGCTGGAGCCACCCGTGCTAATGCCCACATACAGCCCCCAGCCCCATGCTCCTGCCCAAACCCCTGGGCACTGCACGCTTCAGCTCCCAGTGCACCCAGTGCATGCAACAACAGGCCCAGTGTGTGCTCCACTCTGCTTATTTCACATGCCAGTGTGCTCAGTGCATGCTCCAGTGCACCCAGTGTGCCCCATGCATGGTCCAGTGCACACAGGGTGCCGTCCCAGTGTGCCCAGTGCATGCTCCAGTGCACCCAATGTGCCCTCCCAGTGTGCCCAGTGCATGCTCCAGTGCACACAGTGCGCCCAGTCCATGTTCCCATGCTCCCAACATGCCCTCCCAGTGTGTCCAGTGCATGCTCCAGTGCACCCAGTCTGCCCAGTGCATGCTCCAGTGCACCCAACGTGCCCTCCCAGTGCACACAGTGCATGCTCCAGTGCACCCAGCATGTGCTGCTGTGCACACAACACACACCCCCAGCAGGGCCCCCAGTTGGCCCATGGCCCCCGAGGGCTGCACGCAAGCCGGGCATGGCAAACTGGCTGGGGTGAGACGGGAGCCCCTGGCAAAAGCTGCTGCTGGGGTCAGGCAATGGCCCCACGCTGCCGCGGCGGGTCAGGGGCTGCTCGCCCGCGAAGGCTGCACTGCAAGGCAACAGGTAGGTAATTAACGCTGGTTAATTAAGCTCACGACTAGAACTGAATTAGTGGGTAGCTGCTTCTTTAGCCCACGAGAGGGCATTGCTTCCCGGGGCCTGGCTGGCTGGTGGCAAAGCTTGGGAAAAAGTGGCTCTTTTTTGAATTAGCAATTGCACGAGGAATTCGTTCTCTTTTGACAGTTTTCCTAAGGGGTTTTTGGGTTTTTTTTTTTGCACCAGGGTGTAACACATGACGATGTCCTTCCCTGCATCCAACATTACAGTCCTGAAGCCTTACCGGCTATAATGCAGGAGATGCGCAATAAAATACCATCTCCTCTCCTACAAACCCTGGCTGCGGAGACGGGCTGGCGTCGTCCGCGGAGACCTGGCTGTGCCAAGGAGGGCAACGGCCGGGCTGCATTGGCGTCACACAAAACACGGCCATGGAAAAGAGCGAGGAAGGATTTTCCGGCTGCTTTCAGACCTGCTGCGTGGCAGAGGTGCAGCTCGGGATGTCGCACGGGGCAAAGTTGGTGTCGGCTGGTGATGAGCACAGCAGCTTCTCTCCCCTGATGGGACCGGCTTTTTCTGCCACTCAGCTGCCTCCCCTTCCTCCCGTCTCCTTTCTCCCCGTCTCGGTGCCCAGACCCTCGCAGGGAAGGTGAGCGGGTGGGAGCCGGCGGCACAAGTTGGGTGCTGGGCGCGGGGCTGCCTTCCCCCCGTACTGCCCGAGCCAAACCCAGCATCGCTGCCGGCAGCCGAGGAGGTACGGGAGAAACATCGAACTCCAAATGTTCACGTGTCCTCCTGGAGTTTAACAGAAATGGTATAAAAACCAGACTCAGACCAAACTTAATCTGATCTAACGAGCGCTCCCGCGGGCTCCCAGGCAGCAACCTGTATTTACGTGTTAACGCCCTCCTCTACCCCTGAAGACAAATGTGTTCCCGAGCAATTCGCAGCATCAAAGCACCCAGCCCTGCAAGCAGAGGCACGTCGGGCCCGTTCGGGCGGCAGACGAGTCTCTGCAGGTGCCGGGGCTGCGCCTCCCCGCTGCCCCCGCGCTCCCGCAAACCCCACGGGACGCCCAGCTCGTCCGCGGGCACACAGGGATGCTCCAGCCGGTCCAGCGTCCGGGATGCTCGGCCACAGCACCCTGTGGACCAGGTCCGCTCCAGTCCCGGGGGGAACACACGGCTCCTGTCGCAATCCCTTTGGAAACAGCGTTGGCGGGTGTGAATCCGGCCTTTGGAGCGGGAGAGATGGGATTCGGCTGCGCAACCTCCCGTAGATCTGGAAGTGGCGCTTTGCACGTCGGACGCCTGCACGTCTCTGGGGGGTTTTGGTGGATGATGGGGTCTGGGAACGGGCACCGCATTTTGTAAAAACTCCCCACGTTCTGCTCCCTGGGGCTGCGCAGGCTCGGGAATAAAAAATTGAAGTTAAAAAATTAAAATATCAATAATATCTTTCTTAAAAGTGTTCACGCTTGCTGGACCAGTCCCTGGGTCTCATCGGGGAAGATGCTACACCTCTCCAGATCCGGAGGCGCCCGACGCGCTGCCGCCGGACTACCGGCTGTGTAAATTCCCTGATGCCATGGAGCGTGGCTTACGTCATCGTGATGTCACACCGGCAAAAAATGCGATTATACCTTAAAAAAAGAGCAAAAAATCCATGTCTAACGTGAAAGCAGGTATCCCATGAGCTGGGAAAGCGGGGGGGGCGATGTATTACGCTTATTTTAGGGATGCCCGAGGCCCCGCCCGGCCCCGCCCACCCCCGCCCGGCCCCGCCCCGCCCCTGGGGCGGGGCGGGGCCGGGCGGGGGTGGGCGGGGCGAGCGCGGGCGGTGGGCGGGGCCAGGCCGCCCGCTCCGGTCGCCCGTGGAGACGGGCTGCGGGCGGAGGACGGGAGCGGCGGGCGGTGAGTGCCGGGCCGGGCCGGGCCGGGGCGGGGGAAGGGGCACCGGGCCGGGGGCTCCGGTTGGCGGAGGCAGGCCGCACGGACTCGGCGGGGCAGCGAGAGGCGCCGGCCCGGCCCCGTTGGCGGCCGGGCCCCCGCCCCGAGTGGGCCGCGGGCGGTGCTGGGCCCGGCAGGGCGGGCTGGGCCCGCGCGGTCCCCGGGCAGATTTTAGGTTGGTTTGGGTTTTTCTGTGGGGTTTTGTTTTATTTTTCCTCCCCCGACTCTCCTGAGGAGCGGTCCCGGTCGGAGTCAGCCCGTAGCCGCTTTGATGCGGTTCAACAAGTTGCGTGCGGCTGCTGAAAGGGACGAAATCTGCTCAGTTATGTAAAAAAACCCCAAAAAAATAAATAGGCCTTTCTCTTGAAGGCAGGGTCTGTGCAGCAGCACACGGCCTTCCCGCCTCCCTCCCTCCAGACCTTTGCACGGCAGCGATGGACGCACAGGGCTGGGAGCGGAGGCAGCCCCGGCCCTCAGCTCCATCATTTAAACTTTGTCTGTTTTAACGTTCCCCCCCGTCGGGCGTCCGGCGTTCCTCGGCCTCTGCTTGGCGGAGGAAGTTTCCCATGTGCGAGGAGTTGTGGGATTAGTGTGGGAAGCAGTTTAATTAGCGGTAAGCGTCATTATTTGAGGAGGTTTCGTGTTGATACTGAGAAGATTACACACCCTGTTGCAGTAATAAGTTTACTTTAGTAACTTTTAAATTGCAATACTCTATTCCAAGCTTAAAGTCGTTACTTTTTTTTGGGGGGGCGAAGGGTATCTGGAGTGTATATTGTGTTTTTAGCCTGGTGCTGCTGGGCACCCATCTCCTTCCCGCCTCGCTGGCACCCACCCCAGCGCCGGTGCGCGGGGACACTGGGGTCTTGTCGCCGCTGGAGGAAGGGCAGCGGGACCTGCGTCGACGTGTGGCTTCGAGCTGGGGAGGATTTGTCGCAGCAAATGCGACGGGGACAGACATGGGGGTTCCTGCAAGGCAGGGGAGGGCTCGGGAAGGCAGGCTGAGTATGTAGGAAGCTGGGCCTCGTTAGTTCTAATGAGCAGGAAACAATTTGATTAGTACGGTGTATCAAATTGAGTTCACGGTAATTTGTCAGGCTATTAGCCGGCATTTCTATTGACTTAGAGCTAACAGCATCAGTGACAAGTTACTTGTTTGCATTTATCTTGGTTGTAAATTGGTTTGGAAATAAAATTCTGTGAGTAGTGGACAGCAGTAGCATTTTATGCTACTCCAGTAGCACTAAAAGAGATCGAGGGATTAGTATGCAGTTAATGACTTCTCAATCCGTATTTCATCCTTGCGTTGAATGTATTGCAGTCATTTAGGGTATCTTAATCAAGCACTAAAGCGGCAAATAAACTCTAAAGGAGAATAATGGATGAGGTCTAGTGCTGCGGTAAAGCTCACTTGCGTAATCACCCAGCTGATGGGACCACCTTTAAAAATTAAGCTCTTCTGCTATTTGGAGAAGTTTCTGAAGGCTCCCAAACAGCAGGCACCGCTGGTCAGAACCAGCACCTCTCGCTGGCATTATACTTTAATGCAAATATCGAGTTGTGCTGTAGGTTTCAGATAGTCCTTTT